>NW_024039044.1:0-1303798 GCF_016077235.1 Cyprinodon tularosa | reverse complement strand
CGGAGCCCGGAGTGAGGAGCCGCTAAGCGGGACAACTTTCAGAGAGGAGCCCGCTGCTGCTGCTGCTGCTGCTGCTGTAGGCGGGCTAACCGGACACCTTCTAGCCGCAGGCTCAACCGCTATCACACCATGGGTCAACCTAATCACCAAACCGCGTTTAAAGACGGCGCTAAACTACGAAGTTCGGGTAAAATGATGAAACGGCTGTCTGCGGTTTCAAGGCGGTGGACGGAAAAAAAAACAGCACACAATGAATAAGTTTAAGCACTAACCGTAAGTTAGAAATTACCGAATAACGAGCAGTTAATGTTTTAATGAAAATGGTACCTTCAACAGATGAACACCGAGCTGTAAGGATGGACTTTCCTGAGCGGAATCCTCGCCTTAAGTTTCCGTGGAGGTCCGGGGAATCCAAGCAGTGCCTCGCTGACTCGATCCAGGCGGACCGCTGTTGCTCAACTTCCACGGAGCAGATCCGACTATCCAGCTGAGACGGCAGCTGTCAGGCTGGCGCTGCTGCGGAAACTACTTCCGGGTTTGGATTTTCAAAGTGAAATCCCACAAAAATGAACAGCGCCTTATTTGACGACTAATAAGCGAACAGTCTATATTGCCGCTAAATATTCAAATAGTTGCAAGAAAAACAAAATTTTATACCAAACACGAGACATTGTAGTAATTATTAAAAGAACTCACAGCAGCCCATCGTACCCTTATTTTTTTAATAAGAAAAATTTGCCCACTACCGGAAGTGGTGGCATAAATAGCAACAAAAATAAAAACAATTAAAAATGTGTTTGCTAATGTTGATTTTAATCCACAAGAATCTGTCGCTCACAATAAAGAAGTTCGACTGCGTAATCAAAATAAGACGTTTTTATCAGTGAAATCTGCCTAGAAATAAAGGCTGCAACAAATTATTATTTTGCAAATGATTAATCTGATTATTTTTCCATTTAATCGATAATAATAGGATAGCTAAAGATTGCTGAAAAAAAATACATTTTTTTTTACAAAATTAAACCAGGTGAAACTCAAACTTTTTTCACTGTTCTGGCTGGAACATATTGACAGACGAAAATATGCATTTCGTGTCGTGTCGTCGTCGTGTCGTGTCGTCGTCTCCCGCTTTATCCGGAACCGGGTCGCGGGGGCAGCAGGCTAAGCAGAGACTCCCAGACTTCCCTCTCCGCAGACACCTCCTCCAGCTCTGTTGGGGGAAGCCCTAGGCGCTCCCAGGCCAGCCGAGAGACATAGTCTCTCCAGCGTGTCCTGGGTCGTCCCCTGGGCCTCCTCCCGGTGGGACATGCCTGGAACACCTCCCGAGGGAGGCGTCCAGGGGGCATCCGAAGAAGATGTCCGAGCCACCTCAACTGACTCCTCTCGATGTGGAGGAGAACCGGCTCTACACTGAGCCTCTCCCGAATGACCGAGCTCCTCACCCTATCTCTAAGGGAGAGCCCAGCCACCCTGCGGAGAAAGCTCATTTCAGCCGCTTGTATCCGGGATCTCGTTCTTTCGGTCATGATCCAAATTTCATGACCATAGGTGAGGGTAGGAACGTAGACCGACCGGTAAATTGAGAGCTTTGCCTTTTCGCTCAGCTCTCTCTTCACCAGGACAGACCGGTGCAGCGTCCGCATTATTGCAGCAGCCGCACCGATCCGTCTATCGATCTCCCGCTCCATTCTTCCCTCACTCGTGAACAGGACCCCAAGATACTTGAACTCCTCCACTTGAGGCAAGGACTCCCCTCCAACCCGAAGGGGACATGCCACCTTTTTCCGGTCGAGAACCATGGCCTCGGATTTGGAGGAGCTGATTCTCATCCCGGCCGCTTCACACTCGGCTGCGAACCGCCCCAGCGCACGCTGTAGGTCTTGGCAGGAGGGAGCCAGCAGAACTACGTCATCCGCAAAAAGCAGGGACGAGATCCGCTGTTCCCCAAACCAGACCCCCTCCGGTCCTTGGCTGCACCTAGAAATCCTGTCCATAAAAGTTATGAACAGGACCGGTGACAGAGGGCAGCCCTGTCGGAGTCCAACATGCACCGGGAACAGGTCCGACTTAATACCGGCAATGCGAACCAGACTCCTGCTCCGCTTGTACAGAGAACGGATGGCCCCTAATAAAGGGCCCCTGACTCCATACTCCTGGAGCACCCCCCACAGGGCAGCACGAGGGACACGGTCGAATGCCTTCTCCAAGTCCACAAAACACATGTGGACTGGTTGGGCAAACTCCCATGAACACTCAAGCACCCTGCAGAGGGTGTAGAGCTGGTCCACCGTTCCACGGCCAGGGCGAAAACCACACTGCTCCTCCTGCAGCCGAGGTTCGACAATCAGCCGGACTCTCCTCTCCAGCACCCTGGCATAGGCCTTTCCGGGGAGGCTGAGAAGTGTGATTCCCCGATAGTTGGAACACACCCTCCGGTCCCCCTTCTTGTGGAGGGGAACCACCACCCCAGTCTGCCAATCCAGGGGAACTGTCCCCGACCTCCACGCGATGTTGAAGAGACGTGTCATGACAGCCCGACAACATCCAGAGCTCTGAGATACTCAGGTCGGATCTCGTCCACCCCCGAAGCCTTGCCACCGTGGAGTTTTTTGACTACCTCGGTGACTTCAGCCTGGGTGATGGACGAACCCAGCCCCAAGCACCTCGTCTCTTCTTCCCCCACGGAAGGCATGTCTGTCGGGTTGAGGAGATCCTCAAAGTATTCCTTCAAGGTCAGCAGCTCCCCACACCCACTAAAAACAGTGTTAGTGAAGCACTGCTTTCCCCTCCGGAGGCGCCGGACGGTTTGCCAGAATCGCTTTGAGGCCAACCGATAGTCTTTTTCCATGGCCTCTCCGAACTCCTCCCAGGCCCGAGATTTTGCCTCTGCAACCGCCCGGGCCGCGACACGCTTGGCCTCACGGTACCTGCTTGCTGCTTCAGGAGTCCCACAAGCCAGCCAGGCTTGATAGGACTCCTTCTTCAGCTTGACGGCATCCCTTACTATCGGTGTCCACCACCGGGTTCGGGGATTGCCACCACGACAGGCACCGCAAACCTTACGGCCACAGCTACGGGCAGCTGCATCGACAATAGAAGTAGAGAACACAGCCCATTCGGACTCCATGTCTCCAACCTCCCTCGGAACAAGAGAAGCTCTCCCGGTGGTGGGAGTTGAACACGTCCCTGACCGAGGGCTCCACCAGACGTTCCCAGCAGACCCTCACTACACGTTTGGGCCTGCCGAGTCTTTCAGCGTATCCAGCTCACCACCAGGTGGTGGTCGGTGGACAGCTCCGCCCCTGTCTTCACCCGAGTGTCCAAGACATGCGGCCGAAGATCAGAAGATACGACTACAAAGTCGATCATCGACCTTCGGCCTAGGATGTCCAGGTGCCAAGTGCACCGATGGACATCCTTATGCCTGAACATGGTGTTCATTATGGACAATCCGTGATTTGCACAGAAGTCCAATAATGAGACACCACTCGGGTTCAGAGCTGGGGGCCCGTTCCTTCCGATCACGCCCCTCCAGGTGTCACTGTCATTTCCCACGTGAGCGTTGAAGTCTCCCAGCAGAATGATGGAATCCCCGGGAGGGGCGCTTTCTAACACCCTCCCCAGGGATGCTAAGAAGGCCTGGTACTCCGTACTGCCGTCTTTCCCATAGGCCGAAACAACGGTCAGAGTCCTCCCATCAACCCAAAGGCGAAAGGATGCGGCCCTCTCGTCTCGGGTGGACTCCAACACGAGACGACTGAGCTGGGGGGAGACAAGCAGCCCCAACCTCCGCCTCACCCCGCGGGACACTCCAGAGTAGAAGAGAGTCCAGCCTCTCTAAAGGAGCTGGGTTCGAGAGCCCTGGTTGTGTGTGGGGGAGAGGCCAACTATTTCTAGCTTCACCTTCCGCACAAGCTTGGGCTCCTTCCCCGCCAGTGAGGTGACATTCCACGTCCCCAGAGCCAGTTCAAGCGCCCGCGGATCAGGTCGCCGAGGTCTCCGCCTCTGGCTGCCGCCCAATCCTCTTTGCACCGGTCCCTCATGGTTCCCCCTGCAGGTTGTGGGCCCACTGGGGGATGGCCTCGCGTCGCTCCTTCGGGCTGGGCCCGGCCGGGTCCCGCGAGGAAGAACCCGACCACCAGGCGCTCGCCGACGAACCCCAACCCCAGGCCTGGCTCCAGGGTGGGGTCCCGGCTCCGCCGTACCGGGCGACGTCACGTGCCTCGTTTGAGTCCTCGTCATAAGGGTTTTTGAATTTGAATTTTAAATATAAAATGTTTAATTTTTTTACAATCTTGGTATAGTTACTGCTTTAAGTGGGCCACTGTCAGCTAAAAGCATGTTTTAGAGTCACTAAACACCACAATGCTTGATTACTAAATTAGTTGACAATTATTTCAATTAATCACGATTAATCCGATTGTTTTATAACTAATTGAAATGTTGATAGCAAGGATGCATCCACAGATTGCAGGACGTTGACATTGGACTGAAATCTCAGTCCTCTGTTTTCGAGGCTGGGGGAGACCTAAGACTATGGTGAAAGTTTACCTTCCAGCAGGCCAACTAGCCAGAGATATAATGGATGGTTTAGAATGGCCTAGTCAAAGCCCAGATCCAAATCCTCAGAATATACACTATATTGCCAAAAGTATTTGCTCACCTGCCTTGACTCACATATGAGCTTAAGTGACATCCCGTTCCTAATCCATAGGGTTCAATATGACGTCGGTCCACCCTTTGCAGCTAGAACAGCTTCAACTCTTCTGGGAAGGCTGTCCACAAGGTTTAGGAGTGTGTTTATGGGAATTTTTGACCATTCTTCCAGAAGCGCATTTGTGAGGTCGCACACTGATGTTGGACGAGAAGGCCTGGCTCTCAGTCTCCGCTCTAATTCATCCCAAAGGTGTTCTATCGGGTTGAGGTCAGGACTCTGTGCAGGCCAGTCAAGTTCATCCACACCAGACTCTGTCATCCATGTCTTTATGGACCTTGCTTTGTGCACTGGTGCACAGTCATGTTGGAAGAGGAAGGGGCCAGCTCCAAACTGTTCCCACAAAGTTGGGAGCATGGAATTGTCCAAAATGTCTTGGTATGCTGAAGCATTCAGAGTTCCTTTCACTGGAACTAAGGGGCCAAGCCCAGCTCCTGAAAAACAACCCCACACCATAATCCCCCCTCCACCAAACTTTACACTTGGCACAATGCAGTCAGACAAGTACCGTTCTCCTGGCAACCGCCAAACCCAGACCCGTCCATCAGATTGCCAGATGGAGAAGCGCGATTCGTCACTCCAGAGAACGCGTCTCCACTGCTCTAGAGTCCAGTGGCGGCGTGCTTTACACCACCGCATCCGACGCTTTGCATTGCACTTGGTGATGTATGGCTTGGATGCAGCTGCTCGACCATGGAAACCCATTCCATGAAGCTCTCTGCGCACTGTTCTTGAGCTAATCTGAAGGCCACATGAAGTTTGGAGGTCTGTAGTGATTGACTCTGCAGAAAGTTGGCGACCTCTTCGCACTATGCGCGTCAGCATCCGCTGACCCCGCTCCGTCAGTTTACGTGGCCTACCACTTCGTGGCTGAGTTGCTGTCGTTCCCAAACACTTCCATTTTCTTATAATACAGCTGACAGTTGACTGTGG
The DNA here is from genome assembly GCF_016077235.1 of Cyprinodon tularosa. Taxonomy (NCBI): domain Eukaryota; kingdom Metazoa; phylum Chordata; class Actinopteri; order Cyprinodontiformes; family Cyprinodontidae; genus Cyprinodon; species Cyprinodon tularosa. The sequence goes on along the minus strand of NW_024039044.1, from coordinate 1,298,151 downwards.
AATATTTAGGAGCGAGGAAATTTCACGACTGGATTTGTTGCACAGGTGGCATCCTATCACAGTTCCACGCTGGAATTCACTGAGCTCCTGAGAGCGACCCATTCTTTCACAAATGTTTGTAAAAACAGTCTGCATGCCTAGGTGCTTGAATTTATACACCTGTGGCCATGGAAGTGATTGGAACACCTGATTCCAATAATTTGGATGGGTGAGCAAATACTTTTGGCAATATAGTGTATCACCTACCTGAAAACTGATGTTATCCATTGAGTCTGAGAGATTAAAATGTCTATGAGGAAACAAAGTCTGTAAACGTTCAAAAGCTGCAGAGATGCCCCTTTATTCATTTTTTAATTTCAGATCTTTGCATCCTCTGATCTAAAGAGAAAGACTTTTGGTGCTGCTATCAACCGAGTCAGAGTTTGTAGTATGTGATCAGCTGCTGATGTGATACTAAGGCGTTAAGGTTGAAAGCGGAAATTAGAGCATTTTCCTGACCCACTGATGACTGGAGCCTTGCAATGAAAACCAGGTCAGAGGAGTCTTTGGGTAGCTGACTCTGTAACACAGACATGGCATCTCAGAGTCTGGACCTCTTATATCCTTTTCTTTCTCAGTTTATTTCATTTTAAATATTCTTGGTGATAAGGTTGTACAGGCACTTGCTGAATAATGAGGATGTTTCATTTCTTCAGCAGCAATAGTCTTGTAATTCATTGGAACTAATTAACTAAAAGCATACATTTTTTGCTTTTCATTAGATCATATTAGATGTTCAGTGTCTGAAGTTTTTTTTATTCTTTCGACAATTTCTTTCAGTTTTAACTTTATATTACTCATTGATCAACATTCTAAAAGGTTCTCATAAATGATAGTGGACTCTTAGTTTTTTGTGTGTGTTTTTTACAGCAGATGTGAGATAAAGTCATCTTAAACCAGTCTTTTCTTTTGTGTCAGGCAGGAAAAGGTGTTCCCAAAGAAAAGAGTGTCAGTTTTCCCGTTAAGACTCATATGTCTCATTTTCCCATCAGTTTATAATCTAGTGGTCTATAATGGCAGGGATGTTTGAATTTGCCAGACAACTAATAACTGAAGCTGGGCAGCACTTCTTCCTCCAGTTTAGCTGCCTGAAGGTCACTCAAACACTTCAGCATTTAGCAGATCTTGTTCACTGCTCTTACTTCGATTGGCTGTGATCCTTTAATTAGACCCAAACGAAGCTCTCGCAAACCTGACAAGCTGAACTGATCATCCACTGGAATTTAATCCCACTGAGTGGATCATAACTTCAGAAGATGACATGCATCAAAACAAACTAAATCCGCTCCAAGCTACCAGCAGAAGCACCCCCACCCCCTCCGGGAGCCAATGAGTGAATCATGAAGAGCAACACAGGGGTGGAGTCCCGGCGTTCTTTATTATAACATTGAGATTCAGATATAGCTTAAATATTTAAAAAAAACTCTGTAGACCCTTTAACTTGTCTGTCAACTGGTGTAACCATGTGTGTATTTAGGAACAGCTCCCCCTACTGTCTCAAATAGAAACAATCTGTTTCTCTACATCAACAATAAAAAATACACACAAATTGTTCTAATGTCTTTATTACAACCAGAAATTAGTTCATTCAGTTTATCTTGACAAAAAGACAATCACGCATGAGATGAAAATCTACAATTATCCAACCATGTAGTAATTGCTGAATGGATGAAAATTTTGAGGTGAACGGACGAAGCTCATGCAGGGAAACAAAATGATTGCAGTTGCTGTAGCGAGCCCAGATGTGATCATCGTTCAGCACACTCCTGTAGAACTCTGTGTAGAAAACCGTCTGAGCCACTGACTTGTCCTCTCTCCTCCATCCGTCTTGCACTTCCTGTTTCGCTGCTTCAGTGCATCTGCTTTTATCAGCAAGTTCTCCACATCCCTATGATACAGTAACTGGTCCCCTGTCTCCATTACTCTACACAATTTAAAGGAGTTCAGATTTATGAAGCTAGGACGGATGAACAAATTTCCAGTGTTCTTACAAGTTGCAAGCAGGTAAAGAACCATATTTCTTTGGAAGATCCACATACAGCAAGTTTGCAGAAAAGTGGCAGAAGATAAACGGCAAACCTGCATTTCAGCTCATTGTAGCAAAAAAAAAAAAAAAGAAAGAAAGAAAATACTCAAGCCTTTGAGGGATTACACCTTATTATTGGATAATAAACCTGTTTGACAGGTGGCAGCTATAAAACCTGTTAATGCTTCCTCAGCCACATAAAGTCTGCGTAATCCAGTCATCAGCCTTCCTGCTGCATCCATCCTCTAGATCAGCTGGGATCATTTCCAACAGCTACTAGACCTGGGCAGCAAAGTGTCTCCTATGATGCGCACAGCCTGATGGAAACACAAACGTTTCCTCAGACTCATAGCTGACAGGTGAGCCAGAGCGAAGCAGCCGCAGCTTTATGCACTGAACGCTGAAAATGGATGAAGGCAAAAAGAATGAGAGAAAGAGCTGCAGAAAATGCTGCAAAAGAGCCTATCCGACATTTTGGGAAGTTGAACTCTGACTTCAAAGCAGAGCAGCAATATCCTACTTGGATAAGAGCAGGGAAGGTGAAGTCTGCTGCTTAAATTTGATTGTGTTTCCTTGGAAAATGATGCGTGGGAAGCCAGCTTAGAGACTTAACAAACGGGTATCCAATGGAGGCATGTAAAAGCTCTCAGGTCAGTTGTCTGAAATTCTTATCACAGTGATGTCTGAGCCAGCTGCAAAATGAAATCCAAACACTGAAAATCTACCCAACGTCAGCTTGGATGCAATACTTTCTGCTGCTCTGAAGTGCAAAGCTTCTCATATAGCGCTTAGCTCTCTAAAGCTGCTACATCAGCCTACAAGACATCAGTGAGCCCTTTTACAGCTGGGCACATCTCTTTCAGTGCATCTCTTACCTATAATGGTTTAACTGCAGGTCTGCAGTCTGTCACAGCTCTAAGGATCTGTGTCCATCTGCCATTAGCATGCCCACAGCATGTGCTTTGGTCCGAAAGTCATTTAAAATCTGATGCCAGACGTGGATGGAAAGAAAGGCAGAATATTGATGATCTAAGTTGAGGAAGGCTATTGCAGCAATTTTTTTTTCTTGGTCAATTCCCACTGCGCACAGCTATGCTGCCTGCGTAGATCACCCTTGTCGAAGAAGTGCTCATTGTTGACATACATTTCTCTAACATAAGGTCCCTATATATATATATATATATATATATATATATATATATATATATATATATATATATATATATAAAAACTCCTTCAACTGTGAGATTTTTATATGATTCCTAATCATCCATATATAGAAAAGCTTCCTGCTTTAGAAGTTTTGGATCAAAAGCCTTTTTGTGTTAGAAAGGATCATTTAAAATTCAACTGACTTATACTTCAAACTATCAACATCTTTAGAAATATATAACAGTTCTGTAACTTATATACTTTAAAGTGAAAGTGATTATTTTTCTTTAAAGTTAAGGAAAATGAATTTCAATAAGTTCAGTTTGTGTAGTTTTGAAATGCTGAAAACAGGACCTAAAAAGCTTTAGGTCCCAATTACCTTTATTTTCTGCAAACTCACTGCAGTAAGATGTCTCTATCAAGTCATAATACTGATAACTTCATGAAACCTCTAAATGATCTTGAAGATGCAATGCTTGGCCGTCTACACATCAGTGCTTGGAAGTGAGGGTTAGTGTTGAAGAGACACGGAAGATTTGGGGCAGCATGTTGCTCAGCTGGTAGAACATCTCCTCTGATATACTCTGGAGACAGAAAGAGAGACAAACAGCGAGGATTAGAGGAGACAAAGGGATGATGGAGCTTTATGCAGCGATGAGGATCTAAAGAGAAAAGGCCTTAATTGATCTCACACTAACGGGGGAGGTTTGGCTGTTAACATCCAGGTTTGGTATGTTGGACAACAGGCTGAAGGATTCAGCTGGTTTCATTGCATGAGCTGCGACTTTTAAAGCAGAAACAGAAACCATACTATAAACGTTTGGACAGACTTCAGCTCTGAGCTGTAGATGAGGCCATCTGAGCGCTCAGAGACAAACCCTGACAAACCTCAGAGAAGCTGGAGGCACAGAGCCTCCAGCTAAACTCAAACTAAAACACCGCTTAGGGGGGGTTTAGCACTGGATCTGAACCTTTTACAGGTTCAGTAAAAATGGGAATATTTGGCCGTTTAGCATGTGAAGCTTTAAGAACTTAATGACGTTAACAATGCCATAACTGAGCTGAAACATGTCACTCCTTAAGAACACAGAGTTGAAACGATGCCCTTTAATCCCAGCTCTTATCACACATGCTCAGAGTGCTTTCTTTCATCAGGGCCATGTAAACAGAGAGAAAAAGAAAGCTAAGCTCCATAATCTATGATTTAAGGTGAGCTTTTCAAACACTCAGCTCTCCCTCCTCCTCCAGGTGGGCCTTTTGTTTCTTTTAGCTCCTTTTTCAATCACCTGAAGCGTTGCTTGAACGTAATCAATCAAAGAACAATCAGGACTCTTTGGCTTAAAGCTGGAAAACAGAAATAAAGATTCTGCATGCAAAGGTTTCCCTGCTTGAAGGCTAAATATCAGGTCAACTAAATGACTAAGGAGCCACCGTGACCACGTGCATGGCAGCAGTGGATATGACTGTTTCCAATAGCTGCTCAGAGGTCAACTAAAAATAAAGAGGAGATCCTTGTATCAGCTCCAGAAGAATATCAGAGCTTTGGAGCTGATAGTCTGAAGTACAGCCTGGCTGAGTCAAATGATAAACTCTCTGACTATTAATATATACACATGGTTACTGCCAACAAACAAGCATTCCTGTTGCAGCAAAGTTTGATCTCACCTTTGGTACCAGAAACTGAACAGTGCGGGAAATACCTCCATCCCACGACACCATCTCCATCATGAACCCTGCAGATAAAGCAGGAGAAAAGAATGTTGAACACCAGGAAACATTAGGGTGTGAAGACAAAAACTAAGGCAAAGCATCTAATTCCCGAGGCACAGTGAGCTGTGTGTCCTCTCTGCAGCGCTCAGACTGCAGAGTAAAGGCATGTCGTCTGAGAAACGTTCCTAAACTTCTTTACATTTTCAGCCCCCTCAAGAATTACTGACACACCTGCTGAGGCGAGATAAAAGCCTTTCAATAACATCACTCATGCCTGATTTTGTGTTTAAACTAATTTAATGTTTCACACACAAAAAAGGAGTTAAATTGATAAGAATTTAATTGTTTAGGGAATATTTATGCAACTTTTAAGCAAAAAAATAAAAAAATCCCTCATGTTAAAATATAATTTGCCTCATGAACTGTAATTAGCCACATTTTGGAAAGCTGGTTCAGTTACAATCAAGAAATTACTAAAGTAGAACCTGTCTGACAACAGCAAGAAGCCTAAAAGATAAAAAAAAAAAAAAAAAAAAAAAAGCGACATGAAGTCCAAATCTTAAAATAAAAGTTCAAGAACAGAGCTAACATTCAGTCTGGAGGGTTACAGAACCAGTCCAAAAGGTCTAGACTCCAAAGAACCACAGTGAGAACCATCATCCCCACTTGGAGAACACACAGAGTGGAGAGCCTGACCTACCAACCTTACTCCAAAAGCTCATCCAGGAGGCCACAGAGGAACCCAGAACACACAAAGCTCTGCACGCCTTACCGTCTCATTTAAGGTGAAAGGTCACAGAGGTCAATATCTAACAACGGGAATGAGAGACTCAGCAGAAATTACATATGGACACCTCCATGGAAATGTACTGGATTACATTACCGTTTCTAAGGACAAACATCACAACAAACATATTCAGTGGACAGACTGGAAAAAAACTGGACATTTTTTTGGAAGCTGTGAGTCCTGCTGCATAAACTTTAAATACGTTTGTGAAACAGGCTGCTATAGGCTGCTTTAGAAACTGCTGTTATGGGTAACTAGGAATCCCCTGCAGAAGAATGTCCATCAGTATGTGACCTTGAGCTCTGAAACATTTGGTTCTGCTACACAGAAATGAACCAAAGATATTAAGTTTAGGGTTGAGGGAAAAAAGGGAAGAAACTGAAGAATTCTGTAAGAAAGTAAAAATCTTCTCCTGGACGTCCTTCAAGGTTTATTTTACTATAACAGTAGCAACGACCCAACCAATCAGCACTGGAAACAGAAAGCATCCAGCTCTTCTGCTGAACACGTGTCTGTTTGCTGAGTTTTATTACTTCTGTTGTAAGCTTTGCAAATGAGACGCTCAGACAGAGCAAAGACCAACTTTGATTTAAGGGACGGCAACATTGGTTGTTTCCACTTATCAAAAGACGAGAGACGTACAGACTGAGGGTTAAATGTCCATCTGATTACTGCATCCGCTTGGTTACTTTACCTTTGACACATTTGAACACCAGTTCTGCTCTCTTTAGGCACCAGGGGATGGTCATCTCCTGCAGGGAAGAGAGAGAGGAAATTAACACCAGTAGATAAAACATTCAATGATTTACACTAAGATTAATCCAATAATGCCACCAGGGGTAAATAGAGAGCAAAGCTCTCATATCCGGAGCAGAAAAAAATGTTTCAGAACATCACTGTCCCACCATCCCACTTAAAGCTCAGGGTTTAAGACGGTTAGCTTCAGTTTGCTGCTGCAGCAGGAGAAAAGCAGAGTGCTACAGAGGATGATTCCCTGAACCAGGAACACATGAGTCATGAGGAAATAAGAGCACCAAGCCTGACTGTCTGTTTATGGAAAAACCAGCAGCTCAACAACTAACTCCCACATATATATTCAGTCAACTCATCTTATTCTCTTCTTATTCCCAGTTGTTTTAGATCCCTGAGAATGATGCTAACTTGTTGATATGGCATTTTAATATAGTCAGGAGAGAGATGATTTCACCATAAGCTTGAAATTCTTTAAATGCAAAAGCTCTGTTCTTGCTGTCTGCAAACTTTGAAGTAAAAACGGAAAATAAAACCTTAAAATGCTGAAGCCAGATGGAAGATAAAAGAAAAGATGCTAACTGTACCCGGAAACTCAAACTGTGGTTTTCTGAGTTTCTCCAAGGAATGAACAGACATCAGAAAGGACCTTCACAATAAAGTAGAATATAGGGGAATGAAACAGAGACTACAGACTTTAACACTATGGTGATTAAAGTAGGTAATGGTTTGTTTGAAAGGGCAGGTTGGTACCGAACACTGCTGGGAGCATATCTGCAGAAAGAGAGAAGAAGGAAGCAACTCCTAATAGAAAGCCGCTCTGACTGCGGATCGGATGGAACCAAGTGGATATACCGTTTTCAGTTTACTCTATTTCTCTCTCTCTCTCTGTTCTTTAATATTAAGCTTATTAAACTGGGACCCGAGTTCAATTTTTGTACCACAAATGTGAGGTGGTATTAAGGTTGGGCGATATTTACACATTTTCCATCCAATATTTGTCAGTCCTACAAATGGCGATGGGCGATATATTCATGGAGGCGACTCTGTGGCGAAAGACGAGGACCCTTCAGAGCGTATTCCTCTGAGCCGCTTGTAATATTGTTAACCACCTGCACACACTGCTTAAACCCAATAAGGTAAACATGCTTATTTTATTGTCAAAATTGTATCAGTTCGTCCAGTGGCACTAGTTCCCTCTTTTCCAGTTGTTCTCACTATGTTATGAGACATTATAGTTTTTGATTGTTATTTATTCAATACGCAAAATCAAACAGACTAAAACTGGGAGAGAGAATTTTATTTTATTTTTATGAAAAGGAGACATTTTTATTTTTTAGTATAATTTTGTATTTTTCTTGTTAAAATCATATCCATAACAGATGGAGTGGCCTGTAAAAACACTTAAAAAAAAATAAAAAAAAATGCCTCTCACTGGTTCTGGATTGGCTGCTGCAAGGTCACACTGGGGGGGGGACTACAGCTGTAAGGAGTTTATGTGTACCATTAAAAACAGCATTTGTTTTGTTTTATGCTTTTTTCCATGGGATCCATCTTAACCCATGAGTCCAAAAAAGGAAAAAAAAAAAGTTCTGAAAAATTATCATTAAAGGGCTGATTCCATCGTAATGGATATTCTTCCAGTCGGCCAACATTAGATGGTATAATAATCATTAAAAAGTTCTCAATATGTCATCACATATTCTGACCCCTGAGAACAAATGGAAAAGCTCCTCAGATTGGCAAGGTCATAAGTTCTGTTTTTTGTTGACGTACATAGCAGCTACCACCTAACCGTTCTGGTTGTGCTCCCAGAACAGAACCTGTGGTGCTTACCAAGCAACAAAGCACAAACATGAGTACCAGGACAAGAATCCTCGTCTCTAGAAATAGTTTGTCCTTATTGGCAGAACTATTTCTCTATATTTTGTTTTCTTCGCATTCAAAGACAAAAACATCTAAAAATAAGAGTGACAGACAGGCCTGTTACACGTCAGCTGTGGTCTGAACTCCCTCTAAACAAAGGTCTCCTAACCGGTGCTTAAACACAAGAATGAGCTTGTAGAAACAAGTCAAACTCTCCTAAATGCGCAAAGGAGCTGAGAGATGGAAGCAAATCCTGCTGTGAAAACAGAAGTTCTAAATCTAAATTTGTCAGAAAGACTGCCGAGCTGCTATAAACCACCAGCTCTTCAGACAACATGAAGACTGACAATGAGGATGATAGTGGCTCAGGAGGTAAAGATTCATCCTCTACTCGGGTACCCAATAGATAGTGGTAACACACCCATGGTTAAACTAGAACTGGATCAACTGTCTTATTCATCTAACTGATGAATAACACAATTAAAGAAGCTGTGTTTCAGCAGCTAAATACCGTCCTAACAATGAGCAGCTGCTTGCTGACCAGAGACCGCCCTAGTCCAGGTGTTCAATGACACCCATAAAAATGCAGAATGTGGAAGGACCACAGTGATGGTATATATAAAACTGACTGGTTTACTAGACAAGACTGATTAGTGCCAGTAGGTAATTTTACATCACAGCACAAAAATCACATTTGGTGTTCCGCAAGGTTCAAACATAGGGCCCATTTTATTCCATATCTACATGCTCCCTCCAACTCAGATTATAATCAGAATCAGAGTGTCCAGTTGCTCCCCCACAACATCACCGGCCCTCCTGATCAGTTTATTCAGTCTGTTGTTGTCAGCGACCCTCAACCCAATTCCCACAGCATGTGACAGCAAAGAAGAGCGTGCTAGTAACAACAGACTCATAAAACATCCTCAGCATCGCCCCACAGATATTAAAGGACCTCAGCCCCTCAGGAAAAATAGTCGGCTTTGGCTTCTAGTCCAGTCCAACTTATTGTTAAAGTACACTCCCAGGTACTTATACTCCTCCACAGTGTCAACAGAAAACCCCCTGGATGGAAACAGGGGTCACATGTGTTTTTGCGTCCTCAGATCCACTATTAGCTCCTTAGTCCAATCAATACCAAGGCTGTGTCCGAACGTCTGCCCTAACCCATAAATCACTATATATTGGGCTCAGTTAACTGACTGTTCAGACACATGATCACTACTTTTCACAGCCCGTTTGTCACGTGACTCCGGCTCCCTGCACAGTTACTGCACCCTCTTTGTTCTCTTTTGCCCTCAAAACAGATCCCATTTTGCTTTGTTCGGCATTGTGAGATACATCTGTTTTTCTAATGACATCAATGTACACCACTTTTCAAGATGCATTGTGGAAAATGTGAGTCCACTTACTTTTTCATCCACTAATCTATTCAATGGGTCTTCAAAAAATAAAACGTAAGTAACTATATGGCTCACAGTCAGAGCTTTGAGACTGCTGTTTTCTTGTATGTTTGACTAACTGCATCCGTCTCTGTGCCGTCATGTGTTTGATCATGCATGTCTCCATTTTATTCAAACATGACTTATATTTCACCCTTCCACTAACATGTTCAAATATGAACCGAAGGCTTGTACCCTGAGCATAGTAGGAGGAGCTGAGAGTTTCCCGGTACTGCAGAGACAGCTTCTTCTATCACGACTTGCCTGTTGTTCTTTGTAACTGACACATTGCAACATGTGAATGGGAGGACCTGCTAAAAGGGGTCGGTTAAATTCAAACAGTTTATGTAAGCAAAGAAAACAAAAGAGTAAAACAATGTCAATAAGCTGACAGCATCACTATGCCAACATCTCCATGATGTCCTAAATGGTTCATCATGATAAAAAACTTTATAAAAAGAAAGAAAGAATGTCCCAGAATTACTTTATATGGAGACTGGCTGGATAATGTTTAGATGATCACAAAACAAACAGACTAAGGAACAATCCGTTTCCAAAAGCTATGAAGGCAATCGTCCCCCTGCTGTTAGACACACATTCCCATTTCACTTTCACATCCTTAAAAAAAAGATCATATACCTGAACAAACACTCCAGCTGACGACCAAATAAGCCCAAGTTTACCAAACTTTTCAACTTCAGACCCAGAAAATTATATTCATGAGCTAAACCGTTGCTTGAATATACAAACATTTCGATAAAATCAATACACCACAGGTGCTAAAATATTACAAACAGCATCAGTTTCCCCCCCCACACAAAGTGATTCTTTTATACACTGCTCAAAAAAATGAAGGAAACACTTAAATAACACATTTTAAATCTGAATGAATAAAATATTCTCATTGAAGTTCTGTACAAAGTTGAATGTGCTGAGAACAAAATCACAAAAAAAAAAAATCATCATCAACTCTTAACCAATGCAGGCTGGGATTTGGAGTCGCATACAAAATTAAAGTGCAAGAACACACAACAGGCTGATCCAACTTATATGTAATGTATCAAAACAGGTCAGAATGAAGCTCAGTATTGTGTGTGGCCTCCTGTATGACCTCCCTAAAATGCTTGGGCATGCTCCTGATGAGGTGGTGGATGATCTCCTGGGGAATCTCCTCCCAGAACTGAAATAAAGCATCATCCAACTCCTGGGCAGTCTGTGGTGCAATGTGAAATGGTGGATGAATCGAGATAAGATGTCCGTTATGTACTTGGTCTGATTCAGGTCTGGGGAACGGTGCAGTCCATAGCTTTAATGCCTTCATCTTGCAAGAACTGCTGACACACACCAGCCACATGAGGTAAAGCTTTGTCCTGCATTAGGAGGAACCGAGGGCCAACTGCACCAGGAAATGGTCTCACAAGGGGTCTGAGGACCTAATCTCAGTCATGCTACCTCTGGGGAGCACATGATTGTCTGTGCGGCTCTCCAAAGACATGCCACCACACACACCATTACCAACCCGGTCATGCTGAAGGATGTTGCAGGCAGCAAATCGCTCTCTCCAGAATCTGTCACGTCTATCACATGTGCTTAGTGGGAATCTGCTATCACCTATGAAGAGCACAGGGTGCCAGTGGCAAATTTGCCAGTCCTGGTGTTCTCTAACAAATGTAAGGTGTTGGGCTGTGAGCACAACGCCATCTGTGGACGTCGGGCCCTCATAACTTCCTCATGGAGTTGGTTTCTAATCGTCTGTGCAGAGGTATGCACATTAGTGGTCTGCTAGAGGTCATTTTGCAGGTCTCTGGCATTGCTCCTCCAGTTCATCATTTCACAAAGGCTGAAGTAGCCGTACTGCTCCAGGGTTGTTTCCCTCCTCAGGTCTCCTTCACGTCTCCTGGTGTACTGCCCTGTATCCTGGTAGCACCTCCAGTCTCTGGACACTATACTGACAGACACAGCAAACCTTCTTGCCTCAGCTGGAATAATTTCCTTCTGTTGTCACCATCCAACTCATTGCATGAACTGTTTAAGCACTTTATCTAAATACTTCATGTTCATTTACATGGTTACAAAAAGAGCCTCTACTTTTTATTCAGAGTGAATAAAGGAGTTTAATATTTAACACCTTATGTTTTATTTTCTTCTCAGGATGTTTTACATTTTTAACACCCTCCTTTTCTTTTTACTAGAATTGTTCATTTGTGTTTGCATAGTACATTCTAAGTCTATCTCACCAAAATCACATTAATAAAACCTTTTGATATTTGATTATGAACAATAAACATGGTTCATTTCAGTTTTATAGGGTAATTGGCTTCTTTCTAATAAGCCATTTAAACTAAACCAGCCAAAAGGTTAAAGATTGAACAATATATATATATATAAATATATAAATATATAAGAGATGTTCTGATCCAGTATTGATTAATGTATTTGAATACCTGTATCTAAAGTCTATTATTTAAACATGCTGATAGAAACACACTACATATGTTTGTGTCTGTTTAAAGTTTATTGGTGGTTACGGTAATTATAAATTGCTTGTTTTTTTCTCACACCCATTATTGTTCTCTATGTGAGTTTTATCACTGAATTAAGTATTCTTTAATACACAACACAACAAAATAAGTAAAAAACAAAACAAAAACAAAGAAATGATTTGTGTTGCTATCAACATTGGTCATTACTCAAACATGAATATCGGTATCCACAGTGAAGGTTGTGGTCAGCAGACACCATGATGGCTTTTTTTTAGCCATGTTCTAAATGTCATCAAACTCTAAAGGATGAATTTTAAGCTAAAATAATTTTTGTGATCTGGCTTATCCTTTTAAACCCCATTTCAGAACCACCTGCTGCTTTCTAACCCCTCCTCAGGAACATCTCCAAGTACTCTTTCACACATACTTGTTGTGATTGGAGATTGAGGAAAGAGTCCTCAGACATATTAAAACACGTCAACGTATCTCACTCATCAGTACTTTTTACATCACACCGGTTTGTCCTGTTGTGTTACTTTTATAACAAAGTCACTGCTCAATGTTCCCATGGTGTTATAACATGTAAAGGTTGGTTCTTATAACTGAGTGGCCTTGTGTGAATCATCTGGGCAATCTAGAAAGCCAGCATTTTCTTGACTGGTGAAAGAAATAATCTATTTAAAGCATGAATGAAATCTAGATGTTTCTTTTTAAAGTGTTAATTTTCTTCTAGACCCTTCAGGCTTTAAAAAAAAAATAAACTAGAAAAATTTATAAATTTAAGTGTTTCACAAAATTGTGGAAATATTTTGATATGTACCAGTTTTATGGCTGTTTTTAATGACAGTTTTGTGTCTGTGGCACAAAGGCACAGAACAAAATGAAGGAACCTTGGAGGGTTAAATTACTAACGCTCTGTTTAGACAGCACATTTCTGTTACCACGTCTACATCACAATGATTTAATTATAATTTCCGTACACACTGATGAGATGAGAATGCTGTAATTCATGTGCTACACCACTAGTTCTTTACAGGTTAACATGCCAGCAGTTCCTGCTTAGATCTCGTGATGTGCAATTAATTGCAATTACATTATTGTCTTAACAACCCTAAAAATGGCAAAGAAACACGCTTATGAAGCACAGTTTAAACTGAAGGCTATCAGCTACGCAGATACAAACGCATCCAGCCAAGCCACATCACCAACATGGACGAGGTGCCGCTATATATATATATATATATATATATATATATATATATATATATATATATATATATATATATATATATATATATACATACATACATATATATATACATAGTATTGTCATATGGATAACAGTAAAAACTGTGTCTACTTTGGATAAAAGCATCTACTAAATGCATTAACATGAAAAATAAACAATATATAACACTCTTCTACACTCTTGTGGTTAGTGAAGAGAAAATTTGAAATAAATATTTCAATATTATTTTTTATATTATTATTATTTTACAGTCTCTAAACTGCAGTTAACGATTAAATCGATTAACAAATTAGTTGACAATTATTTCAATAACTGATTAATCATGATTAATCTGATTAATTGTATCAGCCTCGCCCTGCGATGTACTGGCGACCTGTCCAGGGTGTATCCCGCCTCTCCCCCGTAGACAGCGGGAGACACCAGCACCCCTCGCGACCCCGCTTGGGATAAGTGAGACAGAAAATGGGTGGATGTTTAAGCCCCAATTTTTAATCGCTGACATCTTGGTCTTCTGTTGGTTTTAAACTGATTGTCAGTCTTTCAATTGAACATGTGCATTTATTTCTGATTTCAGTCAAGTTTTGCACATTTAACCCTATAATGCCAAATGTATCGTATTTGATACATACGGTTTCTGAAATGTTTTGCATCTGACACCTTTTGCATAATTTAATGGAAAAACTTTCCTCAAAATCCTATTGTACACAATCAGATATACCTGATAACAGCCAGTAGAAGACTACACAAAAAATAATCTCGACTTATCGCATAGTAATAAATTATTAATATCAAAAATGTATTTCTGTTTTTTCTTTTTACATATTTTGTTAAAAGGGCAAAAAAGGAATTGAAACCAAAAAAAAAGTAATTTTCTATTTTGTTTTATTCTTGGATCAGGCTTTAAAGGGTTAAGAGCTTCCCCATTCAAGTGATGCTATGTATTCTGTTTTCAATACAAGACACTGATGATTGAAACCAGTAAAACCTGCAACCGGTTCCAGATTGTGCTACTTTCAGAGAAAACAAATTATGGAAACAAAGCATTAACATTTTCACAAACAATAACAAAGTTTCAAAGTTTAAAGGCCTTAATTCCAACTCCACCACTTCCTGGACTTAAGCCAGCTTCTTTGTTTCATGTCTCCACAGACGCATTAATCCAGGTGTATTTGACCATCGTCATCATGGTTACTAAATTCAGACATGTTAGACTTCACACCTGAATACTTGCTCTACCTGTTCCCCAAGCTTCAAAATGAACACCCTGTTAATGTGTCACTACAAAGTGACACATTAACAAGAATTTCATACAAATGAAAGCATCGGAGGAATCTGGAAATATCAGGTCTGATGTGCTTGATGATGCGAGCAGCTGATCAGTCCCAATGGATTTCTTTTTCTTTATATGTAAAAACAGCAAAGGTGAGCCACGCCTTCAGTTCAGACATTTTTACTGAGCTATAAAGACTCAAAGTTATGCGCAACATGTTAAACTAAGTTATTGATGTTCATCTATAATTTCAACCAGAGGTGAAGAGGTTCCAAAACTTTTTTTTTATGGTTTTCATTACATAGAGATATTTTAGTTTAAAAAATGTGAAGCAAGCCAAGGAGATGTGATCTCTGAACTGACAAAGAGGCTTGGATAGCTGAGTAATGCTGGTTAGACACTATGAAGAGGAAGAGAATATGCTAAATACAGCATTGCAGCAGTGTTGGTTGTAAAAGCAAAAATGATAAATGAAGGCTTGTCACATCTGCGTTTATCTGCTTTTACAAATTGAATACAAATATTATGAGTATTATTTTTCATTATAAATAAACAGGCCTGTAAGGTGATTTATCAACTGTGAAAATCAGACAGAATCCAACTTATATGACGGAAAGAGTTTTGGTATGAGGAGCAGAAGGCGCTTCATATAACAGAAATAGAAAAATAAGTAAGAACTTGGATTTTTGAGTAAGATCCTATTGGGGGAACTTGCCTGACTACTCCAATCATACGGTTTGTCTGATTAGAGCAGAAAGACATTGACCTGCGCTGCCAACAGGTGCGTCTTAATCAGATGTGTACATGTCAGATCTAACAAACCAGTTGGAGTTTTTAAATCATCGTTGTCTTACAGAGAACTGATAAAGACTGATAAATAATTGAGCCTCAAATTATATTTTTTCCCTCTTGGATTATTGGATTATGAAGCAAAATGATGCACTGAATAATTAAGGTCCTTTGGCCTAACTTTTATTCCTATCTATTCATTTGCGAAAGGAAATTGACCTTTGAACCTTTTCATCTAAAACAAACCCTTTACACAGTAAAAAAAAATGTAATCTAAATAAGTAACGTTTTTCTTAAAATAAGTGCATTTTTTTAATTTAAGAGGTAACTGAGACACTTTGCCAATGGATTAAGGCGATTTACATTTAGAATATGAAAAAACTATTGCATGGTCTTATTTCAATTGCATATTATCCACTTATTTTATTTAAAAGTAAAAATACTCATTCCATTGGCAAATCATCTTATTTACCTACTCAAATTTAAGGTAAATACACTTAATTTAAGAAATATTTACTTATTTCCACATTGGTTTTGCAGTGTAAAAGGTCTCATATTATACTATATTTGAAAAAAAATAAAAATAACGATGAGTGGGAAACCTCCTCTCAGATTAGACAGACAGCATCTACTGATAACCTCCCAATTCAGCCTTCTTCTAAATTAACTGTTTTGTTTTTCCAAGCCCTGGCCTCCTGAAGGCCACGCCCCCACACCCTGCAACCAAGACAACCAGAGTTTGTAATGATGGCAGCTCTGACAACAGAATAATACAGAAGACAAATCTTAACCGATGGGCTGCTACAGGCCGCTATGAGCAGCTTATAAGTGACAGCAACACATAACAGGAACAGCTTGACCATAAATGCTCATTGCCTTTCATTTTTATTGTTAAAAAAAAAAATAAACATTTTTTATCAATTAAAAATATGGAATAATCTCACTCTAATCATCCCAATACAGAGCAAGAAGCGTTTATTCTAAACAGTTAAAACAAAGGGGTGGTGGCATAGTGATTAGAGCAGTTTGATTGTGCCCTGAGAAGGTTGCAAGTATGCTGTTCAATCCCCACAGCCTGCACTCTCTGAGCCAGCCCTTAACCCCTGAAAGCTCCCCTGGCACCGCACAATGGCAGCCCACTGCTCCCCCAGGGGATGGGTTAAGATGCAGAAGTGAACTTGTCCATTTTAAGATCAATGATGCTCAATTATTATTATTAGTAATGATCCAGCTTTTCAAGGAACGACTGAAAAAGACGGCTGTTGGTGAGCAGCAGAAGGTTTGATTGTCAATTAGAAGACCAATGTGAACAACAACATCCAAACACCCTTGCTGCTCTGAGCTGTTCATACCTCGGACATATCGTGGACCAGCAGCAGAGGGATAGTGACGGTGGTGATGTCGTGCGTGCAGCAGACCTTCAGGATGTTTCTCAAGCCCATGATGGCCGGATCCCGGGCCGTGATGTTTCCGGAGCGGAGATTATCGTCTACACAGAGGTGGAAGACGACGTGGACCTCCGATAGGTTGGAGTGCCTCGAGATGTAGAACTCGCCTCGAAGAGAAAGATGCATGATGACCACTCAGATTAACATGGGGGTCAACATAACATCCAGTGTTGCTGCGCAGCTTAAAATCAATACCTGGTAGAATATTTGAAGGATTTCTTTCAACAGTTTTGCTCTTATCATCTCCTCCGTTTTTCTGAATTTCTGCAGACACACAAATGACAGATAAACTAAAACCACAGCTGAAGATTACTCGGACCGGCTGAAGGAGCGTCCCTGAAAGGGTTTCAGACGAGCAGGAATGTTTCTGTTTATATTCCCAGAGACCTTCCACTTTCCCACTTAGCCAACGATGTAGACACAGCTTTCTGTCAGCGCTGGAGGGGTCATATAAATTGTGTTCTATTTTCTGAGCGGCTAATCCCTGCTCATATCACACCCATGTCACTGAAACACTCTGGCTCTCTGAGAAGCAATTACATGTAAACCCCGGGAACCAGCATGCTGCTAAAGACACTTATACTCACACATCACTTGGAATAAATCAAATAGATTGAATTATTTTGATTCTTTTATTTGCAATTTACCAAAAAGATGCTAAACTTCAGTAGAATTCTATATTTTGGTCAAGTAGAACAATTTTTAGTTTTCACATAGTGAGCATCAGGGATGCTCCATTCCTACTGACCTGGTTGGTCCTTCTGCTTGCTGCTCCGCTGGGCCCGAGCGTACAGAACCACCTGCTGCACCTCCTCCAGCTGCTCCTCCAGACTCAGAAAGTGGAAATCTGTGCACTCCTTGGCCACGGTTGCAAAGTCTAGAAGGCAACATAGAAGAGGGGAGATGTGAGATGGGTGCAGCGGGTTGATGTCTGTGCATCTTTAAAACCAGACCCTGAGCAGTTTCAGAGTCTACGCCTGAATTTCCTGAACCAACAGGAAGACTGTTAAAAATTCTGCTTCTTAAAACGAGACACCAAAGCAAATTAAGTCATTTTGGATAAATATGTAGCACATTATACACATAAACTTCTATCACTAAACATAATATACTTCTAGGATTCTAAAAAAAAAGTAGAAATATTTACAAATCTGTCTGCAACAGTTGAACCCAACATAATTCATTTTAAGCTGAATTCTATTGTTTTTTTTTTAAACCAGTGGGTTCCTGTTTTCATTATCTGGGTGTTTTGTTCAGGTTTGAGCAGGAGACGGTTGAAGGAACTGCAGCTTCTTTGGCTGCAGGAACACTAGCTCTGCAGAGATTCAAATGTTTTTTCCTTTAAATGTATCCACTCCAGGACATGCAAACAAGGAAACAGATTCGTTGCTTGCCCTGTTAGAAGCTTAACCGGTTCTATCATTTGTATTTTAAATGGTTCAACTAAAGACCTGGGATCAAATTAGGTGTGAGACTGTGAGAAACAAAGTGTCTGACCATCTATTTAAGTGGATTCTTTAATTTAAAGTGTTTAATTGAAACCGTCCTGGTTCCTCTTTAGGGTAAGGAATCTTTTAAAACTCTGATATAGAGGAAAATCTTTTATTTCTCAGTGGATCATCAAACTTAGTGGTCCTCTTTATTTTCAATCATTCTGGTGATATATTTATGTAAGACTGTCCTACGTGCTCGCTCCATTAGCTATCGTTTTCTGCGCGTGTGCACTTTAAGCCGTATATGTGTGGTGAGCTACGGTTTCAGCCAGTCATTGAAGCTCATCTTTCTCAGCGCGGTTCTTTGAAAAAATGGTTGAGGGTCGTAAGAGAGAAAGTGTCTACAAAGTGTATGAGAAGAAAAGAAAGGCCTCACAAGTGAAAAACAAGACCAGAGTGTTTTTGGGAGATTCTTTCAAGCGATGGTGTACACTGAAAGCACAGGTCGGGCTTCCCACTGATGCCTCGGTTGCAAAGCTTCTACTCGTCAGGTAAACTTTGGCATGCTATTTGGAGCAATCCATTTCACATAACTTCTAGTAAAAGTTATTTACCACTATACTGTAACTTTCTAGGGAAGATACGTTTATGATGTAATTTACATTCTTAATAGTTATACGGTGGCCACAGATCCTTATTTACCCTGCAAACATGTCCAAATTTCCACTGCAGCACACACACATATATATAAGCATGCCCTGATTTTTTTCAATGTAGCAGTAGTATTACTTGTATATCAATAACCTTTTATATATAAATATGGGTGAGATGAGATCCATGCAAGTGACCATCTTGTGATTGCGTTCCTGCACATCCTCGAGGAGAAATGGGCTTCTGCATGTTCTTGTACGCATTTAAGCGTTCCCTCTCAGGAGCTGGTACAGGCTGATGCATGTGTGGAGAGAAATTTTTGCGAAAATCCTCCACTATACACTTAAGAGACTTCAAGGTGACACAAAAATGGAGGAAACAAAAATTGAACATAGCCTGAAAAATAAAGTAAAGTAAAACATGTTCAGAAGATGGGAAGAAGAGGCTTAAAGCAATCTTTAATGACCAGAAAGCCTGTCTGTTTGGAAATGAAATAGGCGACAGGATGATTCCTCATGTTAACGAGGAGCTTTGTTTGCTGACCTCTCTTGATTCCACTGTAAGAGTTAACCCGGTTATCTACCAGCAGCACCAGTCCACAAAGTGAGGAGGAGTACAGTGAAAGAGCCGTCTGCAGCCGCCGCAGCTTTGCTCCGCTGCTGCTGTGTCGTCTATGTTTACAGAAATCCAGCACGTCGGCCCGGACCAGGCGCAGGTTGTGCATCGTCTTCAGTTGTGCTCCTGGATGAGGAACAAACAGTTACACAGGTATTCTGTAAGGAAAAAAATGACACCTGCCATTTCCCTGAACACAAGTCTAGAATGCTTTAAAAAAAAACATGGGAACCTAGGTGGATGGTGAAGCTCTCCTCCAGCAGAGGTTGCTCCTCAAAAATCCTTGAGCAAGAATCTGCGTCCTCTGACAGCTGGCTGGACTGAACCTTGATCTCCTCACTGAAAACACATCATGCACAGAAATATAATCATTATACATCAGATAAATACAAGGCAGCCACATGTCCATCCATTAATGTTAACTAGCTAAGATCAGAAGGTTTGCAGTGCAAGAGAGGAAGCAAAGCGGTTAAAAAAGTTTATTTTCAGTATTTAAATACCTGTTCACTTTGTCCTCTTCCACCTGCAGACCTGATGTATTCTAGTCAAATTTTATTGGACCAGTCATAAAGTAGAGATGAAATGCAGTGGCAGGAAACATTTTCTAAATGACTTTTCTAAATATTTTTATTTGCATACCTGAAAGGTTTGGTGTTTATCTGATTTCAGACCAGAGTCAGAGCTTTTTCTCCTCCTGTTAGAACATCTACAAACTAAGCCTCTTCATAGGGAACAAGGCCGCTCCAATCCATGAATCTGCTCTGATGAATCTCATAAATTTTTTGTTATAAACTGTGAACAGCACCAGTTCTGTTCTAGTGCTGTCTCCACTTTCATGAAGGCCAAAATATTTGCCAGCTCCTCCATGTTCAGAAGATGGCTGATCAAAGCTCTGGAAGATGTTCAAAGTTTGGGATACAGCTCTAGAACATCACCCTGCTTTAAACTGGATAATAATTTCCTCTTTGACCTGTATGCTGGGGTCAACGGGCTCCATAATGCTGGTCGTTCTCTAGAGAACCTCTGTGGCCAGAGTCAGAACAGCTGGACTCTGTTGGCTGCACAGATTTCCACTAACAACTGGTTCCAATAAAGACTCTGCAGGAGTGAAGGTTTTTAAAACCTTTTCAAAATCGTTCTAATGGAGAAGCATCGTAACTCAAAATCAACATCACTATCAGCACATGTCAGTAATTCTAAAACAAATTGGTATCGGTTAATTCAGTAAAGCTGGGATGATATCAACATCCAGGGTTTATTTTAGTCCAGTTTCTGTTTTGTTTTTTTCAGGGAAGCAGATTGGTCATGTGGCAGCGATAGTGATGTAGCAAAGGATTGTGGGTGTTAATCTGAAGCAGACCAGCAACATAAGCACTAAGGAGGGATTTTTTTTTTATTTACAGCCTCATATTGATTGGAATATATAAAGGATACAATATGGGTAAATATCGGCATTAATACTATCAGCCATCAATATTACTCACTCACTCATATTACTCACTCACTCCACATTCATCCACCAGATCTCTTCGATCACAAGACTGCAACTTCCTTCACCTTCCTCGCTCCAGATTAAGGTCCATAGGAGATCGGGCCTTCGCTGTCGCTGCCCCCCGTCTCTGGAAATCTCTCCCAGATCATCTGAGAGCTCCACAACCACTGAATGATTTTAAAAGAGGCTTGAAGACTTTTTTATTTAAGCAAGCCTATTCTGCCTCCACATGATTTTTATGATGTTGATTTTTATCTTTGATTTTACTGGCACTGTGTAGCACTTTGAGATTTTTGCTAAGGAAAAGTGCGGTACAAATTGGATTTATTATTATTATTATTATTATTATTATTAGAAGAACTTACTTCGTGTTAAAATGTAACCCTATACATTTATAAAATGTGAAACAGTTCACTTCTACTTTAAAACAGAGCAAAGTTTTCATTATCCAAACATTATTTGCAGCAAAAAGAAGTTTAAATTTTTGCTTTAGGTCAAAAGGTGTCCTCTGTGTTGATAAAGGAGATCTGCACATGTCAGGTACAGACAGACTCATACATCCATGACAGGAAGGGGCAGCATCTGGTTATAGTTACCCTGATTTACCTGATCCCTGCACCTACTTACAGCCTGTCCTGCTAACATTGTTTTGCTTGTTTTCTTTACGTCATACTGACTGAATCTGAAGGAGATTGACAGTATTTCTTCTGCACATATAAACATCTCTATTTTCAGGTCGATCTGAAGCTCATGATGAGTTAAAGCACCAACAAGACAGTCAGAGGCGGTGGTATAGAGAAAGGAACTGACTTAATTTGGCTGCTGTTGTTGGACTTCTGAAGGTCCTGATGCAGTTTGATGACCCACTCCTGATATTCCTGCTTCTGAATGCCCGTCACCTGCTTAAGTTCACTTGCCCATTTGTTCTCCAAGACCTGCAAAAGGAGAGAGTGCAAAACATTACAGTAAAGAAGAAACAAAAGCAGCCATGTTCAGACTCAGGTGTGACTGCAGGTGAAGATTGGTGTAACTAAATCTTTCCAAGTTTATGTTTTACCTGCTGTGCATCAAAGTGTTGAGATGCTACTGTATTTACATCCTGGTCGCTTAACGTATTCCCCAGCTCATGCATCACTTTGTCCATTTCTGCTGCTTGCCTACCAGACACAGAAAATATGTCTTCACAGGGCTGTGGCAATAAAACAAGAATACACATCACCATGGTTACCCGATCAACATCAAGAGAAAACACCTCTCTGAGCCACAACTAAAGGGCATTCTGGGAAATGGAGGCAGAGGCAAAGCTTTGAACCTCTCCCTCCTAAGCAACCCATGCTTGATGATATGGCTGATCTTTTTTAAAGGTTAATTTATTTTAAAACCAACTTTTATTTACCTTATTTCAAACAGAAAAAAAAAGAAGAACAAACTTTGTAGAAACAATTACTTGGAGACCCAGATTATCCAGGTTTATATCAAACGGCTACCTTTCTTGGAGCTTCTTGATCTCCATGTCTCTCTCACTGATGAGCTCAGAGACGCTAACGAAGTAGTTGTGCTCCAGATTGAGGAGAGTATCTGAGGCCGGGGAGTGGATAAGCTCGTGGTAGACATCAGCAAAGTCCTCATCCCAGCTGGGCTCCTCCGGCCTGGCGTGCTCCAAGGTCGTCTGAAACAAAAGCAACACAGGGGATTTGGTGACACCTGCTGGAGGATTAGGGAATTGGTACGCAGGACAACTTTCAACATGTTGTAAAGACTGATTTAGTCCTCAACATGAAATAGTTGAACATTGAATAAATCCTCCTTTTTTAACTTGGCTGTCACCTCCGATAACCAGCCCACTCACTAAGATCTTACAGAACCTGCATAGCATACAGTATGAGAAACTGACTTCAAGACAATCTAAACCCAAAAGAAGAAGATGAAATGGATAACCTGTTTAAACTAAACTGCTTTTGAATCCCATCCTGAATATAAGAGCAACAGAGGATTCATCTGGATTCATGGCTCCCCTCAAGAGATTTACGAGTCGTTGGACCACAAACAGAACCTGAACCATTTCCAGCGCACTTGCCTGTGGCACCACAACCCTGCAGAAAAACACTGATATGCAAATGACAGAACGTAGACGTGGAATCCTCAAAGATGGTAATCCGTCAGGTGTGAAAGTTTTTTTTTTGAGTCTGAGAGAGAAACTTCAAAGATTTATAAAAATAAAAAAACCCTTATGACATCACACACTGTTTTTAATGGAGCAACCCAGATAAATGAGCAGAAGAAACATTAAAAGCTGCATGTAATTAGTTTGCCGCTCCATGCTTGATTGACTGCCTTTAACAGCTAGGTTTACATTCAACAAATTAAACCCTCGAATTGAAATATTTTCAAATTAAACTGCCCCAAAATAAACTGAACAAACTGGTTGAATGGACATAAATAATCTGAATAAAACAGCTGATCAGACAGAAAAAATGCGCCATTCAAACATGAAAAGTTTGAATTTTGACACTAGGTGCACATGCTTACTAAGGTCAATTTCCCTTATTCAGGATAACTTGATCCTAATAAGCATTTACATGCACAATGGGATGGTAAATCGGCATAAACCACCCCTCTCAGTTATCTGTTCTGATCTTTCAGATCATATTCTGATTCCAATACTTGTATTTGGATGTTTGCAGATTCAGAAATGTTTCCAACACCTGAGCTGTTTGCTTCAACCCAAACTTTATTGTTGATACTGTTAGATATTATCAAAAGTTCTTTAAAAAATTCGAAAACAATCAGTATAAGTTCAGAAAAGGAATAATATATATATATATATATATATATATATATATATATATATATATATATATATATATATATATATATATATGCTGCTGTAATTTTTATAAATAATGACTTCATTCATTAGATCAATGAAACAACATAAGGGGAAAAAATTTTCGAGACATTTTTAATCTAAAATTATTTAATTATAGAAATAGACTGATTAGATCTGCCGCTGCGGATGGGGCCTAATTTCCCTGATACCCGATCTAGAATTTTCTTCCATATCAGGACCGGTAAAGAGATTAATACTGGATTGCTGCATCTCTAAACCTGACTGCATACCGAGGTGATTCAGGCGTGTTGGACTCTGGAACTTGAGGGCTGGAGTTGAAGACCTCTGTATCAAATGATCATGGTTAGAGGCACCATGTTTTTGGATTTGTTGATATTAAACAAGTCATCCATATAACTGGGAAATATCTGGAGCCTCCATGGAAAATGACGGCATCAAAAGTGTCTATTACTGCAGCCGCAGCTTCTCTGACAGAAAATTCAACCATGTCCTTTAATTTGGATTTAACATTTAATAACAGCAGACCGGGAATAAAAATACCACTTTAAAATAAACTGGTTTTAAATTAAATTTTTTTAGGTAGATCAGAGAATGAAGTGACTATTAGTCTGTAAATCCATCATTTCCTGTTCCTCTGGAGATAAATATGTGCAATGCAGAGGCCTGTCGCTCTAAGCCAGTCCTCAGAATGAGAACGATAAGAGAACATGACCTTCAAGCAAAGCAAATGTCTCTCACTCGCGTTTTGTGAGAAAATGGCTACTATCTGATATGCCCATTACCATGGTAACAGGTTTAAAAATGATAAAATGCAAGGGGATGAAGACTGATGTTTATCCAGGAGAGATGATAGTGAGGAAGGTCAAACTATCCTACAGCTCCCTGCAGCAAACAGAAGCACCCTGAAGTCATCAGATTCTGACTGTGCAGCATTACCTTCCTACCATCACAAATGAAAACAGGCAGAGTTCATGTTACTTATTAAAACTTTCAAACACCTGGGTAGGTCTGGTATATAAAAAGGGAGAATCTCTCAGGAATAAAATAAATAAATAAATTGAACTTTATTGATTTCACAATGGAGAAATTAACTCTCTGCATTTAACCCATCCCCTTTTATGGAGCTGTGGGGTGCCACTGTGCAGCGCCCGGGGAGAAATCAGAGGTTGAGGGTCTTTGCTCAGAGAGCCAGAATGGCAGTCTGTGGGATTCCAAGCCCTGTGCCCTAACCACTAGGCCGCCACTGAGAAATGATCCCTGAAAAGCAACATGAACCATGGTGGAGTCCTGTGATGCTGTGGGCTGCCTTTACTTCCAAAAGTCATTGGGAACCAGTAAAATGTGTTAATAATCTAAAACATGTGGTCATATCAACACAGAAATTCTTCAGCAGACACAGAATCATCTTTTTTTAAGCCTGCTTCAGTCCTCAGACCTTAACCTCAAGGGAAACAGTGGCATCTGAGTAGAAGAGAGCATCGAAGAGACTGGGACACTGCAGAATGTGCAAAGAGGTTGGCTCTGTAGATGTCTACTCCATCCTACTCATATAGATTAGGGGAAGCTACGTCCTATTGGCTAAAGGGGGTAGAACCTCTTTCATAAGTTTTAAAAGTGCAAAACCAGTGATTTGTTAAAAAAACAGCTGTTAAGTTTTTTTTTTTTTATGTTTTGGTAATATGGTATTAAGTGAAGGAATCCTATAATAATAGCAGAGAATAATGCACAAAACAGTATTGGAATGACAGCATTAGGGCAGGCCACACAGAGACTCTCAGATTACCTTCTTTATCCATTTTATTTTTCCTTTACACCACACAGACCATCCGCTTAGAGTGTAAAGCTACCATCTGAGAAGAAAGTTAACTTTTTTCTTTGGTTTGTCATTCCTGAAATATAATCTATGAGTAGGCCTTTCAAATATGAACATTGAATGTCCCGTAAGTGACTGCAATAAACCATAACATTGTCATCGCTTTGCAACGAAATCTAAATTAGAATTTCACAGGCTAGCTGGTCCTCTTTAATGAGGCCGTAATGCAACAGTCACTAGCTAATTCCTGGTTGATGCATAGGACTGAAACCTTTTTTTTTATCCAGACTCTTTAGAACCAGGACCAATTTGCCTGTTTGATCCGTATGATTATGCAACACAGAGGTGATCCAATCTATTCATGTGTTTCACTTTTCCAGCTGTTTTAAAATGTACATGAAAAAGGTTACATCAGTAATCTGTCTAGATGCTCACAGATTAAGGTTTTTATTGCACACTTTCATAAAATAAGGAAAGATGATTTACACAAACGGGGGGAATGGGTTCCTACCTCGGTATAAGATCGGGCCCAGGCACTGGTAAGCTGGTTTACATCCACATCTCCAGTGGAGAGTCTCTGCAGGGCTAGCTCTGCCTCCCTGTCATAGTCCAGGGTTGTCTCCTTCTCTATGAATCTAGACAGAGAGGCCTTCAACTCTGCAAGTGGAGAGACAATGTTGTTGCTAAACAGCAATAATGACTGAATATTTACTGTAGTGTTAAGATCAGCATTAAATCAGCTGATCTGTCAGATAAAGTTTAATTATGAACCAAAACAAAGGATAAGTGATAAGTAATTTCCCCGTGAAGCTGCAGACTCACCATATTCTATGTAGCAGGGTATCCTATGCAGAAGCAGCAACCTTCCGTGCAGATCACTGATGTTCAGCTGGACAGGAAACTGAAGGGGCACTTTGAGGACACATTTGTTCTTTCCTGCTTTGAATTCAAACACAAACTCCTTCTCGGCGATTCCGTTTGTTTTGCATTTGCTTTTCTTCATGACTTTAAAGCTTTAAAAACAGAATAAAACGATTTAATTGGTTTTAGCAGCCCTGTCATCTGAAATCCGGGCTTTTAAATCAGATTTCATAGCACAGGTTTACGTCTCAGCGACACCTTTACACAGTGGTCCCCCCATAGAGCAGAACCTCCACTGAACAACAAAAGATCCCTTTAATATCTTGAAGCTGATCTTGATGCTAATGTTGAGTTGTTTAGCTAGCATTTAAGCTAGCTGTAAAGTAAAGGCACATTTTGAAGGAGAGACAGGCTATGTTTGCTGCTCTAAACGTGTGCATTAAAATAAAAAGACATTAGGATCTAACAGGTGCGCTTACCTGAGAATGAATGAATACAGCGACGTTATTTCCGCTTGGAGGGAAAGAGACCCTACAGCTCATACGGATCAGCTGACTACCTTAAGATGGCAGAAGCACTTTCGTCACATACATTTCGTCCATATTTCCCTATTGTTTGTTTGAATTAAATTAATTTGTATAAAACTGTCAAAACTTTTTTGTAACTAATTTTTTAAGGTGCACTAAGTTTAAAAGAAAATTTACCAAAGCAGCTTATTTTGTGGACTACTGCCCCCTGCTGGTGCTAGCTATGAAATGAATCCATCCATCCAGAGTGGGGTCGCAAGGGGTGCTGGTGCTTGTCTCCATAGATATCCCTAATAAAGGCTAGATGTCTTACGGCGGAGTCTCAAACGTCATCACCGGCGGCCATCTTACCTCAGGCAGGCTTTCTGTTGTGCTCTGTGGTACCTAATGTAAGGTGAGTGATCAGCACGAACACAAATACTCTTATCTCACTGAATTCTTGACGGATTTACAAACAGTTTGGTTTCTTACAAACATTATGAACGTGGCTATAATTCTAGATGTTTGAACATGTCGAAATTGCAGATTTTCTTGTCGAAAAATGACTTAATCATGCAGCATAGTTGTGCATCACGGCTACTTGCGCAAGTTATCAAGGCTGAGATTATTAGTCAATTATATAGGTTTTACTGACACCAATAACGATTGTATGACAATTAATCTTTGGTGTAAATTACAATCTTTGTGGATGTGGTTGTAGTTATTAGTTGGCTAATAACAATAATCTGAGTGTTGTTGTATTTTCATTATTAGCCTAACGTTAGCTGGCTAATAACAAGAAGCTGCAAAGTGAGACCCAACGTTAGTAAGTTAGCAGCTAACGTTACAGTTTAGCTAGCTGCTAACGTTAACCAGCAACTTTACATCAGTGGAAGAGGCAGAATTTAACATGATTTCCAATCGATTTGGTCTGTCAACACATCTTACATTATGTTACAGGAATTTGCTGGGTTTATTAAAAGGAAGATGCCAGACTTTTGCTATGACATAATAGTATTACAAGATTGTTGTTGACTCAAAGCTTTTATAAGTTTGTATTAGTTTCATTTGGACAACTTAAAGATGGTGTTGTGCCAAACATTTTCAACTTTCCAGCTCATCTTCAAAGGGCATGTGTATCATTGAAATTTAATCACATATTGATATACCAATCTTATACACCGTGAATTGTTGTTGGTCACTTTTGTTTTTGTTTCTGCAGGTTATATAATGTGTAAGCACGAGGAGAGGATCTTCCATCCCCGTTTGCTGACATTCCTGCGCTAGTACATGACCACAGCTACCTTCCTGTCCGCTTTGATGGCCTTGTGGACAACGGTCTCTTGTACATTACACAGAAGTGTAAAAGTGTTTATTTGAAAAGTGTTTATTTATATATATATATATATATATATATATACACACACATATTAATATATATATATATATATATATATATATATATATATATATATATATATATATATATATATATATATATATGTATATGTATATGTATATCTACATAATTTTATATATATATTTATATTTATATATATATATTTATATATATATATATTTATATATATATATATATTTATATATATATATATTTATATATATATACACATATTTATATATATAGGTATCTATATCTATATAGATATCTATATAGATATCTATAGATATATCTATATATCATGTTGCCATTCAGTACACTGAGTTTTATTAGCATATATTGATTTAACATAAATACCTTGTGCATGTGTATATTTATTGCACCTGTATGTTCTATTCAATGTTCTTTTCATATGAAATTCCATGGTTATAATTATTCATAAGTGTGCAGTATCATAACTACATGTCTGACTTTTGTTTAACAAACCAAACAATTGGACAATTCAGGAAGTTATGGTTATTTAAGTACATGCGCCTTTAAAACACAATGTTACGAATGAGCGAGCTGCCTGTAGCAAGATGGCCGCCACGTCCGGACGTCGACCCCCATTGGCCAGCAGCGTGGACGAGACATCTAGCCTTTATTATGGATATCTATGCTTGTCTCCAGCAGTCAATGGGCGAGAGGCGGGGTACTAGGCCATAGGCTGAAGCCTGTATCGTTCAGGTTCGCTCCACCTATTTAGGGACTACTAAATGACAACTACAATAAAATCCTAAGTGCATTTTGAGCCCATTACCAAAAGTTCTCCAATCACTTTGCGCCAGTATTTTTACAGTAATTACTTAAAAGTGTAACTATATCGGTAGCCTGATCACACCGTTAATCTATGCTCGAATCAATCCGCCTAGCCGTTAGCCAATCAGAGCGCGTCCTTCAGGTACGCTCTTCCACTTCAGAAGCGGAAAGAGGAGTACAACAACAAACATGGCGGCCCCCATGGAGCAGAGCGTTCCCGTTGGATCAGACAGAAAACGCAAGAAAAATGTGGATTATATATGCATCACACACATATCATCGATGGACAAAGAACGGACACAGCCACTGACAGTTGTTCGTTGGAAGAAGCTGGTTGTATGTGCCCGTAAGTGGCTAGAAATTGACGGAATCGACCGCACCTTGGCGGAGGCTGTATGTGTACACGATGAGTCCGCCAGAAATAACAATGACGATTCCACGTCAACCCTGGCTTGTTCAGAAGACTCTTTCTGGCTTCTTAGGGGGAAAAAACTTGGTTTTCATCCAACTTGTTATAGACGTTTCATCGATAAGAAACGAATTGCCAGTGCTGAAAAACTAGCAGAAAAACGGGGAGCATATGGTGGTGACAACAATGGTTCTGATTCTGATCACGAGTCTTCCACAACCACGTCCACGACAAGCCGGCCACCATTGTCAAAACAGTTGAGATCCACGACTAAATCATTGAGGTCTGGCAATGTACTTCCTGCTGTCTGTATAATTTGCAAGAGGGCTGACCACTTTGTGAAAGAAGGACACAAGACAAAGAAAGAAAAAATGGTCCAAGCAGAAACTATAAATGCTGGTGAGTAGATCATTTGCAGATTGCATCTTTGTTTGTGGCTTATAACCAAAAGCAAAAGTTATACATATGTTGATTAAAAAAAATGCATGTGTAATTGGTGCCAGCCCAAGCCTGCTCTTTTCATTGTGAAGTAAGCGTATGAAGGCTATGTGTAGGGCCTCAAAAATAATAAAAGGCATTATTATGAACTTGAAGTGATGATAGGCAATTAATTCATTTGTCAAATAATGGTTAGATTTTAAATTTGTCACCCAACTACCAGTTCAGTCTCGTAAAACAGAGAAAAGGTATTTGATATTATTTGTTGGCAGCTGGTTTATGATTGAACTTTTTTAACTCTCTCTTTGCTAGGGAGTTTGGTTAAAGCAACTGAACTGCAAATGGATGAATCCATCCTCAAGGATGTAAGTGGAAAAGATGCTACAAAGAATATACAAGATTTCTGGGGGCTACAACAAGTGATGAAAGGTAAATTTCAGATAATTCAAGTAGAATATTTGTGAAATACAAATACTTGAGAGTGAACCATATATTGATGGTAGGGTTACATTCTGGGCTTAAACATTTTTGAAAGTTGATTATTCTTACAAATGAAGCCCAGTTTATAGAGAAATTATATTGTAGTAAAAAATGTAGAATACACATTTGGATGCAGTTTTAAATAAAACATTTTAACCATAAATTTGTATGAAAAGAGATATTCTATCATTGTTAATTTTAAGATTAAGTAAGCATTTTAACTCATCTGTATTTTGCATTGTTTCACACAGGATGCCAGAAGCCTGGGAGTATGCCACTGTGTACACAGAATGAATTTTGTGAATTTGGGCACAGTTGATTAAAAAACAAGAAATCTTCAGGATGAAAAAGCTCTCTTCCCTGTTCCAGAAAATGATACGAGAACACCATGGTCAAGGAAGTGACAGGTAATTATGATTCATTAATAGATTTTGATATTATTCACATCAGGGCTGCACAATGGTGCAGTGGTTTGCCCTGTTGCCTTGCAGCAAGAAGGTCCTGTGTTCAAATCCAACCCTGGGTCTTTCTGCATGGAGTTTGCATGTTCTCCCTGAGCATGTGTGGGTTCTCTCCGGGTACTCCAGTTTCCTCCCACAGTCCAAAAACATGACTGTTAGGCTAATTGGCTTCTCTAAATTGTCCTTAGGTGTGAATGGTTGTTTGTCCTGTATGCCTCTGTGTTGCACTGTGACAGACTGGCGACCTGTCAGGGTGTACCCCGCCTCTCGCCCAGTGAACGCTGGAGATAGGCACCAGAAACCCCCGCGACACCATGAAGGATAAAGTGGGTTGGATAATGGATGGATGGATTATTCACATCAGCATATATTTATTATTCCTTGTCAATTTTTCACAGATCAGATCTTCTGAAGAAAGGACTGAGGCAAGACTTTTCCCAACTAAATTTCTACAAGCCTCCGAGGAAAAACCTGAGTGAAATGGTATTTACAGAAGCTACAGAACTTCTCAACAAGGGTTCATCAACTGAACCTGAGTCATCAGGATCGCAAGAGACTTTGTCGAGTAGTGGAGAGACAGTTCAGGAAAGTGGTACATATGCAGCACAATGAGGCTGTACCAGAACCATTTATAGTGCAGGTATAACTCTTAAACAAGCAGTTAAGAGTGCCCCTAACATGAGTGCCAATTGGCCTCCTACATCTGAGGATCTAAATATTTCCTCAGCTAGAAAGATTGTGCCAATTGAACTGTATAATTCACTTGCTTGGTGCATAGGTGTAAGTGATGAGTTGACATTATCTAACATGGTTAATGTTAATTTTAATAAAAGTCATTGTTTAAAAACAGAAATATCTTTGTGCCTAGTTTTCATTGTTCAAATTTTAGCTGTGTTTCAGTAATTTCCTAAAATTTTGCGTCCAATATTGCAACTGGTCTGCTAGGTGATAAAATTCACACCACTTTTCATAATAATTAGTTAACCAGACACAAAAGGGTATCTTGCTATTAGAGTTTTTCAATTGAAAATTCAAAGAATTGCAGTTTTCATGTGCAATAAAGATATATTTTGGGAGATTGTGAAATTGTTAAAAAGTGTATTTTTTCATTTAGAATAACTCCTTACTTAAAGCACGCAGGACATTGCCGCTATATAAGCTCTGAGTAAGTATGAATCTCTGTGGGAATCTAAATCCTGAGTCTGATATCCTTAATAATAAAAAAGTTACAAGGGTTTGAAAATGGTAGAAGACCCAAATTTGTCACTTTTTGGGGTAAACTGCCACCTTTGGCACCCATTTTCTCAAATACTGGCAGGTATCCCATGGAGAACTTTTTTTCCCAGCTCGAGTACATATTTAAGATTGGAAAACTGCTATCGAAAAGTAGTCCCCAGGTTAGTGGAGCGAAATCCTATTTCTAGCCTCATTTTGAGCTTCAGCCTATGGCCTATACACCCTGGATAGGTCGCCAGCCCATGAAATGAATCCTTCCTCAACAAATTAATAATAGAAAAAATATTATATGTTTTCAACAGTTATTGCTTTTATACGGAAGATGATTAGGACCACTGAAAAAATAAAAAAATGAAAAAGTAACTGATTTTTTAAAAGATATTTACAGAAGAGGATTAATACAGAAGAGGATTAATACGGAAGAGGATTAGGGCCACTAAAAAGTAAATAAAAAGTGAACTGATTTTTACATTTTATTTCAGTTTAATATGGGAAAAGACTTAGAATTCTGAGATTAAAGTCAGAATTCTGACTTTTTTCCCATATTAAATTGAAAAAAATAAAAATCCGTTAACTTTTTTTTTTTTTTTCAGTGGCCCTAATCCTGTAGCACTTGTTGTACAGGTGAATAAACTATTTACAGAGTATCGTGAAAATAGTTTGCAGTGGATAAACATAGATTGGTGGGTTTCTGTTTCTTATACCCTAACTTGATTCTCCCAAATAAATTATCTATTTGAACTTTGCTTTTTGTCAAACATTTTTTCCCCAAAAAACACTGGTTTTACACAACTATCCATTTATTTATTTTTAGCTGATCGTCGTTTATTTTCTAAGATTCTTATTTACAAACTAAGAGATCTATATTGCTGACTGGGGAATTTTTTTTGTTTGTTTTTTTACTAGAAGAATCATAATTTCGATCTGAATATTTGGATGAAAATAGAAAAATATTAAATGTATCACAACTGCTCACTTATTTTATAAAAAGTATTAAAAAGTTTATATGTCTGATTAGGCCTCAAAATAAAAAGAAACCAAAACAGAATCAGACATTACACTCAAAGTTAAGTGAGTGGCTTTTTGAGTAAATACTTTAAGTTCAGCTAAAAAAATGTCCCTTGTTTTGAACATGGCTCAAGGGGTTGCATTTTCAATGCAGGATCATGGAAGCTGGTTGGAGCAAAATCCAGGACAGTCCTGGAGGATATCACTTTAGTGGAGGTTCACTGACAGCAGCACCCACCCAAAAATACAATGGATGGTTGCAGGGTGGCCCAAGCCTCAATGGGGCTCTGAGCAAATTTTGATTTTTAGACCTTCTATTTCTGCTAATGATATCCATTGCTGTGAGCTGTCTGATGATCTGATCACTCACACACCTTCTATAAACTAATTTCATCTCAGACAGTGCTGTTGATAGTCTTCTCTGCATCATCTACTGCTACTGAAAGTAATGAGATACATTTTGGTATGCATTTTATTTACAGTAACGGTGTTTGTTGGTTGAACTTTTTTGTTCCAAATGCAACAGCAATGTAGCCTGTAGTGCAGGGACCACAATAAACAGATAAAATAGCTTTGATAAAATAAAAAAAACAGTAAATTAAATTGTACCAAAACAGATGCAACATACACATTCTTTTCTAATGTGTAAGTATTGACTCTACATAAATAATGATATTTTGATTTTAAAAAATACATAATTTCAGCAGGAAAATAATTATAAATGTAATTATACAAGAAAAAAAAGACTCACATACTCAATTGTTCCTTGGCCTCTACTACTTGCACTGGGGCCCTAAGCAGTTGCTTATTTTCTTGTGCCTTGGGTCGGTCCTGAATGATTAGGTCAAAGCAGATTGATTGCTTAGAGGGGCCTAGTTGAAGTCTAGACCTAAAACCAACTGATAAGTAGTAGTAGTGGAAAGGTTTAAAAACTAATCATAGTCTCTTTTTCTGCAGTGACTGACTGCTTCTACATCTGCCAGACAATGCTGAGGATGTTTGATGAGTCTGTGGTGGCCAGTGTCATCCTTTATGTTGCTGGATGCTGGGACAGTAGACTGAAGGTGAAGGACGCCGACATACTTAACAAACTCATCCGCAGTGTCAGACAGAAGAATGTTGGACAGGATAAAATCCATGCTGGACAATCCTGCACATCCTGTTCATGATGTGCTAGTCACCCACACGGCACCTCCAGTCAGAGACTCATTTCATCACGTTGCACCACAGAGCGCCAGAAGTCATTCCTGCCTGTGGTCATAATACATAATTAATCTCTCTGACAGTCATTCAATTTCATTACTTATTGTTTACTTATTTCATCAATGCAGTAGCACAGTCATCAGAGGCATAGCCAGAACATTTTTATAAGGGTGGCCAGGCAATAACCAATGTATACTGAGGGGTGGCCAAAAGTGGGTAGGCACCAGAACCTCAGGATCAATCTACACTGTTCCAACAAGAACCACAGAACGTCCATATTTCTAAATAAATACAAACTATAGTTTCCTACAGCCTTTACTAACAAATAGATGCATATATTTAAACATCCGTCTAGACTAAAGGTATATTGGATAAAATTCTTTGAGGTTAGAGTTCTGGAGCGAACATCTTTTCCATCGTCATTACTTACTTACTTTTATAAATATCATTCTACATTAGATTGATATTTACAAATACTTATATCTACATAAATTGATCATTTATAGTTTTTGATAGTTTTTATTTAAATAGTTATATACAGTATTCACAGAAGACTTTTAGATGACTTGCAGAGACAAATCATTTTCTCTTATAACACAAAATCTAGTTCTGAAAGAGCATGAATTCTATACTAATCATCTCTGATGTTGGCATATTGATGTGCATAATTAACCGCAGTGTTTTTGTTGTCAAGTAATAGTAATATATATAAAATTAAAATGTGTTGAATATTCAACTCGAGAGAAAAAAAATGGTAGGGGTGGCCACAGGGGTGGGCAATAATTGGCCACGGCCACCACTGGCCCCCCATTTAGCTCCGCCCCTGACAGTCAATAATGTCAATCTTATTTATTCTTATTATTACCTTATTCTTGTATCTTATTTTGAACTGTTTATATGGGAAGGGTGTATTTTTTTTTTTTTTAGATGTTATTATCCATCCATCCATCTTCTAACACGCTTAATGCCAAGTGGGGTCGCGGGGTGCTGGTGCCTATCTCCAGCTGTCTACGGGGGAGAGGCGGGGTACACACTCTGGACAGGTCGCCAGTCCATTGCAGGGCAACACAGAGACAAACCGGACAAATAACCACTCACACACACACTCACACCTAAGGGGAATTTAGAGAAGCCAATTAACCTAACAGTCATGTTTTTGGACTGTGGGAGGAAGCCGGAGTACTCAGAGAGAACCCATGCATGCTCATGCATGTGTTATTATATATATATATATATATATATATATATATATATATATATATATATATATATATATATATATATATATATATATATATATATATATATATATATATGCTGTACTGTACTTATAATCTTATTTTTCTCTTCTGTAAATGGTTCCACTTCAAGAAAAGAATGTCCCACAAGGGATTAATAAAGAAATTCTGATTCTGATTAACAGAAGTTCTGTTAACAGATGTTTCACCGTGAAGAAACAAAGTCTATAGATGTTCAAGCTGGAGAAGACAAATGCCAGAGAATTTCTCTATTTTTTTTCTTAAATAGAGCTTCTCTTGTCAAGTGTCTGGCTACTCTATCCATTGTGATTAACTTCACTTAATGAAAAAAAAAATCTTGTTTTAAAAAAAAATATGCACCTGTCAGAGAATTTTTGTTTTTTTCCACATTTATAAACTATACTTTGTGTTTCTCTGTCATATTATGACGATTATTAAAGTGTTTTGTTGTCATACAGAGTGGAAGTGTTCCTAAGATAATTATTACTTATTCTATAAATAGTTCCGCCAGTTTGACATAAGTTTGCTTGTGCGCATGCGCGCCAGCGTTCATTTGACTAGGTGAGGGATTGGGATAAACCCTCATATTCTGTGAAGAAGAAAAATTCGTCTTTTTTATCAAAAGAGAAACTTAGAAATATTTTTTTCACTTAAATATTAAATTTTCGATAAATATGTTATTTAGTGAAGTTTTTTTTTTATTTTGTTTTTTATATTTTCTGTTGTTTTTTTACACGTTGGTCCCTGGGTGGGACTATTTGCAGACGCTCCCTCCGCCGGTTGAACAGTCCCGTCATACCTCGCGTGGCCAACGGCTCTCCGCCGCTCATTGAGTTACAGCCCTCTGCCCGTTCAGTTCGGTTTTATTCAGTAATTTATAGAGGTTTAGGCCACGCTTTAACCCAGTAAACATTACCGAACCATCCCGGGAGCTTTCTGTCATAAAGTGTGCTGCCGCTGGGCTCTCTGCTTGGATTTAGTTCGGGGGAAGCGGGAGGGGAAGTCCGGGCTGAGCTGGAGCCGAGTGATGATGGAGCTGGAGTCGGCCAGTAATAGAGGGGACCCGGGAGCTGCCGGGGACTCGCTGCAGCCACAGACTCCCAGCAGGCATGAGAAGAGCCTGGGTCTGCTCACCACCAAGTTTGTGACTCTGCTCCAGGAGGCGAAAGACGGAGTCCTGGACCTGAAAGCTGTGAGTCTTTGTTGTCAGCTAGCACATGCCATAATGAGCTGCTTAACTTTCGTTAGCCTGCTAGCCTAGCATTAGCTACGCGGCTGCTTTTTGAATGAATTATGCATTTTAGCTGGAAGCTCCGTACCTGATAAGCATTTTCATCAAAGTTTCTCCCGAACCAGCGCGGTTCTGTGGGGTTGTCTAAGCTTTCCGAGCTGGGAAGGAAGCACAGACGAACAAAGTAAGTTTGAAAACACCGGGTAACTTCTGCCACTCTGCCCCCTGCAGATTCAAAGTTTGAAAAGTGGGTCAGCTTTTGTCGCCGTCTCCCCATTTCAAGCTGCTTCATCT
Organism: Cyprinodon tularosa; assembly: GCF_016077235.1. Classification (NCBI taxonomy): domain Eukaryota; kingdom Metazoa; phylum Chordata; class Actinopteri; order Cyprinodontiformes; family Cyprinodontidae; genus Cyprinodon; species Cyprinodon tularosa. The sequence goes on along the minus strand of NW_024039044.1, from coordinate 1,260,705 downwards.
TCACACTTGAGCAATTCGTCTGAAAACTGTTTTCCCTGGAGGACATGCCTCCAGTAATTAGTCTTCAGTAATTAATCAAAAGCAAAGTAAAAATAACAGAAACCCCTGAAACACTTAGTGATCATATTTATTTTCTGGCGAAGCTGCTGTATAATTAAAATACTTTCTAATGAATTAATTAGCCAAGAGATTTGATGTTTTTGTTGTTGTTTATTTTTTAACCCCCCCAAAATCTCCTGCTGTATAATAACCTAATGTAGTGTGTAGCATTGGTTATTACAGGAATATTAATAGTATTGTTGGTTAAATTTTCTTGGATTGATCACATTTGTTTTTAGAAATGATTATTTTGTCCCTGTGTGGTAAGGTGGTTTAAGTGTTAGACTTTGATTTAGGGTTTGAATGCCGCATGCATAAATAACTGACCTGCAGAAAGGAGGTAATGGCAAATTATTATTTATTCAATTAAATTCAGTTTATTGATATAGCGCTAATTCACATAATGTCATCTTAAGGCACTTTACAGTTCAACGAGTTCATAAAGTCAAATTGATCCAAAATTTTCTATGTAAGGAAAACCTGTTGCTTGCATTGACTTATTGACTCCAATGCAATCCCTCACACTAAGCATGCTTGTAGCGACAGTGGAGAGGGAAAACTCCCTTTTAACATGCAGAAACCTCCAGCAGAACCAGGCTCAAAGTGTTCCAGAGTAAAACCTTGGTATCAAGCTGGTTGGTTGTTTTTTGTGAGTGAAGAGGGCTGCTTTAAGCTAGCTGACTGGCAGTGCTCAGCAACATACAGGAATTGTTTGGGCCTTTTTCTGGAATCCTGTTGAAATAAACTCAAGGTCCCTATGGATTAGGGTTGGAGACCACTGCTCTATACTAATGTTGAATGATTTTGCCATTTTCTTTTGCACTGCCCATAAGCATGTAGATGTTTCATTTCAGGGTTTCATTTTTTTTATTATTAGCTTGAAAGCTTGTCCAGAGTCCATTGTTGCTGGGCTTTACGGTAACACTGTGAAAAAAGTGCTTACTTCCATTTGCATCCCTGGATTTCCATGCTAGTTGCAACTGTTTCTATCCTTCTGTATGGTCAGAAACCCACTTTAAGGATATTACTGCCACCTGGAGTGAGAAATGCATCGTCTTATTCTAGTTCATCGTAATGTGACTTAGATTTAGCGCCTCTGCAATTTGAAAATTGCGTTTTTGTTGAATTGCGATTATATTGCAAATGCACTTAATTGCCCTACTCTATACTCAAGTTAACAATTATATTAGAAAATTAGATGACCCTATTTCAATAATCGATTAATCCTATTCATTGTTTCCTCCCTATAACCAGTCCTTGCATATAAATAGATATAGAACCATGTGTAGGAACCCTGGAGATAGATCTTTACTGCTTCCAAGAATCATTTATTTTACTATTTAGAGATTTTTTTTCTGACTCTTCCTCTTCTGTTCCTCTTTGGTTCTGCTGTCAGAACAGAAAGATGCTGAGAACTTTCTAACATGTCTAATGGTTCTACTAATGCTGATATTCCTATTTTATATAAAGTCCAGCCATCTAAGACTAGTGAAGCAGTCAGATGGTACCAAACAGCAGACCTGCTCAGCCTGGGACTACAGGAGTCTCTGTCCCATACAGTCAGCCCGTTCTCTGTCAAACCCTCTTCCTCGTCCTCTGTGGGACCTCAGGGGCCTTGGAGACATGTTGGCTTTTTGCCTGCCGCTGATGGCTGCTGTGCAGATAGTAAATCGACTCACTGCAGCTCTTCCCTTCTCATCGGCTGCCGACAAAGCTGAGCCTTATCAGTGTCGGCATGTCGCCTTTATCTTTTAAACATTGACAGCACGACTTAGAAGGAAGGTTACCGCATTATTCTCTCCTTTTTCATTTTGCCCTTGTTCTTGTGTTTTTATTGTTTCTGTTTCCAGGCAGCTGACACCTTGGCAGTACGGCAGAAAAGGCGTATTTACGATATCACCAATGTCCTGGAAGGAATTGGTCTGATTGAGAAGAAGTCCAAGAACAGCATCCAGTGGAAGTAGGTGTTATTTTTTTTAGAATGATTATAAAGGGTATTTGGTTCTCGTCCTTAAGGTCTCTGAATATGGCGTGTAACATTGGTTGGGCTGAAAATGGCATATTAGCTGTTCTATGAGCCCTAATGCAAGCCTGGTTATAAGCCCTAGAATGAAGCGACAGGTTTTCTTCCATTTATGGTATGCTCATAAATATTTAGATGAGCTGTGCGCTGATTGGTTGGTTTACAACGAGCAAATTTGCTGAGCAAAGACGCATCATAGCAACAAGCACTCACTCACTGAAACATTGAAATTGTCGATATGGTAGGGTGCTCAGACGTCCTCTTTTTTCCCAGACATGCCCACTTTTCATACGTAAAAAAAATGTCTGTGGGAATTTCAAAATCATTGGGCATTTTGGTCGACTACAGTGCAGCACGAGGTTGAAACGAACTGGGCATTCGAACTGAGCCTTTAGCTCCGGGGCTGGTCCGGTAACCCCGGGGGATGGGGGCAGGAAGCCAGCGGGGGACGGAGCAGCCGAATCCGACCCGGTGACGGTAGCATGGACACCGGCAGCCCCGTGCTTCCGCCCTGCCCGCCTTACCGGCCCCCAGCCCCCCTCCTCCGGCTGAGGAACAGCGGCTCGTGGCTCTCTGCTGAGGTCCGGTCCAGTCAACAGCCCAGCAGTCGACACTTTTTTGGTTTTGCATTCTATGACTCCTTTAAGGTCAGATCAATTTCTCTGTTTTATGGTTGTAAACGGGGGAAAAAAGACGTTTGATGACATCAAAGACTTGCACCCATATCCCTCCTAGCTCCACTTTTCTGCCAGTTCTGATGATGTTTCACTCAGTAGATTGTTTATGATAATGATAATAAATAAGGAAACATTTCAGTTTTCTGATGCCCCTGTCCTTGAGCACTGTTAATGCTTCATGGTTCCTGCATGGAAATAATTTCGGTGTACTCCTTCTGAGGATCACATGGAGATGATCTCTTTTTGACCTCAGGTTGAACTGAAGCTCATTAGTTTCTGACATCAGCCAAATAGTCTGTTGGTGCTCTGAGTTAACAGCTGCTTAAGTAACAAAATTTTTTAGAATATTATTAGAGCAGTCTTGCTGATGTTCTTATCGGCTGGGTTACTGGGCCGTTTGCAGAAAAAAAAATAAATAAACGTCCCAATAAAGGATAAGCAAAAGAAAAGGAGGGAAGGAAAGCTCTTATCTTTTTTCCAGACCTTTTTTCTTTATTTCATAATGTATAAATCGGATGTTTAGAAATAGGAAACTCCAGCCGTTCTTTTATTTTGTAGACCCAAGTCACTCGCTGTTTTTTGGTTGTCTGGGTCTCTGTTCCGAACACTGAAGCTGTTTTTATCTCAGGTCGTAGCTTAACTGGGATACCAACGTCGCCGTCGCTGTTTTTTTCTGGTACTGGTTTGCAGGGACAGTCTAATCACAGAGGCTCTGTCCTGACAGAGCCTCCCGAACAGATGACGGAACATCTGTACGGCGGTGTGGCTCTACTTCTGGCCCCTCATCCTATTTCTAAGGCCCCGTTCCCATTGCAGGCAAATATGGCCCAAACCTGATATATGTGGGTTCAACTTACCACGTTGGGATTGTTTAGAACAAGTTGGAACGCTCAGATCTGACTGAAATGTAATGTTTTCAAGACTCCTTCAGCATACAGTCGACTGAAATGACTTGAAATAACTTGAAAATTGCAACATTGACATCACTTTCCATCGATATTTGTCATAATTTTGCACCATTAGCAACTAAAAGACAATGGTTTAGAAACAAGAGCTTTGTCAGCACCTCTCTTTGGAGGAATGGAGAAATGTTAGATCTCCTTTGGAGTGTAACCTCTATTCAGGGCTGCCTGGAAGGTTCTTACTTGAACTGTTTAGATTAGGGACAAAGTTCAACCTCAGTCTAGCAAACAGAGACCACAGTAATACCCCATAATATATTTTGGATTGTTCTTTTCCTCCCTAAGACATTTAATGCCTTTACAAACATGAAAACTAATTTTTATTCCTTCAGTGCTTAGACCAAAGAGTGAAGTAGTGTTACTGTGTAAGGCATGCGGCTCAGTTTGGAGCTGCGAATAGTTCCCACTGCAGTCAGGTGTAGACAACATTTAAAAAATTATATAAATGATCTAACAAAAAAAAAAAAAATCTGATTTCAGAGGAAATCTGTGTCCAGCATCTAGATGTGAAACAGAGACGTAGGAGCTCATTTAAGCCACTTCCTTTTCCATAGAAATTAAATGTGTTGGATTAAAATTGTGGTTTAATCAATAAATGAGTAGAACTGGTTCTTTTTCAGCCTATAGATACGCTGGGATTCCTGGTGGGTTGATGCAATGAAATCATCTTTCTCTGAAAGACCCCTACATTTATTTAAAAGGGAAATGTCCAATAAGTCAGCTATTGCCATGGTAACATCTCCAGCCCTAAAGCAACATCAGTCTGCAGTTAGAACATCTGCCTTTGAAGCTGAAGATCTTTGTCTCTAGGTTCTAATAAATTGAGGGCAGACTAAAGGTCTCTTGCTGTTGTGTGGATCAGACACTGAGGTGCTGATGGTCTCTGCATGTCTGCTGATGTGTTTCAGGGGCGTTGGTCCAGGCTGCAACACCAGAGAGATAGCAGATAAGCTGATCGACCTGAAGGCCGAGCTGGATGACCTGGCTCTGCGGGAAAACGAGCTCGACCGGCAAAAAGTCTGGGTCCAACAGAGTATTAAGAATGTCACAGATGACTCCAGTAACAGCCCATATCCTTCACTGCACTCAGTCCGGAGATCAGGACCAAAACGGCATAATCAGATTGATTCTTGGTTTTAATCCACAAACTTACTCCAGACTGTGTGGAAAGCGTGGGTGGAGTGGATATGAAATATACCGTCCTGATCCCAACTGGTGGGGAAAGAGAGGCGCAGAGCTCTGGACAGGCTTATAGTCGGCTATCTGGAACTAGATTATATTTTATGATAATCTTATAGCTCTGAGGCTTTGAAACTGAGTACAGATGTTCTAGATTGTAATCTATAGATGTGTAATGACAGAAGGCGTTTCCTACAGGAAGAATCACTTCTCACTGAAGCGGCTCCTTTTAAACTAAGGTTCAGTTAATGTTTAATAGTCCCTCATCACTTTGATCTGCTTCTCAGAACATAAACACTGTAAATTATTCTAACTTAAATGGTTTAAAGGCTTAATTTCCATCGAGACGCCAAAAGGTAAAGACTGAACTTAAAGTGATTGGTGGATTTAATGTTTTTGACTAAAGAGTCAGTGAATCAGAGCAGCTTTGGGCTGCTGAGTTTGAATGTTGCTGGAAAAAAAATCTACAGAAACTTGGTTCAAGCTAACAGAAAACAAGACCTGCAGAGGAGGAGAGACACCAGCCATCAGTGGTGCTCTGTTTGAGCTGAAGTAAAATCTCAGTTCTACTCCTTTGCTGCCGAGCTTGATGTTCTGAACCAGGACAGATTTCTCCACTGGGCTCAGCGCAGAGCGCTCTCCCCCCCTCTGTAGGCTGCTGGTTTGTTAGATCTCCAAACCACTGAACTCAGATGGCATTTCTCCAGGTTTGCTCCTCCTTCATGGATAAATGAATGTAAATCTGCCCCTTTGATTTTAAATTGGAGCTGCAGCCTTAAACTTTTTCTATTGTTGTTGCTCTCGTCAACTTTAAGCTGCCTCTTCACTTTCTTCTGCTTTTACATCTCAAACTTGAACATGTAAACAACTATAACCACCAGGACTGACAAACGTTTAAAGATAGGAATATGTGTTTAATAAAAGCTGTATAGATTCTGGATTTTCTTCGTGCCAAATGTTGGACCCTTAACGCTCTCCTACTATGGCGTATGTAAAACATGAAGACCTCTGTGGAGCATTCAAAGGTAATTCTTCCATATCCTCGGCTGTATTACTAGTTCATTTTGTCTGAATGTCTCGTAGACCTCTCCACTCATCTCCATTCTTCCAGGAGACACCCTTCTGGCTATCCGTGCTCCAGTAGGAACACAGCTAGAGGTACCGGTACCAGAAATTGTGAGTAATACATTTGAAGCATTGTTGCACCTTAAGGTCTGAGTCACGTTCCGGCCTAACTATGAGTCTGCATAGGTTCTTAACGGACAGAGGAAGTACCAGATCCGTCTGAAGAGTACATCTGGCCCCATTGAGGTTTTATTGGTCAATAAGGACCCCTCCAGTGCCTCTCCTGTGATTTTGCCCGTCCCACCACCAGATGATGTCCTTCACAGCCTGCCAGCACCAACACCTACCTCCCAGCCGCCCTCTGCTGCCTCCAAGGTTTGCACCTTTCAATTTCAACTGGTCAAAGTGTTGCTGTTTCGAGGAGAATGGGATTGGTACTGGTCCACAGAACTCTGCTTATCTTATATAACATTGTACCATATTTGATCTATTGTGAGGACATTTGGTGCAATACTTTTAAAGTCACTGTAATAATACAAAATTATTACAAAAGGAATACAAAAAGTACTACATAAAGTGGGATATTGGGAACATAAATCTATGTGGTTTTTTAAATAAAATATATTGCCTGTCTGTGACTTTATATTTCATACCTGTACAATTTTTGTTGGAAGTAAGGAACCAGCAACTTTCACACAATAAGAAAAAACTGTTTTGTGAAAGATAGTGGAGTTGTTGTTGCTATTAAAAGCATTTTTTGTCTGTTGATCCATGAAGATCTATGGGATGGATTCAATGATGAGCTCAGACAAAGTGTAAATATAAACCAGTTTGGAAGCCTTACAAAAGGAGCTTATTGTAAAATGTGGGTGTATCATAGGCTAAGCATGTTGCTAATTTTATTCATTTTATTAAAGATATTAATAATTAGCAAATAACTGTAAATTCAATGATGATAATGTGATTTTTAATGTAAGGATACTGTTATATGGAGAGATTAATAATTGTTTGTTGGTGTGTATAAGACAGGCAGGAAGCTAAAAGTTCTTGTATCTTCCCCCTGTTTCTTTTTGAGCAAATTCTTTTTTTTTTTTAAACATGAGGCACGAATTGTCAACAGAATCACAGATACCAGTTAAAGAAGAGTGCAAATAAATGCAAAATAAAAAAACACATTTAGCTCAGTTTAACAATATTGCAAGTTGTATTCCAAAAACGTAAAAAAGAAAAAACAATTCATTGGACTTTGTTTTCAAGTTTGAAGACGTTTCGCTTCCCATCCAGCAGGCTTTTTGAAATGGTAAGCGAAACGTCTGCAAACTAGGAAGCAAAGTTCAGTGGATTGTTTATTTTAAACTTTTTTGGAATGACTGTGGCTGGATGACTGAGAATCTCCCCAAGCATATGTCTCAGGTATTATTCAATTGTGTAAAAAATAAAAATCTCTAAGGGTAACAATGGCAGAATTGTACAATCGACACTGTAGTATGGATACCATGCAGAATTATTATTAAAATCCAGATGCACTGTTTGAGTATGAATATTTTTACAATGCAGCCTGCGGAAAAAAAACATTTCCTCCAGACTGCTCTACGTCCTGCTCTGCTCCAATACACACTCAGCAGATAGATGTTCCCAGTACAATCCATAGCTACATTTATATGGACATTAGTAATCAGAATAAACGGTGATCAGACTAAAAATGTGTCCAGCAGACATGGAAGTGAGAATTTTTTGTTCGGATTCAGCAGGATTGCATTGAGATTGTGATATGACAGTGGAGTGGTTTATGCATGTAAACACTTTACAGGATCAATGAGGGAAGCTGACCTGAGTGCTCATGTACATGCCACTTTGAGCTGCTAGATGCTATCAGAATAGTCGGACTGGCGGGTTTTAAGTCCTATTGGCCGCCTTACTGCTTGTCTTATTCTGGTTTGGAGTTTGCAGAACCCTAATGCTCTGCTTTCTTACCTCCAGGTCTCCAAAACGCCTTCAGCTCCAGCGACAAAACCAGCGGCAACCACGGCATCTGTGTCTGCAGCAGCAGGTAGGAGGGTTCTTGGTGTACAGTTAAAAACCTTGTCCTGCATTAGCATGTAGGACAACATTTCTTCTGTTCGTGTTTTCCAGCCCCACCTCAGTGTTTGATTTAGAATATTCCCATCAGACAAATTTTAAGAGAAAATACAAATGGAAGTGTTCATGTGATGATTCTGTTTATTAAAGGACAGAAATGGATCCAAACTTAACTAGCCCAATTTAAAAAAAATGAAAAGGCCTCTTTAAGACATGACTCTTTTTAAAGCAGTTTCAGTTCAATCAGAATCACTGCTGACCCAAAGGAACGACTGGTTCTATCCCACGTGTACCGAAAAATGTCCTCATGGTTGCCGAGATTTGTAGGAAAATAAAACAAAAATGGTCCTCATTGGAGGTTTCTGGACCAATTTACACCAATTTACATTACGTTAACCTAGCATTTCAGAACATGAACATCATCCCTATAGTTATACATAGTGATAGTGCATTGAAAAGGGTCCAAAACAAACCAGCAAGTCCACATCTGGGTGGTTTAAAATAAAGAAGTGGCCTGGTCAAAGTCCTGATCTTAAACAGGCCCTTGCACCTCTTAATAATATTATAATTTCTACAAAGCAGAGTAGATCCAAAGTAATATTTATGACCCTGTACCAGTCATCAGAATGGTGACTGGTATGTGGGCTAACCGGTTGCCTCTATCCATCCTCTCACTGTGATGCTGATTACATTTTCTCTGTGTTCTAATGCATGCTATCCCTCTTCTCTCTCATTTCAGAGGCGACCAGCAGCTCGACGCTTAGCCCCGCAGCTGTTCCTCAGCAGCTGCAGTCGTCTGCCTCTTTGGACGGGTCTGCCCCTCCAGCCGTGTTCGAACCCATTAAATCAAATCCGTCTGAACGTGAGAGATGTAACTTTCATTAATGATGTGGTGGATGAAGTTTTTAAAATGTTAAATCTGCAGCTAACAGGGCTTCTGTTGTTTCTGTGCAGTTTTGGACTTCCCCAAAGAACTCTCTGAGATGTTTGATCCAACTAAAGGTATGTGCCGGGACATGGAGCTGTTAGCAAACAGAAATAGAAGAAAAGCTTTGGTCTCTAAATCTTCATTTTGTTTCTTCCAGAGATAATGACCGGAGACCTGCTGGACGACTTGATGTCATCAGAAGGTACAATTCTTTACTGACACACATGAAAGTGATCATAATATTCACCTTCTGGTTTTTCTGCTAAAAAATAAAAAAATCAGCCCCAGTTTTAGATAATCTTCCAGTGCTAGTATTTAAAAAATCTCAAACGAATGTCCATATTTCCCATCATTGCTTTTGTTTGTTTTCTGGGCATCCTCTAGAGAAAACTGTTAAACAACAACAATGTCTTCAGTCAGAGGCTTCTAAAGAGTCGCTGTAAGATGGACCTCTACAGGAGATCCTTCCTACTGACAGCTATTAGCCTATACAACTTGCTGAAAAAGTCGAGTTACACAACATTTGATTTCCATTTGGGATCTATGAAGTATTTAAGAAGTGAATTAAAACCGAGGAAGTTCTGATTTTTAAAGTCATTATTAAGCTACTGTAGATATAAAAGGTCTAATCAGTTCTGTTAGAATGTCAAGTTTTAAAAGCATGACAACCTTTTCAGTTTTCTCTGCACACAGCTCCATGTTTGCCCTCTTCAGATCCCCACCTCAGGTTCTAGGTGGGATGCAAGTCTGTGCTTTGGTTGGACTGCTCCAAAACATTAACTGTCTTCTGGTTCATATGTTCTTTCAATGGTTTGAATTTGTGCTTTGATTCATGTTGATGCTGAAGGAGGAAGTTCATCTTCAGCCTCAAAGGAGAAGCCTGAGGGTTCTCTTCCAAAGTTAACTATTTTCAAAGCATGATTGTACCACTACCATGCTTCACTGCAGCGATGATGTTCTCCATGCAGTTTAGCCAGGTCAGGATGTCGGCTTTAGTCAGGAAGGCCTTCATGTTGCCCCCTGGTCCACTGATGTGTGATGAAGGATCAATTTCCCTCCATTTTAAAGGGATGTCTTGTACTGGGTGGGTCCAATTCTGATGATTGCTTTGCTGCCTTTCCCTGACTGATACCTTCAAACAGTGAGATCCTCTGACTGTTTTGAAGCTCTCTGCAGATCTAAAAACCCTAATAAACCAGAGCGACTTATAATGAAACGAGGACTGACCCTGTTTAACACAAACTTCACAGCAACATCCCTGTTAGAAAAGGGTACCACCATTTAAATCTGTTGGTTCAGGTGAGCTGTAAAGGTCAAAGGTGGAATTAAAGGTCCTGAAATGTTTAGTGTTGGGCTCGCTGCTGTTACCAGGACTGTAGGCCTTCTTCCAATGCAGGTTACTTTCTAGGATGGATGGATTGATATGGTGTCTGAGAAGATGGTGAATGCTGGCGCTCTAACTTCTCTGCATATTTCGTCCTCAGTGTTCTCGCCGCTCCTCCGTCTGTCGCCCCCACCCAGCGACCATGACTACATCTACAACCTAGATGAAACCGAAGGCCTCTGCGACCTCTTCGATGTGCCCATTCTCAACCTCTGACCCAATCTACCCAGAAACGTTCTAGAAGCTCCTGCAGCCGTCGCTGAAGCAGAGGGTTAGAGAAGAGTGGGAAACGGATGGGATCTGCAGAGTGATTGAAAGACGATGCTCCATCGTCTCGATGTGCTCCAGCTGAGCTTAAACTAAAGCTCCATGTCCAGAAGAACAGATGAGGAACAGAACTTTGACTTTGAGCTTCTCCAAGGAAAAAAAAAAATGAGTCGGAATGATATTTTTTACATCGTGTACAGATATCTGCTTATTAGCTCTCCTGTGGGCCTGGAAGTGTGAATGTGACTGTTTTTAGTGTGAGTGAATGATCTCAGAACATCTCCAGGAAAATGAAACTAAAAGAACCATTTTTTGATCAGGTCAGGAGCCTGGTGACTCCTTGTATATAGAGAATATATATTTTGTAATACCAGCACACAAAACTATCCTTAAATCATTTATTTGTTGTCTCACCTACATAGGGACATCTTGCAAACTCTTTCCTGTCCCAAATCATCCTGCAGTCTAACTCCAGCATGTTTTAATGGATCAGAACCGATCTTTCCAGCATAACCATCAGACCCAATTTAGGAGATGATAAAGGAACAGAAACTGCATGCAAAGATGCTCAGGAAATGGCCTCTGGGAGGGATGAATCAGAATAAATAAAGTCATCTTTTATTCTGGTTCTTATTTTTACCAAAGCCAGAAAAGAGTCTAAACTTCTAACCAACCAACTGGGTCAATCTAAAAAGCTTTGGTGATTTTTATTCAGTCACTTTCAGGTTTTTAGGTTTAACCTGCATTCACCCCTTCCTTTCCATAATGATGATGGCAACAGTTTTGTTTCAAACCATTCTCTGTGCAAAATCAAGTGCGAGTTCATGTTGATTTTTATGCCTTTTTTAATCTGTTTATGTATATATGGCACGCACCCGTGTTTATTTTTTAAAATGAAAAGCACCCAAACATAGATTTTATATCCAAGCTGTAACTCCCCTCTCTGTGCAGGAGTGCGATTATTAACACGTTTCTTCCTGTTCTGGAGGTTTTTATGGAAAAATCCCAAATGTAAAGTCCCCTTTTACCCTGACTGTGTATAAAGTATTTCCCCTGTATACAACAACACTGCCTGTATAGAATAGCATTTATTTTTTATACCATTGGATCTGTTATTCAAGGACTTTTTTTTTTGGAGCAAACCCTTAAAATCAAGTAACCCCCCTGCTTTTTCAAAGCCTCCCATCCCTTTGGATCAATATGCTGATCTGTAGCTCTCCTTAGTGTGTGGAGAGTTCTGAGAAGTCAGATCACTTGTAGTGGGTTAAAAGAATCCTGATTTTTTTTTGTGTGTGTGTGTTTTCAGGCATGCGGGCTGATTTTAACAGGTTCCATGCTGCATCAAAATGAGCATAATAAACAGATTTGGTATTGTTCCGGTTGTCCTTTCTTGGGTTCTTTGATAAGGTTCTTTTTAGATTGGAGCAAATTTACAGCAAAGAAACATTCCAAGAATAATCAAGCCATTTCTTTCCATTTGTATAAAGTTCCGTGGGATCCAGATTCCAATATGGATATGAACTGTCCTTTCTTTAGGAAGTAAAAGCAAATGGGGTCATCACTGGCTCCATTAACTGTGAGTAAATCCATTCAGGAAGTAGAAAAACTAGTTTGACCAGGGGTGCTTTCTTATGGAAGGGGGAACTATACTCCTAGGTAAAGGCATCAGTGGCTTTGATTTTGGATTCTTATATATATAACCAGATAATTAGCTGTCAATTCAATCAAAACATCCAGACATGTTAGTTAAAAATGTTCTGTTCACCAAAACAACGTAGATAGCATTTGAGGCATTGAGTTGCCTGATTCCCTCTGGGATAAGCCTGTACCAACAGTGGACCTTTGCTAGCTTTGTGTTATTGACTTTGCAGCAATTTCTCATTTTGAGCATTAATGCAGTGACAGAGGAGAAGAAAACTCCCCTTAATCAGGAGGAAATATTCATCAGAACCAAGCTCGGTGTGATCATCCTTCTGGTGTGACTGACTAGGGGTTGGGTGGGAAGAGCAGAGAAGGAACTATAGACTAGCTCCCCAGATGGCTTTGTTCATGTAGCCACTGTCCTAACAAGCTCATCCAAGAGGAATAGAGTCTGTCAGTCATTGAATCGATGCAAAAGACTTGACTCAGCAAGTTTTCAAGTCCAAAGGATGAAAGAGCAAACATACAGTTAGTCACAGTGAAAACTCAGCCAATAGTTATGTCTAGAGGAGAAACAAGCCCAACTTTAGCATCGTTACCATGAGGTTGTTGATACCTATCCCCCGGGATGGCGTCACAGACTGGGCATAGCTACTATGAAGAGAAAAAAAGAACAAATATTGTGAAACTGGAGAATTAGTGTAGTCGTGTGAGGAATATGTGGTCTTCATGTCCTCCAGCACCCTAACCCTACAGTAACACAACTAAAAATAATGCTCAGGATAAACTGAGACAAGTTAACTGTTAACTTTGTCAAAAATTACAGTTCAGTTTTAGGCTCCAGTCTTACGGTTAACAAGCGAACGGTTAACATGTAGTTTTGGAGAAATTTGCTCTAGGATAAAAATATGAAACAATCAGTTCTTCAGATAGATACACTATATTGCCAAAAGTATTTGCTCACCTGCCTTGACTCACATATGAGCTTAAGTGACATCCCGTTCCTAATCCATAGGGTTCAATATGACGTCGGTCCACCCTTTGCAGCTAGAACAGCTTCAACTCTTCTGGGAAGGCTGTCCACAAGGTTTAGGAGTGTGTTTATGGGAATTTTTGACCATTCTTCCAGAAGCGCATTTGTGAGGTCGCACACTGATGTTGGACGAGAAGGCCTGGCTCTCAGTCTCCGCTCTAATTCATCCCAAAGGTGTTCTATCGGGTTGAGGTCAGGACTCTGTGCAGGCCAGTCAAGTTCATCCACACCAGACTCTGTCATCCATGTCTTTATGGACCTTGCTTTGTGCACTGGTGCACAGTCATGTTGGAAGAGGAAGGGGCCAGCTCCAAACTGTTCCCCCAAAGTTGGGAGCATGGAATTGTCCAAAATGTCTTGGTATGCTGAAGCATTCAGAGTTCCTTTCACTGGAACTAAGGGGCCAAGCCCAGCTCCTGAAAAACAACCCCACACCATAATCCCCCCTCCACCAAACTTTACACTTGGCACAATGCAGTCAGACAAGTACCGTTCTCCTGGCAACCGCCAAACCCAGACCCGTCCATCAGATTGCCAGATGGAGAAGCGCGATTCGTCACTCCAGAGAACGCGTCTCCACTGCTCTAGAGTCCAGTGGCGGCGTGCTTTACACCACCGCATCCGACGCTTTGCATTGCACTTGGTGATGTATGGCTTGGATGCAGCTGCTCGACCATGGAAACCCATTCCATGAAGCTCTCTGCGCACTGTTCTTGAGCTAATCTGAAGGCCACATGAAGTTTGGAGGTCTGTAGTGATTGACTCTGCAGAAAGTTGGCGACCTCTTCGCACTATGCGCGTCAGCATCCGCTGACCCCGCTCCGTCAGTTTACGTGGCCTACCACTTCGTGGCTGAGTTGCTGTCGTTCCCAAACACTTCCATTTTCTTATAATACAGCTGACAGTTGACTGTGGAATATTTAGGAGCGAGGAAATTTCACGACTGGATTTGTTGCACAGGTGGCATCCTATCACAGTTCCACGCTGGAATTCACTGAGCTCCTGAGAGCGACCCATTCTTTCACAAATGTTTGTAAAAACAGTCTGCATGCCTAGGTGCTTGAATTTATACACCTGTGGCCATGGAAGTGATTGGAACACCTGATTCCAATAATTTGGATGGGTGAGCAAATACTTTTGGCAATATAGTGTAGATAGATAGATAGATAGATAGATAGATAGATAGATAGATAGATAGATAGATAGATAGATAGATAGATAGATAGATAGATAGATAGATAGATAGATAGATAGATAGATTGAATTTGGCAAGCCCTTAGAAAGCAGGGGGTAGGACCTTGGGAGCATTCTGGGGTTGAGGGTCTTGCTCAGGGTCCCAGGGTAGCAGTCTAACCTTCAAACCTGCAACCTTCCAGTGTTTTCACCCAGCTCTTCTTATATAGAAGTAGAAGTAGCTTTTATATCGGCTTTTATTTTAGAGAAAGAGACAACTGAAGAAAATCTGGAAAACTTTCTGAATATTTTTTTTTCTTTCTCTTTAGATTTCATCGTTCACTAATTTTTGTCCCTATACGTTGTTGGAAAAAAATTGTTTGTAAAAAAAAATTCCTGAACTGCTTTGTGAACGTGCATTTAACTTAATCTTTTTCAAATTTTCTTAACACACTGACAAAGACTGGAATTGATTATGACGTTTTAATCACTCCAAATTTGTCAGTTATTTTAAATCCCCTGTTAGTTATGTTTCTTTTTCTGCAGACACTAATCTTTATGTAACAAAAAAGAAAACAGTCTTTAGTTTAATAAAAAATGTAAGCAAAATGACTCTAATCTTAATAAATCAGTGCAGTATTTAATACCACGCTGCTAAACGGACTGGTTTTAGAGTAGAAACTACCAGCAGGAGGCGTAAGTGACCAAGCCTACAACCAGTAGCAAATATTTTGACAATTTATTTCAAAGTAAAGCTGCCATTTTGCTCAGCATCTATCAGGTTATTACAATATATAAAAACGGATGATTTAAAGATTTTTTTAGCTTTTGTTTCCTTTTCCTCTCAAAAAAGTTTGTCAAAAGTTTGTTCAAAGCATGTTTTGATGAGAATGGAACTGCCACTCCACAAAAAAAATTAAACTAAAATAAATAAATCTATTACTGCATACAAAATACATTTTAGGTCAACTGTTAAAGAGTATTAGATTAAGTTTTAGTGATTTAATACAGTTATCATAGAAGACTGTATAACATAATCGGACCAATAAATGTATTATTGGTCCCTGTGATAGAATGGTGACCCATACAGGGTTCACCCAAGCACCAGATGGATGGATAGATGTTAATGGATGGATGTTAATTAATGGATGATAATATTTAATGGACGGATGGATGGATAGATGGATGGATAGATGGATGGATGTTAATTAATGGATAGATGGATGGATGGATGTTAATTGATGGATGATAATATTTAATGTATTGATGGATGGATGATGGATGGATGGATGTTAATTGATGGATGATAATATTTAATGTATTGGTGGATGGATGATGGATGGATGTTAATTAATGGATAGATGGATGGATGGATGTTAATTGATGGATGATAATATTTAATGTATTGATGGATGGATGATGGATGGATGGATGTTAATTGATGGATGATAATATTTAATGTATTGATGGATGGATGATGGATGGATGGATGTTAATTGATGGATGATAATATTTAATGTATTGGTGGATGGATGATGGATGGATGGATGTTAATGGATGGATTTTCCAGGATGATGGATCTTAATTTATGGAAGGATAGATAATGGAAGAATTAATTTAAATTGATGTATGGATATTTATGGGTGGTTGCTTGCATGATTGCTTCTTGGTGGATGCATAGATGGCTGCATAGATGGATGGATCGATGGATGTGATCTTAGATAACTTCGCCGTCCTGCTGAAGGCCTCAGACCAAGGTCCTAATTTCGTGGACTCTTATTGCGAAAACCCTGAACCGGAAGCAGGCTACTAATCCTGGACCTGACTCTCAGATCGAGTCGAACTGAAGTGGGCGACTGGAGCCAAACCCGGAACTTTTTGACCCAGTATTTATCCCTGAAGTTGGAGAGTTTGGAGTTTCCCCTCGATTTTCCGACGGGTTTAGCGGGAAAGCCATCTTTCTGGAAGCTTTCGGTTTGTCCTGAAGGAAAACAAACGCTGAAGTTTTCTTCAAATGTTTCCAGTGTGAGTGCGGCGGTTCCTGCAGGACAGCAGACGTTAGAGGGCAGGTAAGAGGAGCAGAGAGGCTGAGCAGCTGATGGTGGAGTCCTAACTGAACTAAACACTAATGGAAACAATCAGAACAGAGGAGATGAACACTAAAGTAGTTTCCTCTGATCAATGGTTCACTTCAATTCTAATGATCAGAAAAGGTAAATGATCATAATCTGTTAACTTTTTGCTGAGGCTTGTTTGGAGGTTTGTTAAAACTCAGTAGGTGCAGATTAGTGTGTGTTTGTGTGTCAGGTTAGGAATTTCAGGCAGCTCCAACCCCCCTCCTCCAATCCCTCCTCCTCCTTCTCCTCCTCCTCCTCCTCCTCCTCCTGTTGGTCCAGGGAACCTCAGCTTCTAGGTTAGAAGTTCTAGGTTTAATTAAACAACTTGCTCCACAATATTCCAGAAACCTCAAAGCTCCCATTTCAAAAATAAGTCTTTTTATATTTATTCAGTTATCTTATTTTTTTTTATGTATTTCTCATTTCAAACACATTCTATCTAAAGGCCTAATTCTATGGAGAATCAATGCTGCCATAATTACAAATAAAAAAATAAATGACTCAAATTTAGTTCAAACCAAAAGTTATAGCTTGATATGAAACTAATAAAAAATGTTGATATATTTAAAAATGAGTTTAAATTAATTATTAGTTTGTTTATTAAATTAGTTGGATATAAATTTCTATATCTTTTAATCAGAAATAAATAAATGGATTTGGAAAAATCGAAACGCAATACATTTACTTGTAATAAATAAGCAACTGGAAAAAAAGCTATGACTGAATCTTCTTTAAATAGTGGATAAAATTGCAAGGATAAAACAGAATGGTTCAAATAAAAGATATATTTATATATAAGTAATTCATCAATTTTAAAATGCATCAGCAATTTTTTTCCTTTTGTTGCATTTATTGGCTCACTTTTTTCAATTTCACCCTGTAATCTCGGCACTGAAATTCCATTTATTTATTAATGGATTTTTAACAATGGCAGGATTGGTCCTCCATACAATTCATAACCAGCTGAATAAAAGTCTGCCTTATCCCAGACATCAGGTCCGATTCTGATCAGTATGAAGCAGCAGGTTCATCTGTGGCAGTTTTAAACAAAAGTCCTACTGGAACTTGGATGCCTTCTAGGAACAGAATCCAAATAAATGGCAACAATAACTGATCCTTCATAGAAAGTAGCAGCAGAACCTGGTCTGGTAATGACACCTGGTCATGTAGATGGAGACATGAGAAATCTAAAGAATAAAGGAAGATATTGTAACTAACATAGTTCTCCAGGTTATTTGATAACATTGAAGCCAGATCCATTCAGCCATTGGCTCCTGATCCCCGATTTAATGATTAGCTGGGCTTTATGACTCTGTTGTGGAAGTTGAACTCCATCACTTCTGTTTACAGAGACTCGTATGCAGAAGGTGTGGTTTCAGCTTCCACCACGGCTGTGTGGTTCAGGGAACATGGTGGACAGGCTCAGACAGGCTCAGACTACAACCCGTACGGTTGTAGTGTTTCTACTGAGCCGCTTCTTTTCTGTTTAACCTGAGCAGAATTTTATTTTTCATTTCTCATGCAGGCTCAGTTTCCTGACCGAAACTTCAATTGACTCTGTTCTATTTCAACATTTCTGCTGTTAAAGTCACTAAATGTGAAGTTTAAAACGGTAGAGAATCAGGAACACTTTCTGAATGGAAAGTAGAGGAACTGCTCGGCCGTTTCCGGTCCTGACCCGGGTCCAGAAGGCTTTAAAGACACATTTAAACCTAAATTAATCAGTTGCACATCTGCGCTTTTCTAAATAAGTTGTAAACCTGCAGAGAGAGCCTGGTTTTTTTACTCTCCTGACGCCATGAGATGGACACCAACACAGCATCATGTGGCACGCTGGTGAAAATGATCTCTTTTAGCTTTAATTTCTGTTGGTATTTAGAACCCAGCATCAGCTGATCTACTGGTCTAGTAGGCCTGAGGCAGAAAAATACTGGAAACAGTTTGATGTTGATCGTTATGCCCAAAGCCCACAGCAGGACTGGGTTATTGCTGAGGTTTAACAAGCTTTAACCCGTCCATCAGCTGACTCATAAGCTCCTCCAGAAGACAGCCACATTCTTCAAACCTCTGCATCAAGCCTCTTTGACTCAAATGTGCAGCAATGGCTCAGCAATGCTACAGCATGGTTCAAAAGTTCATTTGTTTCTGTTATCTGGGTCAGAAAGTGGAACCGTCCCATCCCACACAATGTGTTTTATTTCTCCTGATTCTGATAGTTCTTGAAAACCCAACATTCAGTTCTGCAGTAATCTGTGACTTAGGATCACCTACTTCTACCACACATTTTCCTTCCACTTAACTTTCCATTAAAATACTGATACGCACCACTTTGAACGGCCAGCAATTTTAGCATCAACCTATATATAGTTATGTCATATTCATATTATTTTTTGAGATACTAAATTGCCAATTTTCCATAGCTATGATCCAGATCACCCCTGCTGCAACCAGACTCTACAATGAGACACTACAACGGAAATAACTTCTGCAATATATAATGTGCAATTAATATTTGATACCCTGTGCAATAACCTGTTTCTCTATATTTTACATCCAGTGCCATAACTATATATATATATATATATATATATATATATATATATATATATGTGAACACCCTATTCTAATAATTCTACTATTTAAAAGGATAAATAACCTGTCATATGTGGACGCACTGTATATACTATATATATCCCATGCACCTCTTTCTTCTTTGGCTATTTGAGCTGATTACAGAGTAAATTTCTCCACTGTGAGAGCAATCATCATCAGTCAATCAATGAGAACCATCGGAGTTTCCAGAATTAAATGTAAATATCTGTGTTCTGAAGTGAAATAGTAAAATAAATCTTTTTCAGATTTCATAAATAATAATAATAACTGATTTCATCCCAAAACACTTCATTTGTCTAAGAACCAAACAGATCTTTATACATTTTGATAGCAAGTAAACAGAACCAGCTCGGTAACAGTGTGCTTTGGGCTCCTTTATGTTTAAAGCAGGGGTCTGCAACCTGCGGCTCCAGAGCAGCATGTGGCTCTTTGGCCTCTTTAATGCGACTCTTAATAGTGGCTGAAAGGAAATAAAGAACTAACTAATAACAAGTCTTTGAAGCTTTAGTGGAAGGCATTAAATAGAGCAGAGAGGGAGGGATTGGAGCATCCAAAGGTCCCAATATCAACCCTGTAGAGAGACCGTAACCAGGCTGTTTGGGCCCAGAGAACAGCCAACTGTTCGGTTTTAAAACTATTCCATTATGTGGCACGCTCTCGACCAATCATCATCCACTTACCTTTTGAAAAGAACCATTCAGCATACAGCTCAGTTTCAGATGGTTCCTCTCTACGAGTGATGGTAATGGATCTTGTGAAGCAGTTCTATAAACTACAACCAGCAGCAGTTCCCGTTGCACACACACCCACTCCACTCACACCCCCACACACACACTCACACACTCACTCACTCATCCTCATAGTTCCCAGAATCCTACAGAAGAGGCCTTTGTGCCCCCAGCCCCAACTGTGTCCAAAAGGTTTTTTTTTTTTTTTCAGCTCAGCTGCAGAATGGAGGAGGTCCAGCTTGGTGTCTGCTTGTGCAACAAGTGACCCCACCCAGCCCACACACACACACACACACACACATCCACAGACTGACAGCGGATCCAATCTCCAGCAGCAGCTGTTGTGATGGTTCTGGTCGAGTTCTGACTTGATCAGGGCTTTCCTGATCCACTCTTCCCGCGATGGTTTGTGTACGTGTTTGTGGTGGAACCGCAGCATTAAGGCCTTCTCAGTTCTAATAAGAGAACCAGAAATAAAGAGTAAAACAGGAAGTGGGACTCTTCTGGATTCATTCTGAAAGCGATCGATAGAGGACGGTGTCCCTGAGTCAGTACTGAGCTGAGCGGGTTGGCTGGTAGTTTGTTTAGGTCATGAGTGGTTGAAGTTTGATGCATCTATCAGCTCATCTACAGCACATAGATCTACAGCAAAGATTTGGAGTACGGATATGGAGCTCAGCTGTAATATTGCAGGATGAATCATTGCTGTTGCTTAATTAGATTTTGCCTAATATGGTGGAGCCCTGTGGATCGGTGGTTTTCACTCCTGCTTCTCAGTCAGAAGGTCCTGTGTGTGTTGGAGGTGTGTATCATCCTGTGATGCAATGTCTCTCACCTGTAGACGTGACGTTCCTGTTTTCTCTTAATCTGCAGGTGCTGAGGAGTGAGGTCGGAAGGAGCCAGGATGCCGCAGCAGAAGGACATAGTGAGGATAGCCATCCAGATGCCGGGGACAGTAGCCCAGCTCATACAGCTGGACCAGGTAACACATCCTGTCCACATTTGAACCTAGATTACTGCCAGTTATGAAGGCAATCTGATGTCTGCTCATATTCTGGGTCAGAGGACAAGAGTTCACTAAATACCTTTTAGTTCTGATTAGCCCAACATGAAGGCCTTCAGATTCTCATTAATAAAAGAGGCCAGCTATGATTAGGGATGCAACTTATCAATTAATTCATCAAAAGTTGATTGATATTATCAATTGAATAATGATTCATCAATGATGCAAATAACTGATTTTTTTTTTTTTTTTGGACAATATGCTGAGATAAAAAATTGGTATATTCAATGCTGACTAAATAACCCAAAACATATTTTCCTATATATTGTTAGGCACATTTAAAAGACATAACAGGAACCTATCATGTTGCTGAATATAAAAATATTAATAAAACAGAAATAGTTTCCAATGCATAGAGATTTAAACTCTGCTTGTGTTTAATGATGCTGCTCTGCCATGTAACTTGGCGCTATTTAGGTAATAGCTGTAGGAGTTTATCGAGTGTTTATATTTACAAGCAGAACCGAATAAAGTGCATTCTGCATCCTTGGAGCCATTAAAGAGTGACTAAAATCCCAGAGCGACTCTGGATCCATTAACGTTACTGCTCTTTTACGATTCCTCTTCAACATTTAAGAACAGCGGCACCCTCTACTGGACGGCGGCAACACTAAGATACTGAAAGAAGCTTCGACTGTCATCAAATAATTGGGTGAACCAAATTTCTGTCTAATAAACCATTAAATAAAAATGAATCACAGTCGATAATTTGTATACAGCGTTACTATGAATGTCTGAACCAGAACCAACTGGAGCTGTTTTTGTTCTGGGCTTAGAAGCTCTATAAAGAACAAGAGGGAACAACCCACATTATAGAGACCAAGGAACCCAGTAGACAAGTTAGCTAGGTGGTTCTGGAGAAGCTTAAAGGCGCATCGTTACATTTAAATGTCATTTTCTATATGTAGTAGTTGACTTCTACGGTATACAAAGTTTTTTTGAAAGATTGTCACGTCCTGCTGGCTTAATATTCCTTGTTTTGGTGTTTATACTTTATTTTTGCTCAGTTTCTTAATGAAGATATATGTGTTTATGATGCTGTGTCTCTGCTTAGTTTGGTAGGGGTAGGGTTCTCTAGAACTTGGACTTGGTATAGATCAGTTTATTCAAAGGCATAGTGCAGGATGTTCTTTTTTCGGGTGGATCACGCTCAGTGTCGCAGTGGGTAGCACTGCTTCCTTACAGCAAGAAGATTCTTAGTTATATTCTGCATGTCTTTCTGCATGGAGTTTGCATGTTCTCCCTGAGCATGCGTGGGTTCTCTCCGGGTACTCCGGCTTCTTCCCACAGTCCAAAAACATGACTATTAAGTTAATTGGCTTCTCTAAATTCTCATTAGGTGTGTGTGTGTGAGTGAATGGTTGTTTGTCCGGTTTGTCTCTGTGTTGCCCTGCAATGGACTGGCGACCTGTCCAGAGTGTGTACCCCGCCTCTCCCCCGTAGACAGCTGGAGATAGGCCCCAGCACCCCTTGCGACCGCACTTGGGATTAAGCATGTCAGAAAATGGATGGATGGACATGGTGATATGTTCACGTAAGGCCGTCCCACGTGCTCGTCCCTCACCGGGGGTGAGTCTGATATAGTGGAAAACTTGCAAATCTTCTTTTGGAAAGTACGTTTGTATGAGCGTTGCAAACAGCAACTTTTAAACATATACATGCTCTTGCACGCGTCTACTAGACGTTCCCTTTCGGGACTGGGTAAAGGCTTGTGTATGTGCATTTTTTTTTTTTTTTAATGGAGAGCGCGGGTCTTTTAAAAATTTTGTGAAACTCCTCCATCATACCTTTTATTAAAATCTTATTGTTGCTTTACCGAGGCATTGCAATACAGTCTGACTCTATTTAGTAGATGCATCAATTAACACCATCTGGATTTCTGATAGTTCTGTGGTATTGCCAGTAGATGGTGCCATGTTTTTATCTGCACATCACGTCAGATGCTGAAATCCCATTTAGGCTCAAAAGGGATAAAACTCATTATTATTTTTTTTTGTATTGGCATATAATGTGACAACGCACCTTTTTAAAACATCAACTTTGAACATGCTGTTTTTCTCTTAAAGAGGTGTTATGCTGCATTCACACCGGACGCAGCAGGCATAAATTAACTTAAAATGCAGAAATCTGCCGGCAGAATATGTTCGCTTTTATTATCCTGGTGCCTGCAGTTTAGATTATTTAGATGAAAAACACCTACCAGCTGTCGCGGTGAACTGCGAGGTGGCGACCCGGCCAGAGGCTGCTGTTGAAGGGATTCCTACTGTCGGCGCACCGCTGGTATGTCGGGGTCTGAGCGGCTCCGACAGAAAAAATATTAGAAGGTGGGATGATAATCTGGATGAACTGACTGCACTGATTACATTTTCAGGTGTATTTTCTCACTTAAAAAAATTTAAACTACTTTATTCCCACTGATCACAGCAAATATAGCTGCAAGGCAAAGAAAGGATAGTGAAGCTCCGCCCAACGCGCGTCAGACACACTTTTGCACCGTGCAGCCAGAGCAGCAAAGCTGCTTAAGCCGCGCGTCAGAACTAACTGGTACAAACAGCAAAAATGAAGCAGCAGACGCGATTTTGCTGCGTCCGGTGTGAACGTAGCATTAGAGTTTTCTAATGATACTGCCACCTGTGGCTAAAACACAGAACTGCAAAATACTACTGTTTTTTTTCTTGCTCACAATCATATTTAAAAAGTATTTTTTTTAGACCTTTTTCATCTTTCATAAAATTTCCAATGGTGCCTGAGTTTAGTCTGGGTATTAACAAAATTAATCTTGAATATAACTCTTAAATAGTTTGCTAGATTAGTCTCATTTACCATGGACACGCTTGATGTCACATCTGCCGAACGACACAAAGTAAATTCAGTAAAATAGCCTAAAGGCTCATAGATTTATCGGCACTATATTAGCTAGCTGTCAGTCTGCTCATCAATTGATGTTTTAGTCATTAAGGGTTAAATAATAAGGCTATTTTAAAAATATTTTTCAGTAGGAACTTACAAAATGTCTGAGGAATCTGTGAATCTTTTGGCTACGCTGTAGAGCTGGTCGCCTCAGTTTTAAAAAGTTCTTATAATGTTGCTCTCTAGATGTTTCCTGCAGGACAAACAGATCCAAACTTTGTGTCAATATTTATCTCTGTAGACCCTAGCTGTTTGCATGGACCTGCTTCATGCAAGAGCCAAATGGAAATTTGCCCAACGTGTCACTAATATATCATCAGGTGGATCAATTTTAATAAACTGTAGACTGTTTGGAGAGAAACCAACTGATATGATGCAGCTGATATGGACTCATATTCTGCTTTTCAATAAGAGAAGCGGTCTGCTGGAATCAGACGGCTGTGAAAGGCACAGACACTGTCCAAGGTCTCAGAACCAGGGTGTCGGTTCCGATTAAAAACAGAAACCCTGGAGGAATGTGAAAAATGTGGATTTATCTCAAACATTCAGCAGTAATGTAGCTACAGCATGGTTTTATAGTATCCTGCTGTGAGCTAAATAGACTTTTTATTTTTTTATTAAAAATAAGCTTTTAGAAATGACAACCTCTAAGCAGGTATGAAACATGGTTTTCATGGAAGCCACATTGCCGTTGTACAATGTTATTTATGGCTCATGGTCAGTATAAAGCAGGTCAGGTTTGGTTGCAGAGATGAGAAGTCGCAGGCGATAAAGCTGTGGAGGTGTTGCTCCCCGCCTTGTTACAGCCTGGTTGGGTTTAGCAGCCGCTGAATGAGACGATAAATATAACCCCAAAATGTCACCACGTGTCGACTGATGAAGACGGACATGATGACATGAGCAGAACTCGTCTCTAACCTCAGAGTCTCCATATTCGGCTCAATCACATTTAAAGGAACACAGCAGAGGAGCCAGGCTGGGTTTGATATTACATGTATTACAAAAATCTATTATTTTAAATGATGCGTTAAATGTGAAAGGAGCTATAGACACATAAATATTTGTTTACAGGTCTTTATATTTAACATTAGGGATGAACTAAAATGAAAAAAATACTGGCTGAAAAGGCAAAGTTAGTAAACCAAGGCTGAAACACTGAAATAAGTTACTATGTCAGATGTTAAAATACCGTAATAGCATTTTTAGCTTTGATGTGTACTAAACCTATAAAAAAACTCATTTTTTTTAACTCAAGGCATTTCAATAAATTATAAATTATTGAATGACAAAAGTACCAAAATATTTATTTATGGCTAATATGTTTTTGTTAAGCCCCTGACCTTAGCAGAATCTCTGGGAAACTTCCTTGCCTTTTCAAACACGTCCGCCACAGACGGAGTGGGCATGCTCGGTTTCAGTTTCCTTTTCTGTGTTCCGTTCTTCTCATATTCAGAACGTTGATGGTGACGTTTGGATTTCTATGGCATAATATTTGTGCCTCTGTATTTAAAGTGGCTCCCTCTCACCTAAAACCTGTCTGCTGCGCATTCAGCTCTGAAATCTGCATATAGTTGGTGTTTAATAGAAATCAAATCCAACCTGCAAGGAGGTGCTTCCCATGTTGTATGCTGGATACTCGCTGCAACTGCAGGATTTAGCTGTAGAGATAATTGAATCAGATATGAGCTCTGATACCTACTAATTAGCTGGATCTGATATCGGATGAATGGATCTGATGCAGCATTATGGTCCAATCATATGCAGCAATGCAGTTACAGTGATCTAGTCCCTTAAATGTTTTTCAGTCAGAAACAAATCGATGACTGCATCTCTACTTTCAGTTCTGTTCTGTTCTTTATTTTCTGATCATTTATTTTTATCTAAACTGAATTTGAAGTTTACATCCATTGCACATAAGTAAATGGCTTTAAAATAGATGCATCTGAGGTTTGCCAAGTCACCATAGCTACAGGTTTTTTTTCCTACCATCACAAACGTTACCCTGCTGAATTTTAACGGATCCTTTTAGCTTTGTTCTGATCAGACTCAGAGGTTCTCGTCGGGTCAAAAGGAGAGTGATGAAGCACCCTGGATATGTACAGGATAAAAAGAAAACATGCTAGACACCATTTAAAAAATATTCTAAGTGGTGACACAGCTACTAACCAATCAGTGACCGCCAGTCATATGACATCACTGCTGCGTTACTTTGATTTGGAAATTATAGGAGCCACAGTCAAGTAGCCAGTTAAGAAAGCAACGGTTCCATTTGTTAGTACAGCCATCTAGCATTAGTTAGCATTAAGTTCCTTTCACATTCCCTCTAACTTTATTCTTACTTATTCTTCTGTTTGATCCTCCTGGGCGTCGCCATAGTGCTTCATCTAGCTGCTCACAGCCTTCACTTGATCTCCGCTTTTTGCTCTGACTGACTGCAGTCAGTCTAGGCTGTTGTTCTGGTGGTGTCTCTGCTAATTGTATCACTTTGGACTGTAGATGGAGCCCGCCTGCCCTGAGATGCTACAGTTTTAATGAAAATGAACCAATTGGTACTGAACTGACCCAGTTTGTCCCGACCGGAACAGATTCAGTAATAATGGGAAAGAAACATAATGTACAGTGTAGGACCTGTGATGCTATGGGCCTTTTTCTCTTCCAAACTTCCTAATGACACTGGTATGTATCAACGGTATCACAATGGATTTTAGCAGAACATAGAATGTATTTTTTGGACCAGGTCAGAATCTGTTTCCTGTTTTGTTGTTCAGGTGAAAATACGTATTTCTTCTTTTTGAAGACTAGGAGGATAAAATCTGATGAAGGTCTCTGGTACGTTCTGACCAGGTTATTACTCATTGAGCTTAGGCTCAAACTTATTCATACTTTTGATTTAGCGACAAACCTCCTAAACCACTCACCATCTAGTGTATGGGCCTGAATTATGAAATATGCGTTTAGATTTGTTTGTTCTTGACGATCAGATTTATTAACTATTCTAGGTATCTCCTGTCCTAGATCCATCCATTTTCTTCTATTTATTCCGTTAGTGTCTATGGGCAAGGGGCTGAGTAAACATTGGACAGGTCGCCAATCTGTCACAGGGCAAAACAGAAACACGAAAAATTCACAATGCACACACACACACACGGCTTTGTTTTCATGACATATGGGGACATTTCATTGACTTGCATTAATTTTATATGGCCTAAGCCAGACCCTTACCCTTACCCTAACCCTAACTATTACCAAGATATACCTAATCCTAACCTAAACTGAATTCACACCTTAGTCCTAAACCTAACCCCAACTCAAAGAACAGAACTTTACCATATAGGGAGCAGTTGAATGTCCCCATATGTACCTCTAAGTCCTCACATGTAGGATATTTTTCAAAATACTTCCCTCACATTGTTGGTAAAACAAGACCACACACATACTCATACCTAAGGACAATTTAGAGTAGCCAAATAACAGTCATGAGTATCTGGATGGAACCCAAGCATGCACAGAGAGAATATGTAGCTGGGAATTGAACCTGGAACCTTCTTGCTGGAAACAACAGTGCTACCCTCTGCACAACCGGGGAGTCCTTTCTATAGGAGGGCTGTTGAGGACTGTTTGTAGACCATAACAGTGCTTCATTTAATACAGCTTTCTGTGAAGCTCAGTATCATGACATAAGAGGTGATTTGGTTTTACTAATAATGGTATTAATAATAGTATTAATAAAAAAATAAAAGTATTAACACGCCAGTTGGAGCTGACGCTGAGGTGGGTTGGTGTCACACTGATGCTGATCTTCAGTTGAAGGTTGTAAAGGTGGAGAGAATGGAAGGAGGTCTCAAGTCACCTCACTCATGCCCTTAGGTCAACAAACTTCTTCAATTCCTGGGATTTCATTCATCTCAAACAGTCCCCATGTTTTACTATCTAGGACTGGCTGATTGATCACGGCCCACCCCTCACATCAGAGGAACTCCCCCATTGGCCTAAGCCTCTCTACCACACACATCTGATTGGCTGCCACTAATGACACACCATCCAATGGGTCTACCGCAGAACCAGAACACATTTTGACTGCGTAACCGCGTACGGACCACTAATAGCAGGGTAGCTGAAAGTCTGTCTGGGTTTGTTTACAACCAGGATGGGATGTTGGCACCGAGGCCCTTTCTGACAGTGGGAGGACTTCCTCCTTCCTCTGGTCTGCAACCAGATGGACTCGCTGTGGGGCTTCATGTTGATGCTGACGGACCAGGATCTGACTGTTGTTTTGTTTTTGTTTGTTTTGCAGAAGAAGCCTCTGTCTGCTGTCATTAAGGAAGTGTGTGATGGGTAAGTTGGGCATGCATCAACTGTGACCTCATGAAATGGCAGTCAGCATTGATAAAACAATGATGCTATTTAACTTATTGGACTGTTTTAAATTACTTAGTTGCAGCTCTTTGCAAAAGGTTTAAAACATCTTGATCCATATTTAATTTGCCTTTTTGGATCATCCCAGAGTGGATGAGTCTAGAAAGTAAAGAATCAAAGTTTTTTTCCACATCTTTAGAGGTTTGAAAAGAAAAGATTGAAAAATATTTTAGGCCTTTAGTCTATGTCCCCCTGTCTCAAAGATGTGTCCCTCCTTTTGCATATAACATCTTACAGTCTTGGGTCTGTTTGCTGTAGTAAAGTCTTCCATCAGAGTTATTTTTTGTATTTCAGCTCATAGCTAAAAAGGGATCCTGAAAGGAACCCAATCACAGTTTAATGTTTAAAGAAAACTCAATGTTCCTTCAGAAAACAAAGATTAAACCATTCACAAAGTGTGAAGCGTGAATAGATGATGTCCATCTAATGGATTATATTCTGTTTCTGTTTGTGTTCAGCTGGAATCTTCCAGGACCCGACAACTACGCCCTGCAGTACTCCGAAGGAGCGCAGATGTACATCACTGAGTCGGTCAGTCATACCTCTTCACACTAAAATTATTACACGCTGCTAAATCAGTCTGATGTCATTCTGCACAACCCAGTTCCTCTCATGGTTCTATTGTTAACATGAAACTATCACACATCCATCAGTCAGCTGCTGCTCTGTCAACTCCTTGGGTGTTAAAGAAGATGAAAGCACGTCTCTTATTTTAAATTATGGTGTCAGAAAGGAATGTGGGAGGAAACAGCTGGAACTTTCCTAAGCTTCTTGGTGACCTTTAAAGGATTCATAACCTGGGGTTTTACTTCTAAAATACTTCTGAAATTGTCTTTAAAGTCACGTTTAAACATTCTTAAATGAAAAAATTAGACCCCCTTTGTTTCTCGTAGGGTGTTCAAGCAAGAACTTTTTGTGGATGCAGCTTTAGCTGCAGTAGCAGTTAGCCATGGTTTGTTTACCGTTGTTTTCTGGTCTCCTACACCATAGACCAAAATAGCTGCACAAGCAGAGACACCGTGAACGCCTGCAGTCGAGTCCCTGATTGTTGGAATCGTCCCTTTTGGTGGAGAGTCTAATGATAGCAAGGTGGGCTAAAGTTAGCACCCTTCCATGATTAATGTTAATCCAAGGGGAGGGTTTTCTGGTTCGAACAAACCTAGCCAACCTAGCCATTCTCACACTTCTGATTTTCCACCAATAACACATGTCTAAGCATGAAAAAAATCCTTTAAAGTGTCAGGCCTTCTCCTCTCTGAAATACAGATCAGCTTGTTTTAATTAACTTTGATGCATCTCAGCAGGATATCATCTGTGACCCATCTGCAGCTAAATACAGATGGTTCAGTTTAGGAGCAGCTTCTTCATTATGTCACATTTGAGTCGTCGGATGTGTTTAACTCTCCTGCGAGTAATAAATAGATCGATCTTGGTGCTGGTGATGTTGGTCCAAACTAACGGGGCCGCTCTGATGATTGTCGGTAACCGATCTTCTGTAATGATCATAAGGTGGTTCAGATGATCTCCCTGTTGTCCTGCTCTCAGCGCTGAGGTTGTGTTTAAACCTTCTCTGTGTTTCCAGAACCGCCTGGACATAAAGAACGGCTGGATTCTGCGTCTGACCAAGGCACCGGTGAGTCTGCAGCCGTCCTGCCGCACCACCTCATTTCTCACATTCCTGCTGTTTTTATCTCCTCCATGTCCTTTAACTCCTGCATTCAGCAGAATGTTTGGTTGGACTTTGTGGTGCATTGTGTTACAGTTTAGCGCCTTTTATGCTGGAGTTGGACTCTGATTATTCACACTAACTGACTAAAGCCAGATGTGTTTATATTTGGGCTTTTCTTCCAGGAGCATTTTTAACTAGCAGAGATTTCTTCATGGGTTTCAGCTGCTTTATTTATTGTTATTAGATGTGACTAACCAGCATCCTGATCCGACAGATAATCAAACAAAAATCTGTCTGAATGATGAAAGTTTTCCTCCCAAGTAGATTCTAGATGAATCTCAGGATAAATATTTATTTAATATCAAATTAATGTGAGGATTATTATCAGTAAAAAAGCTCTCGTGTTTCTGACTGATTGAAGTAAATACATGCTAACACTGGAACCACATGGAAATATTATGATTGTTTTACTCAAAAACCATCAATCAGATTGGAAAGTTCTTGTTTTTGTTTTGTATTGTTTCAAGTTTGCATCACTGCAGAACTAAACTGGACATAAGAAAGGAGAAACACAAGTTACTGAGTGATGCTGAGACCATCTGGAACAAGCAATCCAGAAGGAAACAGGCCTTGGTTCAGATTCAGGCTGGTTCTGAAGTTCTGTTTCACTCTGATTCAGTTACAGCCATAAATAAACCTCAGTTTAAGAATTTAACAAAAGGTCCATTTGTCCAGTTTGAGAGAGCTCTAGAAAATTGGACCCAGATTCTTCACAGCAGAGTGACTGTGGCCTAGGGGGAAGCTGTGGAGTTTCAGAACATCTAGTGAGGCTTGATGTCTTCAGTAGTGATGATTGGCAGATCTCTGATGCGTTAAAGGAATAGTACACCCAAAACATGATTAGCCTTCATTTTCTACTCACCCCCATGCTGAACAACACTCTGGAGTACTTTTTTGATATCTCAAATGCATCTGGAGATCTGGGAGGCTTCTTGCTGTCTGCTGACATTCAAATAATGGAGGTCTATGGTGTCCGAGACAGAAAGGTCCATAAAAGTCCACAAAAAACGTGTCAATATTCCTCCATACTGCTCATCCAATGTATTCCAAGTGTCCTGAGTGGGTAGCATCCAGAATTTACTCGAAACGAAGTCATTTAGAATGTTTTTAGAGCATAAACAGTAGTGTATAGGATTTCCTGAAAGCGCGCACATGCGCGCTCACGACGCTACGGAAGCCGGCAGACAAACCAGATGAAAGTGCGCATTCAGCGTCTGCTCTGCCAATAATGCAAGCGTAGAAGAAGAAATGTGCTGTTTACCTGTGTAAAGAAAGAAACAACGAAAGAAAAATGTCTGAGGACTTCAGTGTTGAGGAAGAGCAGGAGTTCTTTGCCGAGCTGAATGCGCTGGTTTGGTCTGCCGGCTTCCGTAGGCTCGTGAACGCGCATGTGCGCGCTTTCAGGAAATCCTATACACTACTGTTTATGCTCTAAAAACATTCTAAATGACTTCGTTTCGAGTAAATTCTGGATGCTACCCACTCAGGACACTTGGAATACATTGGACGAGCAGTATGGTGGAATATTGACACGTTTTTTGTGGACTTTTATGGACCTTTCTGTCTCGGACACCATAGACCTCCATTATTTGAATGTCAGCAGACAGCAAGAAGCCTCCCAGATCTCCAGATGCATTTGAGATATCAAAAAAGTACTCCAGAGTGTTGTTCAGCATGGGGGTGAGTAGAAAATGAAGGCTAATCATGTTTTGGGTGTACTATTCCTTTAAGTAAATCTGAGATTCAGTAGACGTCCGACATAAGCTGGTTCTGATCCGTCTTCCTGCGCTTGCCCTCTGAACTCAGGGTCGCAGGGCAGAAGACTTGTTCAAGGGCATCCAGAGCTCAGATGGAGGGGTGCGCTGTGATTCGCTGAAAGAGCTGGCCAGCGTTTCGCGAGACGTGACCTTCGCTCAGGAGTTCATCAGCAGAGATGGACATGTCCTACTGGTCAAAATAGTTGAGGACTCTAAGGAGTAAGTATCTTCTGTCTGAGGACGTACTGCGGTCGGCCATACTCTTCTCCCTCGTTTCCCACTAGAAAGGAGCTGGAGGGAACGTAAAAAAGTAGAATGGATAACCATATTACACCAGATTTTGGTGTTTAGGGGAGCAGAGAGAACAAATAATTTAAAGTTTTTAGATAAAACATCAGATATGTTGATGTGTTTTCAAATAATAATAAATCTACCCAAACTAATCATGTCCGTTTAAAAATGACCTTTGGTTTAAACGCTTGAGTTTCACTGTCTCCACCTGGACCTCATTACTGCCATGTTTGAAGACAAGTGTCAAGCGAATTTCTCCACTGTGAGATCAATAAAGTTTATCTTATCTCTTATGTGAAAAGGGTTAAGAAGCCTTTTTTGGCACAACTGGCTTTTATTCTTAGAGCTGTTCTGAAAAGGTCCAACCTGTGACTCCTTCTGTCCAGAAATAACCAGATCATGACCTACACTCTGACCGGCTTCATGGAGCTGATGGATCATGGGATAGTTTCATGGGAGAACCTCTCGACTGTCTTCATCAAGAAGGTTCCACTTTCTCGATTTTATCAGGTATATATTTTTTTTAGAAGATGATGTTTTTTTTCCTAAGTTTTCTCTGCTTTTCTCTTCCTTTCTTGGGATTTTTCCTGGTCAGATTGCCAGCTTTGTCAACAAGTCGACAGATGAGGCGATGCAGCAGGTGTCCCTGGACATCCTGGAGAACATGGTTCTGAGCAGCCGCAAACTTTTCCTTCAGGTCAAACAGGAGGTCACCATGGAGAGGCTTATAGCTCACCTGCAGGTGTAAGTCTGTCCAGACTGGTTCCTCTCTCATCCTCTCACCAGGTCGTACAATTATTGGGGGATATTTAATTTATATCTTCTTACCGGATAAAAATTAACGTCTGACTTCTGTAGAAGTTACTGTGACTCAGAGAGTAAATGTACTTCTGAAGGTGTTTATGATCCGATAAAAGCAGAGTAGCGTCTGTTTCTTACGAGATTGACAGCTGATAAGAGGCGCAGAGGAGCTGAACAGGAAGCTTTTAATGTAGAAACTGTGTATCCTCTGTGATCTAAAAGAGAATCATCTGAAAGCTGCAGGTTCCTCTAACCCTCTGTTTTATTTCAGGGCTAACCAGCAGATCCAGACCAAAGCCATGGCTCTCCTTATGGCCTTACTGCAAACAGCTGAAGACTCAGACAGAAAGGTGCTGATTCTACTCCTCATCTTTGATATTGTTTTATCTTTAAGCCTGCAGATGAATGGGGGGGGGGTTCTGTTGACAGGGCTCTGAGTTACTGCTGCTTCCTGCCGCTGCACAGTAACCCTCTTCATCATCCAAAAAGCAGAGATTCTCCTTTAGTAATAAACAAAAATGGATGCACTAATCAGACATAAGCTTCACATTTTAGCCCCTTTTATGTGTAATTCAAATATTTAACTTACATGACACAATATAATGTTAACCGTTACGCCAATGATTCCTACAGGTTAATTTCATACATCGGGATTAAAGTGGTTCTGCCTTCTAGCTTGTTTTTTTTCTCCATTTTTCACTGTTCAAGCAAAAGATTTCTGGAACAAGTGATAAAAATACATCCATACAAAATAGAAAATACATTAATTACACAGATGCATAAATAACAGATTCCAGTGTGTTACTTTTTCTACCACACTTTTTCCCTCCACTCACCTTTATATAAATATGCTTGGTTGCAGTGGTCTGCGAACTGCTAGCTTCTTTAGCGATGATCTTTAGTTTCTTCCCCTCCTTGCAGATGCAGGCTGTGTGCTGGACAACAGTTGCCAAGCAGAACAGAACCCTTGCTTTTAAAATCCTTTTTTATTGGTCGGATATTTGATTGTGATCTCCCAGAATAGAATAGAGATGAGACGCAAAAACGAAGCCGGCAGAATCACTAAAATTAACTCCCATTATGTGTTTAATTAGATCACTATCTGATTAGTCTGATTTTTATATATTTGATGATTTCAAATTTATGATACATTGTCATCACTATCTGATGGATTTTTTAAAATCTATTTAATAAAAGAGATCAGAGCAAATCCTGGGAGAGATGGGGAATATTTAGCTGATGGATTGAAGCATCTCTATGAGGTCTGGTAGTAAATATAAGCAAAACGTGTGTGTCTATTGCTGACATGTTTATGACTCCTGCAGGCAGAGCATTCCTCAGACAGTTTGGATGTGATCCATCCCTCTTTTTTTCTGTCCGGCCGTCTCTGCTTTCTCTCAAACAGAGGAGGCCCTCTGCCCCTCTGTTCTCCTCCTGTTAGTCTCTCATTGTGCACCAACAGTTCCTTCATTCACCCATTCCTTCTTCTCCCTTTTGTCTGGATCTCTTTGTTTCTCACATCCACACTCCGATTGTTTTTTTTATTCTGCACAAGTTCTACAAATCCACCCTTATAATCAGTAGATCAGTGGTGAACAAAAGCTGCTGATCCAGAGATGCTTGTACCACGTAGAGGTCAAAGTTTCTCACCATACAGAACCCTTGTTCAGTCTCAGAGGCTCGGTCGCCACCTCCTGTCAGAATCTGTCCCTGCAGTCACATATGAGTTTTTTTCCTTCTCTCTCTTCCAGGAAATGTTTGCATTTCTGAATAAGAAGAACCTCCGTTCATACATTTATAAGGTGAATAGTTCTTCTATCTTCAGCTCTCTGAGGCATTAGATAGCGGAAGATGCGTTCAGGTCCAATAAACTGCTGTGTTTGATGCTGTGCAGAATATTATCCTGAGCTCTAGTCCGGTCCAGGACGAGATGGCTCACTACCTCTACGTCCTGCAATCGGTCACCTTGAATCATTTGGAGGCTCGGATGAGAACGCCGCTGGATTGTTACAGCCAGGTGGGACGTCACAAAGTTTCTTTGGTGAATCTGGGTGAAGCTGTTTTTGTTCCTAAAGGGAGAAGCAGGCAGAACTTCAAGCCTTTATGTTCTGTTCATCCATGCATCCATCCATCCATCCATCCATCCATCCATCCATCCATCCATCCATCCATCCATCCATCCATCCATCCATCCATCCATCCATCCATCCATCCATCCATCCATCCATCCATCCATCCATCCATCCATCCATCCATCCATCCAGTTCATTAATGAAACATAACAATGTTTTAGAAACTGACCTCATCTGCTGTGTGTTAAAAAGCGTGTTTGTCTGCTGTTGTCCAGGAACAGAGAGAAATCCTTCACGGGTTGCGGCAGGCGGCGTTTGAGACAGAAAGCGAGAACAGCCTCAGTCATGAACGCCGGCGCTCACTTTGTGCCAAAGAGTTTAAGAAACTGGGTTTTTCTGTAAGCATCTATTTGGATTCAGGAGCTTTAATTTGAGCTCTGGTCTCCCCTCTCTAACCTGTGTTTGTCCGTCACAGAACAACAGTAACCCGGGTCAGGACCTGGTGCGGACACCTCCTGGTCTTCTAGCTTTGGACACCATGTTTTACTTCGCTAACCGTAACCCTGACGCCTACAGCAGGGTAGGGCTGAAACAGTGGATTGGATTAATCATGACATGTTTGGTTATGCTTTAAAAATTTGGATTTTCATTTTTAAAAGGTGTTGAAGGATTTATTTACTTGCATTTTCTTCATGCATTTCTGAAACTCTTAAACTTAGCTTAAGTGGTTCAATGAAATGTATGCAGAATGTGCTGGTTACTGGAACAGTCGCTAGAGGCCTCGATCACTGCGGCTCTAGTGAGCAGAGCTTTGTGTTTCATCCTTTTTAAACATAAAGATTTGATCATTAATATAGAAGCATTCCAGCTTCTATTGTATTTTTATTGTATTATTATAGCTGCTTGTGCAGAGGAAAGCTGCAGTTTGATTCAGGACTTTATGATGTGTTTGATGCATTGCAGTTCGTGCTGGAGAATAGCAGCAGAGAGGACAAACACGAGTGTCCTTTCGCCAGGAGCAGCATCCAGCTCACACTGATCCTCTGTGAAATCCTTCGAATAGGAGAACCTCGTAAGCCTCCAGCAGCTGCAGCCATTCCTCATTGGTTTCTTTTTACTCTTCTAACATTCAGAGCATGTTTGTTTCTGTTTGCAGCCTCAGAGACAGGATCCAACTACCACCCCATCTTCTTCAGTCAGGACCGACTCCTGGAGGAGCTTTTCTGCGTCTGCATCCAACTGCTCAACAAAACCTGGAAGGAGATGAGAGCAACGCAGGAGGACTTTGACAAGGTGAGATCCGAAGCTGGATTGGATGTTTGGTTAAAACTCTTCAGATAGAAAAATAGAAATGTCTCTTTGAAGAGGCGTTTCTATATATCCATTCGTCTACAGAGGGATGGTATCATTTCATTCCCTCCTGTTTTTTTTATGTTTTTTTATTAAGTGATCAGTAGTGATATATTGTAAAGTGCCACTTGCCTTGTGCCTAAACTGGATGGCAGGTTTGTTGCTCAGTCTGCCATCCTGCTTTAGACGTTTTTCATTAGTAATGCTGAAATAATTTAGCAAAAGCTGAAACTCTTAATTTTCTGACTCCAAGCTCAATATATATATGTGTGAGTAACTGATTAAAAACTTTCTGTTTAAAGAGTTTCAGGCTTCTTTAGAGAACCTGTCCTGATTGGACCTTCCTGATATTTTAGCTGAGGCTGACTTTTATGGACGTGCATAAAGGTGTCTGTCAGTAGCAGAGGAAGAACGAGACGCCGGCCAGTGAATTTATGCCTGTATTGGTCGGATAATTAGTGCAGTGGTTCCCAAACTGGGGGAGACTCCTCCTAGGGGTGGTAAAGAGTAACTGCAGGGGATTGTAGCAGAGATGAATTAGAATAACAGTCCCAGTTTGAGAGTTTTTAAAAAATCTATTGCTTGATTCTACGGTAAAATAAATGGCTAAACTTAAAATAAATGTGCTTCAAAGGTGGAAGTTTTAGTGATGTGTGTTTAGATTGTAGTTATTTCTTTTTCAATATTTAGTTTATTGTTAAATGTTGAAAACATTCTAGCAGGTTAGAGATCAAGAGGGGGGCGCAACAAGTTTCTTTCAAACAAAATTGGCGCCTAGCAAGAAAAGTTTGGTTGCAGCCATACTTTGAGATCAAATGAAGCGCATGTATTGTTGCTCCTTCCACTGCTCTCCACTGTTATTATTTAGTTGATTTGTTACTAAATGTTTGTTTTTTTTTGTCTGAATTAAGACTTGTGTAAAATATTTTTATCATTGTCTCATTTTAATCATGTAAGGATAGGAATAAGTAGTATTAAAATCTAAGATTCAACCCACAAATATGGGCGGCACACATCGGAGATATGTTTAATATTAAAATAATCGGCATTAGCCTTAAAAACCTGCATCAAGAGAAGAGTTCAGGAAGTTGTTGGTCTTTTGAGATGTGATGATTTTTGGGCCATAAATCCAAATATGTGTTTGGTTCTATGGGGGTTTTAGACTAAATCATTGACATTTTAAAGAATTCCTGTTACCAGTCAGTTTCGATTTAAAAAACTGTGATGTTAGGAAGCTGAGGAGGGATTTAATCTTCCAGCACCGTTGTAATTCCAAGCAGAACAATATCTGGCAGGCTAAGAACACTGAATGAACCAGATGAGCCGTTCTGGACTCGATTCATCTGGAAAAGGTTCATCTGTTTTATTTCTGAATGTTCAACAAAGTCTACTGTGGATGAGTTTAATCAGAGACTTTGTGCTGATTTCCAGCCTGTGAGTGAAGCAGAGGCGTATGTTAGGCTGTAGTCTCAGTGCTGCCAAGTCATCCTCTGCTGTCCGTCGTCTGCAGGGCGCTCCCCTCAACCAAGCCACCTCCTGACCTTTCCTGGAGCGCCAGGCTGCCAGAGTGGACCTTTTGTTTTTTGTCCGGGTCGGCTACCCAGGGGGCTCTGGGGCGAGGACAAAGGGGCTTTAGGTTGGACAAAGAGAAACGTAGTGAGCGGCTGGAAACGGAGCGAGAAACAAGGAACACAAAGCATCCCTGGAATTAGCAGGAATGACACCACAACACTGGGAACATAAATCAGTATGTTAGAGGGGGAAAAACA
This sequence comes from Cyprinodon tularosa, assembly GCF_016077235.1. NCBI lineage: Eukaryota > Metazoa > Chordata > Actinopteri > Cyprinodontiformes > Cyprinodontidae > Cyprinodon > Cyprinodon tularosa. The sequence continues at coordinate 1,222,579 of NW_024039044.1, read as the reverse complement.
AGGCCGGCACGGTCTGGAAAAGACTGGAGCTACGTATCTAGGTCTGGATCAGAACTGATTGTCTGAAGAGGCCATCTGACCTCGATGGGTGTTCTCCAGATTTCACCTTTAAACCTCCAAACTGACCTAAAAGGACAGAGATTTCATATAAAATGTGTCGAACCAGTAGAAGGAGGAGAGGAGGGCAGGTGGAGGCGTGACTGATGCTTCTACATAAACAAACTTGTAAGGGTGTGAACACATCCGTGTGCCGATGGTCATACGTGTGCTGGAGGGCGTCAGGGAACAGAAGCATCCCTCCTATTGGACGGCTGAGCTCAGTGACACCACATGATCACGTGGAGTTTGGAAGGGGGGAGATGATGATCAGGGTGTCTGTTTACCAAACAGCCAAAGGCCCGTTCTTCTGCTGCCATGGATGCGATCTCTCTCTGAACTGGACCTTATTTAGAGAAGAGAACATGGAGGTAAGGCAGGGACGGATTTTCGCTCCTTAGATGAAATTCAGCTGGTTTGTTTCTAACAGTTTTGGCGTCAGAATATTGACGAATAAAATCAGAGTTCATTTTAATGTTGGAGGATGTGTGTTAGGGCTGAAACTATTAATCGTGATTTAGTAGATCCAGATCCCCTCGAGTGGAAAGGTTCTAGTTTCACCTGGTTTAGTAAAGATCTCCTTTAAGGTACCTTTGGCTATCCCATTATTAATCAATTAATCATAAAATAGGAGTTGGATTTAGCGATTTGCAAAATAATCGTTAGTTGCAGCCCTAATGTTCGCCTTAGTGGTTTGTTTCCGTCTTCATGCATGTTTTACACAGGCTGATGGTCCCAGTCTGGGTCTACCATCATCAGGAGCTACTGATGAGGAATCTGGGCTGGGATCCGCTCTGTAGGACGATCAGTTGAATGATTGAGGTCAGCAGACTGTAGAGATGGAGCCTTATTGATTTTTTTTTTCCCCGTTTCACTGATGGTTATAGATCTGAAATGCAGTTTAACCGGCTGCTACACACACTGTGATGATGGACGAGCCTCAGATTGATGGAGAATTATCAGCCTTATTGTGTTAATTGCTATGATTGAACAGCTCAGAGTTCAGCCAGAGATCAGGCCTTCTGGGAATAACTGTATGTGAACAAATATTTAGCAGCTAAATAAAGTCAATTCTGATCGGACTTTATTTTTTTGATCTGTTAATGTGAAAATAAAGGGAAGTTAAAGGCACCTTTCACCCCTTCCTTCATGGAGTTTCTCTAGCTTACCCTGCACTAAACCATAGCTCTGCTTTAAATCTGCAGGTTCTCTTTAATCTGAACAGTTTCAGATGTTTGGGTAGCGAACCTCAAATTTTCCGAGTTTTGAATGAGTTCATTATTTTCTATTAAAAGTGGCCTGTCACTTGATTTTCTTCACCAGTTATTGAATCTGGTTGCTTCCGATTAAAGCTTAGCTCCCTGTTGGCTGATATAATTTCTGTTTTAAAGAATTTTTTTGTTCCATTTATTTGTAAATGTGAGTGTGCTCTTCTTTTACTACAACAACATCCTGTGATTAGAGGTATGTTATTGAGCAAGGAAGTCATGGACTGGATAAGAGACGAGTCGCGGTGTGAATAGATGGTTCCCTCATGGCGTCAAAAAGGTTTAGATTTTACATCATTTCTATTCAACCAAAAAAGTCAAACTTTTAAGTTTGTCGAACATGATTTATCTTCTCTTATAGCATTGTGGTAAAAAGCTTTATTGGAATCAACTTCATCACACCTTCTTCCCATCATGCAAAACCTTTTTCCTCCTATACTGAGGATTTATCCTTGGTGATGAGATCCACCTCTCTAAGGCAGGAAGGTCTTGTTACCATCACCCTAATCTCTTCATGTCCGTCCGCAGGTGATGCAGGTGGTGAAGGAGCAGATCACCAGGACGCTGTCCAGCAAGCCGACCTCCCTGGAGCTCTTCAAAAACAAAGTTAACGCCTTGAACTACAGCGAGATCCTGAAGCTGAGGCAGACGGAGCGGCTGCACCAGGAGGAGACGCTCGCTCCACCTGTCCTGTCAGTATCTGCAGGTTTATCCACAGTTTCCTCTGAGTCAGGCATCCATCTTTTCATGTGGACCCGCTCCTCAGGTTCAGCGATAATCTGGTCCATAATGTCAGTTTAAAGGTTCTGCATAGTTTCCACCCGTATAAAAGCAGCAGCTTGGAGAGCTGTCAGCTGTTTGTCGCTAAAAATACGACGTAGCAGCAGCTACAGGGCTTCAGTGCAGCTTTATTCCCTTCATTTTATCCTGAACCTACTGCCTCTGTGTGGGAGAAATGTCTCTGAAACCCCAAACATTGGTTCTGTTTTCCAGTGAGCTGAAGGAGCGCCTGAAGCCAGAGCTGCTGGAGTTGATCCGCCAGCAGAGGCTCAACCGGCTGTGTCAGGGAACCATGTTCAGGAAGATCAGCAGCCGCCGCAGGCAGGGTGGGAGCGTGCAAACACCGGCTCCTCAAACTGGTCTCCGACAGCTGTCCTGCTCACGTTTATTCATGTCTGTTTATTTCTGCTGCACCCAGACAAACTGTGGTACTGCCGCTTGTCACCAAATCACAAGATGCTTCACTACGGCGACGTGGAAGAAGATGCAGAAAACCCAGCCATAGAAACACTGCAGGAGAAGAGTGAGTCAAAGCAGGAGAAATGTGAAGATTTCCTTTCCTGCTTGCTACAGGTTTTTTCACACCTAACAAACAGGAAATTGCAAAATGGTAGAAGATCCTAAAAGTATGAAAACCTGCTGAAGCTTATCAACTTCTTGGTGTTAATTTCAAACATTAATACAAAAATTGAGCAGATGATAAACTATGCACACTGCTGTTTAAAATATAACCACATACATTTTTATGCATTAATATTTAAAGTAAAACTTAATAATTTGAGTGTTAAATGTAAGGAATTTCTCTGCAGCATTGAAAGTACGACTAATGGCAAAATTATTCATATAATTAATATATAGAAAGTTTAAAATTGTGTTGCTGTATTATTTCTGCTGAACGGCCCAGTTTATGATCTATTTTCCTTTCATGTGACGGGATGCAGTGTTTCCTGTATTAGTAGCCACATTACTGCATTCTTTTCTTTGCAATCTGTGGAATATTAACCTCCCATCATTGTTCCTTCAGTCCCAGTTGCAGATATAAAAGGTTTGCTGACAGGGAAAGACTGTCCTCACATGAAGGAGAACAAAGGCAAACAGACCAAGGTCAGTGAGCTTCTTGTCTCCATGGTTCCCCCGTTCACCTCCTGAATTAAAGGAGACCTCTCGCCCTGCAGGAAGTCTTGGATCTGGCATTTAGCATCACCTATGATGTAGAGGAGTACAGCCTGAACTTTATCGCCCCCTCTAGGACTGATGTGAGTAGGACTGGTGTAGATTCCTGCCCTTTTTTCTCCTCCTTTACTCTGTTGGTTCTAACTTCTCCCACCTGTCAGTTCTGCTTGTGGACAGATGGACTGAGCGTCCTCCTGGGCAGGGACATGAGCAGCGAGTCCATGCGCAGCGAGCTGGAGATCCTCCTGTCTATGGAGATTAAGCTCCGCCTCCTGGACCTGGAGAACGTACCCATCCCAGAGAGCGCCCCCATTATCCCCAAACCACCGAGCAACTACAACTTCTGCTACGACTTCAGCCAGACGGAGCAGTAGACGGGATGGACCTGTGTTCGGGTTCTGGTTCTGACCCATGCGCAGATTTTAACACTTTATTGTTGGAGGTTTTTAGAGGAGGCCTGATGCTGAACATCTGAGCCAAAAAGCAGATAGATGTCAACCAGATTCTGAGAATCCTGCAGAATCAGCATCTTTAGGGTAGAAATCAGGCGATGATCTGCATCAGGAAAACCCAACACGCTTCAATAATAGCAACATCTGTGATGGTGCTTTCACTTTAGCCTTTTTATAGGGAGACCGTTACGTAGCTTCAGGAAAATTGCTGCACGCTTGGCTAAAAACACTTCATTCTGCTTTGAGTTGTTATATTTTGATGCTGCTTCTTTCTGGGCATTTGCAGAAAGCGGTTCCATCTCCAATTATGGTATCTGAGCAACAGCTGCAGCCTGTCAGACGGATGTATTTTACAAAGGTACTTGTTTTAATGCGGTTCAGCAACTGTGGAGCTTTTTGAATCAATCCAAACTGATTATTTTTTACCAAAAATTAAGTTTATTATTCCTGTAAATCTGTATGATACCGATTTTTCTGATTGTCATGGATCAAATCCTGTTTTAACTCTATAAAGGTTGCTTTTTTTATACTAGTAGGTACTTTTAACGAGTCTTTTGCAGCTGAGGCGATGTTTACTTTAATCTGAGCTTTTTACACAAATAAACAGGTTGAATTAGAGAAGAGAAACCTGCCTGTTTGTTTCTCCCTTCCAGACTTTTAGTTTTTTTTATCTTTTTGTCTGATGGTGGAATAATCAATAAAGCAGCAGGAACAAACAGCAATATAGAAAAAGCAAAGGAAATTTTTTTAATCCAGCGGAAAGTTTTGACAGTTTTTGTTTTGTTCCGTCACATTTCTAATTGATTTTCAGCAGGACCTTTGCATAGCCGATGAACCCGCGCCGTGCGCCTGGGGTCAGAGCCTCGCAGATGATTGCAATAGATGTTCGATGACTTAATCTGTTTTCCATTTTCTTTTTCTTTTTTCATAAATGCTTTTCACAAACCCTGAAGGACCCGTTCAATGAGACAGAACCCAAACAGATGAGCTCAGCAGGTTATCTCTGAGGGACGTCTGACAACTGAAGCTGCTTCCTGGAGATTAAACTGAATGAGTTAGATTTTTTTTTTTTTTTTCACAACAAAGTACAGCCGCTTCGTTTTAAGCTAAGGTTTTTTATTTTCAAGCTCAGAACTTTGATTTCAAAGGGGGGAAAGACTCTCCTGTTTTTTTTCTTTCTGAGCCACCAGAGCTGCTGCAGGAACAGAAAGCACCAAGAAATAACAGCAGAGACATCCGTACATAAAGTCTGACCGCAGAGGTTCTGGATGAGAAGAACCTGCAGAACCCAGCTAAGTTGTCGAGGTTCAGGAATCAGTTCTGCTGTCTTCTTCGCCAAAGTGTCTGTTAGGGAGCGTATGTTGATGTCAGACTGATGGGTAGAAGCAGAACTGGTTTCTGTGGTTAAAAAACCCCTGAAGGAACTGGCTACAGTTCCCTTCTGAACAGGTTGGGACCACAATCATTTGTGCAGTTAAAGGTATAGAGGAGGATTTTCACAAATCTTGGGAAAGGCCTGCCCGATTTAGAAAAAAAAAAAAAAAACATGTACCTGCTCTCGATAGGAAACACCTATTAAACATGTATGAGAACATGCACGAGCCAATTTCTCCTCGTGCATGCTCTGTTTAAAAGTTGCTGTTTGCATCACTCATAAAAGCTTACTTTCCAAAAGAAGATTTGTAATTTTTCCACTATGTCAGACTCACTACCGCTTATGGGGACGAGCACATAGAAAGGCCTTACGTAAACATACTAGAATGATTGACAATTAGGAGGACCACTTATTTTGATGATCCACCTAGAAAAAGAACATCCTCCACTATACCTTTAACTGTGGTTCTGGTCTTCTGGCTATTCAGAGGTTGAAGACTCGACTGCTGAAGGAAAAACCAGCATGCGGTCAAATGACACCAGAACCAAACCCTTTGGACCACTGAATGCATAACCCACAACCTGACCCTGTTGGTACCAGCACAGTACATATAACTGAAGGAAGAACTTCAGAAATGTAGCAGAAGCTCTTCCAGTATGACTATCTACTAACCGCTGAGGAAACCAGAAAAAGCTGCCGCCCGGCCCAGCCAGCCCACTAGAACCTAGCAGAAGAGCTTCCAGAACCTTTAACATCAGATGATGTTGTGTAGAATGGATCTCAGCTGAGTGATGGTAGTGTTGGATAATGTGGATCTCTTATATGAAGAGGAGGGAGGGTCTGGTTTCCTGATGTGATGAAGGTGAAGCTCTAAACAGTAAACTGTGACTGATGTCAGTAAGCTGATCTGGAATCAGCTGAAGGAAAAACAATTAAGTTAATTCCTAATAAAGCAGATCCTGCTGCTGGGTTTTCCTCCAGCTGTGTAAACATTTCTTTCTAAATATCTTAATATAAATTTATTTCCTTGGACCTTCGTTGCTGATCCACATGGCAGTTTTACACCAATAGAATCCATCTTTAAAAGACAAGCACCCTTCAAAGTTTCCTGAAGAACGAACTTGAGCGCTGCTTGCAGCTTCAGTCTGAACGCTGCTTTAAAAGCAGTCAGTCAGTGGGAGATCAGCCACGCCTATGAGCTTGTGCTGGACATTTTCCAAAAACGGCAGCTGTGATTGGAGGAGGTCCACCGTTGTCATGGAGATATTTTTGCACCTTGAGATGTCAACGGTTTTCAGACGTCTGCAGTGCTGCATCAGAAGGTACAACGTCCTGCAGAGGGTTCAAAGGTTAAAAGTTGGAGTATATGTTCCTCTGAGGCTCAGGGAGAAAGCAGCAGCAAGCTCCCTACCTGTCAGTGATGTTATTACAGCAGGAGAGGTAGAGATGCTGCAGGCGCTGGAGGTACGGCGCCGCCTGGGCAACCCCACGGTCAGTGATGCCTGGACAGTGACTGAGTGACAGGCTGGTGAGGCTGCGGCAGCGCCGGCCGACTGACGCTAAGCTGGCGTCTGTGAGTTCTGGCAGCATAGAGAGAGACAAACGCTGCAGGTCTGGGAAGTGGATCACCTGGAGACAGGAAACAAACCTTCGTATGAAATCCCTAACAGGAAATGCAAGATGCATGAAAAATTTAAGGTCACTGGAAACATTTCAGTTTGTAGACAGCTGAAAGGTTCAAGAAGAATAAATAAACTATATTCTGCTTCTTTTAGATTTCTACTGTTTTTCTCTTGATGCACAAAAATATTTCAGATTAAATTTAATATCTGATAAAGAGGTTGAACTCAAAAGCTTGTTGGAGGAGAGAAGCTACCAGAACCTCAACAGTCTACAGATCAGCGAGGAGGACTTTAGAGTCAAAGGTCAACCTTCCCTTTAGCTCTGGGTCGGTTCTGACACATTTTTCTCCCCTTCAGGAATAAAATAAAAGCTCCTTTTTGTACCAGATCAAATTATTTTTCTTTGTCTGAGGAGCTGAAATGGGACAAAAAAATTCCACATAAGTTTTGATTAGATTTTTTTTTTCTATAATTTTACTGACGTTAGTTTGGGTTCTAAAATGTTTTGGTTCTGGATAATAATGCATCTTTAAAATTCCACTTCTGGACCTGCAAAGATCTATGGTCACGGATTGGACACCCTGCACCCATTAGGGCCTGGTTGGTTAGAGGAGGCCAGAATCAGTCTGGTTCTCCCATCTGGAGCCACCTGTGTGACGCTGGTGTCGGTCAGTTTGGCGCAGGCTGACAGGTCCAGCTCCCGCAGCCGTCTCAGAGCCAGCAGCGACGCTCCGGCCTGTTGTCTGAACCGCTGAAGGTCGTTCTGAGTCAGCAGCTTGGGGCGCTCTTCAAAAGGCATCCGAGGAGGCTTGAAGAAGCCCATGTTGCCAAAGGTCCGGGTGAACCTTGGACCTTTGTCCCCCTGTGAGCACAAAGATAAAATGATGATAAAGGTGAAATGGATGTAAGGTTCCGAGCTGAAGCTTGGTGTGCAGCAGTGGTTCTCACCATCTCCTCATCTGGCTCACTCTCACTTCTCTGCCCCATCCCTAACAAACCCCAATCTGTGACTTCCTTGCACCAGCCGAGCTGCAGCACTTCCAGCTTCTGCAGGTAGGCGCTGATGGCGTATACAGACACGTCGGTCACGTTAATACACGACGTTAGATCCAACTCACGCAGAGAATCCCCAAGGAGCTGAGCGAGGGAAAAAACGGCGGGATCCTGAAGAGAGAAGAAAGGCAGCTGATTGGTGGCATTTACTTCCTGGAGGAAGCCAAACATTGGATCGCTCACTGACCCTCAGGTACGTGCTGCTCCTCAGGCTGAGCGCCTCCAGCTTTGCTTTGGCAGTGTCAGAGCCCTTCAGTCCCTTTACCAGCTCTACTCCACTGATGTGAAGACACTCGGACAGGTCCAGAGACAGCAGGGAAGAGACGGACAGCAGCTCAGCCAGCCCTGGAGACGAGAAAGACATTCCTGCTCACTAGACTTAGAAAACTTTTACTGTCATTTAGTATACACAGAGTGTTTAAAAAACAAAATTGCATTTTGTAACCTTTCATAACATTTCCATTCCTTGAAGTGCAGCAGTGATCAAATGTAAACATTGTGGAAGAAATTCTAATGGAAGTTCAGAGCATTAATATATATGCTGCAAATATGCATTATTTTTGGTTTTGTGTTATCAGTGTGATGCAGAGTCAGTGACATGATTGAGAGTGTCGTCTGCAGACTTCATGATGTGGTTGGTTGTAAACCTGGGGACGCAGTCATGTGTCACCAGGGTGAACAGCAGGGGGCTCATGACGCAGCCCTGAGGGGAGCCTGTGCTTAGACTGATGACATCATAGGTGTTCTGTCTGACCCGGACTGATTGAGGGTTAGTGAGGAAGTCTAGCAGCCAGTTGCAGAGGGGTATATTGAAGCTCAGCTGTTCCATTTTGCCTATTAGATGCTGTGGGATGATGGTGTTGAAAACTGAAGTCCAGGAACAGCCTCTGTTCTTCTCCTCCAGGTGTACTAGGCTCAGGTGAAGAGCTCAGTAGATGGCATCTTCAGTGGAGCGGTTTCATCGGTAGGCGAACTGGAGCGGGTCGAATTTTGGGGGGAGAGTGGAAAGGATGTGTTCTTTAACCAGTCCAAGCACTTCATTATGATAGGAGTCAGTGCAATAGGGAGGTAGTCATTGGGCGAGGTGATCTGAGACTTCTTTGGGACGGGAATGATGATGGCAGGTTTAAAGCATTAGAAGACATGGACACAGCCAGGCTGGCTCAGCCCAACAACAGTAACCAGATCAGGAGCGGAGGAAAAGAGCTGAGGCTGTGAGAAATAAAGATGAGTAAAGGCACTCATATGACCTTTTTCAGTGATCCTCCAGTCTCCAGACAAGGAGAGATGCGTCAGAGACTCCAGGCCACGAGCTGCAGCCTCCACCGACCTACTGGTCAGTCCTGTGCAGCCGCTGATGTCCAGTTTCAGGAGTTTGGGCTGGTGCTTAATCAGAACCTCCACGGAGTAGTCAGTCAGCTCTCTGCAGCCCTGAAGATGCAGCTCCTCTAGGACCAAATCCTGAACCTAAAGGAAACATGCAAGATAGGATTTCCTAAGAACCGAATTCCAGACCCTGCAGATCTTCTGATGGAAACCATCATTTAGTCCAACAGAAAATCATCCTTTAATTGATGTAAATAGAAGGAAACCAGGTGCCAAATTTTAAGCAACATTCAGGGAGAAATGATTATATACAACATGCTGCGTGTCCAGTGTCAGAACTTTTCTTCCCGGAGGCTTAAAAGGTTATTCAATATTCAATGATTCATGTTTTTCTTCTGAGGGTGTTTTTGTATTTTGTGGCTCTCCTTTGAGGAGGCTCATTTTTTTGTTTTAATATCCTTTTCCCAACATCTCAATCCTTTCTATACAGTCTCATAATGAAAATAAACACTCTGGGTCTACAACAACGAGTTAAAACTCCAGACCTTTACACTGTTTACTGTTTGCTGACCTGAGCAATGATCCGCAGTGATTCAGGGGTGATGGAGGTTCTGCTAAGATCCAGAGCTTTGAGGGTGGAGCTCTGCTCCGTTAACAACCTCCTCAGGTTCCTGAGCGACAGCAGAGCGGAGGAGTCCTCCACAGCTCCCACCGGGCTCCCTCGGTACGGGTCAAACTCGAAGGCGATGTGGCAGCCAGCCAGCGAGAGCCGGCGGAGGCGTGGGGTGCAGCCGGTGAGCCGGGTGAAGGTGAGGTCAGAGAGGTAGCGCAGGTCCGACAGGTCAAGCTCCTCCAGACCGCTCAATGCAGATCGGACCTGCAGCAGAAACAGGAAGTGAGAGGAAACCCGGGAAAAAACGCTGAAGGTTCTGATCTTACAGCTGAAAGTTCACCTGATGAACCACAGCCTCACGCCTTTACCTGCCGTCTGTGCTCCTCTCTGGAGAGGAAGGCCCCAGACATGAAGAGGCTGTCCAGGCCTCTGACGTCGAGCCGCCTAAGGGAGGTCAGGCGGGGCAGGAGGTCCAGCAGGGAGGCCTCTGTTAGGCTGCTGCCGGGCAGGGCCAAACTGTCCACTTTGGAGCCCAGACACAAACCAACCTAAGGGGGAGCAGAGATCTCAGGAAGTTAAAAAAACAAACAAAACAAAACAGACAACCTGCTGCTGATATTTCAGGAATCCTGCATCTAGTTGAAAGACAAGCATTTGAATTGCTCGACATTTTCTGTTCAAGTTACAAAATTCAGTGTTTGTTCAGAGAGTAGAGGATTACTAAGACATGCATGAAACAAACAGTACTATAGGCATGATTCTTATGAAGGAAAAATATCACAACATTCATTAAAAAGCTCAGAAAAGTCGATTTTACTTGAAAATCACGCATCCTTTTCCTTCTACTTCAAAGTTCTTCAGAGAATCAAGGAATTGAATATTAAGCTGACGTCCCTAGGAGCTACCTTAGGTCTTTACTGGGACATGATGGATATATTATCATCCAGACTCCAGGACCAGGCTCAGACTGGTAATCTGTGATACCGGGCTTTGCCCGGTAACCTGACTCCGCCATGGATTTGCTCCGCATATCCATCTGGAAACCTTCCGTTGAAGTAATTTTGGGAAGGGGTTAGCTGATTGGCCTATGTTGGTGATAGACGGGCCAAATAAACCAATCAGATCAACGAAGCATATGACGTACTAACAGAGCGACGACGAAGAGGAGCCAATTGATAGATCGAACTCTTGCCGAAACCAGTCGGGAGAAGAGCAAAAACATCTTTTCCTCTGAGAAAAGCCTCCAGAGCAGTGTTTTGCTCTTCTTTCAGTGAAGAAATACTCTGTAATTCCGATAAAACTTGCTTGATAGCCATGCTAACGCTAGTTTCATCGGCTAAAGCCGCCATGTTCTTTAGACTGAACTGCTGCGCTTCTCGTTGCGTCACACCTCAACCCGCCTCAAAGCCAACGCTGATTGGACGTTCGTTTGGTGAACGACTCCAAATTTTCTTTAACGGAGAGTCTCCAGACTGATCTGCGAGTGAAACCTTGAAAGCTTGCGAGATCAGGATGGTCTCACGAGGCTATTTGCCCGGTGGGCCAGTCCTAATTTCAGCCTGCGAGGGCCGGCCTTCCTTCAATCATACCAGCCCCAACACTTACTCTCCGGCCGAAGCACCTACCTGTGACAGTAAATAACTCAAGGAGCTCAAGAAGAAATACAATGTTACCTATAGAAATGATGCATGCAGTATGTATAGCCCTTCCTTGTTATGCACATCCTTGTGATGGTTGGCATATGGTGTAATTTTCTATTTCTTCAAACTGTATAATCCTTGCAACAAACTAAATTATAATAAAACTAAAATGCTTTCTTTAAACTACGATACTCCTCTTATATTTGGCGAATTTATGTTCGAATATTTTGCAAAAATATGTTGCGCTGCATGATGGGGCTTTGCATCTAAAGGCTAACGTTTCCTGTCTTACGTTTGTTGTTGCCAGGTTGGGATGTTTCCCAATCTGGCAGTTTAGGATGGCCGTCTATGGGTAAAAATATTTTTCTTTAGATTTATAGCCTAAGACATCAATAGACTATGGTTCAAATTGGGTAAGATTTCGTATATCCAGGAGGTTTATGAAACTTTTTTGGGATGGAAAACATCTGGCAACCCTGCTGATGTGGTAAGTGGGGACATAAGTGGGCCGAAAATCATTCCCAGTCTGAGCCTGTCCAGCACTAACAACTTAAAAAAAAAACACTGGACTTTAACCTCATCTTTCCAGGTAACCTTTGAGATTTTACAACTTTATAGTCTGCAATATAATTCATTAAATACCGCTGGCAGATAAAGATGCCGAAGACTCACAGTTAGGACAGCTAATATGTTCTGAACTTCACCCGTTCCAGATATAGTCATGGTGACTTAAAATTACATCCACAGATAGTTCTTAGTAAGAGTGTTGATTTGGACAACAAGTTAGTGGGCCGGGTTTCTAGAGCCCTGGAGGTGGGGAAGTTGGACAAAGAAAGCATTGATTGCCACAGTGCGATGTTCTTAGAAGATCCAGAGACAAGAATAGATGCCTTCAGGCACGAAAAGCGTCAGATATTTAATCATTTAAAGGAAAGCAGAACACTGTACCTCTGTAAGGAGGGATCTGGAGATACTGAAGCCATCGAGTTGGCTGATTTTCAGGCTGCAGCGGGGCTTCTTGGCCAGACCTCTGACCAGTGCCAGGGAAGCAGCTGAAGCCGGGAAGCTGAAGGTGACGTTCCTCTGCACAAAGACACTAAAAGTTAGAAGAGGCTGCGTCTGTATCCACATTTTGAAAAAAATAAATAAAAAATGTATGCAGAGATAGTGGCTGCAGAGCGAGCTACCTGAAAGCGCAGGTCCTGGCTGGCATTGTACCAGCTGCGACAGACCAGGGAGGCTTCCTTTCTGTCTGAGGCAGGAAGAAAACTCAGGATGTAAACTATAATCTGCAGAGACAGATGGAGATGCAGGATTAAAGCAGTGGTATCACCATAGAGGGATGTGTTGTGGCCCAGCTTTGATGACACAAAGGCCACAGATGCACCATGGACTAATTTTACACAGACAAAAGAAAAATTTTTCCAAGTAAACTCCTTTAGTTTTCTCAGGTTATTTTCTCCTTAGGCAAGCAAACAGAAAAAGACAAACATTTCCTCCATGTTTCTCTTGCGCTGGTAAAAAAAAAAAAACCTTAAGCCCACCCAGATGCATGCTGGTCCTACCATTGAAAGCCTATTTATAAAAATAATTCACCCAAATTAATCATAACTAACGAAAAACAAGGGAACATGACTAAATAACCAAAAAACATAATCTCATAACAGATATCAAACAATAAAGTAAAATAATTTAGCTAGATTATGCAAAACTTTGTTAATTATTAACAAAATATAATTGGCTCCTACAGATGGGATAGCTGGCCGTGCAGTTAACTCCAGATTATTACTTTAGCAATTTAAGCTGCAACATTTATTTAAAAGGAAAACTATTAGACACATAATATCCCTATAGTGAAACACGGAGGGGGCAGCGTCATACTGTGGGCATACGATTTTTCCAGAAAGGCAAATTATGTGTGATTTTATTGATTATAAAGTTACGTAATTATACAGATTAGAGCAAGTGATTCATTCCCAGCTCTGACTTTATTTATAAAAACATTTTTTCCTGGCTTCTGGTTCTGTTGTTACAGCCAAACCTTAGCTGTGGTCCAATCTGGGTGCTCCTTGAACCCTTTCCATCTGGGTCAGAACCCCAGCATGCTACTAAAATGACTGCTTTGTTTGTCTGATAACCAGCAGCACCTTGAAGAGAAACATGCGCTAACCTCCAGAGGCAGATCAGGTGTTTCTGGAAGATCATCGCTGTACTCCATCTCCTGATGTCAGAGAGCTCTCCAGATCATCTCAGCTGATCTCCAACTTCCGTTAAAATCCTCCAACTTTAGCTCTGTAGCTCCAGAGAGATAGAGAGAGCAGGATACGCGGCGGTTTGTCTCATTTTCATTAATAAAACAAGTAGTCTTCCGATCAATAGGCGCTAATAAAAAGCTTTATTTTCTGACGGCACTATAACAGCTAAAAGTAGAGGTAGCCTCTTCCAGCTGACAGCTCGACCTCAGATTGGTCAGCTGATCACAGGGAAGCGGCTTCAGCGGCTCTCTTTTGATTGGTGGCTGTTGTTAGGCAACCGCTGACGCGACGACACACTATGGCAAGCCGATTTGTTAAAAAATAATAGATAAACAAAGTTGTCTACTAACAAATAACGTAATGACTGAATATAAAGCTAATTATTTAGATCATGAGTGGAATATAGTCTGAACAGTAACATAGTTTTAGAAACAAATCAATTTGCAGAATAAATCATGTTTTTATATCGTCTCTGAACTTCTGAAAAGTCAATCAAATTACCTAAATTTAAGATTTAAAAATGTCCCACCGGTTTGTGACGTCACGGTGCGGTATCGGCTGTTGAGCAAGTCCCAGTGCTCAATCTGGTGTTTGTCACAACACTCACTAATATCCTAGTCATCTTGAAAACATTCTTCTTCAAAATGCTGGCTAAATATCAGGTGTTTTTTCTCTGGCCAGACGTTTGATGGCAAATCTTCCCTCTTCAAGTAGGCAATCCAAAGATGAACCTGTCCGTGGAGGATCATGAAAGGTGAAATAACTAATTTTCTTTTCACTTTTACCCAAAGTATTACAACATCCAACTGCCATGCACCAGGGCATTGTCAGTTTAACTATTGCTCTCGCAAATTTCAATGGTGAAGTCCTCTCGAAATCTTAATTGTTGATGATTGCAGATGTGTCTAGTTGTTCCCATTGATTTTGCTTGTACAGCGGGCAGAATGGCTCTAGGCTTCCCCCACTGTGATGTCACTGCCGGAAGATGTCAGGACTGAGGTGTAATTATATTTGGGCAGAAATGACGGATTAACGCTAAATTCATCAAATCACCGCAAACGTATTAGATAATGATCCATTGATCATTCCTTGCTGACCAGACTTGTCCTTTAAATAAAATGTTCAACAGGCATGTGATGGAGTAATTAAGAAACTATAGTTAAACCATTTTTTATTTGTTTTAGAATATCCAGTTAAAATCAGAAGCTAAAGAGTTTAAAGACCATGAGTGTCAACAGTTAGGGAACAGATTAGTCATATTATTCTTTCAGTATTTAGCCTCCCCTAAGCTCACATGTCAAGGCCGAAAGCTTGTGTTCCTATGTAATTTACAAGAAAACTTATATTTGCATAAAGACCTGTTACTTGCCTCACCATTATACATTAAGAAAAAGAAAATAAGTACATCACTCTCTTCATTTTATTAATAAAAAGCATTGCCAGCAGTGGAAGAGAAAAGAAAATATACTAAAAAAAGCTAAAAAACCAACTCTGAGATTCACTAGATGAAGAAAACATTTGTATTTATCCTTGTTTAATATGGAAGTTAGGTCCCCCCTGAGGGCAGCTGTGCCTTGGAACTTCCCAACCGGTTCTTTACCTGGGAGCAAGTTATTTACTACTCTTAACTCAAACTGGGTAAAACCATATAAAAAAGGACTATAAAACAGGAGTAAAAAAGTAACAGCATTTATTCCAGGTCAGGTCGTTACAGGACAGAGAAATTGCTTAGGGTTGGCACAGCTGTGGGCTCAAAAAACGTCAGCGAGCGTCCGGCAAAGCTTGAGCCCCGAACAAAGTCATCTCCTCCTTCCTATACCCCATGAGTCCTTGTGTTGCATCAGGTGGATGCTTAGCTGTCCGTATCAGAAACTGACACGCCATCCATACCTTGAAATTCATGCATCTTGCCTCTTTACCCCAGGATTACACATAGATCTCCTTTATCAGTCCGGCTCCAAGATGTGCCCATATCCTGTGTATTTGTAAAGACACAAAGGCTGTCCTGATTAGATGGCCTCCATACACACAGTGACATCAACCATGTGAAAGAAGGCCTTCTACTCTGTCTAATCTGGCTAACAAACAACGCACATGATGTATAAAGAATAAACCTAACATCCAACAGGATTGATTTGCAACTCAAGTCAAGAAAAACGTGGCTAAAATGTTCCCTATGCTCTCTTTGAAGGAACAGGAGAACAAACACTGAGTATTCACTGAATGTTTTATTGTATTTATAAAGAAAACACACATAATGACAAATCTACATTATTAGGATAGGGAAAGACATTTAAACATATTCATCATCAACTGTTTGATATGTTTATTGCTATTTACATCACTGTCAGTATAGTCTGTTTATGTTCAGAGCAATATGTAATCATATTTACATATGATGCACAACTCTCACATCACAAAAAAATAAACATACATATTAACAAATATTTAGACAACAGCATCGTCAAAATGCTTTAATATCTCATATCGTTTATAAAGTCGGGAATATAAACACGTTTTTTTTTTCTACATTTCAGTGTAAAACAAATGTATATAAAATTAAAATAGTCAAAGTAAAAATGTAAATATAATCCTTAGAACCTAGTGAGTCAGATATTTGATAATGACCATTTTATGATATTTACAGTTTATTTTACAGCATGTTGATATTATTGGTATTATCATAGTTCTAATCTAAAATAAGTAGATGAGATACAGCAGTGTCTCACATTGACTAAACCAGTTTTCATCTGAGTGAACGCTCAGCAGGGAGATCTGATATATGTTCAGTCAGTAAAAAAATAAGGCAAGATGTTCTTTAAGAGATCTCAATGGAACCTGTAAACTTTTAGGAAACAACAACAAAACAATGATCTTCTGCAGAAAGACAAGATCCTTATTTTTGTAAAAAGAGGAGGATGTGACTTAAAGATACTAACCTGTAAGAAGTTAACAATCGACATGGAAATCTGACTCATTTATTTCCCTGCATCACCTGTTGGGGGTCACTAACCTTTTTTCTCCTCTGCACCTGTTAAGGTAGGACTACAGAAACATCTGAAACCTTCAGTTTTTCCAGAACCACTTTTATATCCTCTTCTCCTTCCTGTCCTCCATTTCATCCCACTCATCCTCACTACCATCCTTTTTGACTGCGTCACTGTGGAACTCTGCAGGAGGAAGATCTTCTGGGTTGCAACTATAAGGAGTTGAGTGAAGTGTCATAGAGCTAGCAGAGATGGATGTCGGTGTGTCCACCTCCCGTTCAGGTCCAGAGCCAAGAGCAGCAGATGGAGGACGTAAAGAGGCGGACAAAGATTGCTGGAAGAAGAGGCAAAGAGATAGATCTGAGTGGAGGCCTTAATCAGTAGCTGAAGGTAATCAGCTAAAAAGGTAGCTACCATTAGATGTTAAAGGAGAAGTCCGTCATATTCAGAATTCAAACTTCTGAAAGTTCTTTAAATATTAAATTATTACATACTGTTCTATAAATGATACATGTTTTTAATTAAGAGTAATTTTCATCTGAATGTGCTTTATTGGAGGCACCCATGTTTGTCAAAGAACACTAAAGCCTACTACCCGTTTGTGACATCACGATGCGGTATCGGCTGGTGATCAAGTCCCAGTTCTCTACCTGGTGTCACAACGCACTATTATCCAAGTCATCTTGAAAACATTCCTCTTCAAAATGTTTGCTACTTATTATGTATTTTGCTCTGGCCAGAAGTTTGATGGCAAATCCTCCCTCTTCAAGTTGGCAATCCAACAACAAGCCCGTGGTGGATCATGAATGGGAAAGATGAAATAACAAATTTTGTTTGTTCTCTTCTACCCGATGTATTACAACATTCAACTGCAGATGATGATCCATTCCTTGCTCACCCGTCTTCTCCTCTTAGTAAAATGTTCAAAAGGCCTGGGATGGAGTAATTAAGAGAATATTTTTTTTTTTAAAGATGTGTTTTAGCATTCTTTAGAGCAGGGGTCTTCCACATTTTCCAGGCTAAGGAACCCCAAACTGATGGCGAGATGAAGCGGGGACTCCCTAATCATATGTATTGTTTGGAATTGTGTTATATCAAATTGGTCCTATAGTCACTATTACAGATGTAGTCATGTAACGAAAGTCATTATGCCCTGGGATTATTAAAGTATTTCTGATTCGGATTCTGATTCCTGGTTGATGTTACGGGTGTTTTGAATGAAACGGTGCCCAGCTTGAAAGAGCTTCTGTGTGTCGCTGAATGTGTGCATTGATGACTGAAAGACATCTTCTGCCTCCATTTATCTGTTTACTTCAATGTGTTGAATTCAAGTTAATGTTTATTTAAAGACATTTCAATTAGTGGAAAAAATTGCAGGGGGGGGATATGATAGTATAAAAGTCTAATCAACCAAAACTTTTGCGACCGCCATGCAGTAAATGAGTGGTCCCCCTAGGGGGCGTGGAGCCCCTGTTGAGGACCTCCGCTTTAGAGAATAGGAATAGAAATAAGTAATTTTATATAATTAGCTACATTATTTATGGAAACCCTGTTCATACATGTGCAGGACGGATTGTGCTTCCGGGATCAGGTAGTGACAGCTTCACCTGTAGTTATCATAGCTGCTATTACAGAAAGGCCTTCAGGTGAAAATATGGCCAAATCATAACGTTTTGTGTTAAACTTTTGTCATAACGCATACTCACAAAACAACCCATATGGCATTGCACAAAGTCTGTCTTGTTCCAGCAGCAAACCGTAATGAATTGTATTGGGTTGTCATGGCACTGAATTAAGCAGTAGGGTTAGGCTTGGATAACATCTGGGAACATTTGTCGTAAGTTCTTGGGTTTTTGTCAGAATGGTTTTCCTCCTGGAAGGTGAACCTCCACCCCAGCCTCCACCAGCTTTGATCTGAACTGCTCCATTTAACTTCCAGCTGTAAATACTGCAGTTATGCGGTTTTGTATTAAATTCCTTTAAACTAGGCTGATGCTTGTTGTTGGAACAAGAGACTTTAGGTGAAACTATAGAGTAGAAGGTGCGGTCAGAGACTGAAATTCTGCTGACTACATAGCAGTGTTGACAGATGTTTTACATATGCATGGCAAGCATTTACCTGTAGAGATATACTGGATTTGCTGGTCTTCTCTTTGACCTTAGCCAGAGCCCCTTTTAGTCCTGAAGATCTCTCTGTCATCTCAAGAGCTGCTCGGAGCAGTTTGGGAGTCTCCGGCCTGACTGGAGCTACTGGTACCTGAACCACTTCCTTAGGCTCTTCTTTGGGTTCAGGCTTTTTCCCCTTATTGAGCATCTTCCTGGAATTAAAAAGAGTGTCAGTAATTAGAGAACTACATTGTGCAAAGGAAAAGCCAATAGTAGAAGAAGTTCCTAGGTGGTTGGTTTATTTTTATGTTTAACCTGGCTTTCTTGCGCAGCAGTTTCTTCGACTCAGGGTAGTGGACCAGGATCTCATTCAGGTCTTTCTTGTCGAGGATGAAAAGGTTTGCGAATCCATGAGAAATCACGTTGGCTGTGCGCCTGTTGACTCCACCCACTGCAAGTAAACTGTAAACCAGGCAATCATTTGAAGAAAAAAACACCTTTACCTGCAGCAGCTCATCTTAAAACTGCTGTCACAATGATTCCCTTCTGTCCATCTACAGAGCTGTACAGAGTAACAAGATGCAAGGGTCCAAACATGGGAAATGAAGCTGATTAAGACAACAGACACTAAAAGTCTAAAGGGATTGTAGTTCATCACCTCTTAAAGTTAGCTGAATAATGGGCATCTGTTGGTCTGTTGGTCAGAACTACCTATTTTTACAGTAGGAGCTCAACCTCACCATATAGAATTGGATTAAGGCAGCAGAGAATGTCGTCAGCTTTTTTTTTTTTACTGTAACTAGAAAGATCTGGTTTGATTGAACTGGTTCAGCCACTGATTTTCTTATTTTAATAAGCATGGTGAACAGCTCTCTGTTACCTTATCTCTCCAAAGACAGATCCTGCTCTGAGGGTGGCAAACACTGTCCTCTCATCAGGTCCTCCAACAACCTGCACCTCCCCTGCTTTTATGATGTACATCTCTCGACCCACCTCGCCCTGGGGGCCAGAAAGCAAACAAACTGTAAAAAACAAAACTTCCATAGTAAAGCTTGCAGAACAGAGATTTTCCAAAACAACTGACCTTCTTGCAGACATAATCTCCAGGCAGGTAGACAACAGATCGCAGGCTTTTCAGCATGTCAAAAATCATCTGTCTATCACAACCCTGTGATGCAGAAAAGAAATCTTTGGGTTATAATACCATGGAGATGAATATGGAGATTCAGGTGCCAAGAATTTTATTTGACATGATAAGTTTTAGACAGCAGATCTTCATTACAGATTCATCACCTGGAAGAGAGGGACTTTGCTCACAATGGAGTAGTTGACATCTACGGCAATATCCAGGCGCATTTTATCCGGCAGCTGGGTCAGAAGCTCCTGTTCATCTGGAGAGGAAATATAAGAAGGTAAGGCATGACCCACCGCTCATATTCCTTAACATCAAAGCTAACATGTGATGTCCTTACCCAGCATGCCTTGTGACTGCCAAGTGTAATTATACCAGGTTTTGACGCGGTTCTGGACTTCTTTTGGTATGCGATAAGACGTCATGTATTTAATGGTATTGTCCATACAGGTGCGGTAGTAGGTCTGAGCCGCTGTGGCCGCGCCAACAACGTCCCGCATCTGAGACACAAGCAAGGCTGGAGGGGCTTGTTTGACATTTAGAGTGATTTAACTAAAGCTGCTGACCTACCTGACCAATCATGATGGAGAAGACAAAGACTCCAACAAAATAGTTAATGAGCTGGAAGACGATCTCAAACAGGGAGGAGGGATCTGGCAGGCCTCCGATGGTGATCAGAGTTTTCACAGCAAAGTAGTAACATCGAATATAACTGAGGGAAGAAGAAGACCGTTAGAAAGGGAAACATAACACTTAAAATTGATATATATATTTTATTGCAGAAATAGAAAAAAAAAAGATGTAGATAACATCTAAAGCAAACCCATACTATGAAATGATTAATTGACAGATCATCTACTGTAGTCACCCAGTTACCTGTTCATCCACACCTGTTTGGGTTCTGGTTTTCTTTAGTGTTTACATCACTCCCTTGAAATTCAAATGTTTCCTTTTCTAAAATTGTGTTTCCATATGTGTTAATCCCCTTTGTTGAGTTTCTCAGTTTTTTCTTCTATTCTGTTCTTTTTCAGGGTTTATTTTCTTTAATCTCTGTTAGTCTTTCTTTGTGTTTAATTTCAGACCCATGAGTGCTAATTAGTCTCGTTACATCACTTCTACCTCAGCTACCTCATTATTCTCTGTTCTGCCCTCAGTATTGAGCTTAGTGGTCATCATTGTTCTTTGGATCCTTCTGTCGTACTGTCTGTTTCTCTCATATAGTTCCAGTTCTCCTTTTGCATCTCCTTTAAGTTTCTTGATTACATTTAATTTCATAAGGTCACCACATCCCTGTCTGGATTTCGGTTCAACTCTAAACCCAGTCATCATGACATGGACCTGATGAGACAGACAGTCCCAACTTGGGCAGTGCTTTTTTCTAAATACCGACTTTAGCAACACCTACAAATAGACTCACAAAAATATACATTATCTCTGCTGCCTTAATGCAACATCAGCGTTTTTAACTTATAGCGTCTAGTGTTCCCATATATGATCTTTATGTAACAGAATAAAACCCCAACCACTGTGAGAGCCCGTCTCTATCCAACACATTATTTCATAATACATTTCTCCCGATTTTTTGTATGCATTTGTTTTTACTGACAAAGAAAAGTACTCCTTTGGATTAACCAAGAGAAACAAAATTTTAGTTTCATCTCTTCAAAACTCTTGGTTCCAGTCAAGGGCGTAGGTTTGATTTGAACTTTGGTAGGGACACTATTGGTCGGGTGTCTTTGGTGCTATGCAATTTGCATGCCCTTTTTTATGCTCGAAGTGAGCATCTGTACTGATAAGTGGAATTTATTGTTAAAAGAGAAAAGCATCATTTTGCTACATAAATAAAAAAAAATTAAGCACTACACTCATTAGATGCTGTTTATCAATGTTTAAAGTATCACCGGCTCTGATCAATGTGGGATTAGGACTTTTTTCCACTTTGAAAATGGTTTCATTTGAACCACTAAGAGAGAAGGTAAATACAGTATTTTCTTTTGAAGATGTAGAATTGTGCAGAGTTAAACCCCACTCTTATATTTTACCTACTATGCTCTCTATGTATCAAGTAAAATAATACATTCATTAAGATATTAACTTCACTATAAAAGTTAAACATCTGGGCTGTAGTTACTCTGTGTCACCCATTTCAGGTATTTTATCTGGGGCTGAAAAAATGAATCGTATTAATTGATTATTTCAATAATCGTCAACTAATTTAGTATGTAATTTATCTAATTAACTGGAGAATAGAGACTCTAAAACATACAGTAATATAAATGTAAAATATGCCTTTCCCCGACAGAGCAACCCACTTAGATCAGTAATTATACCAAAATTGTAAAAAAAAAAAACAATATATATATATATATAATATATATAAGATTAAAAAATGTTTTTGTCTGTCAATATTCTCCACCCAGAACTCCTCAAGTGGAAATATTTTAGTTTCACCTGGTTTATTTAGACATCACCTGAAGCACTGAAGGGCCAGCTGCTTCACCTACAAGCTGCTTTTATATTACTGGATATCTGTGTTTCCTATAATCATATAATGTATAAGTGCGTTTTTTAATAGTAAAGGATTAAATGTAACACAACCTTTCATCATCATCCTATATTGCTACTGTCTGACTGTTTAAATAGCTCCTTATATCTATTTAATTTTTTTTGTGACATCATCTACAAACACAACACTGAGAATGAGCCTAAGTGTATTAAAATATAAAATCACTTTTAACAATTATAAAAGACAATATAACACTATCTTATCTGTAATTTGATAATATCCAAAATAAACAGCCAGATTCAAGCATTTTTACCAGACATTAATGTTTGTACTAATTTACTTATAGACTGTGTGGAAATCTATGTAAGATAAAATCAATGTTTATATTCTTGCCTTATCCTATTTCTAGAAGTATAAATAGTCAATTAAATTACTATTATTATGTGGAACCCTAATTATGCTTTTTAAACGAAAAATAACAGATGTTTAGATGCCATTTCTTGTTGTTATACTTTATAAGAAAAATAACACCTGCTAATAATTATGCCTGAACTTCCTCAAAGAGTCATCAAAAAATGAAAACAGTAATAGCAACTAAATATTGATAAAAAGGAAACCCTCGCATTTTCTTTTTTATGTGGCTGTGGCTAAGAATCAGAAATGTTGACGGCTTACTGCCTTTATTTGCTCATTTTTCCAGCAGTCTTCGGAACTCCTGGCTGACTCAGAATATTTCGTTTTATAAAAGAAAAAAAAAGTTTTTTGTTTTTTAGTGTACATGATATTAATTTCTTTCTTTTTTTTTTTTATTGGGACTAGTTTTGTAGCCTAATATTTATTGTAGTGTAACAGACTGTTCTATGTCTGTATGTTAAAGTGGTGTCCATCCCTGTTGCCGGGGAGCGAAAGTTCGCCGGGTGTACGGCAGGGGGAGCTTGTGAGTTTGTGGTTATGTGTTGAGAGAAGAAGAAGAAATAAAACCGGAAGCGGGGCTACCGCCGAAAACTCCGACCCGTCTCTTGTCCCGTTATTGCCTCTAAAGTACGTAATACGGACCCAAAACGCTCGGTTACATTGGTGGCAGCGGTGGGATTAAGAAAACCCGTACCACTGCGTATAATCCCAAATCGGATGGCATGGTGGAGCGCCACAACCGGACTTTGATCGATCAGCTGGCCAAGCTGTTGCTTTCTCATGGCGGTGAGTGGGACACGTATGTGAAGCATGTTGCTTTCGCATACAACACCTCTAAGCATGCCACCACCCAGTTTACTCCATTTTTTCTCATGCATGGACGTGAGGCCCGTGTTCCAGCGGATGTGCTAGTGCCCGCTAATGCGCCCGACTCCTGGGGTACTGGATCTTTGATGGATTATGCCTCCGTCATTGCAGAGCGACTGGGGTCAGCATTCAGCGCTGCCAGGCTTAACTCGGCTGAAGCTCAGGAAAGACAGAAACTGTACTATGACCAGGGTAGCTGTCATCGCCCCTATGTGGTAGGTGCGCTGGTGTGGATCAGTAACCCCACGGAGAGCCGTATGAAGCTGGCGCCGCACTGGAAGGGTCCATATCGGGTCGTGCAAGTGTTGGTTTCTGGTGGGGAGTCTGCGCTCACGTATCGCCTCGTCAACGCCCTCGATCCAATGGAGCGAGTCCAAGTGGTTCATCATGACAGACTGAAACCGTACACTCTGCCATTGCCTGCACAGGCTGTTCCGGCTCCAGCTGCTGTGAATTCTCCTCTTGGGGTCGAGGCTTCCCTTCCCCAGAACGGAGATCAATCTCAGACTGGTGAGGTGGACAATGGACTGTGTGGGGACTTGCCTGAGTCCCAGGTTGGGCGGTCTCGCAGGGGGCGATTGGTGAGGCCTCCATCCTATTTGCAGGACTTTCTTAGGTTTTGAAGTTCTAGTTTTTGTTTGTTTTTTTTTTTTTGTTTTTTTTTTGTTGACATAAGTTCCACTTGGTGGGAGGGGTTACTTGAGAGACATGAGCGGTCTGTTTAAGGCTTTTGTTCTGCTCTGTTCCTTTCATGTTTGTAATTACATGGTGTACCTAACTGTGTGGTAAGGTTGAATTTTTTTTGTTTGTTTTGTTATTTTGTTACCTCTCTTTGGAAGGGTTACATTTCAGGTGCTTTTCAGGTGAAACGGGGACGTTTCTTGTTGAGGGGGGGACGTGTGTAACAGACTGTTCTATGTCTGTATGTTAAAGTGGTGTCCATCCCTGTTGCCGGGGAGCGAAAGTTCGCCGGGTGTACGGCAGGGGGAGCTTGTGAGTTTGTGGTTATGTGTTGAGAGAAGAAGAAGAAATAAAACCGGAAGCGGGGCTACCGCCGAAAACTCCGACCCGTCTCTTGTCCCGTTATTGCCTCTAAAGTACGTAATACGGACCCAAAACGCTCGGTTACAGTAGTAACCGCAGCATTCTAGTGTGAATACATTTTCAATTTTGTGCTCCAAGCACAGGCGGACTAGAAAACAGCCAATCAGAGAGAGAGAAGGCGGAACCTAAGGCAGAACAACCAATGAGAGTAGAGTTAAACAGCGCAGCACAGTTCCATGCGCTGCTACGTGAAAGGGACAGGAGAGAGCAGGCAGAGGAGTTGCGAGAGGAAAAGAAGCCTCTGCTGCAACAACTACTGCTGTAAATTATAAACATGTTGCTCACATCCAATTATTGGTAGGGACAATTAGGTCGGTTCAAAACTTTGGTAGGGACATGTCCCTATGGTCCCTATGCAAACCTACGCCCATGGTTCGAGTGAAAGTCCCTGGAGTTGATTACTCCTATCACCAATAAAATCAACTAACACATCCCAAGTTGAATCCAGTCAATCCAAGTTTTATATCACATTGGTAAGAAGTGTCAGGGATTATAATCGATTAATATGATGATTACTGCAGGATATCTACCCTCTGAACAAATTTGCTCTCCATTTTCCAGGGAGTGATTATATAGCTGCAAATGAAATGGAAGCTTTTTACACATATTGGCAGAACATCTCCTATATTTGGTTACTTCTTCAGGCAAAAAAATAAGTTATCTATGAAACATCACTTCTGCAAACTTCCTCCAACCTGTTGCCGACACCATTGTACACCCACTGGGTGGAGCCCAATCCGATGTAGGAGGACGCCCAGTGGTAGAGACAGGCGTTGCAGTGAAGACAGTAGAGGAGATATGTAGTTGTTCGGATCACCCT
The DNA here is from genome assembly GCF_016077235.1 of Cyprinodon tularosa. Taxonomy (NCBI): domain Eukaryota; kingdom Metazoa; phylum Chordata; class Actinopteri; order Cyprinodontiformes; family Cyprinodontidae; genus Cyprinodon; species Cyprinodon tularosa. Next base: position 1,196,990 of record NW_024039044.1, on the reverse strand, counting down.
TGAAGGCAAAATGTGATGCATGTACTTCATCAGCAGAAAGTTATTAATCCTGTAAACTTCTTTAATTGATCATTAGTCTACGCAAAAAAAAACAAAAAACAAAAAAAAAACATTAAGGTAAATGAGAGAAGGTTACCCTGTAACTAACCTGTAAATGTAGGCTTTGGTCAAGATAGCCTCCAGACGCTCATTGAACTCAAAGAAGGAGTTTATCTGCAGAGGAGGAAATAGAAACAGTTGATCAGGACGATCAGACGGATCTCTGAACATTTATAGGGTGGTTGTGCTGATTATAATTCACTACACACTAGAACATGTCAATAAATAGCTTGTGCTTCAATGTACTCACTTTCAGCAGGCGTGGTAGACGCAGCAGAGGGTTGATGCCAGTTTTAAAATAAAAAAGCTCCAGTGGAACAAGGCTGGCTACATCAAACTATAACATAAGTCTGCAGTCAGTATGCACTCAGGGAATAGTGCAGCTAAAGTTTTACTTTAACCCCAAATCTGTTTACTTACCTTGAAGCGCTTGGTTTTCATGTAATTCTTTCTCATTTCTTTCTTGTCACACTGCCATCATTAAAAAAAAAAAGATTCAGAGAAAATTATGATTTTATTTCCTGCAGTTTTTTTTATTTTTTATTTTTTGGTCACATCACATCTCTGGTAGTATGGCTGAGTTCCCTCACCACTATGTCTCCTCCACGAACAAACTGCAGGCGTGGCTGGAACACCGTGATGTCCAAGATGTAAATAAGGTCACACAGGTAGTCGGTCACCAGCCAGTAGTAGATATTACCAGGAGTCTGATAGGGGAAGGCCCAGCGGACTGGGATGAGCCAAACGTTCCAGTTCCAGGCCAGGGAAACCAGGAACATCCAAAGCACATACATTAGGTCTGATGAGAAGAAGATGGATCCAAGGATTAAAATAGTAAACAATAACGAATCGATTCCTGGCAGTGAGTCTCTAAACCATCAGCTGATGACAGCAGGATTTAAGCTGATACAATGGGGTAAACTCTATCAGTTTGCTTTAAAAAGCTTCAGTGCAGAACTAAAGGTGGCTGCAGGTACTGTGGGGGTCTCACTGGTAAAGGGGTCGATGCTGGCAGGGAATCGGAGGTGCAAACAGGCCTGGATCCATCGGGGAGTGGTTTTCACCTTGCTGGGGCCTCCAGACGTCTCCTCATCTTCCCTGCTCCCCATCCCTCCTCTTTCTTCCTCACCAACTGATGAATCTCCTCTCATACCTTCCTCTTCTTCATCCAGGAGTGCAGCTTCAGGGGCGGGCTGAGGGGAAGCTGAGGGAGGACCGTAAAGTCAAACATACATAATAACACAATATGAAATGTTTCCACTCTACCTAATGCTATTCTGTTGAACTGAAGGTTCCTCCTGGTGAATTGGTGAATTCCTGAATTGGTTTCCATAGCCAGTATGAAGCAACAAGACAAGGAGCTGCTTTTACTGGTTCTAATATGGCAGTCAAGTTCATTAGGATTCATGTGCATGTAGAGGAGTTGAAATCTTGGTCAAATTGTCAATTAGTTTTACCTGTACCGTTTTCCTGTAAATTGTGATGCCTATACTCACAGGTAATGATGCTTTCTTCATCGGAGCTGTCTGGGTCAATAAGTTTCTCCTTGGCCTTCTCTGTTCTCTCTTTAAACATCCTGACCAGCTCCTGAAGTCGTTCATTGACCACTGCACTGGTCTGACTGGCAGCAGAGGCTGGACGCTCTCTTAACCTTAGGAGCAAAACAACAGCAGGTTGAAGAGCGGATAGATGGATGGACGGACGGACGCATATACTGATGGATGGATGGACGGAGGGAAGGACGGATGCATGTACGGATGGATGGACGCATGAACGGATGGATGGATGGATGGATGGATGGATGGATGGTCTGACTGATGGATGGATGGATGGATGGATGGATGGATGGATGGATGGTCTGACTGACGGATGGATGGATGGATGGATGGATGGATGGATGGATGGTCTGACTGACGGATGGATGGATGGATGGATGGATGGATGGATGGATGGATGGATGGATGGATGGATGTCTTACATGTCGTCTGAGCTCTGCAGACTGGACTGACTGGGCCAGGCTCTGACTGGGATGCTTACTTCTTCATCATCATCTTCACTCTGAGAACGTGCTCGTTTGCTGTTTGGGAAAGAAAAGAAAATCAGTTTCTCTGGAAACAAAAATAGGTGAACCTTTCTGACCTCAGAGCTGTCCTTACAGGCCTGGTTAAGATGTGAGCAAAGCTTATCAATTTAATCTGTGACTTCCTGTTTATCCTAAGCTGTCTTTTACTGGCCTCTTTCTCCTAAAAAGAGGCCTGTAGCATCTTTTTTCTCATTTGTTTTTATTAAAGTGCATGGCATCATGAACTTTTTGAAAACCTGGTGGGCTTTCAGGCAGAAAAATCCAAATGGATCATCTTTGGATCCAGAGCATCTGGAAACATCAAAAAGTAGTTCAGCAGATCCAAATCCACCTACTTCCATTGTCATCACAGCCCTCAGACCTTTAACCTGAATAACCTTTGGACTTAATTAAAGAGAGAACATTTAATAGGACACGAATAACATTACTGGCAAAAGGAGTTGTAATTTAATCAAACAGAAGTTTTTTTCCCCCAAAAAAAGATTTAAAATATCTTTTATTCAATAGATGAAAAATTCAGTGAGATTAACGGTTACATTTCTAAAGGCTTTTAGTTAAAGATACATTCATTTTACTTGCTTTCTATATATTTACCTATAGTAACAAAAGCAATGTAATTAGACAATAAAAATGAATGAGCTAATCAAAAGTAGAATTGCATAAATAGCAGAGAAGGCTTACATCTTTGTCCAGATGCTCCTTCGGTTCCTCCCACTGCTGTGGTAGAAGGTCAGATCAGGGGTCAGAGTGAGTATAACAGAGGGGATAACATCATCAGTTCAAGAAAGACCCAACAGAGGGGAAGGAACTAATCAGAACACTCCGACAAGCAGGAGACACAATGACGATACACAGAGAAGCTTGAGATGCATTTTTTTATTAATGTCTGCTGTGTTATGAAGCATACAGGAGGGAAAGCATAAAGCTGTACAGAGAAGAAGAGTAGCTTCACTGTTTAACAACAGAACAACACAAACACAGGGCAGGACTCAGGAGCCTTTCCAAACAGCACAATAATTCAGACGGTCTGTGTTCTGCATCTACACTTTTCCAATTGGTTGATTGTGCGCATTGTTTATTTTTGGCAAAATAAGGAAACCTACAGACTTGGGCTCAAATTGGACCAAGATAGTTTTAGTTTCAGCAGAACACAAACCATGGATGAATCACAGAGAAAGAATACGGACGGTAAGGGGAAGTACAAGAACACAACAGCAAGAAACGTTTCAGTCCAAATGTCACATTTTAAAAGTCTTAAAACTTTAAGACAATGATGTAGGTAAAAATAACATTTGGTCGGATAATCTGAGATCCTTTTTTTTTAAACATCTCTAAGGTTTTTTTTCTCTTTCGGATGGAAACGCTTCACTTACATTCACTGGTTCTGCTTATCTGTGGTGGGTTCTGAGCTTGATGCTTAAATGCAATGTGATGGAAATCTATACTTTAACTGAAAACACATCCTGTCATATCAAAGAAACAGACAAGGAGGAGCTACCCATGCAGCTTCCTTACTCTTTATCTCCTTTACTGTCAGGGCAAAGCGTGGAGAGGAGAGAGAAAGAAAATAAATAAAATGTTTTACGTCCTCTTTTCTCAGCGCTGATTTATAATTTATGACAAACAGGAAGACATGTGGAGAAGTTAGTTTGGTCTCAAGCATCCACAGAAAACAACTCTCCTTTATTCTCAAGCTGATCAAAAGTTGGATAATGCTAAAAGGAACTCTAAGGAGACAAAGTCAGGGTTTTAAACATGTTAAAATCAGCTTTACTCTGCTCTCTTGTATCAAATATTATTATGCAAGCCATAGTGTGTTTTGTCTTTGACTATGGTCAAATTAATGACTTATCCTGACTTAAAAAGTTCTGGAATCCATCTGTAGGCTTAACTCATTAGTATCTACAGAGCAGCTGCTGCTCACCTCTGACGCCCTCCTGCCGGGGCCAAAGGGACAGTCAGAGTCGTCACTTTGGGGTCCTGAGGGGTGAGGATTTGGGACGTGTTGCTCTTCTCTTCTCCTCCTCCTGTTTTCTGGTGGTCGACGTCTTCTACGTTTACAGCCGGACGGAGGCCAGAGCTCTCTAGAGGGAGTCACAAGATACAGCGGTTTCTATGAATGTCACTGACACATGGAGGAGCTTCTTAGTCAATTGGAATAATTAAAATAATTCCATTCAAGAAGTTTGATTAAATTAAAAAAGCTAATGGACCCAGAGTAATATATTTATATTTATATATATATATATATATATATATATATATATATGTCTGGTGGATGTTGATGAGCCAGTAAAGAAAAGACAATCTGCCATCTTTAAAAATGAATTTCGAGTTGTTTTGATGAAGTCTTAAATTGACTGTATAATATTTTTTTGTATCTGAGCTGCTGATTTGTAATTTTGGCTCAGTTTTTGTCCCTTTTAAATAAAACCATAAAAAATTACTTCAGTTCCCAGTAAAAAAAAAAAAAAAAAGAATTAAGTTTCTACAGAAAAAAATGTCCAGGTTTTGCATAGAATAGGCTCTTAGTTCTGGCATCAGAGTGGCATGGAGGAGAACCGCCTGTGGTTCTGTGAGATGTTCTGGAAGCCCAGGTTCCTTAATGACCGGACTTCAGCTTTTCATTATTTAGGTTCTGGATCCTTCAGTTTTTGTTTTTACAACAGCCATTAGATTATCTGAGGGGTTTTGCTCAGACCAGTCTGCTGGTGTTTCCCCTGTGATAAAAATAGATCCTGGTACCTTTTAATAGTTCGGGTCAGTACCAAGTCCTGCAGGAAAATAAAATCAGTATCTTAAAGCTTATCAACAGAGGGAAGCAGGAAGGGTTGTAATCTTCCTGGTAGACGGCTGCTCTGACTTTGGACCAGAACCAGCAGATGGCTGGTTCTGGCCACTGACTGTGGAAACTCCCACTGGACCTCAGTGGGTTCCGGGATTCTTCCTCTAGACTCTGGGATATGGATTTACAAATGAAATTAAAACTTTACTTTAATCTGAAAATCAAACTTTGTAACACTGAGAAACAGTCATCCAAACATCAGAACTGTCCTAACCGAGCTAAGAGGAGACCTTTAATGTCTAACTGTATGTCCTTATGGGGGCTAGCAGAGATCACTCAACGTTCTGCTTCATTATTGTAGAGACCAGAACATAGACATATCAGAACATTTCCAGGTTAAAATCGTTTTAATTGTTCTGACTTATTATTACAATTTACTGAGAATCCACATTGAGTTTTTCGTTCACTGCAATGCAGAATAATTAAAAATAACACAAAGAACAACTTGAATATACAGATCTAGTAAAGTTGAGTTTAACAATTTAATAAAACTGTTCAAATAAATCCACTAAAATAGACGTTAAGATGCACCTTTTTAAAATATTTGATCAAATTAAGATTATATTAGAAAGACTTCTAAGTTGCAGGTGAAGCATTCATGGGCTGAACACGCTTAGAAGCAGAAGCAGGACAGCAGACAGATTTAGCAGGACCTACATCCAGCTAATACAAGACGATCCACCAGTGAACTAGGACATGTGTATCAGGTCCCTGATTGATGCAAACTAGCTTACTCATCTGCCAAGTCATCCAGTCTCTCTTATCTGGCTCATGTATTTATGCTCTAATACTAGGAGTCTGCAGGCAATGAACACAGCTCTTCTTAGCTATTGGGCTAGAAGAGTTTAATTGAAGATAAATGCACACAGAATTTAAAAAGGACGGAAGGTTGAGAAATGCTCACAAGATCCATAAATGAGTTTTGCAGTGTATCTGTTCTATGTATTTATTCAGAGAACTTCTGTGCATCTATGTGTGGTTTTTTTTAGACTTCTCGGACGTGGGTTGGTCTCAAAATCCTGTTTGTGCTTTTATTTTTATTATATATTTATTATATACAACCAACAAAAAAACCCTGCTGAACAGATGATTAATCTTTTTTAGAAATAGATCCATTAGAACCCTCCGTGCTGCATAGAAATAATAATTTTTTCCCATGGTTCTGACTGCTGGCCGAGAACCAGCCATTAAACAGAGACTTCTGACCTCAGTTAGGATTCCCAATAAGACATTAACAGTTCTTGGCTATGTAGAGGTAGATGATTTTCTACCTTCTTCTAATAGAAATATTTAAAGATTTTATAGAGAGACTGATCTTTAGCAAAACTAAACTTTTCCTGTTTCTTGTCAGTAAGCGTTTTTAATGAAACTAATTTTCCGCATTTGATTCATATCAGAGTAATGTGACAAACATTTTTAAAGACTGTTTTTTTTACTTTCTTTCAAACCAGAAATTTGCATAGAGTCTAACTGTCATTGCTTTGTTAGCTTCTGATTTACAACATCAGGGAGGAGACGGGTTCTGTATCCCCGAAATAAGCTGGTTCTGGTGTAGATAAACCCTTGGAGCTTAATTTCTTATATGGAGGACTGATAGAGTCTTCTTTTAGTGACTTTAATCCTCCATACTCTTGTAAAGTTTTTTTGTTTTAGTTAATTTTTTACTATGTTTTGTTCTTCAATTTTTTTTTATAGTCTATAGCTGCTATAGACTGATAAACTCAGCTAAATTGAGAAATAAATTATATTGTCTGCTCAAATTTGTTTTTAGATGCTCTGATGTAGAGTATACCAATACAGTATATCAACTGAACAGCTTTTCTGTTTTGGTCTTGTATCAGTAGCAGCTGATCCACAGACAGGTCTGAGAAGATCTTCCACTCTCATTTCCTCCATTTGCTATTCATTGTTCATGTTTTGTCAATTAATTATTTTTTGTTTGTTTGTTTGTTTTAATTGAGACTTATGTAACAGTTTTATCTGTATAATTTTTATCATCGTGAATATAAGAAGAAAAAGCTACTTTGGCATAAAAAATCAGCCCCAAAATATCAACAGCACATATCTGGGATTGGTTAGCGGTATCAGTCGATCTAGACTCTGACGCACATATTTGTGTTCTTATTCTAATTGTCTTGTACAAAATGGATTGTCTTGTTTGATAAATAGAGTTGTGATTGAACTAAGTGGTGCAGTAGCACACAACTGCACAAACAAGCCTTTCATTTTGGGTCATGAAATACCTTCCTGCAGTTTAACTGGTAGAGTCAACTTGCACTAACACGGGTTCACCTGAGTCATCTTCAATGAAGAAGGCCGGATTAGAGAGCCCGGACAGCTGCCGGGGCAGCGGGTAGAGCTGCTTCGATGGCGGGCTGGCGATGGGAGGCAGGCGTGGATAGGAGGGCACATTGGGTAGCTCGAGGGTGCTACCGCTAGGTGAGGAAGGAGAAGGGGAGCGAGACCTCAGGGGAGGAGGATGAGGGGGAGGGAGAGGCGAGTGGTGCATGAGGTGGTTGAGTTCTAAGTCCGGCTGCATGTTGTTTTGCGTTTGTTTCTGCTGTTGTTGTTTCTTAGGCATCTTGTGGCATAAGGCTGTTGAGGCGGTTTCGGATGTTTAGGAAGCACTCCTGAGTTCGTCTGGGAAACTGAGACAGCTTTTGTGGGACAGAGGAAAGGCTCTGGCTGAGGCCGGACAGACTGGGGCCAGCTGACCCGTCTGCTTCTTTGGGCAGAAGCGCAGTAAGGGTCTGGACGATGCTCCGTGGGACCTGCGTGAGTCTGATCTGGGAGAACTCCTGGCGTAGCTCAGGGGGCAGGGAGGGAAGATGCTTGGTAACGTCAGAGAGCTGGGTGGGGAGCCGAGGCATGGAGGGGATTTTAGGCGGAGAGATGCCGTTCTCTTTGAAGAATGCGTTGATGTTGCCAAAGCACTCAGAGGTGGGAGGAAAGCGCATCAGGCAGTTCTTAAACGAATCGCAGCTGACTGGAGCTATAAAGGAGACAGCAGGTGAAGTCATGAAGAATGAAAGCAAGGCAGAACGTGGGCATTACTCACAAATAAACTGTGGCAGCACATCAAGAAGAAAGTTAAAGTAAGGATAGCTTCTAGAGTAAGATAACTGTCAATGAAAACATATGCGCATGTGTCTAAAATTGTAAAATGTTAATAAACTTGATTAAATCTAAAATATGCATTTTGGATTTCAATTGTGAGGATACAAGTTTAGAAGTTATGAATCCAATCTATACATTTGCATGATTAACACATTTATGAGTACATGTCACAAATAGTGTTCCACTGATACCAATACCGGTATCGGGCAGGGCCCCAATCCAGCACTAAAATAGTGGTATTGGTATCGGCGAGTACCAACAAATAGGGCACCGATACAATTTTGTGAGCCAAACGTTTATTCAACTATTGTCACCCATTCCAGGTAGGCAATAAAAAGTTCTACTAGATTCACTTTGTATTAATCTTTTTCCTGCTTCACAAAGGTAGGCAGCAGCTTGACAAAATTATGATGGCAATTATTTTACATCTAGGTAGTATGCAGTCAGCCGCACATCTACAGTTCTTCATATATATACACACACATCAATTTCAAACAGATGGTATCGGTATCGGCCAATACTGCACAGCCAGTGTTGGGAAAGTTCTCTTTCTACGTGAACTAGTTCAAAGTTCAGTTCACACATTTTAAAATGAACTAGTTCAGTTCATAGTTCATAATTCAAAATTTTGAACTAAGTTCACAGTTCAAAAAAATGAACTAGTTCATAGTTCTTTTTTTCTTTTTTTCCATGTATTGCTCAATTACATCATAGCCTACTGTAGAACCACAGACAGCAATTATTTTATCAGTTGTAACACTGAAACTGTGCGTCAGATTTCATCTTCATTTCCAGTTTTGAATCCTTATCCAACTAGGGTTTACATTAGCAATGAGGGGACAGCATTTCCCCATTGTTGCTTTAACGCTTTGTTGCTGTAAATTCACTTCACACTAGTAGCAGCTGCAGCTTTCACCCCTACAGTATATTCTCAAACACATCAGGAAAAATGTGCTGCTTGAATGGTCTTTTTTATGAGGAATTATTAAAAGAAAAACAGGAAAGTAGTCTTTAAGGAGCAAATGTTTTTTTAATTTTAATATTTTTTCCATTTGAAATTCCATTTCAGTACATATGCCGTTTCAGATTTGCTTTGGATGTTACTGAAGTGCGGATTTTTTTTACTGAAAGCCGGCGGGCAAAGTTTGCAGAGAAATGTAAGATTGTTGCCATCATCCTCACCTCAAGGAAGAATTTCAAATCTTAAATATATTCACGTTATTGACTTTACAAAATCAGACACTAACTATCTGACAGTTATCTTACTCCATAAATGACTATCCTGCTTACAGGAAGCAGGAGAGTGGTTCTGATCCTACTCAAAGAAATGTGGTTAACTGAAACTTAATCTAAAAAAAAGTAAACAGGTGAGATTAAGATATGCATCCATCAACCAAACTGTTGCTGCAGGAGAATGATTTTCATACCTCCACAGCCGTCACCTGAAGCATCTTCCTCCTGTCAATAAAAAAAAAAAAAAATAGAAATGAATGGGTCTACTTTGAGTAAAGAAATGATATAATCTCTTATGTTTTAGACATGAAAAGAAAAGACAAGGTGGATGTAAAGGGACATGATGGATAGAACAGAGGTAGTCATTTATCTTTAATTAAACTTATAATCATTCTGATCTAAGAGTGAAAACGACCAATATCTGTTAAAAGCAAACATACTTTCTCAGTAGCCTTGTCTGTGATTGAAGCTGGAGCGTCCTCTGCTTTCTGGGGCTGCGTGGTCACAGCCTCCTGGCTCTGGGTACCTGGTTCTGGTGAAGATTCTGTCTCTGGCTTAGGATTGCTTTCTGGTTCAGTATCTGGTGGTGGAGAGGTGGCTGTCTCCTGCTTCGGTTCAGGTATTTCTGTGCAGATGTAGATTGTCAGCAGCAGAAAGTGCAGCTAAGGATGTTTATGCTCAGCTTTCAGAAGTTTGTCTGTACCAGTTTCCTTGATGGTGGATTCCTCAGCATCTACTTTCTGCTCATCTGAGACTAAAGTGTCTTCCTTTCTGCAGGACAAAAAGAAGATTCTGTCAGAGACAGAATAGAGCAATGGATGGATGGATGGATGGATGGACGGATGGACGGACGGACGGACGGATGGACGGACGGGTGGATGGATGGATGGATGGATGGATGGATGGATGGATGGATGGATGGATGGATGGATGGATATTGTTTGTGTTTGAATCGGTGTTTATATGTAAACATCTTCCCGCGGATGTAAATATAAAGCCTTTTCTAAACTGGATAAAACATTTTAGTTAACTAAACCCGAAAATACATTACGTCCTTCTGTAGACTTTCTGAACCAGAAAAAAAACTAAACTATTAATCAGTTATTATCTGAATATGGAGGCTTAATTTTTTAGTTTTTAAGCTGTGATGTAAATCAGCGCAGCGTTACTCACTTTCTCCGTTGCCATAGTTTCTCCTTATAGCTTCGTTAGTTATTCCGGCTGATTAAATGTCCTCCAGCAACAGAACCGCAGACTGGACCTTAAACAGGTCAGCTAATTCCATTCAGGTGAGAAAAACATCCCCAGCTTGCTTCTGTTCATCAGGAAGCGGCTGCTGTTACCGGGGCAGCCGAAGGGAGGACGGGAGAGGGGGTGGGGGGCAGGTCGGCGGTTGCTAGGGGAAGCTGTGGTTGCTATGGTGCAGTGTTGCGACGCTGCTGAGACAAGCCTCGCGGGATTTAAGAATCTGCTGCGTAACCTGCTAGAAGGCTGCTTTCATGGTTCAGACCTAATATCAATTTATTTTTATTTTACTCATATATGTTGTAGAGTTATATTTTCTATAAGATTATTCCAGGCTGTAAGTGCTGTGCGTTTGTTAGTTTTTATTTGGTGAAAATGGACGCAAAGCAGCAGCCTTTTAGATAATCAGATCATAAAAGATTTTAAAAAACTATTGAACACTAATACCTGACTTTTAATCTATTGACCCTAAAAGATTATGGATACAATACAGTGATAAAAAAACAAATGGTCATCAACAAATGTGTAAAGTTGATATTTAAATAGACTATTTATTTTTTGTATGTTATTAAATCGGACAAAACTTTTTCCTGTTATTAGTCAGTTAGAATTACCAAAATAATTTGATAATATTTGCCAGACTAGGGATTGGTTAGAAGTTTCCATCTCATTTTTTGGTAGAATTACCCTTTAAATTGCCTGATTTGGATCGAACATTTTGAGTTTCCTTCCACAAATTTATCTCTAAGGTTTGCAGGAATGTTGGTTTATTTTCCCTGACAGATTTGTTCAAACTGGATCAGGTTTGAGGCATTTTGCAACCAGTCTGGAGGTTTTCTGAGGGACATTGTCTATTTAGAAGACCTGTTTGTGTACAACCTTTATTCCCCAATCATGTCATAATGCTGCCACCACCATACCCCAAAGTATGCATGGTGTTCTCAAGGTAGAAAGTGCCTCTTCTAATTAATCTGTATTTTTCTGTTGCCTTCAGAGCAACAGTTTCCTGCTATGTAAGTGGCCTTTGAGCCCATTTTGAGTGGTTTTAATCTAAATCATGAATTCCTCGTAACTTCAGCAGCATCTCCATTAGGTCTTTATAGCTTTTGTTCTGGGGTCGATTCATATCCAGATGAGGGCCTTAATTGCTTCCAGATCGCCAGATATTTTGAATGAACCTATCAGGAGCTTACAAAGCTATGACATCTTGTCAATTATCTCATTTTTTTTAGCCTTTAACAAAAGTTGTCATTGATCCTTCAGGGCAATAAACATGTCTGCTGTCTGGGTTATAAACAAACACTCTGCTTACTTATTAGAGGTAAAATTAATACGATTGTGTGAAACAGACAGTTAGTAAAAGGAAAAAGGTCTTCTAGAAATGTAAATGTGAAATAATTAACTCAGTTTAAAAATGATTATTGAATTTGTTCTGCACAGAGAGAGTAGGAGAAATATGTCACACTCCTGCATTGGGACCTACTCTGTGTCTTCTTCTCGATCCACCTTGCTTTCTTCTTCTCGTGTTTCTGGCAGCCTGGAAGCAGAAAGACAATCTGTGTCTTTCATTCCTAAAGACAAAAAGTTTTTGTATATGCCAAAATGTATACATTTCTCTAATGCAAAGATTGTCTTACTCAGCTTCAGGTTCTTCCAGCGGCTCCTGGCTCCCCAGTGAGAGTTTAAAGGACGTTCCCTCACTGGCCAACTGTCTAACAGCCATCTCTGCTGTCTGCCGGGCCACCTCCTCAGCCAGACGGGTCATTTCTATGCGCTCCTGAAGCAGGCTGTAGGGGGTGTTACGCATCATGTTATATGGATATTAAGCAGGAAAAGACTTTCCTCCTGTTCAGGCCTCTGCATCTTCCTTACCGTTCCTCCATAGTGGCCAAAGCAACATCTTCAGCCTCTTTCTTGATGCTTTCAATAAATGGAGTCCAGCGGCCGGTCTGAGTCTCAGCATCTTCTTGTGATGTTTTAGTCAGGCAATCTAATGCCGGCTCATCCTGGTTGGGCTCACAGTTTCCGGGACACTGGACGGGGCTGGACGGTGTCTCCTCCTGCTGCTGCTGGATTGTTGTTGGACTCAGAGTTTCTGCAACTTTGGTGTCATTTTCACATGTTTGCTGGCCCTCATGATCTGATTCCACATCCTCCAGAACCATGTCGGGCTGAAGTTCAGATGAAGCTACAGAGGAAGAAGTCAGTAATATACAGAGAAAATGGAAAAGTGTTTTACTTTTTTAATGCATTGATTAAACCCAACAGAGAGCTAGCTGGTTATGGGATGGAGGTCTGTTTATTCTTAAGTAATATTTATAAGGCTTACACGTGTGTTCTGCTATGTCTAAAGATGTGTAGGCCTACATTCAAATATGTCACACAGAGTACACTAGAATTAACGTGTTTTTGTTAGATTCCTGTGCGATTGGCTTTGCTTATATATCCTGTTATGCAAAGGATTGTGGGATTCCTTGTAATTTCTTAGTCCCTATGTTAAATGACCTAACAGTAAGAAGCCTCCTGCTTCCTTTTCCACCCTTCTGATCACATTCGCTTTGGTTTAAGTGTCCTTACAGATTTGATATATTCTGAGCCAAAACTTCTCTCAGCATCCCATTTTTGTCTTTTCCATAGGTCTGGTCCCAGAGAGATGGGTGATCGTCTCCCTCTAGTGGTCTGGAGCACTTCTGTTATCTTGAGCTTTTCTGCAGCTTTTCTTAACTTGCAGCTGTTTAAATTTCTTGTAGCATTTTCCCATTTCCTGATGTTTTGTGTGTTTGTCTGTTAACATAATTTTTGTATCTGCAGTACTTTTTGAATTTGCTATTCAGTCATATAATTGGACAGTGTTTGCACTCCTCAAGCACTTTTAATAGTGCCAAGGTTTCTTTTAGAATAGATCTAATTTGATAATATTTCACTCTGGTTTTAATAAGTCTGAGTTTCTTGGATCACAAACTGTCACTCTTTAAACACTCTCTGGATTCCTTAACCCTTTGTAGTTCAAGGTACCTTTTTTCTAACTTGGATATAAACACCACTTTGCAGCACACATGACAAAAGCAAGGTCCAGCTCAGTCTTAAGGCTGAGTTTAAACTCCTCATGGAATACCAGCAGTAATCTAATTTTGCATACTGTATTTGATATGTTAAAATAAAAAGTTAATAAGTAATTTGAAAGAGTGAGAAAAAATTCCTATATCTACTTTTTTTTTTTTTTTTTACCATAATAGGGACAGTGAATCTTTATGGTACATTGATTTTGATTTTATAAATTGAAATATTTTTTTTTTATGTTTCAAAAGTAATAAGGTTTTGTTCTCACTTCCAGTAAAACTCACCTAATTCCATATAAATAGTAAAATCAGGAAAGTAGGCTCTTACTGAACCTGCAAACAGGATGCTAACTTCAGCACCCTGTCAGTTAGAAAGCAGGGAAAACCAGGGTGGTAGTCCTATAAAAATTAAGGGGGTTTGAATGACTGATTGAATCTCCAAACTCTATAAATCCCAGATAGTGACATGAGAAAACACCCAAAATGTTGGAGAGCAGGAGATGTTCCCTGACCAGTCCTGGGAGGTGATATGGGAACTTTTTTGTTTGCTGAAACACAGACAGGTTTCAGCATGGATTCACCCCCTCACTCACTCTGCGCACAAAGTGTCGATACAGAGGAGGCAAGTAACAAATCTGAAAGTAAGTTGGAGACAACAAAAAATTGTTTTTGTCTTCTGTTCCCTCATCTGAAACATTTTAGTGCTTAAACCTTCCTGTGAAGTTTTAAACTTTATAATTCTATAAGACATGTAATTTCTTTAGTTGGGGCTGATTAAAAACTGCACTATAAAACATGTAAAGATGAAATACAGAACGTCTCCAATACAGTTAAAGACTCATAGGGCTAGCTAGTACATAAACTAACTAATCATCACTATCTATCCATCACCATTTTATGATTTTGTGTGCCTCTGTAATCCATGGCTCAATGATCAGCTCAAAACATACGTAGGCACCAATACAACCGGCGATTGTAGTGTAAATTAGTGTATATAGAGGGGACAACAGCCTCTGAGGATGAATCCAAGGGGTGCAATGATTATCCAGTGACAGCTTTAGACATGCTGTGGTTGTTTCTTTGTTTGAATAAAGCCACAGTAAACTACAGGCTCCACTGTCTGCTGTCAAGCAGTGGAGAGGCCTTAAACGTGTTTAGTTTTGGGTGAGGCAGCAAACCCAGATATCCAGGACTCTTCACAGAGGTGAGACCCGCATTAAGGGTCTTCATATAGCTTTCTTTACATGCAGGTGAAAGCTGGGCTCCATTACTAATGCATTACTGCATTAAAATACAGACATGAATAAGATGAAAAGGCAGCAAGTTTGCTTTAGCCGGTAGGTGGAGTCTAGCTGCAGTTCTGGGAACCAGCCAAAAATGCAAATACTGATTCATATGCAAGGTTCTACTTGGAGTCAAAGCAAGTAGTGTACACATACTTTAGGGCAGTTAAAAACAACCACTTTTTATGTATAGGAACTTTGTATATCCCTACACAGTTCTGTTGGCCGGACTCTCTCTCCTTTGCTGAACGTATCTCACCTGAATTAGATTAATTCAGTATAAGTGGCCCAGCTGATTCACAATTGTCTGGTTAGAATTTCCACTTACTGAATCTTCCTGCAGATATTACTGTTAGCTCATAACCAACATGGTTCTATTTGTCTCATCCTGTTCCAATTGACGAGTCTCTCATGCATGTTTCCTGATTCTGATTTAGATCATTAGGGACAAAACCACAGCTAACCTCCAGGCCTTAGTTCACAGGACCATCTGATCAATGCCAATTTGTCATTGCATTCATGTGCAATAAGTTATTAAAGGTAGCTGAGTGCTGTATGTATTTGTTCCCAGAAGCGGATGTTTCACCTTGACCTGTGTTATGGAAATCCAGCTGTACTATCAAACTATTTTATATGTTGTATTTCTGATCTCAGTAGGTCATGTCTGCTCAACGTGATTCTACAGGGTTTAAATGAAAAAAAAAAAAAAAAAGCGAAATGCTACAGTTAAAAGTGGCTAGCCTTGCCAGTGAGATAACAATGGTTCCCAGTACCATTCCTCTCCTTGCTTAATGTGATCCTCTGTGTCTCTTTATCATACTTTATAGCTTGTATTTCACCAGACATGAATTATTATTCAGCAATAGGCCTTAAAGTTCAACTTTAATACATTTTCCTACAATAAATCAAGAATAAATACAAATGAAAAGCATTCTACTACACAACAAACTACCATCATCATAGCTGCCATTTAATATGTAAAGACTTGATGAGATAGGTACATATATATGTATATAAAGTGCATTAAATCTACAAAAAAAATTACTAGAAAATGTGCAAATTTAAATTACAAGCAAAAAGAAATCTGATAGTGCTACAAACGTTCCAGTGCATGCTTAAGTTGTTTTAAAAAAAAAAAAACAATCAGAAAAACTGTATGGAGAACTGTACGATGGTGAGTTTTAGATCTTTTACAGCTGCCTCAATAGTCTGAGCTTAGCAGCTCCCAGTAAGAAGAATGGCTCTGCCAGAATGTGTACTGGTTCTCTCTCTAAGTGTCTGTGGGAATCAGAGCGCCCCCCAGCCGTCTCCTCCTGCTGTTTAAGGGGCTCGCAGCGCCTTCCCCCCTGAAACAGAAGGAGAAGAGGGACTGAGTTAGGCTCCGACCGTCCGACCAAAACGCCTCCTCACAAACTAAAGGGGAGGAACAAAATGGTCCAGAGAATACTTTGAAAGCTCCCATATGGAAAACTGAATCATGACCACTGTGACCTCAGGTCAGCAACCTTCTTCTGCTTATATAAGATCCCGGCATTGTTCTCAACCAGCAGACACTAATCAGTTTTCTAGAGTAAAAGAAAGAAGAGTTGGATAAAGTAAACCTGGACTCACCTTTCTGCAGCCCCCCGGTGGCACTCTGATGAAACATTAGGAAAGAAATACAGAATCAGTCTCCTAAGGTTGGAAAGTCGTAGTATCAAACCAAGTTCAGGACAAATGAATAAACACCTCAGCTTCATCTTTGGGTGGAAGGACAAGCTGGGGCATCTTCAAACCCAGCCCTGACACAAACCAGTCCACCACTCTGTGAAGAAACAAATCACAGCAACATTTAGAAATTTGGGTGGGAAAAATTAAACAATCATTCTCTTTCCATGCACTAGGAAGCTAAAATAGTGCATTAAAGAACATTACAAAACCCATTGATAAATATTGTATGCTAATCAGGTTCCCAAATCTGTCATCTTTAAGTCTGCATGGTGCTTTGGGAAAACAGTGTGCTTTACTGCCCATCCTGATGACATTACATTTTAATTGTACTGAGAACCTTCAACATAAACTGTTTAAGAGGTCATATTTACAATAATTTGCTGCCAAAATAGCAATATATATATAATTATTGTTTAGAAATGTATATAAAATGACACTTTCAGCTGTTTGGTTTTCTGTCACCACTACTCAGCTCACTGAAATCAGGCCGGTTTGTAGATTCACATACAGGAGAATTTCAATTCTTTACAGGAGAATACAGTGAGAGAGAAAGAGAATCTCATTAAAAACATGACACACATCAAAGCAACTACAGAAAACATTTAAACATCACATAAAAAGAAAGAACTGATTAATTTAAAAAGCAATATTCATCTTTGACAATAAAAAAATGACTATCTAACAGACTTTGCAGTAATAGGCAATTTAACTATTTGTTAAAAACTCTGGGATTGTTGAAGCATCCTCAACCCCAACCCCATACGCATAAGCAAACTGCAGGATGTTCAGGAGTTTCCCTAGGACATTCATATTGGAGGATGGGAGACCCTGTCAGATCTGTTCCTGGTGCACATTGGACTCTGACAGGGCTGCCCTCTGCCACTGGTCCTGTTCATAACCTTTATGTGCAAGATTTCTAGGTGCAGACAAGAGCCTAAGAGGCTCTGCTTCGAGGGTCGGTGGATCTATTCCCTGCTTTTTGCGCATGGCTTGGTTCTGTTGGCTCCCTCGTGCCAAGACCTACCGCATGCACTGGGGCGGTTTGCAGCCGAGTGTGAAGCGACCCTGTTGACAGTCAGCTCCTCCAAGTACAAGGCCATGGTGCTCAACCAGAAAAATGTGGCTTGTCCCCTTCAGGTTGGGAGAAAGTTCCTGCCTTAAAGGAATAGTACACCCAAAACATGATTAGCCTTCATTTTCTACTCACCTCCATGCTGAACAACACTCTGGAGTACTTTTTTGATATCTCAAATGCATCTGGAGATCTGGGAGGCTTCTTGCTGTCTGCTGACATTCAAATAATGGAGGTCCATGGCGCCCGAGACAGAAAGGTCCATAAAAGTCCACAAAAACGTGTCAATATTCCTCCATACTGCTCGTCCAATGTAATCCAAGTGTCCTGAGTGGGTAGCATCCAGAATTTACTCGAAACGAAGTCATTTAGAATGTTTTTAGAGCATAAACAGTAGTGTATAGGATTTCCTAATAGCGCCCCCATGCGCGCTCACGATTCTACGGAAGCCGGCAGACCAAACCGGAAGAAAGTGCGCATTCAGCGTCTGGTCTGCCGATAATGCAAGCGTAGAAGAAGAAATGTGCTGTTTACCTGTGCAAAGAAAGAAACAACGAAAGAAAAATGTCTGAGGACTTCAGTGTTGAGGAAGAGCATGAGTTCTTTGCCGAGCTGAATGCGCTGGTTTGGTCTGCCGGCTTCCGTAGAATCGTGAGCGCGCATGGGGGCGCTATTAGGAAATCCTATACACTACTGTTTATGCTCTAAAAACATTCTAAATGACTTCGTTTCGAGGTAAATTCTGGATGCTACCCACTCAGGACACTTGGATTACATTGGACGAGCAGTATGGAGGAATATTGACACGTTTTTGTGGACTTTTATGGACCTTTCTGTCTCGGGCGCCATGGACCTCCATTATTTGAATGTCAGCAGACAGCAAGAAGCCTCCCAGATCTCCAGATGCATTTGAGATATCAAAAAAGTACTCCAGAGTGTTGTTCAGCATGGAGGTGAGTAGAAAATGAAGGCTAATCATGTTTTGGGTGTACTATTCCTTTAAGTGGAGCAGTTCAAGTATCTTAGGGCCTGTATACCAGTGAGGGTAGAAGAGTGGGAGATCGATAGATGGATCAGTGCGGCATGCGGCACCAGTATGTCATGGAAAAGATAGACTTGAACAAAAAGGCAAAGCTCTCCTGTAGTTTTGCGTTCCTACCCTCACCTATTGCCATGAAATCTGGATGATGCCCAAAAGAACAAGATCCTGGATACAAGCAGCTGAAATTATGGTTTCTCTGATGGGTGGCTGGGCTCTCCCTTGGAGATAGGATGAGGAGCTCAATCATCAGGGAGAGGCTCTGAGTAGAGCCGATTCTCCTCCACATTGAAAGGAGTCAGCTGAGGTGGATCAAACATCTTTTCAGATGCCCGTGGATGCCTCACTCAGGAGGTGTCCGAGGCACATGCCACCAGGAGGAGGCCCAGGACATGTTGTAGGGACTATGTAATGTATGACTGTGTTTGTTCTGTTTGAAATAATGTCTGGAAAAAACAGTTTCCTCTTTGTAATGTTGACATATTATGATTTGCTACTCTGATCGGTATAAAATCTATAGCATTAATGATTTTTTTTTTTCCAGAGTCAGGACCCTGCCCCTGGTTCTTGGAGCCAGAGGTTCTAAAAGGGACATATTTCTGCAGACCTTCAAGGCGCTCTGTGGACAGTTGAAATCTTTGGGTTTTTCAGAGCAGGATCACATACAGCACAGGGGGCTTGGAAACAAGTTTACTGTTTTCCCAAATTACTGCAGACCTACCCAGAAGCCTTGCTT
This sequence comes from Cyprinodon tularosa, assembly GCF_016077235.1. Classification (NCBI taxonomy): domain Eukaryota; kingdom Metazoa; phylum Chordata; class Actinopteri; order Cyprinodontiformes; family Cyprinodontidae; genus Cyprinodon; species Cyprinodon tularosa. The sequence continues at coordinate 1,177,469 of NW_024039044.1, read as the reverse complement.
TCAGTATCCAGTGAGATTCCACTCAGAGATTCAGGTGGAGGAGAAAGAGCTGCAGGTGAGAAAAATATAAAAACGTATTGCATCAAAAGTTTACTGTAAAAAAGTTAGATTTTTCTCTTTTCTGCAAGTGAAGCTTCATCATTTTTTTTTTTACTTTTCTCTAAAGAAGTACGTTTGGCTTTTGGTGGAGGTTCCATTTGCATGCCACTAGGGGGCGGAATCACTGGCTGAGGGATTATCTGCTTTATCCAGCTCACCACTCTGCAGAAGAAATGAGGTTTAGTAGAACCTTTACTTTCATTTAGTAGAACATTCATTTATTTTGTGTATGAAATCAGTGGGTCAGGCCAGCGTTGAAAACATAAGAGTAATGGTTCAGAACTGCTCAGGCTTTGAACAAAGCAGCTCAGAGCTGCTGCATAAGAGTTTGAGTTGAATTATGTCTCCTGTAGTCAGGGGTGGCCCAATCACCTGGGGCCCAGAGCAAAGATTGATTTAAAGCTTTATTATTTCTGATTGTAAATATAAATGTATCAAAGGAAGGAATTTAAAAGATAATGTTTATGATTTTAAGTTTGATATATAAAAAAGTAGACTGATTCATGACCAAAACAACATCTCTGAAGATTTAACAAGTATGTCTGGTACCCTACTGGCCAGGGGAGAATTAGCCATAGCCTGGATATCATTTGCCCTGACTGTAGTACTGAACAATAAAACTGTTCTGCATAGTTGCTGTGAGGAGGTGGGAAAGGTCCTACTCACTGAGGAGGAAACTGAGGGGTCAAACTCTCCACTTCTGACGCCTCCTCCTCTGACACTACATCCACTACAGGGATGTGTGGAAGAGGGTCATAATCTGTATTTTATAGGATACAACATTGGTTGTTAAGAGATTGGTTCTTCTTGATTTAAAAGGTTAGATTAAAAAAACAAAACCTACCTGGTAATGTTGCCACGTCCAGCACCTGTAAGCAGCCAAGCATCCACATATAAACAGTGATAGAAAAGTTTTTTTAAGAATACTTTCTTGTATTGTCTCATTTTTCAACCTTCATAACAGATAATTAAAGCTGAACTAAATACATTCATTTTTTATTCTTCAACCTAACTAAACACGTTTTTTTTATCCTTTTTTATCTCAAACTGTGAGGGGCGCCCCTAGGGGGGACCTGTTGTCTTCACAAAGGAAATCGTAGCTATCCAAATATACACTCAACAAAAATAGAAACACAACACTTGTTAAAAGTCCGTCCGTTTCTTTAGTACCACATTACCCATGATGCATCTGTTCATTTTGTAGTTCTAATTTTACGTAGCTGAATAAGTTGTGTTTTCCATGCTTCTGGGTGGTTCGGTGGCACAAAATAGCATCCACCATTAATCCTACTTCAATCCAGTGTGTATGAAACCTGTGTGCGTTCTTTACGATGTAAGTATACATTTTAAGTCCGATATTGTGTTTCTTTTCTGTCAGTTATTAACCCAGGAGGTTAAATTGTCCTTTAGTTTCTCTGGTTACTGACAATGCAAGAATATACTTATAATAACTGAAGTTCTTTGTTACACTTTGCTAGATATATTTCCATTTTATTAGTAAATGAGGGCATCGCCGTTTATTTCATATTTTCTGACGGTTTTGTCAGTTAAATGCTTATTACGTTTGATTAATAATGCATGTGTGATGTGATGGCGACCTCCAGTGGATTTATTTGGTATTACAAGCCAATTTCATCCTTCATCTATATGCCCCTGTTTTGCCTGCATAGCTATAAATATGCATATTTATTGTTTATTCTGTTTCAGATAGCCACACATCCATATACATATCCATAAGAAAAGCAAATATAAACCTCATCATTTGTACCATCATCTCCAATGTACCTGCTTCTATTCCATTAATAAACTTTTGAGCTGCACCGATGGAGTTGGCATATTCCTTCTGACCAAGGAAGATTCAACTGATGAGATATCTGGAACTAGTGCATCTAAACGCACACAGTCTTCTACAAGTGGTCCTTCGAGCCGGATCTCATTGGTCGAATCAACAACATGACATCTTCACAAGACAACATTCCTCAGGAGAAAAGTCATGAGCATAGTCCCCGTCCACGCAGGAGCAGGAAGCTTCCGGGACATCTGGCGGAGTATGAGCATGACCTACCTGATCCAGAGGAGTCAGAGTCATCAACAAGCAGCAGCTCAGAAGAATCTTATAAGGATAAGAAAAGAAGATGGGATAAGATGGAGGCAGTATGGGGCAGTGTTTTAGAAGCAATGAATGAGATGCAAGTTACCATGAAGGAGACCAGTGGTGCATTAACCAAGCGTGTGGAGCAACTAGAGCGAACATGTAGGTCATGCAGCCCTCTCGTGCCCCACAGTCATGTTCAACAACATAATAGAGCAGAATCCCTTCCTGCATTCCTACCACAGTCTAGCAGTGTGGATATACACAGCAGTCATACCAGGGATCAGTTGAACATCCTGGCACCAGCAAGGCAGGACAACAGAACACCTGTGAACCTACTAAGACCAGTAGAACCTGCTGCATCCTTATCATCGCTAAAGGCAAGCCCCACGGTACAGACAGCACCATGGCCAGTTCCACAGCCAGATGTACTTGCAGCACCTCAGCATACGTTTCAGCCACCACCTATGTCCCAGCCTCGGATAGACACAGCCTTCCAGCCAGTAGGTCAGTCAGCATCGTTACCAGCTCCGCCTCCTAGAGTGAGACATGTGATACAGCCTGCTCTACAACCTGACATCCAAGTATCACAATCTAAGCAGCTTGGGAAGCTCGAACCACATCACGCTCAGTCTTTATTCAGTCAGAGATACCAACATCCGCAGTTACCAAGCAGCACCAACCAGGTGCACTCTGGAGCATCATACAACCTTGCTGCGGCCTCTGCTACGCCTCTGTATCAGCAACCACAGGGAGCGGCAGCACAGCAGAACTATAGCCAGCAATATGCTGCTCCACCTACTGATTTTCCCAGCCATTACTCTGCGGCCTATCCAACACCTCCAGGTGCATATCAGACAACAGCCCCACTACGTTTGACGGAAGAAGTCAACCAGCCAAACCTGATGGAGATGATTGTGGCATCATCATACGGCATCCCAAAGCCTAGATTGGTCACATTCAAATCAGGCCGAGAGAGTGAATTTGCACTTCTGAAGAAAGGATTGGACAGCCTGCTAGGGCCTCATGCACACCTCACTGAGGAATATAAATATCACATCCTGCTGGATCATTTAGAGCATCCATGTGCTCTACAAGTTGCTAGGCGCTATATTCATGACCGCACTTCCTACACTAGTGCAATTCGAGCCTTAGAACAGAGATATGGACAGCCTCGACAGTTAATCCAGAGTGAACTCAGTGCTATCCTTAACTGCTCTCCTGTTAAGGTTGGTGACCCTCAAGCCTTTGAAGATTTCTCCCTGGCAGTGTCTAGCCTTGTAGGTCTCCTCAGTACTATGGATGATGTAGCAGCCAGTGAGCTCCATTGTGGTTCACATGTAGACAGGTTACTCACCAAACTCCCTCCTAGCTACAGAGACAGTTTCATCGAGTACTGTATCACACGTGGCATTATACGCACTGGGAGCAGCCGCACATACAACATGTATGACCTGTCTGAATGGCTCGAACGCAAGTCCCAAGTTCTTCAGCTATCAAGGCAAGCCACTCAAACACAGTCATCAGACAGACCACGACCGGGGAGAAGTAACTCCATAGCATCTACAGGGTCCAAAGCACAGAGTAAGTCTGCATCCATATATTATGGCACAGATCCTTCTCAAATGCCGACAAAGACATATATCAAGGCAGAAGCTGTTAGTTCTTCTTCCCCTTCCAAGAAGAAACAAAAGTTTAAGCCATATTGCCCATACTGTGAAGGAACAGAACACTACCTCAGTGGCTGTGTAAACTTTAAGAAGCTGGACCTCACAGCTGTCGCCACATGGCTAAAGGATAATTCCAGATGCTGGCGCTGTGGCCGTAAACACACTCCGGAACAGTGCACTCTGAAGAAGCTGTGCACCACCTGTGGAGAACAGCACTTATTAGTGCTTCATGACCTGGTTGAGGCTAGAAGGCGGGACCCTAACATCCTAACAGTGAGTACCAGAAGAGTATTTCTGGATCCTGTCAGTCACTCTGGTCGTGTAATACTCAAGGTGGTGCCCATTCAGTTACACCATCAGAAGAAATCTTTAGACACGTATGCTCTCCTTGATGACGGCTCAGAGAAGACCATCATACTCCCAGCTGCAGTTAAGTTACTAGGCTTATGCCCAGAGGAGGAAACTCTATCTCTGCGCACCATCCGTCAAGATGTGATCCAGATAAAGGGGGGCTACGTCTCATTCCAGGTATCCCCGAAGGCCCAACCAAAGCGACGTTATAAAATAGCACATGCCTTTACTGCTGAACAGCTCAGCCTAGCTGAACAGTCGTGTCCAGTGGAGCTCCTGAAGGAGAAGTATTACCACTTACAGCCAGTGCAGCTGGAGGGATTCAATCAGATACAGCCTCTAGTGTTAATTGGTTCAGATAATGCTCACCTTATAACTCCTGTTCGTCCAGTCAGGCGTGGCCCCGCCCATGCTCCTGTAGCTGTTTGCACCAAGCTAGGGTGGGCCATCCAAGGTCCAAGCAGTAGTATGCCTACACAGCAGGGAGACTTGCACTGCCTAAACATATCATGCCTTTCTCCTGCTGAGGCCCTGCGTCAGGATGTTCAACGTCTGTGGCAACTGGACGCTCCCATATATAGATCTGAGAAGGAGGTTACACGCTCAAAGGAGGACAGAGAAGCTATAGCCATGTTGGAGGCTAAGACAATCAGGGTTCCTGTAGATGGTGTGGAGAGATACGCCACTCCTCTGCTGAGGAAGAAAGATTTCCCTCAGATGCATGTCCCTCCAGAAGTAGTTAAAGGCCTGCTAAGGTCCACAGAGCGGAAGCTGATTAAACATCCAGACCTGGCCCGCACATACAACCAGGAGATTAAGAAGTTGGTTGATTCTGGTTATGTGGTGAAGTTGACTACAGAAGAGATTAAAAGTTCTACTGAATCTTGGTATGTACCACACCATATGGTACATCATAACAACAAGGCTAGGGTGGTCTTTAACTGCTCTTTTGAGTTTCAGGGCACCATCCTCAACAATTACCTCCTGCCAGGCCCTCCTCTGGGGCCTACACTACTGGGTGTACTCCTCCGCTTCCGTCAGTATCCTGTGGCAGTTAGTGGAGACATAAAGGCCATGTTTCACCAGATCCGCCTGCTCCCTGAAGACTGCCCCCTGCTACGGTTCTTGTGGAGAGATGGTGAAACAGAAAGGTTGCCAGATGTATATGAGTGGAGAGTCTTGCCCTTTGGGACAACGTGTAGCCCCTGCTGTGCTACGTTTGCCCTCCAGAGACACGTGAGGGAACATCAAGACACTCATAAAGACATCTATGAATCCGTCCATACAGCATTTTATGTGGACAACTGCCTGCAGTCCCTTTCTGACCCACAAGAGGCTAAGTTGCTTATCGACAGGATGAGAGAGTTGCTCCTCCAAGGTGGATTTGAGATAAGACAGTGGGCCAGCAACCTCCCTGAAGTGGTTGCCCATCTGCCCAGTACAGCCAGGTCAGAAGGCTGTGAACTGTGGTTAAATTTTAGTAGCCTTGATCCCCAGGAGTCAACATTGGGTCTCAGCTGGCACTGCCCAACTGATGTCCTGGGATACAAGCATCGCCCAGTGTCCTATACAACTGTCACACTGCGCAATATTTATAAGGTGCTAGCCAGTCAGTATGACCCTCTGGGTTATATCTGTCCTTACACCACAAGAGCAAAGCTCATTGTGCAGGCCCTGTGGAGTACAGAGAGAGGATGGGATGGGCCCATAGAAGGAAATCTGCTTCAGTTGTGGATTGAATGGGAGGAAGAACTGTCTCATCTCCAGCATATCGCCATCCCTCGCTGTTACAGCCCTCACAGCGTCACGGGTACTACAAACGAGGTTCACATCTTCTGTGATGCCTCCGAGAGATCCTATGGAGCTGTTGCCTATCTGAGAACCACAGAGCAACAGGCACACATCTCGACCTCCTTCATCATGGCACGCTCCAGAGTTGCACCCCGCAAGCAGGTGTCGATTCCCAGACTGGAGCTGTGTGCTGCGTTGACCGGAGCCCAACTAGCTAAAGTGCTCCAAACTGAGCTTTCATTACCACTCCACTCCATATATCTATGGACGGATTCTACTACAGTGCTGCAGTGGATTCAGTCCAGTTCCTGCAGGTACAAAGTTTTTGTTGAGACTCGGATTAGTGAAATACAGGAGTTGACCTCCCCAGAGCAGTGGGGGTATGTGAACTCTGATGAAAATCCGGCTGATGACATCACAAGAGGGAAACTGCTGTCAGAGCTCACCATCTCCAGCCGCTGGTCACAGGGCCCACACTTTCTCACAAAGAGTCCTGACACCTGGCCGAAACCCCCAACGGAGTTTTCACATTGTGGCAGTGAAGAACTCAGAAAGACTGTTTTTTGTAGCTTTACATCTATATCTCGAAATTTACCAGATCCTGCACAGAGCAATTCATTAGAGGACCTGCTTCTGGCCACTCATCAATCTCTGCATGGGGCGGCTGCCACCTCCTTCACTGCTGCGGAGCGTCTGGAGGTGGAGAACAAGTTGCTTCGCTCTGCACAGGAGGACAGCTTCCCAGAAGAGGTCAGAGCCCTCCAAGCTGGTGACTCTGTGCACCCAACCAGTCGTCTTAATGCTTTCTCCCCTGAATATGACAGCATCAGTGGACTGATCAGAGTTGGAGGACGCCTACGCCAAGCGATGGATGTAGATTTTGACAGCATCCATCCAGTTGTATTAGCTCCTGATCATCCTCTGACTCGACTCATCATAAAGCACTACGACGCTCAGCTATTCCACCCAGGTGCAGAGAGACTCTATGCTGAAATACGCCGCACATATTGGATCCTTAAAGGTCGACAGGCCATTAAGAAACACCAGTACCAGTGTGTGGACTGTAGGAGATGGCGCGCCTCACCTTCCACACCAAAGATGGCTGACCTTCCCTCAGCTCGCCTGAGAAGCTACAAACCCCCATTCTGGTCTACAGGAGTAGATTGTTTTGGACCCTACCTAGTTAAGATTGGACGTCGAAGAGAGAAACGCTGGGGGATCATCTACAAATGTCTGACTACTCGATGTGTTCACTTGGATCTCCTCCCTAGCCTCGACACCGACTCTTTCCTGATGTCTTTACGTAGGTTTGTTGCTCGCCGGGGGAAGCCGTACGAGCTGTGGTCTGACAGAGGCACCAATTTCAGGGGAGGATACAAAGAACTGCAGAGCGCCTTTGAACACATGGCCCCAGTGTTGCAGCAACAGTTAGCCAAACAGACCATCAACTTCAACTTCAATCCGCCGCATGCTCCACACTTTGGGGGAGCCTGGGAAAGGGAGATCAGGTCAGTCAAATCAGCTTTACAAGTTGTCCTGAAAGACCAAGTTGTGGCGGAGGAAGTGCTTCTAACAGCTCTCATAGAGGTTGAAGGCATCCTTAACTCTAAACCTCTCGGTTATGCCTCCTCTGACGTGGCTGATCCAGACCCCATCACACCAAATCTTCTGTTAATGGGGCGGCGTGATGCAGGACTACCGCAGGCAGTATATGGTTCTCATGATGCCCTGTCCAAGAGAAGATGGCAACACAGTCAGATCGTCAGTGATCATTTTTGGAAACGCTTTATCCAGAACTACCTCCCAGGACTTCAGTTACGACAGAAATGGAGGAAATCGACTGAAAATACTGCTGTGGGACAAATTGTGATGATCGTTGATTCCAATCTTCCCAGAGGACTGTGGCCTGTTGGGATCATCACGAAGGTTTTCCCTGGGAAGGATGGCGTTGTTCGAGCTGCTGAGGTGAAGGTTAAGGACAGTATCTACCTCCGCCCGGTAACCAAACTGGTAGAGCTTCCTGAGGTACCTGAAGATTTGAATACTTCTTCAAACTAGCGGACTTTGCATGTGTGTATTTGTTGCAAATACAGGGGCGGCTGTTAAAAGTCCGTCCGTTTCTTTAGTACCACATTACCCATGATGCATCTGTTCATTTTGTAGTTCTAATTTTACGTAGCTGAATAAGTTGTGTTTTCCATGCTTCTGGGTGGTTCGGTGGCACAAAATAGCATCCACCATTAATCCTACTTCAATCCAGTGTGTATGAAACCTGTGTGCGTTCTTTACGATGTAAGTATACATTTTAAGTCCGATATTGTGTTTCTTTTCTGTCAGTTATTAACCCAGGAGGTTAAATTGTCCTTTAGTTTCTCTGGTTACTGACAATGCAAGAATATACTTATAATAACTGAAGTTCTTTGTTACACTTTGCTAGATATATTTCCATTTTATTAGTAAATGAGGGCATCGCCGTTTATTTCATATTTTCTGACGGTTTTGTCAGTTAAATGCTTATTACGTTTGATTAATAATGCATGTGTGATGTGATGGCGACCTCCAGTGGATTTATTTGGTATTACAAGCCAATTTCATCCTTCATCTATATGCCCCTGTTTTGCCTGCATAGCTATAAATATGCATATTTATTGTTTATTCTGTTTCAGATAACCACACATCCATATACATATCCATAAGAAAAGCAAATATAAACCTCATCATTTGTACCATCATCTCCAATGTACCTGCTTCTATTCCATTAATAAACTTTTGAGCTGCACCGATGGAGTTGGCATATTCCTTCTGACCGAGGAAGATTCAACTGATGAGATATCTGGAACTAGTGCATCTAAACGCACACAGTCTTCTAAAACACTTTTGGTTTTGCTCACATTTTTCATGAGATGAAGTCAAAGATCTAAAACTTTTTGCACATGCACAATATAACCATTTCCTGCAAATATTTTTCCCAAACCAGTCTAAATCTGTGAAAGTGTGCACTTCTCCTTTGCTGAGATAATCCATCCCACTTCAAAGGTGTGCCATATCAAGATGCTGACTAGACACCATGATTAGTGCACAGGTTTGTGTTAGACTGCCCACGATAAAAGGCCACTCTGAAAGGTGCAGTTTTGTTTTACTGGTGAAGGACCAGTCTGTATCTGGTGTGACCACCATTTGCCTCACAGAGTGCAATACATCTACTTTGCATAGAGTTGATCAGCTTGTAAACTGTGGCCTGTTGGATGTTGGTCCACTCCTCTTCAATGGCTCTGCAAAGCTGCTGGATATTGGCAGGTACTGGCACACGCTGTCGTAAAGGCTGATCCAGAGCATCCTAAACATGCTCAATGGGTGACTTGTCCAGTGAGTATGCCAGCCATGCGAGAACTGAGACGTTTTTAGCCTTCAGGAATTGTGTACAGATCCTTGCAACAGGGGGCCGTGAATATCCTGCTACAATACGGCGATATTCTTGGAAGTATGGCACATCAATCTCGTCACGGTATCTCTCTGCATTCAAAGTTATATCAATAAAATACACCTCTCCAACGTGCCAGATGCCGGCAAATGTAAGCATTTGCCCACTCAAGTCAGTTACGACAATGAACTGGACTCAGGTGGAGACCCCGATGAGTGCGACGAGCATGCAGATGAGCTTCCCTGAGACAGTTTCTCACAGTTTGTGCAGAAATTCTTTGTTTATGTAAACCAATTGTCTGAGTGGCTGCTGGTCTCAGACAAGCTTGGAGCTGAACATGCTGTATGTGGAGGTCCTGGGCTGGTGTGGTTATACATGGTCTGCGATAGTGAGGCTGGTTGGATTTACTGCCAAATTATCTGAAACACCTTTGGAGACGGCTTATGGTAGAGAAATGAACATTCAATACACAAGCAACACGTTTGGTTGACATTCCTGCTCTCAGCATGCCAATTGTATGCTCCCTCAAATCTTCTGACATCTGTGGCATTGTGCTGTGTGATAAAACTGCACCTTTCAGAACGGCCTTTTATGGTGGGCAGTCTAAGGCACACCTGTGTACTAATCATGGTGTCTAATCAGCATATTGACATAGCACACCTGTGAGGTGGGATGGATTATCTAAGTGCTCACTTTCATAGATTTAGAGTTTGTGAACAATATCTGAGGGAATTGGTGATATTGTGTATGTGAAAGTTAGATACGTTCAAGATGTTTGGTAGATCTTTCACTCTTTTTACTACTTTTTAGCTCTGCTCTTTATCTCTTTCTGAGGGTAGAGCTATTCTCTCAGACACCTTTTGAACAGGTAGATATTTTGTAATGTTTGAAATATTCTCTGTGTTATATTTTAAAAGTCAAACTAATATTCCTACCTTGTATTATAATATTTTATGTACCGATGTTAATAAATGACTGAGTCCATGCAGTGATTCTAATTGTAAGAATATGGATTAATTATTAATTTGTTTGCTTTCTTTATGTAGAGTATCTTTAACCTATAAAACAATTGAATTTAATTGCATGTAATAATTAATAAGGCAGATAAAGGTGTTTATTTTCATAATTTATAGAAAAGAATGAACCTAATTTCTTTTTTATGAAAATAAAAAAAAAAAATTGTAAAGAATAAAAGATTTTAAAAAACACGTTCTCCTCTCGCGATCAGATTTATTTGCAGACAAATATAAAAATATTTACAAACCACTTAATAACTAAATGAATTACGGAAATTCTGTTGCCTGTTACTTGTTTTGATCTTTTGGAAGAAAAGGAAGGTACAACTTTGCCTGAAGCTGACCTCATTTGAAGGTTAAGCATTAATGGATTCACCAGGTTTGAGTTTTTTTCTAACTTTTTTGCAAGCAAGTTTCTGAGATGGTGGGCAGGATAAGCTCCACTTGTGAACTCCTTTGAACCCCTTATCTTTGAATCTGTCCCATTGGGACAGGATGTTTTCCTGGTGGAAGGAGGAGGAACACTCACCTCAGTATGCTCCTCTGTCGTGCTCTGGGTCACTGTCACCTCTTTGTATTTTTCATCAGGCTGAGGCAGAACTTTGGTCAGGCCCTGAGTGACCCAGCCCATTACTCCCGTCCTGATGGCAAAGCAGTCCCATTTCATTCTCACATCACATTAGATATCACATAGTATGTTGTTCACTGCATCAGTACCTTTCTCCATCTTCTCCTGACTGGGGTGCAGAAAACAAGAAGCAGATAACATTATGAGCCTTAAGTATTAAACGCAGTCTAATGAGTTTAATTAGAAAGAATAGATCCCAGGGGTCCTGTTGGATAATAAATGGCATCACTTATCATCTGATCCAATCAGAACCTTCCCATGTTCTGATGATTACATGTCTTTAGCAGTGTGCTTTAATTTTTTTGTATTGTTTTATTTATAGGATTCCTAACTTTAGCTAATCTGAGACCAGCAAAATATCAGCAGGATGGATCAGGGTTATTAGTTACCTACCCTGGAGTCTGAGTTGGCCCCCTTAGGCAGAGGGGATCCAGGAGGCTGCGGCAGGGCGCTGACGAACCCATTAGACAGCCAGCCAATCACACCAACGCTGTTCTGACTGTAGACCAAGTTAAACACAGGTCAGCATTTATAAAATGCTGAGTCATGATAAGGATGAAGTTCAAGTTGGTGCAGAGATGTTTTACCTGTCCTCTGAAGCCTCTTCTGAATTTTTCACAGAAGCATTCTTAGCTGTAAGAATCAGATAACATAATTATGGCCGCGCTTCTGGGAAGTTAAGATCATAAAAGATGAAGAGGGTTGGTCCTCACCTTCTTTGTTCTTTCCAGACACCTGAATGAATGAGGAGAATAAATGAAAACAATTCCGAAATAAAAGAAACTGAAGTTACATTCAAGTAGATTTTCTTTCTAAAAAACCAAACATTCATCCTGATTTTGAGACAAAATAAAACCCAGAGTCAGAGACTACAGTTTTGTTTTGTTTTTAGGTACAATTTATGAACAACTTGGATTACAACTTACTCTTTACAGTCAGGACATTAAAAAGTTTAAATGTTTTAATTTCCTTTAAAGTTTTGTCTAGTTTTTCCAAGCATTGAACAGGTTGTGCGTTAGCATGAACCATCTTCATATAACCTTGTTCTGAATCTGAGAAGCCTGCTGACCACATGGACCAATACTGCCTCCCTTTATGGGCATAATTCCTGATAGAGGAGCTGACAGAACCAGGAGTATTAGAATTATCAGCGGTTCTGTTCAAATTAGATCCCACATCTGATCCTTAGTAGGCAACATTTTTTCCCGTCTACTCCCTGGGATTCTGGAGCCGGAAGCTGTAGGATCAGGAAGTGGTTCTGCAACATTATCCTAATTGTTTCAGACTGAATCCTGGTTTCTATAATATTTGAAAAGAAACGCAAAATTTGCTCAAATATCAACTTTAATGAGCTTATATAATCTTTTTTTTATTTCTTATTTCCTTGTGGTATCAAAGTAGAACATTTTCTGATTGCACTTCTTTGTTTTTCCACTTTTTAGTTTGTTACATGGAAAATGGTTTGACTAGTGGCAAAACGTATTCTTTCTTACATTAATTATCAGTATGTTTCCAATAGTCCAGGACTGAACAATAATAATTATATATCCTGACTTCACCAACATAGTTTGATGCCTCTCTTTTATGGATGGAGACAGAAGGTCAGAAATCAAGATAAAAAGCAGAAAAAAATCTTGAGGAATCCCAAAAAGCTAAGGGTCTAAAAAATGTTACACATCCCAACAGTCTGACTGCTGGGAACAACAGGAAAGGGTAACCAGGGCTGGGTTAAAATGTTTGCATAGTACTCTTAATAATTTCACGTGTAATCTTACAGCAGCAGAGTTCCCAGGAGTTTCGACAGTTCCTGGAGCTTCGGCAGGTTGAGGAACCACTTTCACCACCCAGGTAAACATCCTGCTCAACAAACACAGCAGTCAGCCTCTAAAGAGTCTGAATAGTGAAATATTTACCATTGTACTGGTTTTATAATGATTTTAATAACGACTAATATGAACAAATACTTTTCAGACTTCCTTTTAAACAGATTCTTCACATGTAGAAAGCTCCTGACTGGAGTAAGGGATTTATTAAGGGATGCTTTTTTTTTTGGTTGCTGTTTTTTTTTTTCAGATAGCAAACATCTGGAAAGCATCTGTATTATTTCATAACATGGTTTTAACATGATTGGTGATCTTACAGCAGCAGTTCCCTCCATCAGAGAGCAGAGCAGTAAGCTTGTTGAGATAGCAGAGCTCCATAAGCTGCTTTACCAGGAAACTCCACAGGTGGGAGATGATCCAACCAGTTCAGATCAGAGACACACAGCAGTGACCATCATGTAGGAGGAGGAGGGGACTTTAAGCAACCCTGCAGCCCCCCTCACTGATTGTTCATTGTCCTATCTGGATAATCCAGCTCAACAAAAGAGTTGATGCAAGACGTGCAGCTCCAGCCTGCAGGCCGCTCTAAGGAACCGGGCCAGCTGACGCACGGCTTTATCACTGCCGGCACAAACACTCATTCGTGGGAATGGGGACATCACAGCACTATTCAGGCACAAAGGTTCCAAAGAATCAGCCTTCAGTCCCTTTACAGACAACGATCTATATCCTGAGCAGAGAAAAGATCTCTGAATACAACTACAAACAGCAAGAGCCAAAGGGATCCAGCAAATCAGCTCAAACTAAAGCAGAATGAATAGAGGAAGAATTTGTATTTGTTTCGAGACAATTTTTTTTTACCACAAATCACTACTTTCTTTGTTGTTTGCGGTTCCTGACATAGATCGGAAATCAGGTGGGGCCTAATCTGAAATTATTGCTGTTGGATTAAGTCAATGAGCTCTGTCTCTGGAGCGGTGTCCAGTCACTGGACCATGGGCATGTCCAACCTGGTCCCACAGCTGCAGCTTTACCAGAAACGTTTAGGAATAAACCAAACAGTGCATCATATCCTCACATCTATCATCCAGCTGCTTTACACACCACTGTGCAGCAAGCAGTCAGAGCACTGAGTCTGATCAGCCCTTTGGAGTAAAGTCCACTTTATCTCCTCCACCTTCCTTTTATTTTTTGCACTAACTAGTCTCCTTACCTGTGAATCTACAGGTGGTTGTGCATGCCGATGGTTTGGAGACCTCAGAGCGCGGCGAAGCCAGTCCAGATCTGCTCGGATCTCCTCTGCAGCTGCCTGGGGAAGCTAACAGGATTAACCTGCATCACCTGAAGGTCGGGCCACAGTCAGATTAACGTCACAGAACCAAATACAATCAACCCACCTTCAGAGGAAAAGTTTGTCCAAATTAATCTCAGGTATCCTCTGGGGGTCACCCTCCCACACAGTTTCAACACAACTTTAAATGCAATGTCTAAATAAATCACAGACCACAAGAGTAATCAAGCAACACCTGAGAGAAATTGAATAAAATAAAATTTATTTAGAGGTATCAGAGTAAAAGGCACTGAAGACAGGTGGCTAGAGAGAGTAGTTATGCTTCTGTTCTGTTGCAGGAACCCAGAGAGAACCAATAACCCAGGACTTTAATGGATGGCAGCAGTGCTGAACGATTTCAAACCTGTGATCCTATTTAGCATAATGGTGATACCATCACCTGTTTTGTGCTCCAAGATGCTCAAGAATGAGCAGAAACAGTGAAAATGCCTTTGCTAAGAAGGTAAATTCATATTCAACATACTAATTTCTGTTGATAGTAACTTATTTGTCAATGCAATTTTAAGGGAGGGAGCAGTAAGTAGCTTGCAGCATCAGGGGAACATTGTTTTGGGACTCTGAGGGGATTCAAACCAGAGACCTTGACGCCCTGCTCATCTAGATAGCTGCAGTAATACAGCGTTTTGGATAAGCTCAGCATTTAGGCTCTTTTTCAGAGCGTGAAAGTTTTATCTGTGCAGGAAATCCAGGAAGATTTCCCTCATAATTATTATACCGGTTCTAAAAAAAACTGGTTTAGTTTTTAACCTCCTGGTTAGAAGTATGACCAGCTTCACGGTTAAATTAGCATTAAAGTCACCAAAACTGGCAAAAAACAACAACAACGAGAACACACTAGAGGAGTTGTGTTTAATGATTAAAGAGATCAGCCCTGCAATGAGGCGCCGCCCTGAAAGGAAGGAGGAGGGTGAAGAGACATGATGTGATGATGTCACAGGGTAATCAAAAGGGGTTCAGGTTGGCCCTTGTTTAACAAATATTTATCTATTATCAGCTTGTTTTACATTTTCAGGTGAGGCTCAGGAAGCAAAAAAAAAAAAAAAAAACCGAACATTTTTAAAGAACAATGGACCATGAAGATCATCTAATATCAGAGATGAGTCCCTCTCCTTAACCGTCTGCTTCGACTGATCCCACCACTTTCCAATCAGACCTGCTTTCATCTGCAAAAGCATTGGAGGGCCAGGAGGCAGTGGGTAGATCCTATTATCAGCTCAGCATGGGATAAGCTCCATCAGGTCCAGGACACGGACCCCAAAGGCTTCAGTCCTGACCAAACATCTGGATTGGACCCGGGACATAAAGGTCAGCGCACAGGTTGTCTCCAGACAGTATGGGAGTGTGCAGGAGACCACAGGTCTGCAAAGCTGGATACGAGCCATAAGTGTGAGGAATGGAGGAGAGAGCAGATGCAGACGTAAAGCTGCTGTGGATGATCTGTGATGGAGGCTAATCCTGATTACCTCCGACATACAGAGCAGCAGGACACTGGACAAAGACATTTGTCTCCTCCTAGTTCATTTACAGCAATAAAACCATCTTCATTCACTTTAATAGAGAGAAAAGATATTCAATTTGCATAAATAAATGAGACTGTATTAAAAAGATGAACAATGATAGTGAGTCTTGGGTGTTTTTTTTTTTTTTTCTCATGCAGTTTCCTGCACATCTTCCTGGTTTGGTTTCCATCTTAAAGTCTTTGAGATCGTCCACAGTAATTTTTGTCCTTTTTTTTGGCCCTCCAAGCAACCTTTAAACTAAAGTTTGTTTGAATGATGTCTGGAACGACCAATTTTCCGTTTAGGTTCCCGTATCCAGAATGTCTAAAACACAACCACCTGTCTGATTCCTTACTAGTCACAGACTGAACACCAAATTGAACAGTCCTCTTTGAGTCACAGATTCAGCAGTAGGATTATGTGGTTTATTTATATTACTACACTTACTTGGACAGTATTTACCAAGCAGAAATATAACTTCTACTCAAAGTCAACTGATGTTATTTGAACGAAGCTGTAGCTCCATCCATCCTCTCATCAAATCCTCCCCATAGAATGATGCCACGACCATTGTGCTTCACAGCAGACTTTGTGGATTCATGATTCAAATTGTCTAAACTGATCTTCTTTTTCTATGTATTTGCTGTGTTTCTTACAAGGCTTGTGACAAACTGCAAACAGGACTTTTTCTGGTTTTCTTTTTGTTCCTCCTCCATATTAGTCAAATGCATATCACAGCCATCATGGCTTTTGCTACACGTTCTCTAAAGAACGTCTGAGGCAGGAAAACCCTGGAGCAAAAAATATATATCTCATGTGTTCAAGCAGACACTGACCAATTCAAAGAAATAATTAAATCTGAAGATGATAATAAACAAACACTTCTGAAATATTTGTTAATTTACAATAAAAATCAAAATATAATCACATTTAATTTCCTATTGGTATTAATAAAGTAGCTTTCAATTTAAATTGCATCATTTTAGTTTAAATATTAACCGCTCTCTTCTTTACTTTTGTTTCCTTCAGTTTGTTTATTTATTTTCTTACTGTGAACTTTTTGAAGCAGCAGTGCCCTCTTGTGGTGAATCAGGAACATGACGAATCAAAGGAGCCACGTTAGTTTTAATGTGAAACCTTTAATGTGCTCTACACAAGTCCACAGGCCCAAAACAACATGACCTGCATGCATCAACATAGTCATAACAATCTACTGTCCTTAAAGAAAACCTACAAAATCACATTGTAAAAAACTTAAAAAAAATAGCAGGCAGACAAGAGCAAGGAAGTGGTTCTCTATTTGTATTTATATCAAAGAAACGATGCATTAAAACATGTGACTCCAGAGTTTACTGTAGTAAACTTGAAAAAAAGGACAGAAGGAGTGGGACACCCTGCAGAAAAAAACATATAGACAATATCTAGTTACATCTAACAGATGGTCTTTTGCATTAATAACAGGTTTTCCACAAGTGGAGGAGAAAATGAAAATAAATCAAGCTTCAACAACTATACAGAAGGAAAAACAATGATTAAAAACAAACAAAAGGAATAAAGAAAGACATCAGCTTTTTTTCTAACAACCCAGAGGTGCTAAAAAACAGACGAGGACTCAGTCGTTCAATCTGGGTCAGGAAGAGCAACGCCAGCATTGCCCCTCCTTCCTTCCTCCCTTCCATCTCTCCTCTGTCCCTCCTTCTTTTTCAAGAGTCATGGAAAAATACCCCCCCACCCCCCAACCTTTTTTCTTTACTCATTCTTTCTTCTCGTCTCCTATGATCATTCTTACGGGCAGATTTTTCTACCCCCTTCTTATCCTCCTCCTCTCATGCTTTACACTAGTAAATCAGCAACATGTGGGTTTAATCCAAACCAGACCTTGACTTGTTCTGACGCAGCCTGCAGATTTCAGCTTTTACTCTTTTGCTTCACAACTTCACAAAATCAACAGAAGAACAAAGAGGCCCTGCTGCATCTTGTAACTTGCTTAGAAAACTATAGACATTTGGAAAGCAAGGCGTCCGTCACTTTAGATCCTCTTATAAAAATACAGTCCCAGAACTGAAACAGAGAGAGAAATGCATTGGCCTGCTGGGACTTTGTTTTAGTGCTGTAGGCGGAGCTGCGTAAGGGACTCTGCATGTGAACATTCATAAACAGATGAGCAAATCATGTGACACTGGATCATGTGTATTAGAGGTGGGGGGAACATGAAGGGCTCAGTGGGAGACGGGCGGTCACAGACATGCAGCTGTCCAACATTCCTGCCTTAGTCGCAGCTTCACAGAAAGGATCTCTGCTCTGCAAAACACAGGAAGGAGCAAACCAAAGTGCAAGACAAAAACACCAGAATGAGGCCATGAACCTGAATACAGCACAGCAAAGACCTGATCAACATTGATTCCTGTTCTACAGAGACATGCAAAAGTATTCACAGCCTTTAACCGATCCGGCCACAAGGAAATACTTTCTATTGGGCTTTTAATTCGAACGGGAAGAAGTGTAGAACTGGGGGGTACAACTCAGGAAAATGGGCTGCGGATTAGGATTCACTTTCCTTTACTCTGATACCCCTAAATAAAAGGCTATTTAAATCCAGTCTAACTGCAGACCTTCTGGTCCTGGCCTCAGAGGTTGTTTTGAGAACAACAAGCATCATAGAGACCAAAGAACTCAGCAGATGGGTCAGGTTGTTCACTCTGTCCTCTAAACAAGGAGAGATGATGGACCACCTGTAGACCTACAAGGACATGGACGTCCACCTAAACTGACTAGCTGGAGGAGGAGAGCATTATTTAGAGAATAGTTCAGCATTTATATAGAGAGAGCCATGTCTCAGGAAGGATAATATATCCAGGGGACACGTTTTAGTGGTGAACCCCATAAATCTGGGAGCAGGGAGAAAGGTGGAAGATGTCCTTCTAGCAGTTTGCTACAAGCCAAATACTGTAGGACACAAGTACAGGAGCTTTGATCGGACACCAGAACTGAACTGCTTGCTCTTCATTTAAAAGTTTATATATCGATTTAAATAACATCCTGAGCCCAGAATCCTCATGTGGAAGCAGGATGAAGATAAATCAAGGAAGACATTGTAGGAAGGAAAAACAACTAAAACTTTGTACAGGTATGGATCCCATTCTCTTCAGTTCTACACTGCTTTGTTATGTTCATCTTAAATGATCCAAATGACAAACTAATAACAAGCTTTTGGTTGTGACTCATGATAAAGCTAAAGGAAGATGAATATTTTTACAGGTCTCCGTAATAACTGAAGCATATCTGTCAGTTTTTATGTGTGTTCTGTGTAATTTATGTGCTCTAGTGACTTTTCTGCATTTGTTCTCCAGCTGGATCCCTCAGACAATAAGAAATAGCAGAAACAGTTATTGGAAAGCATGCTGCTCTTTCTACTGCCCAGACAACTTGGCTAAAGATATTTTACGCAGTGATACATTTCTAAGGAACACAGGCCTTATTGCAGGCTATTTAAAAGGCAGAGAGAACAGGACTCTGGCAGAGCTACGATCAAGGCCAGAGTGAGGAAACTGTAGCTCCACAGGCACTGACCTCACTACTTTTCTGCAGGAATAAGAGGAGCCAAAACGCTGAGGTAATTCTACTCTGAGACCTCTGTTCCCCACACATTCAGTTAAACTTAATACCAGCGACCGCACTGTATAGATGACGAACACCTGTCCAGCGTTTCTCACTGGTCACACCCAGTCCTGCAGTGAACGTTTGCAGTGCACCAAGGCCCTTGGGGTTTCCTTGTTCTGCAGAGTTCTGAGGATGGCGTAGATCAGGACGAGGATGCACAAGATGAGCACTAAAGGCACAGTGACCATGATCAGAGTCATGACCTTCGATTCGTTGTCAGCCACGGTGACGACCACGTTCACCTCTTTGTCCTTGTCTTCATCTGTGCTGTTGGGTCTGGTCACCACATCCTGGTCGCTGTCTGGGTTTGTGGGATCACCTTTTCCTGGGCGTGTTGGATGGACCGGTTTCTCCTCAAGCTTTGGATCTGGGTCCGGCTTTGGATCTGGGTCCGGCTTTGGATCAGGGACTCCAACACAGCCCATGAAATCCTTCAGGATGGAGCGGGGGTAGCCTTTGTCTGCCTCTGATCTGTGGTTGTCAAATCTCCAGTAATTGGAGCCTTTGTAGAAATAGGTGTAGGCTGCAGGGAAGGATAAGACAATGAGGCTGTGATGGTAAAGCATTATCTAGAAGAACAACAGTATACTAAACTTGATTCTCTATAGAGGCTAACAGTGGCGGAGACACAAGGAGGCATTGTTTCCAACTCACATATGCTGGTTAGCAACTGGCATATGACAGCTAGCAGCTGGCATAAACCAGTTTCCAACTGGCATATACCATAGGCTACTTTTGGCTCTAAGTGATGCTGGTTGTTTAAGACAAACCTGCTGCACAGCTGGTTCATCTTTCTTTCCGTGGGTGGCTATAATGATAACATAGCTGTCTTCTAACAGACCAATTATTAGGGTCTGTCAATAGGAGCAGTTTCTTATGAGGTACCAGCACTTTCTAACACATAAGCAAACCTGTTTACAACCAGAGATGCACCGATCCGATCCGATCCGATATTGACTAATTAGCTGGATCTGATATTGATTATTTGATATCGGAGATCCAATTCAGTGCACTTTTCCTGGAACTGCTATTTCTTTCTTTTTACTGCTTATTTGTTAGTAAAAAAATATAAAGTACATTTATATCCATGTTAGTTTGTTACTATTTTTCAACAATGTTTATGTCAAGGCTAAAGTACGGTGGACGACAGGTGCAAGCACGCAGTAAATGATGAAACGAGCTGCAAAAATACGTGTGATGCAAACTCTAAAACAGCACAAAACAAGCACAAAGCGCAAAACAAATGCAAAAAAAAATATTTTGCAAACAGGTGAAAATGTGCAGCAAACAGTGAAATGAGCTGCAAACATACGTACAATGCATACTCCAAAAAAACAACAACACACAAACAGAGAAAAAAAAACAAAGGCAACAGAAAACTTATGCAAAAAGAAAATTATGCAATCAGTAAAAAATAGAAGCAAAAAAGCTATAAACAACAAATTAATGCAAACAAAAAATATACAGCAAGCATAAACAAAATGCTGGGACCCCAGAATGAAAACAATGCAAATATCAAAAACAGCTGCAGGCTCTCTCTCTACAAAATTGGAAGTGTTCCCACCCACTAGTGGGAGTTGAAGAAAGAGCTAACCTAATAAAGCCTTTACTCTCATGGTGAGATATATGGTTCAATCATTTAATATTTGAATTGGATCAATGATTGGATCGGAAAAAACAGAAAACGTTTCTCAGGCTCTGGCCTTAATCCCATGAATTATGATCAGCTTGTCAAATAAAGTACCAATAGGATGCCATCAGGAACCAAACATTTTAGAGTTTAAGCCCCTTGCCTGCACACTGGTCTCTGCAGAGGCAGTTTGAGTGAAAAAGTAAATCTGAGGAGCATCATTCAAAGCTGTTCTACCATGAATCAACAGTCTAAAGGAGAGACAGTCCAAAAATTAGACTCTGTCCCTCTCTCTGCTCTACTTCCTTCAGCCTATCCAGTCTTTTTTGTTTTTGCACACTTCAATCCAGCAGGCTAACTTTCCACTCTGCGCCCTCCCTCTCTGCTTCTCATCTGTTTCTGCTGGTTTCCAGTTTTATTACTAAAAACACACACATTGCTGCTCTCATAAAAAGCAACGGGCTGTGCTAATGGTCCCTATTTCAAAATAAAAGCCTGGAAAAATCCCAATACCTCCATCATCACTAAGGAAGGCTCCCCTGGGAGAGGGAGGGATCCTGCCCCATCTGCTGATTGGTTTGGGAAAGTCGCGGTCTGCAGTCCGCGTCTCCTCATTGTAACGCCAGTACCTGCAAAAAAGCAACCGTTAATGCCACTAATGAGCAGCGACAGAGGCTCACCTTGGTCGCTGTGTCACTTACCTGTCTCCACTGAAGAAGTACGTGTACTCATTAGGCTCCCACCAAATAGCTGTGTCAATCTTGTGTGTGGGAATTCCTCGCCCATACTGATAGAGGGGCTGTGGATACCCAGGCAGCACGTCGGCCTCCCTAAACAGCCAATATCTATCATCTGCAAGGACAGAAAATCGGGATAATGTTAGCTAGTTCATTAATAATTTAATATTAATAATTTAATCAAACTCCTCACAACTTAAACATACAATAAGCTGCTACAATCTGACCCAAACAATTATCAGCTACACACTGACCCACTTTTACAAAGGGTGGTCCAATGACCCAAACTTCTCTCTACAGACAGACACAAGTATAAAAGCTCATTACAGATGGACCCCAAACAGTTTTCTATAGACTGATCCAAACGGATATTTAAAGACTGACCAAAATAACTCTCTACAGAGACTGACCCAATGACCCAAACATCTATTTACAGACAGATCCAAAAAGCTCTCTATAGACTGGCCCGATGACGAGTGGCAGTTCTAGACTAAATTTACCAAGGAGGGGGACTAAGGAATAACACACAAAAAAAACAAAGCAAGAGCGAAGATTTAAGTTTATTAAATCAGCCACAAACCTGTCATTTCTGTAATCCTTAAAGATAGGATATTTAATTTTATCTAAGGGACAAATCAGTTGCTGTCTCATTGGCAATGCATATCATCATAAGAAACTGATTTAGTATTAAACTTCAAATATCCATCTAAATAGTCATGTTTTTTTTTTTTAATCTTTGCATTTGCCCTTAATCTGAGCTGGTAAAGAAGGAGGAAGGACGGGTTTGGGATCTTTAAACAAAAATAATTAGATACCATGCACTTGAAATAAAATGGATGTTTTCTTTTTAAAACATAATTCATCTTATTTCATCTGCAAATCTTGTCATCTAACTGATTAAAAATTTTAATATCCATTTAGAGAAAATTTTACTTACATTTTGCAATTTATATTTTCATAATAGGAGCACTGGATCCTGCTTAACCCTGTCTGGAATCGCCCATGCCAAAAGAACTTTCTAAAGACTGACTCCATGACCCAAACATCCCTTCACAGAAAGATCCAAACTCAGCCAAAACAGTTCTTTACAGACTGATTCAAAGAACCTTCTACGAGTGAGAGTTAGGCTATTTTTAAGCTATTTCTAATTATCTGCTGCAGCCATATCTTTCTGCTTTGCCTCTTTACTAATTACGCCTACTCCAAATTCTTTTCATAATTTCTCCATGTTAGGAGGCATTGTTCATATTTCCCCTTAATATGCAAACAATCAGACTGACCTAGAAAGACATTGTGCTTATCCACCTGTGGCTGCTCGCTTCAAAGATTGCTCATTGTTGGGGCAGGAGCAAACATGCTCACCTGCCTGCAAGAGCACTCAGAGTGAGACTGAGTTGATGACAGAGTTTGAATGCCGCAGGGTTCATGTTTTTATTGTGCTTCCTCATGTATATGTGCAAATAAGGAGCAAAATATTTAAATATGTAAAATCACAGTTTCAGAAGCTTCAATGCCGATCAACATTCAGCATATGGGCCTAATTTCAGGGTATTTTTTCAATACGTTCAGTGAAACCAGCAGTTGAACTGAAATGTGCTGGACAGAACACTGAGGAGGGAAACCCAGGTGTAAGTCAAAGAACAGCTGTGACATTTTTCAGCTGCAATGCTGAAATAGGCTCTGAATCACTCTCTGGTTACATGAATTGATCTTTAGGTATCAATATGAGAAACTGGAGAATTTATTTATTTTAAACAAAGCAATCACAAAGAGAGGTACTTTGTGGACTTTACCTCACTTTTGAATGGTCCCCATGCTATACCAAAATTACTAAAAGAACAAATATAAACCCAAACATTACTTTTTAGCATCTGGAGATGAAGATTTGAACAGCCACACCCCGATCAGACCCAATTAAAGGAAATTGATAGCTGACATTTCTAAACTTCTTGTTACATTTCTATAGAAACAGGCTGTGTTTCTATAGAAATAGAAACACAGCCCGCTCTAATCAATATTTATGGCACTAAATAGCAGTTAAGCCATTTTAAATGAGTGTCTGAACGTCTAGCGGACGAAAACATTGTGGACTCCAAATTTCCCACAATGCACCTTGAAAAGTAGTGATTGTAACTACTTGATCCATCTGGGAAGACCGATCCGTACCATCAGCTCATTTGGGCAACCAGATATGACCTAAATTACATTTTTTTTCCTCCCCAAAAATAGTGAACATACTTAACTATAATGTGTTAAAGGTTAATAATGTATTTCCTTAGAAAATAAATGCTTTAAAATCCTTTCTGTTTTAACACTCATCTGTGCCCGATCTGTACCAAAAATGGGATTCTACACTACTTCAGGGAGCTAACTTTTTCAGCTTTGGATTTAAACATGAATCTAGTCTTTTTGAGTTTTATGTTTTGCTTTTGTGTTAATATAATGGTTGAGTGCGTAACCTAATGGTCTATAGTGCGTAACCTAAAGAAAGAAACAACTAAAATGCAGATACACATGGTTTAATCATATTTTGTCAGGCTACTTTGAGCATGTCCGATAATGACGTCAGACAAGCAGTTTAACAGAGAATATGTAAAAAGCATCAAAATTGTCTAAAAAAAACTCAAACATTTTTTCAAAGATGTGCATAAGCATTCTTTAGTGAGTTAAGGATAGAAATAAGTAATCTTTGTTCCATAATAACATTATTTATGGAAACCCGGATGTTTATCTGATTGTGCAAAGGAACCAATCGTACTTCCTGTACGGATCCTGCAGTGAGAATTATCCATGATCACTAAATGAGCAGATATATCCTAGAATGCGCAGAGAGCTCTCCTCGCAAAGCACTATGGAATATGCTGTAACAGCAGCCATAGGCTGTCTCTACCACACAGCATCAACTAATAACAAAGATGGGCAGGCAACCTGCAGTGGAGGCGGAGATATGTGACCAACAGGGAGCTAAAAGCAGTGATCATCTGCCCAAACGGTAAGTTAACTGAGTTTGAAATAAAGTCCACTATATAGTCCTCGCCTATATAGTGATTGAGGGATCTAGGGGTTATGGCGGATGTTCAGACACAGCCACAGTCTTTAAATGAGCTGAATATGGAAGATCAGCTGAAAAAGCATAAAGTTAAAGCTTCTGTCTGTGGTTTGATGGAAAAGTAAAAATTTCTTTAGGTTAAGAGGCAAGAGCTGATTAAAAACCAGAAGAAAAGAGTTCTGTAAAACTGAACTCCAATGCTCTGTCAAACTTCAGAAAGCCAGACTCATCATAAAGCAGGTCGGCTGTTTGGAGAGTAGAGCATAGAAAGAAGCTGATGCAATCCCTGGCCTCGCTCTGCTGAGGCCTTCAGGGGCTCAGCTGCAGGGTTCTGGCCCAACAACAGCTGCCACGCTGCAGAGGCCTCATTCGGGAAGCACTCCCTGAACTCATGCTCACACAAACACAAAACTGCGTCCCAGTCTGCAGCCAGCAAACACTTGGCTTATGAGAGAACTTGCTCTCTCCTCTTTGAAAGACTGAACGATTTCGGGGTGAGCTCATTTCCTCATAAATCAAGCTGTGTGCTGAAAAATGCTGCGTTTGCACGGTTTCCAATCAAACCAAAGCACGGCCTCATGATTCTCTGCCCATTTGTGTTCGTTGATCACTAAAACTTTTCCAGTCTGGCATCAGGGAAGGCGAAGCAGGAGGAGAAAGCAGCTGAAACCTTTAAAGAAGACAAATTTTCCATCGTGTCGCTCATAGGCTGCGTCGATGTTGTCAGGGAGACCGTTCCAGAAGACAGATATCGGCATGGGGTAGTTATCTATGACCCGGTTCCTCCGAACCCGCCAGAACCAGCGTCCCTACAAAAGCAACCAAGCAATGATGTTTATTGCTCTCTTTTTATTCAGCTGTTTTAGATTTTGAAAACGGAGCTCACCTTAAAAACAAACATCTCCCCCCGCAGCATGGTCACCGTATCAAAGCCCCCATCACAGATATTCGGTGGCTCCTTGTCTGGCACCTTGGGAGGCCTGGGTTGAGGGGGAACATCTCTTCTGTCAGGTGGGGTGACAGGGTCCGGTTCGGGTCCTGGTTTGGGCCCAGATTTGGTGGGAGTAGATGTGGGCGGAGCGTGAGGGAATTTGGGGCTTGGATCTGGCTGGGCTGGGGGGTCCAGGTGGCCTTTAGTCGGGATGGGGGATTCAGAAGGGGAATGAGTGGGTGGCAACGAGAAGGGTTTATCTTCAGAAACCCCAGGGGAGGTTGGGGAGCTGTTGGGCTGATCATCATACGAGGGAGGAGTAGGCGGAGCATCAGAGACCAGCGGAGGACCTATGAAAGAAGCAAAGGAGAAGATTTAAGGACGTAGGTGACTGAGGGTCAGAACCACATTTCTGAAACAGTTTAGTTCATGTTCATTTCCACATCTTCTCCCTGAGGGTTCTATCTTCTAACCACAGTCTGTCTGTGATTTCCTGTGATGGACTGATGACCTTTGCTGGAGGTACACAAAATCTCCAGTTTGTTTACAAAAAAACTTTTATTTCTGTCTTTATAGAGAATTTAAACACCTTAAAGGAGAAAACCTCAGGCTTTTGGTGAAAGTTACTTCATTTTGGCAAGTTTTTGCATCAACAGGCCAAGTTTCATGTATTTTACATGCAAAGGTCCATTTGATTCATCCAAAGATGAAAAATAACACTGCACATCATTCTGAGCACATCATTATAACTATAAAAACACACTGGTAGCAGCATCATGATGTGAGATTCTTTTCTGTAGTAGGGCCTAGTCAAAGTATAGACCTAAATCCAACAGAGGATCTGTGGAAACAGATGTTCTCAGATGCTTTGCCTGATTTTTAGATGTTTTACAAAGAAATCTGTAGAGATTTAAGCAGGACGAGACAAACAACAGACCCGCAGCTCATAGGAAGTGAAGGTATCGAAGCTTTTTGTGGATGTGTGTGTTGTAATCCCTCACACGTCATTAATGCCAGCTAAGAGCCATTGTTCTCTTCCTGCAGTCGCAGATATTTCCATGGATCAGTCCAAGCAGCTGCAAAGAACCAGTGTCCAGCAACTGTCCAGCAGAACAACACAGTCAAACCAGAAGACTGGAGCTGAATTATGTAGAAATGTTTACTCCAAAACACAGCAAGCTGCTCACTCTGTAACTCCACTGTTTGGTGTTACGAAGGTCATGGATGTGGCTGGATTTAAAGGTCAGCAGCTGCCAAAATCAGGAAAGTAAGGGGAATGGATGAAGTATTTTAAAACTCCCTGAATTTATCACCCTCTGGACTCAGTGCAGGAGGTGGGGGAATGAAAGGATCCTAATCAAATTAAATTAATACCTCCGTCGGATAATGTCTCCAACCCCATGCATAAAGCTGTTGTAGAACTGGAGAGCTACTTCAGTGACAGACTGCTGCACCCTAAATGCACCAGGAAGCGTTATCACAGATCCTTCCTCCAGCAGCTGGAAGACTTTATAACCAACACTGTTCCCATCAACCTCAATAAGTTGTTACATTCATGCTGATTTTGCATAGTTTCTGTCTAAGTCAGTTAAATAACAACATTCTTGCACATCTCTGGTGTTGTTGCTCTATTTTCACAAATGCATTAATGTAAAATGTCCACAGCTGTATATTGATTATTTATTCTCTAGATACACAGTATTTATACGTTTATTTACACTGTGCAGTATTTTATTTGTTGATTCTTTTAATGCAGTCACTTATTTTGTTATTTTCACCCACTTTTTAAGGTCCGCATTTATGTGACCACTTTTGCTATAATCTGGCCTGGATGCATCTGTTATAATCTCAAACATTTCTTCATCTAAGAACCTGCAAGACATTTTAGATGTTTTGAAAACATTTCTGATGTGCTGTGGTCTTCACCAGAATGTATCTGAAAGGGGGCTAATCATCAAACTAAGGGAACTAGGCTTTTTTTCTACAGTTTATAATGAAAATAGATGCAAACAAAAACAGAGGTGCATCCACTACTCTCAAGTCTGCAAAAATCAACAATAAGGTGGACAATAATGATAAATAATAATAAATAATGTGGGTTTTCTGCTATTTAATTAAAACATATAAAACAGGTGTAGAGTATAATGTAGTATATGCACTGTCACCATCAATTCACTGTATTTTATTGCCCCACATCTGAAAAAATAAAATAAAATCATAGAAATAAATGTGAATTAACCAGTGACATCCAGTGAAGTAGATGTAGGGTTTTCAATGTGTCAATTAATAATAAATGTAGAATGACCTATAAGAAATTTGTTAAATTACATGCCCCCAAAGGATTTTTGTTAAGAGCGTTTCTCGTTGTGTGTAGAAATTAAGCAAAACACTTTATCTGAAATAATAGAGACAATAAACAAAACAAAATGTATTTTGCCTAAAAATATCTATCATTAGAAGCTCTATGTTATTGGTGCACCAGATTTCTTTTTTTGTCCTACATGATATTTTCAATAAAATCAAAGTGGAGAACCCCTAGCATGAATATTATGATAGCGATAGTAATGCTTTAAAATTACAGGACTTTGAATTATATATAAAATAATACCAAAAATAGCAGAAATATTCATACATTTTAAGTAATTGTAATGACCTGGCTGGACAGCTGCACCACATAATATTTTGACAGTAAAAATAATTGAAAAGAAATTACAAGATAAGATTTTGTTTTAAGTTATAGTGATGGCATCTTCCGAAGATGTAGTACTGATATATTATATTGTTATAGATTTGATGTATAGATGTTTATATATTTTTTTTAAATATCCCAACAACCTGTTTCTATAGAATAGAATAGAATTCAACTTTATGTAAATGTAGTTTGCATCTATCCAGAAGTGCTATACATACTATAAATATTTATTTACATGTGCACAGAGACTACGTGTGTATTGACTATAAATGGTATATATAAACAGAGAGTGATTGTAAGAGGCTATAAAATAAATATGAAGACTATATACAGATTATAGAGGAAAGCTAGGAGATATATAATATATATATATATATATATATATATATATATATATATATATATATATATATATATATATATATATATATATATATATTATATTATAGAAAACAAACTGAGTGTATCCATATAACATTCATTTACCGGATTATTCAAACCTTGCAGGACGAAATGATGTAAATTATTGCCGTTTTTCTGCATCTTTTAAAACAGTTTCAGAGTGCAGCTTCTTACCGTACAGATGCTGTATTCCTCTGATGTCATCCTCATGCAGGCTGAAGTTCTGAGTTTCCATCCACCGGTAGAGAGGAGCCATCATAGCATCAGGGTCACCTGAATGCTCCAGACCCAGAGCGTGGCCGAGCTCATGCACTGCAACCAGGAAGAGGTCTACACCTACAGCACACATGATGGAGCCAAACAATAAAGAGGAAATGACGTCCATCATCTATGTAGAGCTTAGACTGCATCAGGATGAAACACAAACAGTGAGGATGCAGCAAACTGAGCAGAACCACAAAGAAACAAACCTTTTTGATTTTCATTGTCCAGTGTCCATGGCTCATCTGCATCAAAGTGCGTGTCTCCACCAATTCCTGGTCCCGGATAGTAAGCATGGGCCAGAGACCCACCCTCACCATCGAACAGAGACATATCACCATGGAAACCAGAGGCAAAGAGGATCAGGATGTCACTGAGCTGCGCACGGCTGCTGTTGGTGCTGCTTTCTGCTGGCAGCTCCTGGAAGCTGAGCGGCGTCACACGTTTCCAGACATCGACGGCCCGGCGGATGGCGTCATAGGTCCGCTCTGGGCCCAGGGAGGACGGGATCTGCTGGTTTAATATACTGGAAGAAAGACGTTCTTTAGCACTGGAAACAGAAAGTTTATTATTATTTTTTCATTATTTTTAGGGAGGGGAACCTGTATGTGAGGCGGTCTTTATCCCATCCTTTCCCTGAGAGGGCGTAACGTTTCCTCCTTCTTGGCTGGCTGACCCCCTCCTCAGGTCGTCTGTCAGGGAGGCCACAGCGAGGCCGCCGCATTGCCCTGCAGCCAGAAACACAATCAAACAGACCCTTTGTGGTGTTGCCGTTTGAATCTAAAATTGGGAACACATTTTTATCTATTAGAGGTTTTATCCAGAGTGGGCTCTAGAATAAATCTATATAGTGGGCCAAGGTGGGGCCAGGGTTTTTTCATGGTGACACCAAATGAAACAATCCTTTGAAATATTAAGTGAACCAAAAAGCTATTTGCAGCTCTGGAAACCTCCATATAGTAAATGAAAACTGTGATCATATCTAAATATGAATAAAAGTGGAATGATGTCCCTTTTTCACTTATTGTTATAATGAAACTCATAAAGAAACGTATTCAATTATGGGTTGTATGCCAGCACATATCATTTATATACCCCAAATTTATTTAGCATGATGTCTTTACCACAGAGGGCCAGGACCAGATCTACTGGGGCTCTGGCCCCTGTTGGCCCCTTTCTAGAACGGCCCCTGGTTTTATCTGATCCTCAGGTGAGACATATTCATACGGTAAGGAGGCTGCTGCTCGACATGAAGCTTCTGGAATCACTCAGGCTGAGTTCATTAAAACACTTGGCTTCCCCAAAGGAGCCCGCCTTTTGTGTTTACTTCATCAGTATTCAGCAGGGTGGAAGCTGAATGTGAATGCTAGCCGGCTTTATCCGGTCCAAAACCACTTTGGATGCATCAGTAGGATCATTGTCCTGTTGCAACAGCTGGGTCCAAGTTTCAGCCATCGAGCTGTTTGGTTTGAAGGGAAGTTGAATAGTTCGGTGCAGGAGTGTCTGAAGTACAGCCTGGGGGCCCTTATCGGACCCGGGGGGGACACATTTTTAAAATTTTTACGGTAAGAGTTTCTCTGACTGATTAAATGCTCTTGAAAAAGAAAAACAATTAAATAAATGTCCTAGTATTCACCAAGTTGGTTGTATTTCATAGAAGAAACACAAACACTCTGTGATTTTAACTTGGATCAGATCCATTTTCTGGTTCTTCTTTAGGGTCGACTCATTCATAGATCCATTTTCTACTCTGTTTTATAGAAATTGCATGTTTAGTTATAATGGAGCAGCAAAAAAAAAAAAAATGAAGTTAACTTACACAAAATCAAAATCAGTATTTTTGTATTTTCCAATTTTTAAAACCATATGACTTTTCTTGGTTCATCAGAACATCCATTCTGTTGATTTTGGCCTATTTACAAAATGTTTTTCCAGCACTGATCTGAGGGTAGAACTCTTTTCCTTTCACTCCATCCACTCTGCACAATACACCTGTTCCCCTGATGCTGTCACTACCATGCTTCCTGTGGGTTCAGTGTTGTTAGGATTAAACTATACAGTCAGATTTTACTCTATTTTTATGTTGCTCTGTCTGACACACAAAGTGAAGTTTGTGGTTAGAAATGTGAGAAAATATAAATCTAAATACTTCTGCATGCAGCCTTAAATGGACTTGTTAATCTATGCATGTTTCATCTGCTGTTTAATGCTAACAAATGTTGGAGCTCAGAGCTTACGCGACAGTGGCAGGGTCCATTTTCCCAGTCACCTCCAGGCCGTAGAAGCGCTGCATATCACTGATGGCTTTGGACAAAATCTGAGCCGAATGCATGGTGGACATCTGTCTGCTGGCCTGGGACAGGTAGCCAAAGTGACGAAGCCAAGCCTGGGAGAAGAAAGTCTGATTTATTCAGGTCAAAAGGTGGATTACTTCAGGCTGTTTTCATATTTCAGCAGCAAATACATGAGCAGGACAGCTGGAGGGAGCTGAGAGAGAACGTTAAACGTTGGAGTGCTTTTCAGGAGTTAAAAGGCAACAAACAGAGAAGATAAAAACCAGATGGCTCACATCAACAAGGAGAGCATTCCTGGACTGACAGACCAGGCGAGGGGGATGGAAACACGATAACTAGGTATTTTTTGGTAAGAACTGAACTCAATGATGCTAGTAAACATCCTCTGCGTGGAAACACGTCCATGACACAATCGAGCTCCATCGTTAAAACGCCTCAGCAGCAGGTCCAGCATGCAGCTGGATCAGAACTGGTTTGTTTTCAGAGCTGACAGAGAAAAGGTCCACCTGGTACAGACTTACAGGTGTGTTCTCTAAGAGCTGTATAAAGGCTAGGCTTTAAAAAGAAGGCAGATGTATTATGTTTTTATTTTATTATTTTTTTTGTTCCTCCAAAATGTTTGAGATTGTCAAACAAATGTTAATCCAGAATAAAAAGAAGCCAAACAAAATAAAAACAGACATCTACCCAAACCAGTGAAAAGCTATTTACCACCCTACCTTGCAAGCAGCACCCAGACCTGATTACTGCAGGACCCAGAGCATAAAGAAACCTTTAAAATAAAGCCCAACTCATGGAGGAGGTCCAAGAAGAAACCAGGACATCTTACTGCTGACCCAAATTAACACAGGCCCGGCTCTGATGTAAAACTAACAACATATGAGAAGGACGTTACCTCTAGTCTAACATGATGCCTGTGGCGTGATTGTCTGAGGACAATGGTCCAAAACAAAGCAGCACGTCCACCCTGGAGTGTTTTACAAAAACAGAAAGGTTTTGGAGTGGCCTAGTCAAAGTCCTGACCTAAATCTGATTGATGCACTTATCTTAAACAGGTCATCAAGCTCCAATACCCCCAATGAAAACAGTACATGGGACTCATTACCGTTTACACTGCAAAAAATGGAAATCTAAGAAAGTGCAGTTTTCTTAAAATAAGTATTTTTTTCCTTGAATTAAGCAGGTAAGTAAGGCACTTTGCCAATGGTGTAAGATTATTTACATTTACAATAAGAAAAAACAACTACTGTCTCTTATTTCATGTGCATTATATTTAATTATCTTTTTTTAAAGGTAAACACACTCATTCCACTGGCAGATAATCTTATTTACCCACTCAAATTAATGGTAAATACACATATTTTAAGACATTTCCCCAAATTTTAAGATCATTTTTGCAGTGCATCGGGGTTAGGGGGTGATTAAGTTTAACAAAGTCCAACTTTGAGGTCTGGTCCTGGATGTTGGCCCTGCTCCAACACATCTGATTTAATGTCAGATTTACCTCCTCAATTTGACAACAGAGGCTTTCTGGTTGAGTAATCTTTAAACTGAGTCGGACCATGGGTAGCACCTTAGGATTATTAAGGATAGTAATCCTTTGGAAAAGTTCTTCTTTGTCTCTTCTCTCAGACTTCTTCAATCTGAGGAGTTAGACTCAGCTTCATGAGCATTAGGCTGATTTAACATTGAAGATTAAACTGGCTGCTCACATGAAACCAGTTCAAAACAAGACAAAGAACCTGTGCAGAAGACTTACTTCACTTCAGTTTATTCATGAAAGCCAAACAGCTGATTGGTTTATCCTTCTGATAGAGATTTAAATGTTTCAGATCTGGATTGATTTAGTTTAAAGAGGCTCCAGAGGTTCTTTCCTTCCTGACCTTCTGCCTAATTGGATCATGATCAGCTCACCTCAGCGTTGAAGCTGTCTTCATCTGGCATCTCTGCGCTGCAGGAGACAAAACACCCCGAGATCATGATGGTGATGATGAAGAGTGTCCACAGCTGCTGGGGGGACATCTTCCTCCCCAAAGCTGATATGAGATGATGATGAAGATGTTGCTCCAGCAGCAGAAGGCAAAGCACTCTGGTTGTTCTTCACACTCCTCTGCAACAAGTGGTCATCTCTGACTGAGAAGGTCCGATCTGCAGATGATGGGGCATCTGCTTTAATCCATGGTTACAGGCAGGACTGCATGCCTCTGGTTCGGTTCGGTTTGGTCCGATCAGCTGCTAAGTGCGGGTAGAAAACCCTGCAGCAAACTCGGGTTCAGATGAACCGGATCCTGCAAAGTTAAATAGTTCGTTTAGTCCGTGCTTAAAACTGGGCATGAAAGACACGATCAGAACCAATCAGAATCAATCGGTTGTGTTCGGCTACAATACATATTTAAAAAAAAAAGAAACGACGGAAATTCCCGATTAGAGATGATAAACGATTTCAATGAGGGAGGTCGCCTCCCTGTATGGCAGGTCCTTATATCATATAATCAAACCAAGTCATAATGAAATTGATTTTATTTATTGTTTGGATTGGAAAAATAAAGAGCGAGAATCGGCCACTTTATTAGATTCACTCTCTGGTCTGGAGAGAAAATCCCCAGCAACTGATTGGAAGAAAATGTCTTGAGGTCTGGTGGCATGGGCCAGATGCTATAGTTCAACCACAACCACTAGAAAATGACTGGAGCAGCTTAGAAAGTGTTCCCTGGTTTGATGATTCATCATTTTAGCTGAAAAGTAAGGATCAGTCCTGTTAGATCAAAAGGTCGGACTGGAGGAGGTAGTTTCATGGTGTGGGAGACGTCTTCTTGATACACTTTGGAGCCCTCAGTGCCCACCTACAATGGTTTAAATCCTATAGCACAGGGATGCTCATGTCCAGTCCAGAAATTAACTTCTTGGAATATATTTACTTAATGTCTCCAACATTTTGCTGTAGCTAAAATTGTTTAAAAAAAAAAAAAATTTCTCTCTCTGGACCCTCTAAATTCATTCCACCGTTTAGCCCAAATGGAAAGGTTGAACTTAAAACAAAAATGGTTGTCATTTAAAACATTTCTGGCTACCAGTCAAACTGTACCAAGTCACATTGTTCAGCCTATATTGGGCTCAGTTGACCCATATCATTAGATGTTCTTTGATCTTGAGTATAGACACATTGGTGCAGTCACTTTACACATGCAGAACCCTTCAGGTTCTAACCCTTTAGCCAAAGCAACGCCAGGTCATTCAGTACCAGGTTGGAGCCATTTAAACCCACGAGAAAATGCCTTAATTTATCATGATTTGATGTCAAGCAATCGTCAGGCGTTTGATTTGGCTGGCTGATTCAGAGGGGCCATTTAAATTGTTGAAGCTGGGGCCCACTGAATTTTTTATCTAGCTCTGATCAGCTGCTGTCCTCTGAAAGCACTCAAAGCCATGTCAGAGTGACTGTACTCTATGATAATATGGCTTGCCATAATCAAGGAAGTTGAGCCACTTCAGAAAGCATGAGGACGCCATCTGCTTTTTTATTGTTAAACTGCAGCTGGTCAAACAGAACCTAATTCTTGGAAAAAAAAAAAAAAAAAAAAAAAAAAAAAAAAAACTCCATTCCACATCAATCATTTATGATCGATTCAGTTCTGATGTCGAGTGAAGGATGTGAAAACATTCCAATGTTGGCTGTAGAAGTTCAACAAGTTTTAGATTTTCTGATTTTTAAACCTTATGATCAGTCTTGGCATTCTCCAGAATGAGCTGGAGACCATCTCTGGATTTGCCGTTTTCCTTAGGTCAAATAAGCAGACATAAGCTTAGGTTATCCCAGGTGAGACCAGTTCCAGAAATCACTAGCAGGAAGAGTCAGTCAAGAATTCGGCCAAGTGAGCATGTCGACTTTGAAATGAACATTTCTGCCTCATGAGTTTAACAATACAACATGTCTAATCAAAAAAGGAATAAGATGTTTAATTTTTGGATTTTTTTTTATTATCTTCAACAATTACTAGTTGATAGGGAAGAGTCTGAGGGAAAAATAAACTGAGAAAATATTGAATTACAAATTATTCAGTCCTGAAAAGGCTGTTGAAACCTCTGCAGAGGGGAGCAAAACAGAAATAAAGAGTTTGTTTATGCTGCCGACTGCAGCCGGCTGGATGTCAGTGAGCTTCAGGTTTTGTGATCCTCCTGCTGCCTGCCTTGGCCACGCTGATGAGGACGGTGAGGAAGAAGCCTAAAGTCCAGACTCCGGCCACAGGAAGAACCACGGTGGTCAATATACCTTAAACAAATACAACATCTGCATTAAATCGAGACAAACTGACTAGATGAACAGCTTCCAATAACCGAGGCTTAAAGAACTCACTGGACTCCGGCTGGTCTGGCATTTCAATCCTTATGGGTCCGTATGACAGCAGGCCTTGGCTGGGATACTCCCTCAGTGCTTCTCGTTTACGGATAACATTACAGCTCTAGAAGAAAAACAGAGTCAGCAGGCAGTTCTACAGCATTTCATATTCTAAGGACAGTGAGCAGCGTTTACAGGCATGCAGGACTTGTGGTCATCCAGGTCACACAGTTGCACACTGCAGTGCAGGTACAGCTCATGAGGCTCTGTGGTGAAGCGAAACATGTCGAAGCTGTAACGAACGGTGGAACTGTCTCCGTTCTGGCTGATGAAGGAGACTGTGTGGTCGTCCACACAGCTGAGGAAGAGGGACCGTGAGACGATGACTGGTCAAAGCACAGAGAGAATGGAAGAATATAAAAAGATGTTCTGACCCATTATGAACGAGGCTGTGAAGAAGTCCTTCTGTAGCGTTTGGCTGAGGAGACTGTGTGGCCCAACAGTCATTGACACGCAGCAGGAAGTAATCTTCAGGCACCGTCACAGCCACCTCTATGTAAACCTACAGATCAGACACAGAAGAGCAGGGTAAGGTGCACCTTCTACAACTGTGCCCTCCACTTATATTGCAGGATTAGGAAGTAATGTTAAGCAGGTTTTTTGAAGGGTTACTTTTTTCCCTTACATACGAGTACAGAAAATACAAACAGGTCTGGACACCTACAGGCTGAAACCTGCTGGATGATAAATCTCAGATCTCTGCTGGCTTTTTCAACCCTTTCTTAAAGACATATCTCTCAGATCTGCCGTTGAAAGTTCAGGGGTTTATTCCAGAAAGCTCCCAGACACCAAAAATAAACATTGGAGATGTTCTCAAGACCCAAAGCTTCTTTAAATCCAAAAATGATCATTCTTTGCTCAGTCTTAGACTTTCCTTCTTCAGTTACATTCACTTTGAGGACATCTGAGCCCAGAGCTTCATCAGGAATAGAGTGGTGTCACCTCACCTTGTGATTGAGCTCAATAGTTGGAGTATGGGTGTAGGCATTGGTGAAGGTGTGGTCAGCATAAAGCAGCATCTGTATGGTGGCCTCCATCTCATCTATCCGCATCATCATCTCACTGGTTGTAAAGGAGACAAAAATGACAACCAAATCCAAACTACCGCAGGCTGATCAGAATTTGTTCCATTTGGTTTTCCTGAGGGACGTTTACCTGGAGATGGGGGAGACCGGAAAAGGCAGGCTGACAGTTCTGATATGAGGATAGATGCATGTGAAGTCCATTTTAAAGTTTGGGTCTCTGATTATGTTCCCCTTAATCTGCGGCTCTGATTGGACAGTCAGCGAGTAAAGAAGGTGGGTTGAATTTTTCTGCAACAGAACAAAGGTTTAGTTTGGGTCATAGATGTCAGACATGGGGAGTAGCGGTGCTCTGGTTTTACCGTCAGAGGTTTTCCCCCACAGGCCAAATATTTCTCCTTGGAGATCCGGAACATGTAGTACGAGGTGTCTCCAATGACTTCCCTCTGAGCCCGACAGGATTTGTTGGGCAAATGCAGAGCCTCCAGCGGCACTTTGTGGTACAAGAAGAAATCTTCTGTGGCTCTGATGCTCATGTAGTCTCTGCCACACACAACTTTAATCTGAGCACCTGAAAGTGAAATAAGACCAGTTTCACTAGTCAATCGTGGCTCCATGTTAATGTTACAAGCTCAAGTCTTCCAGTTTCTCCAAGTTAGTCCAATCCAACGACCAACTCTGTGAGTAAGGTCTTGTTCCCCTTCATCTCCCTTTATATAGACTACATCTTTCCTGAAGAATTTAATTCCAGACGTCAATCCAGTTTAACTTTCATTCTTTTCTAAAGCTTGATTTTGTTGGCTACTAGAAAAGGTTGCAGAGACCCAGATAGGTCCCATTTATGTAGGTTTCAGAGCTTCATCCCCGTTCATTCTGGCTTTATAATGATCTCTTAACAACATTCAAATTATTTCAAACAATGTTTTACTAAAAGATCCAAATTTCTAGTTGCCGTTTGCGGCTCCGGTTCTCCATCAGGACATTCTGCATCAAGACAGCAAAGTTATTTTCATACTGCCTCTCTAACCTCTGGGGTTCCGCAAAGTTTATTTCTGGGTCAAATATTTTGTTATTACACTCTTCTATAACCAGGCCTTATCCTCTCCATTGCCAATACCATCTATGCAGATGACATAAAACTAAACAGCTCTTTAAAACCAACCAGCCAGATAGCCTATTCACCATCATCCAATATTTCTCAGATCAATGACCTGCTGGTTTTAAACACCATGCAACTCCACCCTAAAATCAGACTTCATCTTTTTGCGCACACACAACCACCGCCACCCCCACACTTAAAATCCTATTCAGACATATTGGCTCCATTTATCTTTCTGGTTTATTTAGAAAACCTATCAGTGACATATTCTAAGCACATCTAGAAAACGTTCACCATTTTATCTTCTGCATTACCGATTTAAAGGTACACTATGCAACCGGTGTTGATTTTCCAGCGAGGCTCCCCCCAGAGGGCGAAAGTAAAAGTGCACTGTCGTAAATATGCACAGCTGTTCTCCTGGTTTCTCCGTCAAGCCAGGCGCGGTTGTTTTGAGCTTAGCAGACAGGCGAACGCAACGAATGACTAATGCTGCGTTCACACCGCAGCTGGCGCGACAGAAGCAGCGAGTTTACATGCAAAGTCAATGGTTGACGCGCGTCAAGGCGCAGCAAAAGGTCCCGCGGCGCGTTTTGAGCAGCAGGTGCAGCACGTCTGAACAGCTGAAGCAGCGCGTCGGGCGCGTTTAAGCATCTGACGCAGGGAGAGAGACACAGCGCTGATGATCACTCCTCTTAAACAGTTTATTGACGCCTAAATTAACTTAAAATGCAGAAATCTGCCGGCAGAATATGCAGTTTGGATTATTTAGATGAAAAACACCTACCAGCTGCCGCGGTGAACCGCGAGGAGGTGACCCGGCTAGAGGCTGCTGATGAAGGGATCCCTACTGTCGGCGCACCGCTGGTATGTGGGGGTCTGAGCGGCTCCGACAGAAAAAATATTGAAGGCAGGATAATAATCTGAATGAACTGACTGCACTGATTACGTTTTCAGGTGTATTTTCTCACTTAAACACATATTAAAACTACTTTATTCTCACTGATCACAGCAAATATAGCTGCAAGGCAGAGAAAGGATAGTGAAGCTCCGCCCAATGCGCGTCAGACCCACTTTTGCACCGTGCAGCCAGAGCAGCAAAGCTGCTTCAGCCGCGCGTCAGAACTAACTGGTACAAGCAGCAAAAATGAAGCAGCAGACGCGATTTTGCTGCGTCCGATGTGAACGTAGCATAACTGCACAAAGATCGCCACTGTGCTAGCAACGAGCATGCTTTTAACTGGGGGGTGTAGCAGTTCTCGCCGTAAAGCAAGACTGACTCTCGCGAGACTTCTGAGCCTGTGGGTGCGGGTCGGTGCTCCTGCAATTGCAAGTGCGGTATTTCCCCCACAGACCACCAGGGCGGCCGAGAATACCTTTGTTCAACCTGAAATGAATCATTTAATCATCCATAACGTTATGGAACACAATTAACTGAAAAATGTTGCATAGTGTGCCTTTAAAATCTCCAAGCCATTTAGGACACAGACAAATTTCTCACAAAATCCACTAAACCCACTGGTTTTTATACCCTCCACTCTGGCTCCCAGCAGATACAGTTTAGTTTTACAGTCATCTTGCATCTTAAACTTTAGGACTAAATATACAGGCTGCTGAATATCGGTCCCTGATCTAAACACAACTGCTAATAGCCGTTGGTCCAAACCCAGATTCTGCTGGTTGTTTCTCAGATGAGCCCCTAGGAGGCATCATCTTTCACCCCGTCCTACAGATGATTGCATATTTGTTCCGCTGACCTGTGGGTGTTTTAAAAACCTGTCTCTAATCATGCTATTAGGTCAATTTATTGCGAATCGTTTGTTTTACATCATGTGCAATACAGTATAAATGTCAACCCAGAGAGTTCAGTTTGTGGTATTAAAAGGATCATTCCCCTTTTCATTTCATCCAAGCAGCAAGATCGTCCTGTACTCTAGACGGCTCCTCTTGAATAATTTGACAGACTTTGATCCATTTTAACAGTCATTCATTTAGCTACTTAAACTTTTCTTAAATCATTCTGACAAATGGGCTGCTAAACATTAAGGGTGTTTAACTGTTGTAATTTGGTTTCAGAATACAGAAAAAAATATCTCAGAATATTCAGTGCAGAAGAAGCTGGCTACACAGACAACCATAAAACACAATAGAAAATTGAGTGGAAGGAAAAGGTATGATGGAAAGATTTCAAACAGACATGATTCTCAAGAACAGTGATGCCCAACTAGGGGTACTAGTTCCTCTAGTGGTCTGCCAATGCACTGCATGGGATATATGAAAACATTCAATGTCTTACTTCCCAGATCAAGTAATACAATAAAATAGGGCTGGGATTGGTTTTTCCCCTGCAAGGACCCAAATGCAAAATAAACCAAGATTTTATCAACCAAAAAGATGGGGGGAAAAAATGCCCTAATCAAAATTTACAAGAGAAGAATGCACCAAAGCAGCTGCAGTCAAAGATAAATGGCAACAAAAAAATCCTGTTACTGGGGATTCAGAAGGTCAGGTGTTTTATTAATAGTGTATGATGAAAAGTAAAAATAACTGAATCTTAATTTTTGTTTTTGCCATTTTCCCCAATTTGTTAAGTTTAGATGTGTGTATAAGGGGACTTACTCAGAAGAGCATAGATTTTTAACGTAATTTGATTTTGTATTTGTTTTAAAACTGAATCACTCTCCAGGCATCATATTTATGTTATTCTTTATTCTTATTCAAAAGAATGACATTTGTGAGAATTGTTCATGTCAAATTAAATATTTAGCATTTTATAATTATTTGAACTTTTTTTTTGGAAAATAATCAACACATTTGACCAAGGGGGTGCTCATGGTATGATATAATGGCCAAGGGGGGTACAAAAGTAAAAAAAGGTTAGGAACCACCACTCATTTTTTTGATTGTAATGTATTATGTGACATCACAATCTGAAAAGAGGTGAAGTATCAAACGTCTCAAATTTACAGTGAAATTCTGATGCAGAACTTTCGATCCATTTGGGCTCTCATGAGATCTTCCAGAAGCTAGATAGAGGAGTGCTGAAGACCAAGGGTGTGCTTAAGAACGGCAGCAGAGGAAGGAAGAACTAAACCATGGGAGCTGATCTCAGCCAGCAAGACAAGTTTGAATCTATTCTGTTTAATAAGACACATGAAAATCCCCAGCCTTAGGCGCCTGATCAGTACATCAGACCATTGGCGACCAGAGAAAGATGTTTAGTAAATAAGACAAACAGTTTTGGGGTAGGGAAATATGGAGGTGCAGTGGTTCAGCATAATTGATCCAAACCCTTTAGATCTGAGGACAAGAAACCACTTTTATGATCACTGACCACAAGTAGGCTAAAGGGCAATAATTAGATCTATATAATATTAAAATAATGAATGTATCAACATCTGATTGATGGTGCTGTTGCTGCATCCCATTGGGACTGCAGATGAAAACCAAATCAGACTATAGTTTCATGTTTAGGTTCTCTGATTCTCCTGCAAAGATGCATAGATCTATGAAAAATAGACAAGAAAAAAAAAAAACAAAGACTGCTGGGAGGAGACCTACTTTGGTCGCATCGTGCAGAATAAAAGCCGGTGGCGCATCTGCAGCTCCTCTGGTCTTCAGACAGGACGCACCTTGTTGGGTCGGTGCAATGCTCCACGCTACAGATTCCTGCAGGTAAATGAGGGCATGCATTACCTCAACATAAAACTACACATTCAAACACTTCTTTATCCATACCTTCAACTCCGAGACACGTGAAGCCGAGTAAAAGCACCAATACCTGATCATATAAAATATATCCATGTTAACCACTTTCTTAAACTGCACGTTTTCCTTCGGTTATCTGCATATTAACACCCACCTTTAGACAGGACGGCCTCATTTTGCAGAATAAAAATCAGTTTGTTTCTACTTCTCCGCGCTGATTTTAAAACTTTGGCTCGATAGGGACGCTCTCCGCTTCTAAAGATGTTTCCACACCTGCAGCTCTCCAATCAGGAACACCTGAGCCAGTTTTATCTGCCAGACGCGCATGCTACTTAAACAGCACATGGCAATGAAGGTTATTACCGACTGGAGAAGCTGTTTACTTCCACACTAGACACATTTATTAATGAGAAAACAATGTTCACGGAAAGCCTGTAGGACATTAATACAGAAGAGGATTACGGCCACTGGAAAAAAAAGTTAACTGACTTTTAAATATTATTTCAGTTTAATATAGAATTCTATGGAAGAGAATTAGGGCCACTGAAGAAATAAAAAAAAAAAGAAAAAGATTTTTAAATATTAGTTCAGTTTAATTTGGGAAAAAAGTCAGAATTCTGACTTTTTTCTCATATTAAACTAATATTTAAAAATCTGTTAACTTTTTTAAATTTTTTCAGTGGCCCTAATCGTCTTCCATACATTTATATGGGACTCCATATGTGGAAAAAAAAGAAAAGAAATTTGTGAAATTTTTTTTATTTAGTATGTTGTCCTTGCGAAATGTTATTTAATTGTATCTATAAGATGAATGTCTGCGTACTGTACTAACATTGTTTTTGGACAGAAAAAAGTGCAGGTGACCAAAATGGATATTTGAGACAATGCAGGGGACAAGTCCCGCCTGCCCCGCCTCCAAAATTATGTCTATGTCCGGAAGTATTTTACTAAACACAAAAACATAAGAAAAG
Source organism: Cyprinodon tularosa (assembly GCF_016077235.1). Taxonomy (NCBI): domain Eukaryota; kingdom Metazoa; phylum Chordata; class Actinopteri; order Cyprinodontiformes; family Cyprinodontidae; genus Cyprinodon; species Cyprinodon tularosa. The sequence continues at coordinate 1,134,879 of NW_024039044.1, read as the reverse complement.
GGAATGCTGTTGGTTTGTTAGCAGGATCAATTGAAAACTTATAAACAGACTTTATGAAGGACACCAATACAGAAGAGGAATAGGGCCACTGATAAAAAAAAATGTTAGCTGATTTTTAAATATTATTTCAGTTTAATATGGAATTCTACGGAAGAGGATTAGTGTCACTAAAGAAAAGAAAATTTAAAGATTTTTAATTATTATTTCAGTTTAATATGGGGAAAAAAATGTCAGAATTCTTTTTTTTCTCATATTAAACATATATTCAAAAATCAGTTAACTTTTTTCATTTTCAGTGGCCCTAATTGTCTTCCGTACTATAATATGGGGCTCCAGATGTGAAAAAAAGAAATGAAATTGGCAAATTTGTTTAATTTAGTATGTTGTTCTAACATTTGTTGGCAGAAATGTTATTTAATTATATCTATATGATTAATGTCTGTGTACTGTAGTAACATTGTTTTTGGACAGAAAAAAGTGCAGGGGACTAAAACAGATATTTGAAAAAATGCAGAGGACAAGTCCTGCCTGTCCCCCAAAAAATTACATCTATGTCTGGAAGTATTTTACTGAACACAAAAAACATAAGAAAAGGGAATGATGTTGGTTTATTAGCAGGATCCATTGAAAACTTATAAACAGGATTTATGGAAAAAAAAATGCTAGAGGTGAGCCTCATGCCAAGAAACTATTTATTTGAATTTGGTAATGATCCAGATCATGTACGAAATTTAAATTAGTCTTAAGTCACAATTTCCTTCAAAATGTGATGCTTGGCAGAGGACTGCATTATCTGAGTCAGCCCACTCTGTGGTGTGAAACTATGTGATGTTCTCGGCGTGGAACTACAGGAAAGTTCAAACAATCTGAACTGATGTAGTGAAAGATTTCAAGATATTCATGTGTTTGTATCTGTTGGACTTTATCAGGGTGTTTTTGTTTTGCTGTGTGCATGATAGTATGCATGTCCGAAAACTGATATAATGCAGTCTGTAACTTAATGAATACATTTCAGGAATTGAGGCCAATCCTGAATGTTTAAGGACAACTTTAAAGGGCTTTCTCATGGATCTATGAGACAAGTACTTACTGCTCCATTTCAGACACAACATTAAAGCTGCTGTATTGCTTAATATCTAATGATTATCTCATGTTTCCATTTCATTGTTTTATTTTCCTGCTATTTTCAAAATAAACTAATATCCAAGTAACTAATTATTAAATATATTCTTTAATTTTGCTCTTAATTCCATCAGTATTTAAAGTCTAAATCATATACACTGAGAAAATAAGTTAAAAGGTTCTGGTTCAATAAAGTCAAAAAAGAAGTGGCACAATCTCCTAATTAATTTAAAGAAAAATTACAGTTAGGAAGAGTATAGGTTATTTTTTAACAAACAACAAAAGGACTTAACATGTAGAATTTTTTTTTCAAGTTATAATTTAGATGTTTAGGAGTAATTCCCTTTTTTTGCCTCACTTCTTTGAAATAAAATCCTAAATAGTATTTAATTTAAACTTTTTTCAAAAAAAAATTTTCACCATGGTATTGTTGTGAATTGTGGGAAATACAACAGGATTTTTCGTAAGTGTAGAACTTTTTCTATCTTTTATATTTCAAACAAAAAGTTAAATCTCTTCAAATTACTATGTACATGAAAATAAATGATGGCCTGTGAGTCACATCAAAATCCCCTTTCAGTTCCAGTTGATATAAACCAAAAGCTGCAAACCATCTGTATTCAAGTCCTACCTTTCTATTCCTTTACGCAACAACAAATCGGTAAAAACAACTGTGTATATCTGTTGCTCTTAGTCACAAGCTCACCTTTACGAGTTGCATCTTTGCAACTTTAAATTTTACTACTAACGTGCTGGTCGTGTATGGATCTAGAAGAGTCTCAATATCCATCTGAAATTTGTGTTATCTTGCGCAGTGAGAAGCAGCCAATCAGACGTCAGGGCTTCCAGGGAAGTGGCCATAGTCCTGCCACCTTTACTTTGATGGTTGTGTGACAACTTAAATTGATTCATGGTGTTCTTCAGCCCAGGAACATGAAAATATTAGTGACAATAAATTGAAATCAATGTATCAAGTTGTGGTCCATATGACTGATCACATATTGATTGAACAATTTCTGTGTTTCTAGGTTTAATAATTCAATGACACAGTTAAATAATAATTTCACAAGTTAGTTATTGTACTGTGGCACTCATCACTTTACATACAAATCATTTCTGACACGGTCTTGGTTCTGAAATAGCCCATCCAGAGCTGAGAGTTACTATCTAGATTTGGTTTGGTTTAAGTTAAGATATTCCAATTAAGGAATTAATTGTTAATTTTTCTGTTATGTTTGACTTACTTTTAATTTTATCAGCTTAATTTTAGATATAGATTCATTGGAATTAAAACTGTTTTACAAACTTAAAGTAGTATTCAATATTGCTGCTGGAAACTTTCTTAGTCCTGATTAAAAGGAACATCTCAGAGACAGGTTGTTCCAGATCCAAGGAGAGAAAATAAATGGTGCCTCATCTGATTCCAGAAAGATGCGTTATGGGCTTTTATGGCACCCCAGCAGCTCTTAGGTTTGTTCAGTGTTTTAGATGTCAGAATATGTCCTTTGTCATCTTTCTTTAAAAAAATGACAAATGAAATTCCATGTTTCTGTGGTATTTAAGTTCACCTTCATTAGTTCTTTTTTTTTAGCTTTAAAAATTAGTTAAAAGAATCTTAAATATTTATTTTATTATTGTGCTTTTAATTGATAATTTATCAAAATGTCTCACATTTAGACTGAAAGAACTATGTAAATCATACCTCAGACAACAGAAGTTTTTTTTTTTTTCTTCAGGTCAACCTTAAGGGTCTGTGGAAGGAAATCAGAACACCTGCAGGGAAAAGACAAAAGTGGGCCAGAACCTTTCAGCAGGAGCCAACGCTTTACAGCCAAAGGCACAGCAGACCATATTTCCAGACTTTCCTCACTGTTATCTGGGTCAGAACCATCTGTTGTAAATAGGGCCGAGTTTGCAGGAACCTCACTGAATGATGGCGCAGGTTTGCAGTCTTCATCCCTCTCATTGGTTCTTATGGAGTAACGTTCATGGCTTTTATAAGAACATGGAGAGCATCTCAGGTATAGTTTAAACTCTGTTAACAGAGCAATGCACACCAGCAGTGTAAAGTGCATTTGAATGACATGTGTTGGGAACTGGTGCTATATAAATAAAATGGATTGAATTTAAACTGAAACTCTGGTGGCCAAAGCTGGAAATGGGTCTTTCGACAGGATAATGATCCAGAACCAAAGGATAGTTCAGTGAGCACTAAATGCACCTTCTTCCAGATCCATCTCAGTCCTTTTGACGGACTTCCTGTGGAAACCCAGTGGACTGAGCTGAGGAGAGAACCAGAATCAGAATGGAACTACTGAAATGGTTCCTTCTGTTTGCTCCATTATGGTCCACACTTAACGCCTTCATCCTGAGGTTCACATATGAGTCAGAAAGGGTGTTCATGTTTCTTTGTCAATAACAAATTTTGACATCAGCTGATCATCTAACATGTCAGGAGTAACTCCATGGCCCCACCCTCCTGCTTTGTTTTTGGTTTATTTCAGTGTTGTATCGCCTCATATAGGCCTGGGGTGGTTACAACATTTCTTTTGTTTGTATGAAAACTTTTATATATCGACTTCATGTTTATAAAGAAAATGTACAAAAGAGACACATAGAAATTTCTCACAGAAGACTTCTTATATGATCTGAAACGGACTTAGAAACTTTATTTTTCTTCAGTAAAAACAAGATGCACCAGGTTAACAGCGGGTATACTTATATTAACACAAAGAGGTAGCTGAAGGAGGGCTGTCCACACCGATGTCCTGGCGCCTGTGATGCGGTGCCACCCTGGTGTTGTGAAATAGCCGGCTTATAGGAGGTGTCCGTCATCGGCCTGATTCACAACACCAGCTGCAGCACACACACCTGAGAGGAAGGTGAAAACCTGAAAAAGAGATGCAAACATGGCAGCAGTTTCTACCAGACTGTCCAACTCAGTTGGAGCAAAATTCAGTACCTCATCCATCTGAGTTTTCTTATGTCAGACTCAGAGAAAAAATGTTGCTCTGGAAGATCCTAACTGCAGGAAGGAGGAGAGAGGATTAAGGTTTCAAGAAGTAGGACGCAGGTAGATCCTGACAGATCCAACAGTTTCTTTGCAATTAATCCTCCTGTACATGGGTCTCAGAGTAGAGTGATAATATCAGACTGACTGTTGAAGAAAGTGATTTTACTGATTGAGCTGATAGATCTCCTGATGTGTTCATGAAATATTTCTACCTCTTCTTGCCCTCAAACCTCCATCTTCTAAACCTAACCCTGCAGGCCTGCAGCTAAAGCCAAGCAGCCATCTGCAGGGGGGGACAGCATGTCACAGATACCACCGCCTGCAGCAACCTCAAACCCACGTTATAAGAATTACTGCATTAAAATCTTTCCAGCTATCCAGCATTTCCCTTTTAAGGAAGCAGTCTGTAGTTCTGCAGTTTAAATCAAAATCTGACTGGTTATCCACTTGTTCTGGAATATCTGTGACAAATGAGAACCTCAGACCTAAATAAGACTATTTCAGCCCACTAGGGACCTGTTGGAAAGAAGGTCTGTGACTATGGGCCTCAGGGCTTTTCTTAAGCAACCAATAAGATGTGAGCTGAAATACTGGCTTCTAGTAAATGAGAGATTCATTAAAACTGTGATTCAAACTAAGATCTTCTATAGACTGAAATGCTTTAGAAAGGCTGATTTAGATTGTGGTGATAGAGGAACATCTACATCAGCTTCGGTAAGGAGCAGTTTAAAGGTTAGGCTTTTCACAGTGGTCACCATGCCCTTTACCAGCAGACCAAGTGTAAACTGAAAAAAACTAATTACGGTAGCTGAAAAACGACACATGGAAAGAACAAAAAACAACTCCTCAGCTAATAAAAAAATGTCACCAACTATAGTGATAGTTCCTCCATGGCTGTGATGACACCCCGCCTAGCTGAGGACCTGAACTACATCTTCCTCAGATGCAACTTAACAGCCTTCATGGCCTTGACACCCGGGGTGAGACAAACCACAGCAATAAGTAGTAGTAGTGATGTAATGGCAAATTAAATCTTTTGGGTCTCCAAAAAATGTGTTATGGAACTAGAGGGATTTGGATACGTGTAAAACAGTCAACAGAGGGAATGAAGGCAGAGGATGGTGACATGTTCCCTTCTCATTGATCAACCCATGAAACCCTTGCTTTGTTTTACTGCCATGTTACAGTGTAATGAAACACGTTTCTAATTTCTAACTTTCTTGTGACACGTCTCAAAGCCAAGCATGCACAACAATGTGTTCAAACTTAAAATTTTACATTCACAAATTTCACTGGTCAGTTGTCAGAGGTAGATGTTTATCAGGTCTTTCAGCATATAAAAGGTAAAGAAAGGTCCAGCACCTGGTGGAGTCTTTTAGCACCTTTTAAAGACACATGCGGACCAACTAAAACCCATCTTCTTCCATAAATATCTGGAGCAATGTGAGGCTAAATTCTTTTTATGAGCTTCTCCATCATCCCAGTCCCTAATAAAGACACCATCACAGAACAAAATTGCTGCAGGCCTGCTCATCTGACATCTTTGGTATTTCAACGCCACATCCTGCACCACCATGACTACTCATTGACATATGTCAGGATCTTTGATCTGGGCCTTAGCTCCACTAAACCAGACATCCCCACCAGCAGCTCTCTCAGCTGATGATGCTCGTTTCCACCTGTGAGTGGATCAACAGTTTCCTGTATGGCACAGCAGCAACAAGAGCAGCCGGGTAGCAACTTCTCCCATTCAAGAACCACCTGAACTCCACAAAGGTGTGCTCGCTATCGCTCGTCAAAACCTTTCAATGTAAGTTGAAATTTGCAGATGACTGCCGCTCATCTTCAGTGTTTATAATCAAAAGCCTATACTAGATAACAGGGTAGAGCTTAACTCTGCCTCCCATTGCAATTCTTAGCATAACTGTCTAATTTCTGGTTCCTAAGAAACATCCCTTCCAGGGACCAGAGTTGTTCCTCCTACAGAGCATGTATGAAAGAAGGTCCAGCAGAAACTGAAAGTACAACCTCCCAAAGGTAATTTTTTTCACCACCATTTTATAGTCCATTTTATGCAAAATCATCTTTATTTTCTTTGTCATTTTCTTTTTGCACACAAACTTGGCCACTCAAGTTGGTTCTAATCAAATCATCTTTAACTTAAATATTTTTAAAAGTAAAAAAAAAGTATTAAATGTCCCTCATTGGGAAATTGTCTAAGAATTGTAGAAGAAAGACTTGAAAACACGATCTGCTATGGCTTTTAGACCTCCTTTTGCCCCATGTCTAACCAGACACCGCATCAGACTGGCTTAGAGAAATGAAGTTAAACTGACTCATACTGAAGAGAGTTGGAAGCAAGAGTTACAGCAGGTTTAAAATAGTGCAGTCCAATCAGCACTGCCCTCATTACTATGTGGGTACAGCTCAAAAAATCCTATTTGGTTTTTAATCATTTTACATTTTTCAGCATGGACAGTGCTGCTTGGGTTATTCAGTTTCAGGATTATGAGGGCTAAAATGAAGTTTTTGGATGGAGAAATTAGATCTAAAGAGCAGCAACATGGTGCAATAATGTGTGCAACTATAGATGTCAATGTTTAACAGAATAAATTCAAAATGCCCGCAGAGCAAGAGTCAAGACCAGGGTCCTGGAACCAGCTTTGCTTCTACATCCTCTAATTGGTTGCGTACCTTTCTAAGTTTTTCTCTTCCACATAACTTTCCATTAATAGGTTTTGATACAGCAGTCTGATAAGCCAGCTTCTTAAACTCGTGTATATTGGCTTATAGTGTCAGCAGAGGTCCCACTGGACAGCCGTCCATCTGAGGCTCCTCCATAATGGTGTAAGGCCCCCGAAAACAAAAGGCGATTACTTAAAATTTCGCCGTCGTACACAAGTCACTGGTCTGCTTTACTGAGGAACTGAATCTTGGGTTTTCATTACTAGGAGCAAGGATTCCTCCAACCGATAAAACAAAAAAATAAAATTCTAAATATTTCTTCTCAATGTGGATCAAAACAAATTTTTGGCCTAAATTTCTGAATTACATGATTGTTTCAATGATATTCTAATTCACTGGGATGCACCTATAAAGCTGATGTAAAAAAAATGAAAAGACAAACAATATGAAATATAAAAAAATGTCCAAAGGAGTTAAACATACAACATAAAAAGACAACTGAAAAGATTTTATTTTGAAAATACAAACATGAAAGGAAAAAAAAAATGATAATAACTAAAAAGGATGAATCAGAGATGTGTGGTGAAAGCAACAGGAAGTGTGTGTGAGCATGTGCAGGGGTGGGGGGGTCAGTTCATCAGTAACTCCATCTGAACCAGCCTTGCGTTGGTGTCCCCAGCCATGTTGTAGGGAATCATCCCAGCGAAGGTGATAAGCGCTCGAGCCTGACTGCGCAGCTGCTGTTTAAAGAACATTATTTTCAATTATTATTTTTACATTTTAATTTTAAGTGCCAAAAGTAAAAAAAACTGAAATATCTGGCAAGTGTCTGGATTTTCTTGCTCTCACCATGCCTCTGTCCTCCACGGTCCTTGGTGATCGTCCTGGTGTTCCTGCAGGCGCCCCCTTAAGGCGTTTATACTGTGTGAACAGGATATTCATGGTGGCCAGCAGCACTTCAGACAGGTTATGGCGCACCTGCAGACAAGGAGCAATAAAAAAAAAAATAAAAAAATCTCAACCAAGTGATAAAACTGACATATTTGGCATAAATCTGCAGATAGTCGGTTAGTTCCAAACACTGAAACGAGAACATTTCAGTGGACAGGTGTTCTCTACAAGGTTCAAATCTTTATCCTTGGAATTTATTCTGTAAAAGTTCAAAAAATATCCACTGGACTTGGTTTCCAAGATTTGAAGACGGCAGCATAAATGAGAGCCGAGGATCTCACCTCATCACTGAAGTTCCTGAAAGCTGCCACTCGTTCTTCAACGCTCTCCTGGCTGAGAGGCAGCAGCTTCAAGCGTTGCATCACCTGACGGCAAACAGAGCAACACGTTAACAACCAGCCTGCTTCACCGTACAAAGAGCCACTGGTTGTTTCACTCACATCATAGGCTCTGTCAACCTGACCGGCATGATACTCATCAAAGAAGGTCATCAGGTCAAGCAGCAGGTAGAAGGTGCCGTTGATGGTCTTCTCTGCTGCTGTCCCCTGAGAGCGATACCTGCAGTAGAACCAGAGCAGCCGTCAGCTACATGATCCGTTTGAACCTGTTGTCCTTGGTGTGTTTCAGAGTACCTCTCAGCGATGGCCACCGCCGTGTTCTTCAGCCTCTCTTTGTTGGACTGAGGCGCACTGACCTGAGCTATGACAGGACTCAGCAGCTTGTTCATCAGCTCCAGAACCTTATCAGGGTTCTACACAGATGATAAAACAGTAGCTCAACGTAAAGTTCCAAAGTTCTTATTGAAGTGGTGAAAACGAGTGGTTCTTACCTTGGCCAGCTCATAGAGTTTCACCGCCTCCTCAAACAGACCTTTGTTCTCCGCTTCTAGAGCTACTTTACTGATGATCGCTCTGGTGTCGCCTGCAAACTTATCTATGATGCCAGGCTGGGAGGAGGAGACGAGAGTCAGAACGCTGGGAATGGGTCAACAGCCCCGCCCCCAACCACAATCACAACATTCTCTGATCAATGTGAACGCTGAGGTCCCAGGCTTCCACATTAATGTCAGGTTAAACTACTGTTGCAGGCTCAGTGTTTCAAACACAAGCCCAACATCTCTGGGTGGTCCACATATCAGGGCTCATTAATCAGACATCTGCAGATCAGCTTTAAATCATCTACTCCAATCACCCTGGTGCCCAACAGCTCATGCAGCTTTTGAACTGAATCAGAAGCATGATTGCTGGGGTCCAAATGGGTCCCCTGGTTCCAGGATGATACAAGCAAACTGAAGGGCTGGAAGTTTGACCACAGGGAGGTTTCAACCTACATCTATGGATCTTTGAGAATCCAGAACAAACAATCAGACTTCAGGGACGTTTTATGATCCAATACCCGACGCCATCTACCTTTTTTAACTTTAAGATGTCATAAAAATACAACCTTTCAGCCTTCCATTGAAAACAAAACCATATGACCCAAATTATCATTGGTTCCCACTCATAATTAAGAAGATGGGCTTTAGGTCCCCAATCAGAGAGCTGCTGGGATGTGTTGAAGATGAGGAGGAATCTAAATAACTCCTTAACACCCCATCCTGCACACTGAAGGAGCTCAGGAAACATGGCTGCAGTAGAGCTTCTGAAGGACTCCTACTTTTGTGCAAATATACAGGAGACGAACAGGAGGACCTCATCTTACCTTCCTGCTGCCATCTTTCTCCAACTTTCCTAACAGCATGTCAAACTGCAGGGAAAAAAACAAAACAGCAAAACATAAAAATTACACCCTGAAATCTCACATCATATCCTAATATCCTTATTAGTTTAGGTTCAGTAAAAATAGCATTTTCTAAGCATCATTATTGCTGTTCGCTCACAAAATATCAATGAATTAATTTGACAGATTATTTCAAATAAATGTTGAATTTTCTTGTTTCTTTTAGCAATCCTGACTGAACAACCATCAGACACAGGACAGGCTTCAAACAGAAAGTGGCTCACCTCTCGACTCTCAATGACCAACTCACTGACGCAGCGCATGAACATGTTTTCCCCTTGGCTGTCCTTTTCATTGCTGCAGGAGAAAAGAGACGGATAAATACGCATCAATGCTTAATATGGCAGCAGATTATTACTATCCCTGACGCTGCGCTTTACCGTAAGAAGTAGAAGTACTGCAGAGCTTCCCTGGGATCTGTGGACTCAAACTTTCGCGTATAGAGCATCAGCAGGCGGATAAAGTTGAGGCGTCGTATCATTGGAGGGTCCCCAGGCTCCTGGCTCACTGCAGATGACATGGAAACTCTCGGCTAGTCTCACATTTCTCAGGTCTGAAGTCTTGGGGTAAGAGTGGGGAATAAAAGGTAAAAAAGCTCACGCAGCTGAGCGCTTTGACCGGACGACTTCAGCAACAGCCGCAGCTCGTACAGCACCAGGGCCACATGGACTGCGTGGCTCCGAAGCCTCTCAACACGAAACAAAAACGCCACCGCAGCCTCGAATTGCGCCGTCAAGAACAACACCTGGAAGTACAGGAAGGGGTGCTGGCTGGCAGAGAAATGGGACTCTCCTAATGGACGAGAAAGATGGGGAAAAAAAGAAAAAGCAACGGTTTGAAGACGAACTGTCATCTAGAGCAGCAAGTTAGTGTAGATAAAATGAAGGTTCTGGAAAGTCATCAGCTGCAGTATGGAGAGTTTCAGAGGATCTGATGGGCTAAAATCTTATATTTTTTCTATAAACAGAGAATCAGCTAGTTTCTTTTTTCTACCCTTTTTTTTGTAACAACAATTAAAAATTGGGTCCAGTAGATTTTTTCAATCAACGATGAAATTTCTGTAGTTCCTGTTCAGAACCCAGTAAACTGAAGCCAGGACTCGTGCTCCTACTGTAACATCTTAAAAGTTAAAACCTGCCTACTTATTAGCTCATCTGATCCAATCTAAAATGTTCTTAGTGCAAAAAAAATTATTCTAGGTCAGTCAATTTTTCTTCAAATAAATGCATTTTTTTAATCTTCAACTAAGCCGGTAAGTGAGACTCTTTGCAAATTTACATTTGAAATAATAAAATAACTGCATTATTTTATTTCATGAGCTTAGTCAGTTAAATCACATGCTGCCGTCATTTTGCACAACTCTGATGTTGCTGCTACTTTCAGATATCATTACTGTTAAAATTTTCATAGCTTTATATTGTTATTTACTCTCCAGGTGTACAGTTTAATATTGTTTAAACACTTTACAGTACAGTATTTTATTGTTTATCTTTTAACTCTTCACTATTATGTAATTCTTAGACATTTTTCTAAGGTCCACATTTGTGTGACCATTTTTTCTATTATCTTTTGCTGCTGTTACAGGGTTTATACAGAAATTTGTAACTCTAATTTAACGCTTTTAAATGCTCTTTGAATGCTCTTAGAAATAATTTTAATGCCATCAACAATATATAACACATCAAAATCGTTCGTCATCTTTACCGTCAACAGGCTGCAGCCATGTCCCGAGTTCCTCATTTTCCAGCCACTTTTGTTGAAATTTGCATTTTCCCATTCTCTAGCCTTTTCTCCGCCTCAAGCTTCTTTTCCAATCAACGGCTTTACGATCAACCAGCAGCAGGTCCGTGCAAATATATCACGATATACTATATCTGATGAAATTTTTTTAATAATCATATATCATTTTAAATTAATAATTTTAAATTCCAGGATAATCACATTTTATCAATTATAATGCCAATTAAGGCCTTAATTTAGAAAATAATAGTTTAATGACTTAATGATTTTTAATGACCCTCGGAAACCCTGTGTTAACACCAGATTTTCACCGTTGTGGGACAATAAAAGGATTTTCTATTCTATTCTTTTATTTTAAATCTATCATATCTAATTATTTTATTCCCAGTAAAAATAATCATTCCAACTTATTTACCTACTCAAATTAAGGTTGATACACTAATTTTAAGAAATTTCTACTTATTTTTAGATAGTTTTTGCAATGCTGACACCTTGGCCAAAGATCAGAACCTAACAAGAATCCCAAAACCAGAAACAAACAAAACAAAACAAATAGAGGAAAGCAGCCAGAGCAGTCGTTGAGCCCACAGCCTCTACCATTCTGCTAATTAACGGCCTACACATCTGTCTCATCCCCATTCAGAAAAAAAGATTACAGATTACAAATAAGAGTTTACTACTATATTACACACATTGTCCACTGTTGAAGCTACGGCTTTGATAAAAACGTCTAAGAGACGGACGGACATTTCAAATCCTCTCAGGGAGCTGTCACAGTGAGGAGGTGAAGAGACAGTATGTACCTGTAATCCCAACACACCGTCAAAGTTAATTAGCCAAGTAATTAGGTAAAAAGAGTTCACATATGGCAGGAAAAGGAAATGTTTTATGGAACTGCTCAGGCTGCCGGGCTGCTCACCTTATCAAGTCTCCTACAAAAAGAAAAAATAGAAATATTCTGTTGAGCCGAGGTACTTAGTCATCAAGTTTACTTTTTAATTAGAAATCTTTTAATCCTCTTGTTGGCTGAGAGTTTGAGGAGTATAACAGGCTGGACCATGTCAGCCGTTTCACAGCCTTATCTCACACTTGCAGCATTTTAGTTCAAAAAGCAGGGGAGCAGGATGGGGCGGGGGGATGAGGAGGAGGAGGAAGAGGAGGAAAAAACGATGAAGGGCAGTAGCATGTGTGTTTGGGGGCTGCAGCACTGCAAGAAAACAAAGCCAAACAAAGGAAACATTCATGCAGGAGGAGTAGAGGACAAAAATCAGTGGGAGGACAAGAGACAGAGTCAGATCGACAAAGAAAAAAGGATGAAAGATGGAAGGAGAGGACAGCCAATCAGTGGGCAGATGAGGGTGCAGAGAAGCGACTGAACGGGACTTTCACCCCGAAGGTCTGGAGGCTTTGTGATGCAACATGGAGGACAGAGAGGAGCTGAGCTCACATAGTCAGCTGATCATCTTATCTGAGTGAACCAGGACCAAAACCACAGAGACAGCAGACAATCATTCCTAACAGGAACACCTTCTCTTTCAGAGTGAAACTGGTTTACATGTATGATGCAATGTGAACAGAGAGGTGGGAGACACAAGAATCACTGCATCCTGCAGCTATGTGAAGGATGGAGGAAAAGATGCAGCGTCGTACCGTAATCTTCCAGCAGCTGCTTCTGTAGCTGCGGCAGAGTGAGTCTGTCCTGAGGAGAGCTGCTGCCGTCGTCATCAAAACACACCTGGTTCAACTGATGGGAGAAGAAAGCAGCTGCTTTAGTGGAGACGACACTTATAAGAACATAGACTCCGCTTTAAACAAGTCGGCCCGGGTTCTGGGGATTTTACTTAGACAGGCATTTTCAGAGAGATACTAGCTCTCCTCTTTAAAACAGACCTGATTGATCAACTGAAAATAATAAAATTTGTACTTGGAGGTTTGAGATTATAATTGGAATACCATGAAAGTCAGAGCAACACAAAACAATACCAGACGTCTGTGTATAAGATGGCTGCTTCTCACATCCACAGTAGTCAAATGTTTCTCCTTTGTTTCTTCAGCAGTTGTTTAATCAATCATGTATTATAATTAATATATGTAATACATTATTTTTTTACTGTTTATAAAACTAAATCTTTTTTATTATTGTTTAAATGCTGCATAGAGCAGAGGCTGTTGCGGCCATATCCAAACAAGAATGCGAACATCTAAAAGCAGGAAACTGGCACAATAAAATCAGAGCAGAGCGCACCTTAAGCCACAGATAATCGTCGGTTTTATCTGCCACCTCTCCATGGTTATCGTTGACGTCACATTTCCCGATGAGGCAGTAGACGGCCCTTTTGTAGGGATCAGCGCAGTTCCTCAGCGCTCTGCGGTAGTGAAGGCGAAGCTTGTTCTCTGAAGAAGGAGACAGCCTGAAAATGGGACGGGAGGAGATGTGAGCATCCCGCCTTTGACATCCGGCTCCAAAATAACAGCTGTTCTTACCGTTTGTCTGGGCTGTTCATGTACTCCTGGAACCAGGACTTAAAGTCTCCCAGCTGATGCTGCGCCCTGTTGACCACCTGCATGGCAGCATTTAGGTCGCCACATCGCAGGCAGTAGTAGATCACAGCCCAAACTGGCTGGCCCTCAATCTCACCATCCTGTTGGAAACACATTCATAATACTTTAAATCAACGCAGTTCAGACCTATTTTGATCATCCATTCCTGGCCTCTCTTTATTTACCAGCTGTGTGGACATATGCAGGCTGTTTAAATGTTTTCCATTTTTGTTACGAAACTGTTTAAGTAGAACAATCATCGGCGGTATATTAGACCGCTGGTTTAAGGAGAAGTTCTGGTCACTCATTCAGTCTCAGGTTAGTACACAGAGTTTTCATGTTAGCTCAGATCAGAACATTTAAATCCTTAATTCTCAACATTTTTAGTTCGACTTTCTGGGTTCCTACACTGCCGACTCACTAGCTACGTTTACATCAGTGTTGATTTCGTCAACCAGGACGATGATGAAAAGATTTCGTCAACGGCCCTTTTCCCCGTGATAATGACGCACAAAAATAGTTTCCAGAAAATAAAAAATGATTTTCGTTAAAGAGGCTAAGACCAGACCAAATTTACGAGCCATTGACGAATGGACATTAAGACATGTAATTGTTTATAATTAAGTTGTAATTTGTTAATATAAGTGTTTCTTGAGCTTCAGAGAAGATTACGCGTCTGCCACGGACACAGCGCCTGTCCCACATTGCCAGATCAGAGAGCGTATACTCCTAGCTCAACTTCGCAGTCATGGCGTTGGGCTCGGCTACCGGTGTACGGTTTGTTGGAGGAGCTGGGAGAAAACAACGCCTGGATGTATGGAGCCATTTTGTTACAATGCGAAGGACAACACTAGAGGAAAGACGCCACCAAAGAGTCTGCGGCTTCAAAATGAACAGTAAAAATTATCCAACCATGATGTGTGTAAACATGCACCAAGCGTTCGATCAGATTAAATCATTGTAGCATGCGTGTCTAATTATCTGGAAACACTTTAGCAGTAGAAGAAAAAACTGTCTGTACTGCGGCTGTTTCTCATCTTTAGCTACTCTTTGTGCCGGCCCCTCACACTTCTTCTTCTTCTTCTCAGTTTTTCAGTCAAGTCTTTAAATGTGTTTTTTTTTTTTTTTTCCTTTCTTCCTTTGGACCTTTACTGTGAAGAGGGCGGGTTTTTTCAAAAATTCAAGAAAATCCTCTACTAAATCTTTAACTCTGCATGTGGGGGTTACCTGCATGCCAGGTAGAGGCCCAGGTAGCTTGATGTTGAGGAAGCTGCGGACCAGCTGGTAGGTACCGGGAACCCCACCGAGCTGGGCCTGATGCAGGTTCCCAAACACGGTCCCCATTGTGAAGCTTTTATACCTACAATAGGAGAAGGAGGGAAATGAAGCACCTCAGATAAAAGCAGATTAAATCTAAAGCTGAACCTGGCGGCAGGGACAGGTACCGGTTCTCCAGGAAGCTGAGCGCCTGCCGAACAAAAGCCATTTGCATCTCCACTGATGTGCGACTTTTGAGGGTGTCTTTGGCAGGAACCAACAACACATCCGTCATCTGCTTCACCATCATCCACAGGTCCGATACGTTCTGGAGGCATAATAAGGTTTCATAATAAATAAAAACACACTGGTTAACTGCATGAGGATCTTTTGTATCAGAGTTCAACAACTTCAGTCCACTGTCCTGCTTTTAAAGAAAACTGGAGTAGATATATTTAAAGTCTAACAATTGTAATAGCTCCCCGTTCATCCTGTTAATATAAACCTTTCCTGAATTTTTTAACCAGTCCAAATATCAGAATGTTTTTTGTTTTTTTTAAATCAGAAAATGCTTTGCTGTTTGTTTTACACATTCTTTAAATCATAAAGGCATCTCTCCACAGGTTTTAAATGCAGTTTTTTAGATGCTCAATTTTTTATTCATTTAATCTTTAAAGAGATTTTCTCAATCACATCCAAAATCAAGTACATTTATACTCAGAGTACAAATAATAAAATCAGTGCATCTTAGCGGCACACCATTAGCAGAATCATAAACAACATCAGTCTGTTTTTCTGCCACTTTTTGTGACCATGTCATATAAAAACTGCTCCATCGGACAACACGATGTCGCCCTAATGAGTGGAGTTCCTACCTTGTCATCCAAGCTGTCTGCCACCGAAGCACACAAATCTCCCAGATTAGGCTGGATGTGTCCGTTCACTATTTTCTCATTAAAAACGTAGATCTAAAGCAAGCAGGGGTGGTGAAAAAAGGAAGGAAAGGAAAAAAACGGATTAAAATCAACCCGTCTCCAGAGGCTCATTTATGTCACATTGGTCTGCAGCTTTTGAACCTATCCTGGACATCTGGTGAAATGATTGATGATGAAGAACAGCAAAAAGAGAACCAAGATGTTAAAAAGGTCCTCGAACAGGATAACAAAAATAAGGCAAACAACACCGCACGCGATGTGGCGACACATTGTCAGGATCAACAGCCTGCGTCACACAGCCCATCAGCACAGGATGCCTCCCCCATCAATCAATCAATACGTTTGATCAGTCCCTTCCTGGCTTTATCTGACCCAGTTGTTCAGGCTACAGTCATGTTTAACCAGCTAAACCCTGCTGGTTATGGTTCCACTTTAACAGCATCTTTATGCAGAGTAGGACCAGTTTGATCAAAGATAACATCTCACCAATCATCCTTAGAGAAACTCCTTCCTTAGACCTCCTTTCAACCATAGATTTACTCCAGAAGAAAAGCAACATGTTCAATTTATCTACACTCCTATTATGTTAATTCTGGTTTGTTTATAGGAACTTGATATTAAGATTTAGAGAAGACAATACAAGTAGGACTGTTGTAGAACTTTGAGTCAAAAAAGGCCAATATGATCCATGAATTTACGATAAATACATTTTTATAGTAAAAATGTACTTATTTTATCAAATGGTTAAAAGTTGGTCAGATGTATTGGAGGAGAGAGCTTGTTTTAGCTCAGTTTTCTACTTTCAACTTAGAAAAATAAAACAAGCTAAAGTGTCTATGATTAGCTCCTGGATGTGAATGAAACAGCTGGGAGCTTCATGTCTGCCCATCAGGATGGGTCAGACTGCAGCTGAGAGCCTAAATGACTGTAAATGTTAAATTGCATGTATGCAGCATTAGTTGGCTTTATCACAGTCTGGTTTTGAAAAAGAAAGGAGGTGATCCACTATTTTGGCCACACTGTTGACTTGTGGCACTGTGAAAGGATCCAAAGGGGTGAATCCAGCTTTAATACAAACTTTTAAACTTATTTTTATTAATAGATGCTGCTTTTTTTTTAAGTCAAACATCATACATTCCAAAAATCATTCAATTAAAACAAGAAAAAACTGATAAATATAACAGATAAACACAAAATTATCTCCAGGTTATAGTTTAGTGATCATATTTTAAAATAAAGGGCTTTCTTTCAGAGTAGAACTGATAGAGAATTAGAGGACGGATAAATGAAAGATACTTAACTCCATTACAGAAAGAGACATTAGATGATGGAGGTGGGACGTAAAGGAGGTTTAGCTTCGTGATGCCGATAATGATTCATGTACATGTGGATAAAAGCACTGTGGACATATCTCTAAATACAGTTGCTACCATTTCAGCAGGAACCCAAACCGGCCCCTTCCTACAATTAATGATGGACTCACCTGTCGTCCGTACGCCACCTCAACGCTGTTCAACGCGCTCCTGCCTGGAGCCGCCACATCGCTCACAAAGCTGGGCTGGAACAGACAGAGAGACGTTTCTGATGTTGTACTAAAGAACCCGGCCGGCCCCAACAGGAGGTCAACCTGTCTCAAGGGTTAGCATGACTTTTCCTTAGCGCATGCTGGGATACGCTCCCAGAGGATGAAAGGCCTATTTCACTCTGACTGTGGCTAAAAATACCATCCAGGACTCTCAGATCAGATCGGCTATTTTAGTTAGTTTTGATGAGCAGAAGAACAGCTGGGAGAACATTGTCAGAGACTTGCAGCATAAAGCTTCTTAGATGAAGACAGATTTAGAACGAGAAGCTCAAGAGTACAAGAGAAAAACAGCTTTTTTTTCAAATGATCAAATAATGTTTGATAAACAATACGGCGAAACAATTACATTTTTTTTCTTGAAAGCTCCGAATAATCAATCAAATAATATCTTCCTGCTATGAATTCATGGCAAAGGTGAAGAAAAAATGCATTTTCTGAAAACAAAGCTTTTTATTTTCATCTCAGCAACAATGTTTAATGGAAGAGCTGTTATATATTCCCTCCTGATGAGCTGAAAGCTCCGACTCCTAAAGAAATTTGAATCCTGGGAGAGTTTGTTCTGTATCTTTTAAAGTTTCTTCAGATTTGCTGATGACACGACCAATAGAGACAATATAACAGAGGAATCACAGAAAATCTAAAATAAGAATATAATCAACCTTTCACTGAAACTTTAAGGACAACGAAGCTGTTAGCTTGCAGCAGCTATGTTGTCCGGAGCACAGCTTTGTCTCCTGTTAAAGTGCCTCAGTGTTAACGCACCCCTAATCCTGAAACAACCAGATTGATCCTGATTAATCTGCTCTGATTCATTGAGATAACCGAAAACTGCAGCGCTACCCGCCCCATCATCTGCTCCTATCTGAGCAGTTTATCTCCAAGTTCCTGTCATCTAGAGATCACTGTATGCAGTCAGCATTGTGTGAATAACTGCAGTAAATGTTAATTATTGAAGTTCATGCATTGGCCACAATAAACCCATGGCTGACATGGAATTATTGCGCTTTGGTTTTATGTCTAACAGCTGGACAGATTTATTATGAAACCAAAGCAAAAAGACACAAACACTGTTTAAATCTAAGATTATTTATCTCGGGGGACGACATCTTCAGAGACATTCCCTGTTCTACATGTTTCTACGATGTCTACATGTTTCCGCTTTAATTGTTCCTGTTTACTGAGGTTTTGTTTTTGGTAAAAGAGGAAAATAAGGAAAAGATGTAATTGGGCTGTTACAGTATTCATTATTTTTGTCCCTCTAGTTTTAAAAAAGTAAAGAAAACTATTTAAAAATTGTCACTAATCTGGGAGTTATATGGATGAACAAAGGATGCTCCTGAGGTCTGTAATGTTTCTGAACCTATAATCTCTCAATGACTGTAATGTTTCTGAACCTATAATCTCTCAATGACTACATATCAGGGTCAAATACCTCCACATCCTGGCTGAAGTCCAGGGCGTCCTCTCCAGCTCCCAGCAGTGTGTGCAGAACCCTCTGCTTCACCTGCTCCCACTGAACCAGCATGGACTCACGGTGGTACTCCTCAGCCAGCAGGAACGTCTGAGTTCACATCAGAGAAACAACAAGCATGTTTATCACACCCTCACACGTGATTTAACATTCATTCAAATTCCCATGATGCGTTTTAAATGAGTGAGAAGGAGGAAGTAAATCAGATCCAAGTTGAAATGGTGATGAACTTGTGTTGCGTCATTAAAAACTAAAACACCCGACCACAGAGTGGTTTATGTGAAAGATCAGAAAAGAGAAGGCAGGTTGTCCTGTCAAAACTCAGCCGTCTCCACCAGGACCTGCTGCGTCTATTTTAACTGTCCACAGAGACACGCATCGAGACAATGGGAGCATGAGATAATTGAATCTCCTGCTCAGGGAGGCAGGAATCTAGACCACGTTCACCTTTTATTTGGGCCCCTTCAGACCCAGAAAGCTTCAACCTCTAAAAGCTCTTTAGAGATGGAAGCTCCTTTCTGTCATCTAACTGTATTAAGCAGGAATAAAAAGCCTTTCTTCAAAGCTATGGACAACACAATAAAGTACAATTATCTGGGAGGAAAAAGCTGAAGGAGCGGGATAGAAATCAGCAATCACCTCCAACATCTGCCTTTCGTCTAGGTGTGTTCTTCCTCCCACCCCTGCATACGCCTCCTCCTCCTCCTCTCCAAGGGAGCACAGAGATAATGGGACCGGCAGCTAATTAAAGCCTGGGCATATTAGCTGTGCTGATTCCCTGGAGGTTCCCACCAGAAGGACTTTTAGATCACAGTCAGCACAAATCCCTAAAACCTGGTTGTTTGTGTGAAGATTAGATGCCAATCTCCACATGAACACGGCGGCATGTGGGAAACTCAGGAAGAAGGAAAAGTAAAACACAGAGCAGGTAAACTCTCTAATCCACTTACCCATCTGGACTTCATCTAAAGCCACCAGAACAGGGTCATGTCACATCTTCATGTGCTGGGCTTTATAACACTGAATTTGTTATATAAACACAGAGAACTAGTGACTGGACTGGACTGGTACTGACCCTGCGGCGAGACTCTTCGATGGCTGACAGGAGAGCGTTGTCCCTCTCGTTCTTCAGGAAGCCCTGTGAATGCAGCAGAGGGAAACAGAGACAGAGAGGCTGAGCAGAGCCAAATGGAAACAGATAAGATTCACTACTATAACTAGAGCAAAGGAGAGCGGGTATAAGGTTCTGCTAAAAACTCGCTTCGACTCTAGCTGTGAGTTCAAAGTCTCTTTAAGACTGTACCAAACAGAAGAGATGGAGCATCTAAATCTGCAGTGAGGCAGCAATCTGATGGCAGCCATTTTGATTTTGACTCAAAATGGCTGCTTCCTCTAAAATACTTTCTATACCCGTTATCTAACCGCTTCCTGGGAACACGACGTCTGAAAGCCCACAAAAGAAGCTTATCAACCATATCACTATCCCGGCGGAGGGTTTTACCCACTTCCAGCTCTTTAACGATTGAGGAATATGATTTAATCAGCCATTTTCCAGGTTCCTTTGAGAACAGAAAACCACGTCAATAGGCCAATTAGAAAAGGAATAAAGTTTCAGTGTAAAAAACGTACAGATCAAACCTTCCAGGCTGGAATCAACTGCCGCCTCTCTCTGAGATTTCAGATGCTGATTTTAGTTTATTTTCAGAGGACTGGAATCTCAGATAAATCTGCTGCATTTATTTTTTAATCAAACAGGAAGTGAAAACCTGGAAAGTTAAGGAAATCAGAGATTCTTTCCATAATATCAGAGCGACACGTTCAAAACCTGAATCTACCAAGCTAGCTTATCTTTGACGCATTGAACTGGGTGGGCGAGCTAACAATGACGCAACAGCAGCGTCTCTCCATCTGAGCGTGGGCGCCACACGCCATCATTGTTTAATAGAATAGAATGAATGAAACTACAACACAAGAGAATGAAAGAATACAGATTCAAACAGCTGTGAACCAAATAGAAAAGAAATAAACTAAATGCAAGACCATCTGAGAGGAGGAGAACCCTCAACACTCATCAGAGCTACTGGTACCAGAAGGATCTGGGCCTCAGCAGGTCTACTTTAACAGGAAGCTGAAGATTTTATTTCTTTTTTTGCTTTTCACAATTTTTAAACCAGATCTAAACCCTTAACTGGAGCCTTCAGCTAAAACAATGATCCAATCAAGAAGCCGTGTTCTTGGTGTGTTAGACTTCTTAATGTGCACTAACCAAAACAGCTAACATGACCAAAATCTGTCCGACATACTGCATTTGCCAAAAGGGCTGTTTGTTCCACCAGAACTAGGTTTAGGGGAAAATCTAGCTGGTTACTTCAAACCAGAACCTCTTCCTGGGGGTTGACCTGCACTAACCGGCTGAAATTCAGGAGGTTTCGGTTTAGACTAAACGGAGAACGGGTCTAAAATAAACCCAAACATTCTAACGATATATATATTAAAAAGGAACTCTGCATTGACTCATCACATCAGACACTTCAGCTTCATTCATTTAGGTGGTGATGTAGGCTCCTGCTGCCACACCCATCCTAAGAGATCTGCAACCCGCAGCCTGCCGGTCAGACAGCCCAGAAGCTTCCACTGAACTGGAGGCCAACCTAGAGACATAATTATACTGATAACTGAACCTCATTATCCAAACAGTCCATATCCAGTCATCAGAGGTTAGGAAGGCAATTTTCCTCTAAGATGTTATAAACATTCAACATGTTTCCTTCTAGAAAGCTTGATGTTATATTAAAATACATGATCATCGTTTTCAATTTGTTACTTAAGCTTATTAAACCTATGGTTGTTCTGTGTCTTTTTAAATGCCTGTAAGAAAATCCGGACTCACTGAGAGACGGGTCTCTTTTCCCTGATCTTAAAGCAAAGATTCATCTAAAATAATTGATTTAGTCCATATGATGACTGGTTGTCTCCAAGCTAGACTGATCTCTGAGGCCACGCAGTCTGAGGCCGGCAGGTCTCACTGTCAGACTTGCCTCTGAGGCCGAGATAAACGGAGATCGCTCCCCTCTTTGCAAGTCATCATGAAAGTCAGACGTACAAATATTTAACAGAAAATAAGCAGCTGACCACAGCCCAGTACTTAGCTTACTGCCCACAAATACTAAAATAGTGACTTATTTAAATTGCCTGATCACTGCCCAGAGAGACATCGGCACCTCCAGATGAGCAATGAGGATAAGTATCAGTGAGGGTCTCCGTGAACGTGAGTCATACTCACTCATGCTGAGAGGCGTCCAGCCGGAGACGCAGAGACGAGACGATCGAGGAAAAACAAAACTATTTTTCGCCTCTTTGTCAGCATCCACATAAGTAACAGACGACCAGCTCTGCTTTTTCACAGAGGCAGCGCTACAGGCCGCCATACTGGGGTGTGTTCACAGAGCCCTATAGAGCCGGCGTGGTGATTTACCCCCCCACAGCAGGACAGGGAGTCGTTTGAGATCGGAGTGAAAGTGTCACATCAAGACTAACTGGAGGTGGTTATATTGTGGAAGGGCTAAACCATCTCAGCGTACAGACACGGGGGGGTTCTGCGAGGACCAACTATAGAAACGTATAGAATATCTGCTCATGCCCCCCTCCCTCCTCCAGTCATTATTCTCCATCCTCTCTCTTTCCTCTCTTCACTCCATCCTTGTTACCCAGCCTCCTCCCTTCCTCAGCCTCCCTCCTCCTCCTTCTGTTTTAATCCATCCTTCCTTCCCTGCCTCAGCTCAATGCAATTATAGTAATGGATTTTCCCCCTCAGTTGATGGCTTCCGACATCCTGTCTTGAAATGAGGCTAATCATGCTCTTAAGGGTCATGTTTAGTTAATGAAGGGTTTGGGATGCACATGGGAGGGGGTCGGTGTGGGGGGTGGGTGCAATGCTAATATGAAAGCTGACCATTAATGCACACATGCACAAAGCCGGAGTGTTCATTTGCACACCTTTAAGTTTTGTCAGACGCCTCCATGCATCAGCGACAAACACCTGTATTTCTACAGCACAAGCATCAGAAGGGATGAATAAACTGGCAGTGGCAGCTACTGCAAACAACACAGAAGCTAACACAGGCCCGTGAGACTATGTCATTTATCCAAGCAGATGCTCTGGGCTTAGCCAACTGCATCCACTGAATGCATGCCAGTTCTGCTGAAGAGGCTAAGAGAGCAGAGACCGAAACAGGGAGGGAGACAGGATGCAGCAGGCGAGAGAAACGAAAGGAAGTGGTATAAAGATAAGAGAGAGATAGAGGTAATAAAAAAGGAGAGTTAGCAGGACTGGAAAGAGATGGAAGGATAGAAAGCCATAAGAAAGCTGTCGCCAGGCACCATTTTTATTCCAAAAGAGCAGACTGATGTTTAACTGGTGGATCAAAGCCTTTCCTGCTTTTCTGCCTGTACCATTTGAGTCCAGCTGAGAACAAAACGAAGCAGCAGTTCATTACACCGCAAAGGTTCATTATCAACATGGAGTCACATTGCTTTACCTGATAAATGTGAAGTTTATCTGTAGAATCAGGCCTAACCCAGACAGTTAAACTTCTATCTGTAGATGAAGGTGGAAAGTTGGAAATAAAAGAAGTCTGGACATCTGATCTTCAGTATTTTATGGTAGGGCTGTGCAATCTGACTAAAAATGTAATGTATTATTAAGCCTTTCATATTTGCCCATATTGTTATTATTGATTAGTTCATTGTTTTACCTATTTGAAGTAAGAACCAGGAGAAAAAAAGCCAGAACTTAAGCTGTAAACTTTAAATTAAATCAGCCCTACTGACATGGCAGATACCCTTCCCTCTGCCTACATCTGCCAGAATGCCATGGAGCTCTAGATCAGAGTTCACTGAAATTGTAGGAAATATTAAAGGACATAATTTTTACTGACATCCAGAAGGTGTCTGTTGCTGTATAAATATTGACATGGTTTTGATGCCAGCAGATGCTTTGGGCTTTTATGGACCCTTTGATCTAACTAGAATCTTGATCATTTCAGTGTTTATAGACCATCAGAGAAACAGCGGATCCCTGAAAGGTTCCACATGTTCTGACAGCTCTTGGACTTGCTGTGCTGCGGTAAGGTGCTTGTTTGGTTCCAACAAGAAAAGGTCCAAACCTCTCTGGATGGTAATCAGGTGGAAAGACGAAACACAGTTTTTTAATTACTTTTTTTTTGTATCTAGATTCAATTCAGAAATACTTGGTCACATTGGAGCCTCTGCAGAAGCTTGGTTGTTCAGACATTTCTAAATACGTGTACTTGTGCATTCTAATGTGCTCGTGTACTTGTGAAACATCATCCGCCTCAGCCCTAGTACTGTTCAAATTCACAAGAACAGCAGACCGAGAACGGACAAAGGGCCGGATTTATCAAAGGTTTGCGTGTATTAAAACGTGAGCTATTTCACTGCGCACGCTAAAAAATGTACAAACTGATCTATCAACAGCGTGCTAAAAGCATTTGATCTTTAAAACGTGCTAAATAGCGCCTGTGATCCATTTAGTACTTTTTCTGCAATGAATATGCAATATGGGGCGTTTACACGCTAAAGTGCGTCTTGTGGGAGGAGAACATGTAAATATATTAATTTAGCACTCGCAAAGTGATTTATCAAACTTGAACGCAATTTTGCTAACGCTATCTGACTCTATATTTAACACGTTTCAAAAGAAGGTGCAAATGGTCTGTATGCGTAATTGCGCACACATGGCAGCGGTTATTGTCGCAAGAAGGAGACATGGAAATGAAGCAAGGAGACGCAGAGAACGCATTTTTTCACTCCGTGTGAATATTTTTGGAATGAACGAGGAAACGATCATCAAAACATATCGTTTATCCAGCATTGCCATTTTGGAGCTGTTGGGGGAACTCCGAATGGATTTGGAGCCAGCCACAAGGAGGACCCACGCAATAACAGATATCACAAAACTCCTTGCAACATTGCACTTTTTTGCATCTGGGTCATTCCAGCGTACGGTTGCAGCGTGAGCTGGGATCTCCTAATCTCGTTTTTTCAGAAGTGCTGTCCGACGGGGTCGGGGTTCTCCCCCTGCGCCTGTGGAGCAACGTGCCAAATGCTGCGGGGATCTCATCCACAGTCACAGGCCAATACAAAACACCTGTTTTTTTTTTTTTTGTTTTTTTTTACTGCAGCACATACCACCTTAGGGAATAAAGGTTGCCAATTTATAAATAAATAAATATATATATATATATATATATATATATATATATATATATATATATATATATATATATATACTTATTTATTTTTTTTTGTTGGGGGTCACTGTAAGATTTAAATTTCTTAATGCACTAGTTTGTACAGACTACAAACTACTTTGCCGCAAACCACAAAACGCGCAAAACCATCATTTAAATAGGGCGTCTCCAACAGTTTTGCACCTTCCACCAGTTACGCAATCGCTCTTGTTAAATCACCCGCAAACCATGGTTCAGCCCCTCACGCAAAATTCCACTTTGCGAGCGCAAATTACTGCACGCAAAATTGGATCTTGATAAATCCGGCCCAAAGTCCCTGGATGTTGTTCTTGCCCCTCCCTCTTTACAGAGTATGCATCAGAACAGATTGACAGCTGTCCCAGCATGCCCTGCGGCAGCAGCAGCTTCTAGTGAGGCGCTCACAGAGCTCAGATCACAGAGTAATCAACCAGTTACTGAATAAACTGATCTATGTTTTGTATTTTCTGTCTCAACAACAAATTCTTGCAAAAGATTCTATCAGATTCAGGTCTGGACTTTGAGTGGACCGCGCCAGAACTTCAACATTACTTCCAGTCAGAGGTAAGATGATGGTTAAATTAAAAGATGAATTAAAGTATGAATAACTTAGGCCTAAACTTTATGTCATATCCTATAATTGGAACAAGAAATTCGGCTTAGAATCAGCTTCTAAGTTAGCCAAATCTACACGTCTAAATGTGCAACAATGAATCTGAAAACAATGAGAAAATATAAACATTATCTAGGAGAAAAAAAAGATAATTAACTTTTTGTCTTCCTTATTTTAATTATTATTAATTCATTCATTCTATTTATTTATTCATATTATAATGTCCTTAAAATGTTTAGTCAACCTCACCAATCCTAAAAAAATCAAAGTCAGATTTTCTT
Organism: Cyprinodon tularosa; assembly: GCF_016077235.1. NCBI lineage: Eukaryota > Metazoa > Chordata > Actinopteri > Cyprinodontiformes > Cyprinodontidae > Cyprinodon > Cyprinodon tularosa. Next base: position 1,108,616 of record NW_024039044.1, on the reverse strand, counting down.
CAGCATATGAAGAATTTATAAATAGCAACATTTCAAATTAATCTAACGTTTTCCCCAGAATTTTCCAGTATCAAAGGTTTCTGTGGAAATCCAAACATTCTCCCAAACAGGCTTATTACCGTCTTCCAGTCCAGTCCAATAAATGCTTATATCCTGTAACAATGAAAGTAAAGCTAATTATTACGTTTCATTTCTTTTAAAGATATGAATCATTAGCATCAAGAAATTACTTGGCCAAAAAATGAAGTTCTTCTTGTGGAAAAGTAGAAGGAAAATGTTCACCATTACCTTTATTTAAAGGGACCTTTAGACAAGGATTCAGACTAATGCTGGCTTATTTTACAGCTAATCATGTCAAACAGTTTTCTTAATACCGAGTTGGTGCAGCTGAACACCAAGTTATTGTAAGTTGTCAGTAAGGCTGAAACAATTAATCGAATTTATTGTGATCAATTGATTATGGAAATAATCATCAATTGATTTAGTAATCAATTAATCGTTATAATGTAGAGGCTGTAAAATATGCCTTTAGCTGACAAATTAACCCACTTGGAGCAGAAATTATATCAAAATAGTAAACAAATATATACATTTTGTATTAAAGACTTTAAAAAATTTTTTCATCCATCAATACGCTCTATCCAGGACTCCAAGTGGAAAAGGTTTATTTTCACATCTTTATTTCTGTAAAAATTATTCTTTAAGGAATCATTGGTTGTTTGATTATTAATTGTTTAATCGAAATAAATAATCAACAGATTAATCAATTTGCAAAATAATCGTTGTAGCCCTAGTTAGTTTTTACACCTGAGGAGCATCAAGGCTCGTTAGGAATCAATGGTGTGTACCCATCAGACCTCTAACTCCTCTCTCCAACCGGATCAGCCTGACGCCTGGGCATCAAGACACAAACAATCAACATATCTAGGGGATCTAGATCTAGTGATGCAGCATCCCCTAGATCCGTTGATTGTTTGTGTCTTGATGCCCAGGCGTCAGACTGTTCCAACCAAACTCCTAACATGTGGAACCAGCTGCTTGTTCAGCTCAAACAAGCTTCAGCTTTAGGGTTTTAGAATTAGTTTTTAAATCTTATGTAGATAAAAATTTGATTTGATTAAAGGCTTATTAACATAACAGTCATAATTTAGTCTGTGGGAGGAAGCTGGATTACCCAGGGAGAACCCTCACAAGGAAAATAAGCAAACTCAAGCAGAAAGAGTCCAAAAGCTCCTGTTTTCCCAAATGTTTGCAAATAATGTTCATCTTCAGGTCTTTAGGTTTTATCATTATTCTAAATGTCAAACCTTCTTTTTGGAAACTTGTTAAATATTCTAAAAGTTCCTGACACTGAATCTTTCTGTAGGTCAACATCAGGTTGAGCTCCTTCCTCTGCTCTTCGCTCACAAAGTAAATCTAGTTCACCACAATAAAGTATATTTTTTAGTACTGAAACATAAAATACAGTTTTAATTGATCAAGGCAAATTTCTACATTCCAAAGGAAGGTGGATTTTACTTTTCTTCTACAAGGGGCAGGGTTGAAAGCAAACCTGATTAACATCCCTGTCAAGACTGTGCTGCAGAGCAAAACAGGAAACCGAAGAACAGGAAAAGATGAAGACGCTTCAAGTGAGAAGCTAAGTGCTCTTCCAGTCAGCCAGGGAAACCCATTCAGGCCAGCAGAAATCCAGCTGACCAAGAGGAATAAAGGATAAGTCCATTAGGCTGGGATGAAATGAAACCACAAAGAGGGAGAGAAACTGTGTTAAGAAGAACTTTTACAGGCCAGATTTGCCACCAATCTGGAAAAAAAGCTGAAAATGATAGATAATGGTTTGGTCAAATGAGAATTGCACGACTTTTAACCTGACCCTCATGTGAACAATGGGTCATTAATGGGGCGGGCGTGTTCTTTGCAGCAGTATACTACGAGCAAGCTGAATATAGAGGGAGAATATGACAAGTAATGATGCAGCAATCAATCGACCAAAACCAGAACTCCCATGGAGGTCCGTCTTAAAACGAGTTCAGAGAGTTCAGCAACATGTGATTTGCTTTATAAATTAAGGCTGATCTTTGAATTTAGTTTTTTTTTTTTTTTTGTTAGATTCAAAAAACTTCTAAAGAAAGGTTCACATTAGGTTAATCAACTATTGAAATAACTATTAGGTTAATAACTATTGAACTATTGAAATAATCATCAACTTATTTATTAATCGATTAATCGTTAACTGGAGTGTAGAGACTCTACAATATGCCTTTAGCTGACAGAGTGGCCCACTTACAGCAGTAATTATGTCAAAAATTAAAAAAATTATATCAACATTTTGCATTTAAGATGGGAAAAGAAAAATTGTCAGTATGCTCTATCCAGAACCCCTCAAGTGGAAAGGTTTAAGTTTCACCTAGTATCACATTTTAAATATGTATATTTTCTTTCAATAGTGATGTTTGTGATTGTGGGGCTCTGATTGCTGTGTCATGCATTCACATTTACCCAAGAACGACTTCAAAAAATTAATGAAGAATGTTTTTATAATTTTCTCGAAAGTACCATTTAAGGCCATATCACCCAGCGCTATTCTGAAGCCAGCAGATTCCCATGGTGAGCAATTGTGGCTCTGTATGAAGAGTTATGCTGCGTTCACACCGGACGCAGCACACGCGACAGAAGCAGCGAGTTTACATGCAAAGTCAATGGTTGACGCGCGTCAAGGCGCAGCAAAAGGTCCCACGGCGCGTTTTGAGCAACAGGCACAGCGCATCTGAACAGCTGAAACAGCGCGTCGGGCGCGCTTAAGCATCTGACGAGCGTGGCGCGCCAAACGCGTTGCTGCTCGAGATGGAAAAATTTAATTTTTGCTGCTCGACGCGCCGCGTCAACCAATCAGAGAAGATTATCTGGGAGCTGGCAGGGAGAGAGACACAGCGCTGATGATCAGAGCGCTATGATCACTCCTCCGAAACAGTTTATTGACGCATACCGTAAATTCTCTAATATTGGCCTGTATTCCAAAAGCGGCCGGGACTCTAACATTGGCCGGTCTCGCTGTCAGAGGAGATAATTAATGGCCGGTCTCTAATACAGGCCGGGGCTATAAACGTTTTTTCTGGGCATACCTCAACATTACCGTATTTTCACGACTATAAGGCGCACTTAAACGTCTTTTTTCCCCCTCAAAATGTGCGGTGCGCCCTATGGTGCGGTGCGCCCTATGTGTGTTGTAACTGCGACTTTTGAGACCACCTCATTGAGGAGATGATGAAAGAGTGGCTGAATGTAAGGAGACCAGCTGTTTTTTTTTCCACTCATCACCATTAATCTGTAACTCCATGCGTGCCCATCTCACAGCTGACGTGAAAAACATGGGGAAACAAATTAACCCTGTGCTCGCTGTTCAACCGCTCGACATCGGTGTGAACCGGACCCAGCAGGTGCAGCAGAAGCAGCGAGGAATAACGTGTCTGCTGGCTCTGTTCTTCAAGCTTTTGCAAAAGCCGGCATTATTTCTGAGGAGCCGCGCTGCACGGAAAGTGACTCTGACAGCGCAGAAGGGGAAACTGGCATGTCTGATTTAGCGCAGCTGTTTAATTCAGAAACAGAGGATGAGGACTTTGAGGGGTTTGATTAATACTTTGTAATAAATACATGAATAAAGTACAATCATACTCAGTTTTGCTCCCGCTCTATTTTTCTACCTGAAAACTTAATTCAACAGCAGGCTCTGGTCCGCGGCGCATCCGGACTCACCTCCGCAGGTGTTTTTTCATCTAAATAATCTAAATCTTTTTAAGTGAGAAAGTCCACCTGAAAATTTAATCATTGCAGTCAGCTCATCCAGATTATTATCCTGCCTATGTTTTAAGTTAATTTATGCGTCAATAAACGAAGAAGAAGGGGAAACTGGCATGTCTGATTTAGCGCAGCTGTTTAATTCAGAAACAGAGGATGAGGACTTTGAGGGGTTTGATTAATACTTTGTAATAAATACATGAATAAAGCACAATCATACTCAGTTTTGCTCCCGCTCTATTTTTCTACCTGAAAACTTAATTCAACAGCAGGCTCTGGGCCGCGGCGCATCCGGACTCACCTCCGCAGGTGTTTTTTCATCTAAATAATCTAAATCTTTTTAAGTGAGAAAGTCCACCTGAAAATTTAATCATTGCAGTCAGCTCATCCAGATTATTATCCTGCCTATGTTTTAAGTTAATGTATGCGTCAATAAATTGTATCAGAGGAGTAATCACAGCCCTGTGTCATCAGCGATGTGTCTCTCATGGCCAGCTCCCAGGTTTGAATAATACTTTGTAATAAATACACCTTGCAGCTTTATTTGCTGTGATCAGTGGGAATAAAGTAGTTTTAATATGTTTTTAAGTGGGAAAATCCACCTGAGAGGACATGTACCTGTATATAAAAAACGCGCCCTATAGTCCGGTGCGCCTTATGTGTGTGTTAAATACAGAAATGGGACACATAACTGAGAGTGCGCCTTTTAGTCCGGTGTGCCTTATGGTCGTGAAAATACGGTATACTTATGGTAGTAACATACAAATACCACAGCCCTGCGCTGCTGGACGACAGGCCCTGACTGCTGCCCGTCTGCGCGAGGAAGAGAACAGACACGCAGCAGAACAGGAGGAGCGCGAGTGATGAGGAGATTAAAGGGAGAGATGAAGAGGAGGAGAAAAACTGAGGAGGAGAATTAAACAGAATTGGAGGATTTTATTTTTATTTTTTTACTTCAAACCAAGCGAGACATGGTAACTGTACTTTTTCAATAAATTAACCTAGTGTTTTATAGGTTCAAATAGACACAAAATCTCATTTTTATTCATTCCACTGGTAGTCTGTTTTGCTCAAATAGCAATAGAGGCCTGTCTCTAATTCTGGCCTCTATCCAATAAAGGCCTGGACCGCGATGCACTTGAGTGAAATAAAGGCCCGGGCCTATATTAGAGAATTTACGGTAAATTAACTTAAAATGCAGAAATCTGCCGGCAGAATATGTTCGCTTTTATTATTCTGGTGCCTGCAGATTGGATTATTTAGATGAAAAACACCTACCAGCCGCCGGTGAACCGCGAGGAGGTGACCCGGCCAGAGGCTGCTGTTGAAGGGATTTCTACTGACAGACTGACACATTGGAAGATGGGATTGTAAATCTAGATGAACTGACTGCAATGATTAAGTTTTCAGGTGTATTTTCTCACTTAAAAACATATCAAAACTACTTTATTCCCACCGATCACAGCAAATATAGCTGCAAGGCAGAGAAAGGATAGAGTAGCTCCGCCCAACGCGCGTCAGACCCACTTTTTCACCGCGCAGCCAGAGCAGCAAAGCTGCTTCAGCCGCGCGTCAGAACTAACTGGTACAAGCAGCAAAAATGAAGTAGCAGATGCGATTTTGCTGCGTCCGGTGTGAACGTAGCATTATCTCACAATTAGAAGGTTCAATTCCAGCTTCTCAGAGTCACATATCAATGTGCTGCTGGGACGGAAAAATAGCCAAAAGCTGCCTTCCAGCCAGGACGTGAGTGTGATTGGGTGAATTGGTAGATTCCTACCTGAATATCAGTGTCTTTGACTGGTTCCAGGGGCTCAAAGGTGGTGGCAGCACTGAGACTTTCCAATCTCTGAGAAATATGAAAGATATCCAGACCTCTGGAACCGAGGAGGATGGACCTGTCAGAAGAACAAATTGAAGGGGAAAAAAACGGTCAGAAAAACATAAAAATAAAAACACAGAAAACTGAGATGCAATTACTTGTGAAAACCACTAGAGATCGCACAAAGATAGCAATAACTAGTGTCATCTGTACAGAAACCACTAATTGCATCTAATGTTATTATGAACTCATGCAATATGATATTACTGTTATACGACATTTCAGCTTTCTAAAAGGATTTGTCGCCTAGGTTCTATAGCAGGGATGTCAAACTGGTTCCAGAAAGGGCCGTGTGGATGCAGGTTTTCTTGCCAACCAAGCAATAGCACACCAGACTCCATTCATCTCATAAAGTGAGTCCAGTCTTAACATGATGACTTGATGAGATGAATGGAGTTTGGTATGCTATTGTTTGGTTGGAATGAAAACCTGCAGCCACACGGCCCTTTCTGGAACCAGTTTGACACCCCTGCTCTATAGGTCCTAATCAGGATGGAAGAGAATTTAAATACCAATGAGTTCCCCACTTACGCTTTTACATCCGCTGCATCTTGGGAGGTTCGGGTCAGCGTGCGGGATCGAAGACGCTCACCAGCCTGCTGGATCTCCTGAAGGTTCCTTTCAACATGCGGCAGTTCCGACACAGCTTCGGTTTCCGCTGCCAGCTGCTCTGCCTGCTGCAGAAGTTCCCCAAATCCTTCTGCATCCATATCTTAACACAGGAGAAAACATTTAGAAATGAGAAACACAGGTAGTGAGAGATGAATGTCCAATGTGTGTTTTACAAAACAAGCAGCACCAAGACTTTCAGTTCAACATTCCTATTTGTTGGCAAACATTGTTCCTGCAAACATGTTTGGAGTTTTGCATGAACACAAGATGACAAAACTTCCTTTTAGTTTTTCCAGTTATACAGTTATAAGTTATACAGAGAGGCTGATCCTGCTATTGAACAATCCTGGTCTTAATATTTGGGAAAACATTTTTTGCTAACTGCAGCAATCACAACCAAGGTTTTCTTAAGTAGTTTGAATCCAAATATTTCCTCCCATCAAATCAGACTGAATGAATCCTGCTTCAGGTCAGTACAGCATGAATATTTCTATTTGATAAAAAGAGACAGCAATCAGTGGGGCAGTGGTTGAGAAACCTGAGCAGCAGTATCTTTTTTTAATATGTTTGTCTTTTTTTATTATTTATCATTTATTTATTTATTTATTTTTTTTTTTATATCCCTTTTATTTTTGTCATCTGTCATAAACTTAAGAAGTTGGTGTTATGGAAATCATCCATGAAAGTTTGTTTCTAGGGGAAAGGATTTTATTCAAATTATGAATAATCAATTTAAAATAAACTATCAGATAATTGTTTAAAATCTGTATAATCAGACTCATTGATAATGTCCAATGAAAAGGAATTTCTTTCATTGTTGTAAGTTGTCTCCTTCCTCTAGATCCGCTAATCTTTATTTTTGTCCGTCTTGTTAATGTAGTTTGGCCTTTGCTCCAAGAAAAGTGTTTTTGGTTTACAAAGAAACTAACTTCATCTTTTTTTTCCCCCTCGAGAGAAAAGTCAGTTAATGTTTTCAAGTAATTAAATAGCACATAAACTCACTTAATGGATATGGTGATGCTGAATAGGTTTGTGTGAATTGGAGGCCAAATGATTTCAGGAAAAAAATACAAATCTATTGAATACCATTGCTGAATAAGGTCCCAATAACAACCTCACCTTCACTCTCAACTTGTGTAAACAATTAAGTGCTTAGCACCTCAGCAAGAAAAATATATATCAGACATTTCACTGGCTTGGAAACTGAGACAGGATGTTCTGCCAAAACCTGCCTCCAAATAAATATAATGTAAAAGAAAATGACAATGCAAAAAAAAAAAAAAAAGACTTTGATAAGATGTACATATTGCAACTCTAGTTTCAGCCAAAGAAATTTCTCCATTAGGGCTGAAACATCAATTGTGATTACTTAGTCAATTGTTGAAATAATTGCCAACTAATTTAGTAATTAATTAAATGTTAACTGGAGTATAGACACTCTAAAACATCCCTTTAGCTGACAGAGCAACCACTTAAAGCAACAATCATACCAAAATTGTAATAAAAATTTGTGTTGCAACGATGCCATTTTTTTTGCCCCCAATACCAATACCTGGCTGTGCAGTATTGGCTGATACCATCTTTTTGAAATTGATGTGTGTGTATATATGCAGAACTGCATACTACTTGGATGTAAAATAATTGCCATCATAACTTTGTCGAGCTGCTGCCTATCTTTATGAAGCAGGAAAAAGACTAATACAAAGTGAATCCAGTAGAACTTTTTATTGCCTACCTGGAATGGGTGACAATAGTTGAATAAACTTTTGGCTCACAAAATGGTATTGGTGCCCTATTTGTTGGTACTTTCTGATTCCGATAAAACCATTTTAGTGCTGGATCCTGGTATTGGTGTAACACTAATACAAATATTTAAAAAATGTTCATTTATTATTTAAAAAAAAAAACATTTTAATCTGTCAATCTGCTCTATCCAGAACTCAAGTGGAAATGTTTTTGTTTTGCCTAGTTTAATATTGTAAAAAGTCTTCTTAAAGGAATCTGTTGCTATGCGATTCTAAAAAAAAATTTAACTTTAACAGATGCACAACAGAGAAACTCTTGGCCTCTGGATGCCTCTTGAGTTATACCAGCTGTACCACAACCTAGAGGAAACAACTGCAATGGGTCATCGGGGCTGCTCAATAGATCACTAGCTCCCCCATCTGTAACCTAAAGATCTGTTAAAGCTGCTAAAGCCGTGTCCTCAAATTATTAACTTTTAATTTAACATATATAACAAACACTGGCGCTGCATAAACAGGTTGCACCCTTTTTTATATGCTTAATAATAATGGTAAAAAGTTTTAGTTCTTATATAGGGTAAAACAAGTTTATCTGAATAATAAAGCCAGGTATCATAAAAAGGATTCTGCAATGAATGGTGTACAAATATCAATTCTGTTTGTGATAAATGAGGAAACCTTTATTTGATTCACCACTAAACTGGCAGGTCGTTTATTTAAGCTTGTGTTTTAATGACTTTTGGGCATTTTTTAAGTGGTTTTTCAACATTTTGCCCTTTTTTTATTAACCAATAAACATCATTATATATATATTTTTTTATATTAGTACTTTTGTCAGATATTGTTTTGATATTCATTTCCCTTGAGAACGTCAAAATGTACGTTAGAGCCTTTTAAGTGAGGAGTTTCTCTTTAAGTTTGTGCTGAATAACATACAAAATAAAACTAAATATCAACTGTTTTCCCCAAAATAAAATAAAATTGAAAACACGTCGGTTCATTTTGAGAAGAAAAATAGAATTTCAAAATATTTGAAAGAGCAACTCCATTATGAAATGTGCAGAAATTTAAATGAATGAAGTCTGAGATGTAAACATGACAGCTGAGCAACTGTTTCAGCGCACATGGAGAGTTGGGGTGCTGTTAGCTTATTACCATCAAAATAACCAATAACGCCGAGTTCTTAGCCTAAATCATATGTCCCACCAGTGTGCAAGAACAAACAAGCAATATATTTTATTTAGTAGAATTAAATGTGTAGAAATGGTGATAACATTAGATTTAATATATCTGCCAGACAGAGAATACCGCGTTACCTTGCTAACTGTTAGCCCGAAGCTACGCTTCATTTATGCTAGCATCTCAGCTAGCTAACTTTGTTTTGTTGTCCGTTGCCGACAGCAGGAGGATATTTACCTGTAGTGGGAAGCAAGTGACAGCAGGTGTTCTCTGTATTCTACAGGCTAATGAAAACCCTAAACGTTGGAGAACTTATATTTTTTATTCAGTATAAAATGTACTCCATCTTCCGCCCGGTATTTCAAAGCTTGATTCTTATTGGTGAAAAGAGCGTCCCTACCGGAAGAACATTATTCTTTCGCCTCATAACTTATGTCGCCACCTGTTGGTCACTTTTATATACAAGCTTCAAATATGAGCCACTGCATAGATGTAAATGTGTTTCATTATTGTTGCATTGGAAAGAACAAAAGCCGTTTTGAAAAATGGGAATGTGAAAAATATGCAGTCCAAAAATCTTGATCAAAAGTAACTTTTCTGATTTCTCTGATTTTATTTTTACTTAGGCTATTTCAATATTTCTTTCACTTTTTTTTTATTTTATTAATCCGTGTTTTTTTTGTTTCTTTGATTTTTACAGATTTAGTATTAATCTTACATTATAACATTATTCAATGCTTTTTTAGATTTAGTTTTTATAAATTGTGATTTTTCAAATTGCGTTTTCCAGATCATCTTCTCATAACTCTTAAGGGTGTTTCTTTTGGTCTGCATAGACATGAGAAACAATATTTTAATAAAGAAAAAAAAATATTATCTGGCCTAAAGCAGCGTAGTTGAGTTACTAGAGGGTTCAGGCTTGAATTGAAGATAATGTGATCTGTGAAACAATAATGTAATTCCTGAAAATCAATCTGACAATTAAAAAATAAAGTAAAAAATATAGATTCTTTAAAACTTTGAAAATAAAGTTTGGAAAAAATAAATATGAAAACATTTGAAAAAAAAATAATAAAATATGAGAAAAAGGAAAATTACGGTATTGATTTCGAAGTTTTCCAAATTTTCAGTTTTGTATGTTTTTCCTCGTATATTATTTAAGAAACATATTTTTGTTTTCAACAATAATAAAACAACATTCACTCCACACATATAAAAATATTTTTATCTTTTATTACTTAGTTGACCTGTTTGCAACTTAGTTTATGTGTAAAGTTTAGTATAATCAATATAATCTTTTCAGATAATCCATTTTACGAGAAAGAAAATATAATTTAAGTGAAGTAAACATATATATGTGACAACCTGATTTTCATAAAGTGATGAATATGTAGTTTCACACAAATCCAGGTATTGACATCCACTCACCTGTGATGGCATAAATTTCTTCTTTTACACGGTGTTTAGTCAAGTGGTCAGAATATTTTATAAATTCATTCATCTGCTGAATCAGGGCACTGGACGCTTGATTGACAGCTCGACAGACTATTTTCCCTGAGCCGCTCAGCATCTTGTGGGTCACATGGCAACCTGTATTGATCATATAAGTAACTATCATTATGATGACAACAATCTTCTCATGATTTGCGCTCTGATTATCCAAGAAAAAGGGGAATGCCAGGATGTGTGAGGATATTATACAGGGGAAAACAAATAAAGAATAGTAAAAAGTTGTATGTCAAAAAGGAGGAAAAATAAAAATGAACACATTGAAAACTATTCAAATAGTCAAGAACATGTTTTGTTTTAACTGGTTTTTGGTGTGACGTTTAAGTTCTATTTGCACTCTGAATTAAATTGGGTCTTCAATGAAACAGCACATTATTGTTTCCCGAGCAGCTAATTGGTTGCTGGGTGGAGCTTTTTCTAGGATTCAGCTCCATCCTGAAAGCTAGCCCTCCCCGGAGCAGGTTTGCCATCTAGGGTTTGTTACCATGGTATCTAGCCTCAGTAGGAATGAATCCAGCTTCTAAAATTCAGGGTTAAACCTGAAATTATCTCGCTAACCCAGTAATCCTGCTTCATGGTATTGGCCTCTGGTCATGAACTGCTTTTGTTGTAAATTTTATTCATTAGAATAATTTGTAAATTCAACAAATAAACCTTAAGTGAATAAAAGATTAATAAAATGTTCATCAGTCCATATACAGTACCAACCAAAGATCTTCAAACATGCTTTATTTATCTGTAGGCTACTGTCTTTATGAGATCTTTTACAAAATATTTCGCCTTTTCCATACACGGTACAAAGAATGTAAATCTAAGTAATTTTTCTCTGAAAATAAGTGATTTTTTTTTCTTGAATTGAGCAGATAAGTGAGACACTTAGCCAATTGAATGAGACAATTTATACCTGAAATAAGAAAAAAAATATTATTATTAAAAATATTATAAAAATTATTTTGAGTGCGTATAATCTAATTATTTCATTTTAGGGTAAAACATTTCTTATTCCATTGGCAAATCATCATATTTTCCTACTCAAATTAAGGGCAAATACACTTGTCTAATTTTTTTTTTACTTCTTTTCAGAATGTTTTGATGATTTTTTTTTTTTTAACGAAACAGGGAAATTTCAAGAATGAGTAAAAAAACAGATACCTGTGAAGATATTCAGCCGTCCAGGTCATGCTTAAAAAAGCATCCAAGAGACTTATTCTTCCGAGAGGCAAAATGTCCTCTAGAAAACTTCACATCCAGCTGCCTAGACTGAACTTTTTCAAGCTAGAAAACAGATGAAGCTAAATTTAGCAAAGCCCTAGAAGGAAACCTATTAGAGGCTCCAGAAGACCTGAGGCTTACCTTCATTCAGCAGCACAATCACTTTGAACATTGAGATACAATGAATGGCTCACATCTAAGCATGTTCATATTTTACCGACTAGTCAAAGTACACATATTTATATCCTAGAACTGATGGGTACACTTTAAAGAGAATGTTCATAGATATTCTCCATCCACAGAACCAAAGATGTCTGAGGGTTTTTTGACCTCACTGTCCTCTGCATAGTCATCATTGATGTTTTCCTCCAGACAAGCCTATTTCCCCTTCCCTTCAGTAGCTTACTGAACTGAAGCTCCCAGAGAGTAGCAATAGATGTGCCCCTCCTCTAAACGTAACGTTAAACTGCTACTAGGCTGGTTAAGATACATTTAGCTGATAAAAATATTTGTAGCTAGAAAACTACAGGTGTTGAAAGTAGAGGAGGGTTTATCAAATTAATATATTAAAAAAAAAACAGTCTTGTGTCATTTTAGCAGAAGTGAAGATGTTTATATTTTCTGTATTAAATAAGATTAATTAGCTAATTAAGCAAGTTGCATCTAGTCACATAGCTGACCCACCCCTGCTCTGCACTAAACGATGTTTACATTATGAATACGTACCGTCTCATTTTATTTCTGTATTAAAAAGATACAATCAGTCCCTCACTGTCTTTTGTTAGCTCTACTGTTCTTTTTTTCTTATTCTCTTTAAATTTCAACTTTGATTATAGATTCAAATCCCTGCTAGAACTGACCTGTATTGTTTGTTCAATTGTGGAGCATTTTAAACTAGTTTCGTTGTATTGAACACTTGTATAATCTAAGGAAAACGCTAATAATAATAATTGAAGTTAATTGAGAGAAATGTACCTCTGCATTTAACTTATCCCCTTGGGGAGCAGTGGGCTGCCATCGTGGGGCGCCCAGGGAGTGTGTGGGAGTAAGGGTCTTTGCTCAGGGACCCAGAGTGGCAGTCTGTGGGAGTGGGCCGCCACTCCCCCTTCTATTCTATTAGGTGAGGTCTGTAATGAATCATGTAGTTATCAGCTTTTAAATCAAACTATTACTGGTGACAGACCAAAATAACTTCTAACTCATGGATAATGATAATTTAACATGTTTAGAGGCACATTTCAAATATGAACATAACATGGACAACACAGCAGTATGACCATGGCTTTATGAAAACAATGGCTTTATATAGTTTTATTTTAATAGAAAACAAAGTTACAAACTACTGATGTATATTCCATCAGCCAGAGGTCAAAACGAGTCATTTCTCCTAGAAAGCCCTTTCATGAAAGGCATCATAAACAAATCTATTGAGTCTTTGAACACCTCATCGGTCAGCATGTCTGATACAGGAGGCTGCATCTCCATCACCCTCTATCCTCAGAAAGCATCAATCAGATGAGTCGGTCTATAGAACAGACCCAGTCTACTTGAACTGGTTATCTATCAGCGTTCCCTTCATCTTGGCCTTCTTGGCCTCCAGCTCAGCCAGCTCCTGTAGCCTCCTCTTGCTCATGCCCTTCCTCTCCAGCTGCTTCTCGATCACCTTCGCGTTCTGGGCGTAGGAGTCGGCCACCTCCCGGGCCTCGATCTCCTCTTCCTCCTCGTCGATGGTGGACACGGTGACAGAGCTGAACTTCCCCATGTCTTTGGTCCTCTTGGTCATCATCACCCGGACCTTCTTGGGAGCCTCCGGCTGCTTCTGGCTGTAAACGCTGGTGTTACCGAAGCCCTGTCCGAACTTCACCACGGCTCCGTCTACGATGAAGGTGGCCGGGCTGTTCTTGTCCTGGTGTTGGTAGAAGAGCAGCAGCCCGCACTTGCCGCACTTCTTGCGGTGCTGCCGCTCGATGCCCTCGGGCCTCTTGATGAAGGCCTGCTCGTCTTCCTCCACGTTGCAGAACTTGTGCGCGTGTTTGGCTGCGTCGATGACTCTGGCCCGGTCCCGGGGCCTCATCGGCAGCTTCTCCAGCTGGCAATCCAGAACCAGAACCATCTGTCCGCAGAGGCAGTAGTAAACATGAAGGGGCTTCTCTCCGTCGTCATACTCTTCCCTGTCTCTGGTGTCAGAACACACCACGCTCCTGGAGACCACTTTAGGCATGATGTCCGCTGGTCCTCAGCAGCCCTAAACCCGCTGGGATCAATCAGAACCGGTCACACTAGAAGCACAATCAGAAACAACGCTGCTACCGAAGCTAAAGCCGAAACGTTTATGCTGGAAAGACACCACTTCCGGTGTTTGTCACTTCCAGAGTTCCTGACTGAAACTAGCGCTCTGTATTTTGTTCCGACGTTGGAGTTTGTATATTAAAGCGATTATATTCACAAGCTATCAATGACAAATATGTTACATGTACACCATGTGTAAGAAATAGATGTGAAATTCAAAAGAATACTAAAACACCATTGCAGGGCCTCTTCAGATTGGATTAACATTTTTTCATCAATTCAGACAAAAGGGTAAAATTAAATTCATATCGATAGGGTGAAAGATGCCTGGCCAAGTAGTCTTATTTTTCCAGATTTGACAACCCTGTTCTTTTCCTAGAGGTATTTGTATTTTGAGCAGAGTTCAATAAGATGCCATAAAGACATTCGTTCCTACATGTTCATTGCATCATTCAATAATTATGCAATTATTGAAATTCTGTAATTGCTCCATCTTTTAAAATACAGTTAAGGTGTAGGCCTACTTACTGGCCCAGCTGCTCATCGATAAATCCCGTTCCTGACCTAAGGTCTGCATCACACAGATCCCATCTATCATAACTGTCTGAGAATTAAGTTGAAGAAAAAAAAACATAATCCCAGCTTAAATGTTTAAGTTCTAAGCCATTGAACTCAACTGTGGGGGGAAAAAAAAAAAAAAAAAGCATGTCAAGGAAATTCAGGGTTCAACTATGAAACCATCTTAAACATTCTAAAGTTTCCTGGTTTTGGTATGGTTTATACACTTTAGCAAATCCAAATAATTTACATGTCAAAAGGAAAACCAGTTAGGCATGCTTATGCCTCCCCCCCCTTTTTGTATGAAGCAGTTATATGGTTTGATCACTGGTCTATATGTCCTGCCGCCACTTCCTTAACTTTCAACTGCTCCCATTTCCCCAGCTTTCATTACTGGAAAACCCAATCAAGGCCAATCTGTCCATTGAAATTGTCCCCAGAGCTTTGAGAGTGTTATTTGGCCTTTCCAAGGATCAAGTCATTTAATACCCTTACCAGTTTTCCTTTTTCATAGTTAAAACTAAAGCCTCCTTGTCTGAAAGGAGGCCATTCCTAGATGAACAGGATTAAGTTTACACAAGAAATCCCTGTGGTCAAATTCAACCATGACCTTTCAAAAACCAAAACCAACCCACTGGTAAATTTTACATTAATATTTATTGAAATTCAAGTACAAAAATGCATTCCCTACAAATCTGGAATATGGCAGATTTTAGAAAGGCTCCTCAGCACAGGAAATAAGGGGTTGATGGGTTTGGCTCCTCACTGACAGCAGCTCTTGTCACAGGAATTTCCTTTGCACACGCATCCAGAGGCGCATTTAGTGCAGCCTGATGGGCAGCATGAACAGCAGCCTGCAAGAAAAAGTTAATTAGGACAAATCTTTACACTAGGAAGCATCAGAATTCAAAAATCAGGATAAACATGTCAAGGTTTAAGTACCAATTACAGACAGTGATGGAAAGTAACACAACTACTTAAGTACTTTGAGTATTTTCTTTGGGGGGGGGGGGTACTTATAACTTTCACTCCACTGAATTTATAGGAAGCTGCTAGTTACTCATTACTTTTGCCTCAGTGTAGCTTTGTATTGCACTGCTGCGGTTTCTTTTTTAGAAATGCACATCTCACATCTGTGAGAGAAAAAAACTCAAGGTAGACATCTGTAGTTTACAAACATTCTTAATACATGAGTTTTTGCCATGTGGCAAAGTTGTTTAGTGCGATTAGTTCTCAAATCAAAATTGCAGTTACTTTGTGGTAGTAGACTTAACCTTAAACCTCTATTCCATAGTGAAAATATGAGAATCAATACACATTGAAGATATTATAATCAAAATAGCCATTTTACAGGTGGTGTAGAATTAGTAGGTTGTTCTATACGTCAATACATCAGGGGTTTCTGAAGGTTACAAGGTTCTTTAAAATTACAAAGAAATGTAACATCAAAAAATATATATATTGTATTTTTGAGTACTTCAATACTTTAATTGATGTTTGAGCAAGTAACTAGAGTTAGTTGATTCAGATTTAACCAAGTATCAATACTTTCACTCAAATACTACTGTTGAGTACTTCATCCAACACTGATTACAGGCACCTGTGAGGCCTGAAGAACAGGCTAGAATTTTAATACAACAAATAAATTCACTTACTCTTCTTGCAGCATTTGCAGGAGCAGTTGGTGCAGGTACAAGAGCCTCCGCAGTTGCATTTTCCAGCTGCAGATAAAAGAAAAAAAAATTTAAATGCTGGTGATGTGGTAAAACATGACAACCAACAAATTAGACATAATTTAGAACCGAAACCCAGAATCAGGGACTCACTCTTGGAGCAGTCGCAGGGATCCATGTTGTTTAGTTTGTAGTTGGGTTAGCTGGTTTCTCGTTTGGTCCTCAGAGATCGATCAGCTGTAATGATTCTGAGATTCAGGGGTTGCGCTTTTATAGAGCCAGGACGTCAACAGAGCCGCGTGCAAAGTCACGCACCACAATGCGCACGCTCAGAGCGGTTTGCACACGGCTGCGACAAACAAGCAGGTCTCTCATGAAGGGACAGTTTGCTTTCTGAACATTACATAACAATACTGTGTGTGTCCTGTTTTCTGGAACATCAAAGGGCTGCAAGTTATTATCATATGTGGTTATGATATGATAATTACTTGATATTAAATATCACAATAACGCCCAAATTAACATAAGCATAGGTTCTTTAAGGTTTTTGGAAACACTGAAACAAATTGATGTTTCATTTCTCACTGCATTTTCATGAAAAGTACACATATGGGACTATTGTTTATTTTCTAACCACGGAATTACTCTATAAGGAATGTGATCAAAGGGATGAACAAAATTAATATAGAAAAATAGATACAGGGAAAGCCAACATGGTACAAGCATTGTAAAGCGTTTGAGCATCTTCCTTATAACAGATAGATGAACTTATGATGATGCATCATTTTTGCTATTTCTACATTTTAATTCGTAAAAACATATAAAAAATACAAACATAAGTTTAACAGTCTTCTTTTTAAGAAGAAAAAACACAGCTAATAAAAAAGATCCATGTGGTCATCATGTTTATTAAATATGAGATTAAAATGATGTTATTCATATTTTTCCAGACGGTTCAGTGGATGGACATGTGACCAGATGCTGTCCAGCTCTGTGCACACGGGGCAGGCAGCGCCCATCCTCTGGGCTCACCGCTCTGCACTCGGCGTCCTGCAGCCGTTTCCTGTGATGCATTTACGCACCGTGTGCTCTGGGATGAGGAACAGCCAGAGGGTGTCGAGCGCAAAAGAGACGTGAAGAATCCACGTCAGTCCTACTGTGCACCATAATGATTACTTAAATCTAGTTAGTCATTAAAACGTCAAAATGTATTTATTTATTTTACAATAAACGTCTCATTGTTCGTCACCAGGAAGTTTACACCGTTTAAAACTGCTGGAAAATAAACTTTTAATTTCAAAGATTTTGAACAAAAAATACTGCTACATTTCTGGAATAGGTGACCGAGAACACGTTTATATTTGCGCAAAATATCAGTACCCTTTCTTATACATATTTATTTTTGATAATTTTCAATTTATTTAAAGCTTTGGAAGCTCGTGTTGCCCTTAAAGGCACCATTGTCACACATTTCGGGCTCTTTTGCTTGGGATGAGCTGAGTCATTGCTGGACATGATGACGGAAAGTAAAACACGAAGCATGACAAGACACATTAGCAGAGGACTGAACCAAAACAGACAGAAAAAAAAAAATCTGAAGTAGGCTACTTCTATGATTTCAATACTCTTTGGTTATATTAGTAGCTATATTTTTTTTAGGATGACGTCACTGATTAAAGAAATGTTAATGTTAGCTCATCATTTTGTGGACCTGGAAAGTTTAGAGAAACGTGTTTGAAAATGAAGATATTTCATGGTTATTTTCAAACTGTTTCCAGGACATTTTGAGGATTTAACATCAACTAATAAAATCAGTTAAAGATTTACCACTAAAAGACGCTAAAATGACTCGGACACTATCCCACATCTTGCATGTACTTCTCCATATCCTTCAGACTCTGGGAGAACGCCTCAGAGATCTTCCAGTTTCTTTTTCCTCCCAATATGAAATCCCTCTAAAGTTTCTCTGAATCTTTGCTTGAACTCATTCTGAGACAACTGACCATTGTAGGTTTCAGGTTCAGACCTAGCGGTATTTAAAACTGTTCAACACCCATCCACCTTAAGAAAAACCTCAGCTTCACTCTGAATGAAAGTAATCCCGCAGCATGACGATGCCACCACCATGACTATCTATGGGCTCAGTGATCTTGTTTACTATGTGATTATTCTGGGAGATTTCAGCCAGAAGAGGCTTCATTCTTGAGTTGTCTTCCCTTCAGAAAACTGTCCAGTTTCTCTAAGATACAGCTGTTTTCACTAAATCACATGTGCAGATCTTTGGCTGAAATAAACTGAAATCAATCCAATTACTTGGCGAGTTCACAGATTTATTCAAAATGTTAACATTTGCATCTTGCACTATTCACTTTGACTGAATATTGGTTTGCACTGCCGACTGTTTATTCACAGTACCAATTGTTTACATATACAGTTGCAATAACGTACTTTAACTGTAATATGCAATTACCTTTCACTGCACTTTAATTTAGATAGCTTCTGTCCAAACTTTATTCATTCATTTTATAGTAAAACCCATCAGTATATATGCTATTGCACATAACTGTAAAAACCCTTTTTATAGTAATATCCACCTGTATATTATATTCGGTACATATCCAGTTGTAAATTTAGTTCATAACACTAGTGATCTATATATTATATTCATTATTTATAATGGTATTCATCTCTATACCCATTCAGGAGAAACCAATGTGCTATATTTATGAAGCCATTATTTATCCTGCACTTGCTGCTATGGCACTTCTGGTTAGACCCAAACTGCATTTCGTTACCTTGTACCTGTACGTGTGTAATGACAATAAAGTTGAATCTAATCTAATATAATCTAAACACTTTCTCTCGTCACAGAAAATGATTCAAATGATCAACAAATATCAATAAAACAAAAATCTGTTTTCAATAGTGAGATACCATTTTTTTGCCCCGATACCTGTCTGTGCAGAATTGACCGATACCAATACCATCTGTTTCAAATTGATGTGTGTGTGTATATATGAAGAACTGCATACTACTTTGATGTAAAATTATTGCTATCATGGCTTTATCAAGCTGCTGCCTATCTTTGTGAAGCAGGAAAAAGACTAATACAAAGTGAATCCAGTAGAACTTTTTATTGCCTACCTGGAATGGGTGACAATAGTTGAATAAACTTCGGCTCTCAAAATGGTATCGATGCCCTATTTTGTTGATACTCGCCGATACAAATACCACCATTTTAGTGCAGTATCGGTATCGGTGCAACACTAGTTTTCAACTAATGATTTTATTTAAGACAATGATCAAAACCAAGTCGGTTCCATATGAAAAACCATTGACAACCCAAACTGGACCTGGTCTGCTTTGCTGACAGACCGCAGGGTTTTCTAGGAGGGAGCTGTCAGAAAGTCAGGCCAACATCTCAACCGTGGGTCATTTCTGTCCACTTTCTATCCCGTATTGCTAAATCATGAATTTGACCTTAACTTAGATGTTGTTCCCAGTTCATCTCCAACCACCTGCATGAGTCGTTGTTGACTGATGTTGGTAAATCAGTTTCTATTGGGAAGGTGTGGACTCTAGTTCTCAGGTGTCCAAAGCCTTAGAAATGGATCTGTAACCTTTTTCAGATTGACGGGATGTCAATGACTTCGTTTTTTCTGATGCATAATCCTTTTCTCCACTGTCTAATAGAAAAGAAAAAAAAAACACACCAGATGTCTGCAAGACAAACAGTAACCCACCCAGAGTCAAGGCACCAACACAAACTAGTCCATAGATGACATGACAGCAACCTCTGAAAGGATTACTGGACCAGAAAAAAGACCCATATGTTCAATCTTATGTCAGAAAGATTCATCACACAATGGGAAATATTTGGAGCTTTTATTTTACGTATAACAAAGAAAGAAAACACAAAATTCAGTGTCTCGTAAAATGAAGATGCTGTAAACAGTTCAAGATGGGAACCTCTTGATGTCCAATCAGCTGATTTTTAGAGGTTTCCAAAGTCCTCTTCCAAGATGAAAGTCCTTCCAGACAAATAAACAAGGTCAACCTGCTAGAATGGTCCGATTAAACGGAAGAACAGAAGACAAGCTAGAAAAAGAGGTGTTACGATGAAGACCTGAGGCACCCCACCCACCCTTACACAGTGGTCAGCCTTGGGTCTCCATCCCACTGATGAAGCCCTTATGATGCCCTGCACAGAGAAGGTCCGGGTGAGGAGCTTCAGCAAGTCTGATTTGTGTGAATATGGGACACATCTAAAAGCTGCAGGGCATCGGCTCTACAGGAAGGCTGAGTCTACAGTGACCCCTAGTGGTTGAAACCACGAAGGACATGTAAGCAGCCGTTTACATGAGGGCATTAAATGTAGAAATAAACTCCCCAAAATGTGACCATGCTACAGAAAGATGAAGGACATATAGATGTATTTGTTCTCACAGAGAAAACTATCCCCTCTCTGTCCTAGTGCAGTTCTGGATCGGTTTATCAGCTTCCTGAACTTGGAGTATTTTCATGCAGGCTCTGCAGAGCCAGGTCGGTCCACTTCATCTCCTGCTCTTTAACAGACTCGGTTGAGCCTCCATTGTCCTGCTCAGCCTCCGGCAGCTCGCTCTGGAACACAACAAGAACAAAGAGGTCTTTATATGAGAACATGGATGATCCTCAGCACAGCTCATCAGTTTTACTGGAGCAAATGGGCTCACTGCATGAACCAATAACAGTTAAAACTGACTGCTGCTATAAAGCTCCATATAAAAATCCACATTTTCTCCTTTCTATTCGGTACCTAGATCTGATCCAGAACACCCAGGCATTTAGGAGCCCAGTTTAACCCACTGAGGACATCAGTAAAGCAGCTGTTTACCAGAGGAATGGAGACATCTTCATACGGCAGTCTGTCTTCCCTCCAGGCATCATCGGTGAGATCCAGAACTCGTCCGTCCCGCTGGATTTCACTGTCCATCCCGAGTCCAACCACCGAAGCCGGTCAGAACCGCCCAGAACTTCCAATGAATGTCCTCGTAGTAGCTCAGAGAACAACCGTGGTTGACAGAAAGCTAAAGGCAGCTATTTTCTTCTTCTTCCACTTTGCTTCTTCTTCTTCTATATTTTTTTTGGCGGTTGGCAAAAACGTTAGGTGAGCATTAGCGCCACCAACTGGTAAGGGGTGTGGACCACATGACAAAAAAATAAAATAAAAACACAATATATTCTGTTATACAATTTAATCTGTTTCAAGAACCTAAAATATAACCTGATATCCTCTGCTTCCTGATTCAGTTTGTAGTAAATCAACAATGTCAAGATTCATTTTCATATTACTAAGTTTCCTAATTAACTTGTTTTTCTGACTCAAATATTTTCTACAACTCAAAATGACATGTTCCACTGTCTCACCTTCCCCACATTTCCCTGTCTGATGTTTCCCTATTAAAAATATTCAATTATTCAATCCTGTGTCTCTTTTCCTAAGTCGTGAAGTAATTATCTATTCTCTCCTGTTCCTTTCTGTTCTTCTCATTTGTCCAATTCTCTTTTGGATTTTATAGAACCGCCTTCCTTTCTTTTCTTCTTCCCATAACTTTTGCCACCTCTCTTTTTTTTTTTTTTTAATTAGACCCTTTATTTCTGTTATACTAAAACTAACATTAATATATATCCTTACCTTATTTGTACTCTCCTTAGCCATCCTGTCGACCATTTCATTTCCTTTAATGGTTTGGGCAATTTTTCATACCTGAGTACCTCTCTCAGTTAAAAGTATTGATGGTTATCCAAAAGTGGAACTTAACTTAAATAAAGACTATTTTATTCAATCTTTTAATTTGAGCATTTCATTTTTAGAAATGTATCCTTTC
This sequence comes from Cyprinodon tularosa, assembly GCF_016077235.1. Classification (NCBI taxonomy): domain Eukaryota; kingdom Metazoa; phylum Chordata; class Actinopteri; order Cyprinodontiformes; family Cyprinodontidae; genus Cyprinodon; species Cyprinodon tularosa. Next base: position 1,086,295 of record NW_024039044.1, on the reverse strand, counting down.
CATCTCAAATATAAAAAAAAAAATATTAGTATGCTGCCTGGAAGTTAGCAAGGAATCGAAATAAATACAAAATAAAATCATGTTATAAACCTATATTTATAAATCTGGAGCTTTTCTGAGTAACTACCTTGTAATAACATTTAAACTTGATGAATTGGGAACAAAATGCGAAAAAAAAGTTATAGTCAGACTGACTTAATTAGTTTTAGTTTATTTAGTTTATTTTTACTGTTCTCTACATCCAGTCTGTGCTTTGTGCTGTGATGTGTTTAGAAGCTAAAGTTGAACTAAAACATATAATAAAAACCTACTTTTTGGTTGATAAAAGCTTTTTTGATTTTTTTAGTTGGGTCCTCAGAAAGCTGTAATCTGGATGAATTGTCTCTGTAAAGTGCCTTGAGATTACATGTGCTGTGAATTGGCGCTATATAAATAAACTAAATTAATTTTTCAGAATTCTTACATTATTCTCAGAATTCTGATTTTTTTTACATCAGATTTCTGACATTATTCTCAGAATTCTGACTTTAATATCAGAATATTCAGAATTAAAACTTTATTTTCAGACTCCTAACATTATCCTCAGAATACTGACATTATTGTCAGAGCTTTTAAAGTAAACACACAAGTCGAGTTTTATTCTCAGATTTCTTACCCTAATCCCAGAATTCTTACTTAATTTAACTTTAATATCAGAATTATTCTTATAGAATACCGGCTACTTGTAATATTCCTACTTTATAAAGATCCTACTACAATAAACATTATTCCAAATGACAGCGATTAGTGATGAACTCAATGCATGTTAAATGAAATTAAGCAAGAAGAAAACCTAAAGAAGTAATTTCTCGAAGTTTGTGTAAAGACGTCCCAGACACAGGGGTGGAGCTAGATGGGGGGCCAGGGGTTGCCATGGCCACCCTTAGCCAATCATTTGCCACCCCTACCATTTATTTCCCTCTAATACAGCCGGTGGCAACAGTAATACTCTCAAGTAGAATATTCAAAACATTTAGATTGTTCATATATTAACAGTTACTTGACAACAAAAACAAAGTGGTTAATTATGCACATCAATATATTAACATTAAAGATGATAAACACAGAATTCAAGCAGAAACAGATCTTGTTTTATGAGGTAAAGAGAAGTTTTCTCTTCTCTGCAAGTCATCTAGGAGTCTTCAGTGAAATCAAAGATAAATAACTATTTTATTAAAAACTTATTAATCAATTTATGTAGCTAATAGTACTTGTAAACAACAATTTTTTTGCAGAACAATTACTGATAAAAGTTGGTAAGTACTAACAATGGAAAAGATGTTCGGCCAAAACCTTTTAGAAAGCACGGATGTTTTAATATATTCATCTATTTGTTAGCAAAGGCTGTGGGAAGATATAGTTTGACTTTATTTAGAAAATATGGATGTTTTGCTCATTAATTCTCCTGTTGGAACTGTGTAGATTGACCGTGATGTTTTGGTGCCTACACTGAAAAAAGTTTAACATGTAACTGTTCATTCAAACTAATGCTTTTCACTCTAAACTAGATAAAATTGTTGATTTGATTGTGTAACTCATTCTTTTTGGATTTTGAGACATCAAGTTTGATTTAACCTGACTAAATACACGTACAAAGAACCCAAAACAAAGTTTTTGATTTCTCTCAATATGTGTATATTTATTCATGCCCTGCAGGTAATGTTTTTTGTTTGAGTCAAATGTCAACTGCGATTTGAATGCATTCCAAGTCCAAGTCCCAGATCATGACAGTGTGGCTCAGTTGCTAGTGCTGCTGCCTTGCAGCAAGGAGGTTGTTGGTTCAATTCTTGGCCTGGGATATTAATGCATGGAGTTTGCATGTTCTCCCTGAGCATGCATGGGCTCTCTCCAGGTACTCCAGCTGACTCCCACAGTCCAAAAACATTACTGATAGGTTAATTGGCTTCTCTAAATTGTATTGCCCTGTGATGGACTGGTAACCTGTCCAGGATGTGTAGGGATTGTAAGATGCGAAATGGAAGTTATTTTGAAGTAAAGTCAAATGATATGTCAAAAATCTAATTTGTTTATATTTAATTTGACTGGTTTCTATACAAACATTAATTATTGTTAATTTAGTTAAAAGTAAGTATATTAGGTTGGTCCAATGTCAATATATTAGTTTGGTTCATCAACTGAAATGTTAAGAAAATCATTTGAAACAGGGCAAAGATTTTAAGTTGTGCAGTATTATTGTTTACATCAACATAATATGATATAAGTGATTAAATTCAGATTCTGTGAAGTCAAATATTTTAGATGTGATATCTGGACACCATTTTTTTAGTTTGAGCAACTTTATACTCTTTCCAGTGTATCTACTTTCAGCCACCCCTCAGTGTACATTGCTTATTGCCTGGCCACCCTCATAAAAAAATTTCTGGCTACGCCTCCACGCAGACTGTCCCTCAACGACTCATTTCTATACGGCCCTGTTTCCATGGAAACTGGTCGCTTCCATTAGGCATCCTGTGTAAAACAAGCGAACCGGCAGGTCAGGGAAACGCGGCTGTTAAGCGGAATTCTTGCAATTGCAGGTAATTACGACGACCTGGTCCCTAGTCCTCCATTCTTTTATAAATATGTATTATTAAAATGAAATAGCAACCAAAGGCAGAAGGTTAGGTTAGGAGCACTTCCGCTTTGAGGCTTTGACGCACTGAGCAACATTAGGGACCCACAGGGCTCTCATGAAAGGCATATTTTGTTTTTTTGGTATGCAATTTCTTTCTCTCCCTTTCTTTTTTGTTTTTGTTTTGAGAAAGTAAAACTTAACTAGTAATCTAGCATCACATATCAAATATCCTGCCAGGGTGATTTGTTGTTTCTCTTGTGGAGGTAATTTAACGTCTCTGGAACAAGCAGTTCTCCTCTAAACCAGGGAGTGGCAGCAGAGATACCACCAGGATCAACCCATTTAATGTGCATATTATGTAGAGCCTAACTTATTTAAACAGAGCCCATGTATAAATATGTGCTTAGCTTCATTAGCAAGGGCCTCATGAAAAATCTGATGTTAATGGATTTATCTGTGAGTTATAGATATTGCGTGCGTTGGTTCATTGGGATCAGCATAGATTGACCCTGAACTGGTTTTGGCATCCATCAGTTTTCAGCCACCCCTCATTGCACATTGGTCCCTGCCTGGTCACCACTATAAACATTTTATGGATGAACTAAAAAAAAAGGAGCATAAGCAACTGATCTGAATGATCGTTGATTCTGCTAAAAAACAAACAAACAAAAAAAAAAGTTATCACACACATACAGACAGTTACAGACAAAACATTTTAATAATTAGATCTTGGATTCTTTCATTATTAAACTGAGCTAATGTCACAAAGAACCACCTCTGGGAAGGAGTTGGATGACAGTGGTCATACCAGCCCTCCAAGCAAAAGTCATACTGCTGTATTTTTTTTTTTTTTAAAGAAAGAAGCTCTCCAATTAATCCGGTTAGGTTATTCTGTTTTTTCTCAACTTTTTTGTGTTGATTTTCTTTATTTGGTTTTCCCTTAACCTGGAGTCAATGATTTACTCACCAGCTACTGGGTGAAACTAAATCTCCCCTCTTAATTCCTATGGTTTTATCATTTTGATTCCGTCCATCCATCCATCCATCCATCCATCCATCCATCCATCCATCCATCCATCCATCCATCCATCCATCCATCCATCCATCCATCCATCCATATCCTCCAGCTTATTCTCAAGGCCTTCACTGCCATTTCTTTCAGCTGTGTTAATAAATAAATAAATAAATCAAATAATGATTAATAAGTAAGGTAAATCTCAAAAAATAGAAATTGTGCATGTTTACCTGTTTAATAAATCAAAAGGAGATCAAAAAAGGTTTGCTTTAAGCCTTTATTTTTTATCTAATTCTTTTAAAGGCACAGCAGAGATGTCAGCCCCTCAGCAGCAGATGGCTGAAAACCAAAGCACGTGCAACAACCCTGGAAACCCAGTTTTCTCCTGCATGATCAACTCGAATTTTAAAGGAGAATCCACAACGATGAAGCTCAAAAGTCTCCTTTTCAAGACAACTTCAAGTGACTACGGGCATCATCCTCCAACCTATGAGAGCTCACCATGTCGGTACTACCCAAGATACCAGACATTTTCTAAGCAGCTGAGCCTTGGAGGAAATTTTCGGGATAATTCCTTTAATACTTCACTGGACCACAGCCGCACCGGCTTAAAACGCACATTCTGAACAAGCCTGGCTCTAATTACAGCCTTTCTCTAATTATAAAGGTGTTGGAGGTGCTAATTCACTGAAATACACTTATTGAACTAAATATGAGGTTATCATAAGTTGTGTTTAATAAAGCTGGAACATAGAGCTGGACATGAACAGTGTGTGGTGTGGTATTCTCCAGGAATAACTTTAGATAGTACTGTCTCTGCCACTGCTAATACATTTATTATGTAATTTTTCCATGGATGATGTGATTAAAGACAAATCAAATTTGACTCTTACAGATTGGGTAAAGGATGTAGTTGTAATTCTGTTCATAACTTCATCTCAAATTTATTTGGTTTTGGAAAAAAATAATAGAAAGCTCCACAGAAATGAAAAAAAAAAATATTCCAAGTCCATGTTCGTCACCAACCTAAATATTTAAACCCAATATGGCAGCATGTTTAGAAAAGATCAACCCTTTTTGTAAATTCATTTAAAATAAAAATTAAAAAAAATACTACACTGATTCCAAATTCTAGGCAGTTGATACATGGAAAAAGAGTCTGATATACACTATATTGCCAAAAGTATTTGCTCACCTGCCTTGACTCACATATGAGCTTAAGTGACATCCCGTTCCTAATCCATAGGGTTCAATATGACGTCGGTCCACCCTTTGCAGCTAGAACAGCTTCAACTCTTCTGGGAAGGCTGTCCACAAGGTTTAGGAGTGTGTTTATGGGAATTTTTGACCATTCTTCCAGAAGCGCATTTGTGAGGTCGCACACTGATGTTGGACGAGAAGGCCTGGCTCTCAGTCTCCGCTCTAATTCATCCCAAAGGTGTTCTATCGGGTTGAGGTCAGGACTCTGTGCAGGCCAGTCAAGTTCATCCACACCAGACTCTGTCATCCATGTCTTTATGGACCTTGCTTTGTGCACTGGTGCACAGTCATGTTGGAAGAGGAAGGGGCCAGCTCCAAACTGTTCCCACAAAGTTGGGAGCATGGAATTGTCCAAAATGTCTTGGTATGCTGAAGCATTCAGAGTTCCTTTCACTGGAACTAAGGAGCCAAGCCCAGCTCCTGAAAAACAACCCCACACCATAATCCCCCCTCCACCAAACTTTACACTTGGCACAATGCAGTCAGACAAGTACCGTTCTCCTGGCAACCGCCAAACCCAGACCCGTCCATCAGATTGCCAGATGGAGAAGCGCGATTCGTCACTCCAGAGAACGCGTCTCCACTGCTCTAGAGTCCAGTGGCGGCGTGCTTTACACCACCGCATCCGACGCTTTGCATTGCACTTGGTGATGTATGGCTTGGATGCAGCTGCTCGACCATGGAAACCCATTCCATGAAGCTCTCTGCGCACTGTTCTTGAGCTAATCTGAAGGCCACATGAAGTTTGGAGGTCTGTAGTGATTGACTCTGCAGAAAGTTGGCGACCTCTTCGCACTATGCGCGTCAGCATCCGCTGACCCCGCTCCGTCAGTTTACGTGGCCTACCACTTCGTGGCTGAGTTGCTGTCGTTCCCAAACACTTCCATTTTCTTATAATACAGCTGACAGTTGACTGTGGAATATTTAGGAGCGAGGAAATTTCACGACTGGATTTGTTGCACAGGTGGCATCCTATCACAGTTCCACGCTGGAATTCACTGAGCTCCTGAGAGCGACCCATTCTTTCACAAATGTTTGTAAAAACAGTCTGCATGCCTAGGTGCTTGAATTTATACACCTGTGGCCATGGAAGTGATTGGAACACCCGATTCCAATAATTTGGATGGGTGAGCAAATACTTTTGGCAATATAGTGTATTTTGGTAAAAATCCATTCAGACATTTATAGAGAAACATGAAGATGAAGACAAAAAAATTAAATAAATGGGCATATGCTAAGGTTAAGGTGAGGTTAAGGTGAGGCTAAGGTTGTCCGATTAAAAGTAATTTGAATGAAAAATGAATGTCATAAAACCATGTTAGGTCATTAAGTCAAATTCATTGTTTGGGTTTTTTTTACACTGCAAAGCAAACCATCCAGCAGGTTCAAGATGCAGCAAATGAGGTTTCAGCACAAAAAACAGGGAAAACAAAAAACATTCTTAAATCAAAGACAGGTTTAACAGGCAGATAATGCAGTTCATGTTGATTAGGAGGAAAAAAGGCAGATCTGAGTAAGAAATTAATAGTATATATAAGAAGTCTTCCTGTATCTTCTCTCCTCCCTCAGCCTCACCTCCAAACTCACAACAGAAGAAGAAGAAGATGACGATGATGATGACCAACCTTTTACTGCTCAAGCTACGCGGAACTTACCAATCAGCTAGCTTAGCCGTGTCTAGTCTCTCCGTTGTTGTGTTATCTAGCCATGTTTGTTTTATATCAGAATATACAGCTGAGGTAGATTAGAGTTAGGAGGTGTAAAAGTGCGACTCTGCCCCAGCGGAGTTTGGTTAATTAGCTTAACTTTACAGTTTCTAACTGCTGTTAAGCTAGGCTAACAGTTAGCAGGCTAGCCACAGGACAACGTAGCTTTTCTGTTAGCTGCTTCGTTGTGGATTCACGTCGTTTCATATTTCACCTCAGTAAGTATACTTTCTTATATTTTGAATTCAATTCCATTGCTGTCACATTTAAAATTAGGAGTTGAACTGAGTTTTACTTGGTTCTACGTTATAGCGTTAGCTAAGGGCTAGCTTAAGTGAAAAAGCTGTTTGTTAACAAATGTGTGATGACAATTGACCATAATGCATATTAAAGACTAACTCAGATACATTATTGGTTTATATTCTGAATGTAAACTATCAATAACAGGAAAAAAATCCTCCAGTATATTTGTAACGATTCGTTTAGTAGTGGGTTTAATGACTTGCATAACATTACATTCTAAATATATTGATAAAGGTAAAACAATTATTTTAGGATATTAATCGCGTTAGCAGCTCAATATTTTTAATTAGTATGTTAACCTAGGGTTTAGATATCGAAACCAGAACACTTTGGGCTACTGCCTTCCATTACGTGTCAACGTTGTTCATTTGTACACATTCGGTCGCAGAAATGCCTCTTAAATTCCTCCTGTGCACGAGATATAATAATATTTAGTGAGTGTATCATCTATATGGGGGGAACCCGATGTTATTGTGGCTTTTCACTGTAAGATGTCACAGCTAACTTGTAAGCCAGAGGTTCTTAGATATATGGATTGCAGATGAATCACAACTTTCTTGGAGTGGACTTTTAATTTCAAAGTACATATGTCTTTCTTCCTCTGTAATCTTTTAAATGATATCGGCTCGGTTATATAGTCTTTAAAACTGATCCACATGAAGGAAATGGACTCCAACCATGTTTATAATTCAGAGATACTTTATTGACTGGCTTCTTGACTACCGTACACTGTTTAGAAAATGATATGATTGTATACATGGCCCAAAGCACTTTAAAAATAGTTAGGGTTAGAAACACTTTCATATTAAAATGTAAAACGATTGAAGGTCAAATACACGTGTAATTAATTTTATATAAAAGCACTTTTATTTATAGGTTTCCCATATCTGTTCTCAATTCATGCAGTTCTTGCAGTATGTTATTATGATCAAATTAACTTATGGAGATTCACATTTCCTTATCTGCTTTTTTTGTTGTTTTTACAGCCAGTCGAGACCAGATTAAGATTTTACCGGAACTTGGACCCATCAATGATGTCTGGAGCTTTTTTCGCTCTCTCATCTGTCTCCAGTTTTTCCACTCAACAAACCATGTGTTGTTAATCCCAAACGAACCTCATCTTGGCAGCAGAATGATACTTGACACTGACCCCACCCAGCCCACAGAGACAAGAGCCCCGAAAACAAAGTTCTGCAAATGATATGATAGTAGCTGCCTGGATCACTTTCTGTGCCTGCAGGAGCCTTGCTCAGGTTGTGCTCCTTCTCTCCTCTTCGAAACCCCTGCCTCCATCCTTGGAGACCCTTGCTAGTGTGGTCTCCAGCTTTGGAACCATGGGTAACAGCTGTGTGTGCAGAGATGACAGCGACTTAGAGGACCACCATCAGGGGTCATCATCACGAGGGACTCTAGCACAAGCCAGACGGGTGGATCACAGCACATCTGTTGGCGTGGATGCTGGAGACAGAAGCAGTCGGCCCAGAGATCCGGTCCGGCCGCCTCGCAGAGGCAGAGGGCCTCATGAGCCAAGACGGAAGAAGCAAAATGTGGATGGTCTGGTGCTGGACACCCTGGCTGTTATCAGGACACTTGTAGACAAGTAAGTCTAGTATGTTATAAAGATGGAAACAGATTTTTCTACTATTTTACGATTTCACTGATTATCTTTTTGTTTTTTCCCTGTATGCCATGCATTTTAAATGCAAATGCTTTCCTTTGGATGAGAATGTCTCTTCAGAGAAAAGAAAATCATCATACACAAAATAATCTAGCAAATGTGTTAATAAAAAAAAGGCCAATTTTCAATTAATAACTTGTGAGCTTATAAAGCATGAATAAACATGGCATTTGTATTCTACCAGCGTTCAGTGACAATAGACCAGAATAGGATGAAGACTTGGTGGCAGCTGTTTTGTTTGCTCTGCCTTGTTGTTATGATTACTTTCTGTAATGATTTAGCAAGATGAGCTAATGTGGAGATGATGAGGCACCGTTCTTCCTTCCTCTCCTGTTTCCTTAATCTGCTGCTGGCTTTCAAGGGGAGTACATTTGCTGGACTCTTATGTTGATCAGCTCCTCTAATCAAACATTTCCTGGGCTGATGGGCCAGTGTATAATCAGGGAGTTAGTTTTTTTTGTTTGAAACCAAACATGAAAAAAAAACACTAGAATTTTTGTTTTTTATTTATTAAACCAAAACGAGAAAACGGATAACAAACCATTAATTCTTTCATTTTGTTGCACAAAACCAAAAAAGGAAAAACAAGCTTTAGATTTCTTTCCCTTTTTTTCCATCTTCTCCATGAAAATCTAAAGGGAGAAAAAATATTCTACAGGAGAGCTTCATCTTTTTCCTGGGAAATAAATGGTTCACTCTGAAAGCAGAAGATGTAGCAACTGAAAATTGAGACGGTCCTCGCTGCGGGACTGAAGGAGTCTCAATTCTGCCCAACCAGCTTCATTTTCACCCACCCCACGTCAATCGCCTCACAGTAACATTTTGAATGCTGGGTGAATATGATCACCAGAGAGTTTACATCCGATGACATCAGATGCCATTGAGATCGGGTTGAAATGGTTTACCTCCTGTTTTGGCAAACTGGCCATCAGCATGTTTGTTTTTTGTTTTGGAGTTTTTGAAAGTATTTATTTTTTTCTATTTTGTAACTCCAGAGCCAGGCTATTTGTCCAAAATATAATAATTGAAATATTTATTTATTTTTTTTTTTTACATTTTTTACCCATTTTCTGGGTAAAAAAACAAAAAAACAACAACAGAAGAGCAATAAACAAAAAGAGCTTCAAAAATACTAGTTCAAAAAAACTCATTACAATGTAATGTAATGAAAAATGAAAATGGGGAATTTGGTTAAAGTAAACAAATGAAGTGGCATAAATCACATTAAGTTGAAAAAGTAAAAGCAAAACACTGCATCGTCCTTACAGGTTTTGGTTTTATTGGTACTGAATCAGTTAGGTTAGAAAGGCATTGAGTTTTGATTGGATCTTGTTTTATACTTTCAATCTTTTTTGTGATGGAAAGTGCTCCAATGCTTCTCTGATATTGAAACGGCAAATTCAGCCTTGAACATAATAACTATTCCCTAAGCGGGTTGAAGTGGAGGTTATTCGGCAGCTGTATTTTTTCTGTGAGCTCTATAGCTACAGTTATGCAGCTGTAGTACATGCAGGTTCCTCCAAACCTCCAGGTTTGCTCCGAATCAGTTCAGTATTAGGGAACTTGTTTAATTGACTGTAACCTGATGAAGTACCTGAATGCAACTGCCGGTTAGATACAGTATAAGGAACGTCTGAATGTTTTTACACAAAAGTCAGCAGGAATGCTGATAGTAATAAGCATTGCTTATATCAACATATTTTATATCATACCTGTTGTTTCTTTCAGTGACCAGGAGCCTCCTTATTCCATGATCACCCTGCATGAAATGGCAGAGACCGGTAAGACAAACAGCCGATTCTCCTCAGCAAATGCAAACAAGGGGCTGCAGACTCAAGTAAAACATGATCTTGAAACATGAATGCTCTGAAATGTGATCAGTAAGGGGGTCAGCATGGTAACTGTAATAAAACGTGTTTTTTTTTTTTTGAAAGCTTACACAGTAAAATGCTGTTTTAAAGTTAGGTTTGACCTGTTGGCAAGAGAGTTCATTAGCTCCTGGATCTCAGCAGAGCTCCAGTAAGTCAACAGGCCCCTTCTGGAGCAAACTGGTATGTAGGTTTAAAGAACCAGCAGTTGTCTTTGCTGAAACCTCTTCATGGGGTGATTTTGACCCATTTTTACTACCTTTAAAGGAAGTTGTCTGAGATGTGGCTGGTGTGGGAAGAGGCAGGGTGAGGAGCAACATGGACATCTAGGTTGTCCACATTGGATGCAAGTCTCCAAAGAACAACAGCCTTCTGTTGCTCTGAATCTTATTTTAATGTCACTAATACAACATGATTACAGTTATTTCTGCTAGTTGACACTTTATGATATGGCCTTATTTTCCTTTTGCTTCTGGTCATTTTCTGCTCGTCTGGTGTGTTTTTTGGATCCTGAATGTTTCTGTTCAGGTTGGGTTTGTTTCTAAGCCCCAGTCCCGTGTTGGTTATTAACTCTGATCCTGTACTGTGAAGCCAGCCTGATGAGGTGCATTGTTGCATTATTCATAAAGGAGATTGTGTTAATTACTGGCTCACGTACTGTTTCCTCAATCATCTTCCATCTGAAATCTTTTATGCTTGAGGAGGAACAATTAGTCTTTTAAATGTAGTTCAGCATAGAAGAAAACTGAACAAGTTTTAATAAATTAGATCCTTTATTATATTAAATGCATCAAGCTAAAACATTTGTAAGGATCTTAAACAACCGTATTTATAAATTTAGTTTACAATCTTAATAAAAAATTGTTATTTACATTATAATTCAGCAAGTCTGTGACTTCTTTTCAATTTGAATATAAATTTTCCTCTGTATTGTATTTTAATTTCCTTTTACCTCTGGTTTTTATCTGTTTTCGTTCTGTTTATTGTTGGTTGTTTTTTCATGTTGTATTTTGGTTTCTTTTATGGCCTTGTGGTTTTGTACTTTGGTCCTTTAGGGCAATAAAGTGTTTGATAAATGAAGCAGATTCTGTAGCCAGGCCCTGTGGATTTCCTTTCATGTGGCATGTTAAATGGGATTAATCCTAACGCTGTCTTCTCTCAGATGACGGTTGGCTCGAGGTGGTTCAGTCTCTGATACGTGTGATCCCATTGGACGATCCTCTTGGTCCTGCAGTTATCACCCTTCTCCTGGATGAGTGTCCTCTTCCTACAAAGGTTTGACCATAACCTTAGAGAATCATAACATAGTCTGAGTCATTCGGCTGTGTTTGAAACTATCACAAAGCTTCTGTCTTAACAGCCGTTGATTTATCTTCGGCTCCTTTTTGAATTGATAATAAACGATGCGTCTTTTCTGTTCTGTGCCATTTCCTTCCTCTTTTCAGTTAGGTCGTCTCGTTTACTAATGAGAGGAGAATAAAGAATCATCCCCTTTTATTGATAGTTTTCTGACCCTTTTCTTCTTTATCCAGAGCTCCCTGATAGATCTTCTAGAAATATTTTTTCCCACTTATTTGTGCTGAAATTTTGAGTCAAAATAATCTTTGTAATGGTCTCTTTGGGCCTTTATGTGCATGAGTGCTTTCAGACTAACTGTATACTCTTTCTCCAGGATGCTCTACAGAAGCTCTCTGACATGTTGAGTCTGAGTGCTTCAGTGGCCCAACAGGATGCTCTTAACCCTGCTAAACACAGAAACACCACGGCTGTACTGGGATGCCTGGCAGAAAAACTTGCAGGTAACGTCAGCAGCATATACAACTCCTGCACTGATTCTGAACATAATGAATTGTTATGCTCTTGGAATAAGAGACTGCAGATTTTTTTTTTTTTTACTTATTTTGCTTAGATTTACATTTTCTGCATTGTAAAGTCACATGTTAGCTTTGGGACTTTTTTCTTAGTACTTATCTTTGTTACTCGGCAATCTTGTGATGCAGAATCAGTTCCTCATGAATTCAGGGAAACAGCAGCAGCTGATCATTAACTCTTAAAACTGTTCTAAGTATTAATAACACCACTGTCCTTTTTTAACCTAACTTTCAGGCCCAGCCAGTATTGGGTTGTTGAGTCCTGGAACCCTGGAGTACCTTCTAGAGAGCTTGGTGAGCACTTCCGGCTGCTTGTGATTTATTACATATAGGAGGTTTGATTGGATGAAACTCCCTGTGAGCATGTGAATCTGCAGTGTGAATTACATGCATGCTGGGTAATCACGTGGGAGCGGTCTGGATGTCAGGCCTTCTCATGATGTTGGAAATAGGTTAGGGTTTTTTTATATTCAGAGGAGTCCTGAAAAGCTGGGAAGATAATTGTTTTAATTGGAGCCTTCATTTCAGTACTCTGAATCTTTGTCATAAAGGAGGTGTTTGTCAGACTGAACATTGTTTATTTTTGACATGTTTTTTTGTCTTCATTCAGAGCGCTGACTCCCACCCAACTGTCATGCTGTTTGCTCTCATCGCTCTGGAGAAGTTCTCTCAGACAAGTAGGTTTACTGTTCGCTCACCATCATCGTTGGTTATTAACATTTCTCATTAAAGGGAACATCATTTTCTTTAGAGCTACAAGCTCAACAGATGGCATGCCCATTTAACCTTCTTCCTCATATTTCTTGCCTCTTTGAGTTTCTTTTGCTTTACTTTTGTCATGATAGGATGTCAAATGTTTAAGAAGAAAACCACACCTTAGCCTTAAAGACTGTGTTCACAAATTAACTTGATAAATTAGCAAAACAACTTATAACAAGAACCCACAGAGAGGCAGATGTCTGCTAAGCAGTAAATGTTACCCCATATAGTGACTTATTCCTAAAGCTAAAACTTGCATATGATCTGGATTCTCATCAAAAAATAAAAGATGGCCCCATGGTACCTCTGTTGATAATTTCATTAAATCCCGTTCATAACTTTTTAGGTAATCCCTCTAACAACCCAACAAAAATGACCGAAAACATAACCTTCTTTGAGGAGGTAACTGCCTCAGAGAAAGAGAGGGAGAAATCCTAACATGATTATTTTTAAGAATTAATTGGAGACTTAAGGTCTGTATCTTTAAGCTGTGCCACCAGAAGTTGCACATTTGAAAGTATGGCTTTTGCGAGCTGTAGGTAATTCAAAAACGGGGACATTTGGTCATGTTATCAGGGTCGCTCATTTTGCAGCTAAAACTTATCATGGTGAAGCTGGGCCGCAGAGTACAGGCTTCCTGTCTGTGCTGTATGTCAGCTGTCATGCAGCCAATGTACTGTGGCTCTTCCTGTTCAGCTTGAATCGCCTGTTCCTGGGAAGCCAGTCAGTGACAAATGCCTTAACCACAGTCTAAAGTGTTGTATCACTGTTGGTGAATAAAATTATTTATTGCCCTAGGGGTGGGAGGTAACGCTAACCCATCGATGACATTCCAGGAAGCAATTTGTTCTGTTTTTCTTCCTGTTTTCTTGATACAAGATATTTAACTGGTTTGTCCGGGTCAGCTTCAGCGTGCTGCTCCATCATGGTGTATCTGGGTTCTACAGTTGCTATGGTCCTGCTTAGCACCACTTTAAATTCTTAGTTTCCAAACATAAACCTAACTGGACTCATGCAGCTACAAGCCTCCTGCAGCATAGTTTGCCTTATTGCTGAGCTATCATTAGCATGTGCACTCTGCTTTGATATGACTTGTTGATCGGAGCATATTGGACTACAGCCTAACAGAACAAAACCATTTTCTTGTTTTCAGGTGAGAACAAACTCACCGTCTCTGAGTCTTCCATCAGCGATCGACTTGCTGTCCTCGAGTCATGGGCCGACCACCCAGACTACCTGAAGAGGCAGGTCGGTTTCTGTTCACAGTGGAGTCTCGACAACCTGTGTGAGTAAACCTTTGCAACTGTTGCAGTCTGGACCTGACTGGTGAGGTACAACGGTACCAGACTGATGGTATTTTCTGGATTCTTCTCTCCAGTCCTAAAAGAGGGTCGTCAGTTCACTTACGAGAAAGTCAACCTCACCAATATCAATGCAATGCTCAACAGCAATGACGTCAGCGAGTATCTCAAGATTTCCCCCACGGGATTAGAGGTTAGTCTGTGTGTGTTCTTTGAAGAGGCTTAGATTAAGGAAAATATTGCGATTTTTATTGATACTGGAATGAAGATGTCAGTTTTTATTCACCCACTCTTCCTCATCATAATGTCCTGACCCATTAAGAAGGAGAATGATGTTCAAATCTAAATCAGCTCTGGACAGAAAAGGCAATTGCTGTTCATGTTATTACATCAGAAATATTATATAATACCAAATCCACGATTTGGTTCCAAGTACTTTGTGATTGCAGTATTGGACAAACTGATATTGATACCTGTGATTATACTGTGTAGCTGAAATATGTAGAGTTCAGCAGCAAAATCTTTGATAAAGCTTGAAGGTTTTTCTCCAAGAATATGAAGAAAAAGCTATCTTTTTTTCTGTTTGGTAATTAATTAAACTTTTTTGCCTTTACTCTTCTGCAGGCACGATGTGACGCCTCTTCTTTTGAGAGTGTGCGTTGTACATTCTGTGTGGATTCAGGAGTTTGGTACTATGAGGTGACGGTGATTACTTCAGGGGTGATGCAGATTGGATGGGCCACCAAAGACAGCAAGTTCCTGAACCATGTACTTCCCCACCAAGTTTTGTCCATATTGTTCTTTTGTGAAGATGCATTTGTATAAGTTATTGTATTTCTTTCCACAGGAAGGTTATGGGATTGGAGATGATGAATATTCATGTGCATATGATGGCTGCAGGCAGCTCATCTGGTACAATGCTCGGAGTAAACCTCATTCTCATCCTTGCTGGAAGGAGGGTATGCACTTAAATTTCTCTCTTTGCAAACTCTCTGATTAAGGATTAACATGGGGGAAAAAAAATCATTTCATAAATGAACATGACATTAAATAGACTTAAAACATTTGGTTGTTAAAATTATATACATGTCTGGATGTTATTCAGCTACTGACTCAGCTCTTATGCTCGGTGAAAACATTGATGCCATGTTTCTGATCTCTGTGCTTCATTTGTTCTACATAGGAGATGCCATTGGGTTCTTGTTGGATCTTAACAAAAAACAAATGATCTTTTATCTTAATGGACACCAGCTGCCGCCAGAGAAACAAGTCTTCACCTCAGCCACGTAAGTTCCTGGCAACTCTTATCTTTCTCAACTCAACTCAACCTTTATTTATAAAGCACATTTAAAACAACCGGGGTTGACCAAAGTGCTGTACATGAATCACAGTTAAAGGACATAAGATAAAAGCTGAAGGCTAAAATACATAAACACATAAAAATAGAATAAGATAAATGTTTCAATTAAAATACATTTTAGAATAAAATAAAATTTAATTTATTGTTTCTCTCAAATTGTACAAAACACAGTGAGGAAAAGGAACTATGAACAGAAGTGTTAATTTGGGAAAAGGGAGGAATTAAATGGATGCTCTCTGCAGTGTTTTTCTTATGATACACCATTGTCTATTTATGATTATGATGTTGAAATAAACTCAGCATTCAAGGAAATGGTGGGACACAGCTATAAAGACATACTACTATTTATTTACAATCAATGCCATATGTCAGCACAAGGTTTAAAGTACGAAGTTCAGAATGGTTAGGTCCACAGATGTTTTGTTTAAATTCCATGGTTACACTTTTAATTGGTTTTGGAGTAATCAATAAATCAGAGTGAAAAAAAAATGTTCTAGCTCCTAACCAAATATTTCTGTGAATGTAAAGATTTTAAAAGGAAAAAAATAATCTGATTAACACACATTAACCAGGGGTTGACGTTAAGGATTTTTTTCCACTTGCCCTTCGGGCAAGTGACTTTCACATTTCATTTGCCCAGAAACAATTTTTACTTGCCCAGTATAATGTTTGATAAATATAGTTCCTAATATTCATTTTTGTATATACATCAATGAAACATGTTTTTGTTTTGTAATGTTTTTTGTAATTCAGTTTTTTTTAAGTCTACAGGTTCCTAGTGTGTATATGCATTCGTCCGATAATGAACTCAAGCCTACATTACCGTGTTAACATGCTTTTTAATCCTTCCTGCACATTCTTTTCAAACTAAACTTTGCTTTAAACTGTTGCGTGCTTGGAAAAATATAAACTGTAATGATAAAAATCTAAAAAATAAAACTTGACAGGTTAAAAACTTTAGATAAATCACAAGACAGAAGTCAATGTCACAAATGAATAACTTTTATTTTAGAGTCACGTTATGTTTATACAAGATAATACTATTATTATAATGTGACCTTTCTAGAGAGTCATTATACATACGGTAGTTATTTTATTCAGGGTTTCCACAGTCTTACATAATTTTAGAATTCCCTGACTTTTAATTGACTCAGGATTAGTTTTTCCTGACAAAATAAATGCAGCAACAAGACAATAATAATAACTTAACAGGTCACCAATTTAACATGTTTAGCTCTATAACATTTAAATGCACCTCTCCAATGTCTAAGAGAAAAAAAATTAATGAACATTATTTAATGTATGACCTGCATCACTGTACAGAAGACTGCCATATTTACTCTGTGCGCATGGCATACAATTATGCCAATTTTCCTAATCCCTGATGGATAATTTTTAATCTGGGTTATCTGGGTGGTGGGTGAAATGGGTGAAGGGTAAAATAGGTGGTGGATGGTGTTACTGTACATACATTTTGCCTTGTAGTTGTTTTTTTAGCCCGCTAAGTAAAAAAAAATTTGAATTTGAAAATCTGATTCACACCAATTCCCGGACAAAAATCACGCCATCTGGCGGAAAATCACGCGAGAATGTGTACAAAACAACAAAAATGGCGGCGGCAACGCTTCTGGGTCATTTTCATCGAATGTCAGTGATTTTAAAGTAATTTTGAGTGATAAATAATTATTTGCCCGGTGGGCAAATGCAATGAAATTTGTACTCTGCCGACAATAAAAACTACTTGCCCCGGGCGAACAGGCAATGGTTAACATCGAGCCCTGTTGAAATAATTCATTCACAAAATCTTTAAATAAATATTTACTTTCAATAAACCACATTTAATTGTTTTCATTTTTTGCAAAGTCTGAGTTGTATTTACTTTTAATAGGTTTTCATAGTAAATGGCTGGTTCTTGTATAGCACTTTATCAAGTCTAAATTCCAAAATGCTTCCCTCACATTCAGTCATTCACCCTGATGGTAGTAAGATACAGACACAGCTGCTCTGGTGTAGATCAACAGAAGTGAGGCTGCCATACAATCTGCACCACCAGCAGGGTAAGGGGGTAGAAGTGTTTTGCCCAGGGACACAAAAATTGACAGTAGTAGGGGCTTGAATGAGCAGCCAGCTCATTATAGACACCTGATCTTTCCTCTTGATTTGGATTTTAATTGGTTTGATTTGGTTTTTGGTTTAAACACTGGGTTTCTGCTCAGAAGTGCTGCCTTCTCTACCTTCAGAGCAAACCACCTTTAATGCTCCTAGTATTTGACTGCATTGTTGAAGTTGTGCAAAGCCTTAACATTGTTTGCAGCCAAACTGTGCAGCAATGCTCAGGGAGGACAGAATACAACCTTACATGGGATTTAACCATTGAGTAATTCTCCCTGTTCTGAGAGCTAGATTGCACACACTGATAGTCATTTGTCTCCTTCAGCCAAAATTACTCCTCAACTCCCAGCATCTTTGCTTTCTCTAGATTCAGCCTATATTTTCTGAAAATGAAACCTTCTGCTTTTCTTCCAGGTCTGGTTTCTTTGCAGCAGCCAGCTTCATGTCGTACCAGCAGTGCGAGTTTAACTTTGGGGCCAAGCCGTTTCATCATCCTCCCTCTGTGAAGTTTAGCACCTTTAATGACTTCGCCTCCCTAAAACCCGGTGAAAAGATCATCCTGCCAAGGTAAGATATAGACATTGTTGCTTGTCTCATCTGGGCCGATGTGACTGCAGAAAACATTACATGCTTTCTATCACCAATTAAATTAAACCTGTCCAAGATCATTGAGAAATATTTGTGTTCATGGAGCTTCGACTCTAGTCCTTTCCTTCTTGTCTGACTTTCATTACGTTTTACTACCTTAGTATATTCCAAAGATATTTTAAGTATATATTATCTTTGTATAAAGCATAGTGATGGCAGCATCGTGATTATGGAACAGAGAAGCTGATCAGAGTTGTAGAAAAGGTGGAAGAATCCTTGACGGTCCTGAAGGAAAACTGATTAGAGGCTGCTGAAGACCTGATTTTTGGGGTGGAGATTCACCTTTTAGCAGGAGAACCATTTGTTAAACTATGAATAATTTTTATTCCAGCTTATAATGATGCTTCACTTTGTGCTATTTTACCATCAAACAATCCAATTGAAGTGGTTTTCGGTTTACACAGGTCAATGGAAGGTTTAGTCCGCAGATTATTTTTGGCCCTGAACTTACATGCGCCGTTGCCATGGAAACATTTGTCCTTATTCATGTGTATAATGTGTCTCCTTCCAGACACCGGCGTCTGGCCTTACTGAAGCAGGTTAGCATCCGAGACAACTGCTGCACGCTGTGTTGTGACGTGATGGCTGATACAGAACTGAGGCCTTGTGGACACGGGTACGTATGCAGACCTAAGCATCAACATGCCGCTATAAAGATCTGTGGCTGCAGCAGGTCCCAGTAATGTCTTTTTTTCAAATTTCATCTCATTTTGTGTCTTTGTCTTGCTTTTCTCTCAGTGGAATGTGCATGGAGTGTGCCTTACAGTTAGAGACGTGCCCCCTGTGTCGCCAGGAAATCCAGACACGAGTCAGACTCATTGCACATGTCTCCTGACAAGCTTCAAGCTCCTCCTCCTGCCAGGAGGAAATATACACAAAGCCTACAATTGCCTCCTCCTTCATTCTCATGAATCCAAGAAGAACGAAGGTGTGGCGGTTTTCTAATGTTGAAAGAACTGTAGGTCTATGTCCTTGGAGGCAGCGGTGAAGGGGACAATAGAAGAAGAAAGGAGGTAGAAGACGTGGAAATCAAACCACAGCTGGATTCCTCCTCACTTTCCTGAATCTCCTCCTGATATTGATCACAGGGATGAACCAGGCGCCTGCAGCTTTCTGCTGTTTTTGTTTTCGTCTTTTTTTTTTCCAGACTAAAAAGGGTTAATGCACGGAGCAGAGATTGTGTAATTCAATTACATAAATAACCAACTTCTCATTTACTGTAAATTTATCCAGAAATAATCCCCAGTCGTTTCTCTTGGACTCCACTTCTATTTAACCCCAGCAGTATATTGCACGTGACGCCAGTTTTAAGGGCTGGCCAGCAGAGGAGAAAGCATCCTTTAGTACAGTATTAAATCTAAGGTACAAGTAAATTAATTTCATGGATATGCTAAATATTGTGCTCTAAAGGTAGCATTTTATTATTTTCCAGCTCCTGTTGTACTTCTGTCTTTATGGATCGTATGCCCAAAAAACCGATTTATTTGGCTTAGTATCAGACTTTTGCCTTTGACGGATTATATTTTTAAATTCAGTTTAATGAATTGTTTAAAATCTGTCCAAAAGAAAGAAATGTCACGTAGTTTGTTAGATCTGAGGGATTTTCCTGATCCTGATGCTTCTGGTGTTTTCTTGTAAGCTCAGATGTGTACCCTGAAACTATAAGGGCCTCGATTCTGTAGAAACCGAGTGGGCTGTTCAGCTTTCACTGAGATCAAATGTCCGTAAAAGTGGTTATTTAGCTTCTCTGTGAGGATCGAATTCGTGTTTGTGATTGATAACATGTTTGTGCGTTCAGCAGGCAGTTTGCAGTCCTCGAGATGCGGTCTGTCTTCTCACCATAAATACAGTTTGTTGTTATTGTTGCTTAAAGCAAAACTAAAAGATCAGAATTTTCCCTCCCTTCCGCCTGACAGGGCCCTCCTGAAACATCATCCAAGATCTTAAGTGGAGTAAAGAAATCCAGATTGGATTATGGCAATCTTGTGTATTTCATAGGAAAACTGTTCTTTCATGCACAGCCCTAGGCAGGGTTTCTCTTCTACAAAACTCCAGATGTCTCTCGTATCGCTGTCAAGTAAACAACGTCCTTCATTTCCCTCTGTGCTCTAAACATGGCGGTTTTCAGTTTGTCTATCTTCTGCATACTTGATTCTTCTCTGGGTTTACTGAACTGATTTCAAAACGGGTTTCTAAATTATTGGACAGCCGAATGTCATTCAGGAAAAGAGAGAAAAAAAAAAAACTCACTAGCATTTCAGATAATACTAAATCACTTAAATTATTGTTAAACAAGACCCTGCGGAGCCCAAAAAGTAAAGAAATTTGAAAATATCCTGGGAAGAAGATGGAGAACTGATGGGTTTCAGAAGAGGGGTCGACATTTGTTTTTCCTGGAGCACCTTAAACGTGAATACGGAAGAGAAGGAGCCTTTTGTGGTTGGAAACCAAGTTCAGGATTGTAATTATTTGTGACTTGTATTTAAAATGTTTATAAAGGAATTATGATCTGGGGT
Organism: Cyprinodon tularosa; assembly: GCF_016077235.1. Classification (NCBI taxonomy): domain Eukaryota; kingdom Metazoa; phylum Chordata; class Actinopteri; order Cyprinodontiformes; family Cyprinodontidae; genus Cyprinodon; species Cyprinodon tularosa. The sequence continues at coordinate 1,065,284 of NW_024039044.1, read as the reverse complement.
TCCCAAAGATGTGATTTATTAAGAAATTGTTGTTTCTTGATTGATATTTGTAATAAATGTATGTTAGTGTGATCTCTTTGTATGATTGCCTCGGATGTCTGATGGTGTGCATAATTCTGAAAGGTTTCTCTCAATGATGGTGTTATTTTCTATAATGCTTTTTTTTTTTTTCTTTTTTTTTTTATCATCTTAAATATCAATTTATCCTAAATAAGACTGATTCAGTTTTGCAGTTCAGTGGTGATAACTGGTGTCCTGCAGAAGCCCATTTCTCATACAAAGGAATCATACCTGATTTTACTTTCACTATCACAAATACCTAAAGTAGGAGGGGTTTAGTACATATTGTATTAATACACACCGCTGCATCTTAGATCATTAAACTTGGAAATCCTTTATTTTGGTAATTCTCAAAAAGTTTATAGATTATATAGATTTATCCCAGCTGCTCACATTTCAGTTTAATTTTGATTTTATGGATGGTTCTTAATGAAAACCCTAAATACAGATTTTAAGTAGATTTAAACACACCAACAACTAGAACAAATTAATCATTTGGTATCCCACAGTGGGAAGATTCAGGCGTTTTTAGGATAATAAGACATGTTGGTTAAAAAATGCAGTGTATTAATCAGATATTGTGTACTCTGATTAACTCAGATCAAAAGCTTTTTATTCAGAAAGAAATCTGGATCTGCAGAACATTAAGATTATTATCTCCAGAATCTGCTTTTAGTTCTGGGTAAATATGCATAACTGAAAACCTCAGCCCCCTTCACTGAGTTTAGACCGCCCACAAGCTCCTATCTTTTCTTGTGTGATTGGCTGTCACTGTCACTCATGAAAGCTCACTTTACAGACATTTGATTCGCCTGAATCGGGTCTGTGATTGGAAGGTCAAACACGCTGAAGTTAGTTATATTAAAATATACTTAGCAGATATGGTTCTGAAGCGGTCTCTAAATAATTTTATCATTGTGGGCTTTTTGTTAACTGAATGCTATATTCCTGAAAAAAATTAACGCTCATATTTTATTGTGTCGATTTATTGTGAGTATCGCTTTTTAAAATAAAATAAAATATAAAAAACGACGAAAATTACACAGGAACTAAAAAGCGAGCAGACCAAGTTCTACCCGGTGGCATTTAAAGACGCACAAAATGTCGCTGTTACCCTGGCAACACGATTCCAAAGCTGTTGATGATCAACCGTTCAAACGATTTATTCAAATAAGCATCCGGGAAACAAGAGTTTTCATCTCAAACAGTTTAAGGTTTGTGTTTCTAACTAACATCTGAACATTAGCACCTTCCAGATGTTTGAAAGTAGATGGAAAAGTTTCGGTTTGTAGATTTATTCACCAACGATTTGTCTGTTTCTGCCCAATTATTTGAACGATTAAGAAGAACCGGTTCATATGGAGGAAGAACTGTTTGCTCCGTCAAGGTGAGCTGGGCCTTGGATTTCTGAGAAAATGAGACTGAACAGAACCAGGAGATCAGTGCACCAAACGTCCTTTCAGACACTTTTGTTTATATCCCAGAGTTCTTAAGTTTCTCTGAGAATCAACGAGTTGTTAAAACTTTATAATTTTTAATATAATTTAATATTTAATTTAATTATAATATTTAATTTCATATAAATATTAAAGTTAATTTATTATGACATCCAGCAAGCTTTGACGTCTGTTTATCCATCCAATCATTCATTTTTGTACCAAGTGCATTTTGTAAGTCTTACCGCTGTAGAAATATGCACAAAGTTTTTCATTCAGTCTTATTAATAAAAAATAAAATACAAAAATAGATAAAAAAAAAATAAATTAATGTTCTTGAATCACTGCAGAAGTTATGGCTCATAGCTGTGTCCTCATGGCTCACTGCCCTGCATGTTTTAGGTTATTCTTTACTGCCAGACTTGAATAAGTGAATGACTTTTCTGCAGCCCCTGATGGCTGCGTGGAGAGAATGCAATCATTTAATGCATGCGAGTTGCTTTGGGGTGTGTGTTGTAAAGTCATCTTGTCTAATACAATAGCAGTGGTTCCTACAGACGATGTAAAGTCCAAGCTTTTATTTTGGTAACCCACCCACGCTTGTCAGCAAGTAAATTTGCATATTAGTTAAATATTTAGGTCCACATTAAACATTTAGGTTGCTAGCTAAATGTTCAGTTTTTGGAAAAATTGGAGCAAAATATTTCGTATGGGAAACGAATATTTAATTGACAAATAAGTATTAACTTCACTTTAAAAGCTTAAAATAGTGGTTCCACCTGAAAAACATTCCTCAGTTTCCGTCATAAAAATACAAACAAGTGTATTTCCAATTTACAGCTTGGGAGCTGTACTTGCTTTAATTTACATATCTAATTTCAGGCTGAATTTGCCCCTAAGACCGTCAGGGCTTAAGGATTTAATATGTTGAGTTTGAAAAATGAATATTTAATTTGCAAAATAAATGTTTCACCTGGATTACAACATTTAGATTGGAACTAAATATTAGATTATACTAGCTTAATGTTTAAATTGTAAATTTAATACAAATGTTTTAGCTTGGAAATGTTGAAATTGTTTAAAAATGTATGAATAATATATTGATTATAAGAGTTTAAATATTAAGCTCAATTTTTTTTCTCATATTAAAGGCTAATTAACACCAATTTTTTCTGCGAATAATTGATAAGGTAATGTTACAAACTGCATCCCATAAGCTGAAGCAGTCACATCTAAAACATGCAGGACATTGGGTCATCATGTGGTCTCAGCTCTACAGTTCTCAGTAGTGGTTTTAGGCTACCAAAAGGAATTGGCTCAGTGTTGACACCTGAGCCTACCAGTATCCTTATATTGGTTAGATTGGTAAAGGTTATACTTTATGCAGTTGAACCTGTTTGGAGTCTTTCTGTTTTAAACTGTGAAGCGAAGCAACTTTTCTCTGTCCGCTTTCCTCCTCCAGTTCTTCAGCTGCTGAAGCAGCCTTCGATGCTGTTATTTGCTGCATATTGGAAATCATGATGGGTAATTTAACTGTCCTCATCTGTGAATACGTGAAGCTGGTGAATGTGGAGTTAGTAGGATCATTTTTGGTGACCTTTTGGGGTTTCTGGATTTTTTATTCTAATTTCTGAGAGACAAATCTGATAATTACTGATTATTATCAGTAGTTTAGCATTAACAGTTTTCTTTATTTTCATTACTTTATTTCAGAGGAGGACTTTCAACACCTTAAGCAGAGATTCATGGATCAGTATTACCAGGAATTTGATGAATCTGATGAGAACAAGCTCAGCTACACTTCAATCTTCAATGAATACGTCAGTAGAAGATAACTGCGTCCTTGTTTGGATCTGTTTTAGTTAATGACAACATCCTTTATCTCTGGCTCATTTGTCATGTAGGTGGACCTGTTGGAGAAGCCTCTGGAGCAGTATCTGATGACGAGGATTCCTGGATTCAACATGAACACCTTCACAAAGATGCTCATGTGAGGTGTACCGTCAGATCATAACTACGGAACCTCAGAGCTGCCATTCCAATAGAGCAAACTTATGTAACTGTTAAAGTTTTATTGTTCTAATGTGGACTTTCTTATTTATTACCTAATCATGTTTTAATGTTAAAATAACAATAAATAATATCATAAGTATGTGTCTTGTAGTATGATGAGAAAAGATGGTTCAAACCTGAAACAGAGGTTTGCCTCTGTGGTTCTAAGCCTTTGTTAGCAGCTCTGAGGCTCCTAAAGGGAGTCGGGTCTCATTCAAGCTCCTGATGCCTGGAGGCAGAGTTGTTCTGATGTCTGACCACTAGATGGTGGATTTGCACCTGGTGTGATTAGACTAAAAGGGTTTTTTTTTGCTTTTATTTGCAGGCAGCACAAAGAAGAAGTCCCAAATGATGTGTTGGACATGTTGTTGACATTCACAGACTTCCTGGGCTTCAAGGAGATGTTTTTAGAGTACAGAGCTGTGAGTAGACTGAAGGAGGGAGAACATGCAAAGAGCTTCTCTGGGCTTGTTTTTACCTTAGTAATGATATGCTTACATACTGTGGTGTAACCGATGTAAAAGTATTGCTGCTGTTCTACACCTTTAAAGAAAATCGGTTATCAGATGTTACATACTTGTGTCTGGCGCCGTCATTCTTGTTTCCCCAAATCTGCTCTAAAAGTCATTAAAGATGGACGCTCTGCATATGAACTACTCTGTCTGCTTTCATGTAATTTCAGACAAAAGAGGGCAGAGGCGTGGATTCGAGTCAGAGTCTGGTGGTGACGTGCCTGAATCCTGCAGACTCCAACCGACCCTGCTGAAGTGACTCTGGCTGCATTTTGAAGCTGAAAGGTCCAGAGATCTTCTGGATACATCTCCTGTGTGAATCATCATAGCTCTTGTTGTAAATGGACTTAGAAGGTCTGTGTGTAGCTATAATATTTCATAAACTTAGTCTGTCTGAGAGTCATGACCTTCCATTTGATATCATCCTCTGACTCACATGTTTTACATAATAAATAGTTTTTAATTCTAATTGGTCGATGAAGAGATTATCCTGATGGGTGAATAGATGTCACAAGCATTAAAAGTGATCTGTTTTTAAACTAAGAGCATTTAGTTCTTTTATTTTAAACTCATGTTTCAACGATAACCACAAACATCCTGTTTATCAACCAGTCTTTACAAAATCTCATTACAGCACAGAAGAAGTTCGGCATAAAACCACACAGATGTTGCTGCAAGCTTTCTCCTATGATGGGGTCGGGGACGGGCATTCCCTGTAAACATAAAGTAAACATTTTTCTCTGATAATTTGGATATTAAACTAGGGACAGAAGCAGCATGAACATAATGAGGATATATGAAACATTTTGTTTCTGCTGATTTCAGAAACATAGTGTTTTCAAACGTTAGATTTACTTCCTACATAAAAAGCTGCTCTCTGACATTCCTTCCCTTTTGCTGGGTTTATCCAAAACTGTTTTGTTTCATCTCAAAGTCTTCAATATGATCTCCTCATCAACCAGGGTGATCAAGAACCTCCGCAATTACATGAGGTCTGGTTATAAGGATTAAAAGATGGGAACACATCAGCGCGGATTAGCTGGGTCTCACCTTTTCAGTCCACATGGTTCCTAAGTTCAACAGCATTCCTTCACACGGTTCCTACAGTCAACAGCGTTCCTTCACACGATTCCTACAGTCAACAGCGTTCCTTCACACGGTTCCTACAGTCAACAGCGTTCCTTCACACGGTTCCTACAGTCAACAGCGTTCATGCACACGGTTCCTTCATTCAAAAGGGTTCCTGCACATGGTTCATACGTTCATTAGGGTTCCTACAGTGTTCTTACAGGCAGTTTCTACTTCCACCAGGGTTACTAGGTTCCACATGTTTTTTCTACATTCCACAGAGTTCTTACATAAGGTTTCTACAATTCACAGAAATCATATGTTTCCACAGAGTTCGTTCATATGATTCAATAGGGTATTTGAGAACCCTGAAACATATTTCTCTAAATAATAGCTGTCTTTGGGAATCAAGACTTTGAATTGCAGCTGTGTTTGTTAAACCGCTTCTGGGTCAGATGTCAGTCGCAGAGGCTAAATAGAATAAAGCTTTTAAGCTATTTACTGTAGGGTGACCCGGTCCGGAGTTTGTCATAGAACTAGTTGACTCAGTCCATGTGAAACAAACTGTGAAATAATGGTTTACCATTCAACCGATTCAGAAGACACTTAAGCACCATCTTTTTTCATGATCTGTGGGATACACTGAGGACAAACCGAACTGGTTTGATGTGTTCTGTGGTCAAATGGTTGAAATAATGAAGGAAAGATGAGAAAAATAATACTTAAACTGGGGAAATCTGTAGAAACATCTGATTTAAATGGGATGGATATGACTGCTGCAGGTCCGTTGTGCTTAAGTCTGTCAGTTCAAAATGTGTGGGTGCTGCTGGGAGAGTACCTGTCTGCCATCAGGTCAGCTCTTTACATTTAAGCTTTACCTCCAACTATTTCCTTGTTTTTCAAAGCAAAATTAAGAATTTTGTAAAAATCATGTTAGCCATTGCTCTGCCTGGGATGATTACTGGGCCCCGGGGCCTCTTTATATTGATGGTGTTAAAACCCGGCGCTGGTGATCTGCCATGAGCTCCAGTCAGATGTTTCAGGAGCAGTTTCTGAGTTCCCAGGGTCCTAGGTGGGCACCGTGCTGGTGGCTGCGTTTCCTCCATCGCCCCTCCAGTCCAGATAAGCCAGGTAAGCACTGGCACCGTACAGCAGGGTCAGCGCTGCCCCGAAGAACTGCAGACAGACACATAAGGAAAGAGATTAAACTCCTCAGCTGATCTATGATCCCTGACTTTCTGTAATAATACCTGGTCTGGTGGCAGAAAGTATCAACACCAACTTTTTATCTAGATGTTTCTTTATTTTTACTCAAGTGTTTTGGTGACATTTTTTACATTAAATTCTTTTTAATTTTTCTTTCTTTGCACCATTTTTCTTCTTTTCTAAGATGCCAGATCCATCTGTTCCTGCAGCAAAGGTTTAGAATTTAAAGTTTTTCTAACTTGAATCTAAAATTAATGAGCCATTGTTCCTGGAAGAATCCACTAAATACTAACTTGTGTGTCAGAGGAGCAGTAAAAAGGAGCTGATAAGATGATCTGAAGTAAAGCAGATCTGAGTTGAGTGGGTGAAAGGGTGTGAGGAATCAGATGGCTGTAAAACAAACCAGACTTTAGTCTTTGCTGGCTGTAATACCCTCAGCTGATCTGTAGATTTCCATCTGCTGCTTGTCACCTACAACATTTTAGATACTGAGATGTTCCAGAAATCATCTGAACAATCTCCAGTGGAGGCTCAGTCTCCCCTCAGGGCCTTTTGTCAAAGCTTACAGTGAGCAAAATAAGTATTTGAACTCCCTACTCTTTTACAAGTTCATCCACTTAGAAATCATGGAGGGGTCCAATATCAGCCGGGATGACACCACCAGCATGGATAGAGACAGTTCACCAAAGAAAGGGTTGGAGTATACATTACAACCTCTGTGTTCAGATCAAACCCACTACTAATTCTTCTGGTACAATGGAACTGCCTGCAGTCCAAAGTAGAATACTTCATGCGTCCACGTAGCTGATGAGTGGCTGTTAAGCTCTGAGCAGAACCATAATGTCAACAGAACCATGGAAATCTTACAGCAGCAGCTCCAATGTGTCCAAAGAAGTAGGAGCCTTTAAAGACATTCGCAGTGGCTGCGTTGGTGATGAAGGCCGTGAGGTAGAGGAGCGTGGCCACACCTGTGTACATCATCACCTATCAGAGACAGAAACCCAATTTATTAAAGCATGTCTTCCCTTTCACTTAAGAATCACTCTATCATTACATAACCAACATGAGCTTTTTAATAACATAATTAAGTCCTCTTGTTTGTTGTTGTTGATTTCAAGGGTTTGCAGAAACAGGAAACGGTATCACAATGTGTTACCGTTTCCTGTCTTAGTGCATGTCATGCACTAAGACATCTGTTAGATGGGACAGGCCTTACGGTTAAAGCCCAGGGAACGACTGTCAGTCTCTGTGGGACACTGAACAGGAGGACGAAGAAGAGGATGATGGTGAGAAGCCACAGAGTGACTTCCACGAACATCACCCAGCCGTATGCTGCATGAGGCATATATGGGGTGCTGGCGATCAGTGCCCAGGGGAACAGGCCCACCACCTAAAGATAAGAAAGGGAACAGAGCAGGGTGAGAAATGATTCAGGACCTGTGACCCAACTACACCCTAGAGCATAAACATAGGCCCCTAGATATGGGTCTCCATGGAAACAAATGAAGTGGTTCTTGATAGTTTTTCTGTGCTTAACCCTTTAGCTTTAGAACATATGGAAATGTATTCTAGAAAAAAAAAAAAAGCCATGCAATTCAAGATCAGCTCAATGACTGGAGGGCATCTAAGTCATGTGACCACAAAACAAGCCCACATCATCAGCCCTCCACCACCATGCTGGGTTGCTGGTAGAGATGTTGATGCTCATGTCGTATTTGGTTCTGTTCATCATGATCCAACATCTCTACTTTGTTCTGGTCTCTCTAGAGGGTGTTTTCCCAGAAGTTTTGTTCTTCATCCAGATGTAGCTTTGCTACCTAAGTCTTGCTGCCCTCTTTCACCTTCAACCCTCCCAGCGAACCAGTCTGGTTCAGGGTCATGACCTTTAACCTTTTACCTGCCAAGAGATCCCTATAGAGTCCAGGTTAGCTTAAATTTGGCAGCTGTCCTAGGGATGGAGATGACCTGAAACTTTTTTCCAGATTAGCAGCAGTTGCTAATCTAAGGTTATTCCTGATGTGTATTCAATGTACCAAACAGAGATGAATCCTGCTTTTATTGAACTGCTCACACTTGCGGGTGATGATTAATTTTAAGGTGTAGCATTTGTGTGCCCATTCTCTCTGAAATCAGCAGAGGAAGCAGGGAAGGATTTATTTTTTTCCAGTCTGGAAATGATCGATCCGTTCACCCTCATAGTCAGGAAGGTCTCACTGAGACCTTTCCTATAAGCAGGATATAACCTGCAAGTGTGAAGGGAAGCCAGTCTGGAGCCCAGATCAACCCCAACACTAAGCAGATCCCTAAAATCAAAAACATTGTGAGGTTTCTAATGCTGATGTTTAGGAGACAGCTTCATGAAAATGATTCTCCAGGTTTTCCTCCCCTTCCCGGGGTTCTTTTCTCTTAGGGTTCAGACATGACAGGATGGTCCATTATGCATGCAGAGATCATGTTTCTGTTTTTACACACCTGATACAACCCCAAACAATGCGTAGCTCTTCGGGTGACCTTTGCAAACCACCTGCCATAACTTCTGTTCTTTAAGGCAACAGAAAAGACCTAAGAATAAATATACTAAATTATCTTCAATAACAGCAGCAACAGGGTTTTTATAGGACTTTTAAATCAGATTAGTTCATTAATCTAGAGAAACTTCAGCATTATTTCTATAAAGACGTGCCCACCTGTGCTTCAAGGTATTAATAGCATGATAAATTCTGGATAAAGAGATGAAAGTTTGAACATTGCTCCACTAATGAGCAATGAAATTTATTCTGGAACTCTACATGCGTATTTTACTAGATTACGGTCGAGGTTAAAAATAAGACGTTTGACATCCTTTGTTTTCTCCAGCTGTTTGAACGACACACAGACCCATTTTGATATTTTTTTTGTAATTAAAACTGAGCAGAAAACCCCAGAAAAGACAAACAGAATGACCTCATTCCAAGGATTCTGTTTAGGGCTTGGCTCACAGTTATTCTGCTCAATATCATGTATTGATAACAAGGAAAGTTATTTATTATTTTTAATGAGCTATTTGCAGACTCGCCTTCTTTTAGTTAAGGACCTTGGACCCTGATTTGGTTCTCCCATTATTGCGGGGACTCATAAAGCAGTTAGGTGTGACGCAGATCGATCACTAACTGTTTGTTTTAAAGGCTGAGCTCCTCTCTGTGAGTCATTGGCCTCCTGGGGACAAAGATCCAATGAAACATTCAGTCACATGTCCTCATTGTGGACGGGGACTATAGTGAAATAGGAAGGACCTAAAGGGTCTCCTAGTCACATGATAATCATACCACAACATGGACACTTCCTGTCTTCATAAGACCTGAGTGTTTGTTGGAGACGTTTATGGTGCAGAAAGTAGAGCTTGTTAACATTGAAGTCTTCTGTTACCAAATGAACTGCGTGTAAACATATAAATGTTTAATCAGTCTCCTGTAAAGATAACAGCACTTTAAATGGTTCATAAAGTGTAGTCGCTGTTTAACTTATTGCTACTAATAACACGTAATTTGATCTAAGATTAACTCAAATGTTCTGCAGAGATACGGCTGCTGCTTTTTTTCACATCTTACATTTAAAAACTCAGAACTGACTCTGTGTGCAGCTTTCTAATATTTTCTTCACTCTCACTATTGGAGGTTAAAAACACACTTTTCCTCCTTTGACTTCGACTCATAGGAAGTGGTTTAAACCTCATTATTCTTGCCAGTGTTATTATTCCGCTTCATGAACAACCCTCCACTGCACAACAGCTCAGCTGTAGAGGTGGTCAGAAGCAGCAAATTCCTGGGGCTGCACATCACAGACAACCTCACCTGGAATGTAAGCAACACCTCACTAGTAAAAAGGGCACAAAAGCGTTGTACTTCCTGTGGAGTATGAGAAGAGCCCACCTGCCCCCACCCATCCTCACCACCTTCTACAGAAGCACCATAGAGAGCGTACTGACCATCTATCTTACTGTGTGGTCTGGAGGCTGCAGCGCCACAGACTGGAAGTAATTTATAAGAGTGTTGAAAACAGCAGAGAGGATCATTGGGGCTCCTCTTCCCTCCATTAAAGACATTTCATCCCAGCAATGCGTGTCCCGAGCCTGTAACATCATCAATGACCCCTCACACCCCCACCATGGACTGTTCTCCCTGTTGCCCTCTGGGAAGAGAAATGGCAGCATTCTATGCAGGTCCAACAGATTCTGCAACAGTTTCTTCCCCACCACCATCAGACAGCTGAATTGTTAAAAAAAAACTCTAAATCATGTCACAAACTCTGCAACACACTGATGCACAGTCACTTTATTCTGTTTCTTCTAATTGTTTATCATTTTGTCCAGATTTTTTTTTGACCATGTTGCTGTTTCATATGTGCTTTTTGAATAAAGTAGTATGGTATAGCAGAATATGGATATGGGGGAGGCCCTACCTGTGTGAAACATGGACTAAAAAAGAATGCTTTTATTTAAAAGTAGTGCTGAATGAAAACAAAACAAAAATATCTGACAGATCAGGTGGGCCTTATTGTTCTCTCAGACCTCTCCTGTTTCCCCCAGGAAGACCCTTAATGGTGCACTCCATTCAGCATATAAATAACCCTAAGTGATGATGATGACAATGGTGTAAAACAGGTTTTGATCATTGTCATCTGTCAATTACCAAAGCCTTTCCAATGGTAAAATGGTCCATAAAAAAAGATTTGGATAAACTAATCTTAGGTGTTTAAGTTTATAGAAGTTTATCTCAGCCTTGAATCTCAGCCTGAGAGTCGCAGGCAGCTGTCTGCTTCAAGGCCAGCTGGTAGCTTCATGCTAGCTGTTTAAGTGAGATCCTTTTATTTAAGGAAGTTTTGAGTCTGTCTAACAATACAGAAGCACAGTTACTGTGTCAACATATCAGTTATTTGATTTAGGAACTTTTTTGTCCTACGGTGATAATGTAATAAACTTGAACCATAATGTGTAGACTGTATTCAAACAGACAGTTCGTCTGTTTGGATGTCCTGCAGGTCCTTCAGATTAATATAAACATGTCAGACACAGAGGTTTACTAAATGGTTTGAATAAACATCAAATTAGTTTCTGCTTCAGTCTAAACAGTAACTTGATTTCAAGTATTAACAACAGAAGCTGACTTAAACGTTTCATTTAAAGGAGGCCCTAAAAGTGAGCCCAGTCTGCTTTCAACTGGACTAGAAACCTAATAATCACAGAATCCTTAATACCTTTAAAGGTTGTTCTGATTTACTTTTTTATGAAGACATCAGCGTCAGATCTTTTGAATCCAAATCAACTAATGGATTAATTTCTCTCAAAGTAGGAGATGGGCTCTAAATTCAGCAAGCTTAAGAATCATTTGATGTTTTTAGTCTGAGAGGGACAGATGAATCACATCCAGTCTTTTTGTTACAGTTCCAGATTTTTTACAATGTTCCTCTAAACATAAATATGAGCATTTTTAGTTGATCAGATAATATTTACATCTGCCTTTAACAGAAATCATGTTCTCTAGTCTTTCCTAATTTTTAAAATGGCTAAGCGAAATATTCCCATGACCTGTCCATGTCTGCCCTCTCTCACCAGCTGATAACTGGAGATCAGAACGGGTCCCTTCAGACTGTACGGTTTAAGCAGCTATAGGAAATGATTTGTGAAGCAGCTTCACAGCGTCTGCTGAAGGTGCAACAGCTTCTGCAACAGCTTTTTTCCCGCTCCCATCAGACTGTTGAACTGCTGAATTCTAAACTGGACTCCATCCCATTTTTTTGCACTAATGTTGCTGAATCCTTTAAAATAGGACAAAACTCAATGTTTAGTAGTTCATTTTGCACCATATTAATTTTTGTTCTGCACTGAATGTTTTCGGATTAATGCCCTTTTGCACCATTATTTAAACTGGTTTATTTTTCCTCCTACACCGTTTTACATTCTGATCACTGCTGCACTTTATATTGGTAATGTTTATCTTACTCCAACTGCAATACCATTTCCCTGTTGTAAGATGAATGCAATTAATTTCGTTTTGTATACAATCCGTGCATACAAAATGACAATAAAGTTTGGCTAAGTCTAACTATTGCTGCTCCAGTAAGTTTACTAAAGACTATTATTTATTCAGGATTTCACACATTTGCTAAACACATATATAGATATATATGAAGCATTTCCCTATTTTGTTCCTCCTTCAGTGAAGTACATTTTTAAAAACCTATCACAAAACATCTGTACAAGACTGGTTAATATTAGTAAGAGTACTGTGCTTAATAGATGATGATGAATTTGATCTTGCCTAGCAGCTTGTGGTGTTTTCTAGTGTTCCCTCACTATGAAGGAGAGCAATTAAAGTGGTTCTTACTATTTCAGTAATCATCAGTATGCCTTGGATGCTCCTCACAAATGAAACATCCATCTTAGTTGTGACCCTGGCTGTCATCCCGCTGAGCCTGTTACCCCCCTGATGGGTGTTCTGGTAGTTGGGAGTGCTGGTCTCTGTGGTAACCTTGGAGGGGAAGTCTGCCATGATGCCACAACCTGTCGCCTCCTTAGATATCAGTAACAAAATTATCCAGTCTGGGTTCAGCTACCAGTAGCAGCCTAGATTAGATCAGAAGTGACCAAAGCTGCAATGGGAAGTCCTCTTAAAAAAAAGTTAGAACATCAAAGCCTGGCAAACCAAAAAAGGAAAACTCAGGTGTCCACCTGTCAGCCTGGAGCCTGCTCTGATAGGTATGAAATGGTGGCATGAAGAGAGTTCCTCCTGTTCTTACACACCCACACACACACCATGTGTTTCGTCATCTTCCTCCTATCTGCTCGGCCTTTTATCACTACATCCTCCTCCCTGTCGCACCTCCCATATGGCTCTCAGGGGCCACTTACCTGGGTAACTCATTAATGTGTTGGAAGGACAAAAAAAAACACACCAAAACCGATTCAAAGGCGCCCTCTAGCTACAATATACAAAACTTGCAGCCTTACATGATTTGTCTACACAAAAATGTAGTCACATATTATCACTTGGTTGTTTTCAACCAGTATATAAATATCAAAACTACAAACACGTTTTCCTTTCAAAGTTACTTTTTCCCATGGTGCTTCACCATTTAGCCTTTTTTGAACAGTAAAAATTATTAAAACATTTGCACATATCCAGTGTCTAATGCTGCAGGTTTTTATACTGCATAAGGATTACTGTTACATTATTTTACTGAGCTGATTAGGAGTGTGATGCACTGCTATAGGCTCAGTGATGGTGCTGGAAGGAAAAGCAGCATAACAGGTGTTGCGCCAAGGAAGGTATCTCTAAGGAACATATTTCCCCTGCATTATTCACTACGGTTCAACTGGAAGTGGAAAACGGCAGAGGACCGAGCACACAGCTTTGAGGATTTACGGTGTTAACAGCATTAGTCCTGGAGGTTCAGCTGCTTAACAGGTCCTTTTCAAGTACTGCATAAATAAAGCTGGGCTAATATTTTTTTACATTAAAATAACAAAATATATTAATACATTTTATGTATAAGGTATGTGACCCCTTTCTACTTCTATGGATCACTTCTGTGGACTTGATGCGGTCCAACAAAGAATATTCTTCCAGAGAAAACTAACAAGGAGGAACATTTGATAATAGCTGCTGGTCATCTTTATTCATCCTTCAGTATTCAGTCGAGTGGGTTCATCCATCACCCTCCAAACTACTACAAAGAAATGGGTGTGCAGAGAGGCTCAATAAGGCTAGCATAGGTTATATAACTGTCATCGGCTCCATACATAGTGCATCTATACCAACAAAATACCATTTGCAGATCAAATTTTAATAATTTATTCAGCTATAAAAGGTAGCAACATTTTTAACACAGTGGAGCTTAGAAAGAATAAAATAAAAACAGGGGTAACGGCTAAAGTTGAAATAAGCAAACTTTATTAACCCGAAGATGTAAATTATAAGGCTTTAGAAACACAATCTAAAAACATTTTAACATTGAAAACAATCTTTTTTGCGTCGGACTCAATTTCAATTCATCTTAATTCAGATATTAAGGCAAAAAAGCATCAGAATGAGCGGCCATCAGTGAATCTGTCATTAAAATAAATACCATCTGAATAATATGAAGCAGTTTGATTCCAAACTCTGCACGCCACACCAGTAACATTCCCCGAACCTTTAAAAATTTTACATCCTCGAAGTGGTTTCATTTTGAATAAATAGTATTTCATAGGTAACATCATATCGTTGCCATTTGCTTGTTATAATCACTCAGTTCTGGCAGGAGAAGTTCAAACCGTTTCAATCCTGATCTGTATGGAAGCAATTAATAGCGTCAAGTTTCCAGTCCACAGCTGGGACAACTGGACAGACGTATCCTCAGGAGTAAAACTTGCTGTTGTTTATCTTCTTCTCCTTTGGCCTGAAGAAGAATCATGCATTAGTTTGACATCAGCTGACATCTCAGAGTTTGATGTTACATGTACTTAAAATCACTTCTATTTCATATGCAGAGTTACTCAACATATATTTATATCTATCTATATAAGATATATATAATATTTGTATTTTATTTTCTTTTCCTAAGGGATCATCAAAGTATTTTTGAATTTTAATAGAATTTATCTGATATTCTTTCTAATTTAGCTTCTCAGAGAGGGTAGGAATCAAGAATAAGAATTAAGATAAGGTTTTAAACAAAGAAAATAATTTTTTAGGATGAAATTTTATCTTTTAATATTTATCTATAATCTATCCTATTACATGCCCTCTAGTGGCAACATCTGGTCAAACAACATTAACAAAATTTGAAAGAAAAATGTATTTTTAAGTTTAGGAAATACATTAGAAAGCAGATATTTAGTCTTTAAATAAAACAGTAGATGTTTAATCTAAGCCACACCGTTAAACGTTAAAGCTAAAAAAAAAATGTATGATCTATAAATAAATAAAAAGTTTTATGTCATATTTGATTTTTATTAGACTTATTGCAGCCATACCTGTGCCTCTCGCTGGACTCCCGGACGAGCTGGTTCTGAGGAAGCGAGGCGCGCTGAAGGCTGCTGTGTGTGTCGTACAGGAAGGGCTCGCTGTGCTCGGCTTGCTTCTTCCTCAGCTGGTTGGAGGACGAGTACAGCTCCTCCTCTGCTCTCTAAACGGGATCAGAGGGTCATGAGGCCAAAGTAGCACAAGAAAAGCTCCCACTGAGCGCGTTCACTCACCCCAGCCTGCTGCACATTGATGTGGACGAGCAGAGAGGCCAGCTCCATGTTTTCACTGTAGCCGTTCTTCAGAGGTACGGAGCGGTAACCTTAGATAAATGAAAAAAGCCCCAATAAGGTGATGCTCTGAACCTCTTCACATTAAATGGACCAATAATAATCATCTGGTCAAGAAAAATGTCAAGATTTTATCTTTAAAGTTTCACTTTTGTTGATATTTTCATTTAAAAAAAATATAATGTCCTTCAAGGAATAAATGATGTTAAGTGTATAACAACCAAAAGTATAAAAATATTTTAAATACAATAAAAAAGATTTAAAAGAGATAAAGAGAATGCAGAGATTTCTGTTAACCTACTTCTGCAGGTTTTGCTTATTTTTCTGAATGCATTTTTCTGATTTAGTTTAATTATAATGTTTTATCTTCTCAGTTGATCTTAGTTCCCCTTCATCATGAAGGGGAATAAGTCCATTACTTCAGTCTTACTTTAGGATTTTCTCTCCTTTTTACCTAGGTCTGTCACTATGGCAACCCTAACTACAGAGCCTTCAGTATTTATTGGAATTCTTTCTGTTCTATTTAAAGCATGTCTTTTTTTGCACAAAGACAAGCGGTAAACATAAAATGTAATGAACACAGGAGTCTTCAATCCTGAGACCTTTGTCCTGCATGTTTTAGATGTGTCAGCTTCAGTTACCTTCTCAGCAGCAAACAAGGACCCCTGTTTATTTAGGACAGATGTATGGAGGGTGGAGACATTTAAAATATGCGGGACAATTCTTCCTGAGGACCAGGGCTGAAGACTCCTGGTGCCACACTTCTAGCCTTCATGTCTTAAGATGGATCTATGTGATCTGATAGTAGAGCTGAAACCAAATCCCTTTTAGTTTTGTCTCCTCTAATTTTGGATTTGATGCTTATTCAGTTTGCTATTCCTTTTTTTCCCCTGTTTTTTGTCACAATCAGCTGATCTAGTTTTCAACCAGTTCCCTGAGGTTGCAAAAAAAAATAAAGAGCAACCACTGAATGAAATGTCCTAAATGTTTTCTGTAAAGTGACTCTGCATGCTGTCACGTGTCCCCTCCTAACCTGAGCGGATGCCTTTGACAGGAAATGTGGCCTGAGCCAGGAAGTTTGGGTCTGAGAACATGTCCTCCTCATTGACCACAAAGCGGAGGAAGGTGAGCTCAGGCTCGTAGACTGTAAACTCCACAGGTTCTGCTGGGGCTTTCCACACTGGATTCAGCCCGTTATCACCTGCAGCCGTTAAAGGTGTGAGACAAAACCGTCAAACAGCTCTTAAAGGTTCAGATCTCACACTCAGACATCCCAGAACAGCTTTGTCTTACGGTAAACGATGGTCTTGAACTTCTCCTCTGAGTGTCCACACAGTTCGACCTCCACAAACGGGCTGGCGATGCTGCGGCCCGGTTTAGGCAGGTGTCTAGCAGCGATCACCTGCACTCAGATAAACATTTCTGAAGCTTTTGTTCAATGCAGGCAGCCTTGGGAAAATTCCAGTCTGTGGCTCTTACCTTGAGTTTAATGTTGTACTTGACTTTCTTCTTCTCCTGATGAGGATCGTAGCTGTCAGCGCGCATCATCTCAGGCTGCAGCACATACCCCGTGTGTCCGTTCAGGCTGAAGAGGGCGCTGTTCAGCTGGGTGTATCTATCTGGGTGCAAATGAGCACAAACACAGCTTCAGAGGCTTCATGTTCAAAGGAGCGCACAACTTTCATTCTGAAAGTCTGCGGTGGGGAGAAAATTCTGAAAATATGGTGCACAAAACCGTGCTTGGAGGGTACAGGTGAAAGTCAAAAGATGGAATGTTTGCAACACTTTATTTCTCTCTAATGAACAGAATCCCCTCACCCCCCAACCTCCCACACATAAAAAAAGGATCAGATTCTAGAGCTGCTCCGGGATCTATTTAAAAAAAAAATGCTTTTAGGGTATAATATATTTCTTTGCTTAAGCTTTTTGTTAGCCTAATAATATTTTCACTGTTTTTGTGATTTAACCTTATATATATCATGATCTGCCATTCTGGACTTTTTGGTTCTGTGTACGTTTTCATTTTGGGTTCTCAGTTATGCTTTAATTTATGTTA
Source organism: Cyprinodon tularosa (assembly GCF_016077235.1). Classification (NCBI taxonomy): domain Eukaryota; kingdom Metazoa; phylum Chordata; class Actinopteri; order Cyprinodontiformes; family Cyprinodontidae; genus Cyprinodon; species Cyprinodon tularosa. The sequence goes on along the minus strand of NW_024039044.1, from coordinate 1,047,623 downwards.
TTCTATATAGATTTATATCATATTTGAATTCTTAGTTTTTCTCTTCCTTGTTTTCTTTTTAGCCTTTTTACTGTTATTTATTTCTTGGTCTAGTTTTAGGTAGTCATTCTTTCTCTTACCTTTAGTTATGTTTTCCATGGATCCAATAATCTCCAGTCCCTTCTCTTATCCTCTAGTTTTCCCCTCGGTCATTCCTTATGTTGGAGTCATTAGTTTTATTCCCCTTTAGACTTATTGAAATTATTTTCTAGCTATAGTTAAATCCTGGTTTCCATGGTTACTCTTTGTTGCCCACTAGTGCCCCTTTCCTTTCCGCTTAGCTCCTTTCTAGCTGCTTCAGTCAAACACCTGCTCCCACTTAACTGATTACTCCCCTCCTTGCCCTGTGTCCCATACATATTCCACTGCAGTACCTCAGTGCTTGATTCTCTTAATTTCTTCTTGTACATTTTTCCCGAGCTTCTCTAGTTTTTGGTTCCTGAGTTCCCAGCCTGTTATTTCTGGATTTATGTTGTTTTTTTAACCATCGATTTCACCATTGAAACTGGAAAACATATACTGTATCTGCCTACTCTACTCTGCATTTGAGTCCACAACAACATCCACCAACCCTGACACCATGGCTGCGTTCCAATTTATGGGATGCTTCCTCCGAAGGCCAGATTCAAAGGCCGATTACGTCATAGCATTGCGCCCAGGTTTGGTCAGATTCCAAAACTCCTCGTTATGCGGCGTACAAATACATCCTTCTTTTTGCCCGATTTGAAGGATGGGTCCATTGCATCCTGTCTAGCAGTGGTGATAGATTAGTGGTGATTTCCTGTACCACTGCAAAGAATGCCATTCTTTTGCAGTTACATACATATTAATTGACATGCGTAATTGTCTCCACCTGATGAATTAGTCAAACTTGTTAAGCGTGTGTTTTTGTGCATATGCAGGCTTTGTATACAAGGCCCCAGATCCCCTTTAAGCGGAAATCTGGGGATCTTCCTCAGTACGATCAAACTTTCATCAGATGGAAACAGGAAACAGGTCTGCAATAACTTAAGACTTGCAGAACAAATAAGTTTCTACTTATCGGCACCATAGAAAAGGATGGTGAAAAAAGGGAAATCCCAAGAAAACAATCCGGCTCCTGCTTACAAGTCAAAACGCTCCAAAAATGTCCAAATCAGTTCTTTTAACTCTTGACTCATTCTTAGGGTCCTCCTGCTCTATCTCACACTGTGGAGTGGAGCTGTCCGTCCTGATTGAGCTCCTCATCGACATGTTTTCTTTGTATCACTGACCTGATTTTGAGAAACTACATTTTGATCCGAGATAACAAATAGACAGCATGGAGAGGAGCTGAACGGACCAAAACACCAAGCTTCATACCTGCAGTCTGGTAGTTCAAAGCTACCATGTGGCAGCCCACCGCCCACAGAGGGTAGGGGTCGTAGTTGGAGGACTCCACTCGCTGGCCTTTTGGGTAGACGCGGGTCAGAGCTTTGCGGTTGTACTTCAGGAATTCCTTTGTACGGTGCTTTGCTGGAATTTTGTTCTCCACGAAGGAGCGGATCTCTTTGTAGTTGTAGCTGTCTATACAGAGAAAGGAGAAGGACGTTCAGAAGAACCTGATCAGTCTATATCATCTGAGCAACAAACTCTCTAGGTGATAAACGCAAGGGTGAAACAATATGAGGGGAAAAATCAGTAGAGCTTCGCGAAAATTTTAAAATGGAAAAAAAAACAAATTTTTTTTTATTTCATGTGGGGAAACTCCCTTGTTTATTTTCTGAATGTGTTTCTTTATGGAACATCTTTTTTTCATTACAGATTGTTTTGGACCAGTTTTCATGCTGGAAAAGATCTAAATAATAAGAATAATGTTTCTAGTTCATTTAGATGGGAATTTAATTCAAAAATACTATCCACAATGGTTCTTGAAGGTAAATAATAGAAGCATCTGAGAAATGTTTTAAACATAAGGAACTAAAGTCATTTTAATGATAATAATAACCAAGTTTATGAAATGATGGACGGGTTATAGAAAGGCCTTGCAGTTAGAAGACTTCTGGGCTTTTCATTTTGTTCTTTGGATTGACTAAGATTTATTGATCACCAGATTCAGCTTCCATCAACATTCAATAAGTCCTTCCTTCCTGTCTGAGCAGATCATAAGAAAACGTTGAACCATCTAGTTTCAGCAGCTGTTTACATTTGTTCCACTGGAACATCGAGACAGATGTGGTTTGAAGTCAGCAGCACAGGAAGTTGTTTGGTCTTCAGACTGTTTCCTTTGGTCACATCCTGTTTGCTTAACATTTCGTCGTTTTATGAAAGGTAAACAGGCTGAAAGATTTCAGGAGGTTGGAGTTTTTCTGTTACGTCACTGAGCAAAACCCATACAGCTTGAAACACAGCCCCTCTAAGGACCCACCAGAACGTCTGTCATTTGGACTAAGCTTCAATAAAAAACCGTTCCATATTAGTTTGGGCTATTGGCGCTCCGTGTCTGCATCTGCTACTCCTTTCGTCATCTTCACCTTGAAAAGAAAAACTGCCCCAAAAGATGTTTTCCAGTTTGGTTCTCATTCAGAGATCCAGTTACCAGCTGTGGGTTCTTGTCAAGACAGAAATGCAGGCAGTGGTAGCTGTCTCTGGACAGCATGGGGCAAGACGAGCTCCGTGCTGCACTAAAACAGCAGGAAAGTCAAGATGACAAATTCTATTCTTTTGTACAAACCAAAATACAAATATCTTGGAAAATTTAATTCATGAATTCAGGTATTGCAGCTTCTAACAAACTAAACAGCAGAGAGACGAGCTGCTTAACAGCTCACGTGGTTTCAAGTTATGTGGTTATATGAATGAATTCAGATGTTATCACTCTTATACAGTACTAGCTTGAATGTTAAGGGTTTAAGGTTAAGAGTAAGCATTCTTTGTTTGCTTGATCTATCAGAACTTTTTAGCCGGACTACATTCTTAGGTGATGTAAAATAATCGGTGGAGGAAATGCTGTTTGCGTTTTACTGTATGTGCAGTTTATGCTTCAGTGTGAGTTTACCGAAGCGGTCCTTCTCCTTGCTGCGCGGCTGACAGTAGACCACCAGGTCAGACATCTCCATGGCAACCTCTGCCTTCTTTTCCACTTCCTCCTGTTGTCGCATCTGAGTTTGGACAGAAAGAAAAACCACTTCCTGTTTGAAGAGTCAACAAGTGAGATCACAGGTGTTTTTTATCATCAAAGAGCAAGGATTTAGACTTAAACACAGGGGCTTAGTATCAAAATACATGTTGTTTGCGTATCGAAAGCTCAGACCTGTCAGGCTTTCAGATAAAGTCTACTCTGCATACCCAGAAGCAGCTTTTAGTTCTTATGTTTCTCGAATCTGGAACAAACTGAGAAACTGTAAAGGTGACCCCCAGGGGGGCTGCGGGTCCAACTTTGAAAACCACTGATCTAAACATGATCAGGTTAAGTTTAAAGTCCACCTTTCTTTCATTTGATCATCAACTGTTTAATTATTCTTTTTTTATAATCATTATATTTACTTTTTATTTCACATAAAGCTCTTTGAATTTTATAGCCACTGAAATGTGCTGTATGAACAAACTTGCCTTTCAGTTTCACTTTTCAAACTGCTTTGCGGTTCTTCTAATAGATTGGGGACATCTTTGAAACACATGATGCCCCTCCAGAAAAGTTTAGCACAAGGTTAACTTGTTTTTTTTGTTGTTCTGGTTCTAGAAATGGTCTTTACCTGGTTCTGTAAACTGGGGCTTGTTTTCTAGCTCTTGGTCTCTCCCTTATATAACTTTAATAGACTTTTAAAGTAGGTCTTTGAACTTTACATGCATTCTTATTTTATGCAAAGCATCACCTCACAAGAACACAGTTCACAAGGCCTTATCAAAGTATTAATAATCCTTTTACTTTTCAACAATCAAATATTTGTGTTTTATTAGTACTTTATGTGACTAAGTTCAGAGTCTCCAACTGGAAAGAAAAAACATACTTAGGTTTAATTTGTTTCTAAGGACTCATGGTTTGGGGTTTGATTTTAGTTTTGATTAATGTTACTCTGTGTATTCCTTAGTTTCTCTTTCTGTTAGTTCAGTATTTTCAAAGTTTATTTATTTATTATCTGTAATTGTTTTTGTTTTTTTTGGTAGATTCATTTTCCCAGTTTCTCTGTTTGCTTTGCCTCCAAAAAATGTGCCCCCTGCTGCCATTTTCTGTTAGGAATCCAGTTTGTGTGGGTTTTTTTTTTGTGTTTTCTTTTTCCACCACTAGTTGGTGCCCTGTCTTCGTTTGGGCCTCCTTGCACACCTGCGGCTCGTTGGGTCATCACCAGAGGAGTATTTGAGCAGCGGGCTGTCACTACCTCGACGCCAGAGTGTTTGCCAGTATTGGGTAATCTAGCCAAACTGAGATTAGCTGAGTCTAACCTTTAGCCTTGTCTTTCTGAGTTTAAGCCTGCTTTGTCTTTATTCTCTGGCAGAAAGCCTTCCTGATCCACTGCATAAGCCTGGACCTTCTACCCCCCTAGAAGGATAAACTGAGTCACAATTGAGCAAGGGGAAACCTCCACATGATCAGTTCAAGTCCTCTTAAGGAAAACCCGGTGACAGCCTGATCCATTGCTACTCTGGACCCAACGTTAGTCTGCCTGTCCGCCCTCCAACGAGTTCTTTCATCTCTGGATAAGACCCCACAAACTGGATCGAAAGATTAACCAAGAGTTCCCCAAACTTGAGAGCCTCTCCTGCAAATTACAAGCCTCAGTCATTTTTCCTATGGTCCCTGAACTGATTATTGTGATCTCCCCTTCAGTGTTTCCGGTTCCGGTTCACCAGTCCGCTGAGGTCCAACAGTGTTACCCAGCTGTATATCTCTCATTCTGTGTTTTTGTAAACCACAATAAACCTGTTAAATTTTTCCCTTGGCTTCTGAGTGTGTTTCTGCATGTGGGTCAGATCCTTAAAGCCCATCATGACATTTTCTCTCTCCTCAGTCTCTTCTCTGGGTAGATAGGTTTGGTTTTTCCCCCCACTAAATTAAACATCCAAAGACCATCTTCTTCCTCTTTGCATTTGGGCCTGCATTTAAACTGCATATACAATCAATTATTTATCTGTCTAAAGGTTGGTTAATGCTTGACGTGCTTGTGGGGTCCCCAAATTACATTTTTTTATTTTCCTCCACCATTTTGTTGCACCATGCACCTAAGAAAATGTATAACTACAAGGACAGTTTCATGTAGAATAAAATGGCTGACAAGTAACAGCTCCTTCAGAAAAAGGTTTGCAAATATAAAAAAATCTATAAATATTGTATGATTTGGCCTATGAATATCATCACTATCAACTTAATGTCAACAACAAAAATAATTGTTTTCACTTCTAAACATGGTGTTGTAAGCTTTTAGTCTGTCCTCCTACACTCTGACCAGAATATTAGGTACAGCACTGAAAAGCCACAAGGAGAATAAAACGTTGAAAACGCAGTGATGCCAACGTTCGATGTGGGACGATAGATGCATCAAGTGTATCACTTAACTTGGATTCATAGTTATACATATGCATATAATATATATATGCAGAAGTATATATATATATATATATATATATATATATATATATATATATATATATATGTGGAATTATTAAAGTATTTCTGATTCTGTTCTGATAAACCAGCCTTTAATGCTCAGTGGTAGCACCTATACAGTTTCCCTTTAATACACCCACCACTCAACTGTCATTGTGACACATAGTGTGGCTGTGAAGGCTTTGAGTTCAATAGAATACCCTTGAACCTTATTATGCGCAAGTATGAGGGAGCCTTTACAGGAAGAAAATTAAAAGAGTGATTGGGAATATTGAAAGATGAGAAGCTTTAAAAGTACCGTCACTGAATAAACTAGAATAATTTTAAAGCTTCAGCATTTGATTTAAACCAATTAACAGATATAGTGACATCATCCATCAGCCTCTTTGAAGACATGGGCACTGACCAAAACTTTTTGCACTTTCAACAACAATAAATTATTGTTCTGTTCACACCTGGGGAGCTGTGTTTGATTAAAAGGGAGGATTTTCACAATACAAATGAGGAACAAACAAAAAGTTTTGATTAGAACACCACATCTAGCCGATGCCAAGCTGAGGATACCTCACTCTTAACACAAAAAGGTATACCTGCCCCACTCACTTGCAAACATTCCAGAAACTCTTCTCCTTTGCGCCTCTGTCTTCATATAAGATAATAGAGGGAGAGGAAAATCAGGCCTTTCAGCATATGAAGGGGAAGACAGCTCAAGCACCTGGTGGTGTCTGTCCTCTCTGCCTGAAGACCCGTGTTGACCAATGGGCTTAATGCACAGCTCCACTACTTCCTGAATTTAAGGTAGCTCCTTTGTTTCCTGTCTTTCATTACTGGACGAACTGATTAATCCAGGTGTGTCTGGCCAGTTACATAGGTCATACACACTTAGATTAATCAGTGCATCCAATCATGAAAGACAGGAAACAAAGGAGCCTCCTGAAGTTCAGGAAGTGGTGGAGTTGTGCATAGAGCCTATTGACACCCATCTTCACATATGCAGCTTGTTGCGTACTCAACAAGAAGTGAGAAATGTTCTCAACACGTCTAGCCAGAACCTTTTTTTCACAGCATGTGTGAGAACAGTTGTGCTTTGTCAGAATCTGGGTGTATGTTGTTAAAAAAGCAGAGATGATTTTCCCCTCTTGTTTTTGGGTATGAAACTCGCCTTTATTTAGAGGCCAAAAAATGTACAGTGATCTGTTATGAGAGGGGTAGTTTGATGATCGACTGGCAGAGGAGGTCAGAAATATGACCATTTGAATAATACATCTTCTACTGTAAGTAAAATAAAGTATTTTTCTCTCCTCCTTCTTATTAATCAAAAAATGAGTCTTGACAATCTTCGACAAATCTACGTAATAGTGTTCAGTCGCCTCCTGTTATAAACACATCTTCACATGACCTAATGACTAAAGACCTGTCCTCATTAAGCGTGGAGGGCTGAAGCCTCTGAATGAAATTACAGGTCCCTTGCTGGGCCTGATGTAGGCATATCAGGCAAACAGGTCGACAGAGGATACCGCCAACCTGGAATTTCTGCTCATACAAACATTTCTGCAGACCTCACACATCCCAGTCAGTCAAAGTTTAGATTCTAGCTTTCGGGGTGGTGCCACAGAGCACTAATGGCATAAATTAACTGACACAGATACTTTATTTGTGAGTTCAAGCTCTAAATTAACCCCTTAACTTAACCTCTATCTGTTTTTTCATAGACAGAACCACTTGTGGGCTAGTGTATCATTACCTTTTCTAGCATGGAAAGTATTTGTGGATCTGCTTCTGTCTCCTTGACCCCCAATTTGCGATCAATGCGATCAGCTGTGTTTCCTTTAACAGAAACTTTAAAACCAATCTTATTTAATTGAATCGTCTCTGTAAAGAACTTTGAGATTATGTGTTGTGAATTAATGCTGTATAGATACCTGAATTGAATTCAAATGAAATCTTTTCCCCAAGGTGTGTCTGATGAACTCAATGAACACCTCACTGCCGGGGTATTCAGACACTGCTGGACAAACGGAGGCCTTTTGCACTATAACTTCCTTCCTTTCTTCCTCTTTATTTTTACCGAAAAGCACACTAGTATATGCTGCTATTATCCTGCTTTAAGTCTTCTTTTTACATAGAATATTTGTTGTTTTTACTGTTGATTATGTTATGTCTTTGTGTGTCATTTCATTCTTTGTTATCTCTGCTGATTAAAATGTTTTAACAGTTTGAAGGCAAAGCACTTCTCTCTTCTTAGGTGGAAGTCTTTCTCTGTTTAATTCCCTGGCCATCCATAATAAAATATTATACATCACTTTCAATGCTCTGACGTGAACAGCTATTAATGGATGACCCACTATCACAGCCTCACATTCTCACCTCTTGCTCCTTGTTGTACTGTTTGTTCATCTCTCTTGTGGTGATGTCCCAGGCCACCTGGTACCACTTGAACAGCTCCTCTGGGGTGCTAGTGGCCAGGTCGAACTGCAAATTGTCCTGCTCCTTGTTCTGCAGGGTCAACACATGTGGTTTCCCGTATTTACCGCCCTTCACTGCAGACAAACAAGAACAGATGAGCAAAAGGACAACAGCATGCAACATCTGTTTATCCATCCATCCTCTATACAGCTTTTCATTCTGGGTCATGGCGGGTAGGCTGATGCTAGAAGCCTTTGGGCCAAAGGCGAAGTATAAACTGGATAGGTAGCACATCCATTGCAGAACAACACAGCGACACACAACCATGTGCACACACAGTAATTGGAGAAAATTATTTCTAGTGTGGGACATATATGCTTGGCTTATTCCAGAGATAAGCAAAGCATGCACAATGAATAAACTCAGCAGAGAGACCCTAGGGAGGGTTTCAATCCTAAGAACTTCTGGAGGCCGGGGTTCTGTTTTGTTCTGTTCTGTTCTATTCTATTCCCTTCTACACAACTTAACTGAGTTAAATGTCTCTTATAAGGTTAGCAGAGAGTCTTTAAACATTTGTAACAGTCTCTGACGCAATATCTGACTGCTCCTCTAAAGAGAAATAATAATGTTAATTGAACTGGTGGGTTTTCTGACCCGTGAAAAGATTTTGAAAGGAGTCCACTATTTTTAGATTTCCATAAACTTCATGTAAACTGCTTTATTCGTTGCAAAACCAGTTTGGGACCAATGTCCCAAGGGAACATCCAGATTTTATGGTCCAGTTATTTATCCTGAGAAGGAGTTGAGGAATTTGAAAATATTGGATCTTCATCACTACATCTACTCTGTGCAATGAAGCAGTACCACAGACCTGCAGCAGGCTGCTGCCACCATCCTATTCAACAGCTGGTACCCATGGTCTAAGCTTCTATATTAATGTTGTTGTCATTGTGGGCAAACTGCTCATTATGTTTCCTTGGGTTGGAGTTTCATGGTCAAGGTCCTCTTAGGGTGATGGTAAACTGGGTTCCACCATTTTCCATTGGCTGCAGAGCTGCAATTGACTCCCTGTAATTCATGTGGAAAGGCTCGCTACCTCACTCTTCTCAAAAGAAGACCATCAAACTCAGAGCAAACAGTGTTTTTCATGTATTGCCACCAAAGTCTCCAATGACACAGAAAAAAGTCACTAGCTGCTAGTAATTTTCGGAGAAAAGATAAAAGTCACTAGAGTCACTAAATATAATATAACTAAGTCACTATATATGTCTATATATGTCAGAATTAGCGTTTAGGTCCAAGAATAGCCCCCAAAAAAGCCTTGTTTTGGCTTAGAAAACATGCAAATTGAACAGGAAGAACGGGCCTGCCCCTTAGGAATCGTTGAGATTTTTTTGTTAGACTGCATTACCTGATACTAGAATTGCAGGCTAACTATTGTTGCATTGTAGGTTTTTGAGAGCTGAAACCTTAATCCACCCCTCTGTTTAGGTTGGTTTTTCTCTATTAACATAAATGGCTTCTTTTACACCCCTTTCAATCAACCTATGACTATGACCTGAAGACTGAGATGCTTCACCAGCATGTGAGTATGCAACACTATGTCAGGGAGATGTATTGCTGCATACTCACTCATTTAGATTTTCTCATTATTTCAGATGACTTTTGAGAAAACCAAAATGAAAATAGTATATAGAATCCAGCCCATTAAAGTGGCTAGTAGGAGTGGCTGTGCGACTCGCCAAAAATGAAATTCACCCACATTTGTCAGGTTGGTGGGTGTTAATATAAAGCCTTGAGTGAATGTATATATCAGCACCTGTATGGATAAGAGCTACAAGAATAAAGTCCAAGTTTTGCTGCAGGTTCTAGATTTGAACATTTATGGAAGTTAGTGGTTTTATTACAATTGCAAAGGACCATCAACCCCCCCATCACACACCTATCCATAACACCCTATGGATGAGATTATCTGATTGTACCTCTCAATAAAAAAACACCTAAATATTGTACTTTTACATCAAGTGACAAGTTTATGTTAAACCCAGCAGCCTTGCTTTAAAGCAGAAAAGAGGGGAAAGAAAAAGTAAGAAAAAGGCATATGATCGCTTACTTCTTTGAATGTCGTAGCTGGATATGTCCACAATACCCTTGCAAAGTTCACCCAGAGGGTTGTCCTCCATTTCCTGTGTTATCAGATATCAAACACACATAATGTTTTCAGTTATTTTCAACACTGGTTTGAGCTCCAGTGACAACCTGAACTCTGATCTCCACCTGAGCTCTAGCGTCAGCCTGGGTGTTGTTGGAGATTTCCTCCACGTAATTTGCAGGAAAGAACAGCTGCATCCGTCCTCCGTGGTCACCTTTCCACCTGAAACAAGCAGAATAAGTCAGAAATGTCAAAGAAAGGCGACTTTGACCAAGAATATATACCATATAAAGGTCATATTTACAACTATTAAATGAAAAAAAATTATACATCCACGGGATATCTAGAGTTGTGCAGAATAGGATAATTAATTTCACTGTAAAAAATAATGGTATATACATTATTGTTTAATACATTTTGAAAGGCCCAGTGGGTAGCACTGCTGCCTAGCAGCAAGAAGGTTCTGGGTTTGATTCCCAGCCCGGGGTCTTTCTGCATGGAGTTTGCATGTTCTCCCTGAGCATGCGTGGGGTTCTCTCCAGGTACTCCGGCTTCCTCCCACAGTCCAAAAACATGACTGTTAGGTTAATTGGCTTCTCTAGATTCTCCTTAGGTGCGAGTGTGTGTGTGAATGGTTGTATGTCCTGTTTGTCTCTGTGTTGCCCTGTGATGGACTGGCGACCTGTCCAGGGTGTACCCAGCCTCTCGCTTATTGACAGCTGGAGATAGGCACCAGCATCCCTTGCGACCCCAATTGGGACAAGTGTGTCAGATAATGGATGGATGGAGGTCCAAAATATATAAATAGTTACTTGTTGTTAGGATGTCAATGTTGGTAAAAATTATTCTGCACCAAAAGGAATAGTAGGTTCAAGTCTTGTTGGGTGCTGCCAAGGAGCTCTGTGATAGCAGAGAAATTTAACATATAGAAGAAGCCATTTCTCAGATTCAAGCAAAACAAAAAAACGAAAAGAAACTAACTAAGGGTGAATATAATTCAAGCGTTTCAATGTTGGTGCTGACTAAGGGGAGCAAGATGGCTCAGAAGCCACACTGAGGGCAGATCTTTCCTTCTGGATAGGTAAGTTAGGGTTAACATTAGCATTGGTGGAGCTGGCAACCAACTTGTAAAGAGTACAACTGAAGACTGGAAACAGAGTGGGTGAGCCACTCACTGGCTGGGAGGAGTTAATTTTTCTGGTATCTCCTTTACCAGCAGGAAACACAAATTATAAAAAAGAACAACAAACACATGAAAAATAAATACAAAAAGTTAGTCATTCAGGCAACCCTGGGAAATTTTGCCTCTTCCCCAAATCATGTGATCTGTGCTCGAACCTCCTGCTAGCAGGTTATTTTATCTTACAATCTGCTTTACAAGGAGCACATTGTAGAAAATTGGTCTAAATAATCGGAAATGTTGGAAGAATGTGAAGTGTGAGCTCAACCTTGAGCTCTTCTGCATTGGTGGTCCTTCTGTCTCTGGTCTACCTCTTGAGAGCAGTTAATGAAACCTTTTGAATCTCCTCTAAATTCTTCAGTGCTCTATAATGCTCTCAAGGCTGCAGTTATCCATTTTACTTCTTCTATCAGACATTTTCCTTCCACTACACTTTCCATTAATATTGCTGGAACACTATGGGAACCACTAGCTCCTCTAGGGAAAAACCTTGAGACAACTTCCAGTCAGCAGTCTTCTATGTGGTTATGCAGGCCAGAACATGGACATATCAGAACATTCCTGGATTAAATTTATTATTTAGAGACTTAACTAACCAGGTCAGTTTATAACTGCAGCAAACAGTTAGGTCATCAGAGATCATTATTCAACCATTTTCCATCACGTCTGATCATATGTTTTTTAAAAGATGCCATTCTGTACATTGTATTAGTTGTGTTGTTACTCACCATCCATCGATTTCTTTGGAAACATTGTGTATTAAAGCCCCTTTAGTGAAGCTGAGCTCATCTGATCTCTTGGCTTGGTAGCTGTATAAAGCTCGGACTGTATTCTGGGGCTTAAAGAGACACAATAGTTTGATTAACAGCAGGATTAGAAAAGGTCACAGGTAATAATCAGAGATAAAAGCTGTTTACGTACCAATGAAGGCTCAATCTCATTGGGTTTGACATATGTTTCCATATATATAGTGGAACAGTTCTCGTTCTGTGTGGCAGAATCATTTGTTATAATCATAATATAACCTGTTAATAATTCCGGATGGAATATGGACATTTTCTCTCTCCTTTACACAGAAACTCACTGTGCTGAAGCGTTCCACCAGCTCAGGTGTGACCGGGTACCGCAGCTTGATTTTACGATACAGCGGCTTCTTCTTGAAGTAGTTCACCAGCTCCACCAGGCTCTCGAACTCTGTAGTGGTGCCCAGCAGATACACGCCCCCCTCTTTCTGTATCCGACAATGTTTTACCTTCCCGTCACCTCTGGAGGAGAGAGAACATCAAGAGAATGGCAGAAGAATTTGAATCTATATTCATAAAAATAGGTATCTGGTTGGAATAGCTCGATCACATTCCTGCTTATTTATTCATTTTCAATCAATTTTCTTACTTTCTTCGCTTTCCCCTTTTTAACCATCAAACAGTAATGTGTGAACATTGCAAACAGATACTTCAGCTATTTATCCTTTTACTAAAAATGGGGGCATCTTAAACAATGATTTAACTTTAACCTCAAAACCCACATTATTTTAAAATTTTAAAGAACAGACCAAAAAAGGCGTCTCAAACCATCTCCATTATCTCTATAATTGACAATGAGAGCTCTCTGATAAATAAACTTATATAGGCCTACTTCTATTGATCAACAATTTATTTTTGATCAGGAGGAGCAAATCCTTCTTAGGTTGAGCTCCAGCTGAGTTCCAACCTCAAATCAGGGACACACGCAGAGCAGTTTTACCTGAATGTGATGGCGTAAGAGTCTTGTTCTCCTTCCCTCTGCCGGATCAGGAAAGCTCCATCTCTGGGGATCCTGAGCAGATAATCCTCCGCCTCGCCTCTGCTCAGGTTTTTGTAAAACCATCTGTGAAGCACAGAAACAAGAATGCTACCATCACTTTTTTATTTAAAATGTCTATTTATGACAACTTTTTTTTTTTTTGGCACAAAAGAACACTTTTCACAGAGAAAGAGAAGCTACATGTCAATGTTGGAATGTAAATGACAAAAAATGGGTTAAAGTAAAAATTAGATTGTCATAATCTTGGCACTGATGACTGGCTTAATTGTTTACTCCATTCACCAGTTTCTCATCACTGTTCATCTGTGTCACCTGCTCTTGTCTCTATTTAATCTGCCTAATCCCAGTCATCAGTGCCAGGTTATTCAACCCTGCGATGAGAGTTCTCCAGTGTACCTGTTTGTTTTTTGATTGCGTGATCCTGACATGTTCTGCCTTCGGACCTTTGAACCTGCCTGTTCCTGTTTCGGATCTGTTTGCCTAACCTGTCTTTGGACTTCTGCTTGTTTCTGCCTGTGGTCTGAACCTGGATCTGCCTCCTGACTTTGACTTGGATAGCCTCTTAGTATGTCTTCGGATCTCTGATCTTCTGGTCTGGATTCCTGTGAACCTCTTCTACACCGGCTTTGATGCCTCATCTTCCAGATAGTCCAGGCTGAACTCTATGGACAGGTTAGTCACTCAGACGCTCCTCCATCAGATTTATTTGGTCACTAACCTGAGTTTTCCCTCTGAGAGATTCCGGCCTTTGACACCCTAGCTGCTGAAATACAGATCTGACATTTATTAATAAACGCTTTTGAGAATTACACCTGTCCGTTTGCCTAAAATCCTGGGTCCTCTGTTCTGAGCCATGACATAGATATCCTATATGTGAAATTCTGTTGAATTGTAGTTAAAAAAATAGCCTTTTGAAGATCTTAGAAATCATCAGTCAGAATGTTTCCGGGGTCACACTGTTAACTCTTTGAGTCATTATATTATATCAAAAATACAGAAATTCTATAAAATAAAAAAGGAAGAAGAGCTATTAGGAGCACGGAGATGCTTTAAACACAAGTGAGCTGCAATTATGTTATTTCTAAAAACGGTTCCAACTGCTTTAAGAAATATAATCATACTCATGTGTATCTCTACCTTGATGTAGAGATAACCTGCTTTTATCGGTGTTGTGTAACATGCTTTCTGTTTCCTCATGGACTTGCAAGGTCTCATGCCAACTGTCATAGCTAAAGTTTGGAATAAAATGATTTAAGTTAATAAGTTGTTGAGCTGTTGGACGAACCCCTCCTGCAGGTGAGGGTCAGGTTTGGGCACAGCTTCGGTAAGTCGCAGCTCAAAGTCCTGGCAGCGCAGCGGGTTTTCTCTGTAGTGCTGGATCAGAGCATAGATGCTTGAGAAGTGCAGGTTAGGGGTCAGGAAGAAGTAGGTGTGTCCTCCCTCTGAGGTGGAGCGAATTCGGCAGTGCTGGACCCTCCCACTGCGCCTGCAAGGCACACATCCAGCAGGATTGGTTGCATAGTTTAGTGTTTATACGTACATCTAAAGGAACTATTGGGGGAAAAAAAATCTGCCAATAATGTTCAGTCTGTACCAGAAAGAGAGGGTGTAGTCGTTGACATATCTGTCACTCTGTCGGGCCAAGAAGGTGCCATCTTGTACCCCGGTTTCAGCGCAGTAGTCATGGATCAGTCGCTCGGCCGTCAGCCTACCCTCCTGCATGCGACCATGAAACCATGGTTCTGCACAGTGCAATTCCTGGTACTGAGAAAACCAATGCTTTAATACTCATGTCAGGAAAAAAGCATTTCCTCCATGATCTTTAATTTACACAGTTGATAAGAACAAAACTAATAAACCCGTACAAGCAGAAAACTTAGACATGCTTTTATTTTCTGTTCCTCAGAATAACTGTAATATATGAGAACTAAAAGCCTCTTGGCTCCATGGAAACAGAAGATATGGACCTGATTTTGAGTCAACAGAACTGTCAAAATGGATGCACTGAAAACATTCAGCCATTCAAACCTAAACAGTTAAAACTCTGCTCTTAAATGAGCTTGTTTATACATTAATCATTGATTGAAAGCGAAAATTTAAACTTTATTGTCTGTAAAGTTTGTTCTCAGTCCATGTTTATTCCTGGTTTTTAAATCCATTTGTAAAAATGAGCTGTTTACCTTCCGGGGATCTTCCTCTTCCTCCTCGTACTCCTCTGCGTAGTAAAGCTTGTCATCAGAGATTACACAGTAGTGTCGGTTCCAGCGCTGAAAAAAACAAAAAAATTATATTTAAAAAAAATGATATTTAAAAAAAAATGATATTTAAATTTTTTTCATCAGCTAATGTCAAAGAGAGGATCTTGTAATTTTACTATTTTAAGCACAAAGCAACAGAAGCCAAAGATTTGAGGATTAACCTCTATCTGAAAGCTGAGGAAAGCCCAAGCTTCTCTAGATCTGAAATTGGAAATTAGAGAAGATTTTGTATAGAACCTAGGAATGGTGTTCTGAAGATCAAGCAAGAAGATAAAAGCTTAATGAAAACTAAGCCCCAGGAAGCAGAACTTCAAAAGTTAATAGATCTCCAGAGCGTTTCTTTAACTATGATGGTCTGTCTTTAACAGTACCTGATCCACTGGATCCCAGATCTCCAAGTCTCCCTGCCTCTGGCCTTTTCTAAAGTCTTTGGTTGTTGCTCCTCCCTCCACATTGAGCTTCTTATGCTGTGAGAGATCAAAATACGGGCCGGTTATTCCTCACTGGTGGAGATCGTCCATCAACCCCTGAGTCTGCTCCAGCTCTTGGTACCTTCAGTATGATCTTCCCCTTCAGCTGCGTAGGTGAGGGCAGCTGCTCGGCCATGTGCTCCACAGGTTCAATCAGGAGTTTGTCTCCGAAGACTTCCTTGAAGATGCGAGCCATCTGACGCTGCTGCTCTAAGGGGCAATGCTCCTCTATGGACAGGATGACTGGGAAGCTAAGAAGGAGAAGGTGGATGTGAGGAACCACTTAGAACAGATGAAGAGAAACTTCTGAGAAATCTTTTAATTTTCATCTGCCGTATTTAAAATTGCTGCACTTTTTTTAAGGCCCTGTTATACAGACTCGAGAATTTACAGTGAGCCTCACTCTGAAGTGACAAAAGCATGCTCATTTATGGCTTTGACCACATCCTCAAACTTGATCTTGGTGGTTCTGGTCCAGCCGTGGTAGATGATGGGCTCTCCGGGACCCTCCCAACAATCCACTGCAAGCATCAGACACACTCTGCTTATTATCAGCCTAAAGCTTAGTAAAAACTGCTTTTTTACTAATATTTACATTCAACACAGCGACATCCCAGACGCAGGCAGCGGACATAAGCCTCTGTGGATGACTCACTGCGAAGCTGATCACCTGTCAGGTACCTGTTCAAAACACAGCCAAGGTGGCAGATTAGATATATAATAAAACCCTTTCCTTCAAATTCAAAAAACATAAGAAAAGCACATGAATGTTGAAACATTTGGTATTATTTAACATTGCATTGTAATAGAAGACAATTGTGACTGAAACTTGGCATATTTCTTTGTCAGAATTGTACCGTACAAAGTTGATCGGTAGCTACGCTGAGAAGGAGCTCCAGCATGGTTCATTGTACAAACCTCAATTATAAACAATTCATGTAGACATCAGGTTGAACTGAGGACTTTTCACTTTTACTGTGGCAGTAGTTGTATTTTTGATTTTATAAGGGAAATGATGTCACAAGCACTTTAAAGTGACACATCTTTAAAATATAAGAGGATGTAGGGGGTTTCTATAGATTTTAATTCTTCTGAGGGGGCATGCTTTGGTGGCGCAGTGGTTAGTGCACATGACCCATGTATAGAGGCCTTTGTCCTCGACACGGGTGACCTGGGTTCGAATTTGACCTGTGGTCCTTTCCTGCATATCTCTCCCCTTCTCTCATACCCCCTCAGACTGCTGTCCATAAAACAAGCCACTAGTGCTGTAAAAGTAATAAATAATAATAATTCTTTGTTGAAGCACCTTTTATCTGAGTGCTCTGAAGATCACCTGGTATCTGATCCGCATTAGCATCATTTAGCTACAGCTAAGTTAGCTGGGAGGTTATAAAAGGTCACGATAATCTCTTTGTACAAAGGTAACAGTCAGGACAATGGCAACTGTTTTCCATCCATCCATCCATCCATCCATCCATCCATCCATCCATCCATCCATCCATCCATCCATCCACCCATCCTTGCATCCATCCCAGGCTGAACAAAGCAGGAAGAACATTTAGCTTCTGGGAAGCTTAGATCTAGTTCAGTCAGTAATGATCCATATTTCAGAACATCTGAGATGGATTGGAACATAAACAGACTTGTGAAGGAAGAGCTTTGAATTAAATGTCAAAAGCAGTTCCTTCATTACTAAAAAAGACGTGTTTATGCTCCTGCATTCAGTCATGAACATCAAACCAAGATACTAGAACTTATCTACCTCAGGCATAGGCTGAACTTGACCCAGGGGTCAATCTAATTTGTGGACAGACATGTCCTCAGCCTGAAAAGGACTTAGTTTCTCCCATACATTCACATGAACTTACGTGTTGTGTGAGGAGCTGATCCAGTAATGGGACAAAGGGTTGTTCATGTCCAGGTTGTTGATCTCAGAATACTTCTCATCCCAAATTGAATTCTCTTTGGAAAACAGGAAACTCAGGAACTGAAAAGGGAAACAGAGACCAGAGTTAAAACATGCAGTTACCATTTCTCCTTGTCAAAGATTCATGAGGCCTATTTCATCTATCGCTTAAACCAGACGTAAGTTAGTAGAAATCTCTGAACAATCAACCACCTCGCTGACGGTGAACTCAGGGTCGTTGGTTTTTCTCATGGTGTCATCAATGAAGATGGTCATCAGTTCTCTGACCTGGTTTAGATCATTGGCCCAGAGTTCCTGAACAGAAACACAGAGAATCAGAACAGAGACAGAACCATTTAGACCAGCAGAACAGAAGTGGCTTCCACTGTTTGCTGCAGGTCCCTAGGAGGTCTGGAAATGTTCATATGGGTCAGAACCTAGTACTGTTTCCCGGCTTCTAGAAGCTGATTTCTCTCAGTTATTTTATGTTTCATGCACATCAGTGCATTTCTGCCTTTTTAAATCACATGTTAACCTGTTTTTTCCAGTTTAAAAGCATGGCTGAAAAATGCCCAGTCCTGCCGTTTCACATTTTTATCTTGGGGAGGTGGAAGGTTATTACTTTAATACTTGACAGCCAAATGTTTTTTTTTAGTTTTTATACTTCTTGAGGGGAGCATGCTGAACACTTCCCCCCCCTTTTTTTTATTTCATGTTATGGGATATTTTTTGCAAAATTAATAATTTAAGTTGAAAAATAAGTAACTTTTTTTTATCAAGTTTACTGTCAGCTTGATGAAATAAAATCAGTTTTAAATCCTTCTTTTAGGCCTTTTTACACATTTTCAGCTCTATGCTTAAACTGATCCACACAACTACTGAGTCATTGGATTACTGGACATTTTAGATAAATAACTTTAAAATTATTAATTTTAATGAGTTCTCCATGCATTGATAAATTAGTCCATGTTTATTTTTGCTAAACTTTTGTTATGGTTGAACAAAGTTGATGCGTAATAGGTTAAACCAGCAATTGTGACTCACCTTCTGGTCATAAATGAGAAATCGTTGGAAATCATGCAGCAGAACAGCCGAAGCATCCAATTTATCAGTATTTCTGATGGGTTAAAGAGACAAATGGTCAAGAAAATTATTGGTCCAGAATACTTGATTAACATCATGAAACTACAAGGAAACATGACCTCACCCCAGAATAAAAGAACAAGCTTCCCTTTTGAACTCATCCAAGATCTGAATGCAAAATAATTACAGCAATAAACAAAATGCTGCACTGTAAAATCCACAATAAGGACATATTTACAAGAGAGAATCCCTCACACTGACCTCATTCTGCTCAAACATAATCAGGTTATAAAACTTGTGAAACTGTTCAAAGTCCAGGCGATCTTTCTTGGCTCCCACTTCCTGTGATAACAGAACAGAAAAGCTGTGAACGGTTTAACGAAACATCCTGGATTCTGCCTCCAAATTCAAGTTGAAGCAGCAGAACAGATTTGACTCATAAAGATCTTGAAATCCAAAGCTTAGAAGACACCAACCACTAGTTTGTCTTTGAGAGCTCTAGAGCTGGGGGCCTTGTAGTTCAGCATCGGTAGTAGAGACTTTAGCTCCTTCACTGAGAGGCTGCAAATTACACAGAAAGAAAAAGATGCTTCATCTGTTGGAAACCATGACTGCATCTCATGTGAGAATTAGCGTTTCAGGACAAAAAAGCTGTTATGGAAGGTTAGCAGAAAATTCAAGTCAAATTTTTTTTAACTTTTTTTAACCCTGTAATGCCAAATGTATCATATTAGATACATACGGTTTCTGAAATGTTTTGCGTCTGACACCTTTTGCATAATTTAATGGTAAAAACTTTGTTCAAAATCCTATTGTACACAATCAGATATACCTGATAACGGAGGGCAGAAGACTACACAAAAAATAATCTTGACTTATCGCATAGTAATAAATTATTAATATCAAAAGATTATTTCTGTTTTTTTCTTTTTACATATTTTGTTAAAAGGCCAAATAAGGACTTCAAACCAAAAAAAAGTAATTTTATGTTTTGTTTTATTCTTGGATCGGGCTTTAAAGGGTTAAATATACAGTTTAATGAACACACATTTCACACTAAAAAGATTTTATGTGAATATATTATAAATTAATTCCCCTTCTTGAACGGACACCTTGACTCAGTGGTTGGGTTTCGGGGCTTGGGTGCCCTTGCTAGGGGACTCTGGGATCATCCAAGCACCAGGGCCCCACCAACAAATAAAGGTGTTCCCTGTTACACAGCAAAAATGCCAGAGTTAATCTAACACCCACCGTGTTAACTTTAACAGCAAAAATGTATCCAGACAGTATGTGCATGAGCTAGTGTTAAAATAACTACTGGGTGTGGTGTTTGTGGTGTTTAGGGTTTGTGTTAAAATATAATGTTAAAATTAACACCAGTGTGTTGTCAATACCAACACCAAAGCTGTTTTATTTTATTGTTTGAGGATTTTACAGCACTAGTGGCTTGTTTTTTCTACAGTGGGCTAACAGGAAAGGAAACAGGAAAACATGTGTTAATGATTCAAACCATGGTCGGCCACATCGAGGACTCCACGCGCTAACCACTGCACCACTGAAGCACGCCCCTAAATATGTTTTTCTAATGCTAAAAAATTGACTACTAAGCATCTAAATACTAATGGGAAATTAGGTCATGCCGTTTGCAGCCATTACGTGAGGGCATGGCTTAAACTAAACAGCAGACAGTTAACATTCCAATCTAAGAAAGTAAATATGTCCCAGGTTACAATGGCAGTGTTATTTTACTGCTGTGTGTTTTTAATACAGCCCCCGCACTATTTAATTAACACTACACCTAAAATTTTTCCACTGGCAGTGTTGATATGTATGGATTTCAAAGGCAAAGAGTGGTTCAAAAGTCCTTATGATAGCCAATAAACTAGGCAAATGATGTCCGTAGTTTGGAGCTCAACCTGGAGCCATGCCTGGGTTCGGACATAATCTGCAAATGCCTGTTGCTAGGTTCCTCCTCACAGGACCTAAGTGGTCCCAGATGAAAAGCTTTCAGTGCAGTGAGCCAACCGCCTGCAGGGGGAACCATGAGTAAAGAGGAATTGGCATCGTGCAGTGGCGGATACCGAATCGAACTATATATACTGTAACTGGTTTTGGCGATGTGGAATGTCACCAAGCTGGGTGCGAGGCTGAGCCTGTGCAGGTGGCTAAAAGTGACAAGTGCTAGTAAAAGACTATTCATGAATACAAATATTAAAATCTATCTCTAGGTGAAAGTAGAAAAAAGCTTGACTGAACTAGCCAGAGCTCATCGAATTGAACATTAAATATCAGAAAATATTTATGGCTTCAGCAACTGTTTTAGATCTCATTTTTGTTTTTCTCCTGAACTAAAAATCAACCAAAGAAATTTTCAGAACAGTACTTTTCCATGTGAACAGAGAAGCATAAAACCTCCCACATATGTCTCAATGTTTAGTTCCTCACTAGAAACTAGAACGTTTGTGGCAAATCAATAAGTATTAGACATAATGTAGTAAATTATAAGAATAAAAAGTGGTTTGACCCATGAATTGGATTAAACATATTTATAAAAATACAAATGTCACACTTTTTTTTAGATTAATATTAATAAGAAATGTTTAAAGAGCTTTTAATCTTTTCCTTGTGCCTGCCCCTGTATTATGTTGCTGACAATCAACCAATAAAACGCACCCTGCAAAAAGATTAAACCTCACAGGGTCGAGATTTACTGTGAATCATGTAAAATCAGGGATAAAATCAGGTCCATACCTGTTGGTCTTGGTCTGGTTGACAGAGTACATCTGCTTCCTCAGCCAGCTGGAGGGAGAAAGACACAAACAGAGAGGAAGGATGAAAAGCTGCAGGAGCGTTTCTGAGCCCATGAGAACAGGACTTTACCTCTCAATCAGAACTGGGGTCGGAGCTGCCAGTGTCTCCTCTCTCAGCAGCTCGAGTCCTATCAGCCATTTCTGAGCCTCCTCCACAGAATCAGCTGGAGAGATTGTAGAAATACTGTTTTTCTGTCTGCTTTGTTAAAAGCTGAACCTTTGACTAACTCTGGAAGTAAAACAATGGACTGATGTTCATTGACCTGCTTCCTGGAAGACAACATTTATTTAACAAAACAGCAGCGCTTATGTCCTAAAATATATACTGTACTAAAACAGCTGATCAACATTTAAAAGAAACATGCAAATAGATAGGCAAATTTACTCAAATAGCCACCCAGAGCAGTGTTTCCCTTTCTGCTCCTCAGGGCACACTGTTTGGACCACTTTTGCTGTTTCCCAGTGTCAGTGCAACTGATTCAATGATTTTAGTTTTTAATGGATATCATTGATCAAATATTGTAAATGAATGGAGGAAAAGATCTGCCATACTGTTCAATGTTGATGTGTGTGTGACATTTTCTAAAGCTGAGTTGATATTCAAGCCAAACACTGCAAAAACAATCCAGAAATAAGTAAAAAATGGCTTAAATTAAGTATATTTAGCCTTAATTTGAGCAGGTAAATAAGATGATTTGCCAATGGAATGAGTATTTTCACTCTTAAAATAAGATAGTTAGATAATATTTACTTGAAATAAGACGATAAAATAGTTTTTTCTTATTTTAAAAGGAAATTGTCTTGTTCCATTGGCAAAGTGTCTTACTTACCTCCTCAAATCAAGGAAAAACACACTTATTTTAAGAAAAAATAACTTATTGAGATTTATATTTTTTGCAGTGAAGAAATGGAAAAGAGACCCGGTTCTCTTTGCTATGAGAGTGAAAAATGCAGAGCAGCTTTCAGCAAAACGAAGACCTTAATAAGGCTTCCATTAACAAAGATCAAAAGCAGCTTTCACCTCCCAGACTGAGGGTGTTGAGGACAAACTGGGAGCCGTAGAAGATGGTGAAGCAGGTGTTTTCGATGTGTTTGTCCTTCCCGTCTTTAAAGCGCTCAAAGTCTTTGGAGTTCCTGCCTGGTCGGATTTCTCTGATCTCAAACAGGTCCACTGAAACAGAACACAAAGGTTGGGTTGGATTATTACTGTCTCTATCAATGCAACATGGTCAATTATTTCTGATAAGGCAAGACTAAAAAAATTCTCATTTGGTTCCCACTGCTTGTTTTGAGGTTTCTTCTTTACAGGCAGAGCTTTCTGTTGGTCTTATTCCACTGTTTTGTTGAACTTTGCCATATTTCTGATTAATATTGTACTGATTGTAGGTTTTTCTTTCATCATTGAACTTTTTTTTTAAAGATGAAAAATCCCAAAGTGCTTCAGAGGAAACAATCAAGCATTAAAATATGAAGCTAAAGATGACTTTAGTTTAACGGGTGTATCTGAGTATCTGTAGTTCATCATCAAAGTCACTTGTAAAGATAAACTGAGGTGACAGTGACCACTTGTTACTTGCAAATCCTTTTTGGATTTGCTTTTTTAAATCTGGGTTATTGAGATGCATCACTTTATAATGTAAACAAATGTTCAAAAAAAAGTATGTAATTTAAAACTATTGAAAACTAATATATCACTTTAAATCACACTGAGAAGGTCTGGGGTCTATTTACAAACACAAGCTGCAGCATCTTCCCAAAATGCCATTTATAAACATAAAATAACAAAAACCTTGCTCAAATCGTTGGCATAGGATTTTGCCGGATATCCTTTTTTTGCATTAAAAATGATCAGATTTTGAGAAAAAATATTAGGTCTAGAGCAGAAGTTTAGTATGATGCTCTTTTACCATCAGTCCGGAGTGTAATGATACAGGGACTCGAAGATATACAACCTCCTATATATGCAAATAATACTACCTCTGAAAAAATGTGTTATAAGGACCTGATATACAACAATGAAAAGGTGAAATTCCCTTTTATATGATACCAAATATGACAGGTTTAAACAAAAGGATGGGTGTCAGAGTCAACCATGTCTGTGCTCTAGTGTTTAGATTGCTCTCACACGTAGGGATTTGTGCAAAAGGTATCTGTTGATTGTTTTAGAAACACTAAAGCCTCATCTTGTTTGGGATTTAATAATAAGAGTAAAAACAATGTTCAACCTTATTTTACAGATGGTGCTCATACTCTTACTGGAATTGGAGGGCTCAATAGGGTAAAAGCAGGACTAAGTATAAATCTGTGTTAATTAAGATCTTTTCACTTTTATGACCCTTTAAAGCATTTTAGACCGTCTGGTTTTTAGTCACTATGAGGTTTTGCAATCATGAGAGAAAATTCCTTTGCTATTAAACCACTTTATAAATGATTTGCCTCTGCTCTGCACATGAGCCAGTTTTCAGCTCTATTTGGAAGACGCAGGTTTTTTTGCAGCTGCTATGTGACCGTAGCAATCGGCAGAGGTACTATCCAACTGTATGTCTGACACCCAGATAGTTCTCCATCTGAAAAACAGTCCCTATGTGCTTCACTACTGGGAAACACTTTCAAGTTTCATAGGAGAGGTATATGCACCAAATGCAGAATATTGACCTACTGAATAAAAATATTGAAAACTAAATAATAAACTACCTCTCAAACAAAGCAAATAATTCACAATTATCGCCAAACTTAAAATTTTTAGCAAGTTAAATATATATTTCACAAACTACATACAATCAAGTGTTTATTTAGTTTGGCAAGCTAAATATTTAGTGCTAAACTAAATATTTATTTACCAAGCTTAATATTCTTTTTAAAACTAAATATTCAGCTTTCAAATATGTAAATATGCAGTTCCAATCTAACTGTTTCAGTCAAGCTAAGTATTTATATTCCAAATTAAATATTTAGTTTACAAATTCATATTTAGTTTCTAAAGAAAATATTCTGGAAATAAATATATAACTTGAGATATAAATACTTATTTAACAAGCTATATATTCAGCACTAAACGTAATATTTAGTCAGCAAGCAAAATATTCATTTTATAAACTTCATATTTAACTTTAACATATTTAGTTTCGATCTGAATGTTTAAGTCGAGCTTAAATAAATATTTCGATAGCTAACGAAATGTTTAGCTTTTGAAATGAAATATTTAGTTTGTGAAATTAGTATTGAATTTGAACCTAAATATTTGGTTAGTAAAAGAAACAAATAATTTGGAACAAAAGATTTTGTTTTAAAGCGAAATATTTACTTGTTATTTTGAAGGCTAATATTTAATTTACAAAATAAATCTTTAGCTTGGACCTAAACATTTAAATGATTACTTTGTTGTTTATTAATAAATAAATATCTAATTTGCTAATTGCTTGTTTAGTGTGGAAATGCATATAGTGACGTTAACACCCATCTTATTACATGTTAAATAACCCAAAATATTGATGTGAATGTCTAAATAGGTAAATTTACAAACAAAGCCCATGAATACTTTGGTATTAATTGCTTTTAAAATCCTTCTAAGGATGAGTTTTGCAAATTAGGCTTTGGCTTTAAACACTGCAATACAAGAATCAGATTGTTTTCCTAACAATAAATGTTGTATCTTTGTATCTCTCCCAATTATATAGACAATACATAAATAAATAAATAAATAAATAAAGCAAAGTGCCTCACTACAATATATTTGCGTTATAAGGAAAAATAAGTGATTGAATAAAGAGCTGAAATAAACTCACAGACACCATCGGTTCTATCTGCAGTGCGAGTCCAAGCCACCTGCCGGGTCTCCATGATGACCTGCACCGTAAGTCGCTCCGCCTTCTGCCGAAACACCGTCATGACAACGCCCATCTCCAGATCCCGTTTGATCAGGATCTTCTTGTACTCAGTCATCTCGCCCTGTGACCCTGAGCGAGCCATATCTGCAGCTGAGACAGCAAGAAAGAAAGTTTCTGATGTTACTTTTAATGATCCCATGGCTAATTTAATGTTCCAATACATAATGTTCCCATGGCTGGATGGGAGCTTTAGGATGCAGTGAACGTTAGTCAAAATACATTGTAAGTATGCAAAGTATTAATGTAAAGCACCTTGCATCCCAATGTCATGATCTTGGCACTGATGTCTGGCTTAATTACTCATTCCATTCACCTGTCTAACTCTGCCCGGTTACTCATTACCTCTCATCTGATCCACCTGCTCCTGCCTCTTGCCTCTTGCCGCTTGCATCCAGTCATCAGAGCCAGATTATTCTTGTTGTCTCTGGCCAGTGGTGAGAGTGTTTTTAGTGTACCTAAGTGTTTCTGATTACCCCTTAACCACTGAGCCTGCCTGTTCCCGTCTGAACGGATTGCCTGAACTGTCTTTGGACTCCTGGAGCTCTGAGCCTGCCTGGTCATGCTTTGATCTGTTTGCCTGAACTGGCTTCAGACTCATGCATATTCTCTGAGGCTGCGTCTGGAATACTCTGGGAGGCGCACCGGCTGGATCCTACCCAGGACAGGCTGAAATATTAAACCAGGTTAGAGACTCACGCGTTCACATCATCCTCCATTGGATTTACGTGGTCACTAACATGTGTTTCCTTTTACAAAGTTTCCTCTGATAGACATCCCAGCTGCTGTTACTCCAATCATCCATTGTTTTAATAAATACTTTTTCAACTATCCCACTGTCCGTCTTGTCTCGAATATTGGGTCCTCTTTTCTGAGTCATGACACCCAGCGATTCCCTGCAACATTTCAGACTCTAATCTTGTGATGTGCACAATCTGATTTAAAGCTGTGTGTGAGAACAAAAGGCATCTTTCATTGGAAAGGTTGTAAGTGCAATTCCTGCTTTATGGGTCCAAGTATCCTAGGTGAGGATGAAGAACCCAAGATCAGTCTAACGAAGGTACATTGGTGAATGAGGCTGAGTGTGAGTCTCTAACAGAATTAATGGGAGTCATAAATAAAGAGAGCACCGAGATGCACCCAGAGATGAACGTTCTTTCTCCAGGACCCAGAGTGACAGTCTGAGCTTTGCATCAGCGATTTTATCTCAAGGAACAGCCAGCTCTCTAACCACTGAGTCATCACTTCCTATAACAAGCAAAAGCCTGATAAAAGCTCGCCAAACCTTTTCAGAAAGCTCCTCAGAAAGATGTCTGTAAGCAGGTGACCTGAACAAGATGCTGGTGTTGATGGATCTGAGAGCTTCAACAATCCCCCAGAATGAAGCAGTGATGTTTAGGGCTGCACTAGAATATAAATATCTAATAAAATACATATATATGAATAAAAAAAAAAATGAATTGAGTAGATGTTTTTATTTGATATTTGATACATGATTAAAATATCAAACCTACAATTAAATTTGTATAATGCACAATTACATAATACATGTGCCATTAAATGATGCCACAGGCTGAAGTGTTTGGGAACACCTGCTCTACATGGCTCATTATGTCTCTGTTGGGTCTGGTTCTATGTTTTACTTATTTCTGTATTATTTCAGCAAAGAGGCTTCTAAAAAAGTGCAACTTAAATGCAGCAACACTTCAGTAGATTACCAATGTTAATTAGTTCTACCTGTATATGAGTTGTGATCTTAAGCTCCTCCCTCTGCCTGCATTAGAAGACATCTGCATGGCATTGGAACATTTTCCCTTCAAACCTTCCGAGCACTGTCCTTCTCCTGGAGGAACAGTCCAAGAATCAGTCCATGGTTCTACACTACTGGGTGCATTGGCTCCGGGTGGAGGTAACATGAGCAAACCTTCTGAGTGAGCATATCCCACACATGTAAATGTGTTTAGTTTCAATTTAGGCAGTTTTAATAATTGATCTGTTTTATCAGTTTGAGTTGAAACCTTCCACAGATGGGTCAACTAAATCATTCACAACCTCCACCAGGATCTGGATGATTTAGTTTTTCTCCTGATCCAACTCAGAGTTTTGTTTTAATTGACACTGAAACAAAAGCCCATCTGTCAAAGTGAAACCTCAGCCCAATAAAACAAACTCAGAAGAAGACTGTCAGCTTAACTGGGTAATCAGACAATCAGAACCTCTGTGGTTCTAAGTCTCCCATACAGAACCACATCTCAGCGGAAAGAAAATATCAGAACGTTTGTTCCCAGAGTAAAACTACCAGTTAAAAGGGAACAAAATAGGAGATGGTTGATTATAACAGCACATTTCTAAAGTGCTTTTTCATTTTCCTGCATAAACAGGTTCTGAAAAACTGCTTAGTAACATAAGAAGCTTGTTTCAAACGGCAGTTTGGTTGGTAAATAACAGAAAGAGAACCCGTTAGTCAGAAAACAGGATGGAAACATTCGCTGGAAGTTCTTTCAAATATGGACGTCATCATGTAGATATTCCGTTTCCATGAGACCTCATCATTTTACAGGTAATATAAACATTTTTCCTCTTTTGCATCAGAACTTGTTGGTTTTTATACATAAAGAAATGGTAAATGTTCTGCTTTTAGCTTCCAGGTGCAGCTGCCATGAAGGGATGCGCTTAAGATTAACCCTTTAACCCCAGAGGAACTGCTTAAACCATCATCACTCCCAGGGAGGCTCTGATCTTCTTAAATCAAGCAAACCTTCAGATATCAGTGCTTCTCAGAGCTCAAATCCAAATTAAAACTTATTCACTAATAACTAATTTTAGATTAAAAAAGTAAAGTGTTGGTTTGTTTGAATTTTTTTTCTGTGTATCTCAAACCAAAAATTTTTTACATTCATCACATTTATTTTTTACTAGATATATTTAAACTTCCTGTTTCCTGAAAACAAGAAGACAGAGTGAAATGAGAAATAATTTTACAGTCTATTTCTTACTGGGTGGATATGCATTAAAAAAAGAAAAGAAAAAGAAAGTTCAGAGGCAGGCATATACTTCCCTTTGAAACACAAAACTAAAGTTCTTCTCAACAGTATGAAGTACTGACCTAACATTAGAAAGATGAGAATCAACCCAGAGAGATATCAATATGTAACAGAATCGTTTGTTTGAGCTTTGCTATCTCCACCTGCCGCCTGCTGAGCTTTAACTCAAAAACCATAAAGGTTGAGACACACCAGCAGAAACAAGAGAGCGTTATGTAACGTAATGAGCTGGCCACTCAGCAACTTCCTCAAAAAGCCTCAGCGGGTCCCACAGCATGAATAAGACCAACAGCCAAAAATCAGACACTTTTAAAGCAGGCAGAAAGACTGAAAATTGGATTTACTGTCCTTATCTAGAATATACTGATCCCTTTTTATGTTTAGTATCTATAATTTTACAGGAAATTAAATAAGTAGGACCAAAAAAATTTGTGAAAAGTAAGACTGAGAATATGATCAGTTAATATTAATGAGTGTTTCATAGTAATTAGTTAAACTTAAGTTAAAAATCAGTTTTAATGTGGTTCTGTGGAGCTGTTACCAGCAGTCAGTAGCCTAACTTGCAGTGTTTAGTCTCTGTTTGGGGAAAGAGAATAAGGTTCTGACCAAAGAGTCAAGCTTAAAGCTATTCTACGAATTCAGAATTCTGCCAAAAAGGTAAATAAACAATAAATACTCATACGTATTAAATACATATGTACATAAATTACCCTCCATGCATATTTTAAATTATTTATATATGCTGAATTCATACATATGCGCTCATAGTACATTCTCTGAGCTCTCATGCTTTATTATTATTTAGACTATTATTTAGTCTCTCTCCTACTCGGGCATGAGCCTTTTTCTGGTTGCTCAGGTGAAAGGTTGTCATTATTTATATCAGTATTTATATTATTTATTGATCTGAGTAGTATGTATTCCTGTAGAAATAAACATAAATATTTTAAATTTGTATAGAGAGTTGGGATCCATGTTTGTCGTCTATGGTTAAATGTTTGTGCGTTGGTTTCTAACATGCTTTGCTACTGTTACTGGTACCAATAAGGAAGAAAGTCTGATGTCTAAAGAGGTGGGATTTCCTGTAGTAGCCGATCAAAGTCGTCTGCAAGACAACACTTAGAAGGAGCATGCTGCAGTGCGTGTGTTATACTGGAGTCACGTGGTACTAAGTCTGCACGTGTAACACACTGTAAAGTAGTTAATGTGTGTGTGGATCAAACAAATGTGCTGGCATCAGTATTTATTAGGCATACGTCCTTTTGGCAGAATACTGAATCAAAGATAGCTCAGATCCACAGTAGATTTCTGATAAGGGGACCAGAAATTCTAATATTAAACCCAGCTTAGTCACAAAAATAATTCAAGGTTATCAAAATGAGATTAAGGTATACTGTTTTATTGATTTTCACATATTTACTCATATTTTCAACAATAAAAGGCAAAGCAAGGTTATTACTAAAGCACATTTTGTGGCACAGCAATTTAAAGTGCTGTACATGAACAGAAAAGAAAAGTAGATGAAAGAAACACTAATAACTAAACAGAAAATTAATTGTTGAAACAAGAGGAATATAAAAAAAATAAAAGGATTTATAAAAAAGAATAAAGAAAAAATGAAAGGAAAATGTATGCTTTTCCAAAGATTATGATAAAAAAATAAGAGTAGTAGTTAAAGAGTAATTAATTAATTGTAATACTTAATATTGTATTCAATTTTTCCCAAATTTTTTTTCATTACTCTAATGCTCTTTGTCAACTTTTTTGCCTTAATATTTTTCTTCCTAGCTCCTCCTTTACACCTTTTTTTTGTCAGGCTATTTTTCTTTTCTTACTTAAACTTTTTTCAACTTTTCTTCCTATTTTTGTTTTCTTATCACTTCTTTTTTTTTTTTTTTTTTCAACTTTTCTATACAGCTTTATTCAGTCAGGTTAAAAATTTCCATAGCTCATTCAAAACGTTAACAAAATTCATTACTTGTGTAATGAATTTTTTTTTTGAAAAAGCACTGTCTAATGTTTTACATACTGGTGAAAATAATTTTGACCTTAATCTTATCACTTCTTCTATCAATATTCTAAAACAGAGATGTAATACAATCACAATACCCTTAAGAAAACATCAGAACACTTATAAATGTCCAACTAACAAAAAATGTTATTTAGAAGGTGGTTGTATTTATATGGAAAATTTGGTCCACCCTGTTATACTTATGTATAAATTATAATGTTTTTTTTTTGTTTGTTTTTTTATTTCGTTTTTATCCCTGAACTAGTTTGATAAAAGGTTGATAATAAAAATTCTATACTTTGCAAAAAAAAAAGGAAGCAAAAAAAAAAAAAAAGGATAAGCTGACACTACAAGCAAACATTTAACCGGGTGAAATTTACGCCCTCCTATTTCCTACTTTATGGGTTCTTGCCTCTTTCATTTCTCTCTCACTCTCTCCCTTATATTTTCCAGAGAAACTTTCATAAGTTCAAACCCAGCAGTCAAATACACCCAAGCCTTAAAGTCTATGTTCACAAATCACTTAAAAACTACATATAACAAACTGATCTTTAGACATTTTATTTCTAATTATCCTGGCATGTGCTGCCTTTTTGTTGTTCTGTTCGGTACAAAAATATTGTTTTATTTTAAACCCAACTATAGTAAAACAACTTAAACCCAAGCCCCATTTTCTTTACCACGGCACAATGAATGTAGATAACACTATTAACGAGAAACAAACCTTTATCACTGGATACGATAAGGATAAGCTCAGTGTAAACATCATCAATTAATGAAGACCATAAAATCACAGAATGGCTTCCTGTTGGTGATGACAAGCTCACACTGTTCTATTTTATTTATTTTTTTAAGGGTGGAGCCATCTGCTCTTCTTCTACCTGCATCATAGTGATAAGAGCAGCAGTTCTCTCACACCTTATAATGTTACAGAACAAAGGAACAAAAATACAACTCGAATTTGACATTTACAACAAAAAAATCCAATAGATAATAAAAATATACATTTCCAGATCTATTACATAACAAATTACTGTATTATCTATTCCAGACCATTCTGTAAAAGTTCAAAAAATATCCACTGGACTTGGTTTCCAAGATTTGAAGACGTTGGGTTCCATTGTTAGCCTGTAATATCTTAAACCTGTCTATGATTCAGATATTACAGGCTAACAATGGAACCAAACGACCCATTCATCGGTTACCATTTGCATGTTTCCAAGCGATACAAGGCTTTGTCTATATAAGACTCAAACTCACTGCGGATCCAGACATTTGAATTGAGAAAGCTTCCTGGAGAAGTGGCGAAACGTCTTCAAATCTTGGAAACCAAGTCCAGTGGATATTTTTTTAACTTTTATGGAATGACTATGACCTGGATGACTGAGGATCTTCATCAGCATTCCAGACCATGTTGGTCCTATCTCAGCGTAGGGTATGTTATGTGAGTAGGCGACACAGTGTTTCAGTATTTTGCGTGCTGCATGAATCAATGCATGATTCTTTAACTTTTCAGCAAAGCCTTATAGAGTCAATAGATAAATATGCACCTGATCCATACACTTCAGCGAGATAATTGGCATTAGAAATTAGTCAGAGTTGCACTCGAATATCTACTCAGTCACAGCGGTAAGCAATCATCAGAGATGTTTAGTAACAAAGTACAAATACTTCTTAAATTACTTAAGTAGAAATGTTGGCTATCTATACTTCACTGGAGTAAATAATGTTTAGACAACTATTTACTTTTACTTCTTACATTTCTTTGCAGTTATCCCTACTTTCTACTCCTTACGTTTTGAAAATAGACCCGTTAGTTTTGTTTCATTTAAGCTTATTTTTCTTATGGTCCGTTGGTATTTTAAAAAGTTAAAATAATTTGTTACATTCAGAAAATAAAAAAATTCTTTGTGGTTGGACTCGGTGCTGCACCATCTTATTGTGCGCCACAAACTAATATAAAAGTTTTTCAAGATGAAGCAGAGTAAAATTTAACACCGTTTCCATTAGTTGTAAAACTTAGAAAATGAAGCATAAGGATGTTATTATCCAGAAAATTCTCCTTTAATAGGGTAGTGCAGTAACCACTATAAGGTTTAAAGCAACTGTCCTTTACACTTTTTCCTGCATTACTTTTACACTTTTACTTGAGTAAAAAGCTTAAGTTGATACTACAAAAGAGTTTTAAAACAGTAGGATTTATAATTCTACTTGAGTAATAAGCATTCTGACACCTCTGCCAATCATAGCCTCATTCGTAATAGGTGAGTTATTGAACCAGCACAGTCACAGCCCTGTACAAATCCCTCACTGATTCATAGTGCACAAGTCAGGTCGGTGCTTTTACCAATTAGAACTACTTGGTGAATCACTCCTCTGCAATATTTCTCTGTATTTCTAGTGGGTAGGCTTGGCAAAGCCAGGCTGCTTTAGCTGTTAGTCAGCTTAGAGTAAGAGATGTGGTTTTGTGAGACGGCGAAGGTTCCACTCCTGACCAGCTCAAGCCAACTTTAATTGAACTTAGAACCTGATGAATCAGTTACGATAGTGAATGGATTTAATTTGTTCACACAACATATTCATTCATGTGAGCGACTCAGCTGCTTTAATAGCTGTTAATAGCATCACACTCGAAAGCTCTCTTCAGTGTGGCTACAGGGACAACTTTTGCTGAAACCAGGTTTTCCAAAATATAGACTGTCAGAGATGTCTGGTCACCCTCTGACATAAATACTTTAACATAATCAATTAGGACCAGTTCCTGTGAAAAATATTTGGAAATCCGTACTGCAGGAACTTGCATTGGCCTACTGCATCTTTTTAAAGAGAACCACATCGATATCCACCAAGTTCTCCTGGTACCAACATAATGATGCCTTTTGTACTTTTCTTTGTTAAAACATAATATAATTGCTAAGTAGCACTGCCTATTTTGATAAACTTTTGCTATATTTGTGATTACATTTTTTTTCCCTATAATCTGTGCTCTTCGTCTGCACTTTAAAACAAAAAAGCAAATAAATTAAAATAAAGCTAAAGTACAAATCTTTTTTCCCTAACTCCATTGTTCAGCTTATAACAGTTAATTAGCTTGTTTTTCAACCTTTAAACAGTTGAGAACAACATAAATACTGCCTGCCTGTAAAATGAGCAGCACCTATGCCCATGACAAACCGTTTAGTTTATGCTTTGTTCTGTAACATGTTAGAAAATAGTTTTATATCAGAAAATATTTTTTGCCATTGTATCTGTTTCGGATTTTGTTAGTCTGGAATCATCATCCCTTTCTGACTTTCATAGGTTAAAATTGCGTGGTGCTGTGGATCATTCTCTTTCTACTTCCCAGTTCTGTTCTAATTTGAGTTGGTATGTGAAAAAAAAAAAAAAAAACTTTACTGTCAGTGAAACTATAAATAAATGACCACATATCTGAACAATCGTAGTTGCTTGTTATTGCAACCTTTTTACATTGTAAAGAAATTGTGCCCTGAATTTAAATCCATCCCTTAGGCAGCAGCACCCAGAAACCAAACTGAGACTAGTACTTGTTCATCAATAGAATTTCTGATTTTCTTTGTTTAAATTATAACTTTTAGCTTTCTCTGTATAAATAAAAACTGCTAATTTTTTATATCCATCTCCATTTGTAAATATACATATTCAATACACTTTCTTACTATTTTTAATTGATTCTTTACTAAACATCCTAAGTACTTAGCACTTAATTGGCATTTACTTAATCGGATTTAGTAGCTTTAAAATAATTTTTTCATGTTAGCAGTTTAGGACATAAAACAGCGTTAAAGTAACTAAATATGATTAAGTAGATACCAAAAACAGTTGCATTATTTTTTTCAAAGTATTAATTCAGATGAATCCCTTCGAAACAATCACCATTTTAACAGTTTTACTAATAAAATAATTGTAAATGATAAGTTTTCTGTTAATTTAGGCCTTGTTAAGCTGAAAACAGGACAGAAAAAAACCTGGCATAAATACTGTAATAACATACCAACAATTTGTAACAGTCTAGTGAAAACGAGCTAAATAAAACAAACTGGACAGGATTTAAATCTCTGATTCGTACACTTAAGCGAGAATCAGCATCATGCATCCCTCAGTGGCAGCAGGAACCAATCACAGCCTCATTCATAGTAGGTGAGTTAATGATTATTTATTTAGCTAAGCAATATAAAAAAATCTAACAGCAGAACCGAATGAAAAGGAGTCTATTCTAAAATAACTATTAAGTAATAAATAATTTATACCTAAATCTTCCTAGAATACCTGTGTTTATGGAGTAAATGTGCAGCTATGGTGTTCCCACTCAACAAAGCAGTGACTGTTTTTAGGTTGATGATTAGCTGAGATCCTCCCTTCCTCAGTAATGGGACAGTCCCTCTGATGGAGCTCCACCGCTTTCCTCATACTGACGCAGCAGCCATTAGATCAGCTCGCACAATGTTCAGAACTAGATTAAGCTTTTTGGGGTGTTAAACCGGAGAGAAAGAGAATCTTGTTTTGGAATTTTACAAAAAAGTGTTTCCACATAAAATATTTGCAGATTTTCATAAAATATTCAGACCCCTTCCAGATTTTTACCTAATAATAATATTCAAGAATTGGTTTGGGTATTTTTAGTTTTCTCACAGAATACTCAAAAATCACTAGACAGCCTGTTAATCCCTAAAAAGTTGGTTCTGTCCAACTGGTTGAACAAAATGTGCACGTTCATAAGACCTGGAATATATAAGCTAGCAGTTAAACTTGGCAAAAAGTCTTTGTCGACATGAATAGTACACACTCTAAAATTAGGAGGATGGTATGATGGTTATACATTATGCAGCAGTAAAGACCACCATCTAACACACTCATCATTTTTTACCTTACCAGCCGTTGCTTTTTATGTGAACCAAGCAAGGCAAGTCATTAGATAAGGCTGATGCGTGTGCAGTACCTGGGAGGACTGGTCTCCTTCACGTATTCTTGTCATCAACATGTTGTATTGGTTTGAGTCTGTAGCAATTTATATTTTACTGATCTTTATGAAGATTTCAGGAGAAAGTTGTGAGAAAATCAAAGAAATATTCCTAATTGTGAACTGAATTCCATTTAATTCAAGAAGACGCCATCCTTTAATGTTCCCAATGCAGAGGTCAAATCAGGAATCCGTTTCTATGTTAGTTCCTTTAGTGCTACCTCAAGCCAACTGTGCAGTAAGCAGAATCATTACTGGATTGGTTCTCATGATTTCTCTACAAAATAAGTTGCTTCATGATTTTTTTTTTTCTTTCTCAGGCAGCGGCCTGCAGCTTAGGCTTAGGTTTAAATTATGTTTTTGTGTGTGCACGGGAAGGAAGGGTTCTAGATCCTAGAGGTTACACCATCTTAATTGTTTAAACAAAATAAGCCCTCATTATCAAGTAGAGGTGAAAGGTACTTTTTCCTCCTCAGCTTTCTCAGGAACAAAAAAAAAAACGCTGTTGGGTCTTTATAATAAAGTGGATTATGTTGATGGACCAGTTCAGGTTCTCTGAGGTGTTCAGTACTTTAAAGTTTGTGACCAGATTCAATTCTTCCCCACTGATTCTCAGGCTTGCTTACACCAAAGTCCTTGACTATCAGAAGTTGTGTATCAGTAGGGTAGCAGTATATTTAATCATTAGCAGTAGCCACCCACCTGGAACACAATGCGTGTAATATCAAACAAAGCCTCAAGGTGGATCATTTGCCTTGATGACTTTTAGTTATTAAGGTCCATGAGTCATTTGAAGAATTGTTACAGCCCTAAAACAAATTCTTTATGGATCAGTGCTTCTATGTTCCTTTTGCATGCTACCGCAAACCTCTAGTCGACTTCGGCAAAAAGCAGCTGAAGGTTTCTTCCTGCTAAGATTTATTTTTTCCTCTCCACTGTCACTACATGCATACTTGGTGTGGCACAATGCAAGTGAATATCTGCTGTCACTACATGCATACTTGGTGTGGCACAATGCAAGTGAATATCTGCTGTCACTACATGCATACTTGGTGTGGCACAATGCAAGTGAATATCTGCTGTCACTACATGCTCATCCAGGAGGAGCAAATCCAGCAAAGTCAATAACTGAATGCAATTAGCTGGTTTTCCAGATAGAATACTTTCCATCCATCTGACTGGATGATCTGATTGAATTGTCTTTATTAAGTGACTTGCTTGGGTTATGAATTAGTGCTACATAGATTAACTGAATTGAAGGATTGGGCAATCATGGAGGGCCACCATGTAGAGCATAAAGACCCCTGTTTATCTTTCCTGACCTCAAGCTCTACTTCAGACCTCCTCCGTCTCTGAGGACTTTCACCTTTGTCCACCATTTTGAGGTAAAGACAGCAGCTGTTGAAAGCAGCACGACCTGTATGAACACGAGCAAACAGTGCCGCTGCACTCATCAGTGTCAATAGAAAAACGACTCTTGATTAAAAACCCAAAATTATTGCAGAATAACAACAGTGATGTCAGTAGTTTACTAAGGTTCAAATCAGTGATGGTGGCGATTGAAGCCCTAATAATGATGATTAAGATGAAAAGCTCCTATATAGCACGGGTGAGTATTGGCATGTCAGTTGCAATACAATACATATCACGATATTTGCATTGCAATACAATATTATCACAATATTGCAATATCGATATATATTGTGATATTTACCCAACTATCAAAATTGAATGTATAGATAAAAAAGCAAGTGCTTTATATTTTCATCTGAATCTTGGTTGTTTCTGATTTGAGTCAGTCCACGTCTCTACTACTGTGACTGTCTCAAGTACAGAAATGGTGCTGCAGACTAAATAGGGGCTCCACAGCGCAATCTACCAGTGGCAGTGCAGAGTTAGCACATTTTCTCTCATTGTTTTAGGTAGAAATTAATAATATTTCTTTTAATAAATTGATATTAGGAACTGAAAGGTCAATATTAAATTGAGCAGCCGAGGATCATTATCGAATCGCCAAATAGTTTTTTTACCACAACCCTAATACATGGGTACACCCATATCCATACATGGACAAATGTTATTAATAGAAGAGCAGTAACACACCACTCTACCTATTATGCAAAATATTACAAACTAAAATTATATATTTTTTTACCCCAAAACCAGCTGAACAAACTCTCTGATTGTTATTTTTCATCGAGGATTTAATTTAGTTTTTGATTTGGTTTCTTTCTTCAAATATTGTAAAATAATTCACTTCATCAGTTTGTTCCGCGAATCTCTGAATCTCTGAATTTTAGTTCTGTCTCTGGGTTATTCACATGCAGCATGAAAACCCACTCAGTAGAAAGGAAAATGGCATGAAAGATGAGCTGCTTGGTATGTTTGGGCTGGATGTGTTCTGGGGATGAATCAGATATTTATTCATAAACCAGGTTTTTAGTTCAGACCAACAACTGGGCCACCTACTTCTGAGGACAGTAATGACTGTTCACTCAGAGGAACCGGACATGTCAGAGCAGAGAGCAGAACATGACATCTGATAACACCTGGTAACAGAAGTCCAAATAAAATCATTTCTTCCTTGATATTTAGAACCAGTGAGCAGCCAAAAGCTAACTAGTTCTACAGAGTCAGAAAAAAGAGAAAAAGTCCATGTACTTAATGAGGGTTAAATGTGGACTGAGAGGTTCCACAGTTAGTCTGTCATAAATGAGTTCCAAATTAATGAGTAGTTTGTGGAACCATGAGGTCTACATTTCATTTCCTTTGTCCACCAGGAATCCAGCTTAGAAATAATTTTTCATTTAGAAGTTAAAAATCAGTTAATCATGGAGTCTTGTTTTATAGATGGCTACAAGCCAGGAAGGCATGTCTATCAGATTATGCGGCCCCCATAACCACGTCCCTGAACCAGCAGCAAAGGCTCAAACAAGGCAGATCTGCTCAGTCTACATGGCAGTAGCCCTAACCTGACCCCGGCACGGTGAACAGACCGCAGCACACAGCTCAGCAATCTTTTGAATGATAGTCACTCATTAAACTGAAACCAGTGGACCATTAGAACGAAACCATCAGATAAGTAGATGCCAACATACAGCAGGAAAGGCCCGAGTGGAGGCAGGCAGCCGCAGTCCATTTAACACCAGTTTCAATTTGTTGCTTTTCTTATTTCCTCCCTCAGTGTTGTCATTTCTTTCTCTGTGGTTGTTTCATGTGGTTGTAATTGTTTTTCATTCCTTCTTGCCCCAGTTTTTCAGGTTAAATGGTTCACATTTACATTAAACCTCTTTAGTTTGCGTCGCACTGATATGCCAGGCCTCCCTGTCAGTGCATTAAATAAAGAGAAGGGATTGACTTTAAGCACAGAACAAAGATTTTTTTACGGCCTCACATTGGGGAAATTCGACTGTATTTGCGGCAAAGCAAAGAAAAAAAAACAAAAAACAGACTGAATTTCACATCATCAAAAACTTTAAAAGTCTGATTCCAAAACAGCAATCCTGAATTAGAAGAGGATGTGCAGTAAAGGAAAACCCCAAACTCCAAAAATAAACAGTTTGGCTAAGAAACAGCATCACAGATTAATTTAAATTAATTTGTGCAACATGCAAACCACAAAAAAAGTGCATCTCAGAGAAACGTTATACAGAGAAAAAAGGAAAAACTGTGAAAGATTCCACATAGATATAAAATGGTTCCAACAACCCAGCTAATAAAATAAAGGTTTTTTATTTTTATTTTAAAAAAGTGGACAGGAAGAACAGTTTATACTAGATAACCTATATACATATAAAGAAAATACTGTACAGTTATCAAAAATAGCATACTTATATTAAAGAACTGCCAGTTGGATTATTTCAGTTATGTAAATTTGAATGTCATCAGAACATTTAAAAACTCTTGATAATAAACGGCAGTACTGTAGAAGGGTTCATGTAGTTTATACAACGCAAAGAAAACAGCTCAGAACCCAGAAAGGTCCAGTTTCCAGCGAAGGACAGAAGGAAGCAGATTAACCAGCTCCCAGCTTGTTTCTTTTTTAATTGTTATTTTACTCTCACAAGTACAGTGCAACGAAATGAACTCTCTGCATTTAACCCATCCCCTGGGGGAGCAGTGGGCTGCCATTGTGCGGCGACTCGGGAGCAGTGTGAAGTTAACGGTCTTGCTCAGGGACCCAGAGTGCAGGCTGTGGGAGTGGAGCTTGAACTCGGAACCTCATGACATACTAGTCATTAGATTCTCCTTCTGGTATTTTCCATAAATATTTATATTTGTAATGGTGTAAATATTATGGCTTAACATACTCTAAAATAACTTCAAGTGGACCTCAGATTATTTTCTGTGTCGAATCCCTCACCTGTAGTGATGCAGTGTTAGCCCAGACTAGAAGCAATGATGCTTTTAATAAGGAAATGTTTGCTTTAGTCCTTAAAAAAGCTGAAACTGCTCTGATTTTCATCATATCTACTTCCAGTGATGACCTGTTCTTCAGCATCAAAGTCTGGAACCAGGAAAGCCAACTTCTCCCACTGAACTGCCTCTAGTTCAGTGAACCTGGCCGTTTGTTCAACCCCACCCATGTAAATTGTTCACATCATCAAACGTGTTAATATTATTTTCTCTCTTTCTGCAAAAATTGTAGACATGGATGGATTGTCTTAGATAAGCAGGTATCAACCTGGGTTCTCTGGCTGCTTAGTATTCATTAAAGAGAAAATCTGGAGAGGAAAACTGTCTATGCAATGCCCTGAAGGTAAAAATCTAAACAGTTTGTGTCCAGAAGGTGTGGGCTCTGCAGCGATATAAAGTTCTGTGTCCTTTTTCCTGACTTTATTTATTTATGCAAAAACAGTCAAGTCGTAAATTTATTGAGATTAACAAACAGTATCCAGACCCAAATTACTGCTAGACCCAGATGAAGAAATAAAAACCTGTCTGACATAAAGTAGGTTAAAAGGCCTAATCTAAAGAAGTGCAAGTAAAGACGTGAAGCAAGTTTACTGACATCTACAACAGCAAAAGTGTCGTGGGGTTATAAATGGCCTAGTCAAAGAAAGAGCTTAAATATTACTGGGGTGCTGTGGTCTGATCAGGCTGTTTAAGGAACCAACCACCCCCCACCCCCACCTCCCAAAATAAAAACCCCCAATTATAAATAAATAAATAAATAAATCCATGCTGGTGATGTTTCATTAAAAGCACTTAATCGTTCCTGTTCTACTTACATTGCAGTGTAAGTAAAACTCCCTGCACAAGTATAATAAAGCAATTTATATGTATAAATCAAGCAGAACACTATGGCGATAGCCGTACTGCTCCACTTGTGAAAGTAAAATTTGTTGGGCCTTTTTGGCATCAAGACAATTATTGTTATTGCCACATCGCCAGAGAGAACACTGTTTAAAAAAAAAAGAAAAGAAAAAAAAGAAAACACTTAATCTGAGAAACAACCAGTCGTTTTAGGGCTGGATTACTCTCTCACACAAAGCAAACTTCGCTTGGTAAATTTGCTTTTATACATCAAAAAGAATAACAGCAGTACTTTTTATTCTTTTAGCTTTTTGCAAACTTCTGTATTTCATAAAAACGTTTTTTTTTTTATTGAAACTGCTTTAATTTGAGAATATGGACCTCAGGCTCTACATTTTAAAAAGACTCCAAACAACAAGGAAATGCTAAAAAAAAAAAAAAAAAAAAAAGCCCAGGGAAAAGGTTCGAAGGTCTTCCAGAATCACAAGTGAACCAAAAAGCATCAAATGGGTCCAAAACAAAGAAAAATGTTCTGAAATCAGGAGCAGATCTACTCTGACACATCGGCGCTCCTGTATCCATAGATATTCTCTCATTGATTCTGCTGGCCTCTAATGCAGGGCCGGAAATAGATGGGGCCATGGCCACCCTTAGCCAATCATTGGCCACCCCTGTGGCCACCCCTACCATTTTTCCCTCTAATACAGACAGGGGCAGCAGTAATAATCTCAAGTGGAATATTCCTTTTATTTTTTCATATATTACTTACTATTTTTTCATGTATTCATAATTTCTTGACAACAAAAACACTGTGGTTCATAATCACACATCAATATAGTAACATTAAAGATGATAAGCACAGAATTCATGCTCTTTTCAGAACTAGATTTTGTGTTATATGGGCTAAAGAGAAAATTATGTAATAATAATAATAATAATTAATTTAATTAATTAATTAATTTATACTGCACTTTTCACCAAAAAGGCCTCAAAGTGCTACAAAAAAGCATAAAAAAAGAAATACATAGAAATAAAAGAAAAAAAATTATATATATATATATAGATATATATATATATATATAGATATATATATATATATAAAATGAAATAAAAAATATAAAATAAAATAATAAAAGCTGTTTTAAAAGAGAAAAAGAAACATCTAAGGGGGACCAAAAGTTTTGCTAAAAAAGGGAATTCCACAGATGTGGGGCAGCAGCACAAAATGCTCTATCTCCCATTGTCCTGAGTCTGGTTCTTATGTGTCTCTGCAAGTCATCTAGGAGTCTTCAGTGAAATCATAAATAACTATTTTGATTTAAATGTATTAAATAATCAATTTATGTAGATATTAGTACTTGCAAATATAAACTTTATGCAGAATGATTATTGATAAAAGTAGGTAAGTAATGACGATGGAAAAGATGTTCGCCCCAGAACTCACAGCTGAAAGAATTGAATCCACTATACCTTTCATCTAGAAAGCACAGATGTTTAAATATATACGTCTATTTGTTAGCAAGGGTTGTAGGAAAGTGTAGTTAGTCTCATCTCCGGCTTGACCTTGAGCAAGGGTGTAGGTTTGATTTCAACTTTGGTAGGGACACTATTGGTCTGATGTCATTGGTCCTATGCCAAAATATGCATACTTGTTTTTTTTATGCTTGACGTGAAAATCAGGGTGTAAAGCAGCATTTCTTGCTACATTTGTAAAAATTTTATAAGCGCTACACACACTAGATGCTGTTTATCAATGTTTGAAGCATCATCGGCTCTGATGAATGACAAATTAGGACTTTTTTCCACTTTGAAAAGGTTTGCATTTGAAATGACCAGTGACAATGACAGAAAGTAAATCTGTGCCTATTTAACTAAATATAGTCTAAATATGTCAGTTATATATGGATTTATCCTGCTGTTTCTTTTGAAGATATACAATTGTGCAGAGGTAAAACCCACTCTTATCTTTTAAATATTCTCTCTGTATCATGAAACAAAGCAAAATAATAGATTCAAAGGACACCAAATAAACGTATTGTATTTACATGAGCACTGGAACTGACACTGAGCATTTAGAATATTATTTTCACTCTACAAGTCATGCTGTAGTTACTCTATTTAACCCATATCATGTATTTTATCTTGGGCTGAAACAATTCATCGGAATAATCAATTATTAAAATTTCAACAAATTTAGTAATCGATTTATCATTAACTGGAGTATAGAGACTCTAAAACATGTCTTTAGCTCACAGAGCGACCCACTTAGAGCAGGGATTATAAAAAAAATTGTAAAAAAAACACACAAAAAACATATATAAACAAAAATGTTTTCGTCTGTCAATATTCTCCATCCCCTCTACTGCTGCATCAAAGCTGTATTGTCAATTATAAACATGTTATTCACATCTAATTGTTGGTAGCGGCCAGTAGGTCGGTCCAAAATGTTGGTAGGGACATGTCCCTATGGTCCCTATGCAAACCTACGCCCATGAGTCCCTGAGCTTCTGGCCCCTTTCCTATTTCGGACACCCCTCAGTGTTCCTTGGGTATTGCCAGGCCACCCTTATAAAAAATATCTGGCTACGTCTTTGCTCTAATGAAGGGGGTCTCAGAGGTGTCAGTGTTTAGGGGCCCATTTCCTCCTTGACCATCTGAGATGTTTCTCTGACTGTCACAGTAAG
Source organism: Cyprinodon tularosa (assembly GCF_016077235.1). Lineage (NCBI taxonomy): Eukaryota > Metazoa > Chordata > Actinopteri > Cyprinodontiformes > Cyprinodontidae > Cyprinodon > Cyprinodon tularosa. The sequence continues at coordinate 1,004,096 of NW_024039044.1, read as the reverse complement.
CGTTTTAGATTCTCACTAATTAAGAGGAAGAAACCCCATTAAGTTTCACGTGAGAGCACATTTCCATCATGGGAAACGGGACCGTGAACGCACCAGAGCAGCGGCTGGGTGAACCTGCAGCTTCCATCCTGAGAGCACCAAGAAGCGGACTTCCTCCGCCAATGCGCAGCCGCTCGACTTTCAACACAAAGCTTCAATATCTTCAGCTAAAAGCTCAGAAAGTGCGCTTACCTTCCCCTGAAAACTCTTCTTCGCGGCTCCTCTTAGTCGCTCTTTGTTTTCTATCTTCTCATGATTTAAACGTTACGAAATGAAGCAGGAGAGGATGTAGAGTGTTGACAGCAGGCCAGCCGCAGGGCGGTCAGTTCCTCTATCGGCTTTAGTACAAGGAAGTAAAAGTTCACTAGGATTATATGCACAGCATGTAACTTATGCAGCCTCAGAGTCCGGAAGCCAGGACGCTATCTATGCAAACTAGAGAAGCGCAGAGCTGCAGCTCTGACCTAAAGCTTTCAAAATAAACCTTCATTAAAGCAGCTGAAATGGGACTTTATAAACTCAGGGCTCTAAACTCAAGTACAGATTCGGTTTTAAAGATGTGCAAGATGGGAACCACATCAGTGCCTTTTGCACCATGTTTTTTCTTTCTTTCCCCAAACTGTTTAAATTTGATCACTTGTGCACTTTATGAAATGGTAATGTTCATTTTCACTGCTAAGCTGCTGCTCATTCACTGTCTGAAAGCTGTATAAAACAAATGTTTTGTTTTTTATACACCCCGTGTTTACAAAAAGACAATAGAGTTGACTAAGTCTAAAGTCTAGAGCATATCCAAACGTGTCTCACCTCCTAAAACTTTGACATTTATGCTTTAAATGCGATATTAACCAATCTTCAAGAAAAAGGAAAATAAAGAAGCGACTATAATCCAGATGCATAAACATAAAAAACCTGAAACTAAACTATTTTTTATTCAGATTTGGCACCTGGGATCCCATATCCTGACCTGCCCTCTCCTTAACTTTTTTCAACGTCTTGTGTGGACATCTCTTGTCCAATTGCCCAACATTTCTGTTTGGCTCAGTTCTGGGCTTTTGTTCTGTCCTTCCAGATCAAATTGTTTTAATTATGAGCTCTTTAATCATGAAAAAACCTCATTATCTACACCTTTCTTGCAAAAAAGGTAGATGTGGCATCTCAACTGTTCATAGCTTCATCCACTCTAGCCTTCAGCATGAAGGTGCCATCACCATACTTCACTGTAGCTTTGCTGCAACCAAAAGAGGCCCAATAAGTTTCAGTTTGGTTGATTCAGGCAAAAAACTAACTTTAAAAAAAAGGTTCTAGTATGTTTTGGTCAGAGCTGAGTGATTCTGTAAAAGAAATAGCTTCTGGACTAGCATCCAGTCCAGTGAACGCACCTACACCTAATTTATTCTGCAGGTCTGAAGAAGACTTTTCAGAATCACTGCAGAGTTTAGGGAGTTAAATCCTTTATAATGAATGAATAAAGTTTTAGGTCAGAAACATGATTAGAGCTTAGGGTGTCACATTGATCTGTTTTCATTCACATAGAAACTAATTATAAAGAAAGGGTAACATTTCAATTTGCATGTCTAAGATGAAAATCTTTGCAATATTTGGTCTTTCAAACCAATGGATGAGGTCCAGCAGAAATTAGCTCCACCTGCTGTTTTTTTCTCCTAGCGCTCGTGGTGTCATGTCGGGATAGCAGCTGGAAACACGCCTCTACAAGCAGCAAAATTAAAGAATGTATCCTATACATATATATAGGATTTTTTATTTCAAGCAAAAGTAAGGAGAAGAATAAGATCCGCATAAAATGCTTTGGGATTGTCAGGAAAGTTATCAAAACTCTGGGAATTTAACTAGCAGGCTTTCCTGGTCAAATAACTTGTAATACATTTTTTCTTAAGTTTGTTCCTTCCTGGTTAATTATTATTCAAAATATGTATTTATTTTTAAGGCTCTGTAGAGGGTGATTATCACTTGAGCTGACTTCTAGTGTTTTCATCAGACTTATTTTGATTTCTGAAAATAAAACCCTAAACTTCCAAAAACAAAAACCAAACAGATATTGTTCTCAGTTGAACCAGATCCAGAAAGTTGCTGACAGAAGATCACATGAGCTGTGAGACATTTGCATCAGTTACTCAGGTATTTGCATGATAGCAGAGCAGATGAGGAGGAGGGAGCATGAATACAAGGCAGCCTTTCAGCTTCTCACCACCTGTTTGTCTTCATCTAATATCAGCATTTACAGCCTGTATGCTGCAGTCAGGCAGCACTAAAGCTGCTGCCCCTTATATCTAAAACATGTTCATATGAAGAAATAAAGCTCAGTCCTGAAGGTTAAAAATCAAAGTTGACCCAAACTTTCTCAATTAGATAACAAACACAATCCAGGAAATAGCTTCTCTACGAATGGAGCAGATTTATCTGTGTAAAGGTTTTAAGCAAAGATTTCCCTCAGCATCTGCTTCATCCGGACCATTCAAAGTATCTTGTAACACAGTAAATGTAAATAATAACTGATCCACATAAAGACTGATGCCATGAATTCTACTCACAACACAGTCATTGTTTGCTCCCAAATAGATTGAGGTTGCATAGATAGCATTTTGATTCCAAAATGACTGAAATGGTTGTAATTTAATGAACAATATAGCATAATTATTTGGATAAAAATAATATTTGAGTGATATAGTGGTTAAAAAGGTGAGCATCAGAAAAAGTTATTTTTTCTGTCCTTTAATGAAAAAAAGTTATTTAAAAAAAAAAAAAGTCATGTTAATTGGTTTTTTCGTTGATTAATAAATTAGTTTGGTGTTCTGAAAGCTAAATGAAAGGGGGTAAAAACTTTTTCAAACAACTCTGTCTCTCATGGCTATCTCCACTTTCTCGTCATTACTATCCTAAATAAAGCTCATAGTTTATAAATCTGTTGTGCCTCGACTGAAGGTCCTTAAAATGACCAGAATGTTTGTATCATAAATGTCTCCATCCTGTGTAGTTTTTACACCAAAAAAAACCTTTTTGACTCTGAAAGCTGCTTTTATATATATATATATATATATATATATATATATATATATATATATATATATATATATAGTTGTATAGTGTTACTTTAACCAAAATTAAAATCAAGGTCAGAATTATAAATGTAACATTACTCACTTTCAAAGCTGTTTTACATTAAATAATTTTTTGGCAAGTTAGATTTAATGTGCTCCATCCAAAAATCACATCTTGTACATTTATTTAGAAAGCAAACTCCACAATTTCAGATTATTTTAATACTGTGTATTTTAATCAACAGAAGAGCAAATCATGACATAAAAATGTCGCTAAACTAGATTTTAAAACTATTTTAAATGGATCTTTGGTGATTATTGTTGCTAATTTTATACCAACTTTGTTAGTTTTCAGTGAAAGTTTGCATTTTACAGAGAAGCAGCCAAGAGGAGCATGGTTAGTGGAGGAGCTGCAGAGACCCACAGCTCAGGTGGGACCTTGTGTTAGCAGTTCTGTGATTTCTCAGCAATTGCATAAATGTATTGTTAATATGGAGCATCTGAGCTGCAAAACTCATGTTTTTAATTGTTTAAACATGTCCATAAAGGGTTAGAGGGTATCTTAGCTGCAGATCCAGAACCAGGTGCAGGGAAACAAAGCAGAACACAAAAGTTTGACCACTTAGGAAGAAAAATCTGCACAGAAACACAGAGACATATAGTTAATGTTATTTTACTACAGGTGAACATACTGATAATCACTACATATACACACGTCTCATGATTCACTACATGCACTGTAAAAATCAATGTGACACTCGACTGTAACAGAGTTTACAAACTAAAAAGAACCTGAGGTAGAGAAACATCTGCTAGATATGTGACATTTTTCAAGTTTCACTGACACCACATGCAGCGTGTGCTCGTCATCAACAGTCATCAGGTCCATTAAAACGGACCTCAGAGGGGGAAAAAAAGGTGATTCCCAAAGTTTTTTTTTTTTTTTGTTTAACAAACATCCAAACCAGATAAAACCCTAAAACACAGAAAGAATAATTCTGGTTAATCAGCTAACAGCAGGGATGGAACACAGAAATTAGAGATTAATAATCAGCTTAAGATTAATTACACTTTCCCGATGGTTTCATTTTGAATCTCACAAAGCTGCTCTGATTTGATGTCTACCTTAACTACTCGAAGAGGAGAGCAGGAGGATTTCAGAATGGATGCAAACATTAAAGAGATGCTGCTTCAGCTCCTCTACCATCATCATCTTCAGAGCAATAGAATAACCAGAGCGAGAGCGTGTCTCTGATCTGTAGCAACCATCAGGACACGCTCAGTCGGATCAGACCAGAGCACAAAGACCCGATAGGAAGAAAACTGGTCGGCTCAGGTTTGGCTGCAATCTGCAGAAAGAGAGCAGCAGTTGGACCATCAGGAAGGAATCATCTCTGTTAAACTTATCAAAGATTAAACCACTAAAAAAATTACTTTGTTCAGATTTTCATTAATCAACAACAATTAAACATGAATTTATTCTTTAAAAAATTCCCCAAAGGGCTTCACATGCAGGGAGATACTTTCTGTTACATATTTTTCTATCAGTGAAAATGAAGAGGTTTGATTCTGTTGAGAAGCAGCCGGTCCAAGTGTGAATTCACACCCAGAGATGGAGAAGTTGCTAGCTGGTATAAGCTCATAGTTTAATGAGAGCTCTGACCTGCAACTACTGAGAAATCAGCCTGGAAACCTGCATGGTTGTTCCCTTTTAAACAAGATGACAGTTTGTGGCTTAAAAAGCCGGAAGGATCCCCCGAGGCGGGAAATACTTCCATCTACTGATTACTTCAGGGAGGAAGATGGCTCCCTGTGGCTAATCGAAGTCTTCCTCCAGCTCATTGAACCCCTCGCTGTGCAGAGTTTTCCCTGTCAGCTCCATCATGGCCTGAACTTCTGGATCCACGTTCAGGATGCTCTTCTTACTATCCTCTTCCTCCCCCTGAAACAACAGACAGTCCAAGGATCAGTGGAAGGAAAGCCAAAGTTTCTCTGTTCTGTACTTCATCAGCCGACCCGGTACGTTCAATCAGATAAACAGTTCAGACCAAATGATTCCTATGAGTTAAATTTAGGACTGGTCACAGGAACCAGCAGATTGCATCATATTTCAACTGGGCCGTGATCCGTCATCCTTGGGAAGCTCTGAGGAAGCAAAGATCCAAGACGGGTCCTGGCAGCAGACATTTACCGCCCCTGTAAGGACAAGGAGATCTGGGCCTGACTCACAGTCTCCCCCTGGTGGTTTCTATACTGGTCGGCAGAACTGAGAAAATTTTCAGCTCTGCATGTTCATGGGATTTTTTTTCCAATCAGTCTAAACATTCATAGGGCTTCTTAAAGGTTTCCAAGAAGCTACGCAAAAAAGGTCTGGTAATAAAAATGAACAGAATCTGCCTAAAATATCATCATGGTTGGAATCTGCAGCAAAGGAAATAAATGCACGGAATAATGTTTGAAGATTGAAATGATAAGGAGAAATATTTGTAGCTACAAAAACAACCATCTGCATGGTTGTCATGGTAACAGAGGGGCTTTCTCAAGAGTACTTTAGAGAAACTCTTTGGTTCAGGTGTGCCACCCACCCCATCCCCGTACCTCAGGTGGCTGGGGGGGTTTCCCCACAGCCCACACCTCCACAGAGTCCAGGGTGAAGTCCTCCTCTCCAGACAGCTGGGGGCTGCCATAGGTGGTACATTTGGGTCGCGCTCGGCTGTGACCCTGCCCAAAGTCGCAGTCCAGCCACAAACCAAAGTAGTCGTGTTGACCTCCCATTCCCTGATGGGATGAGAAGACAGAGCAGAGGAAGCTTTTAGAGGCCATCAGTTACCTGATCAATCTGCTTTCATCATTCACAGCCAGATCTTGACTGGAAGGCGTCCTAATGTTCTGGAGCGGCTCGGCCCTGCAGACCTGAACCTGCTACTGGATCAATGGAGGGACCTAAAATTAGAGTGATGGTGAGGAGGACTTCTTGGAACTCATCACCAAACAAAACATCCAGAAAGCCAAAGATTTCTTTAATTCATTATCGAGACAAGAATAAATATTTGTTTTTTTTTTTTATTATATTTTATAAAACAAATGATTAAATTTAGGTTAACTTCAATGCTTCTGTAGGAAACTATGCTATTAAGCAGGAGCACCTGTTGACTGGCTCGTGTTGATAGAAGGAGTTAAAACTCAGCTCAAACCAGATCTGAAAGTGAAGAACTACGATGATGAGGGATGCCTGTGATACAGCCTTCTGTGACCAAGCAAACAGGTTTTCTCTCTGACTGAAGGTGACTTGTACCAATGTTTGTCTTCTTACCACTTTAAAGTCGTGCTATGTCAGCTGTACTGTAGGGTTCTGATGGAGACAGCATCAGACTGAAACCTGGTTCTAGATCAGACGGGGTGTTGGAATCAGATTGATCTTACTACGTTTCCTTTAGATTTCATTCAAATATTAAATGATGTTCCATCACTTGAGCCATTTCTGCTGATGTGTGGTTTGTTTCATGGCTAATTCTCTGCTAGGTTTTATGTAGGGAGGGGGGGTTGTGGGGTCTAAACAATCATAGAGCGTGAAGCAAAGCCGTAAGGTTCTGCTCTACTGGTCTCCTGCCTGCTCACCAGTCCGTTGGGCATTGTCTGCTGGTGCTGGTTGAGGTACATGAAGTGTTCGTTGTATCCTGTTGCCGTGTAGACTCTCAGCGTGGGGAACACAGAGAACAGGAAGCATCTGGAGTCCCCTGCACACAAATAAACAAATCACAGAGATCTGAGCCCAACGCCAGGTTCCAGTCCTCGGTATTCAAACAAGCGGTGACACTTCCTCCATGCTTTGCCTTTTTGGGGGCTTGATTGGCCCCCAGCTGCAGACGCCTTCGCAACGTTAACAAAGACCCTCAGAAATAAAAGCAAAAGATCCATTTTCTTTACCGCCTGAACATCCTAACCCAGTTTCACTAATGAGATCCGATGTGCAGTAAATATGCATGAATGACATCGATACATAAATAAAGAATTAAATATTCCAATATATAAATCAGAAATTGACTGATGGATTTTTTGTTGCTGATATCTAACCCTAGGGCAGCTAATATCTAATATTTTAGGCTGTTCTTGTTTTTTGTATTTAGCTGAATGGTTTTGATTTTGAGGCATTATTTGAATTTGGCCATTTTCTGTGAAATAATCGTTTTGAAGCAGACGCTTTTTTGTTCCTTTTTCTATTCAGCCCCCATACTTTTAAGACCCCACTTCTCTTTTGACTGATTTCTTCTTCAGAGAAACTGTATAGAAATCAGGGCAATCTTGTTTTAAAATCTAATCTCTGATTTTTTTTTCCTACCAAATCAAGTTCACTGATTTTTTTTTCCTCACTTGAGGTTTTATAATAAAAATGAAAAATGACCTAAAACTAACTAAATGTAAATAATGAAATTTTTGCTTGTTTGTAAAATCTGTTTCACAACAATTAAGATCAAACGTTTGCTGGTATCACACAGAGAGCTAGTTTAACAGTTATATAATTGATATCTAAGAGCAAAAATGATGAACTATGGAAGCAGGAGAGGATTAGTAAAAAAAAAAAAAACAGAAATCAAAAACAATGTTTTCCATTTTCCTCTTGGTAACATTTCTTCCAGGGACAACAGGTTATCAGAGACAGCTTTAACTTTTCCATACATTAAGTTATAGTAAACACTGTCCTCTAGCTCTATGTCGCCATGGAAACCATGGAGCCACAACCCATGCCTAGATTTATAACTCCTTAAGCTGTAAAGACAATGTCTGAGTCTTTTATTTTTAAAATTTAAAAAGTTTTGTCGTCCTTGGTTCCTGTAGGTTTTCATTTGGATTCCCTCCGCTGTGGGGCAACAGAAGGTGTTTCTGTTTAAAGGCGACCATCCTGATGGAAAGGAGATAAAAGGAGATAAAAACAGGCCTCTGCTGGGCCGAATAATCTGAGTCCACCTTACAAGAGATAAACTCAATATAAAGGAAGGAGATGGAGATAAACGGTAACGGTTAAAGACCTAAAGTGGTGTAGATGAAACATTTGTTTGGGATTTTTAACATAGCACCTGGACCTTTCCTTTCCATACATACAGACCCCATCGTATATGCAGCAGTACAGATTTTTTGCAGTACAAATGAAGTCAGTGCACAGCTGTGCGCACATTTTATTTGGTTGTTTATAATTCAGAATTAACTTTAATCTAAGCAAATCATTAACATAAAAATTTAATTAAAAAAAATATCTAGCTTCAACTAGTGTGCTGATTTAAAGTGCTGGACCCCTCTTCTTTTAATTAGAAGACTGATGGAGACGCTACACGGTTGATCATCATCATCATCATCCTCTCAGGATCAAATGATTTTTAGTTATAGAGCAGCGGTTAAGAGGACAACAGTTCCTGTTCTCACCCTGGAACTGAGGCTTCATCTCCCAGGCTTGCGATGCAAAGCCCCCAAAAACATGGCCCTTGGTGTCTTTGATGAGCAGCACGGTGGGGCCGTGGTGTGTCAGACCCGACACCATCTTGGTGAAGCTCTCCCCATGCAGGTGTGTGGAAAACACCAGCCTCCAGGGGGTGCTGTAGCTGTCCGGTAACTAAGGGAAAATAAGAGGAGAGAGAAAGTGGTTGTTGGTGAGGAACAGTTTGCATGGATGCTGCTGATCCTCCACAGGAAATAAAAGCGAGGATAGAGGCTGAACATCAGTGGTCCCCCACAGAAGAGAGTGGTTATCATCAGAAGGGGATTATCTGCCGAGAAGCAGGCCTGTTTGTAAATGAACCAACTGCAGCCGTTCTGGTTCTGGTCTCAGAGGTTCTCCAGAGAATAACCAGTATCATGGAGAAAGTTTTGGTGGTGTTTAAATCAGGGTTTCAACAGCTTTCAACATCTCCCAGATCAACCCATCATCTGAAGATGAACCACCTGCTGATCTACATCAATGCCAGGAGGACACAGGGATTCTGGAGGAGCTGCAGACATTCATAGCTCAGGTGGAACAAGGCATATTCTTCTGCTAAAATGGCCTAGTCAAAGTAAAGACCTAAATCCCACAATGATCTATGATTAGACTTTAAAAAAGATAATCTCAGATGTTCTGAAATGGGCAAATGTTCAGTCAGTAGAGTTGAAGCTGAAGGACACGGACCTCATTAGACCAGTAGCCAGAAGAGGTTTTACAGAGATCTGCATTAGATACAAAAAAGAGTAAAACCCATATATTTCCTCATCGTAGCCATGATCTACTCCTTGTTATCGGTCAGCTGATTAAGGCCACAGCAGATTCATATTAAAATGCTAAAAACTATAGCTCTAAAAGTGATTTATTTTGTTCTCATTTAAGACCTTCTACTCATTAAATTAAAGGTATAGTGGAGGATAATCTTTTTCCGGTTGGATCACCAAAATAAGTGGTCCTCCTAATTTTCAATCATTCTGTTTACGTAAGGCCGTCCTACATGCTTGTTCCCATTTTCACTTACCGGTGGTGAGTCTGACATGGTGGAAAAATTGCAAATCTTTTGTTAAGTATGTTTGTATGAGCGATGCAAACAGCAACTTTGAAACAGAGCGTGCATGAGGAGAAATTGGCTCGTGCATGCTCTTGTGCGTGTTTAATAGATTTTCCCTCTTGGGAGCGTGTACAGGGTTGTGCATGTGCATTTCTGGAGAATGGAGAGGGTGTTCTTTTCAAAAATTCACGAAAATCTCCACTAAACCTTTAAAATATCTTAAAAATGTAATCTGCAGAATTTTAAGGTGAGCCACAACTAAACTGGGAATAACTAAATCAAACAGATACAGTCTTGGCTTCTGATGAACCCAAAGTGAATACTTTGAACCCCAGACCTGTGGAGCAAGAAACATGAGGGTGGGGATGTCCAGCAGGCACTTCAGGTCCTTCCAGTGCGTCTCCTTGCATAGAGGCAGTAAAGTTGGGGCCGTCCAAGAACCCAGAGACACATTCAGGCCCTCTGCAACCAGGATCTCCAAGTATAGGGAAACCTGGGAGACCCTGAAGATCCAGTCCTCCAGACAGGAAACATCACAAGTTCCCTGATCTGAGGGGAGAAGACAGACGCAGTAAGTGGAGAGCATCCCTGGAGATGTCCACAAACTTGATAGTCACTGGTTTACCTGAAGCTTTGAGCTCAGAGCACATCTGCTCTGCCAGCAGTTTGATCCCCAGCTGGGTGTCACCCATCTGCTCTGGCTTCCAGCCCTGCAGGCGCCCCCTTTTGGTCAGAATCTGAACTATAGCAGAAATCAGGTCCTCCAAGAACTGAAGAAAAGCAAAAACCATGAAGCTGAGAACCGACCAGCAAATCAACACTAAAATTTCCTGTTAACTCCCCCGCCTCACTTACCGCTGCCACCTGTTCACAGGTGACAACATCTGGAACCCCCTCTGCATTGTGGGACATGACCAAGACGAGCGGGGCCCGTTCCTCTGCAGTCCCTCGGAGGGTGTCCGCCAGGAAGACGATCAGCTGCTCCCGGTCAACCCCTGCGGTGCCTTCCTTTGCTGAAGCCGACGGTGCCGCCTGTCCTGGGTCGATGCTGCACATGCATCGGTAGATCCTCTTCACCATGGTGTCTGAAGCCAGGTCACCCATGGAGGTCTGGCAGAGACATTGGCAGGAATTAGAGAAAGGAAAGGCAGAAAACACAAAGAAACTGACCTTTTAGAGTAACTTCTAAAATCATTTAGATAACTGAGTAGAAGAAGTGATCGGATGACACATGGTGTATTGTTTATTACCCAGGACTTGGGGTCAAAAGTAACCATGAACATTTATGAGCAAAAAAAGATTATTCTAACTCTGCCTGCCATTTTCACAACATCCAAGACTTCATACTAGGGATGCACGATATAATCGGCCCCCTATCGGTATCGGCCTTAAAACTGAATATCGGACATCGGCCACCCCACCGATATTTAACCCAATATTTGATCAGCTTCTAAGTTTCTAAAGTAAAAAAAAAAATTAAAAAATACTACTTCTTCTTCCTCAAAAACTTCTTTTTTACAGAGTTAAAAACTTCTAAAGACGAGGGAAAAAATATTGATACATTAAAATATCACAATATCTTCATATGCTGATATATTGCGATTTAAAAACACCATATCAATCTCTTTTACTAATGAAATATTGCTATATGTCATCGTTATGCTACAAAATCCCCGCAAAATTCACGAAATTTTGCCATATTTTTATATGTTGATATATTGACGTGCTATTTTACTAACAAAATCTCACAAGAATTTGCAAAATATCACGAGAGTTTGTAACAGAACGATGAAATTTCACGAGATTTTGAAAGTAAAATAGATAGATACTGAATTTTTAAAAATCAATTTGATATCAGCATATGAAAATATATTTGAGTATATTATATTTCAAAGTGTCAAAAATGGATAACAAAACTGCTATTTTCAATGACTACTTATTTTTGTCCAGCTTTAACATCAGTTTCGATATCGGTTATCGGCTATATGACTTTTGAAATATCGGCATATCGGATATCGGCCAAAATCCCAATATGGTGCATCCCTACTTCATGCTTTAATGTATAACTAACAATATTAGAAATTTCTAAATGAGGTGCAGCATGTAAGAAGCTCCTCCGCCTGGAAGCAGGCCATCTAACTCCTGCATGTCGACCAAAACTCAATTTTAGAGCATCCATGTGTAAGAAATATGAAGACATTAAGAATATGTTTAAACGTTCCCTTTTATTTCATATTTCAATCCATTTTGTCATCAGTGTGTGAGAGGGGAGGTAATTCTCCATCAGCCCATTTCATTTCTGGAGCAAGAGTCATCATACAGTTTTAAAAACCTCTGGATCTTCACATCACAAGAGAAATTCTACACACAGATTTTAGTATTGTCCTCAAAGGCTGTTGCCCCAAAGTTGGATTTTTGTAGAAACTATATTGTTAAAGTGGGACATCTGTAATTGGATGTGGGACAGTAGTTTTTCCAGCAAAAACACAGCAAAAAATGAGCAAAAAAAGGATTTATGACAGTCAAAATCATAAGTAAGAAAATAAAAATTATGTGTGATTTTGCAAACAAAAAAAAGTAGCACACATATCATGAATACCTTTGGCAGAATTCAAATGAGCGATTTTAATCTAGATTAATTCCAGTGAAATTAATCTAGTTTAAAAAAATAAATCTATGTCCACCACTTTCCAGTTGTTGTTTAGTTTATATTAGAGATGTCCCGATCCAGGTTTTTGGACTTCCGATCCGATACCGATATTGTTTTTGGACTTCCGATCCGATACCGATACTGGCCGATACCAGCCTATTCAAGCATGCATTTAAGTTTAAGTTAAAGTATTTAGCCTTAGTTGTAAGACTCATGTTGAAAAGGGTTTTAGTACTCTTGATAACATCTAGCCAGCTAAATTAGGTGAGATTGAATAAAACACAATGATTGGTAACAACAAACTTACCTGTTTATTAAGAGATAAACACAAACTGGACAAAATTATGAATAGCAATCTGAAATTGCACAGTGAGCAGTAAAACCGTAAACAGTTAAAGGTGCAAGTATTACTGTAAGTTTTAATAAAAATGCAAAACAGACAAGAGTGGAAAATATTCTATTAATTTAGAATCAGGACTCTACTCTTGAAAAAAGACACTGCTTAAAAAAAAAATCAGTGCAAATAACAGTGAACTATTACACAAAAATGCCTTATACTCCCCAATCTCCTCCACACCTAGTCTCCATCTACACATCGTGCAGGATAAAATAATCCCACACGGCTGACATTTTCCCCGCTATCTTCCAATTCACCTGTTTTAATGGTTAGGCCGGGAGACAGACCCAAAAAGACCTGTGAGTGTTTAAGGTGTTCTGGAAAATGCGGACCGGATTCGGGGAACACTGGCGCAAAATAGTGGAATGTATCGTTTCAATCTGCGAAACTGGAAAATACGGACCGGATTTTTTTTTTAAAACTGGATCGGCAGTCTGGATCGGCATTTTTACATTCTTTGCCGATACGCATTGTTTTGCCAATATCGGCGTCCCGATCCGATCCACGTATCGGATCGGGACAAGCCTAGTTTATATTATTCATAGAGTAGAGCCGACAGTCAGAGCTCCACCGTCAACTGAAGGATAATGATCTGGGAGCTTCTTTTGCATCCACTGACCTGCAGCGTCTCCAGCTGAAGAGTCTTCTCCGCTCTAGAACCACCCAGCAGTCTGTCAAAGACCCCATCTATGGTGGTCCGCTCCTCGGGCCGAAAACGGGCCATTCGCTTCTGCACCATCACACTATCACTGTTACCCATGATGCCCTGTAGTCCGATAACATGCACTCCTTAAAAGAGAAGTAAAAAACACAAAGGCATAGCCATTAAATCCAGTTTGAGCTGTTTTTCTCCTGGTGTTGCTTTGCTCTGCAGTACCGATCCAACTTGCTCCTTAAACGTTATTCTTTCCTGTTTTCAAACAGGTTGGATCCCATAAAATTTTTCAAAAAAACAGCTTGAACTACTGTACAAAATATTTTATTTTGGCTACATAAATAAACTAAATAACATTTATTACAACCTCTATTACAGGAAAGTTCATATATCTGTGAGGTACGTTTATTCCAACATTTTAATGTCGACATCTGCAGAACTTTTCGTGGCTTTTTTATTAATATTAACCTTTAATCTCAGTTTTTCAGCACTGCAACAGTCAGCAAGTATTTCATCAATTCTCCTGTACGGGGACGCCTTTTACAGTTGCTTTTGTATCTCTGCTTCTGTCTTCTTGAACCCGAGTCGGCTTCGGCAGAAGGCCGCTCACACTGAGCCTGAGTCTGATGGAGGTTTCTTCCTGTTAAAGGAAGTTTTTCCTCTCTACTGTCGCTTCAAGCATGCTTAGTGTGAGGGATTGCATGAGTTGCCTCGACACAATCAACTGGTTTTCCTTAGATAGAAAACTTTGAATCAATTTGACTGTATGATCTGGTGAACTATAAAGTGCCTCTAGATGACCTGTGTTGTGAATTGGCGCTGTATAAGTAAACTGAATTGAATTTCTACCACACCTCGGGGTTATTATAGAATGTGGAGGCTACTAAGGGCCACTCGCTCTGTAGGGGACACACCCACCGCGTTCCTTCGTTTCCATCCGTTTATAACTGCAGTAACCTTCTCCTTGTTTAGATCACCTGACTTCTCACGAGTTCCTGTTTACCACCAGAAACGCATTTAATCAGCCGCACGGGGTTCTAAACCAGCACAGAACAATCAAGTACCGAGTTTTATTATCAACTTCTTTCATCAAAGATTCCGTATAAAAAGCTACTGTTTTAAATAAGCAGGTATCTCTGTACGTGGTTGCCAACCGTTACTAAGCCCAAGCTGCGCGCGCATCCACACCTCCATTGTTTGCTCTGGAATCTGAGTTCATGCTAACACCCAACGAGCGGAGCTTCCCACACACAAAAGAAGCACTGCGGGGGTGTTATAACCCAACACCATCACCAGGAGAAAATGGGAAGAATGAAATAAAATATGTGTCAGTGTGTCAACTCACCCCTTAAAGAGCTGCAGCAGCTAAGCTTCCCAGATCCTGTATGAGGCGGGACTATTCAGTGGAGGCAGTCCTGCTGACACCAGCAGCAGCCAATCACATGACTCCGAGGTTCGTGTTCGTCGCTCTCATTGGGCGTTGATTCGGAGGGCGGTAACAGTTGGGTGGACTCACAGAGGCAGGGCCGGTTCTAGCCCTTTGGTTGCCCTAGGCGAGATTGAGTTTTGCGCCCCCCCCCCCTCACTTTTGCCGTGCGAAATACCAGTACTGTTTTCAGCATCTGTTTAGTGCTTCATTGAGTTGTGTTTACAGTTCCACAAAGAGTGCTGTGCGGTGAATTGCGCCTACAGTTGTGCAAAGTGTGTGTTACAAAATTGCAAATTGAGTGCAAAGCAGTGTTTGTTCTTTTAGTTTTGTGAACTCATTGAGTGGATTTGCTATAAGTATTAATAGTTTTAGAAATTGTGCTATAAGAATCAAGGTTGTGTTTAAGCATTCAGAAAAAACTGTAACTTAGCATGGAGTGATGCATAGACAAATACCAGAATAGGTTTCAGTACCTTTTCTTTTTTATTATTTTAAATAATTTATTACACACTCAAAGTTAGGACTGTGCAAAAACACTTTTAACCATCTGTAAGGACACTTAGGTAAAGTATAACTAAAAAACTGGATTGAATCATTGAATGAATTTATTTCAGACAATTAACAAATTTAACACACATTAAACAAATATTAAATAAATCAATTTCAGAAATTACCAAATAACAATAAAAAATAATAAATTTAAGAAATTCTTCAACCAAGGACTACATAAAAAAGTAATTGATAAATATTAAATTAAATTTTCTGTTCCAGTTCAATTAAATCATTTGAACATAAATAGAAATGAGATAAACAAAATTTTCCTCTAAATAAAATATATCAGGTATATTTACCATGATTTCTGACATTGATTAGTGATTAAAGAAAAGATTAACCCTCTACAAACAAAAGTGCTTTTATGAATACCATTACAAAATTAAATGTTTGAAGTTGTTGTTTTTTTTGTTGTTCACATATTCTATGATGAACAGCCATAACTTCATATATTTTGATGATTATTTGTACATCCCTTTTGAATACTCAATGCAGATAATCACTACAAAATATTTTATTTATATTAGTATCTTCTACCCATTCTCAAGCTAATAATATAGCACATAATTCTGCTGCATATATACTGAGGAAAAAAATTATGTCAACATTAGGGATGGGGATCGTTAATATTTATTGATATCGATACCTTTATCGATACTCCTTATCGATCCGAGTCTTTATTATTATTATTTATACCACTATCGATACTTTTCTGTTATTTGGTGGAAAGACGATGCAACAAAATTTTTTTAACAGAACTGGTATTGCTTCTATTGCTTAACACGTGAGCATAACAAAAACGTTTCTAGCCTTCAATAAACATGGCTAATGTAATAGGCCACTTTGAAATGACATAAAACTAACTAGAATATATTTTCACAATTGTTTGTTAATGTATTGTCTACTGTCACTTTTCATCATGTTTTTAGTGATTAGGAAAATATTTAACAAATAAATAATTGTATTTTAAATTAAATGTAATTTTTAATAAATGTTGGCATCAGTAGTTTAATTATATATAGAGCAATATACAACTGTATTACTCGTTTCTCGCCAAAAACAAAATTTCCCGTTTTCTTTACGTTACACTTGAACGCATCATGATAACCTAATTGTCATTTTACTGAGCCAATCTGAACACATCATCACGCAGCACGTCTGAAACTTTATTTACTTTTCAAGCTAACTAGCTTCTTTGCTTTCGATTACAAGACGTATTTCACAATTACTATTTTTAACTGACCGGACAAGCTACAAAGTCTGTGTGCGCGCTTACCAGTGGTACTCTGAGTGGATGATGAAGACGGGCCCGACTGCGGTGGCAGGAGGAGGAGGAGGAGTCTTTTCCGTTCAGCCATTCTCGAGTCGCGAGCTAAGTTAAGTGCAAGACTTCACTTGTTTTACTTTTAATATCTGTTTGCTTACAATTTCATTCCAAAATATTGGTGTACATGCTGCAGTGATTGACGTCACGACTTCCGGGTTGGAGGGCGCTTGAAAAGTAATCAGAATCTTTTCCGATTTTCTCTTAAATGTGAAAAAATAAATAAAAAAACGGTGGTATATTTATTTGTTCATATTTTGCTATTTATATATACGTAAGGTTAAGTCAAACTGACGGACGCTTCATAACCGGTTTAATTCGCTTTTTTTTCTAATTCTATGATTAATGGGAAGTAAGCCTAAGGGCGACGCTAGAGGGCGCCCCCAACACATTTGTCGCCCTAGGCAATTGCCTAGCTGGCCTATAGCAATCGCCGGCCCTGCACAGAGGCTACGTTCAAAACAACTCCTAGTTTTCCAACATGCTGCTAAAAATAGGTCACCCATCAAATATTTACTCATCTAATTATTTAATCTAAGGGAGAAAAGCCTTTATTAAAAAATTACAATAAAACGTTTAATTTTTATTTAGTGTAGACCTTTTACTAGTGTTTCATGTGTGACTTTAAAGACAGGATTTGTGCAGATTGTTAAATCCAGTTTATGCGTTGCTGTGCATTTTCATAAATAGCCTGCAGGGGGCATCGTTTCTTCGGAAATGAGTGGAAAGCATAAAATGCACAAGGAATGAAATTATGCCTGGGGGGCTCTGGTCTACGGAGCCCCCTAGGGGATTGCAAGAAAAAAAAACGTTGTTGTTCTAATTAGTGATATTTTAGCTAGAAATTAAAGGATTGAAAGAAGAACTTTTAAAGAAACACCGTCGTAAGTGTTACTAAATGAAACACAGTCTTACTTTAAACCCTTTTGTAAACAGCACAAAATCAGCACTATAATTACAGATATTTCACAATTATTTTAGATCTTTTCACAAATTGTCAGCACAGAAAGCCCTAACAAGCAGTTTATTTATTATTTCCCGCAAGGGGTTATGACAGTTATAAAGTAATTCTGATTGTGATTATTAGAAAAATACACAAGGTGCACTTTCTGTCTTTTACCAGTAGGTGGTGGTCGTGAGTCGCCAAGAGGAACAGAGAATCAACGCCAGAAGAGGCAGTAGTTGAAGAATGCCTTTTATGGACATGAGATTAGTGTGCTAGCGCTCTGAACTGGGTGTGTTGCATTGTAATGAGCTGTCTGAGTACTGTAGGCACTGATGAATGCAACAGTGACGCGCTACCATCTGCCCACGTTGAGTAAATAGGATGAGCAGAAAATGAGCAGCCTGAAAGGTGTCAGAGAAATCATCTGCAATTAAACACAGCTTGGCAAATAGTCTGAATGAATTAATAAAGGTGTTCCTCAGGGTCCATCATTTATACTGTGGTGACTGTGCTTTTGTTTCTTCATCGTTCCCATCATGTGTTTACCTTATTGGTCACCTGTCAGTGAAAGATCTGCCTTTTATTTCATTCAACAATAAAGTACATTATTTACATAATCCACCTGCCTCCACCTGCTCCCTGCATTTAGAATAAGAGTGGAGACAACTTTGTACCTCAATGGGGAAATTAAGTTGTCCAATCAGCATTCTTCTTACAGAGCCTTGCTAAGCTGTGACTTCAACATTCTCACTGTCTTATCTTGGTCTTTTGAAATCCGAAGTCTGGCTGCTGAGGATCTTTTGTAAATACAAGCCTGGCCTGTGACACTGCAGATGGACTTCATCTGGAGTTGCACAAGCAGAAAAGTTTCAGTGTGGTGTCTTAATCATCCAAGGCACAACAAAAACAGGCTTTGAGGAGTTTGAACAGGAACTGCGTTCCACCTTTGCACCGGTGCAAACTAGTTGTTGTGTAAAAGCAAAAGTTTCTGTGGGGGAATGTAGCCCTGATTAATCCAGATGTGCTTCACTTAACGCTTTGCTCTGGAACAGGCCGAGCCTTCTGAGTTGCTGCTTGTATGGGACCTTCCCAGCATCCCGAGGAGTATTACGGGACATTGTTTCTTCTGCAATTATAACTGTAAGAACAATGTCAGATTTTTCCAACATGAAGAAGATGTTGCTGATTTGATAGCTGAGTAAAGTATATTTATGTTACAAAGTTTATTTTGATAGAGAATTTGTTCCATTTCTTGCAAAGAACAAAGCCTGGGGCTGCCACCGCCATGCTCTGCAGCTCAACAGTGTTTTGGCTTTAAAGGCCTTACATTGACTCTTAGACATGGGTCTTGTAATTGTATTCCAGCTTGGAGAAATTTAGTTCTCAAGCCTGAAAATCAATTTGAGAGTCTCCACATCGATACTCAGGCGGATTTAAGCCAGGCATATACTGTATGAGTTTTTGCCCTTTTTGGGCTGATTCTACAGTCGTACAAGAATTTTTTGGATGAGGCCGAGTCTAAGCCTCATCATGCGTCCTGTGTCGTGCAGTATACAGGGGGTAAGGAGGGGCGATTAGCCACTCACAACCATCTACAGATCAGGAATCTGCAGCTTCTTCGGAGAATCTCTGAGGTAAAACCCAAATTGTCTACAGTTAAACTCAAGATTAGAAGCACTCCCACTGTTGATTAAGTGACCTCGAAGGGAATTTTATTCAGAGGCTTTAGGGTAAAGAGTGATGAATACAACTGCACACCACACATTTCAGATTTGTTTTGTAAATGTTTTGAAAATGAGGAATCTTTTTCCTTTCGTGTATGAACTTCCCTAATTGTAAAGATCCAGTTTATTGAAATCGATAGCTGTATTGCATATATTTTGATTCTGTTGCCAAAACATTTGAACTTTTTTGTCTGACAAACTTTACAAAAACTCAAGTTAACTAAAGGAATTTATAGCATTCTTAAACCAGTTTATTTGGAGCCCTCCAGTTGTTCTTTCCCCTGCTTCGAGCAGGTCCAGACAGAACTAGCAGAGTGAGGCACTGATATATGAAGAAGGCCTATTTGCACACGTTGTTTTGAAGCAGACTGGCTTGGCTTATCTCTTACCTCTGGCAGGTAGAGGGCTCACCAGTCTGAACTGCTTAAGCTGTCAGCAAGTTGGGACTTGAGCAGAGAGTCGTGTTACTTCTTCTTTTCTCTTCCTGTTGCCCTTCGACACCACACTGCATCCCTATATGGTAAAATGCTCACTGTCGAGTGACTGAACAGGAAATCCATCATTTGAATGTGAAGCTAAAAAGGAGAAGTTTCTCTTTGTACTTGTTGATAAAACTGATTTGTCATCTGACCTTAACGTATTTATTTCTAAAGATGGGACTCTGAACTTCCCTCATGTAACTGCAGAAGTGCTAAATGGTATTTGGTGAAGTTGCTGCAGGTGCAACACCATCTCACCACATTTACAGTCACATTTCTAACTGCAGTCCTTAAAAAAAGGGAACTTTTGAAGAAGATTTCTTATAATCTGTGAGAAAGGGATGCTTTTCTTCATGCTGTCGTCTCCTGCAGTCTGAGAGTTTTGAATGAAGACATTTGAATGACTCTGTTCTGATTTGTCATATTCTTTAAAGAAAACCTGGCCTCTTCCGTTGTGTATATTTACCACAAAGCACCCCTCAGATGATCTCAGAGACTGCTAGCAGGCACAAAATAGGTTTCAGTAGGTCTACATGGCTCTCTCTCAGCAGAAAAGGAAACAAGGGTTTCACAACTGCACTGTTTAACCTTTAAAATATTCTTCTAAATTAACTCTTCTCCAATAAAAGATCAAAATACTGGCAACAACACTTTTATTCAGATTTGTAACTCTTTCTAGCTGCTGGGGTTTAGCACAACTTCCTTATTATGGGCTTTTCTGTGACAGCAGCAGCCCATTGATCAGCTGACAACATCCTAATTATCAACATTTATTTGTGGCTGTTTGGACTTCTGCTCACTCGGTTACTGCCACTCAGCAAAAATAAAGTGAAATATCAATGCAAAAACAGCATCTGTAGTGTCACGCTGACATTCCAGAGGATAAAGTGCAAGAAACTTGTTTGAGTAATTATCATTGTAATAGCTTTAGCTAACATATGACCATGTGATTATGCAGATATGAAACCTTGATATATCAGGAAACCATGTTGTAATGAACCTGCTGCTAAGCATCAATTTCCTTTCCGTGCCACAAATGTTGAAGGGCTGCATGTGCATCTATGTGTGCCAGCCTCAACAGAGCCAACGTAGCTGAGTCCAGTTAAGAAAAGCAGGCTTGATTAACCTGTTTTACTGCTGCACAGAATAAACATATGCAAAAAAAAAAAAAAAAAAGAAAAGAAAAGAAATCAGGAAAAAGCCAGAACCAGTTGGTGGAACATTGCATTGTCTACTTTATTGATGTTTTGCAATAATAAGGGTCATGTTTTGCTTCTTTTGATTGAAACCCTGAATTTATAGAAAGCTCTACCAGATACGAAAACTCACAGATAAGTTGTTTTTCAGATCATAATCTGGGCTTTCATTTAGAGCGAATATAATATTGAGACTAAAATGAAAGATCAGGCCTTTTGCATGGTAACCTGTGATTAACAGTAATAAACAAACAAAATTTGAATACAATAATGAACCCTAATTAAGGGTCTTGGCTGCAGGTTACTCTAAATTTCCTTTATTTTGGATTGTGCCTAAATAAGCTTGACCTCCTGTCAGTCTCAGAACAACAGGATCCAGTATTTGAGGCAGGCAAGCAGTTAGATTTCTCAAAACGTTAATTGGAAAGAACCCAAATGAGCAAATGTTGGTGTCTAACGCAGGAACCCCTGCAGGAGGAGACAACAGGTTT
Source organism: Cyprinodon tularosa (assembly GCF_016077235.1). NCBI lineage: Eukaryota > Metazoa > Chordata > Actinopteri > Cyprinodontiformes > Cyprinodontidae > Cyprinodon > Cyprinodon tularosa. The sequence continues at coordinate 982,634 of NW_024039044.1, read as the reverse complement.
GTGACCACATTTTCCGGAGTTGGATGATAATCAGTATTGGGCCCGTTACTTTGAAAAAGTAATTAGTTAAAGTTACTAGTTACTTCTCCCAAAAAGTAACTGAGTTACTAACTGAGTTACTCCACAATAAAAGTAACTAGTTACTAGTAAAAGTAACTATTGCGTTACTTTTGAGTTTCTCGCCCCTGTAACTTTCACCACCTGACCCCCACCTTCTAGCTGTGTATTTCAAAAGCCAGCTGAATAGAGTGGACGACAAAGACAAGTACCTGCAGAGAGTTTTGCATTTATTGCAACTCAATGTAAATGACATCAGGGGGGAACGCTATCTGACGGGCCTATAAACCCCATCAGATAGCGTTCCCCTCTTCTTAACATGGGGGCAGCTGTATCTGATGGGCTTCTGAAACCCGTCAGATAGCGTGTCCCCTGTTCAGCATGGGGGGAACGTTATCTGATGTTGTGTAAATATCATCAGGCTGTATTACCTCTACTCATGGGTTGGTTTATCTATCTATCTATCATCTATCTATCTATCTATCTATCTATCTATCTATCTATCCATCTATCCATCCATCTATCCATCCATCCATCCATCCATCCATCCATCCATCCATCCATCCATCCATCCATCCATCCATCCATCCATCCATCCATCCATCCATCCATCCATCCATCCATCTATCCATCTATCCATCTATCCATCTATCTATCTATCTATCTATCTATCTATCTATCTATCTATCTATCTATCTATCTATCCATCCATCCATATTTCTCCTTTTCTCCATATAGGCTAACCTTTGATTGTTCACGCTCTTCGTTGTTCCCCTGTGGTGTGAGCACATGGCGGCTGTAAACAGAGCACAGAGAGAAATAGGGAGAGCAGCAGATTTAAAGGGGAAACAGATTTACTGGGATATGCAACATGCAATCAAATATATCTCCAAGTTTACCAGAAAGTTTACAAGATAAAAATATGATATGCTTTATTTAAAGTAAAGCATATCCATATTTTTCTGGATGGATGGAATTAAAATTGTACTTCTAGGATGTATGATGTATCGATTGTGGCATTGGAATAGGCTGTTATTCGTTATTTTTTTTATAGATCAATGTTTTTGGGCCCTATATATATAATGCACTAAAAGGCATCTCTCTAACATCTATAAATATAAATATTAATGTATTATATATCTTTTGTGTTCTCAACAATGGAGAGCATTCAATAAATAAATGTTTGAGGTCATTTTTGGAAAATACAAAAACCTAATGAAACGTTTGGGTGGAGTAACTGTAGGTCCATCAGCCCCCACCCGTGTGTCCCCACCAATTTTAATCACTAAGTTACACCCTTGGTTGCATTGTAGGTTTTTGAAAGCTGGAACCTGAGTCCAACCCCTCTGTTTAAGGTTGGTTTTTCTTTCATAAGATAGATGGCTTCCTTCACGCCCCCCTCAAACCACCTATTTTCTTTATCAAAATGAGGATAATCATGCATTCAGGGAAGATTCTGGTGGGCCTGCTGTCACTGATTTGTTTCTCATCTGTTCCTGAATTTCTTCACATCATAGTGGATTAGGGTGCTTTCTAAGCCTACTTCATGCCGTCAGACAAAAATCTAACAAGATGTTGTACATAAACTTTGAACTAAACAAACCTAGTTATTCGTAAAGAAATAGATGTTTTTGCAGCTTTGAAATATATGAAACATGATAAAAACTGTGTTCACATCTGACTAAAGCTCATTGAAGTGACAATACCAGAACAAGACATTTGGACTTATCACAATTCTTAAAGATGTCTCATCGAAAAAGCCTCTTCAGTTATGAGGACATCGGGCTGCCTCCTCCTTACATATACAAAACTAACCATTATGTTCATGTTTTGGTTGTGCTTTGAATGAGCGATGTTGGTTGCATCTTAAAGTGCACTCTGTCACATATTGCGGCACTGCATGCAGTTTGCGGCAGCTACAATCAGCAAGCTTCGGGAGAACAGGAGAGGCCAGGCGGGGCTTGAGCTGCTTGAAAACACAAAGACATGGAAGCTTGGTGAAATTTGCTTAGTGAAGTCGGGGTTAAACACAGAGCTGTAACACAACGCCACGCAAGACTCTGCATCTGCATCAACAAAGGAACAGCTTAAACAAGCTTCAAGGACTGTGCAAACCTGAAGAGCAAGAAATTCAATATTCCGCATCACTCAGGAGATTCCTGACAGTAAAATTTAAATCAGGAATTCCTTTCTGAAATTCTTGAAAGAATGAGGAACTGAATTAGGTTTCAAGACAGAAGATAATGTTTTTTTTTTTTTTTTTACTTTGCCGGTATTTTTCATGTGTATATTTATATATCTCAACCATTCTTAAATTTAAAGCCAAAGTATGGCTGCTCCAGTTACAGAAGATATGGCCTCCTGGGAGCAAGTCTATCAGAGTGAAAGATGCCAGCATAGAGACCCAACTCCAGTCGCTGAAGAATGACTTAAGTCGGGTAGAGGTAAAAAAGAAAAGCAAGAAGACATTCATTTGGCCTTAAACACACAGAACAAGGCACGGACATCAAGAAATTAAAAAAAAAAACAAAATGAAGAGTTCAGGAAAGAGCAGTGAAAAGCAAGGAGCTTAAACATCAACAAGGGGGGAGAAGTTACAAGAGCATTAAACAAGACATAGAGCAGCAGCAGCAGAAAGAAAGAAAGCAGGCAAGCTACAGCTAATGTTTCAGAATCAAGAAAAACTAAGAAACTAAACCCAACAGGATGAACCAAGTATGGCAAGACCTCAATGCCAATAATAACAATATAATAAAGCAAGACCTTATTAAGAATAATAACCAGGAAATGTTGTGGGGCTGACATTATTAAACTCTCAGATTGGACAGGACTGATATGAGTCATGGACCAGATGAAGCCATAAGTTACAGATCAGTGACCAAGTCCACTGACTGGTGCGATGAAGAACCGGTCAAAGACCCGCAGTAAAGAGCTTTCAGGCAGTTGACCTTTTGCCATAACCCCTCAGCTTCAATAAATTAACTGCAAGTGTCACTAATCCATGCAAAGAAGAGAGCTACAGTTTAATTAAGCTCAGAGGGGATCATCAGCAGAGAAGACCAACCGTCTCGACCCAAAGAGACCATCCGAGGAGAGAAACTGTTCGTAGAAATACCCACCACACTTCTTTTTTTAAAATTCCTTTTAAAAAGTGATGATTTTCTGTCTTTTTCATTACTTTTCTCCAGTTTTTACCTTTTCATAATTTAAAGCCAGTAAGGTGGAAGGCCAGAAGTCTATGGCGTTAATGTGACAGAAAGTGTCCCATCTGTAGATGGAGTGCTTATCTAGTGGGTTTTATCAGACACCTCTCTGTCAGCTTGTGTTCTCAGTGGACACCACTCTATAAACTCACTAAACAGATGCTCATTTGAACTGGGAGAACGAAGCTGCCTTCAGTTCGTTAGTCTAACACAATGGTGCCTCTATGCCAACTCTGCGTAGCGCTGGCACACAGGCACTCCATGGAGAAACTCATTCACTCCCATATCCCCCCTCCGTCTCCCCTATTTCACATAGAAGTATCTACAAAGAGACTCGAGACGCCTCCTTCTGCTTTACTCACAGGGACAAAGTGTTATGTTGAGCCCCTCAATTAAACTTCACAACAACTATTGTAAAGTTGTCACTACATCACAACCAACACAACACACATGATGTCATCATTCTATGGTTGGGCCAAGGGAACAGAAACACAAGCTCAACAATACATCTATTGCAAAAAGAAAATGTTTTCATTGGTGGTAACATGCAAAAACACCTCTGTGATGACGCAACTGTGGGATTGGTAAGAGTTTGAATGTCTTATATCTGTATATAAACCTTTAACTAAATATAGAAAAAAAAAAGAATAAACTATCTCTGAGGTTTTTTTGTTAAACAGTATTTCAGCTGGATTACAGAAAAATTAAAGAGATAAGATTAAAAGCATCACAGTTTCAGATGAGAGGCCAAAATTTGAACAGTATTGGTGCAGAAATAAATCACTATAAATCTTTATTTGACATGAATGTGTTCTGAATGTGTTTTCTGCATCTTTTATGGTGCAGTTGGCACTCAATATTTGCAATCCGGCAATGAGGGTGTTGGGATTCAAACCATGGAACGTGCAACCCAGGATGCAGACTTATGCTGGCCGAGTGGTAGAAAAAAATTTAAGAAGTCCGGCAAATACAAAAATGAAACTAGCCAACACAAAAATTAGAGTACACAAAACACATGCAAAGGAAAACTGTTGCAAATGAGAAATGCGGCAATCACAGGAAATACAGAGCAGCTAAGTGGAAACGCCCTGCAAAGCCAAAACCTGCTGGAAAACCATAAATGATGCTGACCAACATATTAAGAGGGAAGAAAGTAGAGGAATGCTGTGAATAAAAAATATCTCTCTCCACCTCCCATTCATATCCTTAAAGGTCTCATAGGTCTCATATAAGTGGGTGATCATCAAAAACACAATAAACATTGTTTATTGAGGTGCAGTGTCTCTGATTTGGAGGTGTTACCCAACCACTGTGTGGTATTAAGGAGCTTTGCTGCACTTATGGGAGTGAGCACCATGGCCCTCAGCTTGAGTTACTCCACCAGCAAAAAGGCAGAACTACAGAGGAATGCACAAAGCAACAATTGTTAGTCTCAGAGTAGTTTGATGGACAGAGAAGGAGATTTGGTTAAAGAACAACAAACGAAGTATTTCTCCCCATGAAAACAAACACAGACTTTGATATGGGGGGCTTAGTTCAAGACAATTCTTGGTGTTCTCCCTCTCTCTCTCTCTTTAAACACATGATTTGCTGTGGGCTTGGAGAACATGCTACAGTGAGGAGGAGGTCTAAGGAATGCAGGAAGGATCTGAGTGGTCCAGCCCTGCAGGGTCTGATCTGACAGCCCTTGTTTAGACTCCCACGAGTTCTGCATGCCAAGATCCTCCTTTTCTCCACATCTAGGGTTGAGTTTCAAACAGACCAGAATAAATATGCCTGCTGTCACCTTTTACAGCCCTGTCCTATGGTGTTAAAACCCACAGGATGCATGAGGAGAATTCAGTGGTTCCACAGGATTTTGGTGGGAATATTAGCCGGCAGACTTCAGGACATTTTTGATTCTCCATATCTATACTCCTCATTTGTTCAGCGGTTCGTATTTTGGAGCAGAATTCTTCATTCTACAGTCCAGGCTAAAGAATGTCAGAACATCTGCAAGAAAGTTTCTTGATATCAAATCACATATAAACTCATTAATTAAAGACTTCAATTAGCTTTTTTCACTCAGAGATGCTTTTGACAACAGATAAACATAAATATAAAGATTTCTATAAGATTGTTTTATTATGGCAATATAAAAAGAGAGAAGAAGACACATGGTCGGGTGAGCTCAGATCCCTAAATTAACTTTTAAAAACAGAACGGTTTACTGTGTGGCAAACTAAGGTTCCAACATGAAGGGAAAATAACTAATTTGAGAACATTAATGAACATCTACAGAAGCCAAGCTCTGGTTGATATATCTGACAGTCTATAAGAAAAACTATTTTGTCTGGATCGAGTCGGTCCTTCAAAGAGCCCACAGCATAACAAACAAAGGTGATTAAATAGGAACAATGATAGAGAACCTTTTCAATAAAGACAAAAACTATTAAAATGACTGAGAAACACACATGAGTAACAAACACCTGGCAAGAAATTAAGTAAACAGAACTTATATGTAGAATCCCAAATGACATTAGAAAACACAGTCAAATAGTTTGTTACTTCTTTAAATAGTCATGTTTGACCAATGTCTGACCAAATTAAGTAAATTATCCACTGTGAGATCAATAAAGTCAATCAATCATTCAATCAATCCATCCTATTCAACTGTCAGAAAGGTGTGCAAAAAGCAGATAATAACGTGTAAGAAAGTTATTTTGGAAACGCGAAAATCCAGCTATAAAGTCTTATTACACATATAGAGACAAGCATCATTCCCCTGATGAAATGAAATTCCTGTAATAAGGAAATGTCTTGTTTCTTTAGCTCCTTTGGGAGTCCTTGTCTTTTAACAATCCCTCTAAAGTCTGGTTTGAACAGTTTTTATGTCTTATGAAATATCTATGTTAAGATCATTGTTGTCACAGACTGGACTTAAGTTAATTCTACCTACTTTTATTTCCTCCTCTTTAGACTATTTTAATAATCTTTTTACTTAACTTAACAAAGCTAACCTAACTCAAGTTGTGACCTGGTTTTAACATTGAGGGCAATCTATGGCCAGACGTCTCAATACACTCTGGTCCTTTTGGGTCCCGTTGCTCCCTTTAGGACTCTGAGGTCGTCATTTCAAATATTTCTATTGGTACCAAAACCCTGCAGAGATCATACTTACCACAGGGTTGCTCCAATGCTGTGGAACGCTCCCCAAGTCTCCCTACACTCCACAGATTCATTTGACTCTTTTACAGTAAGAAAAAGCTAAATACATTATTATTCAGAAAGGTTTTGCATTAAAGAAGTGAATTATCTTATTCCCTTTGAAGCCAAGGTTTCAAAACGACCATAAAGGCTCCTTAAAATGTCTAAGAACTACATTAAGGTCACTACCCCAAGGTAGAAGAGTGAACAATGGCACAAAAGAACCACTCCGGACAGTTGGTGCTCCCACTTTTCAGAGCCTTGATGTGCCTGCTCTAAGCAGCCATCTTATCAAAGCCAAACATCAGAGTCTATTGAATAAGACAGGCTCTAACATCAGCCTCAAGACTCTTAACATCAGTTTTATGACACCATGATGGGACAGTCCCAGTGGGACTCATAGACAAACACCAAACCAGGACAGATGTCATCCACTACGTCAGAATCTGGTTCATCATGTTATTCTTTGCAGTCTCAACAAATGTTTTTTTTTTTATCATCATACATGGGGTGGGCCACACTGTCCACCACAGGCACTGTATCCAAGGGGACAAAGCACAGAGCTGTCCATTCCAATGACCTTATCCAATTGCTTTCTCTCCGTTGTTCCTTTTGGTGTGCCTATGCTGCAAACCAGTATGTCAGGTTGAGGCAGACGGTGGTCCACTCCTGACTGCTACTGCTTTCTTTCTGAAGTCCCAGTTGGAATGCATTGAAAGCAGTGAAGAAATAACAGAAGATATCCTGAAGATTACTTTAGGGCTTCTCAGCTTTCTGTCTTGCAAATGTTGATACTCTTGTCTCCTACAGCCTTGGTCAAAGGATGACCAAATATGCAAATTGAGTGCTGACGTCATCTAGCTACTCCTAGGACTACATCATAGTAACTTTCCTTGCTGAATAGTTGGCAAAAGTGGTTCAGGGCAGAAAATCCTTCAGTCGTTTAAGATAAGGGGGCTGTAGCATTTGAGACTGGGTTGGGGCAGGGGCGATGGGCTGGTCAAACCTGAAGACATACTGATTGAAATTATTCACCCAACAGGTTCAACAGGGTCTGTTTGGAATTAGGCTTTCAAAAAAATACTGCTGCAGTCTACACTTTCCTTCATCTTCTTCCAGCAGCTGTTTATCTTTTCCAACTCTGATCTTTTTTTCCCAGTTATTTCTGCACATTTTTCAGGCATTTCTTGTTAACTAAATTGAAAGCCCTTTTCTTTACCTAAAGTAAACCTTTTTTTTTCTCAAGGTTTATCCAAAGCTTGTTGAAGAAACTCAATATTTTCATATTTCCCTTCTGGTTTGCAATGTACAGGGGTTTTATACACAAGCTGTAGTTGAACCAGGTTATGATCTTAGCCCCCAAGGGAGGGAGGGGCAACCAACTGCATTGCCTATTGCATTTCACATTCAGTATGTCTAGTGATTTGTTGTCTCTTGTGTTGCAGCAGGTAACACAGTGAGTGAAGGTGGGGAGGGTGGAGCACAGAGAGGAAGGACTAAAGTCCCCCGAGTTTAGAAAAAAAGGCCTGGGGGTGTTGTATCTGTAGTTCACTGGCAACAATATGGATGATGTTACAGTTAGTAAAGAACATTACCAAATATTATGATTTACCTCACCAAGCTGAAGATATTTCCAATTTACACATAGCAAAGTAATAAATGTGTATCTCCTATAAAAAAATAAAATAAATCACAGGTTAGGTCATGTAAAATTGCAAAGAGCATGTATCGATTTAAAAAAGAACAATATCCACAGAAATTAAAGCAACACTGCATAACTTTTAACCCAAGTATTACCTTATTTTGAGATTTCTGAATTTTTTTTCAGGCCAATATACTTGGCATATTTAGATGTTCAGTGCAGGCTTCTCTTCTCAAAAACTGGGCTATGTAAGCTGAGAGGAACGGATCCTTCACTGAATTAGTCATGTGACCCAGAGCAGCAGGCTGTGCGACTGAGTTTAAACACAAGAGCTAACTAAGATTGTTGGGCAACAAAACAGATATGATCCCTTCTAGAATAAAAGTGAATAATATAAAATCAAATAAATATATTGAAATTTTTTTTTTTTAATTTATAAAAAAAACGTGGGTTTTTTAAAGTGGATTGCATGCAGTTCCTGTCAACTTTAAACGGATGACTTTTGAGTTCCCTCTCAAAGTTGGAAAGTCGGTTCAGGTGTGGAATGACGAGGCAGGTGAGTTCCAGAGAGAAAGGCGGCAAAGCAGAAGGTTCTGTAAATTGGATTATGAGGTAGGACTGAAACCATCACAGAGGTTGTTCAGGCTGGACTTGAGACAGGATGGGAGGATGGAGTGACTGATGGAGTGAAGCTCCAGGGAGGTCCAGGAAGAGGAGGATACTGAGCTTATTAAAGTTGGAGGAAAGAAGATAAATTAGAGAAGAGCTGTTTTGTTGCTGTGTTTTGAAGAAAAGTGACTCAATAGTCAAAATGTATTACAAGAGTGAAGATATCTTTTATTCTATTTGTAAATTTTTTCACTTTTTATTTACGATCACTCAATATTTCTTCTGTTATTTATTTATCCCCAATTAAATTAGAGGTGAATATTTAACCTGTCTAGCTGCTGAATCTATTTAGCAATCCAGATGGAGATGATAGTTTATCTTAAATCCAGATTCACAAAAAGTCCACCTAACTGAAAATTAATTCACTTTAGGAGCTCTCTGAAGACCTGAAATGCTTAAAGAACAACTTATTGAGGTAAAATTATAATCATTAATCATAATCATTAATCATTATAATCATTAATCATAAAATCTTTAAATCTCAGGAATTCTACATATTTTCTTATTTTTAAGTGAGGATCTACCTTTGTAAGTACGTGCTCTGAGGTGTTTCAGTTATTTTCTATCTGCTGAACCTCCTGTAGCAACTGAAGGTCAGGTTAATATAAAGTGAATATTGACTGAAGGTACTTTACCCTCTTGTAACATGTAAACATTACCTACTGTAAGGATTGTTTCCTAAGTTTTAAGTTGGAAAACAAACATATCTGGAAAAATATTACTCAACAGTATTTTAGTATTTTTTATGAGACTAGAAACTATTTGTTTTTATTAAATCCCTTGTTAGAGTACTAAATCAGGTTTAAATCAGTAACTAAGCACTTGAGTGAAAATATGTTGAAGTAATGCCACTCTTACCTGGGTACTATATTTGAAATGTCTCCTCGCCTCTGGCTCATTGTAAAATTTGCTGTTTTTCTTAACTCTTCACACAGATCAATCACAATCAGTTCAGCTGATTCCTGCTCTCCTGATTATGTTGTAAAACACACATCTCATACATTTCACACAATTTTTATGAGGAAAATCTGCTTTCACAAGGAAAATCTGTTTTCACTGTCATTCCAAATTCTAAAAGCAATTTATCCAACTTTGCACATGAATCCTCACATAGGCAAACACCTGCCGCACGGTTTTATAGTCAGCAATCAGAGCAGGACCATAAAAAAGGGCCACAGGTGGGACCTTCTGTTTTGGTTCGGTGGGGGTCAGCATTGGAATGCATGGAAGGATACAGCATTGTTTGTTTGTATTTTGCTGTTACCACATGTGCAGTAAATTTAGTGGGTTTTTACCATGTGGGAAACCATGTAAAACCGTGTGTTTTTGAGATGTAATTTTATTTCTGTGGGAAAAATTAAATATACTGTACAGTATATCCTATAAGGTAATGCTGTTTTTTTTGTGTTATATAGTTGTGTGCATAAAAAAATTATGCAAATGTAGCACTGAAGATAAGTCATGATTGGTGATTTCCTTTTATCAAAGGATAATTTGTGAAGAAAATCGCATTCTGAGAGAAACTTATTTAGTTTTTGAAGTAGTTTGGTTTTGCAGAATTGGGGGATACTGGAAGATTATGTGCATGATTTCTTTTATAATTGCGTATAGAGGTCTGAGAATATAAGGCATGTTTTTAGAGAACGTGCAAACGTTTAAAAAAAAAAACTGCTATGATGAATAGGGAAACCACTCTGATACTGCAGCTTCCATTAAAGCATATCTCCTTTAGGTTAAAAAATGTTTTTAATGAATCTTAGATTATCTGTCACCATGGGAACCGACAGGTGTTTGGTGTGAATGTTATATTGAGGCGTGCTTAAGCCTTGTTGTTCATCAGGTAAACTGAAAGCGTCCCAAAGCTTCATAGGATGTTTGAATCTGGCATCAAAAGTGAGGGAAAAACACAACTAATAGAAGAGCTTTAAAGGAGGTTTTCTTTCTTCTTTTCACAACACACAATTTCACACTCAGAGACACAAAAGAGAAGCGAAGCAGGACTTGGAAAAAGAAAACGTCAAGTTTTATTTTGGAATGTCTCATCTCGTGTCCATTCTGTTTTCTTGATTTTTGTATTTTGCATGATTTTCTGGAAAACATTTCCACCAATGTTAAAGATAGAAAAAATCAAATCAACAGTAAAACTCTTTGCAGAAAATAAAAAGGACAAGAAAATGATTTATTTTTAGGGGGAAGGGAGGGTTGACACTAAATAATAGGAGATACTACAACCGAGAAGTGGCTGCTCATTAGATCTGATGGATGGCTCTGGACCCACGTCCCGCCTCTCCAGGAGGACCGCAGCCAATCACAGTGCAGTGTCCACAAGCTCCCATGATGGGAGACTAAGGCAGCCAAACACAGTGGGACACAGTACGCATGAAGGTAAGTGAGACGTTGCACCAGAAGAACAGATCTCCATCATTAAAAAGTTATGTTACAGCCTCAGAATCAGCTGTTGGTCTCTATGCCAACGGATCCAAACCCTCATCATTTGTCTTTGAAGAGAGCTAAGAGAGGATCGTTGACCCAAACACAGCCGTCTGGAGGCTGATGAAGAGGAGGCTCAGCAGGATGACTCAGACTTACTGTAAACAGCCCTGGAAATGGAGATCTGTTCCTCAGAGCAGCATAGTTTGCTTTAAACACATACCAGGGTGCCACATCTACAGGATTCTTCAGTTTTTACCGTGGAACCCTTTAATAAGCCTGTAGCAACGGGTTATTCTTTAAAAACTGCAGCAGGCTTCAAGACAACAGATGTTTTACTCCACTGTGGTCGAGCTGAGGTGATGATGAAGGTGAGATGATAGATCTAAGCACGGTAGGAACCGACCGTGAGCAAACGGTGGGAGCAGCGGATGTTTTTTTGAGTGCCTATAAAATCTGCTTTTAACTGCTTGGGAAGCATAAATAAATCTGCACACTCCTTAAACATCTTTATGCGTCTACATTCAATTAACATGCAGTCCATCCAACTGTTGAACAGTTTCAGATTTGATAAGAAATGGGATTCTGCAGAGGGATTATGAACACCAAATATCTTACTAAACATGGAAGCAGGGGCTCGAAAAAAATAGTTTCTAAAACTAAACATTTTTACATAAGTTTTGGAATCATGTGCAGCCGCCATGTTTGCCATAGATCGTCACATTTACGATTTCAGGAAAAAAAACTTTTCTCAATCTGAAGACACCTGTTTTATTTGATGCAACCTAGAATGTGGCAGAGGTGCTTTTAAAATATTTTTTGTGCAGTTTGCATCAAGATAACTACCTGAAGCTCCAGCTTGCTTCCCCCTAACTTCCAGTTTTTTTTGTGCAAAAACAAGCTCAGCGGTTTTAACTCCTAAAGATGAGAAAATAATCCTGCTAATCTGAGTTCTTCCTGCAAAGGATTAAAAACTCTTCATTAAGCAGTTGGTTCTTTGTTTAAGGAGCATCAAGGATGCTTTCTTCTCATGCACGCCACAGAAACCAATGTTTAGAAAGATGAAAGAACTTTTCTATTATTTGGGATTGTGAAGAAGTTTCACTTCGTATTTAATAAATCAGAAAAGCTGTTTGCTTCTGTTCGACATTTCCAGTTTGAGATAATGACAAGTTCCTTTTACAAACACTTTAAAAGTGAGGATATAATTACCCGCCAGACAACACAAAGCAAACATTTTCTCTAAGATGTCACGAGTTTACATTAATTGGTAAAAATCTATTTAGTGGTCATCTGTGCTCTCTCCATTCCTCCTCTTCCTCCTCCATCCCTTCCTGAGAGGTAGCAGCCCCGTCCCAACACTCCCCACCCCCTTTAAGACCACCCAGTCCAACCGCGCCTAGTTCCCCCCCCGACCCCAACCCAGGCGTTTCCATTGGACCGTGGCCGTGGCACTCTACTCGGCCTGAGCATCATAGTTGGCTCCGCCGGCCTTCTTCAGCTCTGTGCAGAGGTAATCTTCGTCCAGTTCCCGGCGGTCACTGATCATGAACTCCTTGGCGAAGTTCTGCAGAGAAAGGAAGTCTGATTTAGATCAAGAAAAACTGAAAAGGGAAATTCCAAAGACCAAGGGGTATTTAGCGTTAGCTGAGTCTACGTGGATGTCTCTGACCTGCACAACGTCTTTGACGAGTGTCTTGTCGGTGCTAATCTTGGCGCGCTGCAACCCGCTGACGTTTTCTCCAATCCAGGTGATGAGGATGAACTTGGCCCGCTTGCTCATGGCGTCTCCAGTCGTAAATCGGACGAAACCAAACAGACGTCCATCATCTGAGAAAAATACGAGGAGTGAATTTACCTTCTTCGTGCTGATTGGTTAAAACAGAATCAATAAAAGAAAATGGCTGCTGTTTTTAGTGAAGCCATATCTGTCCTTAAGTGATTTAACTTTATCAACAATTTGAACAAATATAACTGAACAGAGTTCGTCTGTTTGGGTTATTAGGCTTTCAGAGTAAATCTGAGAGTTTAAAGTAGTGAAATAATAATAGGAAACATTTTTATTACTATTATTCTAAAGATAAGAGAAGAAATAATCTGACATTTAAAAAACAAAGATATAAAGCAGCCAAGTTGGCAGACAGTTTAGATTTGATCTGATTAGCTGTATAAACATGCCCTGCACCACTCCTTATAGGAGCAGGAAGACTTTATATTTACATCAATGGCAGTTTTGGATTAATGAGTATCAAAAAAAAAAATCATTAATTTTTAATAAATAACATTAAATGTTCTGACTGTACTGTGTTTTACTAAAAAACACAGTAACTGAACTTGTAAAATGATTTTACAAACACTTCCTATCGTTAAATTTGTGTAGTTTATGACAGTAAAATTCAAAACATGACCTCAATTGACTTTACAGTCAGTTCAATCAAATCACTTCAGGTTAGGTTGGTTTAAGGTTTTCTATCTAAGGAAATCCAGCAGATTTGACTGAGTTGCTGGCTTGCAGACTTTTTTTTTTAAACTTCAAATCTGCATACATGTCATTTGAATTTCCAAACAAAAGAAGCAACTTCAGTGTTAATAATAAAGCAGGTGCGTCTCAGGGAGGCACAATGTGTACCAACTTTAATATTCCAAAAGATAATTTGGATGGCAGTGATTATGAAGCATTGGAAGCAGCTGTGCTCTCAGCGTTAGAAACGCTCTCAGCAGCAGGAACCACAGATAGCGGAACCAGGACAAACAGAAACCCTCAGCCTGACCTGATGCTCCCCACTGGCCCGCATTTCCTCCCTCCGCCAGACGCGTCCTGTTTCATCTTCCCTCCAAATTCCTGCTGACTCCACAAAGATAGGTGTCCTTCTAATCGAAGGCATCCAAACCAAAACCTTCCTTCATTTTCTGTCCACATCTAAATCAGCCAGCTGCTGAGTACTATAAATAAACAATTTAAACCTCAAAGAAAACTTATCAATAGTGTATGCAGAGGTGTTTATGGAGCATCTTTATCCTCCCTGTGGAGCACATCTGAGCCATCAGGAGGATCCAGGCCTGAGAATCAGCAGAAAGCTGAAGAACCAGGGAGGAAATGACCCAGGTCAGGTCACCACACCTTATTTCTGTGCCCTTAGACATTCTTTGTTAGCAACTGATATGATAAATAGTTTAAAGATATATTTATATTTCTGTATTGAAAAAGGCTTTTAAAATAAAAATTACGTTGGTTCCGATTATGAGTAATAAAACCTAAAAGAATGAAGGAACTTCCTTTAGTCAGTCGCCCTGATTACGCAACTTGCTGTTGGCACATTCTGCTACCAGGAAGTGGGCTTAAAATTCCCAAAGTGCTTATGAGAAGGAAAGAGGATTTGGTAGAAAATGCAGACATGCTCTGTCCTCTTATCACTTCCTGCTTCTGCAGAAGTCAGAGGTGGATCAATGATCTTCAGCTGTCAGTAGCAGGATCATCTCAGCTCCTCCTATGCTCAGACGCATTTTCTGCAGGGCAAAAGCTTCACTGCTAAATAAGGAAGACAGCTTCACAGATCCGTGTGTCATCTCTGAACCGGAACTGAAGGCAACGCCGGCAGCTGGGCTGATGTTGCACGAAGCAGTGAGAAAGACTTGTTTCAGCACTGGAAAAGGGATTCACTGACAAATCAGGAAAAGTTGGAGAGCAGCCCGAGGCAGCGCATTTAGAGGAGCTGAGAAAAGCTTGCAGAATCAGAGCAGATGTTTCACTCCGACAAGTAGGAAGGCTCTGATAACAGCACAGAGAAGGCAACTCAGACAGAAATTAATTCACGCAGAGCAGCACACTTAATAGTTGACAGAGAACAGTCTAATAGGAGAGCTAGCCAGGTAACACAGGTATACCAATAAAATGACCAAGCCAACTTCTGCTTACCTGTGCACAGATTCTTAAATTCCTCGTAGTCGGCCCCTGTTCCTCCAGGGAGAATCGTGGAGCCCTCATATTTGAATGCAGCCCTGCAGAAGGAGGAGCGCATTATTGTTGCACATTACATCAATACTTTAAGCTATAACTGAGTTTAATTCCTGAACAACAGTCTTAGAAAACATCTGAGAGATGCATCAGTAGAGATGAGTTTAAGTCAATGACAGGTTGATGGGTTCTGATAGGTGGTGGCTCATTCTGCTGCATCACTAAGAACTCCAGTTATTTTCTGTCACATGTTAACCAACAGGGTGAAGTTTATTAAAACTGCATAATAGATTAGGCTTTAATAAGAATCGACTGCAGAGTATATTATGATCTCTATAAAAAGGTGGGGTCCACTTCATAGAAAACCGGAAATTGGCACCAGCCAAGAAAGGCGCGATCAGTGCATCTCTCCTCAGACTGCTGGGACCACCACCTCCCCCTCAGCAGCAGACACAGATCAGCCATGTTTCTGTGACATCACAATAGCATCCAGCTCTATGAATACAGGACAAAGTAAATTACTTCTGCCCCACTGGGCCTCAGAATCAGCCAAAATGTAGAGCTGCAAAATGTCTGAGGCAGGAGGAGAAGGAGAGCTGCAGGTTCTTAACGTTCCTCCTTTTAAGTTATTAAAAAAAAAAAAAAATTTAAGTGCGACACAGAACATGCCTGACTCCTTATAATCTTTATTTGCTCCTTCAGCCTCTGCAACCAAGCTGCTCGTGTTTAAACCGCAGCATTAATCTCTCCCAATTAAAATTGAAATGTCATCCTCTGATTAATCTAATTAAAAAACATAATTAAGAGCATTTTCAGAAGCCGAAGAGCGTAACAGTTGACGATGAATCCGATTCCGTCGCACTTTATATCTGGGACCAGTGTCTGTTTCTTTTTTAGTGAGAAAATAAATAAAATGATGCGATTTTTGAATGGACTTACCAGCTGGTTTCCGTGTTATCATCTCTAACATCGTTATACGCTTCTCTGCAAGCTTCCTTATCGATCTGAGTTGCCATCGTTGATGAAGATAGTAGTCGGTGGGGAAATAAGCCTTAAATCGGAGCGAACCGTGTTTGGGTCAAACGGCAGAAACAAGTGTTTAATTGAAGCGGTGGATGCTGCGCATCGGAGAGGCTGTGCGCCGAGAGGAGGACGGGAGTCTGCGGGAGCTGGTGCGGGGCCTGGCTGAGTTAACGGACCGCGGCTCCTCTGATAGAAACTGGGCTCATTTCCTGGATGGTTCCGCTTTATGGGCGGTGTTGATGTTAGTCAATCAGGCTGCGGCACACTCGGTTCCAGACAGGAGACACTGTGAGCTCTCCTCCTCCTTCTGGCCGCTGGCAGATCGCAGTAAATTACAACAAACACACAGCAGTGGCTTCCGGAAAAGACCCTTCAAAATAAAGTACACATTTGTATAGCTGTGACGCAGACATAGGCTAATATACCAATAATATTTGACCTATTATTATTGTATTGAAAATGTCTGTATTTAATTACTTTGACCTTGAAAATGTGCATGTTACTGCCAAGGCAAAAAATAAAAAATAAAAAAAAATACTATTATTACATCTTTGATTTTGTGGTTTTTCTTAGATGGTTTTCCTTTAAACTGAAAAAGTCCTTAAATTATTTTCTAATATAACCTCCCAAAGAAGATCCATTACTGGTTTACAGGGGGTTAACTAGTGTTTTTTCTATGGAATGTGCCCTATAGCTTCCTAGTTGGTCCAAGGTTCAAAATGAAGAGGCTTTATTTCATTGGGAAACTTAGGAAACAATCCACCTTGGTTTCTAGAATGTTACATTACAAAACCTTACTCAATGTTTTCTAGTATCTTTTAAAATGTTTATTCCCTTTATACTGAACCTGCACGGCAGGAAATGTGATCTTAATGTTCTTATGAGGTCACAGGACAATTTTAAGTCATAATATCTAAGGTTGACCTCTAGGGAACTAGAACAGATTATTTCCTGAAGAGTTTGCTTAGGTCATAACATCTTTCACCTCCATGTTCAGGTAACATTCTCTGATGCTTACATACTGTCCACCAGTCAGGAGCCTTTAGAGAATGCTTTTTGAAGGTTTTTTTTTTTTTTTTTTTGATTTGGTAGGTCCAATTCTGACTTAGGAAAAAAACAGACTTTGTCTAGAATAATATAAATTATGGGTTGTATGCAAAACTCCAATGCTTCCTGAACTTCAGCTCTTTTGTTTCCTGTCTTTCATCACTGGATGGACTGATTAATCCAGATGTGCGTTGCCATGGTTACTGAGACAATGCACACCTGGATTAATCAGTTCATTTGTATAAAAAGACAGGAAACAAAAGAGCTGCCTTAGGTTCAGGAAGTAGTGGGGATGTGCATAGAGCCCATTGGATTTTCAATTATGTAATAAGCCATTTAACAATTGTGCAATTTAAATAATGACATTGTAGTATAATTAATATTTGAATGATGTATTGCATAAATAAATAAATGCATTTTAAAATAACCTGTAATTATTTTCTTAAAGAAATATTTGAATCATTTAATTGGGTATTTTTTAAATTCAATTCAATTCAATTCAGTTTATTTATATAGCGCCAAATTCACAACACATGTCATCTCAAGGCACTTTACAGTTCAACCAGATCATCCAGTCAAAATTGTACATTCTATAATTTCATTATGTGATATTTAATGATGTGTTAGATATATAACAAATATTTTTCAAATAACATTTAATCATTCAATTTATGATTTAAAAATTGATTAGTAACCATTATGCACACTTATATTCAATTGTGTGTTTCATAATTTCATGATATAAATCTAATACTCAAATAATATGTTAGTTAAATACATAAAAATACATCTAATTATTTTAAATTTTGAATCTTTTAAATAGTTTGAAGGGGTATTTATTTAATAGTGCATTTCTTAATTCTATGGTATATCTAAGTTTTGAACCATTTTTCGATACGTAAATGTTCCCATGATTTATTTCAGGGGAAACTTACCATTATATAGTTCAAGATATATTTTGGCTTTCCATATAGGCCATAGGCTGAAGCTCAAAATGAGGCTAGAAATAGGATTTCGCTCCACTAACCTGGGGACTACTTTTCAATAGCAGTTTTCCAATCTTAAATATGTACTCGAGCTGGGAAAAAAAGTTCTCCATGGGATACCTGCCAGTATTTGAGAAAATGGGTGCCAAAGGTGGCAGTTTACCCAAAAAAGTGACAAATTTGGGTCTTCTACCATTTTCAAACCCTTGTAACTTTTTTATTATTAAGGCTATCAGACTCAGAATTTAGATTCCCACAGAGATTCATACTTACTCAGAGCTTATATAGCGGCAATGTCCTGCGTGCTTTAAGTAAGGAGTTATTCTAAATGAAAAAATACACTTTTTAACAATTTCACAATCTCCCAAAATATATCTTTATTGCACATGAAAACTGCAATTCTTTGAATTTTCAATTGAAAAACTCTAATAGCAAGATATCCTTTTGTGTCTGGTTAACTAATTATTATGAAAAGTGGTGTGAATTTTATCACCTAGCAGACCAGTTACAATATTGGACGCAAAATTTTAGGAAATCACTGAAACACAGCTAAAATTTGAACAATGAAAACTAGGCACAAAGACATTTCTGTTTTTAAACAATCACTTTTATTAAAATTAACATTAACCTTGTTAGATAATGTCAACTCATCACTTACACCTATGCACCAAGCAAGTGAATTATACAATTCAATTGGCACAATCTTTCTAGCTGAGGAAATATTTAGATCCTCAGATGTAGGAGGCCAATTGGCACTGATGTTAGGGGCACTCTTAACTGCTTGTTTAAGAGTTATACCTGCACTATAAATGGTTCTGGTACAGCCTCATTGTGCTGCATATGTACCACTTTCCTGAACTGTCTCTCCACCACTCGACAAAGTCTCTTGCGATCCTGATGACTCAGTTTCAGTTGATGAACCCTTGTTGAGAAGTCCTGTAGCTTGTGTAAATACCATTTCACTCAGGTTTTTCCTCGGAGGCTTGTAGAAATTTAGTTGGGAAAAGTCTTGCCTCAGTCTTTTCTTCAGAAGATCTGATCTGTGAAAAATTGACAAGGAATAATAAATATATGCTGATGTGAATAATCCATCCATCCCACTTTATCCTTCATGGGGTCGCGGGGGTTTCTGGTGCCTATCTCCAGCGTTCACTGGGCGAGAGGCGGGGTACACTAGCCTGACGTAGTCCTACTCAATTCTAGTCAGAATGAGTCTGATGCTGCTCCATAGAGCTGTGATTATGGGGCGTGTTTCGAACGAACCAGGAAAAAAAATGCCTCTGCACTCAATTGGATAGACCTACAACCAATAAGAGCAACGGAGTGCGTGACGTATCTTAAGCGAGGCATAGTTGTTGTCCACAAAAATCAAAGTGTGCAGTTGCATGCCTAGAATAAGAAGATGAGACTTGATCGCGTTTCTCTGTTCCTCTTTTAAAATTAATTTGCTGTCGATATCTTCTAGAACAGACCTAATAGCAGAATCTACTCACCTCAACTCTCCAGCGGCAGCCATTGTTGTTGTCACCCAAGCCCGCTTTGGTCACGTGGTTGATACTGTTGATCATCTGTCCATCATCGTATAAAGCCCGCCCTGACAATTTGATTGGATCGCCTGACAGTGGGCGATAATACTCGCGCTACTATGGAGCAGAGCCAGACCGAACTTCCCCGACCTCAAACTTTGTGGGCGGGACTAAGTTCGGAATGGCACCCAGGCTAGGGGTACACCCTGACAGGTCGCCAGTCTGTCGCAGTGCAGCACAGAGGCATACAGGACAAACAACCATTCACACCTAAGGACAATTTAGAGAAGCCAATTAGCCTTACAGTCATGTTTTTGGACTGTGGGAGGAAACTGGAGTACCCGGAGAGAACCCCCACATGCTCAGGGAGAACATGCAAACTCCATGCAGAAAGACCCAGGGTTGGATTTGAACACAGGACCTTCTTGCTGCACCATTGTGCAGCCCTGATGTGAATAATATCAAAATCTATTAATGAATCATAATTACCTGTCACTTCCTTGACCATGGTGTTCTCGTATCATTTTCTGGAACAGGGAGGAGAGCTTTTTCATCCTGAAGATTTCTTGTTTTTTAATCAACTGTGCCCAAATTCACAAAATTCATTCTGTGTACACAGTGGCATACTCCCAGGCTTCTGGCATCCTGTGTGAAACAATGCAAAATACAGATGAGTTAAAATGCTTACTCAATCTTAAAATTAACAATGATAGAATATCTCATTTCATACAAATTTATGGTTAAAATGTTTTATTTAAAACTGCATCCAAATGTGTATTCTACATTTTTTACTACAATATAATTTCTCTATAAACTGGGCTTCATTTGTAAGAATAATCAACTTTCAAAAATGTTTAAGCCCAGAATGTAACCCTACCATCAATATATGGTTCACTCTCAAGTATTTGTATTTCACAAATATTCTACTTGAATTATCTGAAATTTACCTTTCATCACTTGTTGTAGCCCCCAGAAATCTTGTATATTCTTTGTAGCATCTTTTCCACTTACAACCTTGAGGATGGATTCATCCGTTTGCAGTTCAGTTGCTTTAACCAAACTCCCTAGCAAAGAGAGAGTTAAAAAAGTTCAATCATAAACCAGCTGCCAACAAATAATATCAAATACTTTTTCTCTGTTTTACGAGACTGAACTGGTAGTTGGATGACAAATTTAAAATCTAACCATTATTTGACAAATGAATTAATTGCCTATCATCACTTCACGTTCATAATAATGCCTTTTATTATTTTTGAGGCCCTACACATAGCCTTCATACGCTTACTTCACAATGAAAAGAGCAGGCTTGGGCTGGCACCAATTACACATGCATTTTTTTAAATCAACATATGTATAACTTTTGCTTTTGGTTATAAGCCACAAACAAAGATGCAATCTGCAAATGATCTACTCACCAGCATTTATAGTTTCTGCTTGGACCATTTTATCTTTCTTTGTCTTGTGTCCTTCCTTCACAAAGCGGTCAGCCCTCTTGCAAATTATACAGACAGCAGGTAGTACATTGCCAGACCTCAATGATTTAGTCGTGGATCTCAACTGTTTTGACAATGGTGGCCGGCTTGTCGTGGACATGGTTGTGGAAGACTCGTGATCAGAATCAGAACCATTGTTGTCACCACCATATGCTCCCCGTTTTTCTGCTAGTTTTTCAGCACTGGCAATTCGTTTCTTATCAATGAAACGCCTATAACAAGTTGGATGAAAACCAAGTTTTTTCCCCCCAAGAAGCCAGAAAGAGTCTTCTGAACAAGCCAGGGTTGACGTGGAATCGTCATTGTTATTTCTGGCGGACTCATCGTGTACACATACAGCCTCTGCCAACGCGCGGTCGATTCCGTCAATTTCTAGCCACTTACGGGCACATACAACCAGCTTCTTCCAACGAACAACTGTGTCCGTTCTTTGTCCATCGATGATATGTGTGTGATGCATATATAATCCACATTTTTCTTGCGTTTTCTGTCTGATCCAACGGGAACGCTCTGCTCCATGGGGGCCGCCATGTTTGTTGTTGTACTCCTCTTTCCGCTTCTGAAGTGGAAGAGCGTACCTGAAGGACGCGCTCTGATTGGCTAACGGCTAGGCGGATTGATTCGAGCATAGATTAACGGTGTGATCAGGCTACCGATATAGTTACACTTTTAAGTAATTACTGTAAAAAATACTGGCGCAAAGTGATTGGAGAACTTTTGGTTATGGGCTCAAAATGCACTTAGGATTTTATTGTAGTTGTCATTTAGTAGTCCCTAAATAGGTGGAGCGAACCTGAACGATACAGGCTTCAGCCTATGGCCTAATATACCTCAGGGATGACATCACAATGATAGTGGAAACCATCTCATGATCCCCCCCATTTGGCGTCCTGGGATCCTGGGGGGTCAGTCCCGATCGCCACTTTGAGAATTGCTGCTCCAGAGAGCCTCCTGACCCCTTTCATCACTGGCCTCCTGTTCATTTGTTAATGGATTAGATTCTTAGTTTATTCTTGGGTTCATAACTATTATACACTGTGATCTACAGAACTATATGAAGGCTGCAGAATAGGCCACTTCCTCTGTTATCCTACTTGATTTGAAATCCACCTTAGTTAAAAGAGAAAACTGAAACCACAGTGTTTGAAATCCTATATTTAAAAAAATATAAATATTTAGCCTTTATTCTGAAGGACAAACGAGTCATTTCCGGTTGTTGTTTTACAAAATACCTCAACTTTACATAGAGTCATTTAATTTTATTTATTTTGATTTATCCATATTCAAATTCAGAAAATATTGCACACTCTGCAATGTTTTTAATCAGACCACCTCAGGTCAAACAAAGATCTCCTCTGTTCACATCATTAATAATTACTCCGTGGTTTGATACCAGGGTAGAAAGCAGAGCTTCAGGGCCTCGTCCAGTTTAAAGGCAACTGATGATGGCTGCCTCTCTCCTGTCCACCAGTTTCACCAGCTGGTCGGAAAATAAGCAGAGATGACCACCAACTAAAGGGATGTCACCAACTACACCAGTCTGCCACCTGCTGGTGCAGCCTGAGCACACAGAGCCATTACCTCCATCCTTGTATATCAGTCCATTAAACATCATTACTAATTTTTCATTAATGCATATTTTTCATTAATGCACCTTGCTACAGAGCTGTCCTCAAACTCCCTATACCCCCATCTGTACACCCATGACTCATCCGGGTATTTCTGCAGGTGACTGGATCCCTGAGCTGAAAAGCCTAAAAAGGAATAGTGAGCGTACAGTTTCTCTATGTGAAGGTAAAAACTTAACTTTTATCATTGCATCATTGCATGAATGTTTTTAGATAAAAACATTCATGCAACGCTTCATTAAAAAAAGCATTTTTATTTTAGTCTATTATTTATTTAAGCGTGTGTCTGGAAAAATAGATGAATTAAAAAGGATGAAAAAAAAATCCTGATAAATATTTTATTATAGTTTAAATATCCTTAACTAACACAACCTCACACTGGTGGGATTTATTTCCAACAGAAAAACCGGTTGTTCTGTTTTCTGTGATTGTTGCCTTCAGTCATTTTTCAACACTTTGGGAAAGTTTTCCTGTCTTGAACGCCCACATCATATGAAACAGCTGATTTCAAAATATGTGACGTCAGTGACAACATCCGGTTAAGATAGTTGATTTCAAAATAAACCACCAAGAATAAGACTAAAGAAACAAAACAATTATTTACATGATAAATATTTCATCTTGTTTTATAGCAACATGTAGAAATAACTTTGGTCTTACTTGTTTAATTAACTTTTTTTATTTTTTTTTATTGTGTTTCTGCAGGCGGGAATTGTCAAGAGTACTGGATGCATCACCATGGCAACAGCCTCCTATGGCAACCTGCTAGATACCAGTTTCTCTCTTCCGACAGAACCACAGCCTCATCCTCCTGAAATTGCAGTCTATTTTACTCCGTCTGATGTTGAAACACATCGTATTGTTTTATATATATTTATCGGTCTCCGCCAGTCACGTGACATTTGTTGCTAAGACGCCATTTTTGGTGGAAAAGGCGTAGTGTAAACAACCGCAGCATAGCTAAACGAAGGACTAAAGGATTGAGTTTGTTTCTCTGACTATATGGAAAAAAGTAAGCAGAATGCGAAATTACCGTACAGGTGTCGTGCCAAGGTAGTTATCCCTGCGAAAATTTGTATCCCCTCGTCGGGAGCGCGCACGGAGTAGGAAGAATAACCCGACTTAACTCCGCCTAAATTCCAACGTGCAGAACTTGAAATTTGAAAGGTTTTACGTGTATGAAAGTTGAGCTTTACTGTTTTATTCTTTACTTCACGTGTTATAGCAGAATATCGCCAGTGATATTGATTTAAAACTGATTATAAAACACAAACGTTTGCTTGAAAGCTGGTCGCTGACAGCAGTGTCTACTCCTCCATCTGAAAGCAAACAGATCCTTGTTCTTTTCCACACGTTCATTAAAAAAAATCTCTCATTGTTTCACAGTATCCAAATGTTCTCATCCCATTAAAAACTGTTGTAAACCATATACTTGTAATAAAAATAAAATAGAAAATGGAGTGCACGTGTAATCATTAAAGACTATATGCAGATGGAAAATAATTTTTTCCTGGTTGAAATTTAGTACTTAAATCTATATTTGTGTTTATAGTAACGTACAATTTATCTATGTTGTACTATTCTTAATAAACAGTTTGTCTTCTAACATCAGCCGTTTTATTTCATCCCATTTTGCCAGAATTGGCAATATGGGATAAAATAAAACCTGCTGTAATCTGTTCCCCCTGTCTCAATCAGACAAAAAAGGCCCCAGCTTTTTTATTTTTGGCTTATAAGCATCTTTTATGATGACAATTTATTCCTGAAACTTTGGATGTGATGGACCTTTATTTCTTAAAGTTATAAGGGGGGAACAAATTATAGCAGGCCACCTGCTGTAATCTGTTCCCCCCTGTCTAAATCAGGCAAAAAAGGTCCCAGCTTTTTCATTTTTGGCTTATAAGCTTACAAACCTCTTTCTGTGGTTCTGTGGATTTTTGTCTCAGCTAGAACTTCGGTTCTTTTCACATCATGACACAGGAACCTTTTACAGACAGCAGAGTGTGGAGACCTATAGAAAATTACACAGATAAAGCTCATTTGACAGATAAACTGAAGACACCACTATGTCTCTATGTTCATCGAGCTTCAAAAAGAAAGAAAGAAAGAAAGAAAGAAACAAACAAACAAACAAACATTATTTTGAAAATCCTTACCGGAAGTCGCACTGTTTAGCCTGCAGCTAACGGAGAACTCGTTTGAAACTTGGCTAATGTGCAAGAGTAGAGGAAGGAGAGTCCTGGACTGAACCTCCAGAGTGTCCCCTAAAGAATAAAATGTGTTGCTTCATCTTTTGTTACCACCGCAGGTAAGAAGAGATGTCCTCAGTCTCTGCCGTCCTGTGTGTCTGCTGTCCTCTGTCTCTGCCGTCCTGTGTCTCTGCCGTCCTGTGTCTCTGCCGTCCTGTGTCTCTGCCGTCCTGTGTCTCTGCCGTCCTCAGTCTCTGCCGTTCTCTGTCTCTGCGGTCCTGTGTCTCTGCCGTACCTTGTCTCTGCCATCCCTTGTCTCTGCCGTGCTTAGTCTCTGCCGTCCACAATCTCTGCGGTCCTGTGTCTCTGCCGTCCTCAGTCACTGCCGTCCTGTGTGTCTGCCGTCCTCAGTCTCTGCCGTCCTGTGTGTCTGCTGTCCTCTGTCTCTGCCGTCCTGTGTCTCTGCCGTCCTGTGTCTCTGCCGTCCTCAGTCTCTGCCGTTCTCTGTCTCTGCGGTCCTGTGTCTCTGCCGTACCTTGTCTCTGCCATCCCTTGTCTCTGCCGTGCTTAGTCTCTGCCGTCCACAATCTCTGCGGTCCTGTGTCTCTGCCGTCCTCAGTCACTGCCGTCCCTTGTCTCAGCTGTCCTCAGTCTCGGCCGTTCTCTGTCTCTGCGGTCCTGTGTCTCTGCCGTACCTTGTTACTGCCATCCCTTGTCTCTGCCGTCCTCTGTCTCTGCCTTCCTGTGTCTCTGCCGTCCTCAGTCTCTGCCGTCCTCAGTCTCTGCCGTCCTCTGTCTCTGCTGTCCTGTGTCTCTGCTGTCCTGTGTCTCTGCCTTTCTGTGTCTCTGCTATCCTCAGTCTCTTCCGTCCTCAGTCTCTGCCGTTCTCTGTCTCTGCCTTCCTGTGCCTCTGCTTTCCTCAGTGTCTGCTTTCCTCAGTCTCTGCTGTCCTCTCACTCTGCTTTCCTCTGTCTCTGCTTTCCTCTGTCTCTGCTTTCCTCAGTCTCTTCCGTCCTCAGTCTCTGCTGTCCTCTCACTCTGCTTTCCTCTGTCTCTGCTTTCCTCAGTCTCTGCTGTCCTCTCACTCTGCTTTCCTCTGTCTCTGCTTTCCTCTGTCTCTGCTTTCCTCTGTCTCTGCTTTCCTCAGTCTCTTCCGTCCTCAGTCTCTGCCGTTCTCTGTCTCTGCCTTCCTGTGTCTCTGCTTTCCTCAGTCTCTGCTGTCCTGTGTCTCTGCTGTCCTGTGTCTCTGCCTTTCTGTGTCTCTGCTATCCTCAGTCTCTTCCGTCCTCAGTCTCTGCCGTTCTCTGTCTCTGCCGTTCTCTGTCTCTGCTTTCCTCAGTCTCTGCTTTCCTCAGTCTCTGCTTTCCTCAGTCTCTGCTTTCCTCAGTCTCTGCTTTCCTCAGTCTCTGCTGTCCTCTCACTCTGCTTTCCTCTGTCTCTGCTTTCCTCAGTCTCTGCCGTCCTCTGTCCCTGCTGTCCTCTGGGAACACCAGAATCACTGACAGTAGTTCTGATCCTTGTGGTGGGTCCAGTTCTAATAATGAACATGTAAGCGTGAAAATGATCAGTTGACTGAACAGTTGACATGATTCTGGTGTTATGAGGAAATCTGTCACCCGTCATAAACTGTGACCCAAGGGGACGCTTGCATGCATTTCTCAATGGTATACATTGAGACTTTAGTTTTAAGGTATGAATCCTGTGAAGTTAGGTTTAGTAGGTTGCAGGCTGATGCTTGAGTCATAATATATGACATGTCACATGCATTATTTGATGCACTGGACTTCTCCCACTGGATGTCAGTGGGTTTTGGGATTCCGCCATCAGACTCTGGGACCTGGAATTTCAAATCAAATAAAAAATATATATATAATCTGAAAAGAGAACTTTTGATCACTCAGTTGGGTTCTGGTTCTCCTCAGGTAAGACGATTCTGACATCTCCGGTTTGGGAGCAGAATAATAACAGAGGAGTAAACCAACTCATGTTGTGAATCAAACTGTAAAGTAATTATTTTAGGTTGCAACTCCAGCTGTGATCCGAAATCCTGAATGGGCTTTGCTTCCCAGTCCTGCTCAGGCTGCATTTTTCTATTCATCTTTCTTTGAATATGCAGCAGTCTGTGAATGAGCTAACGGTTTCCTGTCCCCAGTGACTGTCAGAAGCAGAAACATTTGAACCAATCAGAGCTCTTTGGACCTCACCTGAAGAACCTCTTACTGATGTTGGACCTGTAGACTCAGCGTATCTCCGTCTGCTTGCCTAACAGCAGGTACATTTTTGTTTTTCAGATGAATCCTGTCTGACGGAACCTTATGGACAGACTGGGCTACATGCGTCGACCCTGCAGGGTCAGCGAATCCCCCAAGGTCAGTGATTGAAATCTGGACGTTCTGGGAGGAGAATATTTAGTTGTGTCTATATCAGATCTCTGATCAGTCCATTGTTGCTGGCAGATCTTCCGCTCCACGGACCAGGCTGTTGAGGTGCTGCAGGGCTTCAACGACCAGCGGCAACAAAACCGCTTCTGTGACGTAGTGCTGGTTGCCGACGGCCAGCGCTTCTCTGCACACCGGGCCCTTCTGGCCATCTCCAGCCCGTACTTCCATGCCATGTTCACCCTGGGTATGAAGGAGGAGCACCAGCAGGAGGTTAGTGGTCACGCTCCTCCATCATTCCATCCATTTCATTTACCAGCAGACCCCAGCATGACGCATTCACCTCCATGCTTCAGTCTTGTGTTTTATACCCTAGAATTTGAAACTTTGGATAGTTTCTATGTAGTGCGAAGGAATCCAGATGGATGCAGATAGAGATGAAGCTTCCAGAGGTTAATCTTTTTTTTTTTCCATTTGTCAAAGCAAACGCGGTAAACTGGACTGATCTAGGAAGTAAAAGGGGAGCATTGACAGATCTGAGAGAGACCGGTCCTCTTCTGTCCACAGGTGGAGTTGGTTGGGATGTCCTACGAGGGTCTGAAGGCTGTGGTGGACTTCCTGTACAGCGGGGAACTTCTGTTGGATGGAGGAAACATCGACTGCGTGCTTGAGGCTGCTCA
The DNA here is from genome assembly GCF_016077235.1 of Cyprinodon tularosa. Taxonomy (NCBI): domain Eukaryota; kingdom Metazoa; phylum Chordata; class Actinopteri; order Cyprinodontiformes; family Cyprinodontidae; genus Cyprinodon; species Cyprinodon tularosa. The sequence goes on along the minus strand of NW_024039044.1, from coordinate 954,542 downwards.
CCTGCTCCAGGTGAGGCCAGTTCAACAGATTACAGCAGACAGGTAGACCACATGAGAGGAACCACCACCAGCTGGATCTAGCTTCCATCAGAAGCTCATCAGTCAGGGTTGGTGTGGTGAGACCTGCCTCTGTATCCCTCTGGAAGTCTCCATGTGGATTTATTATCACAACCAATCAGAGCGTCAGTTAAATAAGCCAAACATCACCAAATGCAACAGCTTTTATCTACAGGCTCCAACCTGCTAAATCTGATCAGCCTTACGTTTGCTTTGGAACTGCAGCTTGCAGATTTACTGATGGAACCATTTATGGTGGTGGTTATAGATCGAGGATGCAGACTTCCTGCTGTGTCTGCAGGTACAAAGGGTGGTTCCCAAATAATGGAAAAAATTAATCGATCCATCCACTACCAAGATGCATTGATATTTATCCATCTGATGAGGTTTTGGTACCAAAAACTGAAGCTGTAAAAACTACTAAAGCCCAAAGAAAACCCCTGAAATAAGCTCTGTTGTTGGATTAGCCTCTTTAAAAGCCCACACTAAAGGAAAGGACGGTTCCTTAGTACTTTAAGTCCAGATATTGAGCCTTTTTTTTGTTATTAAAGTCCAGTTAGGAGGTCAATAACAGGAGATGATTATTCACTACCTGCTTTGTTTTTGATCTCCAGCTGTGGCGCACGGTGGACTTCTGCTGCCAGTACCTGGAGCGGGAGGTGAGCGAGGAAAACTACCTGTACCTGCAGGAGCTGGCGCAGCTCTACAGTCTGGAGCGCCTCGACAGCTTCATCGACCACTTCATCCTCGCTCGATTCGCCACTCTCTCTTTCACTCCTGACTTTCTTCAAAACGTTCCCCTGCACAAGCTCTCCTCCTACCTCTCCAGCAGCCAGGTAAGACCGCTGCAGTCATCCTCTTATCCTCATCCATGCAGCAGTTTATTAGGAAGCCCGCTCTGGTTCTCCATCAGGTCCAGCATGACAGCGAGCAGGCTCTTCTGCAGGCGGCTCTGCAGTGGCTCGGACAGAGCCCGGAGCAAGCTCTCCACGCCAAAGAGCTCCTGTCCCATATTAGGTTCCCGCTGATCCCGATGGAAGACCTGGTGAGCCTGGTGCTGCCGGCGGTGCGGGCCCTGCTGCCTGAGGGGGCCGGCTGTGAGCAACTGGTGGAGGAGGCGTTGGGGTACCACGCCCGGCCAAGCGCTCAGCCACTGCTCCAAACATCAAGAACCACACTGAGGGGAGGGGTGGAACAGCTCCTGCTGATTGGAGGAGAGGTACTGATGGATGCCAACGAGCACGGTTGGATTAAAAAAGTTACAAGTTTCTTACTGTCAGTGGATCTGTTCTACATAGTGATGTTAGGCTATGTCTGCTCGACACAGCTTTGGCCTTTTTGAAGTAGAATCGTGCTGAGAAGTGTTTCGAGTGCACCCCAGGCACGTGAACGTCGCACGCAAAGCATCTTTACGTCAGACTTGTGTTAAGCTTCACAGTAAATTTGAATAATCTCGTTGTGTTAATACTACTGGAGCATTTAGATGCATCAGAATCATGGCTCAAACAGCGGGTTTTCCCATTTACAGTTTTATTCAAAGACAGAAAGAAATTTTAAATTTATGTCTACTTTAGAATTGATTCAGAATAGTTTGTCACATACATAAATCTAAAATAGACGGAGACACGCACATTACAGACACACATCTATACCCACCTCAGTCATCCACTGAATAATATATAACAGATATTTCTTCACACAGCAAATCTAAACAGTTATTTATGCTTCTCTATTAATGTGATCATCTTCATCTGTCAGAACCAGAACAGGAACGTGAAGAACCTGTGGGAACTACTGGGGAGCAGAGTTGGTTTGAATCATTTAAAATATCAGAACAATTTAAAAGGATTATATGTTTTTATATAGTTGTAGGTGCAGCCCACCCAAATAACAGGTCGCATTGGCTGAGAAGTTTCCACTGTAATAGAGCCTGGAAACCAGGATGGATTAGAGCTTGGAGCCATAGTCATAGGAGCACACAGTGATATAACTGTTAGGCATCAGAAAAGCTGTTTATCATATTGCAGTTTTACTGGTCAGATATTAGTTCTTTTTATTATTCATTTATTTAGTCATTATCAATATTATTATTATTATGGAAATAAACCAGTTCAAGTGTGAAATATGCAGGGATATCCGCTCAATTGTAGTTCTGAAAATTATCCAGCAGATGCCGCCATTCTAAACAGTTTTAAATGTATCGAGCATGGTATCGAATTCTAGAGGATTGTGTCAAATTTGGTTTAGTGATTCACTGGGCTTGGATCCCTGCATAGGATGAGCCTTAAATTAAAGTGTGACTCACTCCAAAAAACAACTTATTTGCAGATAAACAATATAAATGGTGCCTGTGGGGTGTAAATTAAATGTTTAAAATGTTTTTATTGCTTGTTTATTTCTGTAATTTTGACTTAAAACAGTGACAGTGTTGCCCTCTCAGGATAAATGCTGGTCTTTGCGTTTGATTTATTTATATTATATTTATATTAATTCAATGGTACATTATGGTACAAGCTTTCTTAAAGGAATAGTACACCCAAAACATTATTAGCCTTCATTTTCTACTTACCCCCATGCTGAACAACACTCTGGAGTACTTTTTTGATATCTCAAATGCATCTGGAGATCTGGGAGGCTTCTTGCTGTCTGCTGACATTCAAATAATGGAGGTCTATGGTACCCGAGGCAGAAAGGTCCATAAAAGTCCACAAAAACGTGTCAATATTCCTCCATACTGCTCGTCCAATGTATTCCAAGTGTCCTGAGTGGGTAGCATCCAGAATTTACTCGAAACGAAGTCATTTAGAATGTTTTTAGAGCATAAACAGTAGTGTATAGGATTTCCTGAAAGCGCGCGCTGGCGCGTTTACGACGCTACGGAAGCCGGCAGACCAAACCAGATGAAAGTGCGCATTCAGCGTCTGCTCTGACGATAATGCAAGCGTAGAAGAAGAAATGTGCTGTTTACCTGTGCAAAGAAAGAAACAACGAAAGAAAAAATGTCTGAGGACTTCAGTGCTGAGGAAGAGCATGAGTTTTTTGCCGAGCTGAATGCGCTGGTTTGGTCTGCCGGCTTCCGTAGAATCGTGAACGCGCTTTCAGGAAATCCTATACACTACTGTTTATGCTCTAAAAACATTCTAAATGACTTCGTTTCGAGTAAATTCTGGATGCTACCCACTCAGGACACTTGGAATACATTGGACGAGCAGTATGGAGGAATATTGACACGTTTTTTGTGGACTTTTATGGACCTTTCTGTCTCGGGCACAATAGACCTCCATTATTTGAATGTCAGCAGACAGCAAGAAGCCTCCCAGATCTCCAGATGCATTTGAGATATCAAAAAAGTACTCCAGAGTGTTGTTCAGCATGGGGGTGAGTAGGAAATGAAGGCTAATCATGTTTTGGGTGTACTATTCCTTTAAGTGTAAACAGCACTGATGAACATCCTGCGGTAGATGAGGGAGGCTCTACAGGGACAGTCACTTAAACCTTCAACTCTGCTGACATATTGAATAATTCAACAACATTCATTTAAATTATGAGAATTATTAACAAAAATTATTTAAAATAGATTGAATTATGCAATGACATCACATTTCATCTTGGATTTTATAATTGAGAATAGAAGTTTATAATAATTGAATAATTTGGAATGAGGTCAAATTAGTTTTCAAACTGATTTAGAGCAAATGGATTTAAAGCAATTTACACTGTGATTCCAAACTTAAATAAAACTTATTTTGGTTAAAAAGATTTTTTAAAGAACACTTTTCGTTTAGATAATTGATTTCGTTTTTTTAAGTTATGCACTTTTTCTTGAGGGATTATTTCAGCCAGGAGGCGTTGTAGGCGGTGTTTAGGTCGATATGAATTACCTCTGTTAGGACAGAGGAGATAATGGCTAGCAGATGTGAGGGAATTTGTTTAAAAAGACTTCTCAGTCATATTTGAGTAACTAAATCTAATAAGCTGATCAGAAAACACAAAAACATTAACATCATGTTAGGTCTTAAATCTTTATTTAAATAAAGTTTGTCATAAGGTTATAAATGACACTTGTAAAAGCTTAGCATCTGCTTCAAGACTGCTATACCAGCGTTATTTGCTTAGGTCAGTTTTTAAAACTCAGTAAAATCAGATATATTTAAATAATCTAATCCAAATTGTGTTGCTCTCATCGCTGCTGGACCCTTTAACCTTTGATTATATCTGTTGAGAGGGAGGTGAGGGGTTTCTGGTGGTCTGGAGAAGCTTAGCTTCTCAGCTTGTCTCAGAGTGGCCAGCCCGTCTGGGAAGGTTTGCTGACTCTTGTCAGCGGATAAAGGAGTGCTTTGTATGGAGAACACTGGGTTTTCCAGGGAGCATCTGCAGAGGATGCAGCGGTGTCTTGGAAACTCCCTCCTTATTAGTGTTCTGAAAGGATCTCATCTTTCAGTCTGAAAATACACTTCCTAATAATAATAATTGAACTAACATTGGAGAAATTCCCTCTCTGCATTTAACCCATCCGCTTGGGGAGCAGGGTGCTGCCATTGGGTGGCACCCGGGGGGGCAGTGTGGGGTGAAGTGTTTTGCTCAGGAACCCAGAGTGGAAGCAGTGGGATTCGACGCGGTACTTGCAATCTTCGCAGAGTATAAGCACACTGATCTAACCCTCTAGGGCCAACACTTCCCTAAAAACTGGGTTAAGAGCACACACCTGGTGTTAATCCTTCACAACTTGGGCGTATTCTTGCAACTCTTGTTCAATGGGTATTCACCCCCGAAGACTGTTTCTTGGCAGTACAGCATCCTTGTCCAACCCATGCTCAATAGTTAAGCCGTGCACATGTTCATCTCATAGCTATCACAGAGGCCTTTAAGCCCATGATTGAGATTAGGTAAACTCCTGACTATTTGATATAATATATCTGGGTGGAAACGTTTGGTCAGTCAGTGAGGACCAAGGTTGGGTTTGTAGACCTATGGTGTTGGTTCTCTATGAAGAGGTCCCTGTTTCTCTGGTTGTTAAGGTGTTTGAGCGCGGACAGGAGCTGAGTGCCAACGTCTGCTGGCTGGACAGCGAGACAGGAAGCTGGGAGCTGGAGACGGAGCTTCCAGCCCGGCGCAGCCACCACTGCCTGGCCGTCCTAGGAGGCTTCATCTTCGCTGCAGGCGGAAGCTCCTCCAGGGACAACGGAGGAGATGCTGCTTGTAACCTGCTGTACAGATACGACCCACGACTCAACCTGTGGACCATGGTGAGGGGACAACCAACCTCCTTGTGGTAGATGGTCTTCTTTTTGCGTTCTGCTCCATTACAGTGTGACATTTCCCAGGGAGCTCCGATGAACCAGCCGCGGGTGGACTTTTACCTGGGAGCTGTGGGAGAGTCCCTGATCGCCGTGGGAGGCAGAAATGGCAGCGGAGCGCTTTCGTCTGTGGAGATTTATCATCCTGCTAAGGACTGCTGGTCCTACGTAGCACAACTCCCCAGGTAGGACAACCTATCTGTTGCGTCTTCTGCTTTTTAAGCAAAATATCAGGATCTCCTCTGGCATTTTACAGTCAGTTAGAGGTTTTCACAAAATCCAATAACAAAACACTTGAGGAGAAATGACCAACTACCTCCAGAGGTCCTCTGATCAGTAACCCGATCTGGCCTCAGAGGAGAACAATCAGTTTCATGGAGACCATGAAGGTTCTTCGTGGAAGAGAGAAATAATTAGAGGACCATGGTAACTCTGGAGGAGCTGCAGAGATCCACAGCTTAAGAGACGGAATCTGTCCACATGACAATTGGTGGACTGTAAGGCTGGGTGCCTGGACGAATCCTTCGACCATTGACGATAGACTAAAAATAGGTTTAAAAGGAGCAAAAACTTTTTTCTTTTTTTTAGCTACAGGTTGAGAAGCAGCCCATGAAAAATAAAACAAACAAACAAAAGAAAAAAACCTAATGCTGTTTAACAGTACACACAAACTCTTTCCAGCTGCAGCTTTTTTCCTCCAGTGTCACCGTGCAGCAGCGATTTATCTACTTCAACTTGAGACAGAAAGAAGAAGGAACTGATCCAAACCAATATTTTTTTTTATACCGTTGAAGCAGAACCAGAGAAATGTTTTTTACAGGCCACTCCATGTGTCACAGATACAAAATTAAACACAGAAAAGAAGAAAATGCTCCAAGTAAAGCTGTGCACTTTCCATTAAAGAAATGCTTTTAATCTCGCCCCCAGTTTTCAGTCTTTTCGATTTTTGCTTTTCTGCTTTCACACCCAAGAGCATCACAAGCTCTTTCAGGTTGAAGGTGATAACTGAATGGCTTCAATCCTCCTCATAACTCCGGGGAGGAAGTTATGTGCCATCTTCTCTGTCCCGTTCGTGCGCTGTCGTGCGCCGCACAGAGCGCCTGTTTGTGTATTACAGAGGGAATCCTGCAGGACAGCCTTTGACTGCTCAGCGTCTCTCACACTGGCTGTGTGAGGGTATTTCACAGGCTTTTACTTCTTCTGGATTGGAGCCTCCAGAAAAGCTCAGAGCTCAACTACTCGAGGGGGGGCACCATGGAGAGCTCTAGAAAAAAATTCCCTCTCAGATAGTCTCAGAAAGCCCCATTTTATCTTCATTTAAAAAAAGTGCACCCCAGAAAGCGGGGAGGACACCCCCTTACACTCCCCAACCCCTCTTGCTGCTCCCTCATACCTAAAAATCCTAGAAAAAGCCCTGCTCTGTATAAAAGAGCAACAGTTAAACTAGAGATACAGCAGACCTGTAGAAGGAGATCTGATCATTGAAGACCTGCAGCCGAAGGTTGTTCTACAAAGTAATGATTTAGGAGCCCAGACATGCCGCACTGTTCAGATTTTAATCCATAGAAACCAAGAATCCCAGTTCCGGTCCACTGCATTAGTAGAACAGAAATAACTAACGTCTTTTTTTTTTACTCTCTAATCTGAACCCCAAAATATTCACATTTCAAGCGAATTAAAACGCTTTTAAAACATTTTTAAGCAGGAAGTTTTAAAAACAATATAATTTACATTTTCTTAAAAAAAAAAAAAAAAAAAAAAATCAGTTTACTTTTGATATTATACTGGTGGAGGGGTGACATGGGCGTTGGGTGCAGGAGTTTGCCCTGCAATTAGAGGGTTGTTGGTTCAAGCCCTGGCTCCAGCTTTCGGTGCCGTTGTGTCCTTGGGCAAGACACTTCATGTGCATTGTCCACTGATGGTGGTCAGAGGGCCCGGTGACGCCAGTAACGGCATTCTGGTTTCTATTAGTGAGCCCCAGGGCAGCTGTGGCTACAATGTAGCTCACCACCATCAGTGTGTGTGTGTGTGTGTGTGTGTGTGTGTGTGTGTGTGTGTGTGTGTGTGTGTGTGTGTGTGTGTGTGTGTGTGTGTGTGTGTGTGTGTGTGTGTGTGTGTGTGTGTGTGTGTGTGTGTGAGTGTGTTAACGGGTGAATGACTGAATGTTGTTTAAGGTGCTTTGGTCAAGTCTTCTGACTGTCCTCACTGTCACCCTAATCTTTACCTCCCTCCATGAGATTCAGGACTGGACCTCATTGGACTGCTCCAGAACATTCCTGATGCAGCCAGTCAGAAAAAAAGGGTTGCAGGTTACACTGGCGATCGTGAGAAGCACCAGCAGGGGTCACTGTCCAGTTTGTAGTTTCTTTGTCTGATCTACTGTGAATTCTGTAAAGTTCTTCTAGGTCTATTCTGAATTTTTTTTTTCTGTTCCTCTTGGTTCAGGTAACACTTTCAGTGTCCTGACACATATAGTAAATTCTGGTTAAAACTGATCTCTGGGCTTCGTTCTACAGAAGCTGAATCCTACTCCATTTTTTTGGTGTTTCAGGTTCACTTACGGTCATGCTGGCACTGTCCACCAAGGCGTGGTCTACATCTCAGGTGGTCACGACTACCAGATAGGACCATACCGCAAGGACTTCCTGAGCTACGACCCATCCCGGGACGGGGAGGTGTGGCGAGAGCGGCAGCCCATGTCTCTGGCTCGGGGCTGGCACTGCATGGCCTCCTTGGACCACCTCATCTACGCCATTGGTGGTAGCGACGATCATGCCGACACCACCGAGCGCTTTGACGTCCTACAGGTGGAGTCCTACGACCCACTGTCCGGCCAGTGGTCCCGGGTGGCACCACTGCTGCTGCCCAACAGCGAGGCGGGGCTGGCGGTCTGGGCTGGGAAGATTTACATTCTGGGAGGCTACAGCTGGGAGAGCATGGCTTTCTCTAGAGTCACCCAGGTGTACGACCCCGACACAGGGTCCTGGTCCAGAGGGCCTGACCTGCCCAAAAGAATCGCTGGAGCGTCGGCGTGCGTGTGTATCGTCAGGCCCTCGGCTCAGCCGGCTGCACCAGAGAAGAAGAAAACGGGCCGAGGGGTAAGATGGAGATCCCAGCCAACGTAGGGTTCTGGTTCTTCTATTGGGTTAGAACCACCCAGCTTCAAACATGGACAGAGGAGGAGCTTCAAGAACAACATTTAACCATATGACTTTTCTTCTGGTAAATCTGAAGAGTAAGAGCTAATGGATATCCTCACTGATAGGGACTGACTGCAGATGAGAAGAACCACAGCAAAAAGTCCCAGGAGCTCTGTAGATTTGATCTAGTTTAGATTAATCTGTGGATCAAACTGCAGGTGCGTTTAGGTATGGAGACAATATCTGCAGAGAAGAAACTCTGGGTTGTTAGGAGCCAAACACCTTCAGCATCAGAGAAGAAAACTATTCTACAAATCTCAACAAAAAGAGGTCAATGTGGGGCTAAACAGCTAAAGTTTGGACTTATTTGGATCTTCCAGCAGGACAGGGGTTCTAAAAAGACCCAAGCAGGTCTTAAGTGACGAAGAAAAACATTTTCCTGAATGCTTCTGAAGTTCCAACATCGATCAAATGTTGACCTTTTAGGATGAAACTCAGGGTCAATTTTAACACCATTATTTTTTTATTTATTTGAAAGAAAGCAAATAGCAGAACTTTAATGAATCTGAAAAAATTTGTAGATTCAAACATGATGTAAGATTCTTGTAAAAAAAAAAAAATGACAATAGAAGCCAGAACACAGCATGACATTCGTGTCTGTGATGATTGACGGGTCAGCAGAACACTGTCAGACTAAATCGACACAGAAAACTCTCAGCAATAAATGCAGCATGAAGAGGAATAGATGAGTGAATCATAAAAACATCAGGAGGATGTGTCTCTGAGGCTATTAAAATGAATAAATCAGAGTCAACTGGACCGTCTGTTACATCACAATTGTTTACCGTAATAAACAATCCAAACCCACACGGTGTGTTTTCCTTTCAAACAAAGGCTCATAGTAGTTTGTTGAGGTCGGAGCATCATTTGGGCCAGTTTCACGCTGTCACTCCTCCAGCTGCATCACTGAAACGGGTAGTATGGGTGGGACTTGATTCTGGGGAACACAACAGCAGTCACAATGTGGACCTGAGCATCACCAGCAGCAGAATCTGGATTGTGACTTACTCCTCGAGTAAGCAGGCCTTCCAGCCTCGGTCCAGGCCTCTCAGGGTGTTCATGTCATCCTCAGTAAGGCTAAAGTCAAAGATCTGGAGCAGGTTGAGAGTCAGTCCAATCAAACCTGGAACTGTTTTAGTGATGTGTTGTTCTATGCAAATGTTTGGGTTCTACCTTTGTGTTTTCCAGGATGTGATGAGGTTTGTCACTTTTAGGGATGACGGGGATATCCTGCTGCACGTGATACCTCAGCAGAACCTGTCAAAACATTCATTAGAGCAGGAACACAAACACACACGCTGTGGTGCACACTGACTGACCTGTGCAGAGCTGCGCTGGTGCTTCTTTGCTATTTCTGCAACCACAGGGTCTTCCAGCAGCTTTTGGGGATCAGCTTCATCTCTTTTCCTGCAACAGACAAAACAAACAGAGGCTGGTAGCTGGAAGAGTAGGGGACAGGCAGCCTTGTGGTTAGGGCATAGAGCTTTGAATCCTGAGTTTGTGAGTTCAAAAACCAAACCCACAGACATAGGCGGATCTACTGGGGTGGCATAGGGTGGCAAATGCCACCCTAAATGACAGCCTTGCCACCCCTGCTGCCACCCCAGTTGGCGGTAGGGGTGGCGAGGCTTATAAATTATGGATAATTTGAGACTTGCGACTGCTAATTTCTAATGTCGGACTGCAGTGAATGTAGCACGAGATGACGCGAGAGCGACTGAGACTGATTGTTTTGAAAACCGAATGGGGCAAAGCGAGGGAGCCAGGGGTCATGGGGAGAGGAGAAACAGGATGAAACAGGTAAAAACTGTTTAACTATCTATCGAGAAATGAAACAGCAGTGTGGAGGACCAAGTCTGCCATATTTAAAAATAAATACAGAAATAAATAAATGCTCAATAAATAAATAAGCATACAATTAATTGCCGCCAAAAATACAAACAACAAATAAATGTAAGTAGAAATTAAATTATACAGCTAGTCATAAAGGTATATAACTATTTTAATTGGCTTCTTTATTTCTTTGCCTTTTTAATATTTACCTTATTTATTTTTTGTCATTTATTATCTTCAACTTAATTTTTTAATTACTTATATTTTTAAGTATTTATTTAAGTGCATGTTATAATATTTTTGTCTGTTTTATTCTTCCTTTGTATTTTTTTACCCTAATTATTTCTTCGCCGCTATTTCTTTCTGCCTGCCCTTTTTACATTTCTGCCTGCCATTATAATATAATTTCTAATTACATTTATTTGTTTATTGTATTTTTGGTGGCAATTAATTGTATGCTTATTTATTTATTGAGCATTTATTTATTTCTGTTTTTATTTTTAAATATGGCAGAGTTGGTCCTCCATATACAGCTCTATCTACAGCATATTTACATGCATGAAATGTCCCTTTCATGTTGCCTTAACTGCTGTATGTCAAGTTACTGAGGAACAAATGTGGTAAATGTGTGTTCAGAGTAAACATTACATAGATGTCTGGTACCTTGTTCGGGTGCCTTGACCCATTTATTTCTACTGTGTAGTTCTGCTCACTTTAGTACAGCTCAGTCCATAGATCTCTGATGGGAAACTTTTTCTTTCTATAGTTTCTTCTTGTGCAAATGCTGCAAAGCTGCCTCTCTGACAGTCAATCTCACACATCTGCCACTCAGCACCTTTGTCTTACCTTAATACCTTTCCTGTGATAATGCCCCTCTAGAAGTAGTGTTATCGTTCTTCTATCTCCTATTAAGTGAGATCACATTGTACGATGTATTATTAATATGAACTGTTTCACATGAAACACTAGTACTGTACATACTATTCTCATCAAACTGTGATAACTGTGATTAAATTCAGTGTAAACAAATGCCATATGTTGCCACCCCTAAAAAATTCCTGCCCCCCTCTTGCCACCCCATAAATATTTTTCTAGATCCGCCCCTGCCCACAGACTGCCACTCTGGGTCCCTGAGCAAGACGCTTAACCCCTGATTGCTCCCCGGGCGCCCCACTATGGCAGCCCACTGCTCCCCCACAGGATGGGATAAATGCAGAGGTAAATTTCTCCAGTGTGAGATCAATAAAGTTCAGTTATTCTTATTAAGAGGGGAATTACTGTACCCTGCTTAACCTAAGAAAATTCATCCTTTAAAAACTGAACTATCATCTCACAACAACTCAACCTTTATTTCACAACATTTTTTAAGGATAATCTTTTTTTTTTAAGTTGTAAGGACTGCAGTTAACGGCTGCTTACCTGTGCAGCTGTCTTTATCGTACAGATAATGACCATTTTCCACATGTTCTTGATTATCCTCCTGCAGAAGTTTCAATTTTTAGGAGTATTTCAAACGGTTCGAGCTGTGGTGCTCTCTAATGCTTAAAGGAATTAAATTAAAGTCAGAACATTTGTGTTGGCGGTGGTAGGAGTGAAAAGCTTTCCTGTGGCCTTGTTGTCATGAGTGTTACAGATATTTTTCCTCCCTTCCCATCCTCCTCACTGTGTTGGAAAATTAACTAAATTCTGGTCCAATGTTTTCTATCTGGTTTGAAATGCATAAACCTTTATAAAATAATTCTTTAACCTTAAACTTGGACATGTTAAGGCCAGCAGCAGGTTTCCTTTGGGCACTTCCTGACCGAAGAAGTTTATAATTCATCTGCCATGTTCAAAAGGATGTTTTATGGTTTGCCCTCTTTAGAAGAGCACATACACAGGCCTTTAAATAAACAGTGTTTCCAGTGTGAGGGTCAATAAATCATACATAGAAATTGATAATTTCTTCATTTGGATTTTAAAATCCCTCATTAGAGGCTGAAGATCTGAAATTCTTCAAAGTGAAATGATGCTGTTGTAATAAACTTTCATTTTGAGGGATACTAGGTTTCAATAATTGTTGAGGTGACCATAAAGGAACCAAAGTACAAACACACACAATTTCAAGTTTATCTTGGGGTACAAGGACAATAAAGTTGTTTTTATTCTAAAAAGGTAAGTGGATGCTGAACTTCTTAAAGAAGACAAAAAGAGTGTTCTCACAGCTACCAGATATTTTTTTTAAAACTAGCAGAGATATAAAGCTGCTGTTGGCTGTGAAGTCACTCAGTGCTGCAATAACTACTCTTTTGAAAGATTCAATCTAAACAATTTTGTATTTGCAGCTGAGGAAGCAGATCTATTGGGAAGATAGGTGGAAATAGTTTGGTTTGTACTGTAAGGAAGTGGATCTTACATTTCTGGGGGCCTTTCTGGTGAACCGAAAGGGCTGTAGGCCGTCAGTGTGATGTTTTTGGATTTGCAGTACTCAATGAGGTCTTTCTGAACCATGTAAGGATGAAGCTCCACCTGTCAGAGGAAAGACATCAATAGATGCAGATTTTTTGGTTTTCAGATTTTCATCAAAATATTTAATTCATATAGGTTAGCTGTTAAGTTTTCCTCCTTAACCAGGTTCATAAAAGTGATAAACCTCACATGATGTCGAGAAATAACTATGATTGGTTCAGATTTAAATGGAATGTAAATTAAAATTAAAGATCCTGTCGCTAAAAATGTGTTCGGTAAATTTATTGCCCCTTTTCCATTGAAAATGTCACAATCACACCATTCTAATCCTCTCCGTTTGCCTGAGGTAGGTAAAATTCCACATTTCATGAGAAAGTTTTTGCTTTAGGATTGTACAGAAAAAAATAATGACTTCAAAAGTTATAGAAGCAGTTAGTTTTACATGTTAAATATTGGATATTCGGTAGACCGTTATTTGCATTAGATCAGCGGCTCCCTGCCTGCTCTCACCTCTGTAACATGTGGTTCAATTAGAGGCCATGAATAAATGTTTTAACCAAAAAGAAATACCTATTAGTGTATGTGACCCAGTGATACAAAACTAATCTCAGATTGTTGTACTAAACAGATGAGACACATTCCTTTTTATCTGATCTTTGGGTGAAGGTCCCCATGTGTAGAAGGTAAATAGGGGATTATTAAAAACAGCACCCCCACCTGAGTGTATTGCATGTACTTTTTGTTTTATTTTTCTGCCTTCAGTCATGGTCTATGGTTTGTAACTAAATTATCTTTCAGTTTGATCATTTAGTTAAACTTCTGGACCTCTTGTTTTTCCTTGTTCCGCAAACAATCAGCCTGTTCTTGTCACACATCAGCTCCTCTTGTGCCATCTCCTGAGCAGGCATAACAAAGGCCAATCTGGTCAAAATAAAATAACCAAAAAAGCTGTAATGGAACTGCTTGCAAAGGAAGGTGAGTTAAGTTGAGCTGGCCTAAATTTCTCCACTGTAAATAAAATCAATCAATCAATAACTTCAAGCATTAAGTGTCTTAAAATTGTGCTATAAAGATGCAATTCTTTATTATGACCCAAAGGACTGCTTTAAACATATTTTATGCACTAAAATCTTTTCCTTGCAATGTTTAACGCCCTATCAAAATTTGTACATTTCCAGACAAACTCCAAATGCAACCTCATTCACTAAGGAGAGCCTGTGGAGAATAGAGATCTTTTCTAATGAAATCATGTCTTATTCTTTTGAATCTCCCCCAGCAAGTTGCAACATGTTGACCAATGACAATATATCCAAGGGAAAAATGTGATATAAAACGGATAAGTTCCCAGTGGGGAAGTCAAGGTGATACGATACAGCTACACGCTCTATCAAAATAAAAAGGAAAGGCTTGTATCAAGCCCCATGAGCTTTGATAGGAAAAACAAGCATCTGTTACAATAAATATGGTGTTCTCCGTGAGTAATGGTTATTACTCGAGAGAAGGAGGTGAAAATCACAGTAGACCCACTTCTATTTAGATTAGATTACAGTACTGTGTGTTTCCTACCAAAACTGCAGGAGGAGAACCTTTCAAGATCATTATGCACAACAAATAACCAACATAGAGTAATCCCCTTTTCCTACAGTATCACACACTTGGCTTATTAGCATCTTTTACCTGATTAAATTTCAAAAATAAATGCAAAAAAATCTGTTTATGGTCAGTTTTCCCTGAGTACACCCCATGAAGATTTCAATTTTCTATATAAACAATACCTTCACCACATGCTTTCAATCCAAAAAGCTTCTAGCAGCATTAATCTAGTGGTGTCCCACACAGATCCCTTCTGTGAGTCCGGTCTGGAACATTTATAGAGGATTAAAGACAGAACCTTGTATTAGTCTGCTTTACTCAGTCCAACCTGAATCATCTTTTCCAAGACCAACACCCTAACAACCACCTGCATGAACAAGCAGCTGGTGGAAGTAGAATCAGGATGAGGTCTAGTTCACTGGTAGTGGTTCTGGTTCTGAATGGTTTGAGTCATAAATTATACAAAACACAATGATTAAATGTTGAAATAAAGATTATTCTAACTAGGGCTGGACAATTAATTGCATGTGTAATAAGTTGGCAGTTTTAAAATGTCTAACTTGCAGAGGCATTCGGTTGTTAGCCACATTACCTTTAACATAATGAAGACACGGCTCTTCCCATACATGTGATTTAGAGGTTAACACTGAATCCCTGCAATAATGGACTCTGGACAAGACAGCACTCAAAGCTATGAAAGCAAAAAAATTCTGGAGCTAAAGATAAAAAGCTTTATCTCTTGTCTGATATTACTTTGACCTGTTATTATGAAGGTTTTAACAGAAATAAGACTGTTACTTGTAATCTAAATTCTTACATTTTATATTCCGCTTTATATTATATATTTTAAGGTGCTGCTTGTTCAAAAAGAAATTGAAGATAAAAGCACAGCAACTAGAAAAGTGGGTGAAGGTTTGTTTGCTTCGCTGCAGGTTCAAGGTATGAGTTGTTGGCCCTATTTGATCTCACTGGAATATATCAAGTTTGGCAGAGAATTTCTAGTATCAATTACTGTGTTTATTTTGTGCAATTTGTAAGCATACAATAAATCAGTTTTCATATTCCTAAGATTAACTGTTGTTTATTAGCAGAAATGCAGTTTGACCATAATAAAACATGAAATGTATCACATCTGTTCTCCGCATTGGCTCCATGTTAACCAATTGCATAAATGCTGAGTCACTAGCAGCTAGTTGGTGCTTTAACTCAGTTATTATTAGTAAGTATGTGTTTACTTTTTATGCTATTTTTTATAAAATGCTCTGATTTGGATGGTAATTGACTGTAAGGACCTTCAGCTAAAGTCTATATTAAGTTTTATAACTGTTTGTCTTTGCATTGTGTTTTAGGAGCACACAGGCACATACAAACATTCATAAAGAAATAAGGAAGCCAACCTGATCCACTACACCTTGGCTTAAAACATGTCTATTAGTAGCTTATATTTGCTGTTTGTGCTTTTGCAAAGGGAAATTTAAAAAATTGCAATGTTGCATTTTTTACAACAAAAAACCTACAGCCCTAGATCAGAATAATGTAATACTTAGTCATATATATCAATGCTTCCCAGCATGACAGGAAAGGGAGTTCAAATGAAGCACAGTGGTGGCAGCATCATGCTGGGTCTGCTTTGCTGCTGCTGCTGTATACTCTAACTGTTTATTATGTAGATGGAGGACTCCCTCCAAATTGCTAGCTAAAATCTGGACCTAATGAAAATTCCTACCAGGGCAATGATCCAAAACATCTAAGATCCATTTCTGAAACAGCAAAAGTAGTAATAAAGACATTAACTTAATTAGGTGTAAATCTCATTGAGAATACCTTTTTTTTTTTCAAGAGGAACCTGGAGAACAGAGCATCTCTATAGCTACGAATGGAAAGTTAGCAAATGCACAAAGATTTAAACTCAGCACCTGGTTAACAGCAGGAGGAACCTTGCAGAGAGCCAGAAGTCTCTCCAGCTGAAGGATGCTGAAGTTGGACACACCAATGCTCTTCACCTTTCCTGAGGCCTGCAGAGCCTCCAAACCCTGAAAACAAACAACATATGCAGTATATAAATCTCTTGTGTGGTTTTACAGAGTTGATGAATGTATACCTGTTGCAAAGTCCTCAGTTTAATTTGCGTTATAAAGGGAATTTTATTGACAGCATTAATGCAGGACAGCTACTTGATCTTACCCTCCACACGTCAACATAATCTATGTCCAACGTCAGAAGCTTTCCATCCTTCCTTGGAAGAATCTCATCCCCCATCCTCTGTGAATTAATAATTTAACAATTTTAATTAGTTATTTGCATTGTGGCTGCAAGACATCCTTCCATCTGAGCTGTGAATTTAGTTTAGTTTTGTAGCTTTTATTTTACTATAACTACAAGAAAATAACTATTCTTTTTAGTATCATTATTATTACTTTTATTGCTGTTTTTAATCCTTAGCTAAACCTATTTCTGACCAGCTTCCCTATCCACAGAATGATGCTTTCACCAACATTATTTTGTCAAGGGGGATGTACAGGGTAATCAACAGTATTAGTTTCCCTCGACAAATAGGACCTTGTCTACCAAATATGTTTCTACAACCAAAATTCAGACATGATATCACGCATAAAGCTGATCTACAAACTAGACGTGCAGCATTTCACGTTTTTGCCTCCATGAATATGCAGAACATGTGCTGATCATCAGAATGGGCAAAATAGTGGGAGGAAGATAAACATTACGTTAGGACTTAATATGTAATTATCAAACCTGAGACAGATTACAGGTGCAGTTCTTGTATCTACATAACTTGAAGTAGGGAAGACATATCATCTATAAAGTAATGCTATTTTTAGGGAAAACACTTTGACATGGCATCTGGATTGATCATTCCAGGATTTGCTAGTTAGTTGTATCTGCTGGACATATTCTGGTCTACTGTCTATTGACGTCAAATGTATTTTAAAGGTGGGGGCTGGCTCAGGGGGTGATACATTAACTTGAACTTGTCTTTTGAAATTTTTCAAAAAAGGAAATCCTCATTTATTGATCAAACTTCAGCACTGGTGAATGTCAAGGTTCTCAAATTCCAGGGTGGATTTCAAATGTGATTTAATCAGTGGTCAAATTCATAAAGCTGTGCTAATACAGCTGCGGTGCTGAAAACTCACGATCCCCAGCAGCTACTTTCACCTCTTTCTTGATCTGCATGAGGCATGGTGATCAGTAGTAAAGGAAAATAAAAGGTGTGTTTTCTTAAACAGCTGAACTTTTTTTTTTTTTAAGAACTTCTGCTGGCAAACCAACCATCTTTTTCCCTTTAA
Organism: Cyprinodon tularosa; assembly: GCF_016077235.1. NCBI lineage: Eukaryota > Metazoa > Chordata > Actinopteri > Cyprinodontiformes > Cyprinodontidae > Cyprinodon > Cyprinodon tularosa. The sequence continues at coordinate 936,806 of NW_024039044.1, read as the reverse complement.
TTGTGTTAGGTAAACACTTATATATCAATAAAATAAAAAGGTAAAGAAATTCTCCATTAATTAAAGAGTTGATCTCATGCGCGTCTGGAGAGATGAACGTTACTTAGTGACATTATGAAACATCAACCTTGACTTGTTCTGACACTTGGAATGGTCCAGATCCCAAAAGCTACTCTGCCATGTTTGAGTCTCCAATCATCTTATAGATGATTGTCCTGATAATTTTTTTTATTTGAGACCAAAAGAGAAGATTCTTTCTCCGGTCCTCCAGCATCATACCTGCCGTCTGTGCAGAATGCTGCTGCCTTTGTGTTGTGAAAAATAAATCCTGTCTGTTCTCCCAAATTCTTTATGATGACAGTCAAATTCCAATAGGGCAGTCCACATCACTTTTGAATTACTGGTAGATGTCAGATGGGCTCCCTGCCTGTCTATATCACCCACAATTTTCTTGGCAATGCTGATATTGTTTAGTGTGGCGGCCAAAGAGAAGTTGGAATTGGTTCCAGAGATGGTTTAATACTTAGATAAAGACCAAGATATGGCAACAGGCTGAAATTAAGCTCTAATGGTGAACATATCACTTAAGGGCTGGTTATACTCCTGCAGCAGTCTGTCGCAGTGAGCTTATCGCAGATATTTTTTATTTATGCCCATATTTGAAGCATGGTCTGTGCTATGCTATTCCACACCACAACACAAGAGGGAAAAGCTGTGGGTCTAGATACACCGAGGTAGTGGGGGCAAGTTTGTGCGACCATGGAGGGAAATGAGGACAAAAAAGAGCGGGGATCCAGGTGGAAAAAGGGTCCAAGCGTTCAGGCACACCTCGCTCTTCTAGCTGGTCCAACTTCACGAGATGTTTTTCCGCAATGGCAATCATACAAACAAAACAAGCCAGTAAGGTACCAAACAGGAAATAGAGATAGTGTAAAGCGGATGTAGATTTGACCAATCAGAGGCCTCCTGTCTGCGGCACTGTCTTCGGACACCTACAATTTTGGAAAGGATGCAGTAGAGTGTCTGCGGAAGGGACAGGGGCACATTTACGTTCACTGCGACACACTTGAAGATAACCTGGTTTCTGAGTATAAATCAGCCTTTAGTGTTCAGATGATAATTATTTCCATGCATCTCTTTGAAAAAATAATGGGCTTGTATATTTTGTTGGAGTGCTGCTGAGAAACAGAAAAAGAACCTGGAAAATCAAAAATGTAACCACAGCTGTTTAGCACAGGTCATCCAAATCAAGTACACCTTGGCCTCTTACTGCATCTGATTCGAACCTTTAAGCCGATGGGAAAGTGTATGAGGTAGAGATCCAGGTAGTCCAGCTGCAGATCCTGTAGGGACTTATTGAGGCAGACAGGGATGTCCTCTGGGGCAAAGTAGGTACACCACAGCTAAAAAGAAAAGAAAAAATGAAGACAAACTGACATTCAAAGTAAACAAAAGTTTCCAGAGGATTTCAGCTGCTGTCTCACCTTACTAACGATGAACATGTCCTCCCGGCGAATGATGCCCTGCTGCATCTTGGACTTCAGAGCTTTGCCGATCTCCACCTCGTTATCGTAGCTGAATGCGGTGTCAATGTGGCGGTATCCGGCTGCGATGGCGGTCTCCACAGCGCCCTGGGTGGATGGCTCCTTAGAGGACTGACACAAGGAAAGGGTTCAGTCAGACCAGTCAGAGCTGGTGAGATAGCTTTGAGATCTGGCCCTGTTACCTGGCTTCATAACAGGGACATATAATGGGTATTCAACATGAGCCTCATTTTCTCGAGCAGCGTTGATCATGCAAAGAGAGGCATTGGAAATATTGGCATTGACCAGATAAAAAACAGCATATTCAACCTTCACAGACCCTAGAAGACTCTGCCTTTCACCAGATCAACACTTCTCTTCTCTTTCACATTTTGGTGATAAAAGCTGGTTATCTAAATACAGGAGCTGGTTTACAGATCAAGTGACCTCTAACCTTTCCTCTGAAATACCTTGAAAAGTTCTTTCTGATTTTTCCAAAGCAAATCCTTCACAATGGCTTCTGCAAGATTTCAAGATTTATTGATGACTCATGCTGCCGCAGCTGCTTCGGGTCCAGTTTGCATGAAATAGTTGCATAATCTGGCTCCTTTACATCCTAAACATGCTGAAGCAAAGCAGGAAGCTGAAGAACTAGTTTTGCCAGGATATCATGCAGTAAAAGCAACACCAAGGCATGTAATGGAAGATAGAGACTGTACCTCAATAAGGCTTGTTCAAACATTAGTTTGCATATTTGAACTGCTTTTTGTTGTTGAAGTAAATCTTCCACCCTGTTTTAATAATAAAAATGATCTTTGTGTTGGAGATATTGAACTACAGAAATGTGCTCTAGCCTTCCATGGCTTTAAATAAGCTTTTTAGAGATGCAACAACCAGCCGTGCAGTGGTTCTGATAGTCGGGGCAAGACTGGAAAGGTTGAGGGGTCAGAGAGTCTAAGCCTAGCCTAACCTAAGTTCCTTAATGCAGAAGTTTCTCTGTAAATGGGTTTCTAACTCAGACTGGACCAATAAAAAGAACAGAGATCATTCTTACTCAGCAGGATTTGGCTCGTTTCTTATTTAGAGTTGGTGTTTTTTTTTTTACTTCCTATCTTGAAAGGAAGGAGTAAAGCTCAGACTGTGAAACTCAACAGCACTAAATGTCTACCAGCTATGGCAGCATCATCTGCCACTGGTGTTGTTGTTGTGATAACAAATAACATCTACTTTGAATGTCCTCAACGAACCAACAAATAGACATAATTTAGATCCATAACAATATTGATTCAAAACTAAATTGGACATGTCCAAACTAGAATGGATAAAACGGGCCATGATGAGTACCCCGTGTGTTTATATTCTGTTTTTAATGTTTTAAACTTTGGTAAAAAGATTATATTTAGGCTTTTTTATTAATATAAACAATTAGTTACAGATCATCTTCTGTTCTCAGCATCAATAAATGTAATAGAATCTCAGATTAAATGCATTTAAGTGCATTTGTGTTTTAATTATTTCCTTTTGTCTCTTGTAAAGTGGACTTAATCTAAAACCCAAATTTGCATGAAGGTTTAGAATAAATCTGTCGAGGCAACTCACAGCAATTCATGCTGCTTAGAAACAATAAAGGTTTAGATGTTTAGATTTCAAATTAGCAGACCAATCTTCCTCCAACCGACCAATCACAGTTTCTGGTAACAGTTTTTAAACTTCAGGAAGCATATCAGTGTAGTTAATAACCCTCAATGTTCAAAGCAAAGCTAACCTTTCTACTCTGAGCTGCAGATATTTGAGTGTGTACCTTCCATGTTCCCAGACCCAGCAGCGGCATACGCCTGCCGTCATTCAGCTGAACATGTCTGACCACCTGTGTGTCCTCCATGGAGAGCTTTCAGTTCCAGCAGCACGAAAACTGTCACTGCAGTTGCTTTCCTCTTCCTCTTTTTTGTCTTCCTTTTTGCTGAATCAACCTGCTTCCTTTTCTTGGCTGATTTGACTTTGTTTCTCTTCCCCTGTGACTCAGTTTTTGCCCATTCACTCTTTTATTTCCTCCTTATCTAGTGGAAAGTTAATTATTGGGCAACGTTCAAAGTACTGCACCACCAACAAGTTCTTATAAGTAAAACTACGTGGGTACTGGCAGGTTTCAAAGGTCAATTTTCTCATATTTTACGCAGTGCACAGACACACATACACACACACACACGCAGTCTTTGTTTGCATGACTTTCAAGGACACTTCATTGACATACATTTAAATCATATGGCCTAACCAAGACCCTTACCCTAACCCAAACTATTACCAACATATACCTAACCTTAACCCCAACCCAAAGAAGAACACTTTACCATTTGGGTACCTATTGAATGTCCCCATTTGGACCACTTTGGACATTTAGGTCCCTACAACAGGGGATATTTGACAAACACTGCCCCCAGTTGTAGCTCAAACAAACACACACACACACACAAAAAGGCATGTTTGTATTTCTCCCCATATTAGAACTTTTTATCCGCTGCTATTTTTACCTGTACATATCAATAAGGAGCGATGGGTCCTCATAAGATATTTTATTTCTAAAAAATGGGCCTCATACTGTAACAAATGCCAGAGCACACACACACGCACAGCATGCTGTAATGTCTTCGGATGACCAGAAGACTGAGATAAAGCTTCGATGGTCAGTGCAGCTCTGGATTTTATTTATTAAATCCAAGGAATTAATCTTTTTCTAAAAAAAAATATTCACTGATATAAAAAGCCGGTCTGAACTAAACCTAATCAGAATTGTATTAAAGCTACAGTGTGTAACTTTTAGCGACATCTAGCGGTCACACTGCAGACTGCAGCAACATGAACATCTCCCCCACACCGCTTCTCCCCCCCAACAGTACGGCGAGCGTTACGGGACAAAATGTCTTCCACGACGTCCCATCACCTACCTTCTCAAGTGATGAGGTTTGTTTACATAGATAATTTTACAGATAGTATTTCATTAGTCTGTGTAGGGTATAGATTTCATGTAGACTTAAGATAATAAATATACCCGTTATTTTTTCTACATTGTTGTGACGTTTTGGCGATCTCGCAATCGCTAGTTTGTTGGCTCTGCGCTGCCGTAGCGCAAAGATGTCTGCCTCCATGGCTGCGAGACCCGCTCCTATGTAATTATAAATAACGAATTCTAAGGCAACGCAAATATTAAGGTTAAGAGGCTGAGCTCGTAGATGATGATAAATAACATAGTTATGTATAATATATTACATTTCTGACTGTATATCCCTGTAATTATTACACACTGTAGCTTTAATATTTCCTGTATTTTACTGGGACTGCTTGTGCATTTATGCTTCTGGTTACTTAAAATAAAAATTCCTCCTGCAAGGATTTTTTTTCCCGTTGCACTGGTGTGCATTTGTGTTGAACAATATTTACTTTAATTCAATTAAAACGACCCAAGGGCCAAAATATCTTCTAAAGTCACCCAATTGGAAACTAGATTTTTCCTATGTCACGATTTGACTTTGATGGTGTGCATGTGTCATTTTTGTGTTTTTTTTCCCCTTTTTTGTTGATTTTTATAGAAGACCAAGAGAGTCACTGAAAAACAAAAACAAACATTTAACATTTTAATTATGCAATAAGAAATCCATTTGAAATCCAATTGGTCTTCTTGGTAATTTATGTAAACTAAGTGTTGCAGTCTAACCAATGAGGGAGCTGGTTACATATGAGGAGCAACTGTGATTGGTTTAACTGGTTTTCAGTGTGCTCTATGGATAAAAAGGTAAAGTAAAAAGAACATGCAAATGGAAAAGGATTTTTAGATGCAAGGTGAAAAAGGAAATGGAATAAGAAATTAACTTTTTAAATGTGTGTTTTGGTATTTATAATCAGATATATGATTTGTGGTTTTTAAATCTTTAATCAGAAACAGGTTTTTAAAATACATTTATTAAATGCAATTTACAATTACTCTTTAATAATTACATTTAAAATGACCAATTAAAAAACACCTACCAAAATGGACTCAATATTCTCACAGCAACAAAGCAACATTATTTTGCAGCCAAATGATTAGGTGAGATTAGTGCAAGCTTGATAGATTGATCAGTGTGCTGTAGCAGTGATGCAGTCACTGGACTGTCATGGTGAAGAGAGAGCTGAGTCAGGGGGCAAATTTCTTGATTTAGCGATCGATCTAAGTTCTCTTCCTCACCTATGGTCATAAGATCTGGATAATGGCAGAAAAAAAAAAGCTCGGGAATACAAGTGGCTAAAATGAGATATCAATTCAGAGGGTGGCTGGCCGCACCCTTGGAGATCGGGTGTGGAGGTCAGTTACCCGTGAGGAGCTCGGAGTAGAGTCGTTGCTCCTCGACGTCGAAAGGAGCCAGTTGAGTTGACTCGGGCATCTGTTCCAGATGCCTCCTTGTCGCCTCCTTCGAGAGGTGTTCCAGGCCTGTCCTATTGAGAGGAAGCCTCTAGGAAGGCCCAGGACACGCTGGAGACACTATGTCCCTTAGCTGGAGTGGTGCCACCTCAGGGTCACCCCGGAGCAGCTGGAGGAGGTGTGTGTGGATCGGGAAGTCTGGGCATTTCTTGACCCAAGATAAAGTGGAAGAAAATGGATGGATGGATGGATGGATGGATGGATGGATGGATGGATGGATGGATGGATGGATGGATGGATGGATGGATGGATGGATGGATGGATGGATGGATGGATGGATGGATGGCGTTCATCTGCTCCAGTTGAGAAAGCCAATGACATTAACAAGCTAGTGGAAATCAATACAGCAAAGTAGAAACACCATTTCCCAAGTATTGGGCATTGTTATCTTGTAAAAGGTCCCCATCCCTAACCAAAACTAGATGATCAGCAGGACTTACAAGGAAATCAGTTAAACATCAAAAAGCCAGAGTTTTATTTTATCCGAATGTAATTTTTATTGCATGTGATCCCGGCAGTTTGACAGTAGTGATTCACAAGTGACAATTGTGAGGGTGTTCCAGGATGTCCCTTACCTTTCGACCACTGACTGCTTGAAAAAGAAGGTAAGTCAAAATTTGCTTGTATAGCACATTAAAGCGGCAAGGCGATTCAAAGTGCTTTGTATCATAAAAGCATCAATACAAATATGCTGTAAAACCACTTCAATCTTTTTAAAACATCCACCAAATGCACAAAAAATAATCAAAACATCAGAATCGTCACAGAAAATCATAAAAATCTTCAGCCAGATGCACATGATGATAGTGAGAGGGTCAATGTGTGATGAGATATTATGATTAGAGCAGCTTTTCACCTGGATTTGTTTGCAGAGTACTAATCAAGTGCAGCTCTAAATAAGTCTTGATTTCACGGAATTTATTGTTTCAGCTGTTTTGCAGTTTTCTGGGACTTTGTTTCAGATTAAATGTGCATGAAAACTGAAAGCTGCTTCTCCATGTTTGGTTCTGGGGAAACAAAGTAGACTGGAACCACAAGATCTAATGGATGATATTGATGAAAATTATTTATAGTGTATTTTATATACAGATATCAAATTGCCACAAACAAAAGTTAAAGTAAAAAATATCAAACATAAAAGCTGAAAAGCTGGCCCTGTCAGGTCATCAATGCTGAGAATAGTCTGTATTACATTGACATCAATATCTGCTGGATTTACCTCCACCACTTCCTCATAATAACAACTTAACACAAAAAATGCAAGCTAATAGGACCATAAAGAATTAATATTAAATAACTGCTTGCAGGAACATTAAGGTAGAAAAAGAAAGGTCTTAGCACAAATTAGAGACGCCGTGTTGTTTGTCCTTAAGTGGCTTTTAAAGTACAGTTTTGTTTTTCTAGAAATAGCATAAATCTATGATACACAATTTAAGTTTAGTTATTCTGTTTTTCATGTTGTTTTAATAGCATAAGGAATAGATTTCCACTGCATTAGCTTTGCATTAGACTTCGCAGAGACCTTTTTCCCCATGTATAGGTAGGAAAAAATATCTAGAATAATATAATATTCTACTTTGATTTCTGGCAGTCTACATTTTCCTTACATACTATCCTCTATTATTATACCAATCCCTCATTCGTGGCCATGGTGACAGCAGAAAATGTTTTGTGTTATCACCTGTCTTTTAAACGTGCCAAAAATAGATGCAAAAGCTGCCCCTGCAATCAGTTATAACTTCTATTCATTGTTTTATGGATTGTAAATATCGACATTTGCATATCGTTCTCCAGTTATTTTGTTCAGTTTAATCAAAATATGATTAAAATTTTCATTAAGGCAGGTGAAAACTGTTTGCTTTTGCTTCTCCACTCATTTTGGACACACAATACAAATTGCACCTAATTGAAAAATCAACTTTGCACATGCTAACATGTTTGTATGTTGTTATAACCAGAGATGGGAAGTAACAAAGTACAAATACTTCATTACTGTACTCAAGTAGATTTTTCTGATATTTTTACTTTACTTTACAACCTATTTTTATGGCGACTTTTTACTTCTACTCCTTACATTTTTACACAAATATCTGTACTTTCTACTCCTTACAATTTAAAAAATTGGCTCGTTACTTTAGTTTTGAATCATTTCAATGGAGTTACAGTTATTATTTTTCACGTCATGAATACCAAATTCAATCTAATTGGATGGGAATCTACGTTGCATTTGACGCACCACTACAAGATGAATCGACAGATTCTGCGGTATTCATTCGCGTCAAATCATTGCAGCTTGGTGGCGGTGGCGTTAGCATAGTAGTATGGACGACGAGATGATTGAAAATGAACACAACGGAGATCTAGTCCTATTGGCAGACATCCATTTAAAATGTAGGCAACAGCATGAAAAAAGTGGTTTCTACTTTTACTTTTATACTTAAATTTACGTACATTTACAAGCCTGTACTTTGTTATTTTACTTGAGTAAAGAAGTTTAATCAGTACTTCCACTTTTACCAGAGTATTTTTTTAACACAAGTATCTTATTCAAGCAAGGGTGTAGGTTTGATTTAAACTTTGGTAGGGACACTATTGGTCTGATGTCATTGGTCCTATGCCAAAATATGCATACTTGTTTTTTTTATGCTTGACGTGAAAATCAGGGTGTAAAGCAGCATTTCTTGCTACATTTGTAAAAATTTTATAAGCGCTACACACACTAGATGCTGTTTATCAATGTTTGAAGCATCATCGGCTCTGATGAATGACAAATTAGGACTTTTTTCCACTTTGAAAAGGTTTGCATTTGAAATGACCAGTGACAATGACAGAAAGTAAATCTGTGCCTATTTAACTAAATATAGTCTAAATATGTCAGTTATATATGGATTTATCCTGCTGTTTCTTTTGAAGATATACAATTGTGCAGAGGTAAAACCCACTCTTATCTTTTAAATATTCTCTCTGTATCATGAAACAAAGCAAAATAATAGATTCAAAGGACACCAAATAAACGTATTGTATTTACATGAGCACTGGAACTGACACTGAGCATTTAGAATATTATTTTCACTCTACAAGTCATGCTGTAGTTACTCTATTTAACCCATATCATGTATTTTATCTTGGGCTGAAACAATTCATCGGAATAATCAATTATTAAAATTTCAACAAATTTAGTAATCGATTTATCATTAACTGGAGTATAGAGACTCTAAAACATGTCTTTAGCTCACAGAGCGACCCACTTAGAGCAGGGATTATAAAAAAAATTGTAAAAAAAACACACAAAAAACATATATAAACAAAAATGTTTTCGTCTGTCAATATTCTCCATCCCCTCTACTGCTGCATCAAAGCTGTATTGTCAATTATAAACATGTTATTCACATCTAATTGTTGGTAGCGGCCAGTAGGTCGGTCCAAAATGTTGGTAGGGACATGTCCCTATGGTCCCTATGCAAACCTACGCCCATGTATTGAAGTACGGAAAGTGAGTACTTTTGCCATCTCTGGTTATAACACATGCAAACCTTTTAATTTTAGGCCCAAAGTCCCTATACAAAGGAGGGATTGAGCGAACCTCAGGTTATATCGTGAACCATTTGGAAACTCAGAGGGGAAGACAAGAACTTTTTACATCAGATTTGAACATTTGTCACTGTTTTCTAGTGATATGGCACCTCAGAACACTTTTTACATTCACACATTAATATGTAAAGCCTTTCTTGTAAAAATAACTTCATCATGATATTAAAATGAGCTAAAGTAACTCTCCAGACATGCATGGTTTTAAACCTGAAGCAGCTGGGATGAAAGGAGTTATTTTCATACTGATACACTAAACAATATTCTTTAAAGTAATTATCTATTTCTGCTCATTGTCAGGAATATGTATTGTTATTCTCAAAATGGGAATGGTAATATTTTTTAAGAACAAAGTATTTACCTTTGGTTTTCTATTGCTCACATTTATGATTCCACTATGTATGTATAAATAATAGTCAAAGGGAGTAAGGACAGGCTGGAAGAGGGAATAATGGCAGTATGTAGAAGTCTGCTTTTTTTGGGAAGATAAATAAAAGCAGAAGGTCTGACTACTCTATGAACTTAGTCCAACAGAAAGACAGCCTGGGCAACGAAACTGTCTCTGTGTTGGTTAGATTTTTTCCATTAGCGCTCTGTAGCGCCGCCTTATAAGTAAGAGTCTGAACAGTCTAGATGCTCTTTTTCTGGTCTTAGACCATAACGGGTCCTAGATGGCGGGACGTTCCGCTCTGATGACTCTCTTTGCAGGCCTGTTTCTTAGTTGCTTCACAGCATTTGATGCAGGGCCAACAGGTTCTGCAACAGCTTTGTCCCCCCACTGCCATCAGACTGTTAAACTGTTTAACTCTAATCTGGACTCTGCCTATCACCTGCAACATTATTTTGCACCACCAACGTGGCTGAACACTTTATTGTCCTTTTAAATAGAACACAACTCAATGTTCTACTGCATCTTGCACCATATTTATTTCGCACTGCACTGAACCTTTCCATATTAATAGCCTTTTCCATTATTCTTTAAACTGGATTTCTTTTCTCCTATACCATTTACATGATGATCACTGCTGCACTTTATAATGATAATGTTAATTTCACTGGTGTAAGCTGTAAGCAACATAATTTTGTTTTGTATACACTTGGTGTATACAAAATTACAATAAAGTTTGTCTAAGTCTAATAGAACCATCACATTAATTTCATGTAAAGATTTAATGTGAGATTAATCCAGTTTCATCCCTGCTGGATTTTAGATCAGACATTTTGTTATGCTTTTACCGCAGGGATCAGCATTCCAGGCATAACTTCGTCTCTTCAGCAGTGTTCTTGAATGGGGAATGAAAATGATGACTCTAGCTTCCAGAGAAGCTAGAGGTGATAATGCTGCTTTAAATAAGCACAAATCAGTCAGCTCAGAGTTTTATTGGTGAAATATAAACAGCAGCATTAAATTTGTGTTTATGATACAAACAACATAGTTATACTGGTAAACAATGAACATAGGATGGGTATTTAGAAAGGTTCTGATAAACAACAGGAGCAGAACTGAAGCCTAGATTAATATTTCACATTAGGACTCTTACACAAAGTATATAAATATACAAAAATAGTAGAGGGTAAAATATGCTTCTGGTATGAAATATAAATATCAGATCACAATGTCACTGAACATCCCACCATCAGTTTGGACATGTCCAATCTAAACATGGTGAGGACAATGTCCACAACAGTGAGGATAGAGTCCCACCAGTTCAGCTCAGCTGGATCACTGGTCCAGGTCATTACCATCACAGCTGGGGGGTCTGTAATAATGCTGGCAGAACTCTCTGATCCGGGCGCAGGCCTCCAACATCAGCTCCTCCGGCACCGTCACCACGATCCGGAAGAAGTTGGGATACTCAAACGCCTGTTGGTCAACGTGAATAAATTCTGTTTATTGTCTTATTGGTAGTTATTTTTAGTCATTTTTCTGCACAGTCCCTTACCGAGGCGGGAAGACAAAACACGGACTGCTCCGTCACCAGACGCTCAGTAAAGTCCACATCATTTTTAAAGTCTGGATAGTGGTCCATCTCAATGCCGACCTGAAAGGCACCCCTTCTCTGTTAATAAAGTTTAACATCTAACTATATTCTACCTAATCTGAACCGATTCTATTCTGTCGGGAATATCTATACTTTACTCCATTACTTATTTTTCTTCCTACCTCTGACTTCTATTCATTACATTTTTACAGAAGTATCTGTACTTTCTATTCCTTACATTTTTAAAACACACGTTACTCTTTACTCTTGGCTTCGGTTTAATGTTTATAAATATTTATTTCACATCATGTGCGCCATCCAATGCAGATCATTGGCGCCATCCACATCTAGTGAAAACTAGTGTAATTGGATGAGTCACATAACGCAAACAATCATTGGTTAGCTAAAGGAAATCATCAGAAGCAAGCAGGTGTTCTTCAAACTGTAAACGTGAATTGTCTATGCTATGCTACAATGTTGGATTCAGAAAAAGATGTTGAAATGTCTGAAAGCTCGGACACAGGGGAGAGCGTATCGGGAGATGGAGACCAACAAGACCACCCTCATCCTATCTCTCCATCTATCTATCTCAAAGAATTTTTCAAAATAGTCAAAAAATTTAGCTTTCAATTCATACAGTGGCCTCTGGCAGTTTTTTTTTAAAGGTTACTTTATACTTTTATACTTTAAGTAGTTTTTGGAGCACATACTTTTTCACTTTTACTTTAGTAAAGAGGTCAAGTTGATACTTCAACTTTTACCAGAGTGTTTTTAAACTGCAGTATCTATACTTCTACTTGAGTAACAAATGTGTGTACAGGTGCTGGTCATAAAATTAGAATATCATGAAAAATAGATTGATTTCAGTAATTCCATTTAAAAAGTGAAACTTGTATATTATATTCATACATTACATACAAACTCATATATTTCAGATGTTTATTTTGTTTAATTTTGATGATTACAAATGACAACAAATGAAAATCTCAAATTCATCATATCAGAAAATTAGAATATTGTGAAAAGGTTCAAAATTGATGGCCCCTGGTGCCACACTCTAATCAGCTAATTAACTCAAACCACCTGCAAAAGCCTTTAAATGGTCTTTCAGTCTAGTTCTATAGGCTACACAATCATGGGGAAGACTGCTGACTTGACAGTTGTCCAAAAGACGACCATCGACACCTTGCACAAGGAGGGCAAGACACAAAAGGTCATCGCTAAAGAGGCTGGCTGTTCACAGAGCTCAGTGTCCAAGCACATTAATAGAGAGGCGAAGGGAAGGAAAAGATGTGGTCGAAAAAAGTGTACAAGCAAGAGAGATAACCGCACCCTGGAGAGGATTGTGAAACAAAACCCATTCAAAAATGTGGGGGAGATTCACAAAGAGTGGACTGCAGCTGGAGTGAGTGCTTCAAGAACCACCACACACAGACGTATGAAAGACATGGGTTTCTGCTGTCGCATTCCTTGTGTCAAGCCACTCTTGAACCACAGACAGCGTCAGAAGCGTCTTGCCTGGGCTAAAGAGAAACAGGACTGGACTGCTGGTGAGTGGTCCAAAGTCATGTTCTCTGATGAAAGTAAATTTTGCATTTCCTTTGGAAATCAAGGTCCCAGAGTCTGGAGGAAAAGAAGAGAGGCACTTCATCCACGTTGCTTGAAGTCCAGTGTAAAGTTTCCACAGTCAGTGATGGTTTGGGGTGCCATGTCATCTGCTGGTGTTGGTCCATTGTGTTTTCTGAGGTCCAGGGTCAACGCAGCCACATACCAGGAAGTTTTAGAGCACTTCATGCTTCCTGCAGCTGACCAACTTTTTGGAGATGCAGATTTCATTTTCCAACAGGACTTGGCACCTGCACACAGTGCCAAAGCTACCAGTACCTGGTTGAAGGACCATGGTATCCCTGTTCTTAATTGGCCAGCAAACTCTCCTGACCTTAACCCCATAGAAAATCTATGGGGTATTGTGAAGAAGAAGATGCAATACACCAGACCCAACAATTCAGAAGAGCTAAAAGCCACTATTAGAGCAACCTGGGCTATCATAACACCTGAGCAGTGCCACAGACTGATCGACTCCATGCCACGCCGCATTGCTGCAGTAATACAGGCCAAAGGAGGCCCAACTAAATACTGAGTGCTGTACATGCTCATACTTTTCATGTTCATACTTTTCAGTTGGCCAACATTTCTATAAATCCTTTGTTTTTATTGGTCTTCAGTAATATTCTAATTTTCTGATATGATGAATTTGAGATTTTCATTTGTTGTCATTTGTAATCATCAAAATTAAACAAAATAAACATCTGAAATATATGAGTTTGTATGTAATGTATGAATATAATATACAAGTTTCACTTTTTAAATGGAATTACTGAAATCAATCTACTTTTTCATGATATTCTAATTTTATGACCAGCACCTGTATTTTTGACAACACTGACCGCAACAGAACAAGATTTTACTTCAACGTCAACTATTTTCAGGGTTTTCAGAATTTATTAGGGTATTAATAAATGAACTCCTGATTCAGTCTGTTTTGATACCAACCATGAGGTACATGGCTCCTGAGGGCATGACGGGGTTCAGACCCGGAACGCTGCACAGCTCCTTGAAACAAATCTCTGAGTTCGACTGAAAGAACAAAGAGCAGAACCAGAATCAGTCAAACTAGCAACAATTTGGAACATAAATGTTAAATTTCCTTAAAGAACATGCAATGGGGTCAAAAAGAGAAGACAACATAATGAGCATAATTGATTTCTGATCAAAAGCAATGAAGAGCTGTACTCCTGAACTAAGCATTGCCTGCAGAAACATTCAGAGGACCGTGGCTTCATTTTTGACAGAGTTGGGTCAGACGCGAATGAGGCGCTCTGATGATGAACTATGTTTATTTGTAGTTTAATGTGTGTTTATTAGTGCTGTCAAAATTATCGCGTTATTATCGCGTTAACGCGAGGCCATTTTAACGGCGATAATTTTTTTAACGTGAGATTAACGCTATGTGGTTTTATGGTAAAATTTTCCAAGTACATCCCGCTGCAGCCTGCGAGAAGGCGGGGCTATTTTCCCCCAGTCTATGCATTTCTCATAGGCTTCCAGAGCAGAGCTCCTCAAGGGAAAAAGACGCTCATACACTGGGTGACGCTAGTGCCTTTTCTTTAAGCCCCACCACCAACAAACAAGTTGAGTGTCTGGTAACTAGTAGCAACCTGAAATACGCTGAGAAAACAGATTACTGAGGTGAAATGGAATCTGCTACGGCGCTCTTGCTGTCTGTGTACGCCACAGGTCAGTATCGTGTGTGTGTGTGGGTGGGTGTGTCTGTGTGTGGGTGGGTGGGTGTGTGTGTGTTCTCATTTTTGTTAAGAGTCTGAAAAGTAACTTTCATAGACTACCTCCATCTAGTGATGTCGGTCTATTGATTTTGATGTATTGATTGAAAATTGTTCATTATTATCTTGGTTAATTAACATCTAATGTTAACTGTACTACATTTTATAGCAGTAGGGTAAAATGCTTGTCTTTGTTCAAAAGACTGTATTAACTGTAAAGACTGTCTTTTACATCAGCCTGTTTTCAGGGCCTTTTTTTTGGCTACATATTTGTTATTTTTTGCTACATGCCTCCCCATCTTCTTGCCATATGTTTCTATGGCATAAATCAGTATCTGTGACCTGTTTTCATTTAAAAAAAAGAACATTGGCACAAACCTAGCCTGTATGTATTTTTTGTATGTCATCGAGAGTATTTAAATGATTTTCAATCAGAAAAAAAATTTGCGATTAAAATGCGATTAATCGCGAGTTAACTCAGGCATTGATGCGATTAATCGCGATTAAAAAAATTTAATCGATTGACAGCACTAGTGTTTATCAATATAACATTCCAGAGAGGCAAGTTTCTCTAATCCTGTTCAGTTTGGTGGAGGGGATGTGATGTTGTGGGCCTGTTTCTGTTCTGACAACTTTGTTGGCATCACAAAATCCCCACAACAGCAGGACATCTGGAAACCTGTCTGAAGGGGTCCTCTCTAAGTCCCTCATCAGGAGGAAGATCCACATCTGGCCACAGACACAGATTTGACCTAAATCCTGTAGACACCCAGTGGACTGAGCTGCAGAGGAGGAGCCACTGTTCACACTGTGGACTGATGTCACTGGGAACACCTTTCCTTACCTTCAGGAAGCTGATGGTGTCGCTGTAAAAGCTCTGAGGTGTATTATTCAGGATGCTCTCCAGCGCCCCCTGGACGATGGTGCAGGCTCCAAGAATTCGTTGAGTCAGTTTGACGAGACCTTGCCTGATCTGAGGTAGCAGCACAACAGGACAGGATCAGACACTCTCTTCATCAATAATCTATTTTTAATTTCAGTAGTAATCAATCATCTCTATAAATATTAAATAGATAACTAATTAGGTCTGAAAATAAATAAAGAAATCTAAAATAGATCTAATCGAATAGATCTAAAAAAGCTGCTCTGGCTGCAGGGTTCTGGAAGTCTAGATCCCAGCTGTTCAATAGTTAATCCATCGACAGACGGATAGTACTTTAATTAACCTTCAAGCCAAACTAAATGAGCTACATATAAACAGATACCAGAGAATTTAATCGGATAAACTCGTTCTGTCTTTGTATAAATTAAAAGATTCTGCACCTCAGATCCAAAGATGTTATTCCTGTCATGGATAAGGATCCATCCCAACCTCCATCCAGGCACCAGCCAGCGCTTTGCCAGGCCTCCACAGGACAGAATGGGAACGTTGCTGCTGAGAGATGCCAGAGAGGAAGAGTTGCATCCTGGGAAAACCTGAAATTAAGAGACGAAAAGAGAATAAAATGAAGAGAAGGCATAAAATGTGAGCTCTGCTACAAAGGATCACCTACATCTGGATCTACAACCCAGGTGGCGGTCAGGTTTTATTTAGAGAGATCAGAGTAGAGGGGCTGAATAGAACCCTCCACAGTGCTCCAGTTAGTCTCGGTCTGTCAACTAAACCTCTGGGAAATCAGAAGTCAGAGCCTGAGACATGCTAGGGTTAAAGGCTGCATTCAATTACTAAAAACTGTGTGAGAGAAGCTTCCAGAACTTTTAGAACCCACAAACCAATCATGAGGTTTGTGTGGCTCCGAGACTGGGTTCTTATTCTGATGATGAGGGGAAAGTAAGGAATAGTGAGCGTGAGAAGGTCCACTTATCACATCAAGCTTCACCTCCAAACAACAAGCTGTTTCTCATTAAAGCCCTGCGCCGCACTCAGAGTGATGCAAAGCGAGATGCCGCCCCGCGCCTCATTGGCCAGAATCGGGCCAATGATGTAACGGCAAATCTAAAACCCGTTTACATCCTTCTGAAAAGAAGCTATGAAACAGAGACTCTCTGGACAGCTGGATGCAGATGTTGACATCTGTGAGACATCTGAGGCACCACAGAGGGCAGTTAAGTCCAGACTCCACAACCCTCCTCACAGTCTGGGGGCCCTTACCCCGCACACGCCCCCTTCGCTCCCCAATATACTCTGCCCCCCCCCAAAAAAACCATAGTCAAACAGATGCAGCTGAAAACTGCAAAGTCATCCTGGTCTGAAAAAAACAACAAATTGCTGGAAGATTCTAGAAACACGGATCGTCTTAGAGACTGGCGGAATTCTTCTTCTTCTTCTTCTTCTTCTTCTTCTTCTTCTTCTTCTTCTTCTTCTTCTTCTTCTTCTTCTTCTTCTTCTTCTTCTTCTTCTTCTTCTTCTTCTTCTTCTTCTTCTTCTTCTTCTTCTTCTTCTTCTTCTTCTTCTTCTTCTTCTTCTTCTTCTTCTTCTTCTTCTTCTTCTTCACAGAACCACCCCTGATGGGTCAGTCTGCAAAGCATAAAGGAACATGAACCAATTCAAAAGCTTTTTTTCTTCTGGTCTTCAGGGCCAGAGGATTCATAAACCCAAATTAGGTCAGTCCTACAGTGAGCATCACAGGTGGGCCTGAAGCACAGCTCAGAACCAGCAGACTGAGACCAAAACAACAGACATTGACCCTGAGACAGAATGACAAGGATGAGACAGGACTAGCAGATTTAGACAGCACCATCACACTGAGACAGAACCAGAACCCTCCTTACACCTTTGTAATGTGTTCAGAACCTCTATGTTTCATTATAGCATGGATGGGTTCTGGATTTTGGCTGCAGTTCAGAGCCAGGTCTTTCCCCATGAGGTTGACCCCTATAGGATCATCCTTAAAGTTTAGGAAATTGTTTCTGCCTCAAATAATTATTGGTTCCAACATCAAGGATATCATACCAAAACATTTTTTCTGAAAAATTCAGCTAAAAGCACCAAAAGCTCCAAGAACCATTGAACAGAACCGTTTTTAAAGGATAGCACATTCACTGATTTTACCAGAAGCTTTGCAGGATTTTTAATGTCATTCAGAACTTTTTGTTGCATCGATCAGTGGAAAACTACAGACCAACACATGCTGATTTCCACATCCTTATCTTCTGATTGTAATGACCCCAGATCATCCGACCCTCATAATGTCAGCGTCTGTCTCCACATGTTTGAACAACCTTCAGCTATTACATAATGAGAGAGGGTGACATTTATGCCAAAAATCAGACCATTTTCACAAGAACTTCATCTGCTAAAGAAAGTTAGATGAAAGGATGACATGTTCTGAATCTGCTGGCCCAGGCCTCTGATCCCCATTTCCATGTTATGGACTCACAATCCAGAAAAAAGGACTAAATCCAGAACTGCTACCAGTATGCACAGCTTGAAAACAGAAGGCAATTCTGAGACACACTCACCATGTCGCTGTAGATCTCATCAGCCAGGATGGGGACACACAGTTTGGAAGCCACTAGAAAACAGGATCAATCAAAGGGGTTTTGAGATGCAATGCAAGCTATTCTACCAGATCAAAGTAGCTGAGAAGCACAGCTAACCTTTGAGGATCTTCTGCAGATGATCCTTGCTGAACACAGACCCACAGGGGTTGGATGGGTTGGTAACGATCAGACAGGAAGTCCTCTCATCTATTAGGCTCTCCATGTGTTGCAGGTCGATCTCCCACGACTTCTCTGGCTGAAAGACCAAAACGTTTCCCTGGATTAGGCCTCAGAGATAAAATACCTCCACCTGATAGTTGGTTGAGAGACACCGGGTCTATCTACAGCTTCGGTTCTGAAGATGTTCAGCACACCTGATGATCAAATAACCTGCTCAGACAAAACAAGTCAGTCTGCTGGATCTATTCTGCATTAGAGAATAAGAAAACAACAGAAACATTCTTCCAGTAAAACTTGCAAAGCTTCTAGGATCAGGAGAAGTTGGCCCTAATATTTCATTACTATTATTGTTTGAATTAAAACCTGTGTGACTGAGATATATTGGACCCTGTCTCAAATCTTTGGACCTTCAGCGTTGTTAATAATCTGAGAAGCTCTTTGAAAATCATAAAGCTTTAAAGAAATTTATAAATCTTCCCTTTAATGTACTTTCCAAATGATCCTGGAGGGAAGCACCTTCTCCCGCAGCATCTGACAGCTCTAGCTCTAGAAACCTGGCTAACGCATCAACCCAAACACAACTTGCTTATCTTTCAGAACGCCAACAAAAGCAGCTAAAAGCAGCCTCAACTGGACTGAAAATAAAGTTTCTGACCCAGATATTCTTCTTACCAACAAGTTATAGAGTTTGACCTCAATGCCCATTGAGACAGCCAGAGTTTTATACAAGGAGAAGCCTGGACGAGGGACCAGGATGTTGTCCCCTGGGTTGCAGAGGACGTTGATGGCCAGCTCAATGGCCTGACTGCAGCCGCTGGTCAAAACCACATCCTGGAAGGACAACACTTTATTCTTAAGAGCATCTAACCTGGAGAATATGAAGCGTTTATGGATAAAACCAATTAAAATCAGAAGTAAAAGAGAAAGCACCTCTGCCTCTAGTGGAGCCTCAGGGCAGCTGTAAAAGTTGGCCACTGCCTGTCGACTCTTTAAGTAACCTGCAGACAAATGAAAGGCGGAAGGGAGAAACCCATCAATGCATCTCCAGCAAAAACTCATCTACCTGCATATCTGATACTATGAGGCAAGAGCTGGTAAAGATTCTCAGTCATCCAGGTCATAGTCATTCCAAAAAAGTAAAAAAAAAACAAAAACAATCTAATGAACTTAATTTCCAAGTTTGAAGATGCTCTGCTTCCTGGATGGGAAGCGAAACGTCTACAAACTTGGAAAGGTAGAACGAAAGACCTTCTCCCATATTCTGTCTGAGGTGGATCTGCTCCACTATTCAGTGACTCACCCACAGACGGGGCATAGCCGTTATATTTATGGGAGTCGATGGCGTCTTTCATGGCCTGAAGGACAGTAGCGTCTGTTGGCAGGTTTCCAAACACGGTGGGATCTCCTGCAGAAACAGGTTTAATACAAAAACATTACTTCAAATCAGAGGAAAGCAGCCTTAGGTTATTTACACTCAACATTTAAAGGTGTCAGATGTTTTCATTTTATGGAAATCCATTGAGGACCTAGTGTTAAAAACAAGACCAGTTATACCTATAAAGTAGGATTGTCCATAGTTCATAGTTATAATTGTTTAAAAGTTTTAAAAGCAACCTATTACAGTGTTTTTAAAAGTATGTTTTAAGAATTAAACAACATCCCAGCCCACCTATAGAAAGCGAGATCATTGGCTTCTCTGGGTTTGGGACGAGCTTCATCCCATCCACGATGGCTCTGATGGGGTTCAGCGTGTTCTTTGACATCTCTGAAGGCTTCACCTCCCATCTCTGCCTGTGGCTCTTGGTTTTGGTCGTGCACAGGCTGCCGTTCACACTCATGTAATGGATGTCATTGCCGGGAAGTCCCTTCGCATTCAGGGTTCTGGTCCGGCTGTGGACTCCGTTGCTTTTCATCTGAACCAGGTAAGCCTTGTTGTCCATTCTGGAAGTCATGAAGCATCAACAGTGAGTCTGAGGAAGCCCCTCACCACCGTAACCAGTAAACAGGTTCTCTGCTTCCATGGAGGTAATTAAATCACTCAAAACTTTGTTTTGATCTTAGCTTCAAAAATCTGACATTTATTTTAATATTCTCTTTTTTTAAATGTCCAGTTTAATATTTATGAGGATTATCAGTATAAAATTATATCCATTTATTTGCTGAAATTTGTAACAAAAAGATATACAAGCAAAATTAGATTTATATTACTAACAGAGTGATGGCAGGTGGAAGAAACACAAACTTAATTTAAAACAATAGTTTTTTAATCCAAAACAATACATTTATTTATCATAAAATCAAGTCTCAGAGAAAATGATCACAAATCCCCTTTTATCTATTATTAAAGTCTGTTTTAGATCATTTTTACAGCTTTATTCTGTAGCGTAAACCACTTTATCCATGTTTTTTGTTCCAAAGTATTAGTCAAGCTTTAGGAGGGTCACATTCCTGTACTTTTGTTTTATTAACAATTATGTTTTAAGGACATTTCAGTTTTTACATTTTTCAGACGGATTCTGTCTGTCTTGAGAAATATCTACCACCTTAGTTGTTTCACAATGTCTAATTTTGCATTTTTTTTTTCAAATAATAGGATCTTTTTTATTTTGCAATTTAATCTTAATCCATTGATGTTTGGTTATTTTGATCGTTGTAATTCTTATTGATAGGCTGTTCTTAATATTACTAATAATATGTTGTATCATCAGCAAATTGTTCCAATTATAATTTTTTATAAAATGGTAAAAGTTTAGGACCTTCAACGCAAGCAGTGACTGTATATAATTGTTTAATGTAGCTCTTACTATCAGTTAATATTTCTATAATTTTCACTGGCAGTCAGGCTAAAGACTTTAGATTTATATGATATTATCAAACCTTTGTATATTTTTTCTGTTTTTGGAAAAATGTTGAATAAAACTCCCTAAAAACTGAATAAATAATAAAAAAAAAATAAGAATGAAATAAACATAAAAAATAATATAAATTGAACACCATCAGGTAATTCCTTCCAAACAGTTTTGTAGTATAATATAAACATACAGAAAAAAGAAAGATTTTACCTCATAAAATATTCAGCTCTCCGAAATTGTAGTGCAGGTTATTATCAGTGTTGAACAGAAAGACACAGAAGCTGCTGCAGTTGCATTTATAGAGAAATTAAATAGGAAAATCCCCAAAACTGGGTGTTGAGCCCTGCCTAGGTTCCTATTGGTGGAGGTTGGGGGTTGTGCTATGTACACCCCTCTTACATCACTAACCAGAACCATTCCATCTTAAACGCACAACTGACCGCAGCAATGGGAGGTAGAGAGTGGAGGGTCAGATGGGTCCATGTAAACCAAAAAGAGTTATGAACGTCACAACAGTGTGTGAGATGCAAATACACAGAGTGACGTCTGTCCCCCAGAGATGAGAGCAACATGCTTCAAACGCAACAACAATGAGTTCAAATGATCATTAGTCATTAAATCTGCTCCAGAGCTACAGAGACGTCCACCTAAACCTGCACAACAAGGAGAGCCTCGAACAAAGAGACAGCCGAGATGGTCAGGGAGCTCTGGGGGAGCTGCATGCATCCACACCTCAGGTGGTCCATGGTCCATAAAACAGCAGCAAGAAAGCTGTATTTAAAAGAAGGCAATAATATCTCCTGTTTGCTACAGGTGATGCAGGTGATGTGGAAGGAGATGGTCTGCTTTGAATATAAGGCTTATAGCATGGTGGTAGCAGCACCATGCTGTGGGTCTGTGTAGTTGGAAGGACCAAGTTCAAGACCAAGTGAAAAAAAAAAAAACTATAAGAAGCTACAGAAGAACTGAAACCAGGTTGGAGGTCTGTGAACATCCACAACAGATCAAACGGATGGTTTAGATCAGAGCAGATTCACGTTAGAATTATCTAGGCAAAGCCTAGTCTTATAATGGGTGGTTAAATTGCAGTAAATTCACATTCTCCCAATAAAAACACATGTAATAATTTCTCTATTTATATTTACATATAGAGTGAAGATATTAGATTTTAAATAAATGTGTTTTTTTAAATGACCTTCAATTAATCACTTTAAATCTAATTTCATCCACTTAATATTGCATTGTATAATTAATTTAATGGCATATTTCACATTTAATAGCTCCTGGCCAAGAGTTTTTTTTTTTTCTAACAGGGGAATCTTCTCCCTGGATTTAGATTAGATTAGATTGAACTTTATTGTCATCACACAGGTACAGGTACAAGGCAACGAAATGCAGTTTAGGTCTAACCAGAAGTGCAATAGCAGCAAGTGCAGGATAAATAATGGTTCCATAAATACTTAACATGGGTTTCTACTGAATGAGTATAGAGATGAATACCATTATAAGTAATGAATATAATATATAGATCACTAGTGTTAGGAACTAAATTTACAGCTGGATATGTACCGAATATAATATGCAGGTGGATATTACTATAAAAAGGGTTTTTACAGTTATGTACAATGAGCCCCTCATCTCCCATCAATGTTAGACAGTAACAATACAGCAAAACACAACCACACATAATACATCACAACAAAAGTACCACACCAGACACAACATGTGAGAATGTGGTATCCTCAGCATGACCTGCTGTTTAGGACAGCTCACCAGAGCAAGCCAGTAGTCTCCTATATCTGCATCCTGAGAGAAAATACAACAGCTGTTCTTCAAATGGATGAGGGGAGTCTTGAGGTTGCAATGTGTGTGATGACCTTATTACTGAGTTTGGAAAAGTTGGAGGTACCGATTATTCTTTGACACTAAGCACATTATAGAAACATGAGGAGCAGTACCATAAGATGGACTGGATGATGCTTAGGCTTCAAAAGGAGAAGTGATGCAACATGAAATCTAAGTTTACAGATGAAACCGTTTTTGAAATCTGCGATACGCTAACTGAAGGTAACTTTAGTCCCCAAGACAATTGAAGTTGTCATAATTTTTACAGTCTGGTTGTTGGTGACAACGGGAAGAGCAGTTTGTCAATGCCTCTTAGTTACATGGAGATGAAGGTGATTGCTACAAGAGTGAGTCAAGCTACTGGGGTTGTCATCTTCCAGAACAGGAAGCTCATGTGTGAGGAGAGCAAGGATGGCTGTGTCATCAGAGCATGTGGAGCTAGTGGTTCTGTGAGGACGGCCTTGGTGTTATAGCACAGTAAAGGGGAACACAGCTTAGTGATGTGCTTGAGTCTATCAGAGCCTACCAGTTACCATAGTTATGAATAAGATGGTTCAACTAAGGATTATTGTTAAGATAATGTTGTGTCTGGATCATCAGGTGCCCAAAAGTGTTGAAAATCCATGTGTATTTTGGATCCGCTCCACAGAAACGTCCTACTTTGGGTTTAAAGGCAGAAAAACAGTTGGAGATGCAGATCAGAAGAGGTAAACATGGGTCAAAGAAGTCCTTATGTAACAAGAGTAAATAAGGACTGACGAATGATTGCACAGCTTTGGTCTGCATCCAGGTCTCACATCAGAACCACTCACGTTCTCAGGAAGGAAGGGATCAGGGATGAAGGAGCAGACACTATCATCCTGACTAAGGCTGACTTTAACGGTCAGAGCCTAATGCAAGCAGAACCTTTGCTATCTCAGTAATTAAAGGTTAGAATTGGACCATCTTGCTGAATGTGGAGCCATACCGGCCCCCCGGTGTTGTGAAATGTGTGACGCTGCTAGAGATGATTCTAGAACCAAAACAAACACCTCAATGTTTGAGGAGGGAAACCAAAACAAGAGGACAAGGTTTCAGGATGACAATTCTGTTCGACAGATAGGAGTGGGTTTGTTTCTTTGGAGTACGAATTTCTTTTCTTCCTCATATCAACATTTTGGGTCAGAATAATGATCAGAACCTGGTTCTGTATTGATCAGCTAATTCACGCATTTTAAAGGATTCTAATGTTTCTGGATATAAACCAAACAGCAGATTGTCAGGTGAATAGACTCCCTCTACCCGGTCCATCCACCAGAACTGCCAGTAGGAAATGAAGCAAATGATCCAGGTCTAATTCAGAAACGGGATCAAGTTTCCCTCACAAACCTTCACAGTCAAATCTGTGATGAATGCATGGAGTGAGTTTGGAAATGGAAATTGGGAGAAAAAAATGCAATATAGAAATGAAACTGAATAACTTCTAAATCAAAAAAAGGTTTTGAGTAACTTTACTGATTGCATTTAAAAGATCCAATTTTCTAAATTTCAAGCCCAGTACACACAATCACTCTTGACCAATAAAAATGTTGTTCCTAACATCCAGCAGACCGATAACAATGCGTCTTCTCTCCTCATTCCAGAGATTATCCCACCCCCAGAAGAAAAGAGACTGTGATCTGCAAAACGCCATGTGAAAAAAAAATTAAAAATAAAAAAAAAATTGTAAATGTAATTATCATCATAATTGCTTTATAATCCTTTTAAGAAATAACAATTCCAGGAAGAAGAAACACTTTTCCTAACATAAAACCAGTACCTCCAGTGAAAATATTTACCTTTTACTGCATCTCAGCTCAACATAAAAAAGAAACAATAAAAAATAGAAAGAGTGGGGACGATGTGGACATGCTGCACCTCTGATCCCAATGACAAAAATCTTTAAAATCCAAAGATTTCAGCAAAACCTGCAGAACCACTTGCTGTCTGTTACAAGTCTCCTTTATGAGTCGGATCTTCTCAGCCAATAAAGCCAATAAAGACCTCATGGTGTCAGGATGAGTTACTGGGCCGAGTTCTTGAAGAACATCAAAGCTGTTCCCTTCAGGATAGGTTTAGGATAAACCTCTGAGGCTTTTGGGGTCTCCAGCATAATGGTTCTTGGTGGAACAAACATTTAGTAAGAAAAATGTTCATTTGGTGCAAAGAGGGTGAATTCAAAGATGATCTGTTGGTGAGCAGATGCCTGCTGGATTCCTCATATGGCTACTCCAACATGTTTGGTGTGCAGAGTGCTGGGTGAATACATTTGATCCCATGACCTGCTTCACTGAAGGATTTAGGAAGTTTCAGAAAGCTCCAGGGATCAATCAACCACAATTTCAATGACTGTCTCATCCTACTGTCACCAATCAACTAAGCTGGTTGAAGCCAGTTTAGGGAGTTCTGTCCAGAATCTATAACTAGACCAGATTGTGAAGCAGCAGCCCTTAATGGCACCTTCTCTGTTATTTAGACAATAAGTGGTTTTCAGATGAATAATTGTCCTCCAACGCCATTTTATACATCAGGAACACACTAAGTTCATGTAAAATGGCAGCGTCCAAACTTAATGTGAGAACTCTGTTCCAGGAAAAAAGTTCTGTTGGATTTTTATTCCGTTTTTCCTTTTGAATCAGAATGTTTTCATTGTCTGAAGGCTGATTAAATGATGCAACAGTTTACTCAGAAAAACTTTGATCCCTTATGCTCACAGTTCAGGTTGACTTTTACAACAAGTAGGTCAACAAACACATTCAGAAAGTTCTGGTGGTTTCAGCAGAACCATAGGTGACCCCAAACTACTCAAAGTAAAGATAAGAGAAAGGTTTACTTAATTCTTTATTAGGCTGTTGTTTCCCTGTCAAGTCTTTCTCCATGTTTATAAATATATAAATTATACATTAATCCAAGGAACTGCAGGATCAAAAGTAATGAACTTGAGAATCAATTTAGAGCCTAAAGTTCTAGTATAAGAGGTATGAATATTTTAGTATCGATCCACACATGACCATATGTAAGGTTCTAAAGAACCATCCCTTAAGAGCAGGGGTCTCAAACTGTATTTACCCAGTGGCCTCTGGAGGTAGAGTCTGGGTGAGGCTGGGCCGCATCGGGTTTCCAACAAGAAAAGCTCTTAAAAAAACCTTCCAATGTTATCAAATGTCATGTTTATTTTAAAATGGTTTTGTAGACGAAAAGATCGTTCTCCTTTTGTATATTTTTTGGCCGAATTGAAGATATGTCCTCCAAGTATTAAATAAGCCCTTTGATTTTTATTAATTTTTCGTTTAAGGATACTTTTAGTTTCTTTTCATTGATTTTGTGAATGGCCAATAAAACTCTGGAATTGGTTAATTCCGTTGGAGTTGCACAACAAAATGAGAAACCAATTCAATGTTTCTTGAAACAGTATTTAAGTCAATTAAGTTTAATTGACTTTAAATTTTCAATTAAACTTGGATAGAACTTAAAAGTGCACTTTACTTTGATATCTGACTTTACTGAATCTGTAACTTTACTTGATCTGTAATATTAATGTGATTAACTTGAGTAATTCCTGAGAAATACTATATGGTGTCAGGATTCTGTTGGCAATGCTGTGCAGTTTTCTGCCTGCTCTCTTCTCTCCCCCTCTCACAGGTGATTGCAGTTTGACAGGTGGGCGTGGTGCGCTCCGTGCTGAGGCATTAATAAACGCCTCTGTCAGCTGGAGCGGACCGTTCTCTGAGCTAACTGATCTTCCTCTAATCAGCTCTTTATCCGCAGTGCGATCGGTCCCGCTCCTGTTTTTCTGTCAGCCTGTCCTCCATTCATTCCTAAATAAACATCTTAAGCTGTTTTCTCCCTCCTGAATGTGATCTGCATGTGGGTCAAACATTTGAAAGCCATGACATATGGAATATAGATATTCTTATTATGTTTAGTTGTTTTGAATAGCAGTTTAATCCTGTTTAAATGCTCGTTTCTGTTTTGATGTATGACATTATTTGGGTCAGGTTTTTTTCCCCCATGGCACAGGACTTAAAGGGGAGCTGCCATTTTTTTTTTTTACATTGGGCCCTTGATTTTACATTATTACATCATGTTCTACTAACCCATATGAGTTTTGTGTCATTTGGAGCTGTTCGGAAGATATTCCAAGTAACATCTTCCTATGGGCAACGACTTCAAGGCACAAACTAAACTGTTCATAATGTATTTTTTATGGTACGCCAGCATTCATAACATTTACGCAAATTGCTGTCCCCCAGACAACCGCGGTTATATCTTTTATATTTATATATTTTAAAAACGAAGCAGAGTTTGTATGACGTCATGAACTGCTGCTAGTTTTACTCATGCCTGGAAGATGTCTACTGCTACTACCACAGATGATCTCGCTCTCGAAATGGAATTGAATGATTCAGACTGACTATCCAAATAAATATAAGGGGTAGAGCGTAGCCGCCTGTGGCCCTGGCTGCCTGTCACAACTCCAGTCCGGTGATGTCATACACGCGCCGCTTTGTTTTTAAAAGATATAAATATAAAAAATATAACTGCAGATGTCTGGGGGACAGTGATTCGCCTACATGTTATGAAAGCTGGCGTACCATAAAGAATAAATTATGAACAGTTTAGTTTGTGCCTTCAAGTCGTTGCCCATAGGAAGACGTTACTTGGATACAACCTAACGCAATATCTTCAGAACAGCTCCAAATGACACAAAAATCATATGGGTGAGTAGAACATGATGTAATAACGTAAAATCAAGGGGCCACTGTATAAAAAATGGCGTTTCCCTTTAAGTGAACCAAACTTCTTGATTGATGAAACATTAATCACTCTGCGAAGATAAACAACGGACTTGAAGAAGAGAACAAAAATCTTGGGCGTTATCAGAGTTTATTTTTGTCTTCTTCCTGTTGTGTTTATTGTTTATAATTATAGAAAAATATAAATATTGAGTACCTTTCTAAATATATGCAAAAATATACGTTTGAATACAATAACTTAAACTTACTACCTGTCGGTGTTTTATTCACACACACGCGGGCTCCTCAGACGAAGCTTTCTGATTGCCTATTACCATATTTGGCTCTAGTCAGGCGTAGCCTTAACTACGTCACACTGAGCTGTAACTTCCGGGTCTATGCTGGACGGTGAAGCGCGAGCGGCCGCGGGAAATGAGAACATGCCGCATGCTAATAATGAGAAATAGATGTCCCGCCCCCGAGAGCAATATACTCCACCGTAATTGGTTACCGTAGTTCCTCACTGAAAAATGCCAATTATATCAAACTCGCGTGCCGCACTAACATTAAACTTCAAAATGCTACATAGGCACTGAAAAACCTTTTTGACAGGCAATGGAAAAGCCGTTTATGTCCTCCACCAGCCTAAGTCTAAAGCAGCATAATTATAGACAGGTGAGGATCAAATGAACCACTCAAACTATAACCTTCATTAATAAACAAAACTTTAAAAACTAGCTCTCCTTTATTCTCCCAGATTACAAAGAATTGTAATAGAATCTTTATTCTTAATGTACTAATACATTTAAGTCTTGCTCACCCTGCTTTACACACAAGCAGAACTTCCCCTCTGATTTGTCTACTGGGTTCCTTGACATTTATGATGTTGGTTGTTCTCCAGAAGCAGATCGTTTTCAGATTTTATCACCAAGATGGACTTTGATGAGATCTCTTGTTCTCTGAACTGAGTTATATTCATGGGAATTAGTTAAATGGGTAAAGGAAGTGTAAACCATTTAGATCTTTTTGTAAAAATGATTAAGCCTTATTGTTCCACTTTACAAATATAATCTACATTGATTTGTATAACCACGGAGGTATGTGTGTTTAACATAGTGCCCTGATAAAGCTTTATCTAAGTTCAAACTCCCGGATCCATATGGGTTAAAGAACCTCTGCCTGGTGTCCTGACTGGCCCTGCAGCTCAGAGGTCAGACCCATTTCCTGGTCCCTGTAGCAGCAGGTGCAGATAAGGAGGTCTAGGGGTCCTGTGGGGATATCATGGTGGATCTTCTTCTTCTTCTTCTCTCGATTAGTCCTCCAAATGTCACAGGTTCTCTGGCTGAGGTCAGATGAAGGCAAACCCTTGAATAATGTGTTACAGATGTGACCTGATTCATGCCTTAGCTGTTAGAACCTTTTGACCTGTAAATGTACACTGTAGATCCATAAACAAAGACCATCTGGTGCCACAGAACACGTGAGCTAAACCTTAGCCAAGTTTCATATGCTGTACTATTCTACCAACATCACTGCGATAAACTGGGTTTTATGATCCAAACAAACACAAAATAAAGAAGGATCAAGGAGAGGAAGGTGAACAATTTAGATCTGAAAAGTTGTCGATTTTTTTTTTTTTTTATAAATAAAACCCAACTGTATTTGTAGCTGGAACTGGACAGAATAAATTCTTACAATGCATTAGATTAGATTACGGGTTTGAACACATCAAGCAAGCTTAGCATCAAGGAGCAACTTGTTTAACTGGTCTGATGATGGTTCAGTTTCTCATTTTCTTAATGAATAAACCGCCTGGTTCTCTGAGAGGAACCTCCTCCTGTTAACGTGAGGTCGGTAGGTCGGGTCGCAGGTGCCCGAATCTTCACACTCGCTGCTCGAAGAGTCGCTGGAATAGAGAGCATTCACGTCGAAGAAGCAGTCTCCATCTTGGAGCACCTCCTTCGCCCTCTCCTCAGCAGCGCTGTGCTGCAGGCTGGGCTTGGCCCGCCTGGCTGAGGCTCTTCCCTCAGTCGCCTGCAGGATCTCCTTTGCACTCAGCCTAGTCAGGCCCACATATGTCTGCAGAAGTTCCAGTTGGGTTTGAGATGGAGGCCTTTGCTGGTGTTCCTGAAGGTAGGAGGTTCTGAACGATGAACCTGAGGGGAGTTTGGACTGAAAAGTTCTGCTATTTAAGGTTTGTGGATCAAGTTTGGAGTTCTGAATTTGCTGAGAGGATGGTGGAAAAGGACAGCGGTCCTCCCCAAACGGCTGTGATTGAGCCTTTCTCCGGGACTTCAATGAGAGTCTAGAGGCGGTGTGTTGACCTGGAATGCTGCAGGATCGCATAGATATGTGCTGGTTCCCTGGAGCTATTTGCAGGTCATGGGAAGAGTTCTGGTTTCCTGATGTCTGGAGAACCGAAGAAGTCCGAGGCCTGGAGCTACATGACGCTACTTCAAGCAATGTGGAGAAGTGGTCAGCTGATAACTGCTTTGACTCGGGTGTGACGTGGTTCCTGCAGAAAGAAGCAATGTCCACCAGCCGGACGACCGGAAACTGCATGGTAGGCAGAACAGAACCTTCTGATGCTTCAGATCCTAGCCTCTGTTTACCTGCAGTGTTTGCAGCTTCTGATATCTGGAGATGGGTAGAAGTGTGTGATGGAGGAGGGGGATCAGAGGAAGAGAAGACAAGGTGAGACGGTGTCAGGTCCTGTGAAGACGAAGGCGTTGATGAGGAAGACTGGAACAGCACTGGAGACGAGGAAGCGTTGAGCTGCTGCTGTAGCAGCTCCTCTGAGCAGTCATCAGGACAACCTCGGAGGATGCTCTTCACCCATCGCTGATGTTTGGAGCAGAACTGAGGAGAGGAGCTGCCATCTTCAGGACGTTCATTGGTTTCCTCCACACACTGCTCCTCATCCCCACCATCTCTTTTTCCGTCTTTCTGAGCTGCTTCCTCTCTCTCTGGATGCAGACGTTCTGAACGATCTGAGCTACTTACGCTCTTCAACAACTGAAGGTCCTCTGGACACAGACAGGGACCAACCTGCAGGTCTCCTCCATTGACATCAAGCAGAGGTTCTCCTTCAGACTGGACCTGGCTCTTTATGGGACATCCCAGCAGGGCGGTTGGAGAGCAGGAAGTAGAAGCACCTGATGAGCAAAATGGGACATTATACACACCTCTGGATGACCAGCTGACTGACTGAGATAAAACAATAAAAGCTTAGTATTTAAAATGATGCCGTGATGGTACCAGATACAGGTACTGTTGGGTACCGACAACAAATCCCATCCCTATTGATGGACAGATGTTTGCCTCGGTAGCGTTTCTTACCACAGCTCAGCAGCGTCCTCACAGCTGATGGATCTGAGCCCTTTCCTTCCAGAAGAACCTCATTGTCTCTGTTCTCAGCGCTCTGGTTGTTCATTATCTGAGTCAGGTTGGTCAAACAGGCAGTAATCAGAGGTGGTTCTACTCCATTTCACCAACCTAAAGGTAGCATTTTTTATCTAAAGCAGTAAATACACCAGATGCGTAACAGCGCGTAAGAGCATTAAAGTGGCATACGTGTGTATGTTTGAAAACAGAAATTTACACCAGACACTGAAGAGAAGGCTCCACAGCAATGGGTTCAGCATCGGGTCTATAAGAAAAGACTTTTGACCTGTTAAATAAACTAAACATTACTATGTATGACATTTATAAACTTTTAAGTAATAAATGATCACCTAAAAATCAGCATCTTGACCAATCTGATGAGAAACCAAATATGTATTGTGTTAGCATTTCAAAACTACTAACATCTGCTGATTGGGCGGTAATAACTGTAACCTCTCAAAACCCACCGGGTCGCAGGCGACCCGTTTTAAAGCGTTTACAATTAACTCAGAATGCATGAAAATTACACTGGTAAAATGTTTACCAATATAGACATGTTAGACATCGTTAGAAAGCTTAGATTCTTCATATTTCAACTACCTAGTTCATTATATGGACATAGTGAGCACCAAAGCATAATTATAGCAGCATGTCAAAATGTAGCATGACAAAGCAGCCACAACAAGTAAGCATGTCTTAATTACTGCTGTTCAAAAAAGACTTATTTATGAGAAAAATATATACAACTTTGAATCATGTTTGAATTGATGCAGCTTGGGTGTTTCACCCAATTTTCTTGTATATATTCAGAAACTAGAAGGAGTTCGCTTTCAAATAACGTATCACACATGTAATTGGGGCTTAAAGTTCCTAAGTTATTTGCTTTTCCATTTGGGTATGCAAAATGGGCAAACTTCCCAGAAATGAGGTGGATATTAACATGTTAAGCAGTTTCTCTTTTCTTCCTGGCCCAAATTGGAGCGTACACATGTCTGAAATTAGAAACTTATCCTAAATTAGGAACAGCGCCACATATCTAGAGGCCTATTACACATCCAGTGTAAATCATTTAACTGTTTAAATTGATAAACTGTCAGGCACATAACTTATGAAAACATGCATAAATGCTACTCTGCTGCGCTTATGCGCCGTAACGCACCCGGTGTATGCCCCCCTTAAAACTGAGTGAAACCCTGAGCAAAACCAGCACCTTGCAGATTAAGGACTCTTGAGGGGAAACCTTCTGCAGCTTCTGCAGGTAATCCAGAAGTCTCTCTTCCACCTTCTTGGCATAACGTTCTCCATACTGTTGCTCCAACTCATTCTAGGCGACAATAGGGGTCAATCAACAGCAGGTTAGACACTTATTTTACTTTATGTTCATTTAATTCCCTTTAACTTTGAGGGATCTAGAAATACATCCGATTGCAAAAATATTAAGAGCTTTGTGTTAAGTTAAACTTAAGAAAGAAATGGGTGATGTTTTGATGCATAGATTGAGATAATCAATTAATTTCTTCCTTTTCTGTTGGACTAAGTCCCAAATTAGTACAAATGAACTGTATCACATAACAAGATGGTCCTCAAAAAAACAAACAAAAAAAAGTCCTCAATACCTGATCCATTTAAAATGGCTGTTGGTCTAGAATCAGAACCTTTTCTGATTCTCCTTCAATTATTGAAAAAGAACAGATCAATTACTCCAGCAGCAGCACAAAAATCAGGAGTCTTTTAGAAGAATTACTTTCACACACAGTGATGCAGCCAGATAATTTTAGTGAGAGTGGCCTGACAGGGTCTGGTGTTCACTTAGGGGTGTCTGAAAACAAATAGGCACCAGAACCATTCAAGGTTGTTCTAAACCAAATCATACTTTACTGACAGGAAAATGAATGAGAAAAACATCTGTATTCTTCACGTGAGGACAGGCAGTACAGATGTATGAATATGTGCATATTAATATTATTCTAGGCTTTAGGATGATTCACCCTGAGTTAAATGTAAAGTGGACAATCCTCTTTAAGCCTTAAGTTCCAGGAGGATCATTTTATCTGCCGGCAGTGCTAACCTAACGCCAATGTGCGTCCTCTTCCTTAACATCTGTATTTCCAATGGTTAGCTTTGGTTTCAGCTCTTCATTGAGTTGAAAAAGCTAATGGTTTTGGAAGTTTATAAGAAGAAAAAGAAGAAGGCGGCCTCAGAAGAATGAAATAAGATCAGAATTGAGGGATTCTTTTCCACAACACAGGAAGAGCAGCTAGGATGGACATTCATAATTACATTTCCAGAAATATTCTCCACTTTAATAATCTTAATATTTAACCAAATAAGATTCTCATAGTTATTACACACAGTTGTTATTTATCTCTAAATACATAATGGAGTCCTATATAATATGCAAGCAACTTCTCCCCCATAAAACCCAAAAACAAGTTCTGAAAAGAAAAAAGCAGGAATCCTATATTTGCCAACTTCATTGTTAGTATATTAATGTAAAAGATTAACTCCTGTACCGTGATTGTCGGTTAATGGTTAAGATACCAACAATATTTACTTAGCTAAAATATTCCTTTTGTGAGAATCACTGCTGCCCCCCTGTGGTTTACAGATGAACTGCTTGTTAGAGAAGAGGTTAAACTGGTCCAGCTCTCATAATGGTGGCCAAGTTTAAGCAAGTAAACCAAAGATTAAACAGGTTTAACTCAGGTTTACACAGGACAGGTTTGAGAAGTTATAAGTAGAATAATCTAAATTTGAACAAATTAATGCAGATTTTAGAGGTTTTCCCATGCAGACTAACCTTGATATAATCTTTAAGCCTCTCCTTGTCTATGGCGAGGCTCTGTGCCAGACTCTTGAAGTCTGCGTGGTTCTTCCGCATGAGGAACATTTCACGCTGGCTCTGAGGAACAAAGACAACCAGTTAATATTGGACCATCTGGGATTTGCTTCAGCCATGAACCATGACAACAGCGACCAACTTCCATTTGGATGCTGCCTTTTAGTAGAAACATTTCTCCTGGCACTTTGTCTAGACGCCTTCACCTGATCACAGACTACCTCACACACATCCAGTGGACTCAGAAGAGGTCAGACAGAGATAATAAACCATGTCAAACTAATATGCCTCAAACTCTGCTAAATGTAGTTTATACAGCAAAGTGTTTACTGATTTTGCTGCCCCTTATTAACCCACGTATACACTTCATCGCTCATTTGGGTTTTTAGTACAAATACACCGATCAGAGATTCTGTGGCTCATTTACAACCTTTCTGCTCCAAAAAAGTTATATATGCAATCATAGTGTCTAAATTGTGGAGGAGCGGACAGATTGAACTGTCCAACAATAAAATGTTCACTTCTTTATTTCCATGAAAACAGAGAAACTCTCTGTTTTGGTCGTGGTGGGTTTTGATGGATCAGTAACAATATAGCTCTACTAAAACATATCCTTTAAGCCAGAGGTCTTCAGCAGGGGGTCCATGACCCCTAGGGGGTCCACGCAGGTACAGCATGGGGGTCGCAAAAGTTTTTAATTGATTAGACTTTTTTTTTTATATTCCCCCTGCAATTTTTTTCCCCTGAGACGTCTTTAAATACACATTAACATGAATTCAACACACTGTAGTAAGCAGATAAATGGAGGCAGAAGATGTCTTTCAGTCATCAATGCACACATTCAGCGACACACAGGAGCTCTTTTAAGCTGGGCGCCGTTTCATTCACAACACCTGTCCCATCTACGGAATATCAGGATAAGAAATACTTTAATAATCCCAGGGTGAAATTACTTTCATTACATGACACCATCTGTAATAGAGTGACTATAGGACCATTTTCATATAACACTATTTCATACAAGATATATATAATTAGGGGGTCCCCGCTCCATCTCGCCATCAGTTTGGGGGTCCTTGGCCTGGAAAACGTTGAAGACCCCTGATTTAAGCGATAATGAAAATGGTATCCTAAACAGTGCTTTCAGAATATATAGCAAACTTGTCCAGCTTAATATAAATGTTTGGCAGCAGTTCAGTAGTCCGAAAGAATTAACAGATATTGAAGGACTGGATCCGATTGGATCAGCTCAGAGAGAGAACTGGCAGTTCTAGTTCTAGTCGGTGTAACCCAAGAATCTTCCCCAGGAAAGTGTCTGCTATCATAATGTCATTAAGCTGAAGGCTAGCTGACCTAAATGGGTCCCTCTGGGTTTAGTGGCTCAGATACCTACACACTGATCTTCATACTGGGGCAGCTTGCTCGGGAAGAACTGGATGATTTTGGACATGATGTGGACCATCCCTCTGCCCTCTTTCAGCATCCACATGATTATCTGTAAAACAAAGACAGCAGAATCAGGAGGGCATCCATCTTCAGCCACAGTTTGGGTCTGAGTATGTGAGCTCCATCTGTTCTCCTACCATGGTCTTCAGACCAAACAGGATCTTCATATGTTTGATAGCAGGAACCAGTCTGGGTAGAAGTCTGTGTGTGGTGTCCAGGAACTGCACCACGCTTTCGAATTTCTCCATTTCTCTGTTCTTCACGATGAAGCAGATCTTAGCAGAGAGGATCCGCAGCCTGCAGGGATCCTCTGGGCTCAGAGGCTGGAGATCCAGGTCAGACCAGCTGGAGACATAAAGATCTGCAGAGACACAAAGCTCTTCCTGCTTAATGAACTCAAGCTCCAGGACACATCCCTGCAGGTTTATAGCATTCTATGGCTGCCTGACGTCATCTAGGATTGCAGAAATATTAAGGAATAAGAGAAACTTCTGGAGATGGTTTAGTTGGGACCTTGAGTCAACACAGTAAACCCAAAGACAGGTCCTGAAGCTCACCCTGTTGGACATCCATGGCTTTGTGCAGTCTGGGTGAGCTTGGATGGAGCCAGCTGGTAGTTCTCCTCTGTCCATCAGATGCTTTATGCCGGCAGCAGGTCTCCCTGCAGTCCGGCTGCCCCCTCTGCCTCCGCTCGGACATGTGGAGACATGCTGCAGTTCCTCTTCAAACTAAATTCAAAACCTTGCGAATTACTTCCGCTTCAAATACACCGCTCAATTTCAAAATAAAAGCTCGTTAATTTAAACCTACTTCTTTTTATTATTTGCAGCTCTTATTTGCAAACCGCCATCTACTGGACAAGTGTGTTAAATCATTAACATCTAAATTCGGATGGGTTTTTCTAAGATACACACTGTAACAATACATATAAACACTACAGTAAACATATATACGTCTGTGAAAAGGCAAAACATGTCACCAAATTTTAAAATTGTGCTTCTTGTTAACTGGTTTAATTATTTTAACCCTGCATGGTTCAGTTGGTGCTTCACTTTGCTGCAGGGACAGATGAATCGACAGTAATGTTATTTCTATTTAATTATATTCTATTCAGCATATATCCTTGCGTTAGGACCATTCATGTTTATGTCTGTTAGTATATTGCTTCCATGTTCCTAATGTTTTTTTTCTCTCTAAATAACTTGTAAATGCAGTTAGGTGACATTTCCTTGGACTAAAGGACAGTACCAGGGTCTTGTCCAATTCGGGCTTTTATTGTGAAGTTCAACTTTCTCCTCGTGTGTGGAGGACCCGGAAGTGATGGTTGGGAGCTTGCCCTAGCGGTCCCAGCTTCTCGAGTTATTCTTAATCAGTCCAGCTTGTCCCTGCATCTTTGGACCTAAAGGTACCATGAACATTATCGTCTGACCGGAAATACTTAATTTCTTTAAAGCTTATGCGGTTCGGTGACTGAATGTAGGGCCCGTTTTTTATTGTAGCTGACAGCCATAAGTACGGTGGCCCTGGACCTATTTAAGGGTGGCTTCAGTCACCCTTTCTTTGGCATTAGCCACCCTATAATTATTTTGCGATTTAAAAAAATTTTTTTTTTTTTTCTGTATTTATTTTTTCCTCATATTTTCCCAAAACAAATGCAGTAAAGCACCGAATAAAAGCCATAAAGAAGACAAGTTAATCTGAACAATCATAGGCGTAACTTCCTTAAGGACTGGTAGGGGGACTGTCCCCACCAATATTTTGTACACGTATTTTGCTTTCGGTGCTGTGTATATCTGATTAAAACCCCATTCATGCCGCTCCTCAGAAAGAAAATAAAAAAGTTCTCCCCGCTGCTCACCGTCCACAAACCCCGACAAAAAACTCAGAAAAAAGAATCTGTTGCCTCTCGCTTTCTCCCCATCACCCCCCTCCAACCTCTCCCCATATGAGTTGAAGATATCCGCGGGTGACGGGTCGGGTTCGGTCGTCATCCTAACGGGTTCGGGCGGGTGCGGGTTGGTAAAACTCGACCCATGCAGGTCTCTAAGCTACACTACATTCAGTATCGTTGCCATAGAAACAGACAACAGCGCCAATATATCAGAATTATACTAAAACACACGCAAATAATTTCCCACATAAAAAACAGGAATTTCAGTCCATTACAGTTTTCCGTTTTTAGAGGGTTGTTTATTTTGCGTTTATTAAGTGATGGCTGTGGTATATTAGCTTTCACTGCTATAAGCTTTCGCAGCAGTGATTGATTAATTTAAACACCTGCTCTACTGATGGTCTATCGGAGTTGGTGTTTAGGTCGAACATAAAGAACACCTTTTATTTGAAGCTTCTTGTAGCTACTGTTTTAATCCCGGCTTTACTTAAAACTTTTTCCTGACTTTGATAGTGTTGCCATTCAGTAGCAAGCACTGCGCCCCTTTTTCTTTTATATGTACACGTACATTTAAGATTTAGCGTGTTATGTTGACAACTCATGAGCAAGCTGCTTTTTGCAATCTAGCAGGAAGGTAAGGATAGGATCTTGCAGGTGTGACGTCACTCTGCAGGGGGTCCAAAGATAAAAGATTTAAACAATTTTGGCATTGGGATTTCAGATTTAAGGGAGTTAGAAAGTTCACTTAGTAAAAGTGCAAATAATAAATCTGATTACCGATTACTTTTAAGCTGGTTGAACATACTGCGACAGACTGGTGACCTGTCCAGGGTGATCCAACCTCTCACCCAGAACGTGCATGGCTAGAGATATGCACCAGCACCTATTGATCCCACTGAGGGATAAGGTTAAAGAAAATGGATGGTTGAACATAGTCCGCTCTCCCAGATTCTATCAAATCAGTATTGATATCCTCAGGGGCGGATTTAGGAAATTTGGGGCCCTAGGCAAAGACAGGCAGGGGGCCCCCTGAGAAGAAAACCTATAAAACAGACCCATTCTACGGATAGAGAAATGTTAATAGAATAGACATCCATTATTTGTTCTAGGTTTTGTCCCTCTCTTCTTGTCCCTTTTTCCTCTCTATTTATCAGCGTTCTGATGGCATTTTAGCCAAAGGATTTTTATCAAAAACATAATTAATGTGCACAAATAAGGAATAGTTGTATTAACCATACATGGAAACAGAGTTTTATGGGGCCCCCAGAACTTGGGGCCCTGGGCAACTGCCTAGTATTGCCTAATGGTAAATCCCCCCCTGGATACCCTGCTGGTGGATGTTCTTGACAGAAAGACGGAGTTGCTTAATCATATTCTTCTTAAGGCCCCATAAGATCTTGTCCGAGTCCTGGTTTAAAAGTAAATTAATTTTAAAATAAATCAATAAATGTCAATAAATGTTCTACAAAATTGATATATTTATTTGATTTCTTTGATTTGTACTATCTGTTTAGATTTATGTGATATTTTTTGCACAAAATATATAACTGAATATTGTAACAGTTATGTTTTCAACTGTAAGCATTAAATTGATAAATGTTATTCGCATTTTTTTGGCTTTATCCTTTCCAACAACAAAAAAAAAGGCGTCGCGCAGGTAGCTCCCTTTCCTTATGAGCCGTCCCCACCAACTTTCAACACAAAGTTACACCCTTGTCTTAGACAACGCCTTAGCAGGTGCACTGATCTTCTAGGGGCTGAGCCACCCTTGTCTCTTAAACCTAGAGACGCCCCTGCTGACAGCCCCGGTGAGCGGGGTTGGATGTTGAGTTGTAGTTGGCTAAAGTGGCGTTTAATGAATAATAATCTGAAATAAATACATCTATCGGACATAGTATTATGAACACTGGCAGGTGAAGTGAACAGCACTGATTATCTCTTAATTTGCTCCTCTTAGCAGGTCTGATGCAGCTGAAAAGACCAACAGAATTCATAGAACACATTAAAGGTCGATGTCTAGACAAGCAATTAGAATATGGATGTGCTCTCTTCATCCCCTGACATGGGAGTTGGCTCAGAGCTCGGCTCCTTTTTACAGTTGCTTTTTGTATTTCTGCTTCTGTCTCCTTGAACCCCAGTCTGAGCCTGGTTCTGCCGGAGTTTTCTTCCTGCTAAAAGGGAGTTTTTCCTCTCCACTGTTGCTACAAGCATGCTTAGTGTGAGGAATTGCATCCGAGTTAATGACTTGATGCAATCAACTGGTTTTCCTTAGATAGAAAACTGAATCAATTTGACTGCATTATCTGGTGAAATGTAAAGTGCCTTGAGATGACATGTGTTGTGAATGGGCGCTCTATAAATAAACTGAATTGAATACGTGCTCTCTTGGTATAAAGCCAATTATATAAAAGTGTATAAACTATACTCCTAAACAATGAACTCTGTACATTAAACCTCTATCAAATATGAAGAGATGGAAAGCCTGATTCTGGTTCTGCAGAACATCCTAAAAGGAGAGTGTGAATCATTTCTTCTCCTCTCCCTTTCCCCCCCCTACAGCCTCACTGCCTGCTTCGGCTGCAACATGACCACCAAGCCATGTGTGTCCCTGCTCCTGCTCCCCTGGACCAGAATCAGGTTCTGTGCATCCAGAGCCCCCTGCTGCACATCCAGAACATTGCTCCAAACAACTGCTGCCCCTCACCTCTCAGTTTTCAAACGCTCTTTGTCTACCAACATCAAAGTGCGCTCCTACCTTCAGTACGTCAAACGTAAGATCAAGTCCCCCCCAACCCCCCCTTACAACCATGTGTGCCAAGTAGGAGACCCCGTCCTGCGCTCTCATGCCGCTGCAGTCGACCCTGCAACCATAACGGGCCCAGAGATCCAGAAGGTGATTGGAACCATGGTAAAAGTGATGAGGAAGCTAGAGTGCGTGGGGCTGAGCGCCCCTCAGATTGGGGTACCACTCCGTATCCTGATGATGGAGTATTCATGGAAGCTGTTTGAGGAGGTTTCTCCTGCAGCCAGGGAGGCCCGCGGACTGTCTGTGCAGCCCCTCAGGATCTTTGTGAACCCTGAGCTCCGGGTTCTGGACAGTCGAACAGTGCTGTTTCAGGAGGCCTGTGAGAGCATCTCTGGTTTTTCTGCCACGGTGCCCCGATACCGATCGGTGGAGGTGTCTGGTAAGTTGGTTTATTAAAACACATCCTGGTCAAATTTGGCTTTATCAGTACAGATGCTTTCATTGAAGTTCCTTCTGATTTTTAATTGTTTCTTCAGGACAGTTAGTCTAAGAAATGAGCTCTTCATGGGTCGAGTAGCAGAGTTGTTTGCATTGCTCTCGTTAAAAA
The DNA here is from genome assembly GCF_016077235.1 of Cyprinodon tularosa. Lineage (NCBI taxonomy): Eukaryota > Metazoa > Chordata > Actinopteri > Cyprinodontiformes > Cyprinodontidae > Cyprinodon > Cyprinodon tularosa. Next base: position 895,892 of record NW_024039044.1, on the reverse strand, counting down.
GCTGCTAAATCCTTTCAACCTTTCTGTTTTCTCAGGTCTTCTGTTGTTAGACTGTAATCTGCTGTAAATCTGTCCATCTCAGGTCTCAATGAACGTGGTGAGGCGGTCACATGGCAGGCCAGTGGCTGGTCGGCTCGGGTCCTTCAGCACGAGATGGACCACCTGGACGGGGTCCTTTACATAGACCGCATGGACACCAAGACCTTCATCAACATCAGCTGGCAGGAGCTTAATGAATGACAGACTTTAATCCTTTAATGAGAGACTTTAATCCCTGTATGATGGACCAAACAGGTCATATGTGAATATATAATAAAATGAGTTTGATGAATCTTACGTCTAAATGAGGCCAGAACGTGTTTTGGATCCGTTAGGCTCAACCCAGTGAAAAAGTTGATTTTTATTAATTCCGCTGGTGAAGAGGAGTGAAAACCATAAAGTAAATTCACCTTCTTTTACCAAATTCATTGAATTCTAGAAAATATCCGACATTAAAATGTGAATTATATAATTTTTTTTTTTTAATAAAGCACTTTAAATGCCGCGATAATCACATTTAAAGAATTTTAATGCCAATTAAGGCCTTAATTTAAAAAATAATAATTTAATGATTTTTAATGACCTGCGGAAACCCTGTAACAGGTGTGTTGGAAAAGAAGATGCACTTCTGGTTGGTTTAGAGTCTTTTCCTTAAATAAAATAATTGATAAAACATTTTTCCTCAGATTCTTACATTTTTAAAGCAGTTCTACAGAACTTTCAGTTTGGTAGATTTTGTCTCCCTTCAGTGGATAAAAGCTGTATTGTTTTGTGAGAATTAGCATTCCTGAGGCTCAACATGGTGAAGACCATAGCGTGGTGAAATCCTGATCCCGTTAACCTGCAGGTGGATTGAACTACATTTCTGTTTCCTGTGGCTGTGGAATAGAAGTTGAGGTTATGAATCTTGTGGCGAAACAACGTGATATGACGATGTTAAAAATAAGAAATATTTATGATTTTTACATTGTTTCTTTTACAGTATTCCTGTCCCCTAACACCCACCTCACCTGACCCATCAGATTCTGAATATCAGCCCTGCACAATTTGTGCAAATATACAATCTAAGGGAAATTTAGTTGCATGGACTTTAGTCTTTAAAACGAACGGCAAAGGGGGAAGTGATGTATGCCATAAAACAGTCTGAAGTTCTTTTGCGTGGCAGAGATACTGCCACCCTCAAAGTTATAAGTCGACATATATTCACAAAAGTCATGAAAATATTTTATGAAGGTTGTAAGTCACTAAGTGAGGGTTTAACAATTGTTTTAGGATTAGAAGCATCTAATAGTTGTGAAACAGAAAGATAAAACACGCCCCAAACAGTGAGAGCACCCTTTTTACTCCACACGATGTGCAAACAACAAACAGAAGCACAGACGGTTGTGCCTTAAGCTACAGTGGAGTGACCCAGGAGTCTGCTGCTGCCCCCGACATCCCCCATCCTTCCAAAAAGAGGAATTACGATTAGTACATGGCAACATCTAGGTAACAGTGAAACAAAAAGAGGCAACATTCACATTTAAGGCACTGATTCAGTTGAATGTGTCTCATTAGTGCAAAACTTCTCAGAAAGTAATCAAACAGATGTGGATAGGTCGAAGGTTTGGCCGCAGCTGCATGTAACAGGATTTTTGTACCAACACTGGCTGCAGTACTCATTTCCACAGTAATGGCACAGAACCAAGGGCTTCCTGTTGCAGAACTTCCCACAGGAGCAAGTCCCCAGCGGGATGGTATTATGCGATGTTCGGCAGAGTTTCCCTTGGACGCACTGGCTGCCGTGGAAAACCTTACAGGTGTGACACAGGAGCCGGGGGTCCACCTTAGCTGAGTCGCAGTGGTAGCTGATTGGTTCCACCTTTGGGCTTTCTGAGGCGGCACTGTGGTGGCCAATGGTGGAAACTGCTGGAACTCCGCTGCTGAGACCATCAGGAACTTTGAGGTGTCTGCTCTGGGTGGGGTCGTCAGCCGACTCCTCCACAGTTTGTATCCTGTGGCCTTGCACTCTGCATTCAGCCAGCAAGAGACAAGTTATATCGTGGAAGGCGTTGCAGTCAAAGCAGCGATGAAGACGAAGAGGACGATCCCCAACGCAGTCGCAGAGGGAGCCGACATCAGTTTTAACCCTGTCCCTCCCTGGAACTCCCATCTCCTTCGAGCCCAAATGATCAAATCGGGGGTCTTCATATGAAGGTTTGCTTCTACTTCCTGGTGAAATTGGCCCGTTTCTGGGTCTGTGGGCACCAGGGGGAGTCAGATTGTCTTGATAGTCTCTGGTAGATGTCGGCGGGTCTTCATCATCACTCATAAAGTCCTCCTGCCCACCGTTAATCTGCTCATCTCTGTACATATCCACTTCTACATCAATCTGCTCCATCCCAGCTGGCTGCTTGACTGAAAGCTGCATCTCAGTGTTGTCAACGGCGACCTGCCCAGAGACAAAAAAACAACGTTGGATATTTGTATTCAAAATGTTAAAAGGAGAAGAAAAACTGGGCTAGTTAAACCAAAGATGTCAACAGAGGAGAGCAGCTGTGTGGGTCTTGGAGTTTCCTATGTCCCAAATATATTTCAGAATGGTGGGATGCAATTTGAATTTTTAATCAAGTTAATTGCAGGGTCTGTAACTAACTAAATGGCATTTTAAATAAAAACCATATAGTGGAAATAATAAACCAACTTTTCGATTCAAAAAAACAATTTTCTCCTCAGTTATGGAATAAATAATGATATTAGCACAACATATATTTATTGTTTTTAAAGGGCTCATAGAATGATTATATAGGGTATTTGGTGCTGGTCCTTTGGTCCCAACATTGGTTGGGCTGAAAGTGGCATATATGCTGTTCTATGAGCCCTAATGCTGAAACGACAGGTTTTCTTCCTTTTATGGTATGCTCATGAATATTTAGATGAGCTGTTTGCTGATTGGTTGGTTTACAAGGAGCGAAGCAGCTGAGCAAAGAAGCATCATAGCAATAACTCACTCACTTAAACATCTAAATTGTTGATATGGTAGGGTGACTGGACGTCTTTTTCACAGACATCTCTTTTCATACCTAAGAAAATGTCCGGGGGAAATTTCAAAATTGTCCAGGATTTTTGTCGACTACAGTGCAGCACAAGGTTGAAACACACCGGGCATTCGAACTGAGCCGTCAGCTCAGTTCAACCCTTAGACGTCACACAGAGGAACCAGCTGCTGGAAAGCTGTGATGTAAGCAAGCCAGCCCTCCCACATGCCTTTTTAAAACCTAGCATGTTGAACTAAACGTCCTCCTCCACCTCATGGATGTCCGCCTGCAAGGGATAAAGTCTACCTTCACGTGAAGTCCTTTGCAAGTGACGGTGTTAGCAGGCGAACCCAGCTACTCTTCCTGCAATCCGGACCTCTGATTACAGTGCACGTAACGAAATTCTTGCCTGCTATGAAGCAGACGAGAAAACTGGAGTTTTAGGCCTTGGTTGACCAAAACTATCCTGCAGTTGCTAAGGACACGGGACCACCCCTGCTGTGTGGACCCTCCTGACACCGCCGCAAGTTATCAAATTGATTAAAGCCCCTCAAATTCCCTTGTTATTTGCATCAGACTGATTCAAATCTCCCCGAGAGCTGACCCGGCTTTGGAAACAGACTGATCAGAACCATAAACTCCCCCCTCCTCCCATCCAGAGTCAACGCACAGTAAAAACTACTTCCATTTCTTCCCATCTGATGCTAGATTAGGGGGCTTTAGCTAGTTAGGTTTTGCATGTGTTCTATTGCTACTCTTGATTATTAAAGCTGATGGTTCAAATGAAAGATTTCTAAATGGAAAACTGGATTCATTAAGGGTGTGTGACTGAGAGTAAATGGCTGTGTTTTAACTGTTTCTTTTGTTTATTCTTTCTCTCTATTGTCCTGGAATGAATGTGCTAAAGGTGAACTGACAACCTTGTGTCCCCTTATTGATCCCTCGTTGCAGTTACGTTGTCTGGGGGCAGCCATATTAATTTGTTTTACGACCCATTGTGCTCCTTAGTACTGTTAACTCCACCTCCTTTGACCATACGGTGAAGGCTACCATTTAAGCTCCACCCCCTAGCTGACTCTTAAGTATTATCTAAGCTAACCATCTTGCTGCAGCGCTGTATTGCTTAATGTAGGGCTGAAACAATTAATCACATTAATTGAGATTAATCGATTATTGAAATAGGCGTCAACTAATTTAGTACTCGATTAATCGTTAACTGGAGTGTAGAGACTCTGAAACATGCCTTTAGCTGACAGAGCAACCCGAAATTGAGGAGTAATTGTACCAAAATTGTGGGGGGAAAAATGTGTAAACATTTTGCATTTAAGATAGATTTCTTTAATCTGTCAATATGTTCTATCCTCAAGTGGAAAGTTTAAGTTTCACCTGGTTTCATTTCGCAAAAAGTCTTCTTTAAGCAATCTTTTGCTATCCAATTATTTATCGACTAATTAAAAAATAATTGACAGATTAATCAATTTGCAAAATGATCATTAGTGGCAGTCCTCCCCGACTCCATCATTAGCACACATACCTGCAGGACGTGTCCTCTCTGCCTCTCCTTCACCACGGCCAGTTCATACTGGGTGTCTCCGACACGTTTCCCCAGAGCGCCCAGAAGGAGGCGACACTCGCAGCGAGCAACGAAGAAGGCGCAAGACATGCGTAGGAGGTCTTCCAGTGAAGCAGGGCTAACTCTGGGCGACTGGAGGCAGAGCTGCTGGGCCGGGCTGGGCCGATAACCCAACAGTCCAAACAGGGTCTCCGTCTGAGGCATTGAAAGCACCGGGCTGATGCAGTGGGTGAAGGTACCGGAGTACATCTGACACAGGTAGGAAAAATTGGAATTATTTCATTTCTGTGAAGAGATAAAATAACTGCTTTATTCATTTTTTAGACTACCTTAATGACTTTGTACTCATTCCTCCAGGGACCCAGGTACAGGTTCAACGCTGCCTGCTCCAGGACCTCGAAGGCTATAGCCAGGCCCTGAAGGCCTCTTCTGGATTTCCTGCTCCTGCCGTAGGCTCCAGACGGAGCTGCCGCTGCCCCTACCTTCAGCGACTCCTCCATCACCCGGAGAGGATCCAGACCAAGACAGTGAACCTCGCGAGGATCTGAGTCCTTCAGCAGCCCCTCCACCTCCTGACACAGAGTCTCATCCTTGCAGGCCAGACTGGAGCCACGCCCCAGAATCTGCTGCTCTAACATCTGATCGTAGGCTCTCACCAGATCAGCGGCTCTCTGTCGAAGGGCGCACATCTCTGAGAAAAACAAAAGGGTCACATGATCTGCCCCCATGAAGTGTCAAAACAACACAAAGCAGAGCATCATTAGAAAGTGTCAGGAGTTCCTTACTTTTCATCATTTCTTTCCCAACATAACCTGAAAACTGTTTCAGGCATTTATATTAAGGCTCTCAGTCAACCTCCTCTGACTGGATGTGCAGGGTGGTTATTCTACTGGAAGGTTAACCTCTCAAGTCTTCTGCAGACAGGTTTATTTCCTTGGTGGTCATGGATTTAGCTCCAACCAGCTTCTCACAGCATTGATCAACTGGGAGCAGATCTGGTGGCGCCGACACCATTGTTTGGCTTTCCATCTCAAATAGAGCACCATGACTCGCTCTCAACCACAGTAAACCGAGCAAGAACTGGTGGGCTGGTTTGGAAACACGGTGAAGCAAGCTGCGTGAATGTTTACTGCATTGCCTCCCTGTATGTCGAGCTCATTTAATATATAAATCACTTGATTTGATAAACATCTACAAAATATTTTATCTGGTCAAACCTCAATTACATATATCTAAAACTTCAGCTTTGACTTATCAGAACATTACGGTAATCTATGATGGTAATTACAGATAGTTAAACTTACAGAATTTTTTTTTAGCTTCCAATACCTGCAGATTATTTGAGACAGGGAAATGAAATGTAAAACTACAAAATGCCAAGCGAACCATGTAAAACATTAATTTCATTGCCATTTGTTTTTTTAATTCTCTGCGTGTTTGTAGTGATTTCTATATAGATTTAAAGAAACTATGATTTGGCTTCTTTCTTCCCACACTCTCATTTTGAACCATAGCTGTGAAGGCCATGACTAATACTGAGCTGCAGATCTCTGTAGCTCCTCCAGAGCCCCATGGTCATCTTTTGTGCTTCTCTGATCAAAGCTCTCCTTGTTTAGCATGTCCATTTAGTTGGAAATCTACATAGCATGTCCTTGGAAAGTCAACAAACAGGGACAATTTAAAACCGCACTCCACTTAAACCTGAACAAACACCTTCTTCTTCATCTAACTGCCAGGTTCCTCAGTTCTCCTAACTGTTGCTGGTTGTGGAACTGATTCAATGACACATCTGGACTGCTGTTATCGATTAAATGACCTCTGTAGAGGGGTTTTCTAGAGGCATCAGAGTAAATAGAAAAGAATAGAATAGAAAACCCTTTTAGAAAAATGTCTTAGAATAACATAATAGTGAAGAGTTAAAAGATAAACAATAAAATACTGTACTGAAAAGGGGTTTAACGATATAAAACTGTGCATCTGGAGAATAAATAACCAATATACAGCTATGGACATTTGAAAATAGCAGCAACATCCAAGATGTGCAAAATGTCTGCAGCATGTTATTTAAGGGCCTAAGACAGAAACTGTGCAAAAATCAGCATGAATGTAACAACTTATTGAAATTGTTGGGAACAGTGGTGGTTATAAAGTCTTGCAGCTGATGGGAGGAAGGATCAGTGCTAATGCTTCCTGGTGCATTTAGGGTGCAGCAGTCCTTTCCCTTAAGGAGCTCTCCAGCTCTGCAACAACTTCATGCATGGGGTGGGAGACATTATCCAACAGGGATGTTAATATAGTTAGGATTCTTTTCTTTCCCACCTCCTGCACCGAGTCCAGTCATAGAGCTGGTCTTACTGATGAACTTATCAATCTGCTTTCTCTCAGCTACAGATTAGCCACTGCTCCAACAGACAGCTCCATAGAGGATAGCTGATGCCACAACAGAGTCAAAGAAGGACTTTAGGAGCGCCCCTGCACTCCAAAAGAGTCTGCTCTGATCAAATAAGGTTAAATACAAATGAACACTGCACCTTTCACATTTTGTTCTGTCTCTTCACCAGTTTTGCTTTACTTTGTTTAGCTAAATTGACAGAGTTTCACAATTTTAACAGAATTACAGTAAAAAAGCATTTATGGGTTATTTTTCATGACATCAACACCCTCATTATCTTCATAAAATTAGATTGGCTTCAGAGATTAAAAGTAAAATCAGTCCAGAACAACAGCAAGATAGGCCAATAACAGCTGCCCGCTGTCAGATCCATTAAGTCAGTCCCAGAAGTGAAAGCGATAGTTTCAATCTGTTGGGGAACAACTTAACTCTGAGCTGTCAGTTCAAACAGCCTCGAGTTAGCATTAGCTTAGCCACAGTTACACCAACAGCCGTTAAAGTTCGTCTTTAAGGCGTTACCGGGGATAAATCACACATTTCTCCCCCTTTGACTCGAGCGTTTCTGTCCCGAAATGTTTACCTGGTTCTTAGTGACAAGAGTCGAAATAAAGTGTCTTTTGAATCACGGTGTTTTCAAGCCGAGGAAAAACAGGAAGCTGAAGTTGGATTCTGAGTGAGAGCTAGAGTAAAGGAATGTTCCCTGTTTTAAGAACTTACTTTCATATGAACTTAGGTTTATAATTTAATCAAACATGGTCAAACACTTATTGACCTTGACATTTGGGATTTGGGAATAAAATGAAAATATAGCCGAATGATAGAAATGATTTTGGCATCATTATCACATTAGTAAATAAACACGATTTATCATTAAATGTTTTTTTTTTTCCTTCAGGTAAAATTGCTCCTTGTGATCAACAGTTACTTTATCAGTCAAAACTGGTCTTTTAATGAGAAATTCATTAAATTTCTCATTCATTAAATAATACAGCTCTGAATACAGAGCAGTAAGGACCGTGTGATGAACTGTTCTCTCTTTGCAAAGATACGAAAATAAAGTGCAGACTGAGTGAAATCCATCAATCTCTGTTTAATCAACTGGGGAGAATCGTTGAATATTTTTTCCCACTACACTGACTAAACTTTTGCATAAAATCCTGATAATGTCCTAAACAGGGATTTAAAGATAACTATGGAAGAGGATTAGGGCCACTGAAAAAAAAAAGTTAACTGATTTTTTAATTTCTCAGAATTCTGACTTTAATCTCAGAATTCTGACAGCTAACAAACATGTTAGCATCAAGCCATAGCCATGTCTGTTTTAATGACCTTCTGCTCTTCTATTAATGAGGGGACCCCTCGGGCACATCAAAAGTTGCCTAATTCCGTCATTTTCCACCAATGTGTCACTGGCCCTCTCAAACACCTCACATCTTTGTCAGTGAAGCTGAGTGCTCCCACATCTCTTCCTTCATGGTGCCCATCTACATTAAAATCCAAAATTCTGAGATTAAAGTCAGCATTCTAAGAAAAAAGTCAGAAGTCTGATTTTTTCCCCATACTAAATTGAAATAAAAATGTAAAATCAGTAAACTTTTTGTTTTTTTTCCAGTGGCCCTAATCCTCTTCCATAGATAACAGACATAGTATTATTGGGTGTTTTTCTCTGCTTGAAACTGCAGGCAGGAGTCGATAGACTTAGAGGTATCAGACCAGCTTACATTCTGGGTCCTGGCCTTTCAAACCAACATCCTGTTCTGTTGTGTTTTGGAGTTATCACCTAAGCATAATCAATGTTCCCAGTGCCAATAAAGATTACAATTATTCCTGTTCCGATGTAGATCCACCTCCTAGAGCTAGAACCCTATCTATGGATGAAAATCTTTTTTATCTATATCTATTACCAATTAATCAGTTTAAAATTAATAAATATAATTAAGATATTAAAACCAGCTGTGTTTAAAATAATTTTTTGGTGCTATTAAATGATTTAATGTAGATTTGGGAAGATTTTAGACCACAGCGAAGCAAAAGTAGACTGAACCCCATAGAACTGTCAAACAACGCTACACCGAATCGGAGGCTAACTTCAGCGCCGATGAAAGTTTTAAGGTCGATCCAAAAGGAAAGTTAGTTCATCTCTTGGACCCTCTATGCATTAAAGGTTTGGTTCCTGCTTGTTCACACGGGGATCTCAAGACAGATTATTTTTTCCTTTTTCTCAAAAATCCTCGGTTCATCTGAAAGCTAACAGCACCATTAACAATAAACAGTTCGGTTATGAGTCCAAATGAACACTAGACTCTAAAAACATAACAGAACCTTACCTTTTCTTGCCTAATGGGCCGTTTTCATATGTTTAGTTGATACAAAAAATAATAAACTACATTTCCTGGAGTCACTGTCAGCTCTACCGTGGAGGAGGAGGTTAGCGACCCACCGACTCCTCTGATTGGCTGGGAGGGTCACGTGCTTCGGTTATTTCCCAGCATAAAGCGCGTGCTATTTTTACCAAAGTATCCCGGCTCAGAACACTGGGTGTACCTGAAATACTAAAGGAAGCAGTTGTTGTTTTAAACTTTTTAAAACAATTTTTGTAATGCAAACTCTTGCAGAGGATATATGGCGACAAGTCCTCACAAAAAAAAAAAAAAAAGGAGGAAGCAACATGAATTTCACAATTTGAAAACTAAATGCAGCGTACCAAGCATGGGAGTGTGGGTTTAATGAGGACTAAATTATAACAGTGAATGAAAATAAGGAAATATAAATATTTACAGTCAAGTTCAATTTCTGGGTATAAGTTAAGGAATTGTGGCAAGTACCAGGGGCCCAGGGTAAGGCCAGTGTTTTTTAAATGAGGGCACTGGACAAAATAACAAACACACACACACACAAGGTGTGACACTATCCCTGTGGGGACTTTCCATTGACTTCTGTTCATTTCCCATTCATGCCTATGGCATAACCTTAACCCTTACTCTAAGCCTAACCATTACCTACATACCTAACCCTAAACGTAACCCAAACTCAATTCACAACTTACTGATAAACCTGCCCCAACAGGAGGTGCGTATTTCACCCCACTGGATCAAGAGATTTTAATGCAGAATTAGAAAAGGAAGTTAGATAAATTAGAGTGACAAAGTGTTAAGCTACAAAGCAGAGGGAGATGTTGTAGGAGAAGATTGCTGCTAAAGTTAATATGTATGTTTATATGAAGTCCTCAGTAGCAGTATGTCGCAACATGTAAAAGGTAGGCACTCGCCTCACTGTTGTTCCATTTGAAGATCACTAAAAGAGGATTCTTCTTGGTCAAAATCACATTCCTGGTCAAATTTTAATAACAAATTTGTCAAATTACATTTTTGGAGCAGAAAATCAATTCAAAATCTGAAATAAATAAAAAAAATTACTAGTAAGATGTGAGTTTTATATACCTAGAATTCTTTATACACTTTAGGTTACCGTTTGGAAATTAATCTGCTTGATTGAATATGTATTGAATATGTACTTCATAGTCAAAATGATACAAATGCTGACCAGTAACAGTAGGAATGTGGAGATCTGATATTCATTTCTAGACATCCAGTTTTTTTATTTTAGATATAAAAAATGTAATTTTGACATGGTAAATGTATTTTGGATATCAGAAATACATTTTCAGACAAACTAATACATATTAAAACTGCCTGCCATACTCTGTTGTAACCAAGATGAAATTACAGGGAAAGCTATTTTATTGCTTGAATGGTAGTTGAACAATCTAATATATTTAGCTGCAGTCCTCTGTCAGTAGGCAAAGAGGAAGAATAAAAACGTTCTAAGGTAGGTCCTATGCACCATCTCGTAGGGATCCTCCTCATCCTTATTCTGTCTTCCGATGCAATAATTCTATCCAATTGTACAATAAATACTAAGTGGCTTTTTGCAGCCACTTCAGATGTTATCACCCCGTTAAATGGCCAGTATTAGCAGTTATCATACCCATAATATGGCTTCAGATTGTGCCTCCTACCTACCAGTGGGCTCAGTAGGTTATTCTCACAGAATTAATCCTAAGCCTAAAATAATTCAACAGTGCTCAATGGACCATTCAGAAGTTTAGAAATCCTTCTGTAACAAATGCCATCATTAGATTTGCAACAATTAAGTTGCAAAGGTCTTGAGAAAGCTCTTTACTTTTACACATGAGATGTTTCTTGTGTGATACCAGAGACACCTTTTTATAGGCCATTATTTGGGATTCTAACAGACAAGGGGCAGGATTGCTTCCTAATTACTGAGAGATGTTGGCTGGTGTCTTTGGTTATCCATGCCTTTTTGCAACTCCCTTCCTTTACCTGTTCAATAGTTTTTCCCTTTCCCTTCTCACATAATTAAACATAACTTAATATCTGGACATCTATGGTTTGGTCTCTTTGTATGTGTGTATTGAATGGATTTTCACCAACATTTTGGTGTAAATGTCATGCCAATAGCACCTCTAGAAGTATATTGACTTAGAAAAATGGTTGACGTGTTTAATACTTATTTCACCCTCTGTATGCAGACCTGATTGTGTCATTGATTTGGGCTTGGAAAGATAGGAGGCTTTTGAGGATGACACCCAGACTCTTAACCTTAGAAGGGATTAATGAATTGTCAATTAATCAATTCAAGGAACTGTTAGTTTTGGAGAGAGTTCAAGGTGCACTAACAAGAATGAACATATTGCTTTTGAGTTCGAGGAAATTGGAGGCCAACCAGGACTTAATATCATCTAAGCAGCTGGAAAGGAAGGGAGGTGAAAAGAAGGAGTTAGGTTTACCAAAGAAGTAGAGCTAGGTGTCATCTGCATAGCAGTAAAATCAGGTTATGTTTCCGGAAAATCTTGCCAAGGGGTAGGAAATAGATGGTGAAAAGAAGGGGGCTGAGGTATTAGACCTGGGGGACACCTACAGTGAGAGGAGAGGGCTGGGAGAAAAATGATTTAAGCTGAATGAGCTGAGTGCGGCCAGACATGTATGACTTAAACCAGTCGAGTGGGGTAATGTCAAGAGAGTATAATCTATTGAGGAGGATGGAGTAGGATATGGTTTCAGGGGCTGCACTGAGATCAAAGAGGTGAGGAGGAGAGAGACCAGAATCTGCTGCCGAGAGGAAGGAATTTGAAAATTTTTAGGAGTACCGATTAAGTGCTGTGAAAAGGGCAGAAACCAGACTAGTTGTTCATATAGTTTATTGTGGGTTAGGTCAGTGGGAAGTTGAGAGGCAACTACAATCTCCAGAATTTTAGAAATAAAGGGCAGATTTGAGATGGAACAAAGAATCACAGATTAGAGAATTTTGGCTGGATTAAGAAAAGTGTGTCATGATTATGAAACTTAACTAAATAAGATGTATTTTCACACAGTATCAACATTTTTTAACTTTCCTTCTCTATATTGATAGATATATTGGCTCCCTGCCCTGCCTCAGTGACATGTAATTCTTAATACATTAGGTCCAATATGACATTGGTTCACCCTTTGCAATTCAATTCAGTTCATTTATATAGCACCAATTGCACAGACCATTCAACCAGATTATACAGTCAGATTGGTTCACATTGTTCTATCTAAAGAAAACCAGCTGATTGCATCGACTCATTGACTCTAAAGCGATCCCTCACCCCAAACATGCTTGTAGCGACAGTGGAGAGGAAAACTCCCTTTTAACAGGAAGAAACCTCCACCAGAACCAGGTTCAGTGTAAGCGGCCAACTGCCCAGGCTGACAGGGGTTCAAGGACATAGACACATTAAGAAGCAGAGATACAAAAAGTAACCGCCAACCAATTATGTCTAGACCCAATTATGTTCACAGGTGGACCCGTCCACCTGTGAACATAATTGCTACGCAGCCAGGCAGACGAGCTTCAAGCCAGCTCTCAAGTCAAAGGATGAAAGAGAGCCCATACAGTTAGTCACAGTAAGAGAAACGGGACTACACTGAAAAACAGGCCAAGCTCCAACATCTATAAACAAAGGTATTTTTTGGAAGCAGCACAGCTGACATTTCTCTTTGGAATGGTGTCACAACAAACAGGAGCAGACCAGATGAAGCTATTATGAGAAAAAGCAGAGAGAACATAAAGTTAGAGATTGAACAAACAAATACTGCTAAATGGGAGAACGGAGATAGAATGCATCAGAATGATGAAAAGGGGTCCCTATGTCCTCCAGCACTTTAAGCCTATAGCAGCATAACTAGAGAGACAGGTCAGGATAACCTGAGCCACTCTAACCATAAGCTTTATCAAAAAGTAAAGTTTTAAGCCTTGCCTTAAAAGTAGACAGGGTGTCTGCCTCACAGATTAAAACTAGTAGTTGGTTCCACAGGAGAAGAGCCTGATAAATAAAAGATCTGCCTCCCATTCTACATTTAGACATTCTAGCCACCACTAATAAACCTGCAAATTGAGAGTTAAATGCTCTCTTAGGAACATAACGTATAATCAGATCCATGAAATAATATGGAGTTTATCTATTTAAGGCTTTATATGTGAGAAGGAGGATTTTAAATTTTATTCTGGATTTAACAGGAATAAAATGGAGAGAAGATAAAATGGGAAAAATATGATTTTTCTTTTAAAATTTTAATGTTTTTTTTAAGCAAAAAACTACAGCTATCACTTCAACTCCTCTTAGAGGAAACAAGGTTTAAGAGTATTTATGGGAATCTTCCAGAAGCACATTTGTGAGTTCAGACACTAATGCTGGAGAAGAAGGCCTGGCTCTCGGTATCTGCTCTTAGTCAGGTCAGGACTCAACTTTATGATATTTTAACAATGAATCGGCTTTCCTCTTTATTTACACACAGTTATTACCTGCAGGATCAGGTGTTTATAAATTCTGAAAGCAAAAGGACTAAACGTCCCTTCCTAATTATGATTAAAATTAAGAAAAAAACAACAACATATGAACGGGGATTTCAAAGAGGATGTGTTAGGTATGTTCTTATATGATGTTTGTACCACTGATGGTGGAAGGGGGCTGATATAAAAGCGGTTCTGTGGGAGGAGGCTGACAGCGCCGCTCCTTCTCAGGTTGAAGGATGGGGCCTGCTGGATGGACCATGTTCCTTTGTTCTTGCCTTCTGCACCTTTTGCGTGCAGAAGACCACGTTTTGTTTACCCATGGATGTTCTGCGTTACAAAGACATAACATATCACTTATAGAAACAATTCAACCTCTCCTGGCAACTAAACTAATGTGCAGATCATATTTACAATATTATCAGTTTTTCATCAAGTCAGCTAATCATCAATAATAAACAGACTGATAGTTAACAGAAGAAATGTTGCATTAACCACAGGCTCAGATTCAGCAGAAAAGAACTATTTATTTCAAAGATAGGCTCTCTCCACTAGATGGCACCGTTAAACCCTCTGTAACCTCTGCAGGAATCTATAATCTCTTATTTTCTATTTTAGAGATTTATCATGATTTATTTAACTCTAAATTATGCACAAGTGGGCCAAGTCGAGTCGAACTGGTCCAACGTGAGCTGGGAGCATCATCACAGTATCAAAATGTTCATATTTCTCAAAATAATTAAATGTTTTATGTGAATGAAAGGAGTTTAAATCTACCTGCAGGATTAAATGCATGATCATTATCATTTATAAATTAGGGAAAAATCTGATATAAAATAATTTGACAACAGAAAATTGTCTGGAATGCAATTATTATTGCATCCATATATTTTCTAAAATCTTTAGATCCTAAAAAGGAGTCTGAATATTCAGCATGTGAAAGTAAAAATATGATTCATTTTCTGTGGAGCTGCTGGGACCCACGGGCGTGGCTTCCGTGGGCTCTGAGGGGCGGAACGTGGCCCTCGGGTCCCTTCTAAAAGAACTCTGGTTTGGCTGAGATGCTGCACAGAAACATCTCAGCCAAACCGTCCAGGTCCGGTGGAGATAAAGCGATCATGTCGAAGTCCAACAGGGTTGTGTTGGTTCTGGGGGGAGCGGGGACGGTGGGCTCAGGGATAGTGAAAGGCCTGCTGGATAAAGGTAATCTCAACCTATTATTATTATTATTATTATTATTATTATTATTATTATTACTTTTACAGATGGCTCATTCAGTTCAATGTTTCTGTCTCTGCGCCTCTGCGCTCCACAGACAGCTTTGCGTTTCTTCAATCGTTTCCACGGAGCTTTCCTCTTTTGAGTCCCACCAGAATTAAAACTTTGACCAGCTGCTCGTGGATTTAAATTCTGTCTGTTGTGATCTTAGATTTATTTCCTCCTTTTAGGACTAAAAGCTTAAAAGAGGCTAAAGTATGAAGGTAGATTTGTTTCTTTATCATTCAATCAAAAAAAAGGTTGCTTAAACCAAAAAATATATTTTCAATAAAAAAAAAAACTTCTCAAAGAAAGAAAAAAATATTTGAATGTAAAAACATATTTAAACACTGCTTTTCTTCTATTTAAAATGTTTTATTTGATAGGAGTCCAGTCTTTTTTGTTTAAAGAAACTTTTTTTTAAATTGAAGTAACATTGTTTTTTTGATTGGACCATATAATGAGTAGGATTTGTGTATTTATTGTTCAATCAAAAAAAGAAGTTGCTTCAAACAAATAAACAACAGAATCAATAAAAAAGTTACTTCAATGAAAAGATTAACGTTTTCAATCATAGAAAATCGTTTTTGAATGCAAATAAAAAATTTGAGACTCAAAAATTTGCGTTTGAACACTTTTTTTTATTGTTGAAAATGTTCTCTTTGGTTGAAGGGATCTATTTTGTGCTTGGGCCATACATGGGTAGGAGTATGACATTTGTGTCTTAATCATTCAATTCCCAAAAAGTTGTTTCAATCAATCAAAAAAAAATAAAAAATGTGTTCATTCAAGTGAAGATTTGTTTTAATAGAAAATATATTTGTTTTGATTAAATGGTAAAGAAAATCTACCTTCATACTACAGTGGCTAACTCAGTGGTTCTCAAACTTTTTCTGTCATTCCCCACTTTGGACAAGGGGGAATTTTCAAGCCCCGCCTGTCCCCATCGCCCCAACACAATGCTAATGAAATATGCAACAATCTTAAAATGTTCCAATTTTACTGAAGTAACAAGTAGTATCTAAATACAAACTATCTACATCAAATAACAGCAAGCTAAAAAATAAAGAAAATAAAAATGCAGCTGTGTCAAAATTTGTATCAAGCTCAAAGATAGAAAAAATTAAAGTGCCACTCTGCAATCTGTTAATAAAAGAAAAGAAGTGAAATCCATCTGGCAAGACAGTTCTATTTATCCCTGCATTAGTGGCTGCAATGAGCCTGTTTTGCATTGCACAGTTTCTCAAAACGGGGTTGCAGGCTTGATACTGCCACTCTCAAGTCATGCTCAATGTTCAGCTGAGATCTGTATTTTGTTTTCATTGAAGCAACAGCTGAAAAGCCCATCTCACAGAGATATGATGTGGCAAAGGGAAGAAGAATGCACACAGCTCTCTGCCCGATGAGTGGATACTCCCTCTCCACTCCTAACCAGAATTCACTATTAGTCTGAGCATTAAACCTGAGCTTCAGGGTGGAGTCAGACATCATGTCAATAAACTGGTCCTCCTCAGCAGACCTAAAATCAGCAGGTGCTGCAGACAGAATAGGAAAAAATAGACTTACTTTATTTTTCATTGCATAATAAACTAATAAAATATTTCAAATTCAGTTATTTATGATCAACCTGCGCCGTCAATCCCGGCGCATGTGCGCTTTATTTGCAGTCTGGACGCTAAAGTTAAACATGCTGTGTCTCTGCTCTGACTGCAGCGCTGAGAGGGACTCCTGCGATAGCGGGGGAGAACGGGGTTGGGACGGAGGAGGCGCCCCACGGCAGCACCTGCCGCTGGAGGACAAGAAAAGGAACGATACGTGCTTTCACGTAAGAGTCTCCAAAAGTCGCTAGATTTGTCGCTAGTCGCTTTTTTGAAAAAGAGTCGCTGGAGGGGTCTGAAATATAGCGACAAAGTCGCTGAGTTGGCAACACTGGGGCGCGAAAGTTTATTCCGTTACAAATAATATGCCGACGTCACGTCAATAATTATTTTGGCACTTCAGTTCCAGGTGAAATGTTTCTCATATCTAATGTTCTTTTAATTAGACTGCATGTAGGCTAGTAATGATTACTTTGTGGGTTTGATTGGTCTAAAAAGCGGCAACATACAGCTATAAGGACAGTTTGCTCTCACACGTTCTACATTTATAGTCACACACACACACACACACACACACACCGGAACTTGGCGCGCCCCACCTGTCACGTCTCAATTCCCCACCAGTGGGTCGCGCCACACACTTTGAGAACCGCGGGGCTAACTGAACAACGCGCTGCGCATTACGCACCTGCCTGCCCGCTGCGAGGAAGAGGAGGGAGGATTACGCTTCACATTTCTCTTGAGATGGTTCAACATCTAGATCCAATTATGTCAAATAATATCAACAAGCCTCCAACCCTGTTTAATTTCTTAGACTCTCTTTTGAATCATTGTGAGTCATTTGGATTAAATCTCCTGTTTCTCTTTCCAAAAGGTTTTAAAAAATCTGTCCAATGAGTTCGGTCAGGTTTTTACGCTTACAGCACTCTGCATCCTCGGCTTATTTACACATATCTCCGGCTTTTTCTGAAATTTGAACTAGTGCCAAAAATAGTTCAGCATCTGTCTCTATGATGTGCAGATGACAGTATTCCTCCAGACTGGCAGAGCAGGTTCTCTGCGGTTTATGGTTAGGTGGTTTTGTTAACACCTCTGTTCTATTGGATTGTGCCCCAGCTGTTTCTTACGGAAGAGGATTAGGGCCACTAAAAAAATAAAAAAAAAGGTTAACTGATTTTAAATTTTTAATTCAGTATAATATGGGAAAAAAAGTGAGAATTTTGAAATTAAAGTCAGAATTCTGAGAAAAAAGTTAGAATTCTGAGAAAAAAGTCATTATTCCGAGATTAAAGTCAAAATTCCGACTTTTTTCACATATTAAACTGAAATAAAATGTAAAAATCAGTTAACTTTTTTTTCCCCCACTGGCCCTAATCCTCTTCCATAGTTTTTAAACAATGCCGCCTCTTTAAAAAGAGCACCATGGAGTCTAATGTTGTCTGATACTTAATTCCAAACATAGATCTGAAACAACTCAGGTTTTACTATGATTTCTTGACTCTGGTGCAGATCTATTTCTTCTTGATCTCACTGCTACCTTTTGACACTGGGTTTTATTTTCCTGTGTCAAAGAAGCTGTTGGTGAGAAGCACATCACTCATATAGTTTGAGTCCTTCCTGAGTTATTGGAGTTTTGCTCTCCAACTTTGAGAGATTATTCTGAATTCTGCAAAGGCACCATTTAAACATGGGATACCTCAAGGCTCTGTGTTAAGTCCCCTTTTATTTTCTCTCTGTTCCACTCTGGATCAAGCTAATCTCTTCACTTAACAAAAAAATCCATACATTTATACAGAGAAAACATGATCAGTTCAGTCAGACAGACAGATCCCAGGTCTTGGGATCTGTTAGATCCAGTTTTGAAATAATACTGTCAGGTTTACTCAATTAGTGTGGATGTTTCCCATCTAAGGAAGCTTATCTGTCTGTCCAACAGGTCAGTGGATAGAGTTGGACACAGTCTCATTTCATTGTCTACAGCAAAATCAGAAAATCCCATCACTGCCACCAGCATCTAATCACAGTCGATAGTGTGTGTCGATGGGATGATTTCGGTTTTTAGTTTTGTGTTTATTACTGTTTGTGGTCTCCCAGTCTGAATCCACTATTATTTACCATGCTTCACTAGTGTGGAGATGAGAGTTTACAGAGTACACATTTAAAGCTTTGGTTTGCTTTTAAATCGGGCAGACGGGTGCTGCTCTGTCCGTGGCTCAGATTCATGTGAATACCTGCTCTGTTTGTCTGCAGGTTTTAAAGTTGCTGTGATCTCCAGAGATAGCGGCAGACTGGAGAAACTGCGGACCTCCGTCTCTCCCAACACCAAGGACAACCTCATCACTGTGTTGGGAAATGTTGGTAAGTTACACCACCTGGGATCGTTTGGTCTGTACAACATAACACACAACCTCTAAATCTCTTTCTGAGGGCGTTAAACTTAAAACCCAATGAAAGTACAGATAGTTTGATCCAGCATAAAGTTATGAACTCTGAAAAACTGTCCCCTTCTTAATGTTTGAACAGTATGGACTCCACATGAACCCTGGAGGTGTGGAAGGGGTTACGGCACCGGCAAGCAGCACATCCTTCTGATCATAGGGTGGAGCTTCCATGGGTTAGCATAGAATAGAATGGAAAATCCATTTATTGTCCCAAAATGCAAAAATTCTGGTGTTACAGGAGCAAAAAGAAAATAGAAAAAGATGGTCACACAAATGTGGACCTTAGAAGAGTGTACAAAAATAACATAATAGTAAAGAGTTAAAACATAAAAACGTACTGTACTGTAAATTGTTTATCAATATAAATATGGTGCACCTGGAAAATAAATAACCAATATACAGCTGTGGACATTTTTACAGTAATGGACATTTTAAAATTTAATCAAAAGAAGGGGGTTCTGCTAGCACCAGACCACAAAGTTCTGGGTCTCTCTAGACTGTCATTAATATCCCACAGATTCACATCTGGACACCTATTAAATATTGAAACTCACATGGTGAATCTTTAGTACAGGATGGTGTTGACATGGCAACCAGGACAGCTCTGTAGTCTCACGCAAAGCAAATTTCAATGTTCTTTCCATTTGCACTAGAGGTTCCCATTGTTAATAAGGCAAAGCTCATTACCATCTAGGTAATAGCAACCTCTACTATTCATTACTGTTATGTAAAGAATCAGACACTAAATGCATAACAGACATTTACACCCTGGCTCAATCAAGCAAATCAGTAAGGACGGAGGTAGGAGAAAGAAGCTTGATGCTCCCTATTATTAAATTCTTTTAGCATTGGGACCTTAAAGCAGCTAAGGAGCTATAAACAATCTCACATTACTTTGTGTTACATTTAAGCACAGCCCACGTCACCAAAAGAAGAAAAATGCATTATTTCTTTAGTTGTACTGAGTATGACACATGCTGATGTATGCACTTTCATATGTTTTGAGTTTTATAAGTGCATTTCTGCTTTTCACCTGCACTTGTTTGACTTGTGTTGTTCTTTTTTAGAAAGCAGTAGTTCAGATTTGACAAGCATCATCCATGTGCTTTTCCATTATGTAATGACGTCCCAAAGGCTAAAGGCTATTCAGATTTCCCGAATTTTTTTCCTACCCACAGTAAATTAGTGCCGTTGACCCTAAGAAAAGTAAAGAAACAAGAACAGAGAGCCATGGTTATGCTTCTATTCACAAAAGGCTTGGCAAAACAGATACTAAGCTCAATAAGTACACATGCTAACTAACACTTTTTATTGGGACAACCTGAGGTTAGCCTCTCAGCATGACTAGCTACTGCAAGCAGTTGGAAAAACAGTGGATTTAGTCTTCCATGACACATGACTTGAAATTCAACTCCAGTCCTCCAAAGCCGGTGTGCTGCATTCCTATTGATGGCTGATAAACAGCCTTATGCTGAACTGCATTGATCTAAATAAAGAGTGTCAAAGCAGGGAAGCATCTAAAACCTGCAGGACACCAGCCCATCAGGACTGACTTTGGGCACCCTTGCAATGTGAGCTGGTAAAATATGGCAAACAAACCAAAATCAGAATCAGAAATACTTTAATAATCCAACAGGGAAATTGCTATACAATAATAATGAAAGTTCTTTTTTAATTCAGTCATTTGGTCGCTTAAGACCCTTTATAAATTATTACATCGAACTGGTGAATAATATGCGTTTGAATGCTAGGTTCCTCTTAAAGTCTCTAGAAGTTTTGAAGGAGATACGTGTGAAAAAATAGAAAAATTGTAACAACCTGCAATGATTAGTCATTTTCTCGCTGAGACACAAAGTGAACATTTATTAGCCAGCAAATGGCCCCAGCAAGTAGTCATTTCCTAAGAAGGTAATGACTAACAGGTAAGGGGTGGTCACCATGGTTTAGCTGGAGTTTACTTCCTACCTGACTTTATTTACTGGTAAGTGTTGAGTAACACTCAAGATTTCTGCAAAGCTGTGTGCAAACATTAAATCTGTGTCATCAGGGAAGATTAAATCTGGAACATGTTGAAGCTCTTTTCTTCTGCATCTGTTTCCAGGCTCAGAGGACGGTGCTGAACAGGCAAAGGAGGCCCTGTTGAAGCAGGTGGGGAAGGTGACCGATATAATTTCTTCCCTGGGCTTCAGCTGGTGGCAGGGCGGTCCCCCACATACCCAGTCCCTAAAAGACCTGCACTGGGTCAGCAAACACACAGTCTACACAAGAGGCAGAAAAACAGACTGATTATCCATTAGTTTCAGATTTTATCCATGTTCTGAATGGTGTTTTCTACAGATGGTTTGATAAATGTTCCCTCTATGCAGGTAATGGAGACGTTACTGTTCAGCACATTTGTCTCCTGGAAGGCTTTCTTCCCCCTGGTGAGGGACAACTCGGACTCCAGCTACACCTTCATCACGGGTATGTTTTCCATGTTGCACAATCTCGGAGGAAATATTAGAAACTCAGGGATTATCTGGCAATATTTTGCATTTTTTTTTAGAATCAAACAGAACAAAATAAGGTTAAACTTACAACAAAGGAGAAACATACAATGCCATTCTCAGATTTAATGAAATGGGTAGTAGGATTTTAATATACAACATAAGATGTTAATATTGTTTGACGTTTAAAGAATCAGATTTACTGTGATTGAAATGAGCTTTAATTATTTTAGAAACTGAGATCATAAACTGGAGAACACAGACTGTAAACAGCTGCATTTTTAAAATACGATAAGTGTTTCAAGGTTAGCTAAGAGACGATGTCCCTCTGACGTGTCCTGGAATCAACCGTGAGGCATCCAGAACAACAGGGAGTGGCTGGCCACCCTGCAGAGGAAGCTCATTTCATCCAGTTGTATCTGGGATCACCTTTTTCGGTCATGATCCAGAATTCCTGATCATATAGCTGAGGGTAGGGATGTAGACTGATTGGGAATTTGAGAGCTTCTCATTTTGCCTCAGCTCTTCTTTACTTCGACAGCCCGGTGCAGGCAGCGTCCGAATTACAGCAGCACCAATTGCTTTCCACTCACCTCTCAACATTAACAAGACTGTGAGAAACTTGAACTCCTTCACTTGAGACATCAACTCCCATTCAAACTGAAGAGGGCAAACAACCCTTTTCTGGTTAAAGAACTATGGATTTGGGCTTGAAGGGACAGATCTTGTTTAAGCTGTGTAGACGAAATATGCTGTTCCCCAAACCAGAACGTTTCCAGTCCTTGGCTGCTTTCTTGTCCATGAAAGTTATGAACAGGAACAACATCCAACATGGACCAGAACCAGGTCTGACTCAATGACACCAAACCAGCTTACTATTGTTAAACAGTTTTTATTAAAGAATCAGTGACTCCTGTAGTACCACCCAAAGGGTTCCCTTTAAAGACAGTGTAGAATCCGTTCTCCAGGTCCATGAAACACACATGGACCTGGGCAAAGTGTCCATCTGGTTGGGTCACCAAGTTTCTGAACGCTGACTGCCTCGCGATCAATTCTAGCACTATTTTCTCCTGCAGGTTGTTGGCCCTCTAGGGGAATGGCCTCACGTTACTCATTTAGGCTTTGCCCAATCTGTTCCCATTGGGAGTAACAGCCCCCAGGCACTCGCCGACAAGCCCCAAACCTAGGCCTGACTCAAGGGTGAGGCCCCAGCTATGCTTAATTGAGTCCCATCACCAGCCTCCATCTTGTCGTCTTCATACAGTGTTTTCGCCCGATCTTTGTCTGACCCGCCAGCCAAGCCTGTTTGCCATGACCCTATCAGGGGCCTTTAGACCCAAGGCGACATAACCTCTGGCATCAGCTGATCCTTGGAATCCCTTCACTGCATCAAGGTGATGTTTCTTAAAGCAGATTTGCTTCACTGAAAAACATATAGACATACCAGAACTTTCCATCCTACTGTGCAGCTGGGGGAGAGCTTGGTTCTGGTTCTGATTTTGGGGATGTTTGCTGTTTTTTCTTTTAATATGTAAAATATTTTACATGCAATTATAAATAATTCCATGAAATATCTGTAGAGTATGCCATTTTTTAAATCCATTTACATGATTCATCATTACAATAATAAATTGAATGCTAAATTGCCGAAATAATCATTAGCTGTGGACTTAGTAGTGTTACTTCAGGACAGTGTATTGTTCTGGTGAAAGACCCAGGTACTTAGGAGGGTCCACCATGTGAACTAAAGCTCCCTCGATGTTTGAAACTGTCAGTGCGGTGAGTCTATGCCTGAAGAAGTCCACCAACAATTATTGTTTTCCAGCATTTATCAAATGAATACACTGAAATTATAATCAGCACTATACCGAAGTATTCACACCCCTTGGACTTTTTCCACATTTTGTCATAATAATTTTTGCGATAATCCAAAACATACTAAAGCATCACCTCATCCTTGTGAGGTGGAAGGAAGATCATTCATACCGTTGAGTCTTAGCCTCCACTGGAACAGAGACTTTCTGTTGCTAAAATGTTACTCCATGGAGCTAAACGTATCCCCACAGAGGCAGCACTTCTAGAAAGCTTTCTTCACCTGTGGATATCCTATCCTGGCTCCTGAGGAGATCCAACAGAAGGAAACAAGCAAAGAACCAACAAAGATACTGGAACACATTTGATAAGCATTCTGACGCATATCAGACTAGGGCTGCCTGCAACTTACGACTGTTTTGCAAATTGATTAACCTGCAATATGTTTTTGAATAATCAGAACGATGTGAAACTAAAACTGTGCCACTTAGCATATTCACAGACTAAAACAATTTTTAAAATCTTGAATAGAAAATGTTTTTTCTTTTCTTACAATTTTGGCCAAATTAGTGCTCTGAGTGGGTTGCTCTTTTCATTGATGGCACATGTCTGTATATTCCTCTAGGCACTTAATCGGATACTAAATTAGTTTACAATTATTTCAATAATCGAATAATCCAATTTATTCAGATTAACTATTTCAGCCCTCCATTAGACCACACCAAACTCTCAGACAGAGCTGGATTTATCCTCAGAACAGAATCCCCAATCTGATACTGTTGCAAATTGTCAGATTTAGCTAGATCTGGACTTTAACTAGGCTGTAAGTATTGATCAACACCATCCATCATTTCTCTATATTGAAGTTGAAGGTGTATTTCTCCATCCCAGTCTTGGGTCGTTCAAGACTGTCCTACATTTAGTTCCATCCATTTTCATCTCGAACCAGCATCCTTATTCCAATTGGTGAAAACATTTTCCACAGCATCATGCTTCCAACTTTGTGTTTTTGCATCTGGGGTAGTTTGCAGTGAGTCTTGTAGTCTGTTGTGTTCCATGAACTTCTTGATACTGAAACCTCTAAGAAAACAAAAATGAAAAAACAAAACAAAAAACTCTGCAAACCATGCATCTGTCTCCTTCCACCTCACAAGGATGCTCTGTTATGTGTTGGTCTATTTGTGGATCCTGTGAAGGTTTAAGACTTGCAGATATCTTCACAGCCTCCTGCTGATTGAACGACTCTTCTCGATGTGTGCTCATTTTGTTGAATGCTGGTGCTGTGTGTCTCAGGAGGAGCTGGAGAGAAGCTGCTGATGCCAGGGACTGGCTTCCTGACGGTGGGGGCTGCCAGCGCTCTAGCTTTCTGCCAGGTGCTGAGAGAGGAATACCCCGAGGTGTCCTGTAAATTCAACCAGGTGAGACTCTGCAATCTAAGATGTTACATAATCAGGTCAGTTTTCAGCGGCAATCAGCCCACCCCGAGAAACAGCAGCAGGACATGTCGTCTTTACATGTCAGGCTTAGATAAGCACTTTTGCAGCATCTGTTCATGTCTCCTGATTGACGTCTTCAGTGATAAAGAAAACACTTCATGGAAGTATTTACACCCCATAGCTTTTTTTCTTTTCTCCTGTTTTAATCTCAACCCATTCCTGGTAGGAGGTCCTTTTCTTAACTCTGCTACCCCTAAGGTCAGGTGCCTCCCAAGGGAGTCAGACATCTCTGACCTCGGACTGAGAAGAGCTGACTTGTTGATCAAACCTACATCACTAAACAGCCAGGAGCCTACATCGGCAACCTTCTCTCCCATTAATCTCATCTCTTCTTCGCTTGCAGGTGAAAATCAACACAGGTGTAGGGACTCCAGAGCGCATGGCCCCCGGCTACCTGAACCACCTGGACCTGGGCGAGGTGATCGCAGCCCTGGTTGAAATAAGAAGCCCCTCCCACGCTGTGTTCACCATCAGCAGCCCTGCAGACTTAAAAACTGTTCTTCTGGAGGGGAACCCTTAGAAGACCCCCTTCCTTCAGAACACGATCTGCAGCTGCTTCCGGGTTCTTGTTGCTTCTCTTTGCTTGTTTCAATGGTTCTGTAACGTCCAACAGGGCATATTTTTGCATGTGTTGTTTTATCTGTAAAATATGCAAACACTCCTAAATGTTCTTGCACCACGAAGATCCCTTTTAGCACCTTGGCAGAAACATCTTGGATTTGAGCAGATTTCCTAAGACCCAATTAAACTCCAAACTTTTAAACTGTGGGTTTGCTCCGGGGTCAAAATTATACATAAAGCCTCTGTTTCTACTTTGCTTTTTGAAAAAAATCAAACATTTACGAATATGTTTCATAAAACCCTGTATATGAAAATATCCCATTTCCTGAGGTAATTCTTTTTAAATCTGACACGTTTCCTCATGATATTGATCCATTTGTCTTTTGCTAGATGATTCCGGGTCTAATCCTCTAGCAGCCACTGACTTTATTTTACTTTAGTATACTATAACCTAGCTGGACACCTGCAGGATAGATGAATAAATAATTATATTTAATTAATGGCTTATTCTGAGTGACTATCTAATAAGGCTGGAGATCCAATCCACTGTAGAGGTTTTACACTCTCAGCCAACGGCCCCAAACCTAAGGGACATTTTGGTTTTATTTCAGGAGGAATAATATTTTTCCATATTTAGTCTGTTTTCATCAGTTTAACTGTGAGTCCAACTCTCAGTTTCTACAATGATAATTTGCTAGATCCTAGCAGTTAGTTCTCTATGAACTCTGGATTATTATGAATCACCCAGAATATCTAGATCCGACTTGAACTCTCCTGTTTAATTATACCTTCATAATGTGTCTAAACCAGAAGGCATCCGAGGTCTTCCTCCCTAAGCTGCTGAAAATGTCCTTACCATCCTGTGATCCGTTTTAGTTATTAATCTGCTCATCCAACAGAGCAAGAATTTCCCCTTAGCTGCTAAATATGGTTTAACGTTTATTAAACCAGATATTGAGGCATTTTAATATTACAGATGAGATGTTCTTTTTGTTCTTCAGTCATGTTTAGAAGTTTACTCAGTTAATACATCAGTTTGATCTATAAATCCAATAGTCCTGGGATCACATAGGTCCAAATGAAGGAACCTGATCGAGTTCTGTTCTAGTCCAGTACAAGTCCAATAAAGCTGTGCAGTTATTGACTGTAGTTGTTTTAAATGTGACATCAGAATTGGACCTTTGGTTTCAGAAATAGAAATCCAGCTTTATTCTCCAAGATAGTGACTATTAAGCTTTATCCTTTAGTTTTCAGTTTCTTCTGCAGCATCATAAAGTTGATTTCTCTTACCTGATTGCATCTATTGTAATAAAGAATCGTTATCTTCCAAGTTTTTTTTTTGATCATTTATGCTCCTGTTAATTTTTTTTTTGTTTTTTTTTTACAATTTACATATTTTTTAAAAGCGTTTGCTGCATATTTATTCGTATCTTTATATTCTATGAATAATAAACTTGATAAATGAGTTTTGTCTCTCCCCCCCCCCCAAGTAGCTAAAAGGTCACTTCTACTCAGGAACTGAGAATAAATAATCTCAGATCCAGCTTTATTTGACAAGTACACATTGGATTACAATTTTCACAATGTACTCATTTATACAATAACAATCCAGTAATGGAAATAACTATAGCTTATGGAATGGAGAACAGATATACACATATTTAGTTTAAAACAATGGAGCAGTAACCAGGAAATGGTCTGAATAAAGGTAGATTTACTGAGAGAAAAGGCTTGAAGAGAAACTCTGCCTGAATCTGTTGGTTTGGGTGTACATTGATCTGTAGGTCCTATCAAAGAACAAGAGCTGGAACATTTTTAATAACGTAGTCCTTAATGGAGGGTTTTCTTTAGACCCGATTGTCGGTTTGTGTCCTGCTTGGTGTGAGAGCTGAATCAAAAAGTGGAGGATATACTGGGGGAATGCTGTGTAGAACTGGATGAGCAGCAGCTCCTTCGACAGGTCGAGTTTCCTGACTTGAAGCAGGAAGAACATCCTCAGCTGAGCCTTCTTCATGATGGTCTAAGTGTTTTGCTCAGACTTTATGGTTTGAGATGATTCGAAGGACAACCAAGCCCCAAACTGGCTTCTGGAGAAAAACTGATAGGAGCTGTCTGAAGCTGCCCCACCACAGATTCAGGAGCTCTCAGCCTCTGACGAGGAACAAAGTTTGAAGCTTTAGTTTGCATCTTTTTGAATTTATTCACAAATGAAAAGAATTCAATGTGTGTTTGGGGGAGTTTCCTCTAAACATGTGACATGAACAGAATAAATGGCTGATGACAGCTGAGACAGGGGCGGCCCAAGACTGACACATTTTCATCCAGAATCGCGTGCCGGTCTGACCCTTTCACACACACACCACCTCCGACCACTGAAAGCCTAGATCCTGTCTGGTTTGGGGGGCAGCATGGCCCTTTAATAATGAGATGTCTGAAGTTTCACCGAGCTGGAGCAGACAGGAGGGCGTGGGGGGTTTGTTGGGTCAGAATTAGGACAAATTATAATAAATGTGTAACACAGACCCCTCTGACAGACCCCTCAACATTCTCTGCTTGTTAACCGGCTTTGCTGTTCTGATTCCACTGATATCATTAAAGCAGTCCAATTGTTTCAGAACCTGATTTCTTCTAAGAACTCACATAATTCTGTGGGTCCCCTAAGTTTTTAAATAATGGGGATCAGAGAAAGTAGGAAGACAAGCAAAGAACACTGCAGAAACATGTCTGCTCAGACTCTTGGTAAAAACATTGCTCCACAGGCAAACATTAAAACTGTGAGACGTCTGTGGAGAGAGGACACAGAAGGAAGATACTTCATGTTTTCATATACACTCACCGGCCACTTCATTAGGTACACCTGTCCAACTGCTCGTTAACACTTAATTTCTAAGCAGCCAATCACATGGCGGCAACTCAGTGCATTTAGGCATGTAGACATGGTCAAGACAATCTCCTGCACTTCAAACCGAGCATCAGTATGGGGAAGAAAGGTGATTTGAGTGACTTTCCCTGCTGAAAAATAAATGTGCTAAGTGTACTAAAATTTAGCATACTTTTGTGTACTTGAAGGCACACTAATCATTACTATACTTTAAGTGTGTTTATGATTAGTTAACTTGAAGGATGCTATTTTGGAACAACTAATTTTGTACTAAATATATTTTAATTGTAATTAAATTGTGGACAAGCTCAACTTGAAGTGTATTTAGTGTACTTTGATGTGCTAAAGTGGAACAACTTAAAGTATATTTTGTATACTTTAAGTATATGAGTTTATATGTACTAATATATGCTTAATTAGTCAAATTAAAGTGCACTATGGTTGTATTATAACTACATTAAAAATGATTTGTTAGTGTCTTAAAAATATATAAGCTTTATACTTTTAATATACTCTTACTGTGGTAATAATATGCTTAATTATACTGTTGGCTTATTCCAATTACTAAAAAAGCATACTTTGCAGTTAATAGTAAATATACTTTATCATTACATTGCTATACTACTTTCTACCTTGCACATTCTTGCAAATGTATTAACAGTATACTAAATGCTGAAAGACTTGTGGATATACTTCCGTGCAGATGAAAAAATATACTTTAATGTATTTGAAACATGTCCAAATTATAGTACATTACAAATAATATAACTTGTACTATCTCAGAATGTATAAACATTTACATATCGACGTTAACCATTTTCATTATAAAACTTACAACACATTTTCAAATATTGGTACTTTAGTACACTTTGTAGAAATATGTCAATTTCAGGCAGCAGACCTAAACATTACAAATAAACTTTAAAGAACGCAGAGGAATACTGAACAATGAAAAACAACATTCCTTATTATTGCACCCCTAAACCCTCGCACCATACAAAAACACGCCCACCACACATTATTTTCCTTTTTTTGGCTGAACTGCTCATTGTTACATTTTCGTTGATGGCCGTGCGCACATCAGAGACACTTGTTACGGAAACCCAGAAGAACAGCGTCTGTTAACCAAACAGAGAGATACTGAAAATTCATAGTATTTTTGAGCAGTACATCAAAAAAAAGTCGCAAATTGTATCGTATATATCCCAGGCCCCATAAGTCACCAGAAAAAAAAATTGTCCATTTCTTAATTTAAAAAAATCTGATGCATCAATGGTTTTAAGATTGATCAAAAAATTTTAAAAAAGTAACAACAAAAATTGCAAGATCTCAGAAAAGAAAAAATTATGAATCCGCAGAGAAAGGAAAGAAAACTTAGTTTACTTTTTTTACTACGATAACCTGGCTGTCACACCTGGCAGATATGATAAATAATTATATTTAATTAAGCTTATCCTAGTGACATCTAATAAGGTGAGATCCGCATCCACTGTAAAGTTTTAACTCTCATCCAACGCCCAAACTAAGGGACATTTTGGTTTTATTCAGGAGGAATAATATTTTTCCATATTTAGTCTGTTTTCATCAGTTTAACTGTGAGTCCAACTCTCAGTTTCTACAATGATAATTTGCTAGATCCTAGCAGTTAGTTCTCTATGAACTCTGGATTATTATGAATCACCCAGAATATCTAGATCCGACTTGAACTCTCCTGTTTAATTATACCTTCATAATGTGTCTAAACCAGAAGGCATCCGAGGTCTTCCTCCCTAAGCTGCTGAAAATGTCCTTACCATCCTGTGATCCGTTTTAGTTATTAATCTGCTCATCCAACAGAGCAAGAATTTCCCCTTAGCTGCTAAATATGGTTTAACGTTTATTAAACCAGATATTGAGGCATTTTAATATTACAGATGAGATGTTCTTTTTGTTCTTCAGTCATGTTTAGAAGTTTACTCAGTTAATACATCAGTTTGATCTATAAATCCAATAGTCCTGGGATCACATAGGTCCAAATGAAGGAACCTGATCGAGTTCTGTTCTAGTCCAGTACAAGTCCAATAAAGCTGTGCAGTTATTGACTGTAGTTGTTTTAAATGTGACATCAGAATTGGACCTTTGGTTTCAGAAATAGAAATCCAGCTTTATTCTCCAAGATAGTGACTATTAAGCTTTATCCTTTAGTTTTCAGTTTCTTCTGCAGCATCATAAAGTTGATTTCTCTTACCTGATTGCATCTATTGTAATAAAGAATCGTTATCTTCCAAGTTTTTTTTTTGATCATTTATGCTCCTGTTAATTTTTTTTTTGTTTTTTTTTTTACAATTTACATATTTTTTAAAAGCGTTTGCTGCATATTTATTCGTATCTTTATATTCTATGAATAATAAACTTGATAAATGAGTTTTGTCTCTCCCCCCCCCCCCAAGTAGCTAAAAGGTCACTTCTACTCAGGAACTGAGAATAAATAATCTCAGATCCAGCTTTATTTGACAAGTACACATTGGATTACAATTTTCACAATGTACTCATTTATACAATAACAATCCAGTAATGGAAATAACTATAGCTTATGGAATGGAGAACAGATATACACATATTTAGTTTAAAACAATGGAGCAGTAACCAGGAAATGGTCTGAATAAAGGTAGATTTACTGAGAGAAAAGGCTTGAAGAGAAACTCTGCCTGAATCTGTTGGTTTGGGTGTACATTGATCTGTAGGTCCTATCAAAGAACAAGAGCTGGAACATTTTTAATAACGTAGTCCTTAATGGAGGGTTTTCTTTAGACCCGATTGTCGGTTTGTGTCCTGCTTGGTGTGAGAGCTGAATCAAAAAGTGGAGGATATACTGGGGGAATGCTGTGTAGAACTGGATGAGCAGCAGCTCCTTCGACAGGTCGAGTTTCCTGACTTGAAGCAGGAAGAACATCCTCAGCTGAGCCTTCTTCATGATGGTCTAAGTGTTTTGCTCAGACTTTATGGTTTGAGATGATTCGAAGGACAACCAAGCCCCAAACTGGCTTCTGGAGAAAAACTGATAGGAGCTGTCTGAAGCTGCCCCACCACAGATTCAGGAGCTCTCAGCCTCTGACGAGGAACAAAGTTTGAAGCTTTAGTTTGCATCTTTTTGAATTTATTCACAAATGAAAAGAATTCAATGTGTGTTTGGGGGAGTTTCCTCTAAACATGTGACATGAACAGAATAAATGGCTGATGACAGCTGAGACAGGGGCGGCCCAAGACTGACACATTTTCATCCAGAATCGCGTGCCGGTCTGACCCTTTCACACACACACCACCTCCGACCACTGAAAGCCTAGATCCTGTCTGGTTTGGGGGGCAGCATGGCCCTTTAATAATGAGATGTCTGAAGTTTCACCGAGCTGGAGCAGACAGGAGGGCGTGGGGGGTTTGTTGGGTCAGAATTAGGACAAATTATAATAAATGTGTAACACAGACCCCTCTGACAGACCCCTCAACATTCTCTGCTTGTTAACCGGCTTTGCTGTTCTGATTCCACTGATATCATTAAAGCAGTCCAATTGTTTCAGAACCTGATTTCTTCTAAGAACTCACATAATTCTGTGGGTCCCCTAAGTTTTTAAATAATGGGGATCAGAGAAAGTAGGAAGACAAGCAAAGAACACTGCAGAAACATGTCTGCTCAGACTCTTGGTAAAAACATTGCTCCACAGGCAAACATTAAAACTGTGAGACGTCTGTGGAGAGAGGACACAGAAGGAAGATACTTCATGTTTTCATATACACTCACCGGCCACTTCATTAGGTACACCTGTCCAACTGCTCGTTAACACTTAATTTCTAAGCAGCCAATCACATGGCGGCAACTCAGTGCATTTAGGCATGTAGACATGGTCAAGACAATCTCCTGCACTTCAAACCGAGCATCAGTATGGGGAAGAAAGGTGATTTGAGTGACTTTGAACCAGACATGGGCAATGTGGAGTCAACAAGTCATCTCCATGTCATGTATTTAATCTACCCAGCCAATTAACCAGGTGAGTCCAATCTGCACAGGTTAATTCATGGTGAAGATTGGACTCACCTGCTTCAGTGGCTGGGTAGAACAAATACATGACATGGAGATGACTTGTTGACTCCACATTGCCCATGTCTGCTTTGAACGTGGCATGATTGTTGGTGCCAGAAGGGCTGGTCTGAGTATTTCAGAAACTGCTGATCTACTGGGATTTTCACACACAACCATCTCTAGGGTTTACAGAGAATGGTCCGAAAAAGAAAAAACATCCAGTGAGCGGCAGTTCTGTGGGCGGAAATGCCTTGTTGATGCCAGAGGTCAGAGGAGAATGGCCAGACTGGTTCGAGCTGATAGAAGGGCAACAGTGACTCAAATAACCACCCGTTACAACCAAGGTGGGCAGAAGAGCATCTCTGAACGCACAGTACGTCAAACTTTGAGGCAGATGGGCTACAGCAGCAGAAGACCACACCGGGTGCCACTCCTTTCAGCTAAGAACAGGAAACTGAGGCTACAATTTGCACAAGCTCATCGAAATTGGACAATAGAAGATTGGAAAAACGTTGCCTGGTCTGATGAGTCTGAATTTCTGCTGCGACATTCGGATGGTAGGGTCAGAATTTGGCGTCTACAACATGAAAGCATGGATCCATCCTGCCTTGTATCAACGGTTCAGGCTGGTGGTGGTGGTGTCATGGTGTGGGGAATATTTTCTTGGCACTCTTTGGGCCCCTTGGTACCAATTGAGCATTGTTGCAACGCCACAGCCTACCTGAGTATTGTTGCTCACCATGTCCATCCCTTTATGACCACAATGTACCCAACTTCTGATGGCTACTTTCAGCAGGATAATGCGCCATGTCATAAAGCTGGAATCATCTCAGACTGGTTTCTTGAGCATGACAATGAGTTCACTGTACTCAAATGGCCTCCACAGTCACCAGATCTCAATCCAATAGAGCATCTTTGGGATGTGGTGGAACGGGAGATTCGCATCATGGATGTGCAGCTGACAAATCTGTGGCAACTGTGTGATGCCATCATGTCAATATGGACCAAACTCCCTGAGAAATGCTTCCAGCACCTTGTTGAATCCATGCCACGAAGAATTGAGGCAGTTCTGAAGGCAAAAGGAGGTCCATCCCTGGTGTCACTCTCAAATGTGGGGTGCCTCATGGCTCCATGCTGGGTCCTGCTTAAATTAGGCCCAAACAGCCAAGCGCTGCAGAGGCCTGTTGGAATTGTGCTGTTCATTAATCTCCTCTGAAAAGCCGTAACATTTTAAAGGCGTAATCATACATCAACCCCTCAGAACTTTGTACAAGATGGTTCCGTGTGAAATTTTCTACAAAAATCATAAAAGGATGTTGTGCTCCCACAACTTAGACAAGTCAAATCTAATTTGTACCCTTCCACACAATAATGGACAATTGTAAAACAGACTTCTTCAGATGAGAGAAAAGCTCCATTCTCCATAAATGATTCTGACGTGAATAGAAATTCACAAAATGAATAGTCAATCTTTTCTGGTTGAGACGGTAGATGGTAGAAATACAGCATCTGCCTTTCTGACCGAACAGACGGACCTACAGGAAGAACAGGGGGGGGCCCTCAATAACTGAGGGGAAAATTCTTTTGTTGGATTAAAACATCTAATGTGAGGGTGATGAGAGCAGATTCACAAATGTCTTTACAAAGCAGTTAAAGCTGAAAGAGACAACTTGAACACTTTAGTGTTTTTTTTTTTTATCAAGTTGTTCCCTTGCATGTAAAAAAAGAAAATAGATAAAAAGGGACTGAGAAGATTTAAATTTGAAAGCAGATTGAAAAAGGTTCTCATCTGCATGCTTCTCTCCTCTGCAAGAACTTCACAAAAACATACCAGAGGATTTATGGAAACTCATCACCACAGCTCATGGAGGACCACGAAGGCCGTTTATCTGGGAATGTGGGCGGTAAGCAGCGTGGGCCTTCTGTCTGCAGACCCAGATGGGGAAAAAGTAGAAGAGCTGCTATCAGACCCATTAAAATACATATATAGTATAGGATAGTAGAACATGCTCCATTGAGGAAACAATATAAAACAACTACACTGCAGAGCAGCTACAGTTGGCAAAGTTGATATCCACTTCGTCTTCCTGCAGGCATCTTCTGATTGGTTCTATTCCAGCAAAAATTTACAGATCCAGAAAGTTCTTCTTAACTTTGGTTTACCAACACTGAGGTAACTTCAGAGTTTCTCCATTAACCTTCTGTATGAAATGAACACTGATTTATTCATCTGCATTTGAAGAAATAATCTGGTAATTCTTGGGCTCATCAGGAGCCCTCATCCAGATGGTCCAGGCTCAATCCCTCAGATAGATAAGAACTTAAAGATATTTTGTCATCTCATTGCTCTAATATCCAGCACGTTCAAGGAGCTGAAAGCTGTCTGCCTTGGCTGGTGCTGTTGGGTGTTAACTGAATGTGTGTCCAGCTGTCTGAATGGCCAGTATTGTAAGTCGGAAGTCTGTGGTTAAAGACCTGGCTCATGAACTACTTTACAGGTTCTGCTGGACTGTTCCTCTTCCGCTCAAGCTTCCGTCTTGGATCAGCAGCTCTTTGGCCTTGCCCATAAGAGCCGGCTGTGGTGATGCTTTATGCAATGTTGTACCTCCATCATCTCTTAAGGAACCAAATGAACTCCAGAATGTGTCCCATGTGCATCCAGGCTAAGGCTATGTGCTGGATTTATGTTTGACTTCAGTGACAACAGAAAAGCCTGGTTTGTGCAACCGTGATAGATTTGAAAAGACGTGTAAAAGTTATCTTTAAATTCAGGCTGAGATGCATTTGGTGGCTGTTTTCCGATTGATCTTATAAAAAAAAAAAAAAAAAAGTCAGTGTTGAAGTAGTACGGTAATCTGAATCCCAGCAACTAAATGAACTGGAAAATGGATGAAAGCAGAAGATTCAGGGTTAAAGGAGGCCATGGGGGCTGCTGCTGTGGTCCTGATTGATTTAGAGTGGCATGTGGTTCAATTTCCAGCTCACAGGCTTCTGTTTGCTCAGCCTCCTGTGACATACCCATACAGAAAAGTCAGCAACCAACAGTAGAAAAACAGTAGTAAAACCTGTCACATCAGTTGGTAGCGAGCCAGTTGCTCTCGCGGTTTGACATGTTCGCTCACTTGAGACTGATTCAAGTCACAATTCATAGCAGAGATGGCGACAAGCAGCAAAAATAAGACTTCAGACTCGACTTAGACATGTGCTCTGAATACCTGACTTGGAAAGAGATGACTTATGAACTTCCGTTTGTAGCAGTGGAAAAACACTAACAGTCCAGTTCAGTTGCTTTCGATTTCTGCTGGAATTAAAGTCGAGCTTTTATTCTTTTTTCTTTATTAAAGCCAACCATAGTTGTTGCATTTTGATTTATTAAGGATGGAGTCAAACTAGAGAAGATACAGCAATTGAAACTAGGAACATCTCCCGATTTAGCCGTTTGTTGACCCACCTACAGCACAGGTCAGTAATGAAAAGTCTTGTTTTGGTCAATTTTGGGTTGGATGACCCAGTGTGGGCCAAGTTTTAGCTGAAGTTGTATGTTTGTCTTTTAAAACACTTTGGTATGGAGTTCATGGTCCAATGGGAAAAATATGCTTCCATCATAAAGGAGAGACCCGCTCTGATCCAGATGTCATGATAGATTTTGCATACAGGAGTGTTTACATTTAGTTTTGAGTGTCAAACAGACGTAAAGAGGAGAGCTCTGCATGGTCCGTATCAAATTGCTGTTTCAGACGCTTTCAGTTCTTTCTTCTCCTTCTAAAACTACCCTGGGCTGAAAGTCCAGAGATCTACCCAGTCTCTGGTCTCCTCCAGGACCATTCCAAAGGCCATCACATGCAAAGTTTTTAGATCAAATACCCACTAAATACCAGCCAATACAGGACAGACTGCTTTGCTCAGCAGGTCAGTTGCTGGTTGTATTCAACCCATCAATTTTGAGCTGGCCCACTGAAGGTTTCTAGTTTCCAACATTTTATGAAAGAGACAAACGAATGGAAGATCTTGTCAAATTAAAACATACCAAATGATAACCTCTTCACTGCCATGCCTGATAGTAGATAAAAAGGAGTTTATGTCCTTGGTTGTTTGTCTAAAACATGGAGTGGTGGCTTCATTTGGCTAAACCAGTCCTGTTGCCATATTGGAGCTTTCTCCTTCAAACCTTCCAAACAACCAGACTGGTTTGCAGTCATGACCTTTAACCTTTTAACAGAAACCTAGAGAGTCAAAGGAGAAGCTCTTTGATATCTCCTTATTTCTCTTAGCCTCCTTCTCTGACCAATGCTGAGACCTACTCTGCAGGGAAGATTGACAGCTCAGATGTTCTCCTCTTTGTCGAATTATGTTTTTTTTGGAGATGTCTTTCTGCCCCTGCATTGTGTCAATACAGCTCTGAATGTTTCAAACGGCAGCTTATATGATCAGAAGAACTTGGCTGGTGGCTCATCTTACATCCCATTGTGAAAGGGGATTCATCTTTCACTGTCACGTGAACAATAACAGATCCTTCTTGCTTTTGGATGCAAGAAAGACTGCTTAAACTTCAAAAAGCAGCTTCAACCAAACAAAGTGAAAATTTAAACTTTATCAGCTGCAGGTGTTAGTATGGTGAATGCAGGTTTAAAAAAAAAAAGGGTACAATAAGCTGAATCACACTTTAAGAGATATTAATAATTAAACATTTAATCTTCTTTATTTATTCTTCTCACAAACATACATTAATAATTGTAAACATTTTCGGTAACGTTTGA
This sequence comes from Cyprinodon tularosa, assembly GCF_016077235.1. Taxonomy (NCBI): domain Eukaryota; kingdom Metazoa; phylum Chordata; class Actinopteri; order Cyprinodontiformes; family Cyprinodontidae; genus Cyprinodon; species Cyprinodon tularosa. The sequence continues at coordinate 858,691 of NW_024039044.1, read as the reverse complement.
CATTAAAGCATCAGTTTCCCACCACATAACATTATCACAGCACCTCTACATTACATAGAACATCTGGATCCATTTTAATCTTCATGATTTTCAATCTTTTTACATCTTCTGCCGATATAAACAACACTAAACATGAAGCAGTCTGGGTGTAGGAAACGTCCTGGGGTTTCGTGTTAAAATCCTGGAACCACCAGATTCTCCCAGTTCCACCAGTTTACTGGTGTTGCTGAATATTAAAAATGGGTTTTAGTCCAATCTGCCCTTCTGACCCCGAACGGGATCAGGTTTTGGCTCTTTGGACTGGAAAATTACATTTAGACTTAAAATTTGATTTTTGCTTAATAAACAAGAATAAAAAAACCAAACTCAAATCGTTCAGGTGTATAATCCAATGTGTGAGAATTTAAAACTAAACTTTGTCACAGCTTAAAAATCAACACTTGTAGAAAAAAAAAACATTCAGGATAAAAAATAAAAAGCTTTCAGGACAAAAAACGCACTAACCGCTGCAATCGGCAATCCCTCGGTCTGCTCTCTGAGCAAACAGGAGCGCAGTCGGTGCAGCAGCTCCTCCCAACCTGCTGGCTGCCATGAGCCATTGTTTTTGTTTCACCACACATCACATCCGTCTGTAGCCCCCGCCCACCCCCAGCCAGAGAGAAGTGAGGGACTGTTTTTCCTTTAAATCGATGGGACTGATTCCATCTTCAGTTTTAAAACTCAAACATATAGAAAACAGTCTGCTTAGAATAAATCAGAGACAGTTCAGCGTTTCACAGGAAACTGATACAACATCGGACAGTGCCAAGGCTTCCTTTAGTTGGAGCTTAATTTCAAACAGATAAAAACAGCAGTATTTCAACATTACTCCCATATTTTATCTACATTTCCTAAAGGATTCTGAAACCTTCACACAGAGCCGCTGCTGCCAACAACTTCACTCATTTCTGTTCTTATCCATTTTCATTTTACTACATTCATCTTTTGTCTTCTGAGCTCCAATAGTTCAACTCTTACAAACAACCTGAGGAGGAATAACTTAGTTCAGCAACTGAATTTATGTTAAATAAGTTAGAAACAAGCATAGCCCTGTTGAGATAAGGCCTGAGCATTTTTTTTCCTTTTTAGAGGCATCTCAATCTTCAGTTGTTTATGATGAAAACTGAAACTTTTCATCAGTGCAGAGGGTTTAAACATGCATAGTAGTTAAAACAGATCATGTTTACAGAGAGGAACCATTAAAAATTAGCGAGGAAGACAAGGACAGCCCGAGCTTTAATCCACTGCTGGTTTTAGTCTGAAGTATGGTTTAGTGCATCAGACTTTGTCAGGGGGAAACTTACAGCTTCAGGCTCAGACACTGAGCAGATGAAAGTCCTCCGGGTAGGAACAGGGTGGAGAACCTGCAGAAAGCTGCATCACTAGAAGTCATTTCGCCGTTAAACAGCCTAGACTGCCAGGAAGGGTGTAGATGATGAGCAGCAGCTTAAAACACACAAAACAAAGGTTTCCATCATTAAAAAAAACCGACTGTCTGGTGATAGAGTAGAATAAAACATAAAAAATATGATGCAAACTGAAAAGGACAGAAAAGCCTTTGTCCCAAAGAGGAAAAAACATCTCTCTATCTCTGAAGCTCTAAGCTCTCTATCTTTGAATCTCTAAGCTATCTCTGAAAGCTGCTTTAGCAGCTTTCAGAGATAGCTTAGAGATTCAAACAAGACTGAAGGGTAAACATCTCCAAGATAACAATATAGTACAGTCATTTATTAGGAGGCATATTCAGGCATAAATGAAAAATTTTCTTTTGAAAAGAAAGAAAATGTGGAGGCTTTTTACAGAAAGTAAAAAGTGTAAGAATCAAGAATATAAAAAAGAAAAAGAAACCTCTAGAGATCTGCAGAAGACCCTTGTCTGAAATAAGTGGCATTTTGATTACAGCCTGTTGATTTATGGCTATCTGTGGGTGTTGCTTATTAATGCTGGCTTCACTAAATCAAATCCTATTTTAATGTCTTTCAACCTGTTTTGGTCGAGCGGCAAAAGGAGCCATGGAATATTTCCAGCGTAAAAAGCTCAGCTACACAGTGAAAGGCAGAACTCAGACATTTTATATAACACATGGAAAATTGCTATAGAGGATGTGTTTTTGGAAAATGCTTACCAATACTGTTGTAAGATACAGCATTTATTACAGAAAAAAAAAAAAAAAAAGACCTCGCTTGTCAGTCAGATACCAAGATGCCTCATTATGACCTCATCTTTAATGACCCAACCACTAGTTACTAGTTTACAGTTACACATAACTGTTACTTTTGCTGAGTTCAAAATCAGCAACTGTGTCCTCCAAAAGGCCAGATTCGTTGCTTGATTACATCATAGTGCCTGTTCAGATTGTAAGACTCCTCATTATGTGCCCGACCAATGCATCCTTCTTTTTGCCCGTTTGAAAGACAAGTCCGGTGTATCCTACGTAGCCTTGAGTATCCCGTGATTTACTGCGAGTCCAAACAAGCCGGCTGCTCCGTGCTCAGGTGAAAAAGGTAAAGGGCAATTTAATATAACCCAAGTATGTGAATAGTTCTGTCTGAAATATTTTTTTTTAATAGTTATTGAGTCAGATATGTGGCGGTTAATGTTTGGTTTATTGAATGGTTTTATCTGTCCCCGTGTAAATGGGTCTGGCTGACATTTAAGCACAGATTCCAATATCTCTGCAGTGAGGGGACTATAAAAATATTTGTGATGATGGTACTGCTGCTGAAGCTCCTCAAAAATGTAATTTGCACCCAGAACAGTAGTGAGAACTTTGGTATCCATGCTTTGCCTGCTTTATGTGTTCATGGCTGCCAGAATACGGAGCATACATGCTGTGAAAGCCGGAGAAGGCTGGACCTGTTTGAATCCATAGCCAAACTCTTTCGGCCTCCTTATTCTCTCGGACCTTGAAGGACCCAGTCCAGGTAGACTGGGTCCTTGGAGGATGCAGCCTTTAAAATCAAACACACCCATCAACTCAAGTTACCTTTTTCACTTAAGTTTGACCTCAGGAAGTTGATCTTCTGCCTGCAGAGACTCAACGTAAGCCAGGGCACTCTGTAGGGAGGTGAGACAGTAGCCTTCCTCTCCTATAAGATAGCTGAAAAGACAAATGGAGGTTAGTTTATAACAGCAACACTGGTGAATATTAAAAAAAAATTATAAGGAGCAACATTTCCTTCCACAAGTTAATATAATTGTCCCACAGTGCAAAAAATCTAAGCTCCAAATTTAAGATATGCACTGAAAAAGTCTCTGGGATTTTATGTTTTTTTTTTTGTACATGTCACGGTGTTAGGAGGCTGATGAAATGAGAATAGAGCAGTGAAAACAAAAAAAGGATGGGTCAGGCTTAAACCAGTGAACCGGGCTGTGAACAAACATCTCTGGCCACCCTAATGAGTGTATGACATGAGCTGTGTGGATCAACACACAGCCCAGGGTCTAGACCAGGAAGCAGATTTCTAGTTTAAGATGCCTCAGATTACCCACCCATTACCCCATACAGAAAGAGACTTGCCCATAGCCAAAGAAAAAGAGATTAAAGCCGATTTTGTGGCTGCCATGAGCCATATTACTGAGAGTCGGCACAGCAAAGTCGGGTTACCATTGGGAACGATACCCTCATGTTAGAGTGGGCGTATGAGTGAATTTCCAGAAAGCTTGCAGATTAAGGAAAACACCTACACTTCAGTTTTAGATGCAGACAATGGCGGGTGGGTCTTTAATTTGCATCTGACTTAGAACGCAACCAGGAGGATCCATGTGCTTTAAAACAGCAGTGTGAGTTACCAATGAACAAAGACTCAGTTGTTGAAATGTTTTCAATAAAAATGGTGAAAGCCTGATTGCCTCAGATTTAAGCCTGTTTGGTAGTCGTTATGACCTGGATGACTCAGAACTTGCACAGGCAAGTGTACCCATGCATCAAAATACAAGAAAAAAAAAAAAAAAACCTTTGTAAAGCTGAAGCAGTTTATTTTTCTTAATAAATGAGCATAATCGTAGGTTTTTATTTAAAACAGATAAAAAACTCCCATAGCTCTGTTGAGCTATGCATCCTCCCAGCAGTAATGACTTTGTGGATTTCTTAAGAACATTAATTTTCTATATATATATATATATATATATATATATATATATATATATAGTCTAAAAAATATATTTTTTATTCTTGTTTAGAAAGTGAGGCCGTATTGAAGGTAACTATACTATATGAACTGTGTTGGGACCTTTTTGATCCAGTTAATTTTCCGAGACAAAGCTATTGGCTTTAAATAAGCTTTTAACTTTTATGTTGGAGCCAATGCCAGCAAAATGATTTATGGAAGCATTTCCTCCAATTTCCACCTCCATTTTAAATCAAATTAATCCATCCCTATACAGAGATCCCTACCTCAGGCTTATGGTAGCTATGAATAAGCCTGTACTTAAAAAATTCCTAGTCAAGTAATACGTGTATAAACCACATAAATAACATTCATCTTCAATGAAGTTATACAAGAAAATTGTTTATCATGATCAAGCTTATTGGCCTGAAATATTTGCACCGGACGTGATCAGCTGACATACACAAAGTACACAATTGCCATCTGCAGGCAGCACCTACAGATTTAAACTTGGCAGCTTTCGCGGCATTGAACATTTAGATAGTGTTCAAAGAGCAACTCCAGTGTCATCCATCTTAGCATACAGTCATGGCCAAAAGTATTGAGAATGACACAAATATTATATTTTCACATGATCAGCTGGCCTCTGGTTTTCGTGTGTATGTCAGATGTCATCACATACAGAAATACAATTGCAATCATATTATGAGTAACAAAAGCTTTTAATGATAGAATGAGTTAATGCAGCAAGTCAATATTTGCAGTGTTGATCCCTCTTCTTCAGGACCTCTGCAATTCTCCCTGGCATGCTCTCAATCAACTTCTGGACCAAATCCTGACTGATAGCAGTCCATTCTTGCACAATCAATGCTTGCATTTTGTCAGAATTCCTAGATTTTAATTTTTCCACCAGTCTCTTAATGATATCCCACATATTTTCAATGGGATTAAGATCAGGGGAGTTTCCAGGCCATGGATCCAAAATCTCTATGTTTTGTTCCCTGAGCCAGTTAGATATCACCTTTGCTTTATGGCAAGGTGCTCCATCATGCTGGAAAAGGCATTGTTCATCACCAAACTGCTCTTGGACGGTTGGGAGAAGTTACTCTCGGAGGACATTCTGGTACCGTTCTTTATTCAAGGCTGTGTTTTAAAGGTAATACTGTGAGAGAGCCATTTCCCTTGGCTGAGAAGCAACCCCACACATGAATGGTTTCAGGATACTTTACAGTTGGCATGAGACAAGACTGGTGGTAACGCTCACCTTGTCTTCTCCGAACAAGCTGTTTTCCAGATGTCCCAAACAATTGGAAAGGGGATTCATCAGAGAAAATGACTTTACCCCAGTCCTCAGCAGTCCACTCCCTGTACCTTTTGCAGAATATCAGTCTGTCCCTGATGTTTATCCTGGAGAGAAGTGGCTTCTTTGCTGCCCTGCTTGAGACCAGGCCTTGCTCCAAGAATCTCAGCCTCAGTGCGTGCAGATGCACTCACACCTGCCTGCTGTCATTCCTAAGCAAGCTCTTTACTGCTGGTAGCCCGATCCCGCAGCTGAAACACTTTTAAGAGATGGTCCTGGCGCTTGCTGGTCTTTCTTGGGTGCCCTGGAGCCCTTTTGGCAACAATGGAACCGCTCTCCTTGAAGTTGTTGATGATACGATAGATTGTTGACTGAGGTGCAATCTTTCTAGCTGCGATTCCCTTTCCTGTTAGGCCATTTTTGTGCAGTGCAATGATGACTGCACGTGTTTCTTTAGAGATAACCATGGTTCACAGAAGAGAAACAATGATGCCAAGCACCAGCCTCTTTTTAAAGTGTCCAGTGGTGTCATTCTTACTTAATCATGACAGATTGATCTCCAGCCCTGTCCTCATCACCACCCACACCTGTGGAGCAATCCCTGAAACGATGATAGCTGGTCCTTTTAAGGCAGGGCTGCAATGACGTTGAAATGTGTTTTGGGGGATAAAGCTAATTTTCTACGCAAATATTGACTTTGCAATTAATGGCCGTTACGCTGATCACTCTTTATAACATTCTGGAGTATATGCAAATTGCCATTATAAAAACTGAAGCAGTAGACTTTGTAAATATTAACATTTGAATCATTCTCAAAACCTTTGGCCATGACTGTAAAGTATTTTTTGGGGGCTTTTTACATTTTTTCTTTGACTTTTGATTTCTTTAACACAGATCTGAAAGAAAGCCGTCCTGCATGGCATAATTAATATTTTGTGCACTCATACCCAGTGCTGCACCTCTAGTCACATGGTCTTGTTATGATCTATATACATATCTATCTCTACATCTCGCTATACGTAGATATACACACACATACATCTATATATCCATCTATCTATAAATATTTGATGAAATGTTTTAGTTTTCTAACAAAGAGCTAAACTCTGCAGACTTTATCTCCGTATTAAACATAGAAATAAAGGATTATAAACAATGTTGGGACTAACCACCAAGTAAAGCATTATAGTCACTACATTTTACATTAAAAAGTACTGTAAAGAAATACTGTAAAACAAACCGACATGTTAAGTCATTACAACGCTTTAAACACATTTGTTATTCGTTACTTTATGTGTATAGATATGGACTACAGGTCCTGGATGTCTCCCTGGTGAGGTGTTCCAGGCACGTCCCACCGGGAGGATGCCCAGGGGGAGACCCAGGACAAGCTGGAGGGACTATGTTTCTCGGCTGGCCTGGGAGCGCCTTGGGATTCCACTGGAGGAGCTGGCCCAAGTGGCTGGGGAGAGGGATGTCTGGGCCTCCCTACTGAAGCTGCTACCCCTGCGACCTGACCCCGGATAAGCGGAAGAAGATGGCTGCATGGATGGATGGCTAGCAAGTCAAACCACACATTAAAATATTGCGGATTAGTTTTCATTGTTTTCAGATATATATTACCTTTACTTGTTATTTAAAAATTAGAAAGTAACTAACTCAGTTACTTTCTGCAGAAGTAGCTAGTTTTTTTAAGTAACGTTCCCAACACTGAATATAAGCCAACAGGATGCCAAGCTTTTGTATGCCACCAGAGTAAGCCATTTGCATAGAAACTTGTAATGTCATAGTATTTGGCAAGGGTCCATTTAAGAAACCATCGGCAGATCCAAAAATAGACATATCTAATGTTCTTTTCTTATCTAGAATCTTGAGAAAAGTAGTTGCTAATCAAGTAGGTGACCACTTTTGTTAATCTGATTATTATTCAGTCGCTACACCTGGAACTAACCCTAACCACCAAGTTTTTTGGTTATTTTTGCTCAGGACTCTAGTCTCATTTCTGAATTACAGCTAAACTTAGAGAGATCATGTCCAGGACTGACAGCGTGCATTTGCAACTTTAAGGCTGTGATATTGTAATTCTGTTGTTTTTCTCCAGCTTTTATTGTCATTACACTGTCATAAGTACAGAGAAACAAAATTCTCTCTCTGCATTTAACCAATCCCCTTGGGGAGCAGTGGGCTGCAATGGGAGCAGTGTGGGGTTAAGGGTCTTTTTGCTCAGGGAACTAGAGTGGCATTCTGTAGGAGTGGGCATTGAACTCAGAGCCCCATTTCCCTACCACTAGGCTGTCACTCCTCCGATTCCCCCCCATTTTTTACTAACCAGCAAGTCCACTAAATGCAGTTAAGTCTTTAGCTAATCTAAAATTCTGCAGCCCGAGCTCTGATCAAAATTAGAAATATATTTCTCCAATAAAGGTATAGTGGAGGATGTTCCATTTCCAGGTGGATCATCTAAGTGGTCCTCCTTATTGTCAGTCATTCTGCTTATGTGTTTACATAAGTCCATCCTATGTGCTCGTCCTCAGTTAGCTATCTTTTTCTGTGCATGCACACTTTTATGTGGTGAGCTACGGTTTCAGTCATTTAAGCTCTGCTTTCTCACCGCGGTTCTTTGAAAATGGCAGAGGGTCGCAACGGAAAAAGTGTCTATGAAGTGTATGAGAAGAAGAGAAAGTCCTCATAAGAGAGAAACAAGACCAGAGTGTTTTTGGGAGATTCTTTTATGAGATGGCATAGACTGAAAGCACAGGTCGGGCTTCCCACTGATGCCTCGTTTGCAAAGTTTCTACTCAACAGGTAAAGTTTGGCATGCTATTTGGAGAAATCCATGTCCCAACACTGCTAGTAAAGGTTATCTACCTCTATAATGTAACTTTCCAGGGAAGATAAGTTTATTTTGTAATTTGCATCGTTTGTAGTTATTCTACGGCCACAGATCCTTATTTACCCTGCAAACATGTCCAAATACCCACTGCAGCACAAACACACACAAATATAAGCATGTCATGATTTTTTTTGTTAATGTACCAGTAGTCTTATTTCCGGGGAAACTTTTTATATACAAATATGAGTGAGATGAGATCCATCCGAACGACCGCCTTATTATTGCGTACCCCCATATCCTCGAGGGGAAATAGGATATTGCATGCTTTCATACTCGTTTAATAGGCGTTCCCTCCCAGGGGCAGGTACAGGGTTGTGCATGTGCATTTTTATTTATTTTTTTTAAGTGGAGGGCGGGTCTTTTAAAAAAAAGAAATTGTGAAAATACTATACCTTTAATTGAGTTTCTGTTAAACCAATAATAGAATTTAAAACTCTCCTCATGTACAAAACTTTATATAACTAAACTCCATCTAAAATCAAAGATCTGATTGTTCCTTATATTCATAACAGAGCAGTTCGGTGTTTACTAGTGGTTCCTAGAGTTTGAGTAAAATGGGAGGCAGATCATAGTTATTTTTTTTTCTCCAGCTTTCTATTCTCATTACACTTTCTCAAGTACAGAGCAACAAAATTAACTCTGTATTTAACCCATCCCCTTGGGGAGCAGTGGGCTGCCATTGAGCGGTGCCCGGGGAGCACTGTGGGGTTAAGAGTCTTTGCTCAGGGAGCCAGAGTGGCAGACTGTGGGAGGGGGGCTTGAACTTAGAACCTGTCTACTTTTAAGATGGAACAAATATCCAGTATTTAGGTAAACGGGTAAATCATTTTTGCAAAGAGCCAGAATGGTTTAGATTGCTTTTTTATGCAATAAATGCACAATCAAAATAAACAAAAATAGAAAACAAAATCTTTAATTAGGCTAATATGACAGCAGTGTTTTAAACTGATAATTAATCTAAAGCAAATTGGATGTTTGGAATCTGCTTTGGGTAATCTGTATGCTTTTTTCTCTCATTTCTGATTTAATTAAAAACAGACAAACAGCTATGAACTGACAGCTAATGACTCAGCCTTCGAGCAGTTTGTGGTTCCTACTTTCCCCCCAACTTGAACACACCCTTTCCACAAAAACTGCATAAAAATATATTGGAACTTTATTTGCATTTTTATAGAGGGGAAAAAGACCAAATCTCCTGACATTCTTTGGCACCAGTTTATCTAACAAGCTATATTTTAAAGCTCAGCCTGTAACAGATGTGATTAGACCTTTTGGGTGTGGTCAGAGTTCGCATGCAATGATACCAAGAAAGATACAAGTCATCTAAAGCAAACAAGCTCCTATTTCCTTTTCTTTTTATGAGTGGAAAAATGTTCAACTATTTAAATACTGGAGATGTCTTTAGTAAATATAAATTAAAACCTCTCATAGAAATGGCTGAATGTTAGAGTAGAGCAGTGACTCCTCTATGCGATGCTAAACCCAAAATATTTAAAGCCAATTTATAGTTGACAATGTGAACTCAAGTCTTTCATTAGATTAATTAGAACTGAAGGTATCAAGCTATTCTAGTAAAAGAAATGACACCAGGGATGAAATTCTGCACTTGAAAAAATGCAATAAAAAAAGTTGGATCTTGATTTTATCTGATAACTGGTAAAAAAAAATGACTGTTAAAAAATCTAAAGCTGTCTTTTGTAGTCTTTAGCTTTTAGGTGGCCTCAAACTCCAAAAACGGGGCAATTTTTGTGTGGTTCTGGGTAACAGACCACAGGTCTCAGCGGCAAGACTATCTGCTGCAGGATACACACTATAGCTGGAATAAAAGCTCTCATTTGTTTCCACTCTTACAAAGCTGCTCCTTTACACCAACTGTTTAAGCCTCCTTGTTTTAAGTGGATCCTTTGCAATATTCACACATCGTCTAAACTGAAACTTACACTAGCTAATACACATCTGCCTCAGCAAGAGGTTTATACATGGGATTTTCCAAGGAATTGACAAGTGTAAAACAATCAGGACAAAGTGGTGGTGTGCTAAGAGAGGTTTGTGAGCTTTTGGAAAAGAAGCAGGCATTGTGAGGTAGAAGGAGGTCTCATGCAGCACCGACATAAGCTCTACACACACCCACCCATCCCCCCCCCACACACACACAACCCCCCCCCCCACACACACACACACCAATCTTTTAAAGCAATAATGTTGAACAAGCTAAGAGCAGCACTCCTGTTATCAAATGAGCATCTGATTTTTAACATTCATCTTCTCGATTTTGGAGCCTTGTTTAGACCCTACTGCTGGTCAGCTGTACAAACCACACAAGATCACAAAAAAATAGTTAGTCGTTCCTTTAAACTCTACAAGCTCAGCATCCCAGGAGGGCAAGTTACCTGATGTGAAAGCTATTGTCTTCATCACAGATCTGTAATTCAGTGGTTTGACGGATTATAACCCCACATAATCCTGGATAGATTCCTAAATGTGGTGCTGCATGCTCCATGTTGTGTAACGAGTGCCTGGGACTTTGCATCAACAAATATATCATCGTATGAATCATGAATCATTTTCACTGACTCATGTCCAATCAAAGAAAACATGTTGCACTAATCAACAGGTCTCATTTACCAGGTTAGAACGGTGACGTATCTGATGCTGTCAGTAGCTTCTGGATACTTCAAAGTTCAGTATTATGTTTTTTCCCCATGAAGATGCCTCACCTTTCATGAATGAACTCCTCCAGAGCAGCACACTCAGACACCAGCTGGGGACACTGGCAGCGCAGCGCCACAAAAGACAGGATAGGCAACAGGTCATCTGCTCCGCTGTCAGAGGGACAGAATAAACAGAGCAAAGGATGAAACTCATTCACATTTACAGAGCATTTTGGCACAAGCTCCCTTTGGGGACCAGATGAATATAAAACCAACGCAGCTCTTAATGAGCTGTGTGTTGAGGGAAAAGCTATTTTCTAGATCTTCAGGGAGGAAAGCTGCACTTGGAAAGATGATGGCCAGATAGCCTTTTCTCAGTGTGCAGACAGCGACCCTTTGTTTATCATGACTCACACGCAGGGCTAACTACTGGTTTGCGGGATTGCGTGAGAAGGCAGGTTAGACCGACCCTGCTGCGTGCAACTGGATCCTCTTTTTCTGCAAGTGGTGGAAGGTGTGGACAAGCTCGTGTAACCAGTGAGAGCCAGAGCATCCAAATTCACACAATCCAACCCTGAATTATACAGCTCCCTCCAGTAAACATACATCTGACAGAAAAGGCTGCACCTCAGCATTCCAGGAACACAAAGCATACCAGCTCCATGAGGAAATCCTGAACCCAAGCAGCCCTCAGTTCCCCTTCTAACATAGCGGTTCATAGTTAGAATTAGATAATAGAGATGATTATGGAAAAACAAAGAGATGAAGAGAAATGAGCTAGAAAGAGATAAAGATTTGATTTTTAAAAACATTCATATCATACAATTATCTCAAATCAATAACCCATTCAAAATAATAGGAGCTATACATTTTTTAAACTAAACAAGATATCTTTATAGTTTTTTTTTTCTTAAATAAATCCACTTCAATCATTTACAAATATTTATATTTCAGTATAATTCTTCATATTAAAAGGCTGCATACAATCTGTATCTTATCCATTAGTAGGCCTATGCACCTTAGTAGTGTACAGCTGGCTATAAAATACACATAATGCTGTGAAATGATGCTTTTAAACAATACAAATAATAGTTAAATGTAACAGGGGTCTCACCATCCAGCCCACATTAATGGATAAGCTAGACTGCATCTCCAGTATGTTCATAAATTAAACAACTACTTATCATGCAAGTTATTTCCCCTTAAAACTGAAGAAAAGTTAATAATCTCAAACAGTTTTATAAAAATGGCCAAAAAGAAAAACAATGTTTATACCGATTTATCTTGAAAAAGGGTAAAAACATAAATCTGTACTTAAAAAAATTGGAGGAATGCAATGACGGCGTTAAATGTTTTAAAACTTAGCCTGATTCATGTTTCCCGAACAAAAGCGAAAAAAGAAAAACACCCACATTATCCCAGTCAGTTTGTTTAGTTACCAAACTATTTACTTTAGGTCTTTTATAACACACACAGAAACCCTCCACTGACGTAATTCTCTGCAGAGGTTGATCCAGTTCGCTGCCTCTGATCTCCAATAAAAGGAGAACAGCTAGCTGGGCTGCAACCAAAACACTATTAGCAGATCACACAAACACCATGGAGAACATTAATGAAGCAAAACTAAAATGTATTGTGAGGAAGAAGAGTGATGATGGCTTGTCTCTCTTCAGCCTGACATCCTGGCAACGTTTCTGTTCTCACATCAGTCCATCTGTTTATGGAACATTCAGCTTTGTTGATGTTCTAGAATAATGAGGATATAAAAATAATTTGAGAAAAGTTTCTTCATTTTGGACCAAGTTTAGCGTTTAATATAAGCCTAGATGATAAATGGTGAGTGCTGCAGATCTACTGGGTCAGGTTGACCCGGGATTCTGAAAACCGCTGAAAACTTTCAATTATCAGCATTTTTAGTTCAGCACTGTTTATGTTGCTCCCATCAAACCACCTGGGCGGACTCCTGCTTTGCTCTAAACTCAGACAGGACGACCTAGTTTAGGACCAAGCAAGTAAGAAGCGAACTGTAAGAGGGGTACAGACCCAGGACATCTCCTGCTGTGCAAAGGCTGAGTGAGCACTGATCTGACCCGACAGCGCAGCTACCAGGGCAATGAATCCTTAAATTGGGTTCTGCACTTCCAGAGGATTTTTGAGACAGTCTTTCAGTCCAAATTATATGCATGAAGTAGTTGAGGAAATTAATTAGTTTGAAGTTTAATGAGGTTGACAGCAACATGTTTGTTTCCATGTTTAACTGGGCTGGCTGTAATCCATCAGAATCAAAGAGGTCTGCTGACCTGTCAACTCTTCAAACAATTCATGACTTACATGGCTGCTGTTCTGGGTGTCGGATTTCCTCCTTGAAGACACTTGTAATCCTCAGCACAGGCACAGATCAGGCGTAATGTCCGAACTGTGACACAAAGAAGCAAACATGACTAGTTGGATCTGTTCCGCTTCTGAAATGGACCAAACAGGAGCTGAATATGGCCGCCAGAAGGAAGCCCAATGAACATGACAGATATTCCTAAAGACAATTCACTAAAACAGTTAAAGATGGCGGAACCAGGAAGATTTTTTTGAGGCCCTCAACAACTCAACCTGTAACATGTGTTTTTGATTTGGTCTGCATCCTCAGTCAAAAAAAAAAACGTATCGTGAATTTTACTGAAACAACATCCAAATGAAACCTTAACAAAAGAAGGCCCCAGAAAAAGTACTTAACGTATATGACTTCCTTTTTAAATCAGCCAAGATATTTAGTTTTGAGGGGTTTTTTTTGTTGCCATTTTGTTATTTAATCTAAAATAGGGCAACAAAGATTCAGCAACTTTGCCTGAAAAAAAAATAAAAAATAAATAAAAAATACCCTTTGAGTCCCCATTTAGCTAATTAGTCTCAAACAATATTGAGCATGTCCAATTCTTGTTGATAAAAATAAACCCAGAAAAATCCAGACCACAATGGCTGTCCATAACACACTGTATACTGCTTTTCTTTCCTTTTTAAATCAGGCAGATGTGGGACACCCTTATGTTATCGTCCATAATGACGTCAAGAACTTTTTTAAAATATTGTTTTATTCCATTATTGCCAAGCAAGTGAATAAAAAATAAATTTAATAAAAATACCTTCCTATTTCAACAGAAAGGCAATCTATTTTTTGGCCCACAAAGTACTTTTACTTCACATGTTTGGCCCAATTGCAAAACGTTTGGACACCCCAGGTTTCAAAAACATTCAGATTAAAGTCAGAATAAAATTAACTCCCATTAGAACAGTTTCACTCAAATTTTTTTGGTTTGCCTCCTTTTTTTCCCCATCACTCTAGTTCCACCTCAGTGCGAGGTGGGGTCATCAACAGCAGGGCAACTCCCCAGTTAGAAATATACACCTATGTGATTTGTAGCAACGCAAACAAAGGGCGCAGACCTCTGCTCTAGGTGTGTGCAAAATAATCGCCATGACGATGCATCGCGATTCTAATTCTTGTGATCTACTGCATCGATTATTGATGGCAAGAATCGATTCTTAATAAAAAAAATGAACAAATAAAATACATGAATTGTTGGCGCACATCAGCCAAACCAAGTGGAATACAACTTCCAGACCAGCAGATGTCGCTGCGGATGTGTTGACGCCCGCTGCCTTGTGTCACTAGCATTTCCGGCCGTGGTATACTGCGACGAGTCATAATAAAACATGGAGGACACTATGAAAATTCGGCCCCCGGCTCCATCACATTTCAAGTCAGATGCTTGGATGCATTTTGGCTTTAAAAACAAAGAAGGTAAAAATGAAATTGATAAGATCCACGTAATTTGCAAAAGGGGGAAATATACATTTTAATGTTTTCGTTTCATTGGTTTAAAGGACCACTTAGGCCATGTTAACGGCACTGATTATCCTTATTTTGTTATTTTAAGTTTGATGAATCCTAAGAACTTTTTGTCAGTGTGTCCACACCAGTAATAGTAATATTTCTGTCCAGTATTTGTTTTCATGGCAACACCTCCTAAAGTCGTTCCAATAAATACAGCTATGTATGAATTCAGTTGCTTTCAGTTATGTATCAATTGAAGACACTATCCAGATCACACACAGCCAGTCAGCCACTGGTAATGGCTGTATCTTTTTCTTACAGTGTTCAGTGAAAATATCGCAATGCATCGCAATATTTCAAGTATCGTGATGCATCATGTTAGAATCGCATCGTGGCATGTGAATCGTGATTCGAATCGAATCATGACTTCTTTGCCAATACCCACCCCTACTCTGCTCTGTCTAAAGCTTTAATCATGCTCATGGAGAGGTGAGCTGAAGAAGACAAATGTCTCTGGATGAGAAGGAGAGTCAGAAGAGAGGGAGGCTATGGAGCGCCATCAAGCTGACCTGAAACAATAGTCATACAAGCCTAATGAAAATGGATTTCAGGTTGAAGACAGTTATATTTATTTTGCTGATTAATGACTCTGTGGCCTAGCCAATCAGAAAGAGGCTGTGTTTTGAGTGGAGGGGATGGATGTTATAGCGTCCATCTGCATGGATGACGGTAGAGAAAAACACGTGATGGAAATGCTCCCAATGCGGGCTAAGTGGAGCAAAGCTGCCCGAGTAGAGTCTGTCCAAAAATTGGCCCAAGTGAGGAAGATGCTGCAGCTGCGGGAAGGCTGGGCTCACTGAGGCTGACAGAGGAAGGGTGAGATTAAGGGACCTAATGATATTCATAGGCTGACTGGGAGCTGGATATTACCTACAGCAACAAACAGACAAGATCCTATGTTGGTCCACTGCTTATCTAACTATTTTCCTACTTCTTAGCTTTAAAGAAAACCAAAGGTCCAATCAACAGAACAACCTGGTTGCATGAGTTACATACCTATTCGTTCTGCTCTAACACTGGAAGCATGGTTTTTATTTCTGCTCCAACTGTTCTGGATCAGATCCTGCAGTCAGGCTCCTGAAAATGCTGGAAAATATAAACGCTGAAGTTCCTGGCAGTTCCAATAGAATTCTCTACCAAATATTTGTGGTTGTATTGCATACAGTAATGCACTGATGTTTATGGGATGGATTATATTATGCACCATCACCTACATCCAACCAATCACTGAGGGGAAAACATGTTGGCCTGTTTTGTTCTAGAATAAAATTTAAAAACTTTGAGCTCAAACATGAATGAAAGCTGGATTCGAAGAAAAACAGCTGCTCGTCTATCTCCTCCAATAAATACATACAATCAGACAGTAACTGGGTGGGGAGACCAAACCAGTCTCCACAAAAGCCCAGTTTATTCTAAAAGAACTTTCTTAAAGTTGAGGAAATCATTGGGGTTTATCTTACCTACACACTCCAGCTTCCTCTGAGGACAACAGTCCTGAACCAGGAGCTTCAGTTCCTGAACAGCAGACTCATAGGGGTAGGAACCTTTAAGAGCAAGGGGGTCCTGGGGAAACAGTTTTAGGGGAACACCGACATCTGCTGGAGAAGCACAGCAGAACAGCCTCATGTTCCTCTCGAAAAGCTGCTCTCTTTCTCTGTGGACTCTCCTGGAATCACAAACAGAAGAAAGAAACTGGATCTCCACTGAAACTAAGGGAACAGAGATCTCCCACTTAGAAAACACAAGTTAGAACTCATTTCATTTCCTTTACAGTGTGTTTTACTTTTTAACTAAAGTCCCACTATCTACGGTCCAGCAGAAGACAGCAGAACATTTTTGTTCACACTGGTGGCCTCAATTTGAAAGTCTTATGACAGTAAAGAAGGAATAAATTAAGATCTAATCATAGTTGGTGATGACTCCGACAAATGCTGAAGGTTCTCATTTTGAACACAAGGACGCAGAACATCTTGTATAATATCAGGGTACACCATTTGAATTTCAATTCTGAAATTATGGTAGATTTTAATCCGCCATTTGCAGCTACATGTGCCCAACTTCCCAGCGGATTCTGGGATTGGGGAGTAAAACGAAACTATAGCTCTCGCAAACAGGCAATTAATTGAGGCTCCACACAGACAACTGCAACCAGAGCCAACATGCAGCTCTTAACATACAACAAGCTCCTATAGAAAAGAGAGACCACCCAGATGAAAATAATAAACATTAAAGGCAAGCCAACATCAGCGTGAGATGAAGGGGTTAACCAGAACCTTGAGGTTCTGCTGTCAGAGAGGTGCACTACCTAAAAAGAGCCAGCAGGGCGCTCCACAGAGGCGTAAAGAAGGCCTCCTCAATGCTGCCAAGACAAAGGTCTTTAAAGGTGGCGGTGTTCAAACAGTCAAAGGAAAGCAGACACAGGGAGAGCAGTTGATCTGGAAGAAAAATGTTATGATGAGCAATATGTCGAAACACCTAAACAATCAGAACGAGTCAGTACTTCCACTTGCTCACCGATTGCTATATGGATGTCTTTGACAATAGCTTTCAGGTGTTCTTTAAGTGCTCTCAGCTCCAGCTCTTCCAAGTGGCTTTCATCCAGCTCCATGGAGGGGTCACAGGTCACATCTGCATCCAGGCTGCTGATGGGAGGGGCCCAGTCCAACTGGGACAGGAACTGCTCCAGATCCTCAAAGGAGTTGTCCCGCTCCACTGCGACTTCTGCATCTACAACCTCATCATAGTTTGTGTGAACGTCATGAGAGTGCGAAGGGGAGAGCGAGGCATCGATGCTGAAGCTGTGGCCCCCAAAGCTTGGACTGGTGGTTCTGATCGGCTTCCTGTGGCTCTCTGATCAGGCAGAAAGACAGAAACATGTAGGCTTACATTTAAACGGCAGATTTATGACACAGACCCACTGATGGAGTCACTTTTAGACTAAACCGACTGTTCCCTTACTGCTGCTTTCTCACATTTTTCTTTTTAACAATTAAAAGTATAAGTTTGCATGATTTCAGGACTGCCTTTTAAGACATAAAACAATAGTCTGAAGTTGTTCTAAATTAGGTTTTCCAACCATCCTTTGGTTTACCGATAGATCATTGTCAAGGTCCCATAATCATGCGTTTGAAGACTTTCAAAGTCACCTATGGGCAAATATGGTAGATGCCTTTAGAACTATGTGGGTATTCATTTGTTATGAAATATAGTTTTGTTATTCCAGCACCCAAAAAAACATGTAAAAACAAACAAACCCTTGCCTTCAAAGCAAAGCCGCACTTTTTATTTTGCCATATCATGCCACTTCTGAAGACTAAGGCTACATTCACACTGCAGCCCTGAACTGACCCAAATCAGATTTTTCGGCCCACATGCGACCTGATCTTTTCAAATGAGACCTGTGTCTGAACTGGCAGGTCGCATTCATTATTCATATACCTGACAGTGATCCCTATTCTGCATCTTGCTACGCAGAAGCGGCAAGAAAAACAATAACCATGGCAGATTATGATGCGGAGAGCAGTATTTATGTTTAACCATATTGAAAAGATTGAGGTTTTATGGAAAAGATTGCTAGATGCGCACAGGCACTACCATCCATGTTCACTTCTGTAAACACAGAGCACGCTGGGTTGTGACGTCATTGCGTCCTCTACTGCACATGCGGGACACTTGCGTTGTATGAGTGCAGTTCACACAGGAGATTGTCATGAACGACAACGCAAAAAAAAAAAAAAAAAAACTTTCACAAAAAAAAATCAGAATTGAGCATTAAGGCCTGCTGTGTGAACTTAGTCCAAGTTAGACAACTCTCACTGCCACAAAGCAGATTTCATGACATTGTCTACAAAAGTAAAGCTGCTGACCTGTACAATTTAGATGCTAAAAGAGCCACTTTGCCTCAACGTGATCATCATGTTCTGCCTCACATCACCCGTCCCTTATCAGAGAAAGTTGGCATTTGTTTACAGAGATGGCACAGTGCTGTTAAGGCCGGTGCTTCCCTGGAATAGCCTTCTTATATAGATATATTTTTCAGTTTATCAGGACAGAGGAGCTGCTGCTCAGACAGCAGAACAAATGAGGATTACTCCAAGCTGCTTGAAAAAAGCGAAATACCACTTTTTGCATGATTTTGATGGAATAGCATTATAATACAGTTAAAATGCTCTAAAGACTTGTTTTTGCATGATATAGGCCCTTTGGTCCATGTAGACAAAAAAAAAAAAAAAATCTCTTTGCCTTCATCAAAACAGAAAGCTATAATAAGAAGTCAGACATGATCATTTAATACCCAACCCTTCAGAAAACTGGAGAAGAATCCAAGACCTCAGGACTCATTGGACCTGCTCACAGACGGCTGACAGTTCCTACCTGAGAGGAGCAGGCTGTGGACGCTGCGTGAGGGTCTCAGCAACATGGCGGGGCTCTGAGGAAGGCGTTTACTCACGATGGGGTAAAGCTTGTTGTAAATGCTGTACTGATGCTTCCTCAGGAGCTTCACCAGTGGATGGTCCGATTGGCTAAGGATAGACAGAAACTGGTAAGGATCACTCTGCTCGGCCATAAATTGTTTAAACATTTGTTTTTGTAAACTTCATCACACCAAATAATTTGTGATTCAGGGTGAATAAGTCATAAGATGGGGTAGTTGGAGATCCTAATAGTGGTTAATCCTTATATGCTGTCAAAACGGTTGCATTCTATCAGAGACTCCTCTGTTAATTTTTTACCATCTATGTTGTATTGGAAAAGGAGAGGATTTAGAAACTGGTCATCCAAAAAAAAAACAAAAAGACATTTTGAACCAAGTCAGCTCTATTACTGGACCGGGCAAATTTTAATGGGTAAATTCCCATATTCCCGTAGTAATGGCATATGACCATAAAATAAACCCGATTAGCCAAGCTTATAAACTAAGCCAGTTTGAAACACCCCTTTGCTCATACCTTTCTGCTCCTCAATACCATTCTTTTTTACTTTATTTAGCTCCAGATTCACACCAACGGTCATCTCAAGACACTGAGAAACGTGGGAGATTTGCTCTGCTTTGAGACAGCAGTATGATTTTATAATGCCTTATAAACACGTTTCCCAGGGGTGTCAATAATCAGTGAGGTTACATCATGTAGAAGGTAAACAATGAGGCATATGTTCCTTCACAAACCAGCAGTCTGACTTCAGTGCTTTGGCAGCAACCAGGAGTCAATCTAAGATCTAAAGCTAACAAAATGTGAGAGCTAAAATGTCTGGACTGTCAGGCGGTGATAGGAAGACTGTTTAGGCAACTCTCTCTTGACCTTTGACACTTACAATCCTTCTGGTTTAATGACGTTCAAAGACATCAATTAATCAAATAACAAAATCGAACGTAATGGCTGCATACGATAGATAAAAGCTAACACTGCCGTAGGTTTAAAACCATCTGAAGTGTAGGTTATTGCAGTTCCCAAAGCATGAGCCTTCCTGTTCCTCAAACTCAGCTCAATGAAAGCAGGAGGCAAAGGTTAGTTGGTTCAACAGTTATTGATGGCGTTATTTTCAAGGCCTGCTAATGATTCGGGATCCAGCTCCAGACCAGGACTCCTCAATATGGGATCCTGAATGGTGAGCAGGAACCTGAAAATCAAGTCTTCAGACCTTCTCCATGCAGAACCAACATCTGCGTTTCCATCTCAGGAAACATTTCTTGTGCATCAGTCTGTCTTACAGTGGGTCTAAAGAACCTCCTGACTGAAGACACTCTGTAGTGCTACGATTTTCTGAAGATAATGATGCTCAGGACTGTCGTTCACTTTATTAAGAATTATTCTTTCTTAAATCAACTCCGCAAATTCTAGAGGAGTTCCTAGAACAAATACATTGAGCTTTTCAAGTCATTTGAAGTCACCCTGCAGATGATGGAAGAAGAGCTCACACTCTCCACAACAGACATAGAAGTGGTTGCAAACATTGAAGGACCTAGGCTTCTTTGTGAAGTACAGTCTGTTTGTTCTCTTCTTGTAGATGAATGCACAGTTGCATCTCCAGTCAAGCTTATTGTCCAGGTGCAAATTGATGTATCTATACTCCATCACCACCTTCATTTCCTCTCCCATTATTTTAAATGCATTCAACTTGTTCCCATTTCTTCTGAGATCTACAATCATCTCCTTGTTTTGTTAACATTCAGGATCAGATGATTGTTTTCATGTTATGCCAAAAAGCAGTTCACCAGCTCCCTGCACTCTGCAGTCGATATGGACAAGAAGCTGAGTATTTCTACAGATGACAGGACTCAGTCTGGTACTGAAAGTCAGAGGTGTAGAGGAAAAAGGAAGGCAGCGAGTACAGTCCAGTGTCCCTCCTCTACTAGACTTCTTGATTAGACAGCTGACCCTTCAGTTTCAAACTGTGGTCTTGTCAGGTAGTTTTTGGATCTGGGTGATTGTTGATGCCTCCACTTGAGTCTTCTGGAGTTTCTCACAAAGTAAGAAACGCTGAATTGTGTTAAATGCACTGGAGAAATCTACGAACATGATCTTCACTGTGCCGTTTGCCTCATCTAAATGACAGGGCATGTTGAAGCAGGTGTATGATGGCATCTTCCACTCCAATGCATGGAGTCCTGATAGCTGCTTAATGTCTGCTCAGGTGAACCGACAGAAGTCCTCCAGGACCTTGATGATGTGGGATGCAAGAGAAACAGTTCTATGGTCATTGAGGACTGTTTGAGTTTTCTTTGGTACTGGAACAAAGCATTGCAAATAATTTCCTCGTTAGCGCCCCCTTCAGTTCTAGAGGCCTCATTCTCATCAGTAGTAAGAGTCTGCTCTGAGCCTTCCAGTAAAGAGCATCAGTGCTGTTATTCTGGTCCAGTTTACTTTTCAGGTGAACACCCTGCCCTCCATCTGGGATTCCATGAGCTTTGGAGGGCAGTCTACATAACCTGCCCAAGCTTCACACCCAAAACAGACAAACTAAACAGATACAGAGGTTCTTAGAAATACACCAAACCTATGAAAATGATTTGATCCATTTTAAGCTGCGCTTCAGTTTTTATCCCAGTTTAGAGAAACGGAGCCACACTGACTGAACCCTAAAGGTTATTCTGATCACAGTGCTGCAAATATTTACCTCAGCAAGTAGGAGAGGAAATCTAACACCAACGAGGAATCAGGGTTCTTCTTTATGCTGGCTCTCCACTGTTTGGGCCAATCCTAAAAGAACAAAATATTCCATTACATAAATTACTCGTTGCTTCCAAACTGCAACTTTTTAAGAAGATACTGTAAATTTAGCTTAAGATCCTATAGCCTGATAAATGCTAAAGATGGCTTCAAACTCAGCAGTATGCTGGTTTTGCAGCTACTAATAATTATAGTAAAATCAAAAAAATTGTGTGGTGTGAATCAGAAACACTAACACATTGTCGCCTGCTGAGTTCAGTTTCTTCAATTAAAGCATTATGTGCGATAACTTAATTCTTTGGTACAAAGTAAACTGCCAAAAGTTATGGGTTAGTACTAGAAACTCATTAACATTACTTAGTTTAGGGGTAAATAATTGTTCTCATGGTTGAATTATTTTTTCCTTTATAAATGAGATAATTTGTAAACAACTGTTTATACTACTTCAGATTGTCTGATATGAAACATTTTGAGAGACAAAGGTCAAGGTAAGACGGTTAATGGTTATTCACATCACTAGATAAATCAGCCACCAGTAGAGATACACCGATCCAGTTTTATCCAGTCTAATACCAATTCCTGGGCTGAGGTTATCGGCCGATACCAGATACCGATACCACTGTTGAATAAAGGATTTGTGTACTTTGCCATGCGAATTAGAGCATCAGGCTTAACATTAAAATTGTTAAAAAATAAAATAAAAAAATGGGGGAAAAAAGTTAATAAATAACAGATAGATCATCACTAACTGCTTTGCTCTTCCTTATGACAAAAACAGTGTTTTGTAAACACAGCATTTAAGTGACCAGATTGCTGTAACTGTATTATTTTGAATGATATTAATAAAAACCTGAAACAAAAAGATTGGCATCATTCATCCAACTCCTAATTAAGCTAATTATTTAATATCGGAGCTGATATGGAGTCAGTGTAACGGAACAATGCACTTCTAGTAGAGCAAGATGAAACTGGTCAAATTTTCCATTCAATTTTTGGCAAAATCGGATAAAAAAAAAAAAAAAAAAAAAAAAGATTAATGGGATTTGGTAGGAGGACAAAAAAATATTAAAGGCTTACAATTTTTTTAAGCTATAAATCGCTCAGCCCTAATATCTAGTTACCAGACAAAACATTAAATTGTTCTTTTATTCAATGAGTTAAAGAGGTCGACTGTAAAACAAACACTAGAGGAAGCTGGAGAGCATCTTTAGCAACATTAAATCCAGAATTATGCTAAATTGGGACCGCAAGTGCAGGAAGCAGCAAAAAAAGCGCCAGCTTCTTCAGTTTGATGCTTGTACATATAAAAAGGTCTGACACGCCTCAAGTGCATCTTTGATGCTCCTGAAGTGTGTCCCGGTAAAGTGTGTACAGATGCGTCCGATGCTTCTGCTGCCCCTGTGTTCAATGGCAGAGAGCAGCTATGCTATATTTGCTGTGATCAGTGGGTAAAAAGTAGTTTTAAGATGTTTAAAGTGAGAAAGTCCACCTCAGAACTTTATCTGTGCAGTCAGTTAATCAAGATTACGATCCAACCTTCAAATATTATTTCACTGTTGGACTAGCACGAAACCCCCGTAAACCGGCAGTGCACTGTCACTGGAAAAGCTGTTCAACAGCAGCCTCTGGCCTGGTTGCCTCTTGGGGTTTTTCAGCTACTGTTCAGGGTGGCTGGAAGGAGATGTTAGCATTTTTCATGTGCATAATACAAACTGCAGGCACCAGAATAATAAAAGCGAACATATTTTGCCAGTAGGTTTTAGTTTTAGAGGGGTGATCATGGCACTCTGCATCAGCAGTGCTGTGTCCGTCTCCCTGCCAGCCTCATACCAGCTTCTCAGATTGGTTGATGTGGCGTGTCGAGCAGTAAAATTTAAATTTTTTAAACTCCAGCAGCTGCTGCTTGTGAAGTGCATCCCACGCCTAACATGTTTAGGAGCTCATGAGGCTTTGCTTTGATGCTTCAAGATGCACTGCTCCTGCTGCTCAAAGTGTGTTGCAGGACCTTTTGATGAACGCCAACCATTGAATTTGCATGTAAACCAGCTGCATCTGCTTTTTCAGCAGCGTGCGGTCTGAAAGTAGCATTACTCTGAGCAAGGCAAAACTTCACTGCCCACACATTATTCCAGTATGTTTATATTTAACTAATCAAATTTGTCCCCTAATCTTCACCATGTCCGATTTGCAGCCTTTGGGTCACTCACATGATCCTGCTCATATTCAAGTACATTAGCATAGAGAAGGCGCTGCTCCTGCTCGTCTGCAGTCATGGCTCCGGATGCAGCAAACCTCCTGTTAAGACAAACAAACCGCAGGATTTAGACCAACGTTTTTGCACAAACTCTCCATACTAAGGATTTTAATCACATTGAATGCAGAAGACTGGTCATGTTTTGTCACAGTGGGAATGTCAATTTCAATTATCTCCTTGGTTTAGAATGTCAATAAAAGCTTGGATATAAATGAATGCAGTAATGGGATTCATAAATATTCAGCTTTTAGTAAAAAAAAAAAAAAAAAAAAAAAAGGGAAATATAAGTTTGGCTGAAATACAGGTACACACAAAAACAAATAAAGACATCAAGCTATGCTTTTGGTCTATTGACACTAAATATTTTTAAAACATGAAACTCCACAGATTAAACAGAGAGGTTTGTTTTATAAGTGCAGACAAAAACAAACAGATAACAGGGCTGATGTGTTTTAGGGCGCCCTTTGGAGCCCAGACAGAGCGCTCAATGATCTGAGCTTTCTGGACAGATTAAACCACGAGGCAGGGAATGTCAAAACACTACAACTGATAACAGCTAGACAGATGCAAGAGAACAGACTGACAGCCAATCAGAGAACCCTTAAGGCAAAGCTCTGCAGCTGACCTATATAAGGACTCCAGAGGAACCACTTTACCAAGAGGTGAAGGAGACCTTCACTCTGCACTTCATTTAGTTTTCATGAGTTTACCTGTTAGCTTCTTCTTGTAGCCTTAGCCTCCTTTCCTCCATCTTCCTCTGAAGCTGGTGTTAAAAGTTTAGGAAAACAAACAAAAAAACACTCTAAAGTGGTGAATATGATGTCAGATAACAGGAGAAGCAGACAAAGCAAAACCTCAGGATACACTCATATGGTTGGTTTAATCCACACCCTGACTAGTCAGAGATTCTCTTCTGGCCAACAGGAACCTGCTCCAGGTCAAACCTTTTCTCACCATCTAATGGTATCTAGATCTTTCTAATACGTACTTCTTAGCCAAGCCTGTTTACAAGCAGATTTTGATGTGAACAATATCCAAACACCAACAAGACACATTTGACTGTTAAGTTTTTCTTGAAAAAATAAAAAAATCTGTAAAAATATCGAAATTTCTAAAATATTTTATATCTGAACTTTTATAGATTTTACCAGGTTGTACATTCGGCCGCAGACTGGCCATCATTCAATGGAAGCTCCCAAAAGGATACAGCATCCTGTCTGGCTTTGGCTATGATGATGTTCTCCATCATCTGTCGCTGCAGAGAAAGCGTCTGGATCAGAAAGATTAAGGAGACAAATATTTAAAGACTTTAAAAAGGTTCAGATTGTTGCTAAAAAACTAAGAAAAAAACATCACCTTTCACATAAGGTTCACTTGTATATTGAAAACAAAAAACAGGAGTCATAGCAGGCATATTTATATAAACCTTTATTAACATTAAAACTGACAAAAAAACTTGATAGTTTGGCAAACAGACATCCACATAAATACATTCTTCACAACATTAGTATAAAAAAGAAAACTAGTCTGTCCAGTGCAGGATGGAAAACAAAGATCTGTCAACTTTGGAGGCTTAAAACAAAAATTCAGATAGAGATCCAGTCTGCTGCCATGTTTCAAATCAAAGAGTGAAAAACAAGATTAAGCAGTCCTTCCAAACGTAGATAACTTGGCCACAGTCCACAAAAAAATATTTCAAACACTTCAAAATTAAAGCATTGGGTCCAGGTACAAAGCTACCGAGCAGCAGTGCTATGGTCTAATTCAATTAAATGGCATACACAGTAACATGCCAACCCTGTAAAAATCATAATCACTGAAGTTTAAGAAAAGACAGGTCAAGGATAAAACAAATAAAGACTTAAACAGTGAGACAGAGAGCATGGAACAGGACCCCAAATATTAAACAATTAGCCTTGACTGCATTCATCATAAGCTTTCCAAACAGTCATGACACAAGAACAAACCCCTCAGTCCCTCCTGTCAAATAACCAGGAAAATATTAATATTTTGCTCCTCCATCAGGAATGGGATCCTAAATACCAACAAGTTTGTATAATCCTGCAAATTTATAGAAGTTATCAAAGCAACAGGCTGAGCGGAGTTTGGAGGAAGATAGAAGCTCACGATAGACAAGTTTCCCATCATTTTATTAGCAGCAACACCTGATTTTATAACCAAGTGCTCGGCTTACACAAGTTTCCACGTCTGGTTGCTCACTGGACTTGAACATATCAAGTCCTTCTTAAAAAATAAAACATGCAGAAGAATTTAATAGTGGAGTGCCCTGGAGAACTGCTGCAGCAGATCAAGTGTTAGGTCTGGAAATCCTTCAAAGCTCCTTAATATCTTTTGCATTCTTAATTCATTTCTATTATAAGCCCCCCTTCCCCCCCAAACATGGTAGGACAACAAAAGGCACATTTAAAGCATTTTTGTATGAAATGATCAAACTTCTCTTTAGTTTCATGGTCCAACCAGAACAGTTTTCAATTCAACCTTTAAAATCCAAACTGGATGATTGAGAAGTTTTCAAAGAGTTGAAGCAAACAAAAAAGAAGAGATTACAAAATTAGCATATTTAAGCATCACAATAGAAGTCTAAAAATCTAATAGAAAAGTTAATCAATGCCAGCAATTAATTAACTTAAAGACAAACCAATAAAAGGCAATAAAAAATCTTTATTATGAATATATATTTTTTTTAATTTCCAGTATTTTTCCAGCAATCGAACCACAAACTGAAGAGTAATTTGCCATCAAACTGCCTCCTTTCTTTACTCCTCTAATTTAAAAAGAGTTGATTCTAGAGGTAGAGAGACCAAACTAAAAGGCTGGAGATTCATCTGGACACGGAGAGGCTGTGGATCAAAGATCTCCGGATGGAAACACTTTTCACTTGTTTGGGGGAGAAAACATACCTGTCCGCCTGGAGCTAAGCAGCTAACACCAGGTTAGCTTACACCACTTTACCTTTACAAACGCCTTCAGTTTCCTCCAATACGGCCGGAGCTCCACTTGCTGCCGAAACATTTTCCTTATCTAAATTGGAAATTAAAATTAATTTTAAAATTTCTAAGAAAGAAAAATGGAAAAAACCGACAGAAATCTAAAAGGTGAGGCGGGGAGAAATTTGGCGGACCGGTTTGGGTAAACGGTCGGCTCACCATATTTTCTCTTCGGACGCTGAGAGCGTTTTTCAGTCATCAGACGAAGGAGGACTGGAGAAACTTCTGGTTTATCTGGAGCCCAGAGTCGCAGATAAAAAACGGTGAGCCTGCCCTTTACTACTACAACTTTGATCATTTACACAGCTGACGCTGACGCCGAACCGGCACAACTGATGAGTTTCAAAATAAAATACCGGAAGTAGTTCTGAGCGAGAAATCCATCTTGATGCCCCCCAACAATTGAGGGTGTGTGGACCCCTGTGGAGGACCAATCCTGCCATAATTAAAAATAAATATAGAAATATATGAATGCTCCAAAAATGAATAAGCATACAATTAATTGCCCCCAAAAATACAATAAACAAATAAATGTAGGTAGAAATTAAATTATACAGCGAAACATAAATATATATATCTTTTTTAATTAGCTTATTTGTTTATTTGCCTTTGTAATAATTACCTTATTTATATATCCGTTATATTCTTCACCTTTAATTATTTATCAATTATTTCTTTAAGTATTTATTTATGTGCATGTAATAGTATTTTTGTCTGGTTTATTCTTCCTTTGTATTTTTTTACCCTATTTATTTCTTCCATGCTATTTATTTCTGCCTGTTGTTTTTACATTTCTGTATGCATTTCTGCCTCATTAGGCAAATGAGTAAGGGTGTGTCCTAGACGGTCAAGTTCTGCTCATTGGTTGGTTAGCAGCCACCGGCCACAGTCACAACAAACATGACTACCTACCATGAAGTGCTCAGTGAGCTAAGGCATAATTTAATTTCTACCTACATTTATTTGTTTATTGTATTTTTGGGGGCAATTAATTGTATGCTTATTTATGTTTGGAGCTTTTATTTATTTCTGTTTTTATTTTTAATTATGACAGGATTGGTCCTCCATAGCCTCAGACCAAGGAGGTCAGTCTAACCCAGGGGCGTCAGCAGACCCAATACTATAAAGGGGCACAATGGGGCACAAAAAAGAAATGCGAGTGCTTAAACTGGCGAACTACAAATTTTTTTGGCATCTATTTATTTAAAAAAAGCATGGGCACAGATGATTAATGCAAGCACGTGAGCAAAAATTTTATAGCACTTATTCTGATTATAAAGTGTCATAAATAAATTGTACAATCACACTGTTATTTTCTGCATCATTAAATATCTACCTAACCCAAACTGAATTGAATTGGCCCAATTGTGAACTTAACTGTATATCTCTGATCCACTACTGATGAAGGCACAATTTATCTTCATTAAATATCAGTCAGCAAACATAAAACTGAAAACTTGAAATGTACATCTGTAAAAGGAAAAAACAAAAGAAACACATCTTACATGTCTGTGTTTATCATTTCTATTTTGGTCCATCCTATGATGGTGATGATCCTTTGAGGTGTGTGTATCATGGCCAGAAAGATGGAAGAGCTGGATGTTTTCTTTTTTAACAGTAAACGGTAGCATCTCCGCTTCATTTTTGAGAAGCTGTCGATCACTTGTGACTGGCTTAATTTGGAGAGTTCTCCTCTCTCAACTCCGCTTTCAGAGCGGAAAATTCCGATGGTTGTAACCTCTGGTTATTTAGGACTCAATAAAATATATTAAAGTTGTGTTTTACACTTACAAGGAAATTGTTTTGGTGATGAGTTGCTGCACACAGACTGGTAAACGTACAGTTGTCATAAATAAAAATGGAAAGTTGCACTGGACGATGGGGGAGGTTGGAGCTATGCTCCTTCTAAAGTCTATGACAATCTCCATTATTTTTGGGGTGTTGAACTCCACACTGTTGTTGCTGCACCAGATGATCAATCTCCCAGCTGCAGGCAGACACATCCCTGTCAGAGATGAGTCCAGTGCTGGTATCATCTGCAAACTTGAGGAGTTTGATGGAACAATCACTGAATCTGCAGCTGGTTGATGTACAGCAAAGTACTTTTTCCACCAGTAGCTGCAGTTTTTCCAGGGTGTGCAAAATGGAGAGAAATATCGTAGACAGCGTTATGTGGAAACCCCTCCAGAAGAGATGCAAGACCCACAGCTGGTAATCACTCCAGCCTCGTAGCCAGTCAGCCTGCTCTCCGCACCTCTAATCTAATGCGGTCCTCCACTGGGGAATAAAAAAGGCACTTCTTCTTCTACAAAGTGCTGATGCGATTCTTTATCCAGTCCCCTAGATGGCGTCAGGTTCCATGTCTTGGGCTCATGCTCTGTCCTTCATCCTCCAGACTCACATCGGCACCGCCCCTTTGCTACGTTTTTTGATGCCACCTCATGACTATAGAGAAGTTATTCTAAGTAAAGCTATTCGGCTTTGTGACATTCACGATTTTCTGGTTTCAAAAAAGGTGATATCAACAAGCTAACTCAACTCTAAATTAAGTCAGCCCAGATTTCATTGTAAGCTTGAGGAATGGAAGGCAGAAATCCAAAATGGAATAAAAAAAAGCATCAAAAGTCCACATTTTACACAAATGGAACTTAAAAAAAAAAGAAAGAAATATGCTAAAAGAGGTAATGCTGCTTCTATACAGAAGAGCTATATTTGTATATAATTTATCTTTTTATTTTTAACTTTATTTTCATGTGTAGTTTGATGTGTATATATAAAAACTGCAACTGGAGCGTGTAACAAAAGTTATTTCCCTCTGGGATTATTAAAGTAATTCTGATTCTGCGTCACAAGGAGGAGATTAAGCATGGACCACTCAATGCATGAGTGGGATTTGATAGAGAATTGAAGTTACATTTGCAACATTTATTCAACATGAAAAAAATAAACTATACGTATATGTGTTCATGGCCATAAAATATGAGTCTAGGTTTAACCCCAGCAGGAACATAGCAGTACCTTTTAAACCTTTACAAACTACACAACATTTGTTGGCTTTATTTGACAAATGCAATTATTATTATACAGAACCTTACATACAGCAGAAATGTACACTCACCAGCCACTTTATCAGGTACACCTGTCCAACTGCTCGTTAACATTTAATTTCTAAGCAGCCAATCACATGGCGGCAACTCAGTGCATTTAGGCATGTAGACATGGTCAAGACAATCTCCTGCAGTTCAAACCGAGCATCAGTATGGGGAAGAAAGGTGATTTGAGTGACTCTGAACGTGGCATGATTGTTGGTGCCAGAAGGGCTGGTCTGAGTATTTCAGAAACGGCTGATCTACTGGGATTTTCACGCACAACCATCTCTAGGGTTTACAGAGAATGGTCCGAAAAAGAAAAAACATCCAGTGAGCGGCAGTTCTGTGGGCGGAAATGCCTTGTTGATGCCAGAGGTCAGAGGAGAATGGCTAGACTGGTTCGAGCTGATAGAAGGGCAACAGTGACTCAAATAACCACCCGTTACAACCAAGGTGGGCAGAAGAGCATCTCTGAACGCACAGTACGTCGAACTTTGAGGCAGATGGGCTACAGCAGCAGAAGACCACACCGGGTGCAACTCCTTTCGGCTAAGAACAAGAAACTGAGGCTACAATTTGCACAAGCTCATCGAAATTGGACAATTGGAAAAACGTTGCCTGGTCTGATGAGTCTCGATTTTTGCTGCGACATTCGGATGGTAGGGTCAGAATTTGGCGTCTACAACATGAAAGCATGGATCATCCTGCCTTGTATCAACGGTTCAGGCTGGTGGTGGTGGTGTCATGGTGTGGGGAATATTTTCTTGGCACTCTTTGGGCCCCTTGGTACCAATTGAGCATCGTTGCAACGCCACAGCCTACCTGAGTATTGTTGCTGACCATGTCCATCCCTTTATGACCACAATGTACCCAACTTCTGATAGCTACTTTCAGCAGGATAATGCGCCATGTCATAAAGCTGGAATCATCTCAGACTGGTTTCTTGAACATGACAATGAGTTCACTGTACTCAAATGGCCTCCACAGTCACCAGATCTCAATCCAATAGAGCATCTTTGGGATGTGGTGGAACGGGAGATTCGCATCATGGACGTGCAGCCGACAAATCTGCGGCGACTGTGTGATGCCATCATGTCAATATGGACCAAACTCCCTGAGGAAGGCTTCCAGCACCTTGTTGAATCTATGCCACGAAGAATTGAGGCAGTTCTGAAGGCAAAAGGGGGTCCAACCCGTTACTAGCATGGGGTACCTAATAAAGTGGCCGGTGAGTGTATATTTTCTATGTACCTAAAGTTCCATGGACAATAGCTGTATGAGGTGTATTCACAAGAAGACATGTTAAAAACCTAAAAATAATAAAAAAAAAGGGCTTAAAAGGCTTCTAATTATGCCTGAAACCCCCAAAATATATGAATAGATATTACTTAAAATGTATCATTTTATCCCAACCCTTTTACTGCCTTCCCTGATACCTGGAGTGAGGAAAACCGTGCAGCTGTGGTGGCAGGAGGTAACTGGGTGGATCAAATTTCTCCACAAATGTTTATAGAGCTTTCCTGTCTGCAAAGCTTTGTTGTAAATTATAATAGAACATAATCTAAGCTAAAATAGAATAAACTCCAGTCTAGGTTGAAACCCCCATGTTATGCACATCAGGTAGAGATACTCTCCTCTCTGCCAAAGGAGACGGATGATACTTAACAGAAACTATGATTGATCTGATGGGCATTAGCTGCTTGGTAACTATTTAATAATAAATCTCTAAGGCAAAGAAATAACTTGCTACCATTGTGTCTTACCGATCTGTGGATTAAATTTTATCGAGATAAGTTTTTGACAAAAATGGTGATGCCCAGAAATATATGCATTAAAGTGCATTTAATCGCACAGAGCATATATGAGCATCTGCTCTCCAACATCTACATGCTACTGCAGTAAAAGACACCATTCCTAAAGCCTTTCTGATCTCCATTTAAATGGGCGACAGACTGAGGATTACTTCCAGAAAGCCTGCTAAAAAACAGAGCTGTTTCACTGAGTAACTTGGGGGATTATTTTCTGGCATAATGGCTATCTGGCCCTATGAAACTGAAAAACCAGAATATGCAAAGATCTAGCTAAGATAGATCTATCTGCAAACTTACTCTGCATTCTGACTTATTCCACTTTCTGAAATGAGCCCCTGGTCTTGACTGATGTAGCCATTACTTGGCTAATTAGGTCCAATAGTTGTATAGAAGCATGTGGATAATATGTTGTTAAGTTATTAACTGTACAAAGATGATCCACGTTGTTATAAAGGGTTAGGTTATAGTAGATCTGTCATAACTGGTAACTAAGCAGCTGGTTCTACTTCAACTCTGCTTTATATTTTCTTTACAAACTCTGCAAACTTACCAAAGACGTCTTCTGGTAGACCTGACCAGGGGTGAGCCTTGCCACACGGGCCTCATAGCTGGCCCTCAGCTTCTGGTTTAAACGTGATGCTTCTTCAATTGGTGTCAGATCCCTACAAACCAGGCACAATTAGACAAACATCCATGTGATGGTGGACTTCAGCTGTTCAGTCTTTAAGAAGGAATAACTGAAGTTCACATCTGAAGAACATATTAATAACACTGCTGTCAACATGCCAGGATCAGCCATAATTAGAATCAGAATCAGACATACTTTAATAATCCCAGAGGGAAATTACTATATAATTATATTGGCAATGTGAAAACATAAGTATAAGGTACATTAGAAACACACAGATTAACAATCAGAAAAGCATCAGAAAAACCCCCCCAAAAAGCATAAACACGAGACAAAAGAAATGGGTCTAACTCTACATCAATGTTGACAAGTCTGGTTATCAATAAACTGTTGCTTTAGCCGCATCTTAAAGGTGTTATATTTGTTTTAATTCCTTATGACCATAAAGATGAGATGTCATTCAGTAGCAGCTCGAACAGAAAAAGCAGTTTGGCAGAATCCACTTTTCCTAAAGCGAACAGATGTTTAACACATTAGTGGTGAGGAGGAGATGATAAACCATGCATCATTTTATAGATAAGATAACAGTAAACATTTGTTGTCTTATCCAGATTTTGTATATTTATATTTTTGTTGGTTTACTGATTGTGGGGAAATGCTGAACATTCTAGCAAACTGATCTACCAGTTGGACCTTCTCCATAAGGTTTCTATTCTCTATCTAAATAATCTGAACCATTTAAGAAGTTCTTAATGTTTTCAAGCTGAGGATGATTAATTCATCAACGACATTAAATAAAATGGATTCTTCTACATTTAGAGTTGGGGAATTTCCTTGATTCATTGAGATTAGTTTTGGTGCTACAATCTGTCAACAAATGACCTTACTTTTTGCATGATTCCTGAGAGACCACAGCTTGCAATCTCTGGAAGGCTTCAGGAGGAGGAAATGGGGAGAGCTCTCCGCCACCATCTGACAAAACTCGCCGGTGGCCGGACTTTGTGTAGCCGCCCACTTGGGGAGGTGCGTCCAAATGAGTATCAGTAGCTGTGACATGGACAGACAGCAGAACAATAAAAAAAAATAAATAAATAAAAAAGAGAGGTTAATTTAACTGGATTTTTTGTAGGAAGGTTAAAAAGAGCAGAGTGGTTATAAAATAGATGCCTCTAATTGGATGAAAAGCTCCTCACCAGTGTTTACAGATGTAGGACCAGCCTCTGTCTGAAAAGGCTCTAATTGGCCGGCTGACGCAGAGCAGGTGGAGTTGGAAGGGTCAGGAGGCTCAGAGCGTTTCGCTAAAAACGACTTGGCTCGCTCCAGACACTGCTCAGCCAGCCTCAACATCCGCTCCACCTCCACAGCAACCATCTCGTTCTTCTCTGGAAGATGGAAACACAATGAGAGCGGATCCAGTTAGCCTCTGGAACAGTATTACTACAGCTGCATAGCAGTACCTCAAAATATCATTGAAAAGGGTGAATTATTTTAGTAATTCTATTTTTAAAAAAGCAATCTGACTTTTTAAAAATGTGTTTGTCACAGAATGGAATGTAGCTGATTTTTATTTTCATCTGGTTTCCAGCTTAATAACAAAACAAAATGCCTCTGAAAGTTACATTATTCCAGCAAATGAATAAAACAATTCAATTCAAAAAATACTTTATTAATCCCAAAAAGAAATTACATGTAGAAACCCATGGACTTTTATTTAAAAACAAGTTTCTATGAATGTTAATAGTTGTAGGCAGGAATGATATTCTATTGTGATCTGTTTAGCACCAGATCTGGAGTAGCTTTGACTGAAGACACTGTGTTGTTGTTTTTACAGTCTTCTGATGAGGACTCTCACTAAATATTCTGCATTTTATGAAGATTCTGAAGGAATATTATACAGAATTATGGAGCTAAACTCCTCTGCTGTTCGGTTCTACTGGACACCATGCCTCTAGGCTGTGGCTTGGATTAATGTATTAACAAAGGGTAGGACGGAGGAGATCAGACTCTGGTTCTTCCCAGGTCGCTTCATTTGCATAACCCTGATGGTTCCTGAGAGTTCCCGAGGATGTTGCATTCTAATATTTTTAGTTCCTGGTTCACACTTGTGCCCACTAGGTAGCACATTTGGATCCAGTTTCTGTGTGGGTGTAAAAATCCAGATTTAGTTAGAAATGTTCTCAGACAGCATCTCCTCGGTGCAGCATGTTGCATTAGGGTGCAGTATGTCTCTGTGAACAGTCTGATACTCCAGAGTCATTTCTAAACTGCAAGATATAATGAAAGGTGCATCATTTTGACCTCACTGTTAAATCCCCTTTAAATCAAGAGGTCAGTAAAAATATATTTTTTAGAGACGGTAAAGAGTTAAGGGCAATTTTAGCATTATAACTTCGAATTTGATTTTGGATTTTTCATTTTCAATATCACTGAATAAATCAATAAGATAAATATACTTTCAAAAGCCGTGTTTTGTTCCCTCACTCTTAAAAACAAGTAAGGGAACATAAGACCCTGAACTGAGAAAGTGTGCCTTCCAGAAATCTGTGCAGATTAAAAGGGAAAAATACTCACTAGCAAACAACATGGGTGCCCAGCATGGAAAGTTTTGTTCTACATTTGTTTACCTGAAACATATCAAATGTTCTATTTTGTATGCAACAAAATGAGTGAGGCTCACCTTCTTCCAAAAGAGCATGTGATATATAGTTGATGGTCCGCAGGTACTCATAGTACGCCTCCTGTAGAGAAACAACAGTCAGTAAAAATTCAACATGTATAAATATACACACACGTATATATGTATATATATATATATATATATATATATATATATATATATATATATATATATATATATATATATATATATATATATATATATATATATATAGGGCCAGCAGGCAGCATGTCAGCATGTGAGGCCTCAGCTGATGCACATGTTGGACTTTACTAGTTAACTAGCAGGATAAAAAAAACAACTACAAGCCAACTGGTAAACATTGTGAGCTCCAAAGGTTAACTAGATTTTTAATAGACTCACCAATCTCAGTATCTTCGCACACTTTCACTCCATATTACCAATTTCTCACACTAAAAAATTACAGACAATAAAACTCAACTCTGTTCCACTTATTTATGTATAAATACCACGGTGACCAAAATCCAGTCCGCATTTTTAATACAATCTTAGTGGTAACACATACCCAATCCATGTTCCCACCTACTCCCTGTGCTAGATATTGAAAAAAAGACAGTTGTTATGAGGTATGTCATTTTAATTTTTATCTTATCTCATCTGGACCAGGATAATTCTCTTTGTAAATTATTGAAGATTTTAAGTGATCTTGTACTTGAGTAAATATGAATAAAAACTACAGCAGCTTGCTTAAACTATTGATGCGGAGGCTGAGACTAGGATCACATCCAATGGTTTGTTTACTCTTTACCTGGTGCTTTTTTTAGTCCCAGGTTTAGTCCATGTTTTGCTGACAAGTTAAATAATTATTGCTCAGTCTAGTTTAATAATCTCCCGTTGGTGTTTAGCAGAAATTAAACCAACACAAATATTTTAATTCTTAAAGCTTTCAGGTTGGTCTCTCAAAACAATAGGAGGTCCCCAACAAGAAAAAGAACCATTGCATTTTATTTTTAAAAGATCAGCCACCAAAGAAAAGACCAACCACATTCAGAGATGATGTGCAGAACAACTCGGTTATCGAGGATTCATAGAGGAGAAACCACAGGGATGTTCTTCTTTTGTTATTACTTATCTTATTCTTTATTTTGGTCGATTAAATATGTTTAAAAACTGAATTTCCATCACACCTTCCAATCTGAAACATCCAGAGAAGTACTGTCTCTTGCCATGGGGAACTTTTATAAAATCGACAGCCTCCTAGAAGGTCTGAATTGTTTAGCTGTTTTGTCAATTGTAAAAAAAACTAATAACATAATCAATGAAGCTTTTTAATCCTTAGCATATTACAAATATTCTTACACAGTGTAGTTTGCATGGATTTCGATTGCACTGGCTGCTGTATCAGTGCCAGTAATAGCTTATTAGTTCCCCATTGTTTAATTTACTTGAACTGCAGAGAATAATTAATGAACAAAGTTGTGAAATTATTATATTTACGATGCAAGTATTTTAGTAGGGCCCATTCTGCTTTACTTCAATTCCCTTAAAATCACCAGAATGTAGAAAATAATGTATATTGTGAGAAAATGTTTCACATAACTACAGATCACTTATTGTTACTCAGTAACATTTACTGTGCTATAAAAATTCCACATTTTGCCACTTTGCTTCAGTTAAATCCTCTGAAAACCTCCAACCTTGAGCTGCACCTACCCTCATCTAATCCTGACAGGGTTTCCTGTCCAAACTATTTCAAAATCTTACCCCAAGGTTTGGTGAAAAGTTGGCAGCCCTGTAATTAAATAGGTAGATTTTTTTTTACCCATTTAGGGTCTGCTAGCAGCCAAGTTACATTTCTGCGCCTAATTTGTCAACAAATCACATTTAAGAACCAACTGCACTTTAATAGGTATGAACATGGAGAGGATGTTTCACATGCTGGAAAGCCTACAGCAGTAAATGTTAAAAAATAAAATAAAAATAAAAACTGAAACCAGTGTGTTTACTGTCTTTACTGAGAATGACAGCTGTTACCCGCCCTCTGTTTGTTTACATCCCCTCACATCGTCACTTCCTGTCGGTCTTCGACTAGGCTTTCATCATCTCCACCCAGGTGAGTAGATGTGTACCTTATGACTGTTTCCTCCCTCAAGCTGGATCGCTTCTTTGGCCATCTTCATGGCGTTTTGAAGAGGCTTCACTCCGCTGTCAGACGCAGCCATGGTGATCTTCTTCTTCTTCCTCCTTTTTCTTCTTCTTCTACTTCAGCTTCCCGGGCTGCTCACTAAGTTGCACAGCGCACCCTGGTGGTCCAGTATCCCAAAATGAGAGTGGACAAAACAATGAGTTTGACTTGTGTTCACTACATTTAACACCCTCCAACGTCATTTTCAATATAGAGAAAATATTGAAGATCATAACGGACAATAAATAAATAAGGTAATTATTACAGAGGCGAATAAATAAAGAAGCTAATTAGAAGAGATATATACATTTATGTCTCACTGTATAATTTAATTTCTACCAACATTTATCTGTTTATTGTATTTTTGGGGGACAATTAATTGTATGCTTATTTATTTATTGAGCATGTATTTATCTCTGTATTTATTTTTAAACATGTCCTCTATAACAATAATAATAAACAATAATATTATTATTATTATTATTATTATTATTATTATTATTATTATTATTATTATTATTAATTATTATTATTACCGCGGAATTCCAGGAGGTGGCGCTCTGAATTATTCGTCCCTTTCCCTACTTCCGGTTTCACTTCCGGGTTCTAATGTTTACATCAGTGAGGACAGCTTTGCAGCCGTGGAGTTTGTTTTTGTTTGAGTGGCTCAAGAAGTCACGTGTTACATTTAACGTGTTATCAAGCTGTTTGGCTTGGGAATATATAAGGTAGGCTGCAATTCCAGCCCTTGGTGTTTCACTTAAACCGCGCAGCTCCAATAAAGCTAGCAAAAGTAAGATGCTAACCAGCTAATAGGCTAAGCAGCTAACCAGGCTAAACAGCAGCTGAAAGGCACCTAGAGTTGGGTTTGTTATTTTTTGATAACCGTCAGCACTGACCAGAAACCTCAAGGGATGAGAAATAATTGCTATTTAGTTATACATTTTCCAAACTATCTAAAAAAAAAAAATCTAAATTACGATTATTTTCAGATTCAAATTTATTGCGATTTTATTTTTATTTTTTTTTTGCACTAAGCACAACCATGTCGGTGTTTCACTTGTGGGTTTCAGTTCGTCCATGACCTTGAGAGCCTGCTTGTCCAGGAGCCTGTGCTGCAGGACGTTGCTGTAACATTTGCATGAAAAAGATCTTACTTTTAATATAATGCATAGATTTAGGTGCTAGCTGCACCTCGCTGTTCCCTTCTGATGGACAGCATACCCACTTTAATTGTATTACCACCAACTTAGGGAGGAATTCAGGGTCTTACTCTTGTTGAATCTATTATGACTGAAATTGAGTGTCTCTGTGATTAAGAAATTGCATATTTCTAAATTGCGATTTTATTGCAAAATGCAATTAATTGCCCAGCCCTAATCTAAATGTATTCAAACATATTGTTGTATTCAAATTCACAAATTTGGGTTATTTCTTTATCTCAGTGGCTCACAGGGTTGTCTTTTTTTCCACCTTACTACAGAAACAGAATATTATTCAGAAAGTCGGGCCCTGACATAGACCATGAAGAAGAAAGTGCGACGTCTAAGGACCTCATCACAACAGACTGGCAGAGTGCAGATGTCAACAGATGGAAGTGAGGAGAAAAAGTCATCTGGTAACAGAGGGAAACTTCAGAAGACTGTACCACATACTATAGATGGTTTGTTACCCGAAAATACAGGGATAGACATGAACTCAGGCTTAAGTGTGATAAAAGATGACGAACAAGAGAAAAATCCAGACAGCAAAACCAGATTATCAAGTAAGTGGTTCAATCTCATCTGCTCAAACATAAGCCAAATGCAATGATGCTCAACCTCACCAATGGAAAAAGGTTGTCAGTAATCTGTGTCCATCAGTAGGTGCTGAAGCATTTTGTGTCTTAGTTATAATGCAGAACAATTAAAGCTACAGTGTGTAATAATTACAGGGATATACAGTCAGAAATGTAATATATTATACATAAC
This sequence comes from Cyprinodon tularosa, assembly GCF_016077235.1. Lineage (NCBI taxonomy): Eukaryota > Metazoa > Chordata > Actinopteri > Cyprinodontiformes > Cyprinodontidae > Cyprinodon > Cyprinodon tularosa. Next base: position 819,061 of record NW_024039044.1, on the reverse strand, counting down.
TATGTTATTTATCATCATCTACGAGCTCAGCCTCTTAACCTTAATATTTGCGTTGCCTTAGAATTCGTTATTTATAATTACATAGGAGCGGGTCTCGCAGCCATGGAGGCAGACAACTTTGCGCTACGGCAGCGCAGAGCCAACAAACTAGCGATTGCGAGATCGCCAAAACGTCACAACGATGTAGAAAAAATAACGGGTATATTTATTATCTTAAGTCTACATGAAATCTATACCCTACACAGACTAATGAAATACTATCTGTAAAATTATCTATCTAAACAAACCTCATCACTTGAGAAGGTAGGTGATGCGGACGTCGTGGAAGACATTTTGTCCCGTAACGCTCGCCGTACTGTTGGGGGGGAGAAGCGGTGGCGGGGAGATGTTCATGTTGCTGCGGTCTGCAGTCTGACCGCTAGATGTCGCTAAAAGTTACACACTGTAGCTTTAAGAGGATTTAAACAATATACACAAACAAACTTTAACTCATGTAGACAAAAGATAAAAGGTCATGGGTTGAATCTAACTGAAAAATATGTAGTAATTTTATAATTTATTATTTCAGAGCATAATCATATCCATAAATCTTATTTTCAATTATACGCAAAACAAAATGTTTTTTTCGCACTGAGATTTAAGAAAACACAAGTTTTCATGTGTCGATACATTTTGTAAAACAACATACCCACTAACCAGCTTACCATCATCATTACTAGGGATGCAAGCTATGTGTTAATAAATTAATCTAAAGTGGATTTATCTTATCGACTAACAATCGATTGAAAAATTGTCATTTTCTTAAAAACCTGTATTTTTCTTGTATCAAGACGATCTTTGCATGACATGAAGGGTTAAATGGATTTTTTTCACCATATGCCGAGTTAAAAAAGAAGAAAAATAAGTGAATTATTGCGTTTTAGCAACTTGTTCCAGCGGTCTGAATAAAAAATAATACATTAATAAGAGAATTTTTAAACACATGCAGTGGAAGTAGGGCTGTCCTGATCGGATAAAGATTTTAGAAATCGTTCCGATAGACAAAAAAAAACGAACAATAGAATATATATGCCCGTGTCTAAAATCTCTGATATGAGTTAGTTGATAGAAACACTGCTTCAATCCGCTTCTTTTTAAGTTTATGTAGCCCATGGGTAAATACCAAATGGGTTAGTTGTTTTTGCCCAGTTAATAACCAGCTGTTATTAACTGGGCAATTAATTGTATTAGCAATATAATCGCAAATTGCAAAATGCAAATTGAAGATACCCTCTGTCTCACTGTAGCTGTTTAGAGTGGGTTTGCCTCCACACATAAGGTAGAGAGTTGTGGTAACACACATTTCCATGCATGCAGGTAGAGGTAAAAACTTCCCCAGGCAAAAGTAAAATCTTGCGACAACTGACTCTGGACAAACAAGCTTTCAAGATCATGAATACAGGAAAACTCTGGATTAAAAAAACTACATGTTTATGATTAGTGCAAATGAAAAGCGGAATGAAATTGCAATGATGGTGCATTGATGGTAACATCAGTTTTGTTCTTATATTTTTTGTTTTTTGGGGCTGAAAGTGGAGCAAACACAAAACATGTGCCTGTTTCGTCTCCCAGCAGGCAGACTGTCTACTGCCATCTGCCGTCTCTGCCATGGAAAGTTCTCCCCGCGCAGCCTAAGGCACGCCTTCAACAAATGGCCACAGGATTCCCTGGAAATCTTTGACTCTGCTGCTCAAGCGCCCCTCTTTTTCCATACGGACTTCCAGCGCTTGGTCGGGGTCCAGTTGGACCGTGATCCTGAACTGTCAGAGTTTATCTGCAAAAAGTGTCACACCAAGTTCTACAAGTGCCACAATACCCTGATCAGGTTTCTGCAGAGAGTCAACCTGCCACCTGTCGGAAAGGGGAACCGGTGAGGGTCTGAATAAGTAAATACAGCTCAGGGTGTCTCTAAGAGTCTGTTTTTAAACCGTGAAACGTGCTGGACCTAAAGCTGCTTGTTTATTTACAGGAAGAACCCAGAGTGTCCAAACTCCTCAGCAAACAACACATCAGGAAGTAAAGAATATCCTCCCTTTTTTGTTTTGACCAACCCCATTACAATGGGGGGTTCACTGTGGGTTCACTCGGTTTTTTTTCTCTCTGTTCTTTCAGCACCAACTTCCATAACAACTGACCCAAAATGCCTCCACAGTTTGGTTACCTGGGCTCACCGACACGGGGAGGCCTGCCAGTCCTGCCCTGACCTGAAGGAGGTGCTGGAGGGCCAGTGTTGGGGCTCTGTGAAGGCTGTGTGGGGCTGTGTCGATGGTCACAGATACATCATGGACACTCAGTGCTCCTCTGCTTCCTACCTGGGAGCCAAAGGGGAGGCCAGTAGAGGAGCTTTAAGGATCAGGAATGATGAGGGAGAAATGTCAGAGGACGAACAGGAAGAGTTGGATGAGGAGGAAGAGTCTGCTGGAAATGAAAGGTTATTAGATGGAAGCATAAACACTCTGGTTCAGCAAAATCTCCCCTCAGGAACAGAACAGAACTTGGCTCAGGAGGGCTGGACTGGGAGTGAAGGTGAGAATTCCTACATGAGACCTTCAAAATGTGAAAATAGAACCAGCTGAAGCTGCGTGGGTCTGAGGTGGAAACACAGCTGTGGGTTTAGTGGGATTTATAATGCTGTGATTTTATTTTGGGTTCTGGATACTGATCTGTTTTTGTTTTGTTTTTTTTCCCCCCCAGATTTTCCAGAGGAGGCGCTGTCTCCAGCTGCTGCTCCGCTGCAGGACCGAAGCGCTGACGATGATCTTTCTGACAGGTTTGTTTATGATGGGTCAGTGTTGGCTGAAGCACTCAGATAAAACAGGAAAAAGAAGCCTTGATTACTGGTGTTATTGAAACATTAAAGAGAAACATCTTCAAACTCCAGGTTGCTGTGAAAGTTCACCTCTATGCAACCATACAATGCATATTGTTTTAGATTAACAGGCTTCCAAAAAACAGTAGTCAGAATCAAAACAAATTACAGACACTTTGGTTAAACAGTAACATGTTATTAATAAACCATGAGAAAGAATCTGGCTTGTTATGGAAATGGGGTGCGTCTTGTCTACAAACAAAAATGACACTAAAGCTACTTGTAATAAATTGCTTAGATCTTTTTTGTCATCAGGCTAAAAGATATGTTTTTTTATACCTATCAAAAAAAAATTTCAGAAGAAAAAAATGAAATGATGCTTTCTTTTTGCAAATGTTTGTTAAAAAGAAATAAAATTAGTGATCTTTTCATAAATGAAATAATATGCTGTAGTAGACATTTAGAAATAGTTATTAATGTTTTTCCTATCAGTTAACATCTCGAAATAGTTTTATTTGGCTGAACTGAATGAAAAATGGCTCTTTGATTGTAAAGGTTGCAGATCCCTGTTCTAGAGTCTGTACACTTCAGTAGTTGATTAGTATATCAGTATTTCATTAATCACAATTAATCTGATCAGTCATTTCAGCCCTAGATTAAGGGGAAGTTTATTCATTCCAATGTTGGATTAGACACAGGAGGACTCTTTTTATAAAAAAGGCGACTTCAGAGGAGGAAGTTGATTTGATGCAGTGTTTTTTAAGAATAAGGCCCCAAATTCAAGTGCAAGTTTTCTTAATTTCCCCTGTGACACAAAGCTGGTTTTGAAATTAAAGCTAAGAGAGACTCTGAATCTGTGTGGCTTCAGGGCGATCTCCGAGGAAGAAATTGAGGAGAACAGAAGAGTGGACCCGTCAGACGAGGAGCTGTTTGAGCCAATCCTGAACCAGGCGTAAGTCATAAACCACTTCCTGTAGAGTTAAAGGCCAACCAATCCTCCCTGTAGTTGTTTGTAAATTGTTAGACGTCTCCTCCCCTCAGAGCCTCCAGACTGAACATCTCCAACAAGAGGAGGCAGAGCCCAAAGTCCTCTGAAGAACCCAGAGTCAGGAAAAAACCTGGACCCAAACCAGGCTGGAAGAACAAGTTCAAGCCTAAAGGGTGTGTAAACTTTCCAGGAGGTTCTTAAACCAACAATCTCTGGTCCTGTTCAGATCCATAAAGTGAAGCTGTTGTTTTTTTGTTTTTAAGAGAGGAACTCCCAAACATCTACAAGTGTCCATATCAGGGCTGCACTGCTGTCTACAGAGCTCCTGATGGCTTAAAGGTCAGGATGGATCCTCCTCTGCTCCCTCTGTGAATCTGTGTGCTCCTTTTTCTTCTTTCTAACTTCTCAGAGTCAGAGGTAAACCTATCCCTGCAGACGCGTGTGTGTGTAGGTTCTCAGTAGAACTTCTGTTTGTGTCTGTTTAGAAACACATTAAGGAGCATCATGAGGACATGAGGGAGAGACCCTGCCCTCATCCTGGCTGTAACAAGGTCTTCATGATCGACCGCTATCTGCAGCGACACGTCAAGCTCATCCACACAGGTGAGGCCTCCAGGGATACTCTGTGGTGGGTCTTTCTAGGCCCACACACGCTGAACAACGGGGTCACACATAACCTTACGTGTCTTTTTAAAAAGATCACAATTTTAGCTTTGATTACAGCTCAAATAGGATTTGACCAATCTGGAAAGACAGACTGATAATATTGGTTTATTTCTATCAATCTGGGCCGTTTAGCAAACTTTCTTACATGCTGGAGCAAAGCAACACCAAATGCCCACCTGCCAAAGTTTGGTATTAGCCACTCATGCTAACAAGATAAAATGTGCAGGTGCTACACGGTGTGACTTCCTTGTTCATATATGTACTTCTTCCTGTGCAGCCATGTCTATTTTGGTTCAGCTGTTGGCTCCCCCCACTTGCTTTCATCATAGCTGGATGTCCCGCCGTAAGCCGTGATACTGCCTTGTGATTTGCTGTTTCTTTTGGGGTCAGTTTCTGAGCCTTTGACATAAGCCCCATTTACACTACCCTTATTGAAACCGTGCCGAGATCGGTCCGAGCAATGTAACTGAGATAACTGTTGAGTATAAATGGCACGCATAACTGAACCGTACTGAACCACACTAAACTGGTCCTAGTTCATTAGTTGGTCTCAGCACTATTCAGTTCCGGCACGGTTCTCAGATAACAAAGAGCGCATGAGCAAAGCGCATCATCTCCTTACAGTCAGCCTCTGTAATCATGATATATCAGACATTCATAAAAATACTAGCTTCCCTACTGAACCACATGCTTTCTGATTACCAGTGTGATGAACCTCAACGTTTGTCATATCCACTTCCCATAAGCCGACTCTGCCAAGTAAATTTACCAAAGGCTGCCTTCTTCACCTGACTCTTTTTTTCAGTTTTCGCAAAAAACGAAATATCTCAATTATAACCAAACTTCCTAAATGTTACGGGCGCCGCCATGTTGATTTGCTTGTTTACCTCTAGAGAGCAGTAGTACCATCGTCACTAGAAGGCGAGGAACCGTGCTAGCATGATGTGTAAACGGCATAAGGAACCAAAATCACCATGGTTAACTGATCCAAGCTCGGTCCGAACTCGGCACGGATCAGTTTTCAGAGGCTAGTGTAAATGGGGCTATAGTTTCAGTAGGTTTGCTCCATGCCATGCTGCATTGATGCAAGAACTCATCAATACAGTTAGTGAGTTATTGTGGCTTTTATCTTCTAAATGTTTGTCTTATCAGGTTACTATGAAATATTTGGTCTCAGTAACTTCAATAAGGATGTACAAATGATAATAATGTAAATATTTCTATTTGTGTTTCCAGAGGAGAGGAACTATATTTGTGACCAGTGTGGTCAGACCTTCAAACAGAGGAAACATTTGTCAGTTCATCAGATGAGGCATTCAGGAGCCAAACCGCTGCAGTAAGTCCTGATTAAGGAGCTTCATTATGACCTCAGTCTGCAGCTGACCACAGACCTAGTTCCTACGGTCTGAAACTGAAACATCTTCAGGCCTTGATTGGACTTTATTCCGCATTACATTCCTCTACATGATTAATAATTTAAGTGATCCAATCACAGTCTTCTTTATGACATTTTAGAAAAATCTTCCAGCATGATATTTAGAGCTTCATCTTTGTAGGAATATAAGTCAAAATATGATTATTAGCTATACCATACTCAACATACAGGTTATTGGAAGAACTAGAAATAAAATAATGTCCTAAATAAGCTCAACAACTTTAAAACCCCAACAATTGCCTGCTCTAAGTAGGGCTGGATGATTATTCAATAACAATATATATTGGTCGATAGACGTGTGGTGCAAAAGAAAAAAGGAGGGTTAACAAAAGTTCAATATAGAAACAGTTTTCCTTCCTTTTCATTGTAGTCTATCATGGTACAGTCACCACTTCCCACAAACTAATCGCCATCACTGACCCAGGCAAGCCGTCACAAAGCGCCACCCTCTAAAACCACAACACAGAGCACATATAGATGTCTCAGCAGGAGAGGCGAAGGATAATGTCCCGAAGAAGGGATTTAGTAGCTCGCCAGTTTGGCATTATTTCGGTTATAGCAAGTCAGACAGAAATAGTTTAAAAATTCATACATTGTGATTTCTGGATTTTTTAGATTATGTCTCACAGTGGACATGGACCTATGATGACAATTTCAGATCCCTCAATCATTTCTAAGTGGGAGCATTTGCAAAATAGCAGGGTGTTCAAATATATATTTTCCTCACTGTACCTCTGATGAAATTGAAATAACAATCTACAGCTGAATCCAGTGAGGAATTAAAGCAGGCTCTGTTCAGCCAGCTGACCAGCAGTGTGCAGGGGGAAAAGAGTCCACTAAATACCCCAGAAATTCCTCCAGAATTTAATACATTTCTTTGCAGAAGAATTTAGGCCATCCTCACCTCGCCTGGGTATCGGTACTACCCGTAACAGACTGTCCGTTGCATGTTGAGGTTTTGCAGATCGTTATTTTATAAATGTCAAATTGGTGTACAGGTTGGTCTCCAGATGAAGGTGAACTTATTTCTGATTGTTTGGTCATAATCAGAAGCTATGGCTTAAAAAAAAAATCTGGTTGTCATCCTCCTCTTTAGATGTGAGGTTTGTGGGTTCCAGTGCCGCCAGAGAGCGTCCCTGAAGTACCACATGACAAAACACAAGGCCGAGGCAGACCTGGAGTTTGAGTGTCTGATATGCAGGAAGCGCTTCGAGAAGGCGCACAACCTGAACGTCCACATGTCCATGGTCCACCCGCTGATCCAGGCCCAGGTCCAGAGGAGCGGCACCAAGAGGCAGCATGCAGACCTGCAGACCATAGGTCTGACCGGAGAAGTGGTCCAGCAGGACCAGGACAGATGACGGCAGGGAGTCCGGGTCCTGCTCTGCTTCAGAGGTACAAACAGCCTGTCTGGGTCTGCACTTTGGATCCATTGTCTCAAACTGTTCTGAGAGAGTCCCGAAGTTTAGGTTCAGCTGAGGGTAAAAGAACCACTACAACCATTCTCAACAGAATCAACTTATTCAGCAGCTTTAATTGGGCTGTGAATCAGGGATCAGTCATATCAAGAGCTTTCTGGGTTATATACTCTATAAAGCTTCGAACTCAACACTAATTTTGACATTTTGAACTCAAAAAGCTTCCTGGATGGGAGGCGAAACATCTTCAAACTTGGATAACAAGGTCCAGTGGATTGGCTTTAACTTTTGAATGACTATGACCTGGATGACTGTTAATCTTCACCACTATAATGCCCTAGGAAAAGCCTTTTTAAATATAGCCAATGGGCAGCCTTCATCTTAACATGGATGTTCATATGCATCCATGCTAAATAATTGCCATATTTGATGAATGTATTTGAATGTTCAAGAGTCTAGCTGATCACAGAACCAGGCTGGAGCTCACTGAGCTCCCATCCTTTCAGAAATCTTTCACCAAACTGTCTGCACCCCTCGAGGCTGGATTTTATACACCTGTGGCCATGGCAGTCATTAGAACAGCTGAGTTAGATTTTTAGGCTGGGAGAATGAAACGTTTTTGATGTTGTATACATTTTATCACCATGTTGGGCTGTGCGAGTATAGATGCTGATGCATGTTAAAATATGTTGAGTTTTCTGCTCTGAAAATTTATCAAATAATTTTTTGTTTTCAGGTGAAGGTGCTCAGGGTCCTGTCGTTCCTGTTTCAGCCACTAGGGCGGTGTCTGCCTTTCCTCCATTCACACTGCAGCAGTTCTTCAGTTTTTGGTCCTAATGTTCCGACTACTCAGCAAAGGAAAAAAGCAAATGAATCCGAACAAAAGATCTTAAAGAAAGTTGCAGATTTTAGCTTCAGATTTGAAGATGAAAAGGTTTTATTGTTTTGAACTGCTGGTCAGGCAACAAACTATTTAAAATTGATGTTAACTTATGTATTCAATGTTGTCACACCAGGAAGCGCTGCCTTATGACTGTTAGCCAAACTACAGCTGCTAAGCTCTGGTGTTGAGGCTCTGTAGGAAGGAAGAAACACAACGAGATAGAGTCTTTTTTTATTCCAAGAAAAGAACACTGCAACAGAAGGGCTCCCCATGTATATGATCTGTAGAAAAACTATGTAAATAAATAAAATACTTTGGTAAAAAAGTCGCCTGTTTGAAAAACATTGTGTTTGACGTTTAGCATCAGGTCAGATGTTTCCAGTCTGTCACCATTAAATGAAGTCTATCTCAGGGCTGAGACTGTGAGGGTTCAGCAAAACCGACAGAGCTGCTGCCAATTCTGGGTCCAGGTCTGCGCATTGACACTCCAGCTGGATCCATGAAAACACAGAGAAAAACACCAGATAAGATGAAGGCGAGTCAGGAGGGTTGGAGTGGGATGCAGGCACTGATGTGGGAGCCTACCTGTCGCAGCTGGCTGGAGGAGAATGCAGCGGGAGGTACCTGTGAGATCGAACTCAGGACAAGCTGTTTGGTGCGGTTCAGAACCTGGGAGGGATCCAGCTGAAAGAAAACCCAGATTTTCATTTAGCATCATTTCTAATCGCTCTGCATAGACAGACAGAACCACCCTCACCTTCTCAGTAGGTGCTGTGGTCATGGTCGGCGTGTCTCCTTCTAGGAACAGCTGCAGCACAGAGAGGTACCACAGGATGGCAGCGTGGAGGAACCCTGGACAACACAGCGCCCTCTGGAGGAACTCAGCACTTTGCTGCAGCAGCAAACTGAAAAAAAAAAAAAACAGGAAAGAAATGAATATGACCAAGAAAACGGAGCCAAAAGAAAGTATTCTTATACCTTTATCATAATATATTCCATATAAATCAGTTTCACACTTCATGTTAAAAATTTCAAACATCAGGATCAAAATGTTTTGGAAAGATTTCAGCTTTCAAAGCTTTAGAGCCCAAAGTTTGATCCTGATCCCCAGCCAGCATCAAATTTCCTCCTCTCTGCAGGGCAGCCGAACCTCCCAGTGTCCCAGACTAACAATCTGCTCCTTAATCTAAGCTTGAAGCTTCTTTCTGAGCAGCTTTAATTGGAGGAATCTCTTTAACTTACACCACAAGGTAATTTGGAGCCATTTCATTTTTGGGTAAATGTTCAATTATGGATGGAAAATGTACTTCCAAGTTTATACATGACAAGCTGGAACGGAGCAGTGGTGTGAAGACTTAATGGATTTACCTGCAGAGAGCCCAGGGCATTAACCGTATGCAATCGTCCGAAGATGTCAGGGAGACCCAGGGATACCGGTTTGGTTCTGAAGATGCTGAAAATGTCGATAACATAAATATAAGAAGCTCCAGATCATTGGAACTAGTTCCAGCTGTGTGTAAACGGTACCGTTGGAGCTGAACATTAGCAGACAGTCAGCAGAATTCACCAAAACAGCCAGAAGCTCTGAGCAGAAATGTTTAGATTTTTCACAACTTTGTTCCTACAGTGGAAAAAAAACAAAAACATGATTTATCATATTTGTGATTCTTTATCTCATAATTATCAGATTTAGCTGCACTCTAGAAAAATACCACATTCAATGTACATATGTTATTGTTTCACAAATTTAAATCTCTAAAGATGCAATTTGTTCTTTTTTCAAAAGTGTATTTCATTCATGATGGATACAGAATGTTAAAGATTTAATTCCCGGTTGGACTTCGCCTACCTGAGGGTACAGAAGTGCTGACAGGTAGTCCTTCAAGCAAAGGAAGAGCAGAGAAACAAGAACCTGGGCCAAAAAAAAATTAATCAATAAAGTTTATTTTTTTAACATTCATCTCAGAGAAATTTACAAACTGACAACCAGAACCTTTAAAGTTCCTTTCTAGCTTAACATAAGATGATGCAGTTTCAAACAGTTCAATAGGAATGAATGGTTGGCTTGTTTTCTCAAGCATCTCCACATGTCTGAAGGATTGATCAGTTTTTGTTTTGGACTCTCACCTGTTTGTGTTCAGCTCCTCTCTCTGCTTTCAGTGACTTCACAGCATCACTGAAGCTCTGCTGCTGTTCCTCACATCCTCTGCAGAAGGAGCCATGCAGGCTTGCGGCGCACACCAAAACAGCAGCTTCAGGCATCTTGGCCACCTGACTCCGCTTTAGACTGCAGACCATAAACAGTGACAGAGCACTTCTTAGCATTGTCTGTTTATCAATTAGCTGACAGGTAGGTAATGTCTGGTTTTACCTGCAGGCCCAGAGCCAACAATCCGAGAGGCGCTGTAGCTGTTCTGGAGGAGACTCTCCATTACGGAGACGAGCCCACAAGGAAAACAGGAGCGGAGAAAGCTGCTGCCACCAGCGCTGCAAACACATCCAGGCAGCAGATGTTTGCTCAGCTAGCAAAATCCTTAGCTCACTTCAAAGCTGTGATACATAATTAAAATCATTTCAAACTAAAATGAAAATTTCTTTGCTTTCTAATGTTCATCTGAATAAATGTATAGTTATTAAAATAGATAAAGTATTTTAAAGGACAACTCAACCAAAAATCCGCTTTTTTTATTGATGAACTGCACACATTGACATCACCTACATCCCAAGCATCGTTTTGACAATTTACTGCATGTTTGCACTAATCCTTTTTTTGTCCAAAACCTGCCCTTTGGCAACCTCCTCAGGTTTAACAAGTGCACTGTATCTTCTTTTAAATTAGCATCGGTTTTGGCTACAACGTTATTGTGATGTTACATAAAATAACAAGCATGAATAGCTCTCTCTCTCTGTGGGGTTAAAACTGGCTCCATCTCCCCCATGTCTTGGTAGAGAGTTAGAGGAGGTATAGATACAGATTGATGGCAAAGACTAGCATCACTACGATCACTCTCCTTGTTGGTGTCACTGCCAGTGTCATTGCCTCTGTCAATCACAGCAGAGACCATGCTCAGTCCCTAACCCACTGCATGTTCCGTCCTCTGCCAAGCACCGCCTCCGCAGGGCATAAATTATAAATATATGCAGATGGAAGTGAGGCTCCAGAATGGAACGAGTTCTTTTAATAATGTTCTTTAAATGTTCTTTCATGCTCAGAATCCCTCCATTTGGTTTGTTTCTCTCCTAGATGAAGCTACTTTGAGGGCTACTGATGCTATTTAACTTAAACATAGGAGGTACCCGTATGAACACTGCTTCCGTGCTTCTTCTCTCTACATAAAAATGTGTTCTTATTAAAATTGCAAATAAAAATTTCCCCTTTGATAATTTTTTCTTTTCTGCTGTACAGGTTAACATTTAAAATTCTGTTTTCATAATAGAAGTTTTGATTCTTCAGTTTACTTTTCTTTGCCACTATGGGGCTTTAAAGGTATTTTTCATATTTTTTTTACACTCTGAGAGGTTGCTGCAGACTGTGACTGAAAGCAATCTATGATAATCAAGTGATTTTATCTTTCTGTACATGTGGTGCATTCCATTAACCTTGGAAGTTGGAGGACGGTAAAGCTGTTGGATTACCTCTTAAGAATGTCATTTTAAGCTATGCAGCATTTTTAAAGTATACTTTTTAGATGTATATCAACAGATCTGGAAAAACCTTCCCATAACAGAATGTTTTAGTGATACTAAGCGATTTTTTTTTTTTACGTAGGTGTTTTCAAGAGGTTCATCAGATTTTATTGCAATATTTTGGTTGTGCAATTCTGCAGATGATGCTGGACCATCACAGCCTTCAAATACCAGTTCCATTCAGAAATTGGTCAATTCCATTGGCGCAGAGGTGACATCATCTAAAGATCAATTTATGGCACCAGGTGTTGCATTAATCCACTCCGAGAATCACACTAAAGATGTTATCCTACACTTTTCCAAATAATATTGGAATAATGAAATGAAATCAGTCAGGTGTAAAGCTTCCAGCTCTGTTTTCCATACCTTTCCAGCATATAGGCTCAGGTTTCATGGATGTTAGCACCAATCTTGTTGGATTGTGGTGAGAAATTAATTGGAAAGCAGATTTTTTTTCAGCATAAACTGGTATCTGGTCTTTTTAGGAGCAATGAGTCATCAGCGCAGGCTGGTACCGGTTGTGACTGAACTCTTCCTCTGTTATTTTAACTCAGAGATAAAAGATGGAGGTAAGGTGTACCACTGCAGAGACCACGAGAAGAGGACAACTGATGCTCATCTGAGACCAAACTCTGTTGACTTCTTCTCCGGGGCGTTCACACTGCACAGCCGCACATAGCAGACCCTGGAGGGCAAACACAGCAGCTTACGTCTCCACATAGACACAGAAGCAGCAACGTTTCTGTAGCATCTTCAGGGTAAATGAAACGACTCACCTTCAGGAGGTGTGCCGTTACCGAGCAGGCCAGCACGCTATCTGGAGAACACACCTTCCTCTGATGATGAAGAGAAGAAATCACATGGTTTCAACCTGGCTGAAGTTTGCTAAAAGATTAAACTATTAACCACCAGTTTACCTGATGCTGGTTGATGTGCTCTACGAGCCTGCTGCAGTCCACAGTGGTCCTTCCACTTTCAATCTTTATTTTAAAGAACAAAACAGCTGGGAGGGACAGGAGCACTCTGAGGAACACAAAGGTTAGGGTCAAAGATCTGATCTAGAGTTTACTGCACCCTTTAACCAGGTGTAATCTATGGAAGGGAATCAGGCCACCTGTTCCATTTATGTAAGTTTCTCTGCAGGCCAAGCTTGGAGGTGATGCTGGCAGAGGATGGAGAGCATCTCTGAGACACAACCTCAAACAGGAAATCCCAAAGATCAGCTCTGTGTCTGCAGCCACCTGAAACGTTGCTCACTTCCATTTCGTACACCAACTCCTTCAAGAACACAAAGAAATATTTTATGCCCTTATTTTACTTGCGGCAGATTAATATCTATTTATTTTCTACGCGTTTAACCCATCAAGACGCCATTCAACAACAGCTATGGGTGGTCGGTTTATCAGCCCAAATATTATGAGCCCCAGCCTAATAGACACGGGGCTCTTTGTGTTCGAGCAGAACCTCTGATCACGTCAGCAAGAGAAAACAACATCTGTGTTACCATCAAAATTTTAAAGAACATTTAGCAAATGTTGGTGTTTCTCATTAAAATGTTTTTTCCAGATTTTGCATTGAAGATTTTAATGCATTCATCAGGTGAGATGCGAAGGACACCCTGGACAGGCCTTCAGTGTTGGTCAGGATGACACAAAGAGTCTGCAACCTGTGGCTCTCATGACACTTTACAACAGCTCTTCTTCATCTTGGCTAAAAAAGGTGAAGAACCAACTCATTTTTTATAATATAGATCCTCTAGCATATCTTTTTTTGCAACATAGTTTTCCAAAGATTTCAGCAACACATTGAAAATGTATTCATTCTCTTTTCCTTTATTTTTCAAACAAAAATTTGAAAATTAAAACAGCAGGTCTTTAAGAGATACAACTTTTACTAAATATAACCCGTTTTGTTATTGCTGTCAGTTTTCTTTTTATTAAATGTAATGTTTGTGGCTCTAAACGTCCTTTATTAGCTGGACTAAAGTCAGAAATAGCTCTCTCAGTTTTAAAGGTTGCAGATTCATAAATTAAACACTAGTTAGCCTAACAGTCACGATTCCGGACTGTTGGCAGAAGCTGGATAAATGGTAGAGATGCAACACATTCACAGCAAGAACACATCTTTTTCCTCTTTTTTTAATAATGAAAAGAAAAAATAGAGGATGGATCTAGTCTGAAAGTGATTTTTAGAAATCCAGACATCTTCAAATCTTTATTATTTAATTTTTTTTTCTCCCATGGTTAGGGTGATGGAGGGTAAAGTTTCTTTTTACTCCACTTTTATTTTCCATATTAATCCAGACCTGAACATTTCTCTAATCAAGAGTTGCATAATAAATCCAGCACATTGCTTGTGGGTTGTTGAGGTGTTGAATGCTTAGTTTCTGCAGGCGTCAAAGTGTTTCACACCTGCAATCTGGAAAGGAGGTCCGGTAAACAGGTTCCTGAAAATCCTGCAGAACAACTTGGCTTTTCAAGGCTCAGGTCCCTGTTGGAATCAAATAAACAAAATGATGCTTTAATAACCTGAAGAATCTGTTTTAAATAATATTACAACCAACTATTATTAAATATTATATATTCTTCTTACCTTCTACATTTTGATCATTTTGGACAATTGCATTGTTCCCACATGAAGTCTTTTAAGTCTAATTAAAAACTTACAATGTGCACAAACGTACAATAAAGCATGGCCACTGATGAAACTGGTGGATTTAGAAACCAGTGGTTAGAAAGATCAGAGAGAATCTGTAAGTTTTGTAAAGTGGACGGATACAAACTGAAAAGCATTTCCTTATTACCTGGTCAAATTACATCAATATAAGAAACACGTTTCCCCTCAAGTGTTCTAATCTAATCTCTGGATTTCTTACTTTCCTGCCAGAAAAACAGATAAAAAGATTCTGGGTGAAGAAAGCCAAATTGCCGAACTATCAGAATGTGTAACGGATTGTCACACAGATAAAATAATAAAATTAATCTGATCATACTGTAGCCGTTTCGTTACTTTGCTCTATTGTGATGACTGTATATACCGTAAATTCTCTAATATAGGCCCGGGCCTTTATTTCACTCAAGTGCATCGCGGTCCAGGCCTTTATTGGATAGAGGCCAGTATTAGAGACAGGCCTCTATTGCTATTTGAGCAAAACAGACTACCAGTGGAATGAATAAAAATGAGATTTTGTGTCTATTTGAACCTATAAAACACTAGGTTCATTTATTGAAAAAGTACAGTTACCATGTCTCGCTTGGTTTGAAGTAAAAAAAAAAAAAAAAAATCCTCCAATTCTGTTTAATTCTCCTCCTCAGTTTTTCTCCTCCTCTTCATCTCTCCCTTTAATCTCCTCATCACTCGCGCTCCTCCTGTTCTGCTGCGTGTCTGTTCTCTTCCTCGCGCAGACGGGCAGCAGTCAGGGCCTGTCGTCCAGCTGCGCAGGGCTGTGGTACTTGTATGTTACTTACTACCACAAGTATAATGTTGAGGTATGCCCAGAAAAAACGTTTATAGCCCCGGCCTGTATTAGAGACCGGCCATTATTTACCTCCTCTGACAGCGAGACCGGCCATTATTAGAGACCCGGCCGCTATTGGAATACAGGCCAATATTAGAGAATTTACGGTATATATATTGCAGGTTTATTACTATAAGTTTCATGTGATTCAATTTGAGTTTAGTGTCTAGTGTCATACCAAAAAGCTTCTCTGACTTAAATTATAAATCAAATACTTAATCTCTCAGATGGCAGAAATTTCCTCTAAAATAAAGTAAAACCAAGTTTATAGAGTAATTGCCTTACAAGCATTCCTGCATTATTTTAGTCCCAAAAACCATCTGTGTTATTAGTTGCAGTTCTAGGAATTTTTTCAAAGGGTGGCTAAGGGATTTCCATAGTGGCCAAATTAGCATGGTGCCTGATCAGTAACTGTCCCCGAAAAATATTCATAGGGGTATTCAGGCAGGGGCTGATGTGCACTAAAGCCAGGCATACCCTGTACAACTTATGCCCTTTCCTGGCCATTCTACAATCATGCAAGAATTTTTCAGGCCAGCTTTCAGTCTGATTGGGCATCTTGTAGTATACAGGTGGAAACGAGGCGCGATTAGCCTTCCGCTCAGGAATCGTAAGGTCGGGAGAAAAATCAAACATGTTTGAAATTCAGTCGGCCGTCGTAAGGTCACATCAGAGCTTCAGGCCGCACAGTGTATAATATTTGGCTCATTTTTATATTTCAGCATTTGGAACCTCCCTAGATGGGCCTTAAAAGAAAACTGTAGTGCATAAATCATTTAACTAATCATCTAATGAGGTTTCTTGGCACCTTAACGGCTGGTCCATAATGGCATTTAACAGTTGAGAGCAGAGCTTCTTCATGTCTCCTCCACAGCCTCCCTGCTCCTCTGGACGAGTCAGATAGACCTCACAGCAGGCCCACTGCTGATACTCCTGCCTAGAAAGAAGAAAGAAAAACATGCAGTGAAAAACTGAGCTCAACTCCACAATAACAGCAACCAGTAGTTTCCTTAATACTTATGTGCTTTGGGCACATAATTATTTTTAATTCTTTTTCTATATAGTTTAATATTGACTTTTAGTTTAATGAATTTTTGTTTTGTATGTTTTGGGGTTACTTTTTTCCCCCTGGTTAATTAGTGGCTGTTGGACTGCCTATGAATGGGCTGGGTTTTGATCTTGGAGGCTGTCCTTTGCTCGCTCATTCATCTCCACCATGGAGAAGGCGCACCTGTCTCCAGCTACTGTAGGCCGCAACCGACACCTCCAAGCTGCCATGCGGTATATTTTGTTAGCCTTTGCTTGGAAACTGTTTTCATTTTGATTTCGACCTGGTGGGACCGGTTGTACTGTTTTCGATTCTTCTTTTCTTTTCTTTAGTAGTTTATTTTTTGTAGTCCAGTACTAGTAGGGGCTTCGAACGGCCCTGTATAGGGTTGTATAGTGTTGGCCCCCTGCTGTACCGTTTTGTTGTTTTTGATCGGCTCATCAGGTCCAACTTTCTGTTAATACTTTGTTTTGGTATGTTCTTTTTTCTCTTTTCCTTTTTTTGGACACAGAAGCTGAGGATATTTAATTCTGGTTTTTTTGTTTGTTTTTTTCCTCTACAGAACATCCCCACAGCTGTCTTGAGAAAGAGGGTTTTTGAAAGAGAGTAAACTACAGAATAAATTATCTTACACAAAAATGTTTACAAGAGAGGTCAAGTTTTTCTTCTGTACATTGTTGAATGTTTAAACCTGAATGGGTACAAGACTTTAATATGTAATGCGTAAGCAACACGTAATGTGATTTATTCAATAAATAAATTCTAAATATATCAGTTGCATTTCCTGCACATGCCTTTATTTCTGATAGGAAATACCTGTCAGTTTTACCTCATTATCGAGGTAAAACTGACCAATTTATAGTGATATTAGTTTGAGGTCATATCCCCCAGCCCTAATTGAAAGGTCATTAAAGTTCCTGGGAATGTCAGCTGATTATTCAGACTAAAAGCATACTCTATATCAAGGGTGGGCAATTCCAGTTCCTGGGGGCCGGTATCCTTCAACTTTTAGATGTGCCTTTGGTTCAACGCACCTGAATCAAGTAATTAGTTGATTGAGAGGACTTGTGAGAAACTGACTGCATACTGAGGAGGTAACTCAGCCATTTGCTTCAGGTGTGTTTGATAAAGGAAGGATCTAAAACCTTCAGGAGACCGGCCCTCAGGAAAAGGAATTGCCCACCCCTGCTCTATATTATACATGCTCCCAATTGACATGTAAAAATATCCATTCATAAATACGAATTTCTGTCAAAAGTTTGTACCAAAATGTTTGGAGAATGAAAAATTTTTAAACTATTGTTTATATATATTGTCAAATTAAATCTTGATGTATTTCAGCTGCTTCTTTAGAAGCATCAGTGAGTTCATCGTCATACCGCTGAGAGTCTGACAAGATGTCTTCATGTCTTTGGACTCTAAGCTCATAATTCAGCCACTCTGAAAAACATAACTGGACAAAAACAAAAGTTCATTAGTATTGGAGTCAGTCATGAAAACTAATCAGTTAAAAAATTATTTTTAATGGCCGAAGTTTATTGCAGAAAAGAAACTCTTCAATATCTCAAGCCAAAGTGTAATGCTTAACTTTCTTACATGATGAGCAAAACTTTTCAATGCAAGTAAATCAGAATAATTCTTACTCTGAAAACTGAAGTTTAGATTTGCTACTTGAAAAATTTCCGTTAATGTTGAAATCCATAACTACAACAAGAAGAGGTGCAGCTTCAGTTCTGAGCTTCGCACAAACCAATAATTCAGCAACACTGAATGTTTGATTCGATCTCACCCTAAACTGTGGCATCTGCTCCAGCTGCTGGAAGGCAGCATGCCTCCAGAGATTCAGGACAGTCTTCTTCCAGTTACTTAGGTCATGTGTGATGCTGCTCCACAGGGGGTCTGAACCATCCTGCTGTTCATCAGGGCAAACAGATCCAGAGCTTCTTCTGGCCTCAGGGAACAGCCTTGGAATGAGATACAACAGCTGGACAAAGACAACAAAAAAAGAAAAACATAGCAATTTCATTTTCATAGATGTGCAAAAAAAAAACACAATCATAGCTACCAAATGAATCTCAGAATTTCTCAGGCTGACAATGACAGAAGCAACAGAAGTTGTACCTTTTTATAAAGGCTGCTTGGGATATACTCCTGCTGCTGCTGCTGTGGAGATGGTGAGTCTCCTCTGCAGAGTCCATAGCACACAGCAGCCACACCGAGCCTGGTAAAAACCAGAGAAGAACGGCAAAGATGTCAAGTAACAAAGTACAAATACTTAATTACTGTACTTAAGTACACTTTTTAGGTATCTATACTTTACTCCATTACTTATTTTCCTTCCTACCTCTGACTTCTACTTATTACATTTTCAAACAAGTATCTGTACTTTCTATTTCCTTATATTTTTAAAACAAATGTTACTCGTTACTCTTGGCTTCGGTTTAATGTTTATAAATATTTATTTCATGTCATGTGCTCCATCCAATGCAGATCACTGGTGCCATCCACATCTAGTGAAAACTAGTGTAATTGGATGAGTCATATAAAGCAAACACTCATTGGTTAGCTAAAGGAAATCATCAGAAGCAAGCAGGTGTTCTTCAAACTGTAAACGTGAATTGTCTATGCCATGCTACAATATTGGATTCAGAAAAAGATGTTGAAATGTCTAAAAGTTCGGACACAGCAAGAGCGTATCGGGAGATGGAGACCAACCAGACCTCCCTCATCCTTGGTCCTATCTCAAAGGACTTTTTGAAATGGTCGAAAAATTGAGCTTTCAATTCACATAGTGGCATGTGGTATTTTTTTTTAAAGGTTACTTTATACTTTTATACTTTAAGTAGTTTTTGGAGCACATACTTTTTCACTTTTATTTGAGTAAAGAGGTCAAGTTGATACTTCAACTTTTACCAGAGTGTTTTTAAGTATCTATACTTCTACTTAAGTAACAATTGTGTGTACTTTTATCACCACTGAAAACGGTGAGACAAAGCTCTATCAGTCTGTGATTACTGCAGACTGACAGCTTATTGAAATGTAAACATTCTTTTGTTTTAGTCACATAAATAAACTTTGCAGTCTTTGCACCAAGAAGCATGAATATATTCTCAGAAACACCTTAATTTTAAACTAAAAAAACAAAGGGTGTTGGATGAGCAGATTAATTCTAGACAAGTCAGATTTAATTATTAATAATGTTGAAAAGCCGTAGATTATCACAGGTGTCCATAATTAGCTGTGTGAAGGGCTCATAAAGCTTTGTTCATGCTTGACGCGCCCATGCCCCTCCGGGCGGACTCCATTAGGACAGGATTTCCGCACAAAGCACCTAGGAAAATTTGTAACTACGAGGATGGATCCATGTGAAAAACATGGAGAGCAAGCATCAGCTCCTGCTGGCAAGGGTTCACAAATGTAAACATCTACAGACATCCTGTGATTTAAGTCTATAAATAAAATCACTATCAACACATTGTGAAAAAGAAACTGCTGTGGCTCTCGAACGACATGAAGAGGCTTGATAAATTTGTAAACGACTGTGTTTTCTACTTCCTCGTGTTGTGTGGAGGTGTCAGCTTGCTGTTTCTGCTGAACATGCCCTGCCCCCCAGAGTCAGTTGGGACAGGGGAAAAGCCGCACACAATATAAATGCTGCAGACACTGTGACGGGTGGCTCAGTTTCCACAGAGAAAAGACGCCCATGCCATTGAAGAGCCACAGCAATTTCTTTCCTGGAGTTTTTCCCCAAAAAATGTTGATATTGATATTTATTGGTTAAATCAAGGGATGGCTCTAGATATTTACATTTGCAAACCTTTGCAACTTCACCACGCAGAACTTGTGGAAGCAGGAAGCATAAACCAAGCTTAAAGGAGTATGTGGAAGCAGCCATAGCTCTGCAGGAGAACATCTCCAATGGAAGAATGAGGAGAGAGATCTGTCTGTTCAGAGATCTCACTGACCTGCTGACACAGGATGATGCCTGACTTATTCACTTCTTTAGAATAATTTATATTATAATTCAAACTAAGATGTTTACCGATACATTTGAAACAGGTGAAATTATCTCCACAGGCAGCTGCTTATAATTTGTTTATTTATATCACTTTGCAAATCACTGCCTCTATAAACAAAATCTACCTGATTGGCTTCAACAGAACCTTTTGGTAAAACCCCTTGATACATCTGCTGCTGTGAATCAGCATTAATTGATGAACTGAACTGAATGACCTTACCTGACAGAGAAGAGCATGTTGATGTGTGTGTTACAAAGAACTGCTGAGCTGAGAGCATCAGCCAAAGGTAATGGCTGATGTTGCCTGTGTGACACCAGCTGAACCCGAGGACCTTCTGCCATGGAGGCCTGAATGTGGACCATGAAGGCTGCCAGGCCAAGAATGTGTGAAGCACTCAATGAAGCTCCCTTTAGGTAGAAGAAGTAATAAATAGAATCAGCTGAACTTCCTTGGAAACAGAAAAATAAACTGAACCTAGCTGTCTTTGATTAACTTTCCAATTAGAGTGTAAATAACTGAATCAGACTTGACAGAAGATGCCTTTTTTTAAACTGCCTTGAGACTAAATGTGTAGTGAATTGGTCAAATATAAATACAGATAATTAAATTAAAAAATTCCTGCTTTATATAATGTTGATATGTCATCAGAGAAGGAGCAGATAGCACAGTGAAGTTTAAATGTTGATTTATGTACCTGATTGTGAAACAGCTCCCAGAGTCTGTGTGCTACGCTGGAGAGAAGGTGTCTGTTGTCAAGCAGCAAGCTGACAAACCTGCAGCCCCACGAACACTGTCTGAAAATGTAAACAAATATGTCCAAATCAATTAGCATTAAATTGGTTTAAAAAAAACTATTTAAGATAATTAATTGATTATATTGGTGAGTTTCAACACCAAATTCATAAAGGAAGAAACTATTTCTTTTTCTAGCTCTTTTTTTCACTTTAAAAAGCCAATCTAATTATTTCATCAGTTTTTAATCATGACGAAAAGAAAATGTTTTAAATAATACAACCGTTTCTACATTAGGAAAATGTTAAACCGTTTCTGAGTCATAAAAAGTATTTAGAAAAATGTGCAATTAAAAAGGTTCATTTTATAATCTTCAAAATAGATTAAATTACCGTATTTACTGTGAGATGAAAACAAAGATTGATCCCTTTCTTAAAACCAAAAAACAGCCAAATATTTCTGTTCAGTTGAATTTAGAGGGAGTCTGTTAAAGTAAAGAAACCCACTCACTTATTAGGAGGATTTCCTCTAGAAGCGTTCAACAGGCTTTGGCAGAAAGTTCGCAGGATTAAATTAACAACCTGATGATAAAAACCAAGAAATCTCTGTGATCACAACTTTAAAACACAACTTAACCAGTTCTTTGTTTTTCAATCAAAGCCTACTTTTACATGAAGCTCAGGCAGCTGGGTGCAGTCTGTATTCAGCGTGACAACTGCTTGCCTCATGAGCTCATCAGGGGAACCAGGAAAGATGACGCTTAAAGTGTGGGAGATCCTGGACAGCTGAGCTGACATCTCTGAGAATAAACAACCAGCACTGATTACTGATTACCTACTGATTATTGTTGACAGAATTGTTTGAGTGGGAACACATACCTCCATTGTTTCCTCCAACAACCAGCTCTGTGAAGTCCCTCAGCTGAACTTTCAGGATGTCAAATGGATCTTCTTTAGTGTCCGAATGTGCAGCAGTCTCTGAAAAACAAACAAACAAACATCATAAACACCTGAATTTAAACTGTAGACGAATGCATCACCTGTGATTCAGAGGGTTCATTAGAAAATGCCTACTGTTTTGCTGCCTTTGTTTTTGACAGGACTCCACATACGATGAATACTGGGCAGCTGGGATCTTATCTGCTCTGAATACAACAAACAAATGAAACAATAGACAGAATCCACAGAAAATATAAAGGGATTCATCAGGAAAAACACAAAGTATTCAAAAAAATATATTTTAAAATGCATAAAAAACCAAACTTAAAACACAGCATGATTAAAAACTTACTTTTTCAGAGCTTCAATTAAATTCATCTGCGCGTCAGGTTTTAGTGGGAGCTGAAATAAAGTAAATATAACTTTAAGTGTTTCACGCAGGAAATGCGGACTATGTGGAAAATACTCACCACTCTTGGCTTGAGCAAAGCAGGAAGAAATCGGGTTAAAAAGTATGGCCTCCGGAAAATACTGTAAGGAGAAAGAGGAAGTTTGTTCATTCATTTTGAATATTTGTTATTATATACGCGTCATTTGGCCGTTATGATGCTCTGAACTGATTTGGTGTTGCGTTCAGTCAGGATTAACTTTGTCACAGGGATGGTCTGATGACACCATGGTCAAATGTTAACGCACAATATCCAAGTTGTATGTAACAAGCATACACATAACAGGAGATGTAATAATAAAAAATAAAAAAACCTGAGTAAAGACATTGCAATCCTCTGAATATTAGGGGGATTATTTTAGTAGTACATTTTCACACCTATAACATTTATTTATCAATGCAGAAACTGAGCTATAAGCAAGTCAATTTTCCCTCGATTTGAACAGCTCAGCAAGACAATTTTCCAATGGGATAAGATGATTACATCTGAAATAATCATAAAAACAAACCATCATCTTATTTCAAGTGCATATCCATCTTATAGGGGCAAAAATACACATTTAATTGGCAGATCAAATTAAGGACTAAGACACTTATTCAATTCTAAATGTTAAACTTATTTTCAGATCTGTTCTTGATTCTTCCCTTCTCCCTACTCAGTCTAAGCAGAGTTGAGTTTTTAAACAGAACTTGGCTGTTTAAAAAAAAAACTATAACTTATAAAGTGCAATACTGCCTTCTATTTACCAGCCTTTCACATAAAGTGGAACAATATAAATTTGCTAAATTGAATTGAACATTTTTAGCGTTGAGCCAGTTAATCTGGGTCCAGGGACGGACAAACAATAATCAGCAGCTTTCCGCCTTCTTACAGTATTGTTATTGAGATAGGCTTGCATTTAGTGTAGCTGTTGCTGCTCTTTGACCTCTTGTGATTTACATACAGTTCCATCCATTATTTTATTCCGATTATTGCTTTAACCTTTCAAATAACATTCAGCACTCGCAAACCCTGAATTTCTTCCATCTTTGTGTCATTGCGACATTGTGATGTGAGAATTCACCTGGCCTCCATGACAGTAGCAGAGATCCTGCCTGTGCTTTCAAACAGAGACACTGCTTTCTCCACATCCTGTGCAGCCTGGCACTGAAGCAGCAGAAACACAGATTATAAAGCTGGTAATCAACACTTGGGACATATACATATACATATATATATAAAACACATCATCAAAACTAAGTCTGACCACTGGGGGTCGCTGTTACCTGCACTGATGTACCTCCAGAAGAAACATCTTCATACAAACCCATGTCCTCCACCGGCTCCTGCATGAACAAACAGACTAAGCACCATTAAAGACAGACATCCATCTATTCAAGTATTAAACTCCATCTAAATAAAGAGAAACCTAAAATTAAAGAAGATAGAATGACCACAGATGTGTTTTACCTTGAGGTCAGCAAGCCTGGTCTTTGCCAGAGTGATGTACTCCATGAGGAGGCCACGGTGTTTAGCAGGAACATAAGGAGGATGAAGGATATGAACCTTTAAGAGGAAATTAAGTCAGGTTCAGAAGTCAGAAATTAAGTTACAGCTTCATTGCACTTTGAATAAGAAGTTAAAAGTTTTTGCTCGATTAGTTTATTCCCTTATGATTTAAGAAAATAATGTTGAAGCTCCTCTCAAAATGTAGGTTTAATTGAATCTTTTTTTCATCCATCAGAAAGTCTCTGACTGGAAATAAGATTCTTTGAGAGTCTTTCTAAATGATGAAAAACATTTCAGCTTTAAACAACTAATAATTGTGGTCAATTTACAGATACTGTTTTTAGGGGAATAGGACTTCAAATATATAACGTGTCTTGCTCTTGAACATTTGTCAATAACTAAATAAAGTTAAACAATAAACTTTGGCCAAAGTCAACTGGCCCTTTTAACTTAATGATGCCAAAGTGGCCATATATAAATAATTATGACATCGCAAATGTGGAGGAATTGGAGGAACTTAATTTTACCAAATCAAAAAATCTATCTAGTTCAAATAATATTCCACCCTCTAATGGTGACAGTGTGTTTTATTCCCCTAATGTATGTTGAAAAACCTAATGTATCTCTTTAGGTTGTCCTGCTCCTCAAAACAAATAAACATCTTAGGTTTCTGAAAGCAAATGAACTTGACTCCATTCATTCAGGGAATTAATTTCACCTTAAGATACTGTGGAGGCTCGAAGGGCACCAGGTCAGAGAGGAACTTCAGCAGGAACACCAGAGACTTCTTACTGCTAGCATGGCAGCCAGTAGAGCCGCAAAAGGACATCTGAGGCAGAAAGGCAGAAAAAAATCCTTAATCAACCTTAAATGATCAGATCCACATCCCACCAAACAATTACCAAACCTTAATAAAAAATTAAATTGATAAAAAAAGAAAAATGCATAAAGAGAAATTAATACAGTGCAGCTTTAGAGTTTTAAGAAACTTATATATGCAATCTTCTTTTTTGGTTTTGTGTGTGGAGCATCTTAAAAACTAAAGTTTCATGACACCTAGTAAAATCAAACACTGAATTGTACGTACAGAAGTTAAGCTAGAGCTGAGATTCTGTGTTTGTCTGCAGCATTCCCAATTTATTTCCCTTCACATACCAGTGATTTTGTTGATGGGGTTGCTCGTTCTCTGCTTGGACAATGTAGCCCCTTCGAAAAAGATAAACTCTAATAATAGAAAGCTGGCTCCCTGGTTTAATGCAGAGCTGTGTGCTCTGAAACAAAATGCTAGGTAAGTGGAGAGAAAATGGCGATTCTTATATGTCTACAGGAATCCTATCTAGTCTGGTAAAAAAACAAGTTACTGCTGAACAGGATGACCCTTCGTATAGCAAGAGCAGCATATTTCTCTTCATTAATAGAGGAAACTAGGTATAATCTTAATTACTTTTAATACAGTGGCAAAACTCACCCAGAGCCATAGATCTGTTGAACCGTCTATCTCACCTGCTCTAAGTAGTAATGATTTGATGGGATTCTTTTAAATAAGATTGATACCATTAGCGGCTGACTAGCTCAAGTGGTAAGTCACCCATCCTGCAAACAGGAAGCATGGTTTTGTATCCCAGCTGGTGGAAATGAGGTGGCAGTGTCGGTCCTGACGCCTGCTTTGGGGAGTGGTGCCCTAGTGGTTAGGGCATTGCACTTGGAATCCTGAGGTTCTGAGTTCAAACCCCACTCCTACGGACTGCTACCTTGGGTTCCAAATTCCAACCAAATTATTTGTCTTCCCTCTGACTTCTACCTCGATTTTAAGTGCGATTAACATATCCGTTACAGAGACATATACAATTTGGTTTTTTAACTCATCACAGCACAGAAACAGCTCTGGATAAAGTCACTAATGATAATCTCATGGCCTTAGATAATGAACTTGTATCTGTACTTGTCCTGTTCTATCTCAGTGCTGCATCTGGCACAGTTGATCATAATGTTCTTTAAGTAGGACTTGAATATTTTGTAGGAATTAAAGAAACAGCATTAGGCTGGTTGACATCTTAATCTGAGAGATTTCAGTTTTTCACATTAATGATAAATCTGCTTCATGCTCCAGGGTTATCTGTGGAGTACCACATGGATCAGTGCTAGGACCAATTTTCTTTACGATATATATGCTCCCAATTGGTAGAATTATTAGAAAGCAATTAACACAATATGCAGATGACACTCAGCTATATCTGTCTATAAATCCAGATTAAACTAACCCATGACATAAATTACAGGCATGTCTTGAAGATATAAAAACCTGGATGACTCTTAACTTTCTGTGACTGAATGCAGACAAAACAGACGTTATAGTCTTTGGACCACTGTCTTTGAAATAGAAGCCGATTAGTCAGTCACCTCATTTGGATGGATTTAAATTGATCTCAGATAAGAAAGTAAAAAATCTAGGTGTTATCAGGACCTGTTATCAAATCCATATCAAAGAGGTTTCTACAAATTTCTTTCATCTGCCGAATATTGCAAAAATTAGAAATATCCTGCCCAGGGGTGATGCTAGTCCGTGCATTTATTACTTCAAGGCTTGACTATTGTAATTCTTTACTATCAGGAAGTCTACAAACTGTAGTTAAAAGCCTCCTGATGAAAATTAAACAGAGGAATCATATTTCCCTTATATTAAGTTCTCTTCATTGGCTTCCTGTTAAATCCAGAATAGAATTT
Source organism: Cyprinodon tularosa (assembly GCF_016077235.1). Taxonomy (NCBI): domain Eukaryota; kingdom Metazoa; phylum Chordata; class Actinopteri; order Cyprinodontiformes; family Cyprinodontidae; genus Cyprinodon; species Cyprinodon tularosa. Next base: position 792,221 of record NW_024039044.1, on the reverse strand, counting down.
AAAATCCTCCTTCTCACATATAAAGCCTTAAATGGCCAAGCTCCATCTTATATCAGATATCTGATTGTTCTTTATGTTCCTAACAGAACACTTCACTCTCAATCTGCAGGTTTACTAGTGGTTCCTAGAATTTCTAAGTGTAGAATGGGAGGCAAATCTTTTAGTTATCAGGCTCCTCTCCTGTGGAACCAACTACCAGAGTTAGTCCGTGAGGCAGACACCCTGTCTACTTTTAAGGTAGGCTTAAAACTTTCCTTTTTGATAAAGCTTATAGTTAGGGTGGCTCAGGTTATCCTGAGCTATCTCTATAGTTATGCTGCTATAGGCTTAGAATGCTGGAGGACATAGGGACCCCCATTTCATCGTTCTCTTTTCTTCCATTCTGCAGTATTTGTTTGTTCAATCTCTAACTTTTTGCTCTCTATGCTTTTTCTCACCATGGTAGCTTCATCTAGTCTGTTCCTGTTTTGCTGTGACACCATTCCGGAGAGAAATGTCAGCTGTACTGCTGCCATAAATTAGCTGAAAAATGTGATGCATTTGAGTTGCATGTTAAGTATGATTACAGGACACCGCCTATTTTAGTTTTTACATCCAAACATATTTCAGTCCGATGGTGAATATTTTGCATGTTACCACAGCTACTGGTAACCTGGTCACCATAACCTACCCACACATTTCTGCACTGGTAAACCATCTGCTGCATCCTGATCTACAGTTCCAGCTGTAGCTTTTTCAATTCACCTACGTTTACCCTGAGTTTTGAGAAAAAAAAAGAACTACTTCTATTGTTCCTCCTGGAATAGTAGCGATCTCTGTTCATTGCGCCTTCCAATTAAATGTCTCCTCTGCATTTAACCCATTTAATGAAAAAAAAGAAGAAAAAATTAAAATAAAAACAAGTTGATTATTTTAGGCCGGTTCTTATTTTCAACTCTTTTTCCCTTTAAATGCTGAGATGAAGCTCTACGATTAAAAATGTACTTTAAGAAAGTCAGGAATCGTGTCCATGTTGCAGCTCTCTTATGAATGACATTAAAGCAAATTAAATTAGATGCATAACGTGGATGTAACCCTGTGGATGGACTCCTGCATCTAGACAGGGATGAATGTGATGAGAGCTGTATGAATGTACAGTACATCTAAAAACGCGAAGGAAGCTGAGGAGTTGAGCTGAAACCTTGAACCAGTCGCTGTAAGACAGGAAGATGCCGGCGCCCTCCAGAGCTCCCTGTCGAGCCAACAAGAAGGCAGTGATCATTTTCTCCAGGTCATAGCCTTCGAACGCAGACTGCAGCAGTCGGGACAACAACTCTGGCAAAGAGAGACACACAGTGGACACTTTAGAAAGTCAAACATCTGTGAATGCTGGGATAACATTATATATATAACTAAAAAACTGGAGTTCCCTGCAAACATTGTCCATTTATAATGAGTAATAAGTGTTTTTTCAGCTATATATTCATAATGTAGATATTGTTTCTCTGCAATTTTACCACAGTAGCTTGAATTCAGTCACGTTCTCCTGTGTTTACCTTTGAGGGGCTGAGCTGACTGATGATAAACCAGCAGGGAGGAGACAAAGCACAGGACATGTTTCCAGTTGACCTCGTGGGTTTCCAGGACCTGCTGTAGGTGTTGCAGCAGCTGCTCGACGCTGAAGATGGCAGCCAGCTGTGACAGACATGAGAACAAAGCTTCATACGGCGACACCTTCTGCTTCCTCATGAAGAACAAAGAAAAAATCCCAATGAAGGAGTCCCAGTAGGTCCAATTATTTAAACATATAAAGAATATTCTTTTGATATTTTAAAAAAGATTAGGAACTTCAATATTTACATGAACAGGGTGATAAAGAGCTACAGAAAGGTTGTCACCTGAAAACATTCCTCAAATAAATGTATTGCAGATATGATGTATTATATGAACATGTCAGTACGGTGTATTGCTTCTACATCAAGCGGAGGTAATAGTATTTGATACAAGGCCCATTTGGCAGGTTTTCCTTCTTAATGTGTAATGAGGAAGTCATTTTTATCATAGCTTCTCTTCAACTGTCAGCAGACATCAGATGTTTTTGGTGAGGTTCACTCTCTGCAGCAGGGGTTCTGGACCACTCTTCCATACAGATCTTCTCCAAATCCTTAGCTTTTGGGGCTGTCGCTGTGCAATACAGATGTCCAGCTCTCTCCAAAGGGGAGAGTGGCAGCCTAGTGGTTAGGGCATAGAGCTTGGAATCCTGAGGATTGTGAGTTCAAAACCCACTACCACAGACTGCCACTCTTGATCTCTGAGCAAGACCCTTAACTCCTGATTGCGCCCCACGATGGCAGCCCACTGCTCCCCAAGGGGATGGGTTTAAATGCAGAGGTAAATTTCTTCAATGTGATATCAATAAAGTTCAATTAGTATTACTTCTCTATTGGGTTCAGATCTGGAGACTGGCCAGGTCCTTCAAATGCTTCTTACAGAACTACTAGTTAGTAGCCCTGACCTGTGCTTCGGGTCTCTATCATTCTTCATTGCCCTTTCTGAGGGAAGGAGATCGTTGGCCAAGATCACCTGAAACATGACCCTATCCATCCTCCTCTGCAGAAAAGTATCCCTAAAGAATGAGGTTTCCACCTTCAAATTGGAATTATTTAAGTGTTCTTTAGAGTTTTCCAGACAGCAGAGGTACCAAATTTATTGAGAACTCAAGTCATTTACCTTGCAGTAAAGCGAGGTAAGGCTGGGGCTGGTTTTTCCCACAGTCCATCCATTCTGTAAGGTTACAGCATCAGATACTGAGGACAAACAAAATGTTTATGCTTCTAAAACTTAGGAGGCACGTCGGTCATTTAATACTATAATGGTTTCGAAAGGCAAAATGTTTTGTGGATTTTAAGATAAAAGAAAAAAAGCTGCAGCCAAGTTTCAGGAAGAGTGAAAATATCAAACTGGAACTTTGTGTTTTTACCTGTCAGTCGAGGGTTGTAGGTGAAAATCTGAGTGAGGGAGTGAGTGAAGAAACGCTGCAGGGCTTCTGGTGACACAAAAGCTCCACAAAGTGATGCGTCAAATGTCTGAATCCTGCAGCAAACAAACCGAGAGAGCAGGGAATCAAATTTCTACTCTTCACTCTAATGTTTCACATTTAAAGACATGATAGTTGGAGCTTAAAGCTATGAAACCAGAACTATGAGGATGTACTGAAAGTAGTCACCATTCTCTGTGGAAGAGGCTGACCCTGAAGGGAATCCATGACAGTGAAAAATTATGCTTCTCTGTTAATAGATTTGAAATTTCCATTGGTTTATTTTTCCATTTAGCTTTTGATTTTGTCCTTTGATTTTCTCCTTGATTTTCCTTTTTAATGTTTGTTAGCTAGTTTAGTTTTTATCTTTTGAAAATGCTTAGTTACAGTTTAGTTTAATTGATAGCTTCAGTCTTTTATATAATATAACTCCTATACTGAGGGCAAGACCAAACAAAACAACTCCCAAATGAGGACAGGCCGCTGCAGCAGCAGCACAAGTGAACTGACTGCCATCTGCTGGCATAATATGGTACAGCAAAACAAGGCAGAAACAGCAACCAGTAACTAGATTTCATATTAATACATTATAAATAGTGTTGCACCGATACCAATTTCAGTATCGGGCAGGTCCCGGATACTGCACTGAAATGGTGGTATCAGAATCGGTAAGTACCAACAAATAGAGCACCGATACAACTTTGAAAGCCAAAGTTTATTCAACTATTGTCACTGATTCCAGGTAGGCAATAAAAAGTTTTACTGGATTCACTTTGTATTAGTCTGCTTCACAAAGATAGGCAGCAGCTTCACAAAGCCATGATCGCAATTATTTTACATCCAAGTAGTATGTAGTTCTTCATATATAAAACACACACATCAATTTCAAACACATGGTATCAGTATCGGCCGATACTGCACAGCCAGGTATCGGGTATCGGTGCCAAAAAAATAACATCAGTGCAACACGAATTATAATTAAGACAAAGACATTACTATAACAGTTTCAGTTAGTTTTTCTTTGTTTTTACAAGGGCTAGTTTTTATTCTATTTGAGTTAACTAAAATTTTTTCAATTCTAGTTTTTGTTGCTTCATTTGTTTTATTTAAAGATAATAACCTTGGATATTATCTTTAACCTTCAAAACTGCTTGTAGGTTTGCTGTCCAATCACATCCTCTGTTTACCTTCTAACCTTTCTTTGTCTTCTACCTAAAGCTCTCCTCCATCTGATCTGTACCCTCACTGTGCATCATGATGTTCTCTTAACACAGAATAGTCTACTTTGACTTCTGTCTGACCTCAGCTACTCCAACACCAATGATGAGAAGCAACTGAGAGCTGATTCATGATCTCCTCCCAACCGTCATCAACACATTTAATCCCATATATATATATATATATATATATATATATATATATATATATATATATATATATATATATATATATATATATATTTTTTTTTTTTTTTTTTTATCCCAGTTTTCCATCCCCTTTCCTTTAAACCCTTAGCATGTAAAGTACAAAAAGATAATACAAAACCATTTCTCTGCGCCCTTATCACATTTTTCCTCCGTCTCCAGAAGCCCTTAAATAAAAAAAATTAAAAAAAAGATAAAGTCATATTATTATTTCCAAAACTCTTGAGTTCGGCTTAGGGTTCTGAATTAAACTTTACAAGAACAAGTAGACTCACAGAACAGCATGTCATCCAGCACTGAGCTGCACAGCAGTGAGATCTTCCTTTCTGGAGCTGCCAGATCTGGTCTGACCTCAAACGCTGCTCCTACCAAGACTCCAGCCACCACTAAACAGAACAACAGGAGCAGATAAACACATCAGATCTAACCAGGACTAGAACAAACAAGCTAAACCTCAGATTGTTCAGGGCTTCATACCTGCTAAACCTTCTCAAACATTTTAATCAGCAACTAAAATCCTTTTTATGGAGTTTCTGTGACAGACCAACTAAAAGCTGAAGATCATAGTGAATTGGAAGCAATTCAGGATAACTCCATGGGAATGTCAGGGTCAGATCAGAATATTAATGTAGATTAAGTAATTTGATGTATCTGAGATGTTCCAGAAACATCTGTGAAGGTCAGGTAGCTCTGACCTGATCTATTTGACATAAAGCAGCTAGCTGGGGTGCTCTCCTTATAAGGTGGAAACCACTTGTGATCACATCGGCAGAAACGTGCAACACCAGGTATGAACAGTATTAGTAAAACACAGAGGTGACAGCATCATGCTGTGGGGATTACATTCTTCTGCAGGGACTGGGAAGCTGCCACTACTGAAGATAAGAAAACTTGATATTTCATATCTCTTCTTCAGCTCACCTTCATCATATGACTGATTTCACTCCTCATCGGACACCAAGGTCAGGTGTGTGAATACCTAAACCTTGCAGGACAGTGGTCCCTGACTGGAAAACTCCTGGTTAAGATCAAAGCTTATTTATGGGTTAAGATGGCCTAGTCAAAGTCCAGACTTAGTTACATCTGAAAATCTATTGCAAGACTTGAAAACAGACGTTCTCAGAAGCTCTCCATTCAGTCTGAGTGAGCTTCATCATGTTTAAAAAATGAAAACAAAGCATAATTTCTATGGTAAAATGATCTATGATTTGGTTTTATTGGACGAGTCTGTTATCCTCACACCCCCTGCAATGGAATGAAGAGCTCTTGGATTTAATAAACACATCTCTCTGCTGTCCTGGTGTTTACCAGTCTAAATATAAATGGCCTGTAGTTATATAGAGCATTTTTCAAGTCAGAAGACTTTAAAGGAGAAGTTCGGTTTTTTACACTTTAAGCCCATTTTCTGTAGTGTCCAGGATGAAATCGAATGATCGACACCAAAAGTTTGACAATTGCTCCTGTCTCTGCTTTTTGGCTCATTTAGAATCAACCCCTGGCTGCTTTAGAATGGCTTGCATAGAGCATGTCCGATAATGTCCTTAAAACAACCTTAAACGTTCTTTTTTTTAAATATGCTACTTACCGTGTCGTCAGCGCTGTTCAATGACGTTCCAAAAAGAGTTTCGTGAAGAAAAAACGTTCCTGTAGTGTTTTATTTAGCATTTTGTAAATCCCATTGAGTTCTGTAGGAATAGTCAATATTCCGCTGCCACCGGAAACGGAAATAGGGCCTGTTTACACAGTTGTAGTCTTCTCGCTTCACTCTGTGTACTCCGACGTCGAGAATCAAGAATCCAGCTTTCGTATTCCATTTTCAGAGTTTTTTAAAGTGTTTAACAGAGACGTTAGCACCTCGACGTCGGAGTACACAGAGTGAAGCGAAAAGACTACAACTGTGTAAACAGGCCCCATTTCCGTTTCCGGTGGCAGCGGAATATTGACTATTCCTACAGAACTCAATGGGATTTACAAAATGCTAAATAAAACACTACAGGAACGTTTTTTCTTTACGAAACTTTTTTTGGAACGTCATTGAACAGCGCTGACGACCCGGTGAGTAGCATATTTTAAAAAAAGAACGTTTAAGGTTGTTTTAAGGACATTATAGGACATGCTCTATGCTAGCCATTCTAAAGCAGCCAGGGGGTGATTCTAAATTAGCCAAAAAGCAGAGACAGGAGCAATTGTCAAACTTTTGGTGTCGATCATTCGATTTCATCCTGGACACTACAGAAAATGGGCTAAAAGTGTTAAAAACCGAACTTCTCCTTTAACAAATCACTTCACATTACATTCAGTTATTCACCCATCCACGCACATAAATTCTCAGCAGTAACAAGTAAATTATTGCTGTAGCAAGTGAGCAGCTGACTGCTCAAGAGGATACCGGCTGTTCTAGGAGGGTAAAGCAGCATCAGCCTGAAAATCAAAGAACCATGAAAATGTTCCAGGGTCTAAAACTATAATTTTATCAGAAAAATTGATCTCGTCTTTTTTTATTATCATTGTCACCTTTGTGTGTATCTACATGCCTCCATCTGACTGCCACTTCAGGGCCCATCAAGTTAAAGGCAATAATGTATTTGCTAAATCTGAACTAATCAGGATTCACACAGGTCTGATGTAGAAGATATGTCCATACTCAACAAAACTTTTTGGAGGATTTGTGTCGTCTCTTCTTCGTCCTGCGGCGACGTCCAGCCGCACAGAGCCTTCACCTGGCGTGGCAGCCATGATCTAACACTTTCATCACTGAAACACAGACAAAAGAGGAGGAAATGAATGACACTGGATAGAGGATTTTTGTTGAAGATGTGTTTAAATGGCTGACAGAGCTGTGAAAGATTATGGAAATGGATTTAAACATCTTGATGCTGCTACAATGACCTCCCAAGTATTGACTGAGATGATCTGGGTTCAGCAAGTCTCACCATGTCCCTTTTTCTGTTGGTAAAAAGTATAGTCATCCTGGAGAATCCCATGTTGACTCTTCTCTAAATGTGTGGTTTTTGATCCCTATTAAGACCATTGGCAATGTGGGCGGAGCCATTACAGCACAGCAGGCCTACAGTCTGAATGTGACACAAATAAGGAAACAACAAACTACCTTCTAACTTATAGTAAAGATCCAGAGGAGGCTATGAGCAAGAAGATGCAGTGATTCATTGTTAACAAAACCCTAAAAACATCATCCAATAGTAACAATATAGAAACACTTAAGATTTTTGCAAATAAATATAAACTAAATAATGAATTACATAAGTATTCAGAGCCATAAGCAGCAGAGGCGTGCACAGAAATTTTGGGGGCAGGTGCTCAGGAGGGGGGGAGGGCACTTTTTGGCACACGTGGAACACTTAATTATTTTTTAAAAAATACACACGCATGTTGAATGAAATTTAACTTTTATTTGTAACATTGTCTAAACGTGAGTTTTCAATGGAAAAAAGTCACACCAGCAACAGAACAGACTAAAGCTCATCTTTCTTCTTCTTTCATCTGGCTCATCTGCCTGTTTTCCCTCACCCATCTGCTCTCCCTCACCCATCTGCTCTCCCTCATCCATCTGTTCTCCCTCATCCTGGTCTTTTTCTGTCTCTGTGTCTTCCCTGAACTCTTCCTCATCTCCTGTCCTGTTAGATGTTGATGGTATAGAGCTTCCTTGCTGTGACTGGCTACAATATAATAATAATAACCATCATGACAATAATAATAATAATAGCTTTAACAAATATGCCACATTAGTTTAAATAATGGGCTATTAGGGAAGTCTTGTGACGTGGATATGACTTATGGTAGCCTACAAAATAATAGCTATTTTAATACCTACTGATTTTGTACAAACCACTTAATAAAATGCGAACAGCTTTTAAGATTTTTCAATACGATTAACCCTTCTTTTCTTGGCATTGTGCTGCAATTACTAAATCAATATACAATTAAGACAATAAAGAGACCAAAATGTGTTAATTTATGTTGCCTAACAAAACCTATACAACAGAAAACGTCTGTCCTAACACATAGATTTGCAATTGCAAACTCTACGTGGTCGTCCTCACGTTATCTGTCATTGACTTGGGCTACAGTGTAAAACTTTATCTAGCCTAACTAGTTTATCAGGTGACCAGTCGGCAAACATGCTTGTTTGGTGCTGCTGAATGAGACATTTTAATGCACAACAAAACGATTTTGATTGATCTGTATATTACCTGGCTAATGGGACACGGGAGAAGCAGTCTGTCAGCGACCGTTCCTGCTATCTGAAGATGCTTACTGAACTGCTATGATGCTGCGCATCTGGCATGCCCTGCGGGCGACCACGAGAGTGCATGTGAAAAAGGAAGAGAGATAGGCTGGTCGGGTGTGCGCAAGGAGGTGGCTCATTTCGGGGCATTGTTTCAGTCGTTTTTAATGGCTCAGGTTTTCAAAAGATCATTTCAAAACCGACCTCAGTAAAATCTTAATAATATTAATAAAAAAAATTAATAAAAAAAACGAGTTTCAAAAGGGCAACTTTCTAGTGCTTTAGCACCACCTAGTGTCTATGTGTGCACGCCCCTGTTAAGCAGCGTTTGTTGAAAATGATGCCATGGTGGTCACCTTCCTGACGAAGGACCTTCTACCGTAACCAATCAGTTCATACAGCCTGCAAGTTCTAGGAAGAGTCTTTCCAAATCTATGTCCAAGAAACTGTTTTCTGTACATTTAGACTCAAAGCTGTAAAAACATCTAAAGAATAACCTATGGGAACGGGCGGCACCTCAGCTTAACCCATGGAAAAGGCTGTGAATACTTCCTTAAATGTGTTTTCCTAGTTTCTTTATTTCTAATATTTTTCTAAGAATGCAGAAAAAAAACCCAAAAGTTTTATATTGTCATAAATGTTGGGAATTTTGAGGGGAAAAGGTTCATCTAATCTTTTTTAGCAGAAGTGAGGTTCTATTATTAAGGTCTTTACTATAAACTATACGACTAAAAGGAACGAGGTTCTGGACACAAGAAGACTTAAAATCACTGACAACAAAAACAGAATATTAAAATCCAATAAAATTATAAAAAAAGAAAAAAACATGCATAACCAGTCATACATAAAAAAAAAATAAAAAAAACTCCAGCTAAACTCGGACGCAAATATCAATTTTACCGGTAATCAGATTTCAATACAAATTCCACATCTTAGGAGCTGCCACAGAAAAGCGTGATCCAAATACCCTAAATTTTAGACCCTATTTCCTGTTCCTGGCACATTTCCCTTCACCTTTCGCAGGTAGAAAAAGAGTTCCCAACTGCTTTGCTGAATCCAGACAGCTATTGGCCTTATGACATCATTATACGATGAACACACACAAAAATGTCAATGATTAAATTGGGACTAAAGCCTTCTGGAAAAAAAAAACATCAATGGCTTTCATAATGATGCATTAAGGTATCACCTCTCTATGATGGAGTCCAATGTAAGGATGTTGTAAAGGTGAAGATGGTAAATCAACTCTAGTTTGGGATTTTTCTGAAAAACAGAAAAAAACATTTTGGTTACGGCTGAGGTTTACCAAGTTTAAGATTCTTTTGTTCAGCTATCCCTTAAATAGAGTTAAAATACGGAAGATTACCAGCTTAAAATATTCTAATACTGTAATGACCTGAGCTCGTTTTAGTTTTCTCTGAGATACCTCAAGTTTCATTGAAAAAAAGAGCAGCAAACCCAGAAGAAAACATTAGATTTTTGTTGTATTTTTCAATCTCAGCTAGACAAAATTCAATAAATCCTAAAACAATGAGGACTGAATCTATATTTCATCATTGAACAACATCTCAGCAATAAGAAGTGGATTCCTCATACAGAGAGTCTAAGCACCTGGTTTCGTCTGTGCTCCATCCAGAGCAGTTTGGGGCAAAGGATTCCTTGAGAAAGCAGCTCTTTGGTGGACTCCAACAGAACACGGAGCTGCATCTGCAAAGGAGAAGGAGAGGACAGAATCTATCAAAACATCTGCAACACAAGCACCATACAAAAATATTCAGCGTGTACAAAATATTAACACTAGGGCAAACGCTGCTGTGAACAAAATCAGATTTTAAAAAAGCTCAGAAGGAACCATTTTTAAGAGTGCATTGATTTTTTTTTTTTGATGCAACATCAACTTAAAAAAACATGTTTAAATGCAGTCAATTTCTATACAGGTTACATTTCAAAGAAGACTGAATAAACACAATAGGTTTAAAATACAAAACACCACAACTACAGGAGATCAGCAGAACAAGCTGCCACCAGGGGTCTCTTTTTTTTAGAATTTGTTTGTGTTCTTCACTAAAACATCAGCAGGGCCTAAAACAACAAGTGGAGTAGATGAAGTTTGCAGCCGTGGGTTAAAATCCATCTGGCAGAGACTCACTCTTTGAGAGGATGTAAGCATCTCTCTGCATCTGTTCTCATCCATCTCCTCCTGTCCATCAGTGATCTCTGTCAGTCTCTCCAAAACTGTTTTTACTGACATCACTCCCACAGAGACACCAAGCTGTTCAGCCCGACGCCTCAGCTCACTCCCTGTCACAGGAAGGAAGGAAGGAAGGAAGGAAGGAAGGAAGGAAGGAAGGAAGGAAGGAAGGAAGGAAGGAAGGAAGGAAGGAAGGAAGGAAGGAAGGAAGGAAGGAAGGAAGGAAGGAAGGAAGGAAGGAAGGAAGGAAGCCTTTATTAGTCTTAAGTTTAGACATTTTTGCATCAAGACCAAACATTAACAAACTGTACAATAACCACAACTTGAGCTTTAAAAACAACCAACAGCATCTCTATCATGTAATTGGTGCCCCTGTCATAGCATTAATGCACTGTTGCTAAAATGCTTATGGCTTTTTCTTTACACCATAACCTCTTCAATTTTCCCAACTTTAGTTTGAGCCACATTTGGTAGAAACTGGATAAGAAAACAACACCTGTAACCCTTTTATGTGAGAAATGCAGCTCATACATGGTTTTATTGACCAGACTCAGTGTTTAGTGCCTGAATTCACACGCCACTAGCTATAGGGGCTAATAGGAGATGTCCTATTCAGTAATATATACAAGTATATATTTTGAGTGCTTTAATGAGTTACCCACTCACCCAGCAGCCATCCTGAGATGTGATTGGGGTTAGCCTCAGATCCTGCCTGGTTCTGCTCTTGTTTCTGAGGGGAGAAAATGTTACCTGGATCTGGGCTCTGCAAACATCAGAAACACATATATATTATAGGAGGAAGATCCCCACTTAAACAAACTAGCTCGACACCAACATGTGATAACTTCATCTTGGGCCAAGCTTCTGGACTCAAAAGGTTTTGTCAACCTTAGGAAAATGCCCCCCTTTCTTTGATCTTCAACCACAGATGCATATTCCCCCCCAAAAAACTAAACCTGAATGTGACTTAACAGCAACAGAAGAGAGCAGCCACCTCAGGAAAAATTACAACAAAAAAAACAACGTTACTGTTGCCTATGATCATGAATCCTGAGGGACTGTGCTCCCTAATCAGGTGCCCAGAACAGTTTTGAGGCCCTTCTCCTTCTCATACAACAAGGGCCTCCTTAGCCTATGAACCTTATATTAAAACACCTACCAAACTTGATAAACACAATATTTTGGGGTACCATTTCGAAGTAGTCCAGTCAATCAATCATATTTAATAGCATGAATGTCCATAATTTCAGTGGGGCCAAAAAGTTTTATATAGTCAGCGACTGACTGTGCAAGTTCTTCTACTTAGAATAATGAGAGAGGTCTGTAATTTTTAACTTAGGTAAACTTCAACTGTGAGAGACAAAATAAGAAAAAAAAATCCAGGAAATCACACTGTAGGATCTTATCCCATGGGGTCAAAATGATCATGAGAAAGGTTTGCAAAAATCCCAGAACTACACGGAGGGAACTGATGAATGACCCGCAGAGAGCTGGGAACAAAGTAACAAAGGCTACCATAAGTAACACACTACACTACAGAGGGACTGAAATCCTGCAGCACCAGACGTGTCCCCCTGCTCAAATCAGTACATGTCCAGGCCCGCCTAAAGTTTGCCAGACAGCATATGGATTATCCAGAAGAGGATTGGGAGAATTCCATGTGGTCAGATGTAACCAAAATAGAACTTTTTGGTAAAAACCCAACTCGTCGTGTTAGGAGGAAGAAGAATGCAGAGTTGCATCCCAAGAACACCATACCTACTGTCACGCATGGGGGGGACAAATCATGCTTTGGGGCTGTTTTTCTGCAAAGGGGACAGGAAAACTGATCCGTGTTGAGGGAAGAATGAACAGAGCCATGTATCGTGAGATTCTAAGCCAAAACCTCCTTCCATCAGTAAGAGCCTTGAAGATGAAACGTGGCTGGCTCTTCCAGCTTGACAAGGATCTCAAACACACTTCCCAGACAACAAAGGAGTGGATCTGTAAAAAGCATTTCTGGAGTGGCCTAACCAGTCTCAAGACCTTAACCCCATAGAACATTTGGGGAGGGAGTTGAAAGTCTGTGTTGCCCAGTGACAGCCCTAAAACATCCCTGCTCTAGAAGAGATCTGCATGGAGGAATGGGCCAAAATACCACCTACAGTGTGTGTAAACCTGGTGAAGACTTAAAGGAAATGTTTAACCTCTGTCATTGCTAACAAAGGATATGTTACAAAGTATTGAGTTGAACTTTAGTTATTAACCAAATACTTATTTTCCACCATAATTTACAAATTACTTCTTTAAAATCCTACAATGTGATTTCCTGGATTTTTTTTCCCTCATTTCGTCTCTCATAGTTGAAGTGTACCTATGATGAAAATTACAGACCTCTCTTATTATTCTAAATAGGACAAATTGCACAATCAGTGGCTGACTAAATACTTTTTGGCCCCACTGTAGCTTACGACTATGAAATGATCTTTTGCTACCATTTTCCTTTTTCAACTCATCCCGCTGTCTGTCTCTCCTCTTTCCTGCACCTGCTCTTGATGCCTTTTCCAAACACAGGTGTGAAACTTAATCATACAGATAGTATGTCGGGGGTTGGAACCACAGGACTGATGGTACTAGAGAAAGGTCCATCTTTTCATATAGCCTTTTTTTCTATTCTTACGTCAAATTAAAAGCTTTATAATTTTTTTTTATATTATCACCAGCACTCTTCCTCAGCTCAAAGTGAGATGCTCTTGGGCAAGGTGATGGGGAATCTTGTTCAACTTGAATGCTCACAAAAGCAAACTGAATTACTGCATTTAATTCTCAGAGTTCTAATAGCATTTGTCAGTTAATCTGCCCTCTGTCTTTCACAGCTGTAGTCTGACAGCAGTAAAATGTCAGCATTCCAGAAGCTCTAAAAATTTCCACCTTCAGCATCATGGGTTAAAGTGGAGTCAATAAGTGAGGAGAAAAAGGTTTGGCTAGACCTTAACATGGGTACATACTAGGGTTGTCACGATACTAAACTCCTCAACTCGATACCGATATTAAGGAAAATATTCGATACTTGATACCATTTTCGATACCACAAGGATAAAAACAAAGACTCCAAAATTCTACAGAAATATGTTCATTAATAAATAAAATACAATAAATAAATACAATAAACAATAAGAACAATATTTTGAGGTTGTATGCTGTGCACAATATTAAGCAAGCTTGATAAAAAAACTTATAAAATTAAAATTAAGTTTTCCTTCATTTGCTATGCTTTGCACATATAACAATGACACTAGCCGAACCGGTTAAGAAACAAAAATAATTCTCAGCAGCTGCACCTCTTACAAAAAAAAAGTCTGAAACTGAAAGGTGCACAGAATTATTCAATCACACAGTGTTCTGAAAGTGCATTGTCCTCTATTCTGCACTTTAGATGAATGACTGTTTAGGTGCCACTGGTGGTGGCGGCACTGTATCGATACTTTTAAAAACGAGTATTGTATCCAGATACAACGTTTCAGTATCGATACTTTTGACAACCCTAGTACATACGACAAAGCATTTCATTTGTTTAATTAAGAACGGTCCGGTCTTGGTCGGTCCGGTCTCTGGGGATCTCCTCTTGACTACTTAAAGGGGAACGCTGTTTTTAGGTTATATCCAAGTTACGTGCAGGATATCGTTCCTGATCTGTATACCACTTTGTTCAAATTTTGTCCGGTCTCCCAATAAGTGGGACATTTCTGTTGGAACTACCCAGATCTTTTCTCTGACCATCATTCACCTCCAGCTCCTGGAAGAGGCTGCGGAGGTTCTGATGCTGATCCAGCAGCTGGATCGCTGCCTCCTGCAGCTGTTGACCATCTTCATGCTTTGGCTTCTTTATCACACGGCCAGCTGAAACCAAACCAAAAGAGAAATAAAATAAATTATGAAGGAACATTTGAAGCTGGTAAACAATCTGACAAGTGAAACATCATGAGAGGTCAACATCTCTGGCTCTGGTTAGAAAACTCCTTTGATGACTTTAAGATGTTAACTTTTTATACCTCACCACTACCAAACAGGAATCTGTCTGCAGTGAAAATTTGTATCAGGATAAAACAACGATTCTACCAACCAGAGATAAAATCTTCTCCCAGGTTTTCCAGCAGGTGGAGACACTGTTGTGCATTGTTATAAATAGAGTCAGTGGGCAGAGTAGTGGCGCAGGGTTAAAGCATGCAACCTGTCAATGGGGTCCTTAGAGCTCAGAGTGGGTGTTTAAGCATTAGATTGTTGGCCTTGGATGACAGGTTAGAAGAAAAAAAACTTTCAGAGGGAGGAATCTCAAGATGTTTATCCATAAATTGACCCAGAAATATTAAAATAAGTACCAGCACTAATAGGCTGAGTATTATATGAGCTGACCAAAAAAGGAGACCAACAAGAATATTGCCAAACATCCCCTTCAAAAGTTCAATCTTTAATGTGTTTAATCTTTATGTGACAGAAAAAGACAGAGTAAAAGTTTAGTGTAAAGGGTGAAAGGAAACCAATTCAGAGTTTCTACTGTTTTACAGTTATCTGTAAGGTTACCCCTGATTTAAGTCCGTTTTTGTGGTTGCCATGACTGAGAATAAACAAAACACGACAGGTTTAAAATAAATAAATAAAATGGCACCCTATTTTCTTATAGACAAAAATGCTTTGTTCTTCATTTGCAATTTCCTCTATGAGGAGCTGGTGAGAAGGAAGTTCCAAGCTTTCCTGGGTAAGAATCCTGGGTTTGTATTCAGCCACCTTGACTCTAATGCACATAAATAAAATATAGTTAAACAATGCACCAATGCATCATAAAACATGGTGGTGGCAGCATCATGCTAGGGGAAGGTTATCGTTTAGCAGAAACAGTGGAGCTGTTCACAGGTGATGGAAAATTGATGGTGTTAAATTCAGGACCATCCTAGAAGAAAATCTGTTATATGCTGCGAAAGACCTGAGACTTCAGCCACAGATGGTCGATCCAAAGCACCTCATGAATGTTAATATCTATTTAAATGAGCCAGCTGACCAGTTTAAAAACAACCAGCCAAACAGCCAGTTTAACAAAGGCAGAAATAGGTGCGTTTGGGCCAGGAGGCATAGGTCCGGCCCGGCAGGAACGAGGAATGAGACAGTGACCACCCCGCACCACAAGAACCGTCAGGGAGCCACAAGACACAGGCACCTCTCATTGGCGGTGAGCTCATTCACTCAACCTGACAAGTAGACAAAGACAAATTCACATTCATCCAGTCACATTCACACAATCCCACCCTTACACCCATATGGACAGATACAAGCACTCAACAGAGACGCACAGAGAGGCAGACACTAAACATATTCTTACAATCCTCACACAAACAATATCCTCCCTGGTCTATGGACCAATCCCCCGAGGAAAAACAGGCCCAGGCCCAAAGACCTAGGTGGAAAACTCCAGATCCCCCAGTGTCAAGAGGACAGACAGCTTGAGCTCTTAAAAAAAAAATAATAATAAATAAGGGCTGCTCACCAAAGGGAGGAGAGCAGCAATGTAGCCCAGGTCCCCAGTTCTTCCCCCAAACACCACCACAACACCTTCAGTCTGGTGTATGGACTGATTTTTATCAACAATTCATTCAGGATAAGTTATGATGGATGGATGGATGGATGGATGGATAGATAAAGAAAGAGAAAGAAAGATAGATAGATAGATAGATAGATAGATAGATAGATAGATAGATAGATAGATAGATAGATAGATAGATAGATAGATAGATAGATAGATAGATAGATAGATAGATAGATAGATAGATAGACTGTGAAATTCAACACTTATCAATTTAGTCTTAAAACAGGCAAATGTTTTAACACTTCAAAATTTTTATTTTGTTTTTGGTAGGAACCTAATAAACTAAAGTGTAGGGAAACAAACATTAAGATGTTGCTTTTACACAGGAATTAAATGTTACAAGTCCTGATAACTGAGGAGTTATGTACTTATTTTCAGGCTGAAATTAGTTCTAAATCGGTCTGGGTTAAACAGGTTAAATCTTCCATCTCCTAACATCCTCTGCTCAGAACAACACAAACGGGTCGCCTGAGAGCAGATGAATAAACACAGCGCTCATGTTTACCTGTAGTGATATTTAGCATGTAGTAGTTAAATAAACCGACTCACCGAGAAGACTGGACACAGACCGTTTCTGCGACACCGGCCCATAAAACCCACTGAGGGACATAGGCCCAGAAATAATATCCGGACTGAAATGAGAAGGTTTGAAATATTTAAGTTCCCTAACTGCTGTTTAACAGCTGTCCTAAGGGACACCGGTTTCTTCTTCTTCTTCTTATGGGGTTTTATGGCGGTTGGCAGGCTTGTGAATTGTGCATTACCGCCACCAACTGATATGGAGTAAAGCAAGAAAACAGAAAACGATTCACCCAAAAAAAAAAAAAAAAAAAAAAAAAAAAAACAAAAAAAAAAAAAAAAAAAAAAAAAAAAAAAAAAAAAAACCTGTGTAACTTAAACCAACATAATACTAAATCACATTTGCCCATATAATTTTAATTTACTCTAGGTCATCTTAACTCTGACCAGTTTCTGATGGTCCCATCGGTCCTCCATTCATACTTCACCATCTCCCATGTTTCAAATCTTTATGTCAGGTATTTATGCTGGCCACGCAGTTTAAAATAAATATTGGACCTTTTTCTTTAACGCTTTTTTTTTTCTTTTTATGAGCTGTGCAGTAAATAATTAACTTTCTTAATCCTTTTTATGCCATGATAAGAAAAATAAAATTGTTTTAAACAATAATGATTCATAAAACTTTGTGACATCTCTAGGAGGTTTAATCTTTGCACGTGGAGTGTTAACGGGTATGGTTTGGGTTTTTCTGACTCAGAAGGATCCTTTTTGCGGAAGCTAGTTCAGCGTGGTTCGATCCAAGCACCTCATAATTTAATTTTTTAAATGAACTGCATTTAAACACCCAGACGCATTTACGGCTGTGCTTTTGGCCAGCAGCGATAGGCCGAGAACAGATGAGAGTTGACCCCACCACAATAACAGAGCAAATTAACGCTTCATTGGGTCTCCACTTCACTACTAACAAAGACTTCACATCTCCCATCACCATTCCACAACCCTTTACACCCTATGGACAAACAAGCATCAGACGCACAATGGGAACCTAAATTTCATTTTACAACAAAAAAATCCTCTCAATGGTGAGGAAAAGGATGGCAAGAATTGTTGAACATTCCCTATGTAAGAGACAGAACATGCTTGATGCTCTTACTAAAAAAAATTAATAATAAGGACTGATCAAAATGTCAGGAGCAGTCTTCCCGTGTCCCAGTTGTCTTCCCAAAAACCACGAACACTTTATACTTGTATGCACCGCTTATTTTTCAAAATTCTTTTCGGGAAATTTTTTAGGATGGATAGATACAAAGGAACTACTAGATAGATCTATGATAGTTTCCATAGATAGATAGCATGAATCTTATACGTAATTTGTTAGATACCCGTAAGCTTTGCCTTATCAATTTTGCTAAACAGGAAAGTTTTAGACATTCTTTTTATTTGATTTGTAGGAACCTTAAACTGTGTAGGAACAATTTATGAGGGTTGTTTTTAAGGAATTAAATTTACAATTTTGTAATGAGAGTCTGTACTGATTTCGGCTTGAATAGTTCTGAAATTCAGTTTGGTGTTAAATGATGGAATGAATCTCACTCTATTTGTTCAGAACAGACCCCTTGAACAGTGAATAACACTGTTTTTTCCTGTGTTTTTTCATGTAGTGTTTAATAGTTGCCTAGAAGACTGACACAACCGTTTTGTCACACCTATTAAACCCACTTGACCATAGCCCACAAGAATAGATTCCTGTTTCCTAACTGACTCAGGTTCCTAAGACATTTTACATTAGCACTCAAAACAGCCATGCCCAAACGTCCTTCACATGATCCTCAGGCACACCGGTTTCTTTCTGCTCAACAGGAGGTAGCCATGTTTGTCTTCCCTCTTCGCGCTTCCCTCTCTGATTGGTCGGAGCTTCAGCCAATCAGGTAAGACCCCAAAGCATTCTGGGATTAGAGTTAGAACTGTTATTGGCTCGTGATGATATACAAAACGTAAAATATATAAATACTTTAAATGTTTTTTTCAATTATTATTGTATCTTTTTTAAGTAGTTTGTTTCTGCAAAGAACGTTTTAAGTGTAGGCTTAAAACTTTCCTTTTTGATAAAGCTTATAGTTAGAGTGATTCAGTTTATCCTGAGCTATCTCTATAGTTATGCTGCTGTAGGCTTAGACTTCTGGAGGACATAGGGACTATTTCCTCATTTTGCTTCATTCTATCTCTATTCTTCCATTCTGCAGAATCTGTTTGTTTATTCTGTAACGTTATGCCCTCTCTGCCTTTTCTCATAGTAGTTTCGCCTCGTCTGTTCCTGTTTGACTGTGACACCACCATGGAGAGAAATATCAGCTTTACTGCTGCCATCAACACCCTTGTTTATAGATGTTGGAGATCGGCCTGTTTTTCCAGTGTCCTGTTTCTTTGACTGTGACGGGGTGGATGTGCTCTCTTCATCCTCCGACATGGGAGCTGGCTTGGAGCTTGGCTGGACAGCTGTGTCTTTCCTGGATTGTTGCTTTTTGTATCTCTGCTTCTGTCTCCTTGAACCCCAGTCGGCCTCGGCAAAAGGCCGCTCACACTGAGCCTGGTTCTGCTGGAAGTTTCTTCCTGTCAAAAGGGAGTTTTTCCTCTCCACTGTCACTACAAGCGTGCTTAGTGTGAGGGATTTCATCCAGTCAATGAGTCGATGCGATCAGCTGTTTTTCTTTTAGATAGAAAACTTTAAATCAATTTGACTGGATGATCTGGTGAACTGTAAAGTGCCTGGGATGACATGTGGTGTGAACTGGCGCTATATAAAAAAACTGAATTGAACGTTACAAAGCAACAATATTATACATGAGAGTGTAAACATCCCAAGTTTAATACTTCTGGATTCGTGTAGAGTTAATAAGGAACAAAATATATTAGACGGTACATTAGCTATGATCTATCCATCTACCTACCTATCTAATCATGTTTTTACATTTTTTTTTACTTGATGACTCCCTCACTTTTTTGATAGTTAGGGTTTTTTTTTTATTTTTGAAACAAACTTTTTCTTTTGAGGTGAGAAAGGTGCTACTCAAACATTTTTATCTATCTCATTGAGACCTGTTAGTAAAGAACACCTCAGCTCAAAATATCTTTGAAAGATTGACTGCTTATCATGCTTCTCTAAGGGTTATTATTGACTGCCCCAGAAAAATGATCTAGAAATAAGTAAAAATGTCTTAAATGAAGAGTATTTACCCTTAATTTGAGTAGGTAAATTAGATAGTTTGCCAATGGAATGAGTATTTTTACTCTTAAAATAAGATACTTAGATAATATGCACCTTACATAAGACAATGCAATTGTGTTTTCTTAAGTGTAAATTGTCTTGTTCCATTGGCAAAATTTCTCTTTTACCGCCATAATCCAAGAAAAAATTTACTTATAATAAGAAAAGATGACTTATTTAGATTTAGATTTTTTCCAGTGTGTAGAACCTTGACCCATTGTTGTAAGTTGCAGTTTCCTGTGGGATGGCCATTTTTGTCCACCAGGAGGCTGGGACATAGTTTTTTTGTTTTGGTAAAGCTATGCTTGGACCACTGCCATCCTACATAAGTAATTAAATCACACAGAGAAATGTTGCCTCTCTTTGCGTTCAAATGATCACTTGCTGCTCTCTGTTTCCCACAGGACTGGGAAAATTGACTTTTATTTAATCTCCTTTATCAACATGATACATTCTGTCAGGAAATGGACTGAATTTCCTACACAAAACAAAAGTATAGTTAAAATAAGTCGATTTAAAAAGCACAGTCCCCCTCATAAAGTATTTCTTAGACACTGTGGCATTTTTTCAGATGCCTTTTACCTTTATATAAAAAGGAACTGAAAGTTAATTTAAGTTTTACTTTACTATCATAATATATCATATTTTGTCAAAAGAGAGCAAGGTTGTGCATAATAATTTATTCTTGTTTTGCTATGATTTAGGTGACAATGCTCCTGTTTATGCACTAAACAAAGCAGAGGAGGAGGAGCAAGGTGTCATGACTCAGACTTCCTCTTTCTGACTCTGTAACATTTTGAGAGACCCGGAGGGCTGGGTTCCTAAACCAGACAAATTTTCCATGAGCTGATTTTGGAGGAATTACAGTTGAGAAACAATCCAGAGAGTTCAGACCAGAACAGCCAATCTGTTCTGTTTTCTACCATGAAACCAACCAATGTTCTGTTAAGGTTGGGGAAGATAAAGCTTTGCTCTCTTGTTGTGAAACTCATGAGTTCTGATTAGACATTATGCGACTTGTTATCGTCCAGCAGAGAGCTGATAAAACATGGACCTCGCCCCGTGTTGCAACAAATTAGAGAAACACCAATAAACTCTGGAAAACAATTTTTTATGATGCTTTTCAAGTAAACTCACATCTCTTCCCGGAATTCTTTACTTTCTTTTCTAGTTGTTTGCTTCCTCACTCAGTTTTGTTGGCCTTCACTTTGCAAAACAACAAAAAAACACATTTAAAAGACTTAAATACACAAAGATAATTAGAAACATTTTCACAGAACATTTTTTTTCAGCTGTGAGCCGAAGAAACTCAGGTTCTTAAGATGCAAAGTTTAGCGAAAAATTAAACATCCTCATTTGTCTCTTTTCAGGGCAGCTATGAAAGTATTCACACCCCGTCATACATTTTGTCTACATATTACATCATTAGGACTTAATTTGACTGATAAACAAGTGAAAGGGAATATTAGTTGTCCATTTTTTCCCCAACACTTTTTTTCTAAAAATAAAAATTTGAAAAATGTCCTTTTAGAATAATTGAATCATTCATGCATTCAATGGCACACAGCTAATGGAGTTTGTTTCACTGGATTTGGTTTTAAGAAATTCATAGTTAAGGAGGGTAAGAAAAAAAACTATAATTTCATTCATTTGTAAGAATCAAGAACTTTTCCTCAGTTCTGGACTTTGTGTTGGTCCGGAACAGAATCCGAATAAAGGACATTCAAGCTTGATGTTGGGAGGCAAGGAAAGAATGGTTAAGGAGGAGTGAATACTTAAGCAAACTGTAACGGTTCACATTTTGTTATTGAGACAAGCGTTGTGTAAAAGTTTTTGTCTATTCATGGGTAAAAGGGAAATAAGCAATCCTGAATCATGCCAAACTGTGTTATCAGGCCTAAGCAGAACCATCAGGAAAACAAGATAGTTTCTAGTTATGATCATCAGAAAACAAACAGCTGATAAATTAAAGCTCTCACAAGGACTTTTATTGGCTTTTCATAACTTGCAAATATTCAAGTACATGGATGTAAAACATCCAGGACACAATCAGTGGCAAATACTTTCTGAAAAGTTTCTCGTACTGTAGATTGTGAGAGCTTCCTCTTGAAGCGACGGTGTTCCCCTCCCAGTCTAAGACACGTAGATCACTTGTAAACATGATACATTTTCAGTCTTTGATTTTAAGATTACAAAAAGTAGTCTGGTAGAAAAATATCTTCTGTCATAGGCTTCTCTCTTCTTATGAATTTCAACACGACATACCTCACAGTATAATCTGATCTGAAAAAAGGACCGACACACAAGAAGGTCTTGGGGGGGTAAAAGGCCTTTGGTTTTCATCAAAAAACATACCAAAAACAACATTAAAATAAGCACAAAAAGTCATTGTCACTGTCCGCTGTACAACAGTGATGACTGGACTCGATCTGTCGGTCGCCTTCAAGGCAGTACAAACGTCCCATTAAAGTTCAGTCTTCAGGAAAGTTCTTTCGCTACAATCAGGCGTCACTCCTGAGGTCAGCAGAGCGGCACAGCCTCCGCTGGACAAAGTATCCCAGGACGATAAGTAACATCTCTGAGGTGCTGCTGAGCGCCACGATAAAGGGCGCCTGGGATGCAAAGTCTGCCTCCACCCGCCGGAACGACAGCTGCATGACGGCCAGAGCCAGCAGGCTGTTCTGGACGCCCACCTCGATGCTCACCGTTTTCATCTGTGGTATGGCCAGGCGTGCTATTCTGGCCAGGATGGCACCAACCAAGAGGCCCAGCAAAGGCACAGTCACCCCAACTGCAACAATCTGGGGCTGGACGTTGGACAGGATGGACGCACCCATTTGGTAGGCCATGAAGATGCCACCGATCATGAGCACGAGACTGAAGGGTCGGATGAGCACTAGCAGGACACGGGTTAGAGCCGGCAGGCGAAGCTTGATCAGCATGCCCAAGGAGATGGGGATAGCGATGAACAAGAGGGTCCCCAATATCTTCACAAATGGCACATGGAGGGCAGCGTGCACGCCCAGCAGTCGGCCATACAGAGCAGAGGACAGCGGCATGGCTGCCGTGGCCACCACAGTGGACACCAGCGTCATGGAGATGGCCAGGGTGACATCCCCCCCCAGCAGCAGGCTGTACAGGTAGCCACCCCCTCCCCCAGGGGCAGAGCAGGTGATGACCAGGCCGAGGGAGAGCGCCTTGGGCAGTGAGAGCAGCCGGGACACACAGTAGGCATAGAGCGGCATCACCAGGAACTGGGCCAGAACCCCCAGCAGCAGGGGCACAGGGCTCCTCCACAGCCCCCGCAGAACCTCCACCTCCACCTTACAGCCGAAGGCACACTTGTTGACAAAGATGAGGGGCAGCAAGGCGAACAGCACCGGGTTCTCCGTGAAGTGGGACAAGCCCCCGGACTGGAGCAGCCGGGTGGCCTGGTCGTCCTCACCGGGCTCCACTCTGATGGTGTAATCCGTTCTCTCCTCGATCAGAACCGGGGAAGAGTCCCTGTCCAGGTTCATCAGCTGGATGTGCAGCGGAGCTCTGCCTGGAAACCCGGAGCGGATGTTTATGATAAAGCTGCCGGCGGGTCCAGTCTGGCCGCCGTCCGTCACATTCAGGATGGACAGGACCTCTGGGTCCAAAGAGCGAACCCGAACTGTCGGGGAGCCCCGGTACCGACTGGAGATCACGATCACCCCTTCCGTGTTTTCCGGAAACTCAAATTCTTGCGACGATCCGTCACCGATCGTGATGTACCCGGTGTGGTTCCCCCGGTTGGTGACGGTGCTGCTGTCCACGGTCAGGTTCCCGGTGGCCCACGCCCGCTCCGCTCCACCGATCAGGAACAAACAGAGAGTAAAAAGCGTCCTCATAGCAGTGACAGACAGGAGGCGGAGGCAGAGACACGCTTCAACCCGGCCAGGGCCCTCCACAGACGGTTACACCGCCGCCCTGCCCCTCCTTCACGCCGAGCTTCTCATTCCTGTCTCTGAGATAAAAGATCCGCGTCGTCAGCCGGCTCCTCGTCTCGTCTGGTTCCCATTTTCGTGCCGCTTTTATACCGGAACCTAAACATCACCCCGCCCTGTGAAGACCTGGCGGAGCCCAGCGGTGCAGCGGAAGCCCCGTGGATCCGACCCACAGCCGCCCGTTGCTCCTCAGCTCAGAGTCCGACAGGAAGAACCGGAGCCTCGCTTCGTTTTTCGGTCATTTTACCTCCAGGTTAATGAGAACTGACAGCATCGCAGCTTTCTGCCCAGAGCTGTTAACGTCAAAGTGTCCCAACGAAAATGAGGACTTCCGGTCAAGCATGCCAAAATAAAAGCGTTCTTTCGCTTCAAAATAAAAGAGACCGGAAGCCCCTTTATGTGTTCAGAAAGCAGAAAAACTACGTTAAAAATGATTAGATATGATCTCTTTATCATAATGTACCACATGAAACATTTATCCAGGGCAGTCTAAACACATTTTTGTTCCTTCAGACTACAAATCCCAGAGAACAGAAATTAAAAGGAGTAAAGTGAACCATAAAGAGAATCATAAACCATCATAAATGAATTCCTTCTTTCCCACAAAATCATTACTGTCAGCCTTTTTAAAAAGAAATGAAACAGGATCATATAGCTATATTTAGGATCCTTCAAAAAATAATTTCTTCTCAATCCACACCTGCTGCTGATTTGGATCACATTTCATTTTAATTAAATCATGCTTTATTTACAGAAAATTGACATACATAGAAAATAGACCAATGACTAACAAAGATAAAAACAATGATACTGCTGTTAAAGCTAAATCTTAATATTAAGATTCAATGTAAATAAAAATATAATTATTCTATCTGTCAGGATAACCCAATGGGTGGTGGGGCCAGTGAATTTTCTTGGGAGCACAGAAAAAAAGAACAACAAAAAAAAACAGTGCAAGAATACATTGTTTAGTATTTTAGGTGAGCCACAAAGCCAAGGTTGCAGACCCCTGATCATAACATCTTATATATGACATACTACTGGAGCTCAAGGCTGAATTTAATATGAAAAGTTGATAGAGTTTTATTTTCTTATTTTAAATGTAAATCATTGTATTCCATTGGTAAATTTTCATATCTCAATGCTCAAATCAAGGGAAAATAAATTTAATTCAAGCAAAATTGAATTTGATTAAAATTTTTGCAGTTTCTGTTCTTAGTAGAGTTCCCAGTTCCCCAAAAGAACAATCCTGGCCCCTTTTGGCCCATCTCGCACCACCTATGGGCACATCCCATGAAAAATCTAATTTAATGGGATGTCCTGCTAACATTTTGGTACAAACACTTTAATACACATACAGGGGTTCTGGTGGAGTCCATATCAATTGGTCAGGGATGTTTGCAGAGCATAAGGAGAACAAACACAATAGATCCATCTTCTAAGTTTACATTTGGAGGAACATGATCAACATTCGAATGAACCTTTAATAAAATGATCATGATTAGCTCTAAGGACTAAACAACGTCCCATTTTTTGGCCGCATTTAAGGTGGGCTCATGAATGAGGAAGTTAAACTAAAACAGCTAAAAAAAAAAAAAAGTCTGTAAACTCAGAAAGAGAAGAAATGGCTAGACCAGAGGTAAACAAATTCCAACACAGTAAAATATATTTTTTAAATTCTTCTTTAAAAACCTGGCAACCAAAAGCAGTTAATGAGCTCCTTCTCGTGAAGCCAGACTGAAGCTTAGCCTCTTCAGGTACACCTGTCAGGTGCAGAAAGCCAAAATCAGGGAGGGAGGTAGGTGCTACAGGCCTCAGCTGTGGACCACAGCGAGGATGACTGTTTCTCCTTCTGGAGGAAGAAGAACCTGGACAGTTGAAGGAAAGTGCATTAAAATAATCTATCAGTGTGTTTCTCTTCCACAGCTCAAATAGGAGTCATTGTTCATAAATCCTCCCTAAGCTGTAAAATCCTTTCTTTGACCCTAAAATGCATCACCCTGTTTTACCACAGAAGGCTGAAAACAGAGTATACAAATATAGTTAAAGGACAAATAAGATAAAGAAATCCTCAAAAGTCAGAAAAGATTCCAAATATTGTCAAAGTTTAATGGCTGTAGCATATAAATAAATAATAAAATGGATGAAATAAATATGCTGTATTGTTTTTTTTGCCTTCCAGTCAGTCTGATCTACTTTTCCAGTTTTATTTTTTTAAATATTAATATTAAACCCATCTGTCCTGTTTTTTGTGTCACATGTGTCACATTACACAGATCCTTTATGCTGCAGCAAACCCTGAGCAGTTTGGTGTGAGACAAAGCAAAGCAGACGAGCATTTGTTTATTATATACACAATGACACCCGACACTCGTGGGCTTAGAGAGGAAACTCCTAAAAGTTAACAGCACGCAGCTCCTCCTGGGAGCCTCTCGCTGATTTCATAACACGCAGCTTTGTTCCCCAGCTGTGGAAGAGAGGTCAGAGGCAGCTTATCTTGCACGCTGTGGTGAAAATTACTTTCTGGGACAGCTTGTTCGTCATCCATTGTGTTTCCATGAGTAGTGTGTCCTCTTTCTGTCAGCCTGGGTAAGTCAAGGCTTCCAGAAAAAGAAACAGGCGGGGGAGTCCTCGGTGGAAACACTCAGCAAGGCAACCTGCTGCTGCTGAACGCTCCATCCTCCACTCTGACATTTCATGGAGCTGCACCCCCCTCCCTGGGCTCTTATTATTAACACATGGGAGGATAATTCACTTTATGACTAAAAATGGGGAGGTGGAGGAGGAATGTAAACTCTTCGTAAGTGACCTCCCTTCTGATGTTTGTAGTGATTCTGACAGGGATATCAGCTGCTTGGGATTCAGTTTGTCTGTTTACTCAGAGCTCACTGGGGCTTATGTTTGCACTTTGAATATTAATAAAGCAAATATCATGCTCTGCCTTGTGTTGCAAATGAGATCATAAGCAGCTATGATGACTAATCCAACGGCATTGTCCCTGAGAGCCAAACAAGCTCCGATCACAGACTGCAGAACCAACAGGTTTAGGGATATATTGTTGATTAAATCCTAATGCTAATGTTCATCACTCTGGTGTCGCAGACAAAAACAAACAAGATGTACTATAAATCAGAACGTCATATTTACTTTTCTGGTTTCCTAGGAGCCATGTTTTAAGATGTTTATTAAAAGAATGAGAGGAAATTGTTTGTTACTCTGAATTATAATAAATCGATGAAAGATTTTTCTGTCAGGACATTTCTTATAAACCAAAATAGAAAATGTGTTTACATTTTTTCACAATTTAGTCATTTGTGTTTGAGTTAATGATATACATTTTAATTGCTTTTTCAATAATTCAGAGTTTTTCTTTTTGTCAACCTTGTTCCTCAGCATCTCAGCATAAAGACAGAGAATCAACAATGGGTAACTACTCTTTAAGAGGCACATCTTCATGAGTAAACAAACTTTTCAGGGACACTTTCAGATGAAGGAACTTTATTTTTACATGATAAATATATAAAACAAAAGTGCTGAACAGTCAGTGGGGATCCAGTACGAATAAACCCTCCTCAAAAACTAAATTGGATGACAAAATATGAAACACCAAGGTCCTGATGCCCCAGAAGCTGTTATTCAAACATGTTTTGATGCAAACTCTGTTCATCTGTCTGCATCTTTCTCCGACTTTGCTGCAGTCATCAGAACTTCCTGGATGAAACAGAAGTAAAAAACAGGATCCGGCCAGAACAGAACGCCGCTAAAGCCACTCTGGTATTCACAACCAATCTATGCTATGTGAAGGAGGTCGTTGTTTATATTTAATATCAATGAACGCAAAGCAGATCAAAGTTACAAACACTGAGGTGCTAAAATTCCTGCTCCAAAAACTAAAATGCTCAGAACAGAAAAAAAAGCATACGTAATTAAAAACAGCTAACAGCTGAGGACGAAGGAGAAAGCCTGGCTTTCCCTATCTAACTGACTGTTCTTTATAGGCACTGAAGCAAGAAGCACCTATTAAAGCACCTGCATCCCAAAATAAGGCGTTAAAAGCATCAAATCTGAAAGCGAGAAATAAATGTTTAATAATAGATAAAATAGGGGGATTGTCGAGTATCGTTTGTCCTCACTGAGTCTGGATGACTCTGATCAGCAGGGGGTTAAATCTGTTAGTGTTACTGGTTTAAACCTGATCTTTCTTCTCCCTTCTCTCAGCAGAATCAGCGGCTTCCATCTTCGACCCAGAACCAGAGATAAATAAATCTCTTATAAACAGAAAATCAGTAAAGTCCTTTGTACAAAACACATTTTACAAAGTTTACACCCAGAAACCTGTAATGTAGAGGGGGGCTAAAAAAAAAAAAAAAAACAAGTGAAGAGGAACAGATGAAACCAAAAAGGTTAGCCCAGGATCCGTTTCTGTTCTCAGATGCTATTTTTGGCTGCATTTCATTTATTTATAGGGCAGGAGAGGGGGAGGAAAATCAATAGACTCATTAAGTTCTCCCAGCAGGAGCAGTTCAATAGAAACACGTCGTAGTTCCTGTCGTCGCCGGTCTTACAAAGTGCTCTGCCTCCATGCAGCTGTTGTCTCCTCAGCACCAGCCTTCAGTTTCGCAGAGCTGCCAACCTGCAAGAACAGATTCCAAACTTTACGTGGTTGCTTCATACAGAGCGGCGTTCTGAATGATGTGAGGTAAAGAATGAGCCACAAGTCTAGATAAACGGAGCCTGGCAGCAAACGCCACGCTCTTTAAATCCCAACATTTAGTAAAGCCAAAAAAAATCCTTTAAAAAGGCTCCTTTAAGGTTTAGAGTCCAGCTTTTCTGTCCCTGCCTTCATTCTCTTCATGAACAGCTCTCTGAACT
Organism: Cyprinodon tularosa; assembly: GCF_016077235.1. Lineage (NCBI taxonomy): Eukaryota > Metazoa > Chordata > Actinopteri > Cyprinodontiformes > Cyprinodontidae > Cyprinodon > Cyprinodon tularosa. Next base: position 763,103 of record NW_024039044.1, on the reverse strand, counting down.
ATCTTGTCACTAAAACCTACTTTACAGATAAAGGCAAGTTTATTTATACAACACATCTTAGAAGCAAAACAATTCAAAGCACTGCATATGGAAAACATCTTAGGAAAAACACTCAGGGCCGGATTTATCAAGATCCAATTTTGCGTGCAGTAATTTGCGCTCGCAAACTGGAATTTTGCGCGAGGGGCTGAACCATGGTTTGCGGGTGATTTAACAAGAGTGATTGCGTAACTGGTGGAAGGTGCAAAACTGTTGGAGACGCCCTATTTAAATGATGGTTTTGCGCGTTTTGTGGTTTGCGGCAAAGTAGTTTGTAGACTGTACAAACTAGTGCATTAAGAAATTTAAATCTTACAGTGACCCCCAACAAAAAAAATAAATAAGTAAATATATATATATATATATATATATATATATTTATAAATTGGCAACCTTTATTCCCTAAGGTGGTATGTGCTGCAGTAAAAAAAAACAAAACAAAAAAACAGGTGTTTTGTATTGGCCTGTGACTGTGGATGAGATCCCCCCAGCATTTGGCACGTTGCTCCACAGGCGCAGGGGGAGAACCCCGACCCCGTCGGACAGCACTTCTGAAAAAACGAGATTGGGAGATCCCAGCTCTCGCTGCAATCGTACGCTGGAATGACCCAGATGCAAAAAAGTGCAATGTTGCAAGGAGTTCTGTGATATCTGGTATTGCGTGGGTCCTCCTTGTGGCTGGCTCCAAATCCATTCGGAGTTCCCCCAACAGCTCCAAAATGGCAATGCTGGATAAACTATGTTTTGATGATCGTTTCCTCGTTCATTGCAAAAATATTCACACGGAGTGAAAAAATGCGTTCTCTGCGTCTCCTTGCTTCATTTCCCTGTCTCCTTCTTGCGACAATAACCGCTGCCATGTGTGCGCAATTACGCATACAGACCATTTGCACCTTCTTTTGAAACGTGTTAAATATAGAGTCAGATAGCGTTAGCAAAATTGCGTTCAAGTTTGATAAATCACTTTGCGAGTGCTAAATTAATATATTTACATGTTCTCCTCCCACAAGACGCACTTTAGCGTGTAAACGCCCCATATTGCATATTCATTGCAGAAAAAGTACTAAATGGATCAGAGGCGCTATTTAGCACGTTTTAAAGACCAAATGCTTTTAGCACGCTGTTGATAGATCAGTTTGTACATTTTTAGCGTGCGCAGTGAAATAGCTCACGTTTTTATACACGCAAACCTTTGATAGATCCGGCCCTCACTGCGCGTTCAATAATTCATGAACATCAATAATTAAAGAGAATAAAAATTAATAATTTAAATGATAGATTATAAAAAAAGAATAATAAAATGACTGAACTAGAAATTTAAATGAATAATGTTTAAATAGAACAGTCAAGGGCAACTTAAGACCAATAAGTTTTTAATCTTCATTTAGGGTTTCAGCATTTCCCAGTTTTCTGGAAATTTGTTCCAGATTAGAGCAGAATAAGGACTAAAAGCTGCTTCTCTGTGTTTGGTTTTGGTTCTGGTTATGCAGAGAAGATCTGATCCAGGAGACTCGAGAGGTCTGGGTGGTTGAGACACTGACAACATGTCTGTATTTGGATGCTGAGCGAAAACCTACTTTGACTACGACTTTTTTAAACGACGGTCTTCTGTGTATAACTGCTTTTATATTTAATAAATTTGACTTTATTCTATTATAAATACATACTAGACTTTGTACATTTACAGAAATGAGAAAGCATTCTAAGTCTTGCAGACCCAACAGCAAATCCCTTCCTATTTTTTAACAAGTGGTAACTTAGCATTATATATTTTTTCAAATCTGTAAACCAGAAAAGTAAAATAGAACATATTTGTGCTGTGGCCAAACATCAGCAGTAACCTCTTTACTTTCCAACAAAGCCAGGCTCCTGGCTCACTTTATTTGACTAATATTTGACTGTTATCTCAGTCCGCTGTAGTACGATATCTTAATCTGCCTGTGCTGCGTTGTGCTGGCTGCAAAGTTAGTCGATTATAATAAACTGACCGGTTATATAACATTGCTCTTTCCCATTATGATTTTTAGTTGGGTAACTGCTTAAAATTCCAACACCAACAAGTTACTCAAACTTATAGGTGATGATAAAAAGAAAAAAAGGATTGTGGGTTAAGCTTCTGTAAAAGTGTCTTTCTTACTTGCAATTAATCAGACATAAAAATAGGTCTGAAGTGAGAAAAATGAAACCCCACTACATCCCCCGGAAAAAATGTGTTACCATTTTACCATGTAGTCTGCTCTAATAGAATAATCAAGGAAAATTACGGTACAGCAGGATGTAAATTACTTATACATCATCAGGGCTGAAATTCATTTTTTCTTACTCCCTTTAAAGGAACAGACATTCTTTATCTTGAGACTATTTTTAATATTTATAGCATTTACTTTTTATTACATTCATTTTTTAAGCATTTAACAATAAATGCCCTTCACCACTTATTCACAGCAGTACTCAATAGTGCACCTTTCTTGGTGTAATAATGAAACTTTTCATGGATAGTAATCTTTTTAGTAAAACTGTAACTCTTGCTCTTGCAAAAACTACAGAACTCAGTTTGTTGAAAGGAAGACATGTAAAAATTTGCATTTATTTTTACTCCGGATGAACAAAAGCTAAACTGTTAGTATTATACCAATTCTGCTGGTGACACGCCCTGAAATCTTTCTATCACCCCATATGGATTAATAATAGAACTTAGACAGAGTCTCAAAGGCTACCATGAAAATCCAGAACTTAAAAAAAAAAAATTTGAAATGTAAAAATATAAGGAAATTGAAAAAAAAAAAAAAAAAAACGAAACTACAAAGAAACATTTACATCTTATTTGACTGAATAGAAATAGAGGAATAATGAGAGAGAACCAGTTTAGGAAGGTCTATATGCCTTTTCATCTGGGTCTATATCTAAAGCTATCATAAAAAGATCAAATATTTATTTTGGTTATTATATATTATTCCGGGCTGCTCAGTGGCGCAGTGAGTAGCACTGCTGCCTTGCAGCAAGAAGGTTCTGGGTTCAAATCCTGGCCCAGGGTCTTTCTGCATGGAGTTTGCATGTTCTCCCTGGCATGCGTGGGTTCTCTCCGGGTACTCCGGCTTCCTCCCACAGTCCAAAAACATGACTGTTAGGTTGATTGGCTTCTCTAAATTGTCCTTAGGTGTGAGGGTGTGTGAATGGTTGTTTGTCCTGTGTGTCTCTGTGTTGCCCTGCGATGGACTGGCGACCTGTCCAGGGTGTACCCCGCCTCTCGCCCATTGACTGCTGGAGATAGGCACCAGCACCCCTCGCGACCCCAATTGGGACAAGCGTGTAAGATAATGGATGGATGGATATATTATTCCTTCATTTGGAGGAAACTGAGTTTTGCACAAGTCTGAGGAGCTTCAAAAAAGTCTTAAAGTTAGAAAATCAGAGAAAGGTATTTTTTCATATCAGGCTGGTGGCGTTGAGCTGATAGGTATTTTAGACAAGAAGCAACACGCACTTTGAAGCTCATTTTTTTCAGTAACTTACAGGCAGAGTAGTTTGTCGGAGTTCTTACAAGTGGAAACACCATTAGTCCCCAGGAGCACAAACATTATGGCTTATTACATCAGGCAGCAATTCTTCCTTCCTAGTACTGGGTACTAGGGCTGGGCAAAAAAATCAATTTAATCGATTTTGAATCGATTCCTTTACATTTTTGCACAATCGATGTCTAGGGAATGAAATCGATTAGTTTTCTAGTGACGCACGTGACGTTCACATTCAAATGAGCAGGAAAGATGCACTCAAGATGACTTCAAGCCAGACAGCTGCAAATATAGCCAATAGGTTGACTGAAGACATTAACAAATGGGGGCTGACCAGCAAACACCCTGTAGTTGTTACAGACAACACTGCAAACATGGTTTCTGCAGATAGATAATGCAGCTCATGCAAGTCTGCCGTTTCCCACCCTATCACGTCTGCTTGCTCGAGTGAGGCTTCACTTTTTCACTTTTAACAAACAAGTTTGCACTTATGAGACAGTTTTGTTCACATCTCATGTTTAAACTGTCCGATTTACAAGTTTGCACTTTGTGCTTAATGTGACAGGAAAAAATAAAATACATTAGTATTTTAAAACACATTAGAACCACTTTGATTATTGTAAAAACAGATAAAATCTAAATTAATCGATTTAGAAGTGTATTAATCAAAATCGATTCGATTCAGGACTTTGGCGAAAATACCCAGCCCTACTGGTTACCATTGTGGACTTCATTGGTTCGAAGTAACATCTCTACACAAAATGTTGGTTCAGTCACTAAAAGCTCATGTTAGCTTGTGTCAGTCAATGCAACCTTAAAACCTCTCAAGCTGGATCCTTCAACATCCACTGAGGTCCTAGTATTCAACGCGCTCAGTTATAATCGTTATCCGTGCTCAGATCAGCTCCCACTGAAGAGCAAAATCCAGTCAGGTAGAAGTGATGGAGCTAATATTTCAATGTTTTAACTCTAATGAGAGGCATGTTGAGTAGAGGCATCGCTACCTGACAAGCCTCTGTCTTGTAAGCTGCAGACAGATTCACTCTTGTTTTTTTAGGCTTAAATATCTCCGACCCAGTTACCTGCTTTTGGTTTGAAAACAGTTAATTTTACCAAACGGGGAGTGATTTTCATGTCAGATGTACCTGATTTTCTTAAGCTCAGATTCCGCTCACCACTGTCTGTTAAACACACACTTCTCTAATGTCCAAGAGCTATGCATCCCACCCCTTCAGCTCGATGTGATCTGTTCACATTTTTGGCGTAGGCAAGGTGGAAATCCAAGAAACGATTCACCAGCACAGTTTCCGTAGAGATCACAATAGCATTATGAGCTCCTTTTCCACTGCTCTTCAAAAGGGATTTGAAAAAGGTGTGGACTATTTTCTTTTCTGTACAGAATGACCCGACTAATATTACCTGCACTTTGCTTTCACAGGGCTTTGGTTCCTCAAGCGACACAGTAAATTGCTCTGCTTGGTTCCTATTAGTAAGGTAATTCAAGCCGGAGGCTTTCAATGGAAAAAGGGGCTATTGAATCTTCTTTTGAAACTTCCGGTTCAGACTCACCTGGCAGAACGTAAAAAAGCATTTTCTCAAAACTGCTTTGAATCAAATTTCTGTCAAGGTGACTCAACATCAGATTTGAGTTTCAGAACTTGTCTGATGTTTTCCTGTCTTAATGTAACCAAATGAAAAGTAGCCTTACCGTCGGGAAAGCTGGTCCTCCCTCTCCTGGCTCCGTGAGCTCTCTCCACCCAGTGAGGCAGCTCCAGCAGGCAGCTGGCTGAGCTGATCCATCACCTCCAGGCCATTCTGTTCCGCTATCTGGTGGATCAGGTCATCCACCTGCTCCTGAGGTGTGGTCAGCGTCATAGCGGAGCTCATGGAGTCCTCCATTACCTGGTGCAGGTAATAGGCAGGTTCATGGGTAAGAGTTGGAGAAGCCTAAGAGCCGTGAAGATGTGGATGTGCAGAAAAGGCAGCTACTCACTGAGGTGTGGACATCAAGGTTCTGAACCTGGGTTTCAAACTTATCCATCACTGCAGAAACCTTCTGTAGATCCATGGAGTTCAGAGCTTTGTCCAGGGCTTTGGTTACCTGGCCCATGCTTTTAGTCACCTGCAGGAAGAAATAATAAGCATTTAAAATGTATATTTTACTATAAAGCCTGACAACTTTACAAAAATGTGTGGTGTCAAATTGTATATTACCATACTGTTGCCAACTACACAAAAAAACATTTAAACTATATTTACCAACCTGACTGTCTTTCTAATAAACTATTATTTTTTCTTACATTTATTGACTCTAGTTTTATGTATCTTTTTGTGCACACTTGGACAAAACAACCTGCCTGCAGGGATCGATAAACCTATCAAGATCTTTAATTGGATTATAACTATACAGGACTTTACTTGATCCACATCAGTACTTTCTGGTAACTTCGGAGCGGCGTAACTTACTCCTTTCATGGTAACAGCCGTCTGCACTTTAGACGCCACTGCGTCGACTCGTGACGCCATGCGCAGCCAGTTAAGACCTTCATTCTTCTTTCTGATGGCGTTCTCAGCATAAACTCTGGCACATTCCACATTTTTTTGCTGCAAGGCCTGGAAAAACAGAACATTTTGAGCTCTGTAATGTAACAAAGTAGTTTTCATAAGGAACACCCGAGAAGACGGAATAGAGAGAAAACAGAGAAAACTCAACTCACTCAGCATTCTTCTAGATTTATGTGGATTGGTCGTATTTTGTTGGTTTTATTTTCTCATGAAAACTTTGGAAAACTGCTATGAAGTCTGTCAGTATTAGAATGAGAGAACCAGTTTAACAATATTTCAATCCTGACTTATGCAACTTTTTGTTCGAATCAAATGCTTTTCATTCCACTAACTCAAGCCTGCTTTTCTAAAAAAATCTGCTTTCTGAATAGACACATGAAGACCAACCAAGCCTGTTCTTGTTCAGAGGTAAGCTATACTGCCACCTGCTGACCAATCTCGGCCACATTTACAGAAAAGAACTGATCAGAAGCTGAATATAATCAACAGCAAATAAACAAAAATGACCCAATTGTTGCTTCTCCCTTCTAATGTCAAAATGAAACTAGAAAGTTTGGAGAAAACAAAGAACTCTGCTCATTTTTATTCTGGTTCTCTAACAAAGGAGGAGGTGTGCAGGTGAAGACAGAGCTCTGTGAGGTATTCCATGTATGTAACCTAGAGCTTAAGCTGAGTCATCTGCTAATGTTTCTACAAATGGACACAGATCAATCCTTCAATGTGCAAACCGCTCCCTAGCAAGTCGTCTGATCACTTAAAGGTTGCCAGGGGGGAACTTCCTGCAACAGTTTCCCATATGAAAGGCAATCTTCATCATCAGTGAAGAAAAAGATAATGGATCGCAGCGAGATGAACAAGAAAGAGCGGTACAATAAATCAAAATAGAGAGCAGCTCTAATTGAAGGTCTAGAGCAGGGGCGCCCACACCTGGTTAAGAGCCACCATCCTGTAACTTTTAGATCACTTCCTTCCTTTTCACTTTTTGAGCCGTGTGCTGTATTTAAAGCTTCAGAAAATGACGGAGCGATCCATAATCTCTGAACCAGTGGAACCACCGATGTAATTTAGTTTTAACCAATGCATTTTCAAAAGTATTACCTAGATCTCATAATCAAGGCCTCCATTAGCTGATTAGCTTCCTTTAAAGGGTCTTTATAAGACAAAGTCCACTTTTTAGAACTAATCACCAGAATAAGTTAAAAGTATGGTGATATTCCTTCACTTGTTTCATGGTCTGAGTATTCTTCATGATTTCTGCTCTCTGAGCAGCCGTCCTTTCCTGTCCGGGAGAGCCACCTGGTGGCCTGCCAGATGTCTGGCCCTCTTAACCCCAGATTCCCCACCCTCCATAACGGGATGAGCACTTATACAGTCATGTTAATCAATGAGAACTATTCCGCATCCAACTTAACTCGTCCACATCCGTGTTCTCCGTCCTTCCCTGTTAAGTACGGAGCAAAGCTATTTTTTGCTCTGCTCCAGTGGAATCCAGCCAGTTCAACCTCTGCATTTGCAATCTCATTAAAGAACAACAAGAGGACCCTGTTTGTCAAAGTAAAACATAGTAGCGACAGATTACTACAACTTAGAACATAGGTTTCATATATTCCCGAAGAAGAGGACCTTTTTATTTAATTGATGGATGCAAACTACTGGCACGGTACACCCTGGACAGGTCACCAGTCCAGTGTAACAAACAGGACAAACAACCATTCATGCAACCCATACTGACATACTGAGGGAGAACATGCAAACTTCATGCAGAAAGACCCCAGGCAGGAGATCGAACCGGGAACCTTCTTGCTGCAGGGCAGCAGTGCTACCCACTGCACTACTGAGCAGCTCTAGCTTTGTCATCTTGATCAAAATAATTATTTTTAGATTTCAAAATTTCATCAAATCCAATTGTAACAACTTCCAAGAGCAACTTCTTATTGCAGGCATAGATGAAGAGATGCTGATTTTAGAGGTGGAGAACAAACCAATTTTAGATGATTCTGGGCATACTTATTACAAAGACTCAGGACGAAATGTAAAGTTTTGGGCAGAAACTGTATGTGTGCTGGATACAACTGCTGAGTTTTAATAATTCTATAGGCCTAATAAATTCAATGCTCATTACCTCTTATGATGCTCCTATGAATTAACAAATTATAATATTGTGCAGACTCTCCTCGGGGCTCCAAGGAACTGAGAGTGGAGCAAGACAGGAGGAACCGCAGAATTGGCCTGGTGTGGGGCGGGGTGGTTACAAAGGACGTTGGATTGGGTATTCAAATACATTTTCAGACTGCTTTTAAAATAATTTGTATTTCACTTATTATGATCTGTATTCAATTAATTTAACACATACAGATTTAGGACGTTAATTTGAGTTGCTGTATAGGTTTGCATTAATCAGGTTGTGGTGGTCAGTAAGTGAGGGATTATTCAGGATGTTTACAACAATATGTTAGGTCGGGGAATTGATTTTGTTCTACTGAATGTCTGAAAAACACAGCCACCTATTTTAAGTTAAAAAAAACAAACAAACAAAAAAAACATGAAACCTTTCTTATATAGATGGTTTAGTGTAAAAAAAAAGAACAAAATGCCTGAACATTTTTACAGATTAAATGACTTTAAAAGAGCCACTTCGACTCAACTTTAGGCTGGGATCAAGGCACTCTGCCTCACATGACCCCTCCCTGATAGGAGACAGTTACAGTTTGGTTACAGTTACAGCCTGGTTAAAGTAGCTGCCTCCTGGAGGGAGCTCATTATCCCTCCATCCATCCATTTTCCGTCACACTGTATTCCAGCAAGGGTCGCGAGTGGTGCTGGTGCGTATCTCCAGCTGTCTACAGGCGAGAGGCGGGATACACCCTGGACAGGACGCAGTCCATCGCATCTCCCTATCTATTCTCCATTCCCTCAATTTTTATCTTATACAGGACTGGGAGGGGATTTGACACAGACAGCAGACATGTGAATTACTAAAGAGAGCATGAAACAAGTGAAATGCCACTTTGTGTATGCTTTTGCTGAAAGAATAGTGTTATAACTCAGTGACAAGATTGTATAATTTTTAGTCAAAAAAGTAGCATGATATAGGCCCTTAAAGAGCCCTATAGACCTTAAAGGTTTCTAGAATAGAAAACATTATGAGAGGAATATGCAAGAAGAGCAAAAAATGCAATTAGGAAAACTCAGATCATTACAAAATGAATTCAGATGCTACAGTGCATCCCAATTCTTACCTTCTTGACTTTTGCCTGCTCCTTTTCAGACTCCTTTTCTGCCTTCTTAGCCAATCTCTCAAGTTGCTTAGCTGTAAACTGTGAAACACAAAAGAAAAGTGTGGACGATAAATTATTAACTTTGAAGCCATGAGCTTGTACGGAAAAAACATATCATATATCGTCACAGGGACATACCTTCAGCTGGAAGAGTGTGTCTGCGGAAAGGAAGAACAAATGTGATAAATAACTCTAAAAAAGAAGCATGGTTCTGGAAACATCAGAAATTAAGTAGATTTCTAAATCCTTAAAAAGCATACAAACAATCTTGTTGTGCCATTGAAAGCTTGTATTACTGTGAAGTGATGCTATTTACACCTGCTTTCCTCACATCTTCATTTTGAACACTAGTATTCTCTATATTTTTTGAGTTAGTGTACACAATAAAAGTAAAAGTGTAGATATACATGTGACTAAGAAATCTCTAAATCGTTAAAAAAGGACGCAAGTGTCATTTTATCAAACAAAATATAAAAAATAAAGAATCATCGATGTAAAATTTCAGCAGAAACAGATTTGTAACAAAAACTACAAACATAAAACTCAAGCAGTAGCAATCAAAGGTTTGCTACATGTAATTTGTGTTCAAGTAATATATTCACTATAGGTCCATAAGTACCTGTGGAGTAAATTGTGCATAACACAGACGTCCTGTTGATTACAAAAATCCCTTTATGTTTCAAAGAACATAAACAGGCCGATGGAAAAATAAAATGATGGAAAAATTAGAAAAGCTATTAAAAAGGCCAACAACTCTTCTAAATACAAAATTTCCAATAATAATTAATAAAAACAATCATTAACCTGATATAAAAACTAATGTTATCATGAACAATGACGGCATATATTAGATATTTGATAGGATCGTCTCCAACTATCATAATCAGGTACTTACCAATTCAAAACAAAGGTTATAAGGAGGGATTTTAGACAAAGACAAGAAATGTCCGATTTAAAAAAAAAGATGGAGGGTAAATAAAGACTATGTCACAATATTTCTACACAAAAATGTAACAAAAAAGTTTCCCGTTTCAGTAAGTTTAGTTTGTCACGATGACAACATCAGGAAGTGTCTGGTTGATATACGTTCATGCGACAAACGGCATCTGCCACAAATAAATTCAGTGAGACTCATAAGTAGAATATATTACTTGTAATTAAACAATCCAACTCGATGATTCGGTTAAAGTTTGAGCTGAAAATAAAGATAACAACAACAGTTTAGGGCTAAACTGTCTCTGCTCTTAGCCAAGCTAACAGTGGATACCAGGATTTAGACGAATCCCGTGAACAGAGAGAACTAAACTGAGAACAACACGTACCGTCCATGTCAACACGAACACAATGTCTGAGTTTAACTAAAAATGTTTGGTTCGGTTCTTCAGCCAGGAGCTCCGGGACCAGTTCTAGTTAATTAAAAGGCTGCTTCTTCCTGGATCGAGAGCGAATCCCGTGAACAGAGAGAACTAAACTGAGAACAACACGTACCGTCCATGTCAACACGAACACAATGTCTGAGTTTAACTAAAAATGTTTGGTTCGGTTCTTCAGCCAGGAGCTCCGGGACCAGTTCTAGTTAATTAAAAGGCTGCTTCTTCCTGGATCGAGAGCGAATCCCGTGAACAGAGAGAACTAAACTGAGAACAACACGTACCGTCCATGTCAACACGAACACAATGTCTGAGAGCGAATCCCGTGAACAGAGAGAACTAAACTGAGAACAACACGTACCGTCCATGTCAACACGAACACAATGTCTGAGTTTAACTAAAAATGTTTGGTTCGGTTCTTCAGCCAGGAGCTCCGGGACCAGTTCTAGTTAATTAAAAGGCTGCTTCTTCCTGGATCGAGAGCTGCTCTTCTTCTTCTTCTTCTTCTTCTTCTTCTTCTTCTTCTTCTTCTTCTTCTTCTTCTTCTTCTTCTTCTTCTTCTTCTTCTTCTTCTTCTTCTTCTTCTTCTTCTTCTTCTTCTTCTTCTTCTTCTTCTTCTTCTTCTTCTTCTTCTTCTTCTTCTTCTTCTTCTTCTTCTTCTTCTTCTTCTTCTTCTTCTTCTTCTTCTTCTTCTTCTTCTTCTTCTTCTTCTTCTTCTTCTTCTTCTTCTTCTTCTTCTTCTTCTTCTTCTTCTTCTTCTTCTTCTTCTTCTTCTTCTTCTTCTTCTTCTTCTTCTTCTTCTTCTTCTTCTTCTTCTTCTTCTTCTTCTTCTTCTTCTTCTTCTTCTTCTTCTTCTTCTTCTTCTTCTTCTTCTTCTTCTTCTTCTTCTTCTTCTTCTTCTTCTTCTTCTTCTTCTTCTTCTTCTTCTTCTTCTTCTTCTTCTTCTTCTTCTTCTTCTTCTTCTTCTTCTTCTTCTTCTTCTTCTTCTTCTTCTTCTTCTTCTTCTTCTTCTTCTTCTTCTTCTTCTTCTTCTTCTTCTTCTTCTTCTTCTTCTTCTTCTTCTTCTTCTTCTTCTTCTTCTTCTTCTTCTTCTTCTTCTTCTTCTTCTTCTTCTTCTTCTTCTTCTTCTTCTTCTTCTTCTTCTTCTTCTTCTTCTTCTTCTTCTTCTTCTTCTTCTTCTTCTTCTTCTTCTTCTTCTTCTTCTTCTTCTTCTTCTTCTTCTTCTTCTTCTTCTTCTTCTTCTTCTTCTTCTTCTTCTTCTTCTTCTTCTTCTTCTTCTTCTTCTTCTTCTTCTTCTTCTTCTTCTTCTTCTTCTTCTTCTTCTTCTTCTTCTTCTTCTTCTTCTTCTTCTTCTTCTTCTTCTTCTTCTTCTTCTTCTTCTTCTTCTTCTTCTTCTTCTTCTTCTTCTTCTTCTTCTTCTTCTTCTTCTTCTTCTTCTTCTTCTTCTTCTTCTTCTTCTTCTTCTTCTTCTTCTTCTTCTTCTTCTTCTTCTTCTTCTTCTTCTTCTTCTTCTTCTTCTTCTTCTTCTTCTTCTTCTTCTTCTTCTTCTTCTTCTTCTTCTTCTTCTTCTTCTTCTTCTTCTTCTTCTTCTTCTTCTTCTTCTTCTTCTTCTTCTTCTTCTTCTTCTTCTTCTTCTTCTTCTTCTTCTTCTTCTTCTTCTTCTTCTTCTTCTTCTATTATGGCGGATCACAAGCAACTTTAAGGTGCATACCGCCACCTACTGTACATGAGTGTGTAGCAGCGTTACTTCACATCTATTAGATTCTATTTTTTAATTTTGTATTCTTAAGATACAAAAACAATGCTTTCCTTAGTTTATGAATATCTGTTATGTTTCCTTCATTTCCTAATATTCCTTTAAGATTCCATTCATGCCCTATACTTCTAACTATTCTCTTTAATTTTTCCCTTTCGTGTTCATATAACTTACAGTTCATCAGTATGTGTTCTACATTTTCTTTTTCACCACATTTCTCACATTTCTCACTATTTTTCCTCCCTATTAAGTAAAGCATGTCATTTAAGTAGGTATGACCTATTCTTAATCTACTAACTATTATTTCTTCTCTTCTGTTTCTTTCATTAATGTTTCGAATTCGAACTGACTTTTGCACTTCATATAATCTTCTTCCTTTCCTATCTTCGTTCCATATTTTTTGCCATTCCTCCATTTCTTTACTTTTAATAAGTGATTTCCCTTCCCCTTTGCTCTTCTTCTTCCTCTCCTCTATGATGTTTATTTCATAGACAAGTAAAGGTGCGCATTACCGCCACCTTCTGGTAAGGAGTGTGAGTCAGGAATTCCCCTGACAGTTCTTCGTCTTCTTCTTCTTGTTCTTGGATAGCTTGGCGGATTGCAAACAACTAATAGGTGCATACCGCCACCTACTGTACTTGAGTGTGTAGCTCTATAGTTCCACCTACTATATTCTATTTTTTTTTATTTTTTGTGTTATGTAAAAATAAAAACAATTCTTTATTAATAACCAGATTTTCCTCCCTATCTCCATCTGTCCCTAAAATTCCTTTAATACTCCATTCTCTATCCTTTTCCACAATTAGTTTCCTCATCCTCCCTCTTTCAGTTGCATATTGAATGCAATCCATCAAAACACGACCCCCCTTTTTTTTCTTTCACCCCTGACAGTTCATTTACTTAATACATTTAATAAACAACTTAGAGCTTAATAAATAAATTAGAAACTCTCAGGAATACTACAACCGATTTTGCATCATTGAAACAATGATTTGCGTTGCTCTTCTTCTCAATCTTGTTCTTTTTTTGTTTGCATTTTAACAATACATTTGCGCATTATCACCACTAGTCTGCATGATGTGTGGACTGGAAAAGTGTAAAAATCATAATTAAAAAATAACAATCGAGTGTGTTAAATATAATGCAAAACCTCCAACTATACTCTGTCTTGAAACTCCTGGACTCAGACATTGTTTTGAAAATTGATTGTGGTACATATAGTGTAATATTTGCCATTATTATGGAAGTCCCAGATCCAATTTACAATGTGCAATTTGTGCTTTATAATTTGTAATTCAAACTACATGATTTAAATTTTGTCTGTTTTCCTTTTTTTTCAATGACTCTATAGGTCCTCCAAACATTATAGGTTGAAGACTCTTTTGCTGACACAGTGGGAGCCAACCTAGGTGAATAGAGATGATTGGTAAAAGTGTAACTTGGCCAGAATGTATGTGCATTTATATCCCAGAGGAATAACGACAGACAACCTACAGAAGAGGAGCCATTCATCTCTAGATTGTAAATTTCTTCTTTAAGATGTTGACTGTGGCTCATTTCTATATATGACAATCAGTAGAAATGCAATATAAAAACATATATTTTCCTTGTCTCCAAAGCTCTCTGTGAAGCGAATGTAGCTTTGTTTACAGGAGAAAACTGGAACCTATGCACCTAAGAAAGCAAATTGGAAATAAAATTGGAGCATCAGTTAAATATGGGTGAGGTGACCACAAGCAACAAACACAATACAGAATAATTACAGCGTATAGCATCTCTAACTGCTCTGCCATCTCCCACATCAATGGCGTGGATCATGTTCTCATGTGGAACCACATAACCGGGAAATTTTTCACCTCCAATGGTGACTATGTAGCGTAGGATTTTAAACACTCTCTGGGCTGACTAAGGTACTGCAACCTAGCCTTCAGCATCTCTACTGTCATCTCCATCCTGATGATCCATGTTATAACAGGGCTACCCATTATAGCACACATGCACACGCACTCGGACGAGGTCCAATTAGGACAAACAGCAAAATGTCTTCAAGTACAAGGATTGAAAATCAGTTTTTTGATTGATGTCAGGTTAAACTAATAAATAAATATCCTTCAAGATGTTTTGTCTTACACCTATCTACGTATATATAAACAAGAATAATAGATAAATAAATAAAAATAAAAAAACAGATAAAAAATGATCAAATAATATAGGTCTGGTTTGGAAAACGAAAAAACAAGTTCAACCTATTCTCCCACTATCTTTCATTGGTATTTCATCTTTATCACAAGATGTAATCATTTCCCTGACCTTTAACCTCAAGGCTGAGTGGGGGTGCTGTCTTCATTGAAAAATGTGGCGTCAACACTTAATCACAGGCCTAAGATGATCAGTACTGCAGCAGGAACAACTATGGTCCACCACTGATATACATGCAGTGATCACCGTTTGTTCTAGCTAGAACTGTGTTCTAATATTATTAAAACTCTACTAATAATTTGGTTCTGAACAACCTTTGGACAAACCGTTCTATCAGTGTGAGGGGGTCACTTCTGGAACAGCGTCCCAAGAAACATCAGGGAATGTCCCACTTATTGCACTTTTAAAAAGCACCTTAAACAGTTTCCTAAAAGTTCCCAGTCATGCACTCACTAATTTTATTGTCGTAATGTCATTGTCTGAACATGTGTCTATGTGTTTTGACTGATATTGTATTATGTGATCTTGTGTTGTTTTGTCTTCCAGCCTCAGGACGACAGATGTAAATGAGCAACTATGCTATAATCTGGCTCATTTACAATCTGTACAGAAGTATAAGATTGTTCATTAATGTGCTCTGTCCTGATTAAATAAATAAGAAAGAAATAAATAAAACAAATAAAAATTTGCCAAAGGAGCCAGGGTATTTTTCACTGGCACAGATCAGAATGAAACAAATAAAGTTGGTGTAATATTTTGTTTCATACATTTAAGGATATACAGAACCAGAGATTCACCTGAAGCTCTGCAAGATGCAAATGAAAAATGTCTTTCTGCAAAAGCTGAAAGTACATCTAATATCTAACCTGATTTTTTTGGTTTATTTTTATTTTTAATCATATTTTTTTATTTATGTATTATTGTCTATTTTATTCATGCTTTCCACTGTTTAATAATTTTATAATTTATTTACCTATTCCATATATATTTTCTTTCACGATTGTACACAAAAAAACTAGTTTGTGATCCTTCACTAACAATGCAATAAACTGATTAATTTGATTTGATTTGATTCTGATCAAACTATGAGAACTCTTTTTAATTACTTTTACAGGACCAGAGCCATGCAGGCCTGTCGAACCCCTTTTTTGCCTTTGTTAAATAAAAACATAACAATTATGAGCATTTATTGTTGGACAGGCATCATATTGACACATTTTTTTTTCGTGTTTTTTCTCCTTTGTTTCTTCTCTTTCAATATCCCGGCCACGAACTCACGGACCCCATTGCTAGGACTTTTATGAAAAAGGAAAAAATTGTGTAATTTATTTTTTTTTTTTTGCACCTTTAAAAGCTTATTTTTTACAACAATTAATTGAAATAATTTCACAATTTAATTTCTTACAAAAGGAATTTTTTTTTGTAATAATAAATTTATTTTATTTGCTGCTGCGTATACCTAAATATAAGACATCTTTTTTTTGTGATATTTTCCAGAGTTTATTGATAATAAATTTCTGTTTGCAATAGCAATATTTGATGATATAATGTTATTGAAGGTTAAAATATTTTCAATACAAATTATTAAATTAATTTCAAATTAAATATTATTTTTTTAATTAATTTGGATTTTTTTAGAAAGATTTTTCATTAATATTATTAATTTTAACTTAGTTTTTTAACATTTATATCTTGTAACTTTGTATTCTTAGTTTTTGGGTTGTTTTATATTTCTGTCTTTTTGGTTTCTTATTGTCTTTAAATAGTGTAGTATGTTTTTATTATAAATGAAATGTTATTTCTATGTTAATATGTTTGGTTTGTGACCATGTTTACAATGGTTTGCCAAGGAGCAAATTTTTTGTCGAGGGCAAAACTTTTTTATAATGAGAAAAGTATTAAAAATTAATAAAATAACAAAAAATTTTAATTTTAATCCAATAAAAAATTTTAATGTTTTTTTTTCCTCCATTGTAAAATTTTACGAGCTTTTTGGTAGCCCTTACCTATTTTAACAAGTAAACATTGTTTAAAGCTCACATATTTTTATCTAGTAGTTAATTGAAAAATTAATCAGCTATTTATATCTTTATTAATAGAACAAATTTGTTTCTTTTGATTGTATTTTTGCCTCGTTAGTGTTTTTTTTTTCCTTTTTCGGTGTGAAGTATTACCGTTAGGACTGAATTTTTTGAATAGAATGTTTGGAAAGGATAAAAAATTAAGTTCAACACATTTAACATAAAAACATGGTTTGTTTTAAACATTGTAATTGTTTAAATCAATCATGTTACTGGTTATATTCTGTTTTGTAATCTATTTCGTTTCAATCTTGCTACTTCGAGTCTTCATTATGTGGATACAAACTTTAGTCATAGCACTCTCTTTAACTTCTTATTTTATTTTTTTTTTTTATAAATAATTTCTTTTTAATTTTTATTCTCTATTCTTCTTCATTTCTTTCTTTCTTTTCTACTTTTCTCTTTTTTAATTTTCTTTGTTCAATTCTTTCCTCATTTTATTTTATTTTTTCCCCTTTTTATTCTATTTCTCTATATATTTCTATTTTTTCTCATTTTTTCATATTTCACTATTTTTCTTATCTTCTTCTTTTTTCTTCATTTTTATTATATTCTTCTCTTCTTCTCCTTTGCTTTTTCTACTAATGATTTTTCTTTGTTGTCTACATTTTTAAGTTCTAGTTCTTGTCCTTGTGTTGAGTGATCATCACAATGTCATCCCTCTTTATTGTTGTATCATTCAACACTTATTCTTTTTTTTTTTTGTTTATTAATACTTTATTACATTTTAATTTGAAAATTAGATTTATTATCATTCACTTCTTCTTTATCTTTTTTTTATTTTATATTCCTTTCTATCTATATTCTAATAAACCTTATTATATTATTGTTAATTGTTATAATATGAATCTCATATCATTCTTTACATTAAATATTTTCTCCATGTTTTTTATTATAAAAACTCCATTTTCAATCAAGTTTTATAATAATAAAATAATTAAATTTAATCTTATAAATTATGAAAAATAATTTTGTAAACTTGTACTGTTCAATCATTTATTGTTGTTTAATATTATT
This sequence comes from Cyprinodon tularosa, assembly GCF_016077235.1. Taxonomy (NCBI): domain Eukaryota; kingdom Metazoa; phylum Chordata; class Actinopteri; order Cyprinodontiformes; family Cyprinodontidae; genus Cyprinodon; species Cyprinodon tularosa. The sequence goes on along the minus strand of NW_024039044.1, from coordinate 745,286 downwards.
AATAATTCTGTGTTCTTTAAAATAAAGGTCATATTAATTGATTTTTTTTAAATTAACTGAAATTGTTGAAATTATGAAATATAATATATTCAGCCAGAAATTAATTGCAATTATTTAAATTATAAATACAGGATAAAATAAATAATTTAATAAAGTAATTAGTTAAACAACATGACAATAGTATAAGAAATAATTCTCCAAAGATTGAAATTACTATGGAAACACACACAAAACATATGAAATCTCTATATTGTTTGTTGATTTAAACAATGGAAAGTATATTGCCACTTGTTACTCCTGCATAGTGGATTGACTAGGCATAAATTGACTCAATGAGTGCATACATTAAACATAAATAATACGAAGCTTAGTCATTCCAACAATGATTTTATAGGATCAAAGTTATTCGCAGGTATAAACAGATTTAAATTTTAAATATTAATATAGATATAATATAACTAAATTAATACAATTATACATTAATAAAATAACTACCACTTTAGAAGAAATTTTCTTGAAATAATTCGTTAATAGACTATGTAATTCTTATGTATTGCCATCTTATAACAAGGATGTTATAAAAAATAACATAAATATAAAATTGTTTGAATAGAAATCAATTTCAATTGAGATTTCTTCTAAATTCAACTCTAACAGTTGGTCTTTAAAAACTGTGTTCTAATATGCAAATATTAGGTCAATGCACACTATTTGATACTTTTTGTAAGTTTATTTTTATAAATGATTAATTTTTTTTCACTTAACTGTGAACTTAATTGGTATTTATTCAAGAAATTTACACTTAAAATCTAATTAAATAATTCATATGTTTTTATATAAAGGATATAAATAAATTTGTAGTATTTTTCACCAGAAAATGAAAATAAAGGTTATTGGTCTAAATTTTACTTTAAATTTTATAATTTTGCAACCTAGCCTTCAGCATCTCTACTGTCATCTCCATCCTGATGATCCATGTTATAACAGGGCTACCCATTATAGCACACATGCACACGCACTCGGACGAGGTCCAATTAGGACAAACAGCAAAATGTCTTCAAGTACAAGGATTGAAAATCAGTTTTTTGATTGATGTCAGGTTAAACTAATAAATAAATATCCTTCAAGATGTTTTGTCTTACACCTATCTACGTATATATAAACAAGAATAATAGATAAATAAATAAAAATAAAAAAACAGATAAAAAATGATCAAATAATATAGGTCTGGTTTGGAAAACGAAAAAACAAGTTCAACCTATTCTCCCACTATCTTTCATTGGTATTTCATCTTTATCACAAGATGTAATCATTTCCCTGACCTTTAACCTCAAGGCTGAGTGGGGGTGCTGTCTTCATTGAAAAATGTGGCGTCAACACTTAATCACAGGCCTAAGATGATCAGTACTGCAGCAGGAACAACTATGGTCCACCACTGATATACATGCAGTGATCACCGTTTGTTCTAGCTAGAACTGTGTTCTAATATTATTAAAACTCTACTAATAATTTGGTTCTGAACAACCTTTGGACAAACCGTTCTATCAGTGTGAGGGGGTCACTTCTGGAACAGCGTCCCAAGAAACATCAGGGAATGTCCCACTTATTGCACTTTTAAAAAGCACCTTAAACAGTTTCCTAAAAGTTCCCAGTCATGCACTCACTAATTTTATTGTCGTAATGTCATTGTCTGAACATGTGTCTATGTGTTTTGACTGATATTGTATTATGTGATCTTGTGTTGTTTTGTCTTCCAGCCTCAGGACGACAGATGTAAATGAGCAACTATGCTATAATCTGGCTCATTTACAATCTGTACAGAAGTATAAGATTGTTCATTAATGTGCTCTGTCCTGATTAAATAAATAAGAAAGAAATAAATAAAACAAATAAAAATTTGCCAAAGGAGCCAGGGTATTTTTCACTGGCACAGATCAGAATGAAACAAATAAAGTTGGTGTAATATTTTGTTTCATACATTTAAGGATATACAGAACCAGAGATTCACCTGAAGCTCTGCAAGATGCAAATGAAAAATGTCTTTCTGCAAAAGCTGAAAGTACATCTAATATCTAACCTGAAAATAAGGTTTCCTTGTAAGATGCTATTTTACTTTTTATATTTTATATCCATATTTTTTTTATCTTGAGTGTATATATTAGTCTATTTTATTGCATGCCTTATACCCACAGTGTTTTAGATAATTTTATAATTTTATTTACCTATTCCATATTATATGTTTCATGTTGCACGATTGTACCACAAAAAAATCCTAGTTTGTGAACTCCTTCACTAACAATGGCAATAAACCTGATTCTAATTCTGATTCTGATTCTGATTCTGATCAAGAACATATGAGAACTCTTTTTTTAAATTACGCCTTTTACAGGAGCCAGAGCCAGTGCTGCAGGGCCCATGTCTAGAACAGCCCCTTTTTATGCCTCTTGGTCTCTCTCAGTTAAAAAGCAAATAATCAAAGTGCACAGCCAGAGCACTTTTCTAATTGTTGGAGCAGGTCATCTATTCAGTTTGATCAAAGCCAAACCAACATGTTTTTTTCAGTGTTTCTGTTGAGTCTCTGTGTTTTCTTCCTCCTTTTTCAACTTCAGCCTCGGAGACCCAAGAACTTCCCACCAGGACCCCCCAGTCTGCCTCTACTGGGAAACCTTTTATCCCTGAACATAAAGGACCCCTTAAATGACATTGAAAGGGTAAGAAGGAAATTGTTGAATGTTTTTAGTTTCCTTTTGTGTGCAGCCACCTTTTAAACAGCTTATTTTTCATACACTACCAGAAATTAATGTGATGCAAATAACTTTCCAACAAGTTTAATCTTCCTAGTGACAAAACGGAAAATCATTTATCTCTTTCATGATACATGTAATTAAATTATTTTAATTGGCCTGGCTGGGCCTGTATACCTCATAAATGAAGTACATCCTTATCATTTTGTTTGCTGTGTATATTTTCCCAGATGGCCCTTTATTGGACTAATAAATGTTCCTGTTCTGCACAATAAGCTAATATTTGATGATATAATTGTTACTTGAAGGTTAAAGAAAACTTTGAACTTTACTACAATGCAGCAAAGTTAAACATTGAAAATCTGAGATTTCCACAATACAATAGTTAAAAATGATTCAATGTGTGTCTTTTGTTAATTAATAGTTTGGATTTTTTGTTTCCAGAAAAGCATTAATTCACATTAATACTTTAAAAGTCAGGATTATCTTTCAGTTTTGATGTAACTGTGAAATAAAGTCTTCTGCTAAAATCAATCCTTATTTAATCTCCTTCAGAGCATGACTTGTTGAGGTCGTTAGTTATTCTTAGATCTCTTTCTGTTGGGGTTGTCCTTATCTTATGAATTGCTGGCTCATTTTTTACTTGTCACGATTTAGTGATCAATCTATGGTGTTTCTTTGAAACATGTTTACATTAAGGATGTGCATGGTTAAGAATGTATTTTCTTTCAGCTCAGACAGTCATATGGAAATGTCTACAGCCTGTTTTTTGGTCTGAAACCAGTTGTTATCATCAATGGGTTTAAGGCCATGAGGGAGGCAATGGTGATCAAAGCTGCCGATTTTGCTGGAAGGGCGCAAAACACTTTTCTTACTGCCATTAATGACAGCAAAGGTATTGTCTGTGTTTTGTAACATAATGCACGAAAAAAGTCAGTAGCAAGACAAATTTGTAATTTTATATCTCAGACACTAAAAACAATTGTGAAAAAGTGTTTCATTTTCCCATCCAATTGTTAAAAAAATGTATTGATTGCTAGCTTTGTGTTGGAAGTAGTCCCATCCATTTTTAGCCATTCACTTTATCCTCCAAAACAACAACAACATTGTTTAGAAAGCCGCTGCTGCACAGCTACATGTATTTTATACGCATAGGTAGGTAAAACTTGTATAAAATTCTAATAAAATTCAGTCTATTTTTGGATAACTCTAGTTTATTTGTTAAAATTTCTCAGGTCAACAAACAAGATTATTCCATCTTTTTGCTCTCTGTATATCCTTTTGCTCTCTGCACAGAGAAGTTGAAGCTTGAAGGCCTTTTTTTGTGTCTCCCGTGTTTATCGTAGGTGTGATAACAGTTGATTATAGCCCGCTGTGGAGGGACACTCGACGCTTTATTCTGATGACTCTGAAGAACTTTGGTTTGGGAAAGAAGTCGATGGAAGACAGAATCCATGAAGAGATTCAATACACAATTAAAACACTAGAAAACAACATTGGTGTGTGACCTGTGGTTTTAAACATTGATGCGTAAAGTTGTTTTAAACTCCAAATCAAGATGGTAACTGATGTTATTCTATTCTGTTTTTCCAGGTAAAGCCTTCTGTCCTCAGTTTGTGTTTCATAATGCTGTCTCCAACATCATCTGCAAGGTGCTGTTTGGAACACGTTATGAGTACGACGATGACACGATCAAAACACTTATTCAGTGCTTTAAAAGGATTAATAAAATACTCAATGGACCATGGGCTCTGGTGAGTCAAAGATCTTTAGCAGGAAAGTAGATTGCTCATCATTCTCAACTCGGACACCTCCTGCTAGGATTCTTGCTTTACTCTTAGTTCTCACATTATTCTTCAAATATACCCTTACTTGCTTTCAAGCTTTATAGAGTAGCCCAACAAAGTCTTGTTATGGCTTAAAAGACATGTTAATTGAACCAAAAGAACAGGTTCACCTCTAGTAATGGGGAGTCCTGTGGAATTGACCTGTGCCAGAGGTTTGTTTTTGAACTTTTTTGGAATGAATATGACCTGGATGACGTAGAATCTTCACCAGCATATTTCTGAATTTTCCATCCCACCTTACAAACACTCTGCTCTCTTTCCCTCTCTTGTCTGGTTTGTTGAATCCAATGTCTTCTCCATTAAATGCTAAGGTTGATTAACAAGTTGTCTTTATCTCTGGTGTTTTGCATGAAGCTGGGACCATTTAAATGATCATTAGTGATTTACAGGCCAATGAAAGGATCTTCTCACTATTTTTTCCATAGTATTTGCCATGCTTGTATCAATTCTGCTCCCAACATCTGAATTTTCTTTTATCACCTTCTTTCCTGCTTGTTCTCTTGCTGTCTAATAATCTTCTCTTCCCCCTACTCATCTTCATCCTTGCTCTCCCCACCCCCCATTTTTTCACTTAAAGGATCACTAACAGCACCCCATAGACCAACAGCGCTTAAAGGGGCACTGGTGTGTTTGATGTAGAGTATTAAAGAGTGTTTGATCTGGTAGATTTTACTCAGTGGGCAGCTCGCAATATGGCTATGTTGTTTAAAGTAAAAACCAAAGAAACAAAAAAAAAAAAATTTTAATGCTTAAATAGCAGTGTATGTTGGCAGTTTTATTTTATTTCTGTCATTCAGAATCTGTTCCCTAATATTATTGTGACCTTGTCACAATAATAGTGACAATAGCAGTTAAGATAAAAAATCACACAAAGGTATTTAACTTTTAACTTGTATTTTTGAAACTTTATCTTAAGATAAATGAAAATTTCTCCACTTGAGGATTTATTATACAAACAGAACCATTTTTTTAATTCAACTGATGTACAGCAATAATTTCTCTTTTCTCACAGCTCTATGACTCCATCCCTTTAATCCGCCGCCTGCCGTTGCCCTACAACACAGCCTTTGAGGATGTTGAGGTAATGTATGATACTGTATAAAGTTTGCACATAGGTATAGATACTCTGGAAAGAGGACATTCTCACATTTCTCATGGTGAGAGGTTGGGTGCTATTGGCTTTGAGTTACCCCTGTAGGTTACCGTTCTCCACTGTAATCGTTTTGCTTGTACTTTGTATAAAATCTCAGTGAGTTTCTATATTCCTGGTAGATTCCTGCATGCTTTACATAATGCTGCAGTCATGTTACTGGATTTAGAGTCATGGGTAGATATTTGAATCCTACAAAAGATAAAAGGTATTTCAAAGATACCCAAGGAAAGGAATCCGGCATTAAGATTGTTCAAACTTGAATAAAGACCAATGAAATTACAGCTATGAGGGCCTGTAATTTTTTCAATATTCAAAGATTTAAAAAAAGAAGTCTCCAGCTGATGTTCAGGACCCTCTGGAAAAAGTCTTACAGTTTCAAGATGCACATTGGAGAAAATGGACTTCATAGTGAAGTTACCTCAAAAAGGCAAAGTTATTAGGATGTTTAAGAAGCAAACAAGACCTGGAAGAATCCTTCCCAGGACTGGTTTGCATAAGGTGATAAGAAGAGTTGGATTTAGGGCTCCTATCAGATTTGGAGAAGTCTGAGAGAGGGAGCAAAGGTTAATCGCCTGGGATGGAAAACAATAATAATTAATTGGTTACTTGCTGAAAAGTAATTGCGAACAAGGCTCAAACAGAAGCAATTATGCCTGTAGCATCAGATTCTAACTACTGGTCCTTTTCCAGCATTCCCAGCTCAGCATGACATGACATGGCTCGGCTTTGCTTACTTTTTAGGATTTTCCATTAGTAATAATTAGCTTACCGGTACTTATGTGTTTGTATTTAACCCTAATTTATAAACATTGTTTCGGTGAGACTCAAGATCTAATTTATGAGAGAGACTTATTTGAAAAGGGGAAGAAGAGTTGCATGGTTACTTGGATGAGACCCTTTGGATCTTCCAACTGGTCCAAATTGTGTGAAAATTTGCAGGAATTAGATCTGTTGCCATGTTAACAAAAACCTTCAGTGACATTAAAAGGGACACAGGTCTTTTTGGTCTTTTAAAACCACAAATCTCTGATATTACAATGATAAAATTGATATAACAGTAGGTCCCATCCTTCTTTAAACAGGTAAAAAAAATGATCAACAAAAGTAATGAGTATTTTGTACCCTGTAGATAATTACATATACTGCTATTAAAATAAGAGAATGGAAATATTTTTTGGGATAATCTTATTTCTTTGGCAGATCATTTTACTTACCTGCTCAAATCAAGTACAAATTTCCCTTCTTTCAAGAAAACTGTGATTATTCCAGTTCACTCTTTGCAGTGTAACTGATATCACACCCAATGCTACGAGGAGTTTTAGAAAAAAACAACAACACACAATTGTGTTGTTATCTGTGTGCCTTGTTTCATGGCGCATTAAAAAGAGATTCTGCCAAGAAGTTTAGACTTATGAGCGAAATCATAAATAAAAAAAAAACAATCAAAAAACAATCAAGAAAAACAATCTAAAGTTATGAAAAGAATTAATAGACTGCTTATATTCTTTGTTAGGTTAATTGTATTGTTTGGGTGACTTACCTTAACAGCAAAATGTAAGAAAGCAAGGATGCTCTTATATATTTTTTCCCCATTTACTTTATAGAGGAAACATTGTTTTAAGAAAGTTCTATCTCTTAGCTTATCCTGGATATCGCGCAAGATTTGGTGAATGAACACAAGAAGACCAGAGTCCCTGGAGAGCCGCGAGATTTTGTTGACTGCTATCTGGACGAGCTTGAAAAGGTGTGTTTGAAAAAAAAAAAGCTTTTTGCAAGTTTTACAATAAGGAATAAATACAAACATTTTTGCTAATTTAGCTTCTTTTCACTATTTAAAGCTAGAACTTAATTTGCATGCACAAGCTTAGATATCATAAAAGTGTTATACTGACTTTGTGGATCTGCTGATGAAGAGTTTTATGTTAATTTTATGCAACACCTTTCTCGTCTGTGCAAATCCTCACTCATCTGGGTCATGGCAACCACAAAACATGCTAAAATCAGAGGCAAACCGACTTTCTGAACTGACAAAGACTCCTATATAGGTTTTGAAACGTTTTCCAAAAAAACTATAAAGTCCGGTTGCCTTTAATTTACCGTAATTAGGCTGATTGGTGGATTACACCTTTTACAGATAAAATCACAAAGTCCTGTAAATAATGCAAATAACAGAGCAAAAACATAAGCCTTATGAAAAACAATGTGAACTATGACAGGCTTTTATTTTGCCTAAAAAGGGCTTTCTACGTTGAGTCAAAATGGGGGATTTAATTTGCACAGAAATATTTCCTTCAACAGAAAACAATTAAATCCTAAGCATTCTAATTCAGCATTCTACAGAGCTGAGTATTTAACTTTTAGAGTTACTGTTTTCTGCACTCTCAGAAGGGAGGCAGGCATGAATAGATTTGAGCATAATCCTTTCCCTCTACATGGAACAGATCAGACTGTTTGACAAAAAAAACATCTCTTCTTCTGGAAAGCAGTTACTTTCCTTATGTGCTCTCTTCAGCATATCAAAGCATATCTTCTGCAGAACATGCAATGAAAAAATAAGCAGAACATTTAGATAAGAGTTTGTCTGAATACATTTAACCAAAGTTATTGATTTTAAATAATTTTCTTTGTCTTGGAATATTCAGAGAGATGATGATTCCACGTTCTTTGAGGAGCAGCTAAAAAGAGTCACTCTTGATCTCTACTCTGCTGGGACGGACACCACCTCCAACACCCTCCTGTCTGGGTTTCTATATCTCATGAAATACCCCCACATACAAGGTACACTTAGGCCTAGTCCACAACAAGAAGACCATGCTATATTTTTTATAGATGGCTTAGAAAAAAAGCACCAAATACTGGTGGAGCTTGTAAAACTGTCACAGAATCCCACCTAAACCATTCACAAAAACGTTGGATGTGCACAGAAAGCTCACCCAACGTAAACAAAGACTAGATCCAAATACCTCCAATTGATAAGGATACTAAATCGTGGCATTGGTGCTTCCACAGTAATAACAGGTGCCATCTGAATAGTGGTGGGAGTTAGTAAGGAACCAGGACCAGGAAGCAGTATGCTTCCAAGTGCCGATACAGTAAGCATAGGCACCACATCTAGACAAGGCTAGATGTGAGTCTGATCTTCTGAGGAGTTAGTAAGATTAGACTCACATCTAGCCTTTTCAAGCAGATGTTGTAATAGGCTGAGCTACAACGCCATGGTTAAAAAGAAAAATCTGGCTGGCATGTCTACAAAGAAACATGAAACTGGTATACTCACTTATCTTCTTATATTTTTTTACTCCGGGATAGTAGATGCTTTCCCAAAACATCTTGTTTATGATGTTATTTAAAGTATTTGTTCTGAGTGATCTCTTCTCAGGACAGAATCGGGAGAGAAAATTTAAAGATGTGAACATAGATGTAACGACCCGTGTAGGGGTGGCCAGACCATAGCATGAAGGACCCTTACTCTTCAGATACCAAGAAGCCAAAGCACATGAAGTTGAACATTTTATAATGTTTATTTTACACAGATGTATTTTTTATTTATATGTTACAAATGGAGCATATGGCTCCAGGGTGAACTATAATGCTGAAAACAACAAACAAAAGGCAACTATCTGACTATAAACAAAAACTTACCTAATTAAAAGTAAATAAACCAAGTGACAAAAACTTTCTTCCCTAATTAAGAAAAACATTAGAAAACTAAATCAACATGATTGGCAGCTCATTCCTGTAAACTCTAAAGCTTTACATGGTATTAACAGACAAACAGTGTGGCCTGTTGAGATGAGTTGAGGATGGTCAGCAGGTAATCAACGTCTGCAGCTTTTATATCCATCACCTCCGGAAGGACACCAATTGGACATCTCTGTCATCTTGCAGGAACCAATCAGAGAGAGACACCTACCCACTCATATTTGTATAATTAAGTTGACGACAATAGAGCTTTCTATAACAACCTAATCTAGTCTCTGTCTTAAAAGGGCCTCATGTGAAAACACAAAATTAAAGGACTCAAAATGCATATTAGGATCTTTAAATTGTCTTGTTTTGCTTCCCCAGAACAATGTCAGCAGGAGATAGACCGGGTGCTGGACGGACAGGATAAGGTCTCTTACGAGAACAGACACAACATGCCTTACACGCAGGTGTTGTGCATGCTTCGCTATCTTATTTCACCAAGTGAAAAATTGATTTTAAAACATGTTTTAGTGATTATGATTTTTCATTTACATTTAAGATTATGATGCAGGATTGCAGTGGACTAACTTGAAGAAAACCAAAAACTTTTTTTATAAAAAACATGTTTAAAATCGGATTGTTGATGAGGGAAGCTTTTTGAACCAGCACCACAGTCGAGTTCATTTTGCCTTGCTGATATCTGGCTGCTTACTTACCTTCTTTGACTTTGAGCTCTCATTTTTGCTTTTACTAAGAGCCTGAATGCTTACCTTACCATAATAAGGAAAATGTTTTCTTCAAGGCTGTGATTCATGAGATTCAAAGGATTACCAGCTTAGTCCCTCTCAGTGTCTTTCACTGCACGACTAAGGACACGGAGCTCTCGGGATACTCCATTCCCCAGGTAGGTGGCAGGTTACTTTGATTTTAGGAGTTATTTAATATAGCTATATGCCAAAAATAAAAAAAGGAAACCTTAGTGTTTTCATTGTCTTTTTTGATTCTCTTCAGGGTACAATAGTCATCCAGAATCTGACCTCAGTGCTGAGAGAGGAGGGGCAGTGGAAATTCCCTCACGAGTTCAACCCTGAAAACTTTCTGAATGATCAGGGAGAGTTTTTAAAGCCACAGGCCTTCATGCCTTTCTCAGCAGGTATATGTAGATCTCCGTCTGTGGGGCTTAGAATAAAAAAAGAAACAGGCATACACAGCAAGGTGTGTTGAAATGACTCAATGGCTTTTTTGTGAATCAGGTTTTCGGATCTGCCCTGGAGAGGGTCTTGCTCGCATGGAGCTCTTCCTCATCCTAGTGACTCTGCTGAGGAAGTTCAAGTTCGTCTGGCCAAAGGATGCAGGAGAACCAGACTTCACGCCTGTCTATGGAGCAATTTTGAGTCCGAAACCTTATTTGATGAAGGTCCATCTGAGGTGAAACCAGTTAGAGGTTTTGAGGACGCTCAGCTGACTCTATGATAGGGATGGACATATGCAATATATTTCCAACCCATAATTTAGTGCTTGCCAACACTGAGTACAGATATAAATGTAAACAAATTTCAACAGTCTGGCTGTTTAAAGTCATGCTGTGCAGCTACTGTGCTGCAGCTAGCACTGCAGTAGCCCCTCCTACTGCTGGTGCCATTTGTCCTCTTCTGCTTTATCTTCTTCCTGAATTTTTTTTAATTGGTGGTTGAGAGCCACGTGCATAAACACATGATTTAGTAATGATTATGTATCTCATGACAGAAAAATAAGATTAAATAAATACTGAAAAATAATCCACAAAACAAAAACTAATACCCCTCAATGCCTTGTTATTGCCTTGCCCACAGTCCATATATTCCTTAAGCCTTAACATATAAAGAAGATGAACAGCGGCCTTATTAATTATTTGTATCCTCTTAGTTTTGGATTTAACAAAGAAAGTAGCATCAACTACATGTAACAACTAAGTGTATTTTCTCATTTTATGCAAATGTCTGGACAATTTTATCCTCCACTGAATCTTGCTCTCTTTGCCCCTTCCCTGTTTCTCTAAGTACTGATTCACTTAGAGAATGAAACTTTCTCACTATCTTTCATCTTCTGCAGAATAATCTCTTTTTTTTTTCGTAACCTCACGTTCCCAAAAGGCCACTCTATGATTTCCTCTACTTTGGCTGCACTCTCTCTCCACACTTACCATATTCATAATCACCATGAAACCTTGTACACCTTTTCTTTTTGCACTCTCTTGCCATATGACCAAAATTCCTGATACCTGTAACATCTCCGAGGCCCAGAATTGTATTCTATTACACTGAACAGAAAACAAAAAAAAAGCAACCCAATTAACACATCCTTTTTCTCAACCTCTCTATTCAATCTTTTTTGCACTTTTTAACTATTTTATTTTGCACCTGTTTGTTCAATACAAGCGTATACATCTCTATTACTAAAGACACACCAGAAATAATGCCTCTACGTACTTGGGGGTCAGACTAGTCTCCTACTTTAGCAAATTTACTCACCTTTGCATTTTTTCCATTTCCATTTCATTGTTTTCCCAATCAGTTTATAAACACCACACCCACTCTTGAAATTAGAATATCTGAGAACTCTGACATTACCCACCTCACTAATTTTCTCTCTAATTATTATGGTAAGTTTCATAGGACTACATTTCTTTATCCTATACACAACTTCAAACATACTAGAATATTTCTCCTCCTTATATTATCCTCCTTACTCTCTGTTCCTTCTACACTAGATTCTTCCTCCATTCTCTGGCTTTTACCAAACTTCAGTCATTTCATTTCCTCTACTTCCCTCTACTTTCTCAAGAAGGACGCGTTTGTCCTTATGTGGTCTTTCTGTTTTGCCCGATTTGAAGGATGGGTATGGTGTATCCTATGTAGCCATGGTTATCCCATAATCCGTCCAAGCAAGCCGGCTTCTCTGTGCTCAGAGGGAAAATGTACTTGGCACTGTACAGTGGTAAATATTGGAAGTACAGTTTAAAATAATGCAAGTATGTGAATAGTTCCGTCTGAAATGAATGAAAATAGTTGTTTTAATTGTTATTGAGTCAGATATGTGGCAGGTATGGTTTTGTTTATTGAAAGGTTTTTATCTGTCCCTGTGTAAATGGGTTTGGGGGATATTCAAGGACTGTCATGATCTGGCCTGTTTGCTCCTCCCTAATTAGTAATTCCTCTCACCTGCCCTCTTCCTTCCCTGCCTCAATTATAATTTATTCCCCTCACCTGTATCCTCTGGTTTATATTCAGTTCAGCCTGAGCATTCAGTGCCAGATCATTGCTTGTCTTTCTGTCAGTCTTTCTGTTCAGTTTTTATTTGGTTCATGTCCTGGATCCTAGCTGCCAGTGGAAAGAGGGTTTTAGTGTTTGTCTCGTCTCCTGATCGTCCACTGTTCCTCCCCTGCGGAGTCCTCTGGGTTTTTGGCTCATTATGGGGGGAGGTTAAGTTTTTATCTAAGTAAGCCTGGCTCCAGGGAGGAGACCAGTTTAAAGTCTGCTTCAAGTTCCGGTTCCACGTCCTGTCTCGGCTACCCTCTTCCACTGTGCCTGCCTGTCTGCACCTGATCCAGTCTGCTCCTGTGCGTGACCAACTGGTCATGCTTCTGGTCCCAGTAAGACTCTGAACCCTCCTGGAAGCCTGTGGATGCATGGAAGTCTGGATCCTGCCACCTGTCTCTGTTCCTGTCTGTTCTGGATCCCTCACCAGGATCAGCTTCCACCATCACCTCTGGGACTGCAGCACTGGGGACACTCATGGTCTGGACTGTTAAACCAGGTAAGTGACCAACACAGTTAATCTTCTGTCAGATGATTGTGGTCACTTACCTGTGTTTCTCCCCCAGAGTGTCTGAGATTGGGCGGTGCCCCGCCCCCCCGCCTGCAGTGTCCGCGAGCCACAGCTCCGCTTTCGTTTCTGTTTTATTTTAATAAACCTTTTGAACTTTCCTACTGACTGTCTCTCCTGAATACTGGGTCCCTCTGTCCTCAGTTCATGACAAGGACAGATTCTAATATATATGCAATGTAGAGGAGTATAAATCTGATACGATGCAGCTGTTGAAGCTCCTCGAAAATGAAATGTTAAATGAATAAAAAGAAACAACAGTTAGAAGTTCGGTATTCTTTGTTTTCCTGCTTTGTGTGTCAACCCTCATGGTTGCTAGAAAAAAAGTGGCTCTATCTGGTCCTTTAGTAGGCCAACTATCTAGTTAAAGAAATTAAAAACCCTACCTTGTTTTCCTTTATCCTGTTAACTCAACAAGATGTTTTGCCCCTGTTCGTGTAGTGAGGCTAAAACTGCAAATGATTGGATCAAGTATCTGTACAGTATTTTTACTTTCTGGACCTGGATTGTGCATGTCTCTGAATATGCACAATCCATTAATAAGCTGATAGTTTTAACTGCATGGTAGGACTTGCTAAGTGGTCTTTGCTAAGTCAATAAACAGATTAAAGCGGAACTCTTTGTTATTTTTGCCATCACAGCAAGCATGGGGTTTCCCCAACTAAGTTAGCACAATCGTTGTTAGTATTCATAATTCATTTATTCGTTATAGCATTCTCTTACTGTTTTAAATGGCTGTCTGTTGTGTTCAGAGAGTTAGGACCCAGAATTTATCCAGAACAAGCAAGGTTTAGAGACAGTTTATTTATAGGTAAACTGCAGCAGGTCGTAGGATTATCGTTAGAGTCTCTGATAGGAACCTCTGGAGGTGGATGGATAACAGTGAGCACTGGCTCCAGCTGGTTGATAGGCATGCTAACGATCCCCGCTCTGATCAGGGGAACCCTGAGATGGGCACTAGCTGAGATGTTCTCTGTGGTCAGGGGTCAGACAGGGGATCAGAGCCGTGATGACGATTACTGAAAAAAGGTCCAGAAGGAATTTCCAAAATCTGTAGTCAGAAATGAGGTCCAGGGTAAGAGCCAGGTGATCCGAGGTCTAGAGAGAATTCAGAGGGAAATCCAAGATAGAGTCAGGGTACAGATCCAGGTCCAGTAACAGGCAGGCTTACAGATCAGACAGGGGTCAGGCTGACCAGGTAATCAGGAGACAGAGCAGGTCAGGCAAACAGGCAGGCAATCAGACCAGTCAGGGGTCAGGCAGCCTCTGTTGTCAAGAGACAGAACTGGTCAGGCAGTCAGGAACAGAATAAATCTCACATATGACTCAAAATAATTTGGTCTGGTCTGGTTTGATCTGACTAGTTATATACTGATAGGTGCAGGTGGATCAGATGAGTTGTTGCCAGAATGGAGCAGAGCTGCGCAGATGTGTCTTGTGAGGAATCAGACCAGCAGTGCATAGATCATGACACAGGCTGCGTCCAAACCTCCTCCCCAATCACTATATAGGGCACTATATAGTAGTTACGTCATTTTAGATGAGTGTCCGAAGGTCTAGTGGATGAAAAAGTAGTGGACTCAAAATTTTCCACAATGCACCTTGAAAAGTAGTGGTCATCCATGCTCACTGGACGAGCAGATATATCCCGGAATGTTCAGTTAACATAGTGAACTCAGTTAATTGAGTTACCTCTCGCAAATGCTGTTACAGGCCTACATTTACTTGAATTGGCCAAGTTTTTATTTTTGTATTTGTATTTTTAAAATGTCTATTGGAATATAAAGAGGCAATACAATCTTACAAAAACGGTATACCAAATATCACAATACATTTACTTATTTACATTAAGCTACAAAATTTTAATTCTTAGTCCTTTCATTGCCTATGTTTTTTTTTTTTTTTTGGCAGATTTTGAAAAAAATACGTATTCAATTTAGAAATAACAAAAACAAGATGCTTTGTGATTATATTGAAATTATGATGAAAAATTTAGCAAAGATTAATATCAAATGTACAGGTGCTGGTCATAAAATTAGAATATCATGAAAAAGTAGATTGATTTCAGTAATTCCATTTAAAAAGTGAAACTTGTATATTATATTCATACATTACATACAAACTCATATATTTCAGATGTTTATTTTGTTTAATTTTGATGATTACAAATGACAACAAATGAAAATCTCAAATTCATCATATCAGAAAATTAGAATATTACTGAAGACCAATAAAAACAAAGGATTTATAGAAATGTTGGCCAACTGAAAAGTATGAACATGAAAAGTATGAGCATGTACAGCACTCAGTATTTAGTTGGGCCTCCTTTGGCCTGTATTACTGCAGCAATGCGGCGTGGCATGGAGTCGATCAGTCTGTGGCACTGCTCAGGTGTTATGATAGCCCAGGTTGCTCTAATAGTGGCTTTTAGCTCTTCTGAATTGTTGGGTCTGGTGTATTGCATCTTCTTCTTCACAATACCCCATAGATTTTCTATGGGGTTAAGGTCAGGAGAGTTTGCTGGCCAATTAAGAACAGGGATACCATGGTCCTTCAACCAGGTACTGGTAGCTTTGGCACTGTGTGCAGGTGCCAAGTCCTGTTGGAAAATGAAATCTGCATCTCCAAAAAGTTGGTCAGCTGCAGGAAGCATGAAGTGCTCTAAAACTTCCTGGTATGTGGCTGCGTTGACCCTGGACCTCAGAAAACACAATGGACCAACACCAGCAGATGACATGGCACCCCAAACCATCACTGACTGTGGAAACTTTACACTGGACTTCAAGCAACGTGGATGAAGTGCCTCTCTTCTTTTCCTCCAGACTCTGGGACCTTGATTTCCAAAGGAAATGCAAAATTTACTTTCATCAGAGAACATGACTTTGGACCACTCACCAGCAGTCCAGTCCTGTTTCTCTTTAGACGCTTCTGACGCTGTCTGTGGTTCAAGAGTGGCTTGACACAAGGAATGCGACAGCAGAAACCCATGTCTTTCATACGTCTGTGTGTGGTGGTTCTTGAAGCACTCACTCCAGCTGCAGTCCACTCTTTGTGAAGCTCCCCCACATTTTTGAATGGGTTTTGTTTCACAATCCTCTCCAGGGTGCGGTTATCTCTCTTGCTTGTACACTTTTTTCGACCACATCTTTTCCTTCCCTTCGCCTCTCTATTAATGTGCTTGGACACTGAGCTCTGTGAACAGCCAGCCTCTTTAGCGATGACCTTTTCTGTCTTGCCCTCCTTGTGCAAGGTGTCGATGGTCGTCTTTTGGACAACTGTCAAGTCAGCAGTCTTCCCCATGATTGTGTAGCCTATAGAACTAGACTGAAAGACCATTTAAAGGCTTTTGCAGGTGGTTTGAGTTAATTAGCTGATTAGAGTGTGGCACCAGGGGCCATCAATTTTGAACCTTTTCACAATATTCTAATTTTCTGATATGATGAATTTGAGATTTTCATTTGTTGTCATTTGTAATCATCAAAATTAAACAAAATAAATATCTGAAATATATGAGTTTGTATGTAATGTATGAATATAATATACAAGTTTCACTTTTTAAATGGAATTACTGAAATCAATCTACTTTTTCATGATATTCTAATTTTATGACCAGCACCTGTATTAGGGAGTAGGATTTTTAAATCAGCCAATGATGTTTGGGGGAAATGAAGAAAAATGCATGTCTCCTCCAGTCCAAAGTGTGGAGGTAATAAGAAATCAAAGACATCATATATGATTTCCTGCCCATACCTCAGCACAGCATTCCCTTCTGACACTGTAATTTAAAATGGATTTTCAGGTATTCAGTCTCAACCATCTGATCAGCTGAAAAGTCCATAAACAGCTGAAAGTATCAGGCTAAAAGAGGCTATTGTGTGAAATTGGATTGTATTTAAATGTCAAAGAAACCATCATTCCATCTGATATACAGTAGCACCATCTAGTGTTTTGAAATCTAAAATACATAAACCCACTAAGAGAAAGTCCTCTTCACCTGCAGGATACATTTAAGTATCCTCTCTCAGATGAATGCATCTGATAGTCATCTATTCAGCTAAAGCATATTTAAATGTTAGTCCTAAAAAAAATCATTGATTGTTTATGTACAAACGTTACATAGAACTGAAAAGATTTCTATCTAACAATCATTGTTGTTTCAGTATCATTGGATCTAATGTCAGACATGTCTCTTTATGCAGCCAACCAGCGACTTTATCTGTGTTCTCTAGTGCAGTGTTTTTCAACCCTGGTCCTTGAGGCACACTGCCCTGTATGTTTTAGATGTTTCCCAGCTTTCACACACCTGTTATCAATTGATAGCAGATAATTGCTGAACTGCAATCATCTGAATCAGGTGTGCTGAAGCTCAGAAAAATCCAAAACATGCAGTGCAGTATGCCTTGAGGACCAGGTTTGAAAAACACTGGTCTATTGTACAACTTGGAACACAACTGGGTAGTTTTTACTTGCTGGTCAGCATTTTTTTTTATTTATGTGAAAAATGCAAAATCATTTGAAGATGCAAGCATCACTACACTGAATCTAAGTAATGTGAAAATACAATCATTTATTCTAAAAGATTGACATTTATGTAATGTGTTTATCATATGCAAAAAATGTTTAACTGCTCCAACAGCAATAGATTCCATATCATATTACAAACACTTTAAAACATTTAAAATTGCAAAATTATTTAAGTTGCCGATAACTGTCAATTTCTTTTTGAAGACTCATTAATTTTGTTTAAATTTTATCACATTTGGGCGTAGTTTATTCATATCTTACATTGGTGACACAAAACTTTTCCTTTTATCTCTCTTCCAATAGTTTAATATCACTGATGTTTGGTAAGTCATATAAGTTTAATTACATTTTTCAACAAAAGATATTTCAATGTTTTTCCAGCTTATTAAGAAACTTGCATCTTGTTTCCCTTTATGATGTATTCTTACAAGTTTCAATCAATATACACACAAACTTTATAAGATTGATTTCATTATATTCCATATGGGTGCGAAGGTTATAGTGAAAATCTACCAGAAGTAATTCTCAAAAATCCTTGATGTGGTCTGCTCTGTATCTATAAACCGAAAAATAAATTGTGTTTTAAAGATGTTTAAAAGTCCCAAATAGTAGTTTTTAAAAGCCAGATGAAATAATTAAAACATACTGATAATTTGTGCATCTCTTCACAATTCAATATACTCTAATAAAGGTGTGGATGACTATAAATAGCTAGACCTATATAGGATTTTTTTTCTGAAGCGCAAAAAAAAAAAAACTCATTTGATTTTAGTTTTCATAATAATGCAGTTTGGTTTTTTTCAACATTATAACAGTTACAGTCACTCAGGTATAATACAAGATGCATCTTTTCTGTATGAACACAGTGACAGTGAGGCCAGTGGTGTCCGGGTCAACCAGCACCCCTTTCATGGTTTACAATAGAACCTTTTTTATGTCATCAGTGTATTGTTGAACTCTTTGGATTGTCACAGAGAGGCCACGTGGGGGTTGTCTTGTATTCTGTGTGCTGACCTGGACCTTCTGTGAAAATGTTTAGTTGGATGATGACAGGCGGTGTAGGATGAGGAAAAATCTTTTGCTGTAAATAGAGGAAGAAACATTTGTCACAGTCAAACAACTGAGATGGATCCAAAGAGGCAAACCTGGGATTATCAGTGAGGAATCACTCTTTAACATGGACTAATCAGGGAAGCTGCACTTTCAACACATAAAGAAGTTACCATACATTTGGTTTCCCTGCTGTGAAGTGGACGAGGTGAGAAAATGCAGGAGTCTCCAGGTATCGCAGGTGCGGATGGCAACTATGCCAACAACGTGCCAGCTTTCCTCACCAAGCTGTGGACGTTGGTGGAGAATCCAGAAACCAACCACCTCATCTGCTGGAGCGCTGTGAGTCCAACCCATAAAAAAAAAAAAAAAAACTATATATAATGTTGGTTTATAAATCCTTTGTAATAAGTTCTTAAAGCCGAAATAATTCAGATAATGTAGTAGTAAATAAGATCTGAATGTGTTTTTTTTTTTTTTGACTGAAAGATCTGAAAATAAGATTAAAGATTCAACATTTGACGTGTGGCATTCTTTTCCAACCCTTCCACGATAACAGATGCTATTATAAGCTCAGTCAGATATTTTGAAGTAGATAGACATCTTTGCGAATAGTCTCATGTTGCCTGTTTTAAAAAAAAAACCATATATATATATTTGAGCAAGAAGACCTTTGTTACCCTAACAAAGCATATCAGATGCACAGGCATTACAGAACATAGGAAAGTTTTCCAGGTTTGTTTCACTGCAAAATGTAGAAAACCAAGACTTTATTAACCTGTGACATAATTTCAAATTTGCATGGAGAAGAATTTACTTGGAATCATATTCCAGATAAGAAACATCATTGTGAATAACACTATAAAAAACAAACTTGGGAAGATATTGCTAGATTCTCTCGCACGCATTGATTTACTCTACATTTTTGAAAAGTACATTAAGAAGACAAGATTTAAAGCAATAATTATGCATTAAGGTCCAAAATGGCCTGTCTTTAAGATATCATCTTTTCCACTGACCTCCATTTAATTTTCATCAGCACAATGAAAAACGACATTCTGCAGCTATTGGAAAGGCTAAGGAACAGGGGTCCTGCTGATGATGCTGACTGGTCATGCGGCCCTGACTTGCTCCCCATTGCAGAATGCTGTAAATAGGATAATATCAACTTGACACCTGGCAGGAAAAAAGAGGCAAAATAATATCCAAAACGCTTCGTAGAGCCTTAATCCCTAAAGGTTTGAAATATTTCTAACAAGTAATAAAAACCTATTGAAATTGAAAAAAAATAGTAACAGACCAAACTTCTTTTCAGTAAAGACAAATAAAAATGTTTTGATTGGATGAAATGCTTAGTTCCATACAAGACAAAAGTTTTCTTGTTGCCTTGAGCCTTAAAAAGACTGAACAGAAACACACAGAAAAAAAACAAACACAGAGAAGCACTGATTCAAGAGTATATTCTGTTTTAAAGCAAAATACAAAGAAAATTGTCGATGGTAACAGAGCTTCTTTAATGGCTTCCCCTAGCAGGAACAACACAGCAAAAAATACAAACTTTGAGCTACATATTTCTTCAGCAATTTCCTATTTCGGTAAAATTACTGAATGTTCTAAGGTTTTCTCAAGTAAATTTTGTCCTTCTTAACTCGTAGGTGATTCTATATTTTGGCTCTAACAGATATATTTAATACATCACTCTCCACCTACTGACAGCATCAACATACATGCATACATGTGTTACTATGATTTATTTATTCATTCATGAGATCACGTGAAGTGTATGAATTGCTTCTCTCTCTATTTGCTATTTATTGTTACTGAAGTTTAGTTTTTAATTGACTTGTGTAACTTTTGTTATCATTGTGTCATGTTTGCCATGTACCTTAAAAAAAGTTTTATTGGTTGATCTCTTGTTAGCATTAGGCTTTTATTCAACTGTAGAATTGAACTGTTATAATTAAACACAGTCATATTGGATTATAAATTCTTTATTGACATAAATGTCATGCCATGAATTGCAAATTTGGAAAGCAGTGGGAAAAAGTAGAGTGAGGAAGTGGGGATTATGTCCTCCAGCAGCCTAAGCCTATAGCAGCCTAACTAGAGATGGCACAGGATATCCTAAATCATTCTAACTATAAGCATTATCAAAAGGGGAATTTGTAAGTCTAGTCTTAACCTACTAAGGCTAGAGTGGTATCAGAAGCAATCTCTTCCTGTGATTAAAAAAATGAAATAAATCAAGAATAGCACCTTAATTATCAGAGCCACATACAACCTTTAGGTACCATTGTAAAGGTAAGAACTACCTGTTTAACTGTTGTTCTATCTTTTGTAGAGAGAGTCACCTATGGAGCTAGTTTTCTTTTACCTTTGCTAACATAGAACTTTTTTTGTGGCAATGGTTCTATGTTCCTTTTGCATGTCTGCTTCTTTCTCTTTGAAACCCCAGTTGGCCTTTGCAAAAAGCTGCTCAGGCTGAGCCTAGTTCTACTGGAGGTTTCTTCCTGTTAAAAGCAAGTTTTTCCTCTCCAGTGTCGATGTTTGCATGCTTGGTAGGGGGGATTGCTGTCAAATCAACAGCAAAATGCAACCGAATGGCAACTTTCATCACATGATTATCCAGAAAAAAAAAATCCTGCAACAAATCCTGCAAAAAAATAAAATAAAGAGGAGTGGTGTTCTAGTGGTTAGAGCATTGCACTTGGGTCTCAGAGGATCTGAATTCAAGTCCCACATACTCCCACAGACTGCCACTCTTGCTCTTTGAGCAAGACCCTTAACTCCACACTGCTCCCTGGGAGCCGCACAATGGCAGCTCACTGTTCCCCAAGGGGATGAGTTAAATGCAAAGAGTTCATTTTGTTGCTTGTGACAGTGTAATGACAATAAAAGTTTAACAAAAGGACAATGACTCAATGGAATCAGCTGGTTTTGTCTAGATAGAAAAACTTAAACCAATGTGTTTGGATGATTTGATTTTATTGTGTCTGAAAAGTGCCTTGAGATGAGGTGTGTGTTATTGAATGGAGCTATATAAATAAACTAAATTCATTTGACTAAATTTTGATGGGCCAGGTGTTGTTTTTATTTTGGCACAATGACAAAACTGTGCCTAATGCCTGAGTTGTTAACCTCATTATAGGAAATCTGGTTAAATAGAAATGCTAGTTTCCATTGGAAGATTTCCACCTATGACAAAGATTTTGTTTGTGACATTACACATGAAATGATCATCTGTGCTCAGAGTGGTTCATGCAGATAGGGAAGTAACTTTTATAACTGTCTGTTTATGTACTTTCAGCTGCTCCCTTATTCAGGGATCATAACACCAAGTCGTTACAAAATGCTCTCAAGTTCTGCAAAGTTTTACACTGAATGCTCTAAATAAAACAACCAGGATTGAAACCCAGGTTCCCAAATTACGCTTAAAGACTTAAACTATTTTACCATAGGGGTTGGTTACATTTATAATCTTGTTACAAAGAGAGACTACAAATCTTGACAACATTTGAAGAAATTAACAATAGGTTGTTTGAAAGGAATAACTGTACTTTTCAAGACTACAATGAGGGGCAAGCAGCAGTTTTTTTCTTTCCAGAAGCATTTTTCTGGAATGTTTGAAAGAAATTACATCTTGACAACTTTTTTTTATTTTATTTTTTTTTTTAGAAATAATAAAGCCTTCTAAGGATTTAGAGAAAACAAAACATTGGGCCATGTTTGACCAATTTGAACAGAAGGTGAAGAGTAGGCATCACTTGACTTTTCAGACCAATTAAAAATAATAGGTAAATAAAGTGATTTGATCCAAGTACCGGTACATGTTAAAAATCTCCATAACAGTTATTTGTCAGTTTGTCTCGATGAACCCCAACTTAATGTATCTGAATATTTGGTGTTTTAAATCACAAATGTTATTGCAGTAATCTGTGGGTTCCTAAAGATAAACAGAAATAAATTTAAACAGTATTTTGGTGGATTTATGCTTCAATTCTGTTCTCCTTTTCCTTTGAAAGATGTGTTCAGTAATTGTCTTCGGAACTGACGACCTCTCACTCTTTTTAGACTGGAACCAGTTTTCACGTGTTTGATCAGGGACGCTTTGCCAAAGAGGTTCTACCAAAATACTTTAAACACAACAACATGGCAAGCTTCGTTCGACAGCTCAACATGTGTGAGTAAGCCTTTTTGCCTTCTCGTTTAACTTCATTTCATCATCCTATTTACTTCTCTATTCTGCTTGTTTTCTAACAGATGGTTTCCGTAAAGTGGTTAACATTGAGCAAAGCGGCCTGGTAAAGCCTGAAAGAGATGATACAGAGTTCCAACATCTTTACTTTCTACAAGGACATGAGCATATGCTGGAGCACATCAAGAGGAAGGTATGTATGCCACCACGCCCTCCCAATATCATAGGGATATCTTCAGATAGTTTAAGGTAAAATATGAAAAAATAAAGAAATAATTACAAAACCAATACATACCAAATTGTACATACATACCAAATTGTTATAATATACCACATTGAAATTGTAAATTTTGAGTATTGAAACAGTAACTTTGAGGTTCTTTCCCTTATTAAGTAACAAAGGAACATCTCTGCTTACCTTATGAACCAATAAAATGCCAATAATCCAATCAAAAACAAATTATAGAGCACATCTACATTTCTACAATGATATGCATATTGCTCTTATAGACCCGAAACACTCTCTATTTTTTCATTTCTTTTTTGTTTTGTTCTTATAGTCAGCTGAACAATTTTGTAGCATTGTCTGTTGTTAGCATAGAGGATCCTCTGTCAAAAGATAATGCCGTTGCAAGGGCCATGTCTTGGAAAAATTTAGGAACTTCTGCATTGCCATTTATCATTAACATTACACAGCAGAAATGAATCATCACACGAGCTGTTTTCTCTGTAAATATAATTCTAGCCAGCCTGCTGAAGCAGACATTTGTAACAACCCATGTCATCTAATGATAAAGAAATCAACACAAATTAGGCAATTAATACATTTATATCTAGTAAAGTAGAATGACAGAGGAAATTGTATTGAACACACCTTTTCAAATTGAAGTCCTATGGGATAAGATAACTGTCAATAAGATGGTATGCATAGGTGTCTGAATTTGTAAATTAAAGAATGTTCACAAATTCAGACAAATATGCTTTTTTTTCTTTTACAGTTATCTTACCCCATAGTCACCATCAACACAATATATCAAAATCTTGAACCATTTGGGGCCTCCTCTATGCCAGCAGGTAGCTGACTGGGTCATCCTTCCAGCCTTTTCCTGTTTCTGCAAGACTGTCTGTTTGGGATCATGGGCTTTTTTTTTTTTTTGTCTGACACTTCTTATGATTTTTTTTCTCCCTGTACTTTATTGGCTTGTCCTGAATCTCAAACGTGCGTCTTTAAAACAAGCTTCTTCAGCAGTGTTTTAGTAAATAGTAAGCGTGCATAAGAGAATAAGGTGCTTTTTTAAAATTACATATTGTTTAGAGAATATGTAAGGAGCTCTTCATGACTCATCATTGTCTGTTGGAAAACTCCCCTGATTCATTTGATTTCTATGTTAAATCATTTGGGGTGCATATGATAATGTTTGGCTTTTGGGGAAAGTAGGTTTGTTTCACTTTCAAATTGTATATAGATTTAAAACACAAAATAAAAAACTTTATTATAGCTTGGAATATAAATCTGATGAACCAGATATCTGATTTGGTATGAATCTGATCAAATTAAATGAAGTTTCATAGTTTTTTATGCTTCTTTTTTTGGTTTTATTTGTAATCTATTGTTTCCACATGTTCAGGTGTCTATTGTGAAAAGCGAGGAGACCAAAGTTCGTCAGGAGGACCTCAGTAAGCTACTCTATGAAGTTCAGCTCCTGAGGACACAGCAGGACAACATGGAGTGTCAGATGCAGGACATGAAGCAGTGAGTAAATACTTTGTTTAGTTTTTTACTTATTTAAATAGAACTGCTCCTTAAATAATTCAGACGGCTCTGCAATGAAGCGTTCAAAATGCTTCATTGTTTTGTTGGAATACCAAAGCAGTTTTACAGCATCATGAAGACACTGACATGCTTTATGTTTGACATGGTGCTTTTTTTAGGGTATGCTTCTGTAGATTTAAAAAATTCCATTTTTGATTCAGTGGTTCACACAATAGAATCATGAAACCATCTTCTTATCTAGCTGTGGTCAAATTAGATCTGACTTGTGGTTTTGAGTCAGTTGTTTGTATCTGTATCAGAGTCCAGGTGTGAATCCTGTTATGCAGAATTTAGTATACATTTCACTGGGGAAACGGAAATCTTGATGGCTGCCATAAAGTCTTGCTGCAGGTGGTTTTCAGTCAGTTAAAGGTTCAAAGCATTGCTTGTTTGGAAGTTTTCTGAACATTTCAATCTGAAAAACTCACACGAAGAGAAAAGACAATTAGAAGAAATGTATTGATACAATCACTTGGTCTTTGGCGCTCAGACATCAGCAGGAAACATAGCACTGAATTTTGATAGATACGCATGAGCAGGACTAAATAGTGGAGGGGAAAAAACTCCCCATTAGGAAGAAACCTCTGGCAGAACCAGGCTCAACATGGCGGTCTTCTGCCGGACCGGTTAAAATGAGACGTGGAAAGCAGTAAAACTTTGATGAACCTTTAGCTACGATGTTGGAGGAGGGTTGAAACGGGGTCATCTGAATGAAGTCACAGCGCAACCACCGCCTGCGCACAGGAGCAAATGTTTTGCGGATCGGGGGCCTTTTAAGATGAACTTTGGATGCCGATTGGCTTTCGTGGAGGTGTGGCTCAAAGCTGATTGGCTGTGTCATAGGTGGATGTAGGCGAGCAATCAGTTTCTTCAGTTGAACTTCCATCTAGGCACCATTTTCACTCAGCCATATTTCTAACATGCTATAAAAGGTTTTCCCCAACAGTCCCATATATTTCCAACTTCTCTATATGAAGCACATCTGATAAAACCAATGAAGCCTTCGATACTGTAGGTCATCCACTATAGGTCATTGTTTTCATTTGAGTAATTAAAGCATTACTGTTTGACTCTGTTATTGTTAGGAAGAACATTTTTTGGTTTTGCAGTAAGTCTAATTTGAAATAAGGGTTGAATCATTTTAGATAAAACTTTCTATGAATAAAAATTTTAATAAAAACTTTGCGACTTGTAGTTCTAACTTTCAGCACAATTTCAGTTAATATGTAAAACCTCGAAGTTTGAAATTTCAACTTCTGAGGACAAATGGAACATACCATTAGGGTTTGGTGTAAAAGTTAAAGGACTAGTGGGGGATGTTCTTTTTTCCGGGGGGATCATCAAAATAAGTGGTCCTCCTAATTGTCAATCATTCTAGCAATATGTTTATTTAAGTCGTTCACTTACCGGTGGTGAGTCTGACATAGTGGAAAAATTGCAAATCTTCTTTTGGAAAGTAAGCTTGTATGAGCAATGCAAACAGCAACTTTTAAATAGAGTGTGCACAAATATAAATGGGCTTGTGCATGTTCTCGCAAAGGTTTAATAGGTGTTCCCTCTTGGAAGTGGGTACAGGGTTGTGCATGTGCATTTTTTTTTTAAGTGGATAGGGCTTTTCAAAAATTTGCACAAATCTTTCACTATACCTATGGTCAAGGGAGGAAATTAAGTTCCGTCCAGACATGTCAACCTCCACCGCCATGACCTTCTTCACTGACCGCCCTGTTTGGAGGCCTTGGTTTTTGTGCCAAACCAAAAAATAAAAAAGACTGTAAACATGTTTTGCCCATTTTTAAGAATGATGAGAAACTACAGTGAACAGAAGGAACAATTACATCTCATTTGGTAATTTGTTGCTTTAACACAAATATCAACCTTTTCTTCATCTTCATGTAGAATTTGTTAAAACACTAAGTGGGGGGTGAGTTGCAGCTGGAAATGATTGTGAACCTCTGCTCTGATTCCTAGAATTAAAGAGTCAGACCTGCTTCTGGGCTGTCAGGTATTCTCCTTGTTATGGTGGAACGAAACACTCAGCAGATGATCTGACGTGTTCTCCAGAGGCCATTGATGCTGAAAATAGCTGCTCGGGGGTCCATTGTTTGAAGGAACGCCTTTGTGCTCAGTATTGTTTGCTGATGTGAAGAGAGAATGTTCACCCCATCACCTGACTGACACACACTCGCATGGTGACAAACTGAGAAATGGGAGCACATGTGTTCCAGTAATGTGTTTCTTTCATTTTATTCAAAATCCTGACGTCTAAAACATCTTAATAATAATGCACAGACCAGGTTACTTTCATTGTTCCTATTTCATAAAACTGACGTGAGCTGAAACAACAGTGTTAATAGTTTTTATCTTCCTTTCAGCAGCCTTCTGAAAACCTGCATATTTGCTTTGCCAGTCTCGATAAATCAATTTGAAAATAAAGACATTCTGGTATATCATGTTGCAAGAGAACAATCAGACAGCTCAAGTAGTGCTGAAGATTTTATTTCAAGCATATATTTCTCTATATTATGCAATCTACAGAAACACAGAAATAAACAGATAGAATCCTATTGTAATATAAAGCTACAAAAAAAAAAAAAACAGAATTGTGATTGTATGACTTAGGAGCTTATTACTGTCTTGCAAGAGTCTAAATAAATATTTTTTTAATCCTTGGTTTGACAGTTGACAGAGTTGATCTGGGTCATGGGAAAAACAAAACAGGTTTTAATCAGAGGCAACTGTGTTTTTGCAAGGACTAAACTTAATCCAAACAACAAACTGTATCAATCCAGGAGAAAGACGAGTTGGTCACTGATTTGCATCAGACTTGAAGGATGGTACACCATGTGCTTAAAAGAGATGGTGACAGAAAATTTTTTTTAAAAGTGCCATTACTGCATGCCAAGAACTTGATAAAACATATTTTAGTTCTTATGCTTCACTAATCTGGGATAAACTCCCAGAAAACTGTGAAAGTGCTAAGTTTCCTCAAATCAAGGTTAAAAGCCTGTTTGATCATAGTTTTCTTTGGCTGTTCACGTTAATATGTTCACTGAAACATCATTCATTTAATTGTGCTCCAACATTTCTTTGAGTGACTCTACGAGATCACTTCTATGTGCCTTTCTCTGTTTTTTTGTAATTGCATAACTGACCTTGAACAAAAAGAAATGTCTGACCCTGATTAAAGATAGAAGGAAATCTAGCTTATTTCCTGCTGTCTATGTAATGTAATATCGGTTCTAGGCCATTCAGTGATTTATAGATTAACAAAAGTATATTGAGTCGTATCTTCTGGGATGGATAGGCTTTAGAGTTGGGTCAAAGTGCTTTACTTTCGTAGTTTTAGTAAGAACATGGACAATTAGTGAAATTTTGGAGTAAGAGATACAGTTTGTTCTTTGTTTTTCAAGTTTAGAAATTCAGATCATTTTGCTTAGTATTTGGCAGAATTTTGTTATAAACTGTATTGTTCGGTTCAAACATGTTGTACATCGCTCTAAGAACTTCAAGTAAATCACTTTCTTATATATATACATATCCTCTCTGATCATGATATTCCAACCACACTGTTTAGATTTGCGACATTGACATTGTTCACATTGATCCTGCACCCACTGAGGTTGCATTTGATTTGCGTTGGGCCACCTTACAGAACAAAACAGCTGTATGTATATATATAAATATATGTATATATATATATATATATATATATATATATATATATATATATATATATATATATATATATATATATATATATATATATATATATATGAGTCAAAGCTGTTTAACAGACTTTCTAAACAAGCTCTTGTTTGTTGCTCTGCCTTGCAGGCAGAACGAGGTTCTGTGGAGGGAGGTGGTCTCACTGAGACAGAACCACACCCAGCAACAGAAGGTCATGAACAAGGTGAGCTTATGTCTTCATAGAAATCATTTACAAGGGAGTCAAACAAAAACAGAGAAATTGAATTAATGGTGATGGGAGGAAATTTTACTCCACAGGTTTTAGATCAGCAAATTATTTCAGTTCTGCTTATTCCATTCCCCTAAATTTATGTTCATACATCTTAAATTAATCCAGGTTTTACTTATATTCCAGAATGTAGCCACTCGCATCTAAGCTGAGATTAATGCTTACTTGTAAAAAAATGTTTGAAATTTTTAATCTTTATTTTCCTTCTCATCAATGAATAAAACTGATTTCATTTTTTTTAATAACTCAAATTCTGCACAAACCGAGAGGTTCCATTCTCTTGTATAAAAATTTACTAAAATCATTTTTTTCTTTGTTAAAACCAGCTGCCAAAGTGATTGTATACTTTTGACTCAAGAGGTGTTTTTTTTTTTTGTCTGGCATTAAGAACGATGCTGATTCATGCTGTGCTTTTTCTCTCCTAACCAGCTGATCCATTTCCTGTTCAGCCAGATGCAGTCCAGCACACCCAATGCCGTGGGCCTGAAGAGAAAACTGTGAGCACGCACACACACACATACCCCCACACCCCCAGAGCAACAGTCAACAAAAATGGGACAAACAGGGCAGCTGCCTCAGCTGACAAACCAAACGATCAAACTGAACAGGCGCCATGAATGGAGACAAGTGCTGAATCAGTCAGTCAGGTGCTTCACTCACAGTGAAGGCAGCACACAGTGCATGACCCTGTTGCAGCCAATGTGTTAAAGTGCTGGCTCAGCTCTGAATCTATGAGCGAACAAGGCCAGGATGAGAAAGGCGAGGCGTGCCCTAATACAAAAAAGACTACAAAAAAAACATAGGATTTCCAGGTCTGTGCCACTATTAGTACTGTAGATGCCAATGAAGGTTTTCCTCTTTAATCTTTCTGAAATCCAGGTTATTTGGGTTATTTTCTCATCATCTGGATTATTCATAGAGTATTCTTACAATAATTTTGTGGGCCGCCTACTCCAAAAACCAGAAGTAAAACCTGCAAAAGCACATCACCATATTCTCAGAACTTCCTATGATGTTTAACCCTTTCGTTTGTTGCATTAGTCAATATAAATGTTGTCTCACATCCAGGAGGTCTCAGGTTCCAATCTCTAGAGGGTTCAGGCTGCTTTTGGTAGTTAACTATGTGGAGGATTTTAAAGATCTACATGAATTATACAACTTGAGTTAAAATTCCAAGTTAAATATGTTTTCGGTTTTTGTTATTTTTTAATTCAGTTTTTAACTTGTTGATACATTAAGAAAGAATTCATCTTAAAACACTGGGGGGAATATGCCCAAAAACTTTGACTCCTTATCACATTTGGATTGTAACTGGCATGACAAATGTTTACGTAAATGTACTGTAGATTGAAAATGTCCAAATAACTATTCTCTGGAGAGATGAATTAGATCTCTACCCTCTAAGTCGTCCATCCATATCCCTTTATTTCACAAAGTGTTTGGGTTAGAAAATCTCTTTAAGCCCTTGATTCAAAAAAGCATAGACATTTCATGGTTTTCCTTGAAAAATATATACATTTCTTAAATTGCATTAAAACCTGTTCAAATTTAATAATGACTTATCTTATGATATGAATTTAGAATCCAGTAGCTGCTTTCTTATTAAAACTATTTACTGTAGCTTTTAGTTGGATATGATTAAGATTATTATATTGTGCAAAGAAAAGTATCGCTCCCTCCCTTTTTCTTTTTCCTCATGCTTAACAGTTTTGGATCACCAAACAGATTGTGATATCAGACAAAGATAATTTCAATTAAGACAAAAATCAATTTTCAAATGATGATTTCATTCCTGAAGGGGAAAACTTTACCACAAACAATTATTGGACCCTGAAGCTAATACATGCTTTTAACTCCCTTCACAGCATATTAAAGCTTTTATCATCCATTGCTAAAGTTGTTTTGATAGAGAATTCTGGTAAAATCATTAGATAATATTTTAGCATGGGAGGCCTGTTTGCAGTCATGCAGCAGCCCTCAGCAGTATTTACATATGGACTTTGACTCCTTTTTGTACCACTCAGATGAATATTTGATGCATTTTTGCTTAAAGTCTCAAACTCATGACAAATATTAACAACACCAAGATGTCCAATACTTGAATCAGCAAAGCAGCTCCAGACCATCATACTGCCACCACCCTGCTTCACTAGTGGTATGGGGTTCCCTTTAGTGTACAAGATGAATCTAAATCCCTGAGGATGCAAAAGATGTTTTTTGGTAGATGTGAGGTGGACCTTCCTAACCATTTGTCTTGCTTAGCAGAGGTCTTAGCCTTTCAACCCTCCTATTGTTGCAGCCTTCTGTTCCAACAACCCCCCCACACACACACACACAAAGGCAGTGGGTGGTAACAGGTGGTTTTTGGTTTTGCACGCACCTGCAGCTTGACTTATTGTGAAAGCAAAAAAGTCCCAACTACAGTACCATTACTAAAAATGTCTTGGAACTTAGTAGAAACGAAATTTATTTTTTTAAGCTCCTAAAAAAGTGGTAAAAAAAATAATCATTTTTTAAAACCTCCAGTCCACACCAGACATTTACCACACAATCCCCCAACACATGGTCTGCTCTTAATCACTCAAATTAATGGGAGGTTCTAACAATTAACAACTTACTCTTAACAATTCCAAATCTAAAAAATAAATTACAAATTTTGGTTCTAAATTAACTTCAATATATTTTAGATACCAAAAGACAAAAACTAGATTGGTAGAAATAACAAATTACAAACAATTAGCATAAATGGCTGCAACACCTATAGATAATGTTGTCTTTTTCTTTTCATTGAATCGGAGAACTCTGGCCTTAACTAGGGATTGTGAGGCAATGCAGAGCTTTTTGTTCTGTGACCTTATTCATGACACCCAATGCCTCCCTGCAGTGATGTTAGTGGACCAAAACCTCTTGGAAATGGCTTTAATGTTTTGTAATTTCTCTATTTGTGAATATTAGTTCCAGGACCTTTAGAAAATACTTTTAAAAATGACTGATTAAGAACCATGCTTTATTTTCAATGTTCTCTAAATCCTCTGGAGTTGCTTTTTGCCTTTCAAACTCCTTTATTTTGTCAGACAAGTTATATTATTCTCTACAAATATAGTCTCTGTAGAGGCTTTAAGCCCCTGAGGTGCTGCGCCGCTTGTAGTAGACTTGAAGTGCTGATTGTTACCTTGATTGATGAATTTATGTCTGACTCTCCATTGCCAATTAAACATCTGTTTATTGCTTATGTTTCTTGTAAAAGTCAATCCAAAATCCAACAAGCAAACATCTGAATCTGCATGGCACCGTGTTGCTTCACCACTCAAAAACTTTTTCCCGCTTGCGAGGTGGATAGAAAAGCTTTTGTTGCCCTTAATAAATAAATCATCATAACTGTGTATTGTCTAAGGCTAAATGTTTCCTAATATAATTTGTAGGTCATTTTAGCTTTAAAAAAATAAGTAAAACATGAAATAATTTATCATTTACATAATAATTTTAATTTAATTTTGTAAAATAAAATGATAAACATAAACTAAGTCATATATTGAATTGAACTTGAACTGAGTTTAGCTGAAATGCCAAAACTTTGAGTGTCTGGTGTGAAGCTAAGCATATATTGTCCTGACAGTATTGACAAACACAGAACTTTGACAAAAAATCTGATGGTCTTCTGTTATTGATAGAGTTATGAGTCATTCCTTCCTGTAAAGCATCCTCTGCCAATTATTCAGGCTTTGAGTGCTCCTAAATGAAGTACTTTATTCCCATTAGGCCTCTGATGTTGGATGATGGCTCTCCCAGCCCTTCTCCTCCCAAGTTCAGCCACCATGTAGAGTCAGTACAAGAATCTTACTACATCCACTCGGTGAGTATAGTAAAATATAACAAAGAAAATGACCTAAGTGTAAATAAGCATGAGCAGATTTGTTTGAATATCTATCTGCAGTTATTAATGCTCTTTTGACTTTCTCAATGACATGTCTCTATCATTACTGATCCCCCAAGCTACTGACCTTACATGTTTAGTACAAATGTTTCCAGCAGCCACATCCACTGAAGCTGCAGCTGTCTGGTTATTCAGGCAGGGCGGGTGTTTTATCGCACTCTTATCAGCTAGTCATGCAAAATCAATCCAAACTGTCTTCATTCATAATGTCTGATCCTTATCTGCAGAGAGAGAGAGAAAAAAAAAAACATTTTGATGAGATCTCTTTGGGCAGTCTGCTAACTGAACACTAGAGGGAAGCAGTGTGTTGTCACTGATACTCATTATTGTCAAGTTTCTGACTAAAAAGACAGATGTTCCTGATTCTATCTGAGGAAGGATGGACCATGAAAAGGGAGTTCAGATTTTCTCCTTGGGCAACAACTTCAAACCGGAGTCTGAAATCAAAGTTTTCAGTCAGAAAGTTTCCTTTTCCAAACTCTATAGACCACTTTGCCTTCATTTCTTTCTTCTCCTTTCCCTTCTCAGCCATCTAGCAATGTTGCGTCCTGTTCTACTGATGGACTGACAGGAGGACCAATAATTTCAGATGTTACTGACATCACTCAAACCAGCATGACTTCTCAGATGCAGTCTCCTGACAGCAGGTAAGTCAGAACCTTCAACACCAGTATAATAGAACTTCCTTCTTCTAAGCACTCCAGGATCTCAAAAGGTGGAAGATAGTTAACTTCCTGCCTCCATACACAGGGAGAAATGCATGATGCTTATCAAAGAAGAGCCTGTGAGCCCAGGAGTCCGCAGTGGAGGAAAAGTGGCTGGGGTTGGTGGAGGAGAAGCTTTGGCAATGAGCTCCACCTGTGAGGTCTGCTCCTCTGAGCCTCCTGTCCTCCCTGTCGCCATGGTACAGTCTGTCCTGGAGGGGAGGGGCTCAGCAGCTTCACTTCTAGAGAGGAGAAGCAGGAGACCTACCACTGACAGGTATGTAAACCCTGTTGAACTCACTGAAATGAATTGATTTGTTTGTGTGTTTAATTTCAGTGTCTGTGTGCAGAGCCGAACTTTCTGAGTCAGTGGAGAATGTAGAAATGAGTATGGAGGAGCTGCAGCAGCTGCTGCTCAGGAGCCACCAGCAGAGCGCTGTAGAATCTGGAGCCGGCGCTGCAATGGATGTAAGTAGATATGCTGCTATGAGTTAAGATGACACAGTCCCAAACAATCAATCCTCTCAACCTGGGAGAAAAAAAAAATACAGTTATGGAGTGAGAAACAATCCCTTTCCTGTTCCTGGAACTTGTAGAAGCACATTTAATGGGAATGCCTTTCAGTAGTGTTTGAAACTGAAACTAACAGCATCACTTACTGTCTGATTATTTCAGCTTAGAAATGTCAGACTGCTTGGGAACACTCACAAGGAACTGAAATGTTATCCACAGCTCAGCAAAAAGGTCAATACAAAGAAAAAAAAATGAAAAGAAGAAGTGATATCGGGAAGAGTATCCGGTCCTGCAGCAGCATAACTAAGTGAATTCAACAGCCTGTTAGTCGCACTACTGAGAACAGGAGTACATTAAAAGCGAGACACATACTTAGAAGTGGCCGGAAGGGATGTTTAAGAAAAGTCTCCTACATTTCTGAAATTTAGACTCACATTAGAGCTCTGAACTTTAACTGGACCATTGGTACATTCTGCTGTAGATAAGCTGCTGTGTTTGGGAATCCTGTGCTCTCAAAAAACTCCAACATATGGCCTCAAACTAGTGTTGCACCGATACCGATACCAGTATCGGACGAGGCCCCGATACTGCCCTAAAATGGTGGTATCGTGATCGGCGAGTACCAACAAATAGGGCACCGATACCATTTTGAGAGTCATAAGTTTATCAACTATTGTCACCCACTCCTGGTAGGCAATAAAAAGTTCTACTGGATTCACTTTGTATTTGATTTTTTCCTGCTTCACAAAGGTAGGCAGCAGCTCGACAAAGCCATGATGGTAATTATTTTACATTATTATGGTATCGGTATCGGCCGATACTGCACAGCCAGGTATCGGGTATCGGTATCGGGGCCAAAAAATGGCATTGGCGCAACACTACCTCAAACTGAACTCTAGAAGTATTTTGCATACATTAAAGATCACGTTCGATTCACTTAGTGCAGGGGGCCCAATTCTACTAGACTTAAAAAAAACATCATTCTCCAATGCATCCACAGAACCTGCTGCTAGTTTATTTTGCAGTTTGATTGGTTAGATTGATTGGTTAGGTCGCACTACTTAACAACCTGGAAGTGTGATAAATTAAACTGCTTTATTCACCTGCCCCGCCATCATCTGACATTAATCGACAGAAAAAGAACCCTAGAAAGATATTTGGACACTGCGACTGTGCAACCGAGGCAGAAGCAGACTGACAGTTCTGGACCGTCTGCCTGCTTTGTTCATAACCAGATCAGCTGTACAAAGGTTGAATAATTTTTTAAGAAAAAAAACTTCAAACAGTTTTGAAAAGTTTATGAAACCTTTTTCCCATAATGATGGTCCATAAAAGTTGCTTTTTAAAATAAATTACTGATCCTCATTCTAATTAGCCTTGTGGTAGCATTACTGTGCACTCTATAGAGCAGTTATTGAAAACTGCCTTTGTTAAAGATCAATTGGTTTATACATTTAGCTGATTTTAATGGAATTAAACATCTGAAATGTTACCGTTGTAGTACATTCATATAAAATTGCATACATATTTTACTTAATACAAATATAAATCTAAGTTTCTATTGTTTGTTTGTTTCTGCAGCCTTTCAGTTTAAGCCTGCCTCTGACTGAATGGAACTTCACAGAGATGGAGTCCAACCTCAAATCTGTAAGTCAAAGTGTATTATCTGTGGAGCTGCAGGGTAAAACACAAACATAATTAGTCTGGAGTGAACTGAGAATTAGAAAAATAACGTAAACCAGCTTAAAAGCTACTATTGGCACATTTTGTCCCCTCTTTGAGGATGCAAAAACAAATGCACTAATGAAATAGAAAAACAATATGTCAGCTTTCTACAGCTATAAGAAGGATGATCACTACAACTTCTCCAGCTATATGAAATGAAACTAAAACAGAAAGGAAATTAAAGAGAAATACACGTATGTATTTTTTTCCCCCCACCATAATGTAACTTTGAATGGCAAAGAATATTATTATTACAATTATGTGAATTTAATGCTTGAATTTTCTTCAGATCCCTTTTCAGAACAGCTGCCACAATTCATCAAATATCCTAAAATGAAAAATATCTATATAAAAAGATGTCAACCTTTAATATCTATATAAAAGAGTCAACATCTGAATCATGTCATTGATACAAGAGGATTTTTGTCAAAAATCTATAACATTTGCGGAGGTTTCTTTTCTTTACGACCAGAATGAAGAAAAATCAGTAACTCCTCATTAAGTTAGAAAAGTGGAAACAGACTACTTTCCTACAGCAGTAATGGAAGTTAGAGTAATTTGGGAGTAAGGCAGGGCAGGGCGAAACTCTCAATCCACAGATTTATCAATACTGTGATGGATGGAGAGAGGCAGAACAATCATTAAACTTAATACTTTCTGTGATAAACAAATAAATGTGTCCTACGCTTTTGTAATATTGAAAGCCTCAGTCAAGAAGATGATCATATTGGATAGTATGATCTTTAAATTATCATAAAACAAAATAAACAGATGGCCTTTTAAGACATGTCTTATTTCCAGCCTCAGAGAGACAAGTGCTAAAAGCCTGAGCTCACCAGGTAATCAATAACATCTCTAAGGTCCAATCCTTCTCACCAGATTCCTACTGAGCACAGAGGATGCTGAAGCTCTGAGATCAGGCAATCTTTCATTTGGTCATCAGAGGATTTTTCATAACAAATAGATGGAACAGATGGAATAAAAAAACTACCATGGTACAAAAATCTAATGCTAAAGGACACTCAGTGACTTAATAAACATTAATTATGCTGATGACTGATTGAGGACCACTGATAGCATAGAGAACAACAAGATTCTTCTCTGCTACATTATTTCCAACAGCCTTTTATCCCACATACATGCTAGAAAACCTTTAAAAATGTTTAACACTAAGTTAACTGTGCATGAACCCTTTCAAAATGTTCAGATTGTAGAATAACCTAAAGGAAAGTCGATTCATTCTTTATCCCTGCTTGGTTTTTCTTTGTGGAGATGAAAGTCAGTGGGGGAGAGAACTGAACCCCTTGGTACAGTCAGAACTTACGACACATGACACACTGTTTGTTTTTAGGAAGCACATTAGATTACACTAATTTGTTAAGTCTATAGTATTTTCTGTGTTGAGAAAAAAAGTATTTATCTTTATGAATGTGATGCAATGTGTTTTTTTGACAGTACATGTTCCATAATCAGGAAGCAGAGGCTTTTCCAGCTGCCAGCTGTGAAGATCAGTGACTCTGAGCCATGGAGTGTCATTTTCAACTGATACAGTAGGTAACAAAATATGATCTCATAATTAAACCCTTTATTTAAGGTACAGTGGGGGTCTTTCTTTTTCCGAGTGGATCATCAAAATAAGTCGTCCTCCTAATTGTCAATCATTCTGGTGATATGTTAACGTAAGGCCGTCCTATGTGCTCATCCTCATTTTCACTTACCAGTTGTGAGTCTGACATAGTGGAAAATTTGCAAATCTTCTTTTGGAAAGTAAACTTGTATAGGCAATACACACAGCAACTTTTAAACAGAGTGTGCACGAGGAGAAATGGGCTGTTGCATGCTCTAACACGCCTTTAATAAGCGTTCCCTCTCGGGAGTGGGTACAGGGTTGTGCATGTGCATTTTGAGGGCTGGTCTTTTAAAAAAAATTTGAATATCCTTAAATATAGCTTTAATAAAAGTAAAAAAATCACTTATTTTCACATTAAATCTGCAAAGACTGGTGTAGTTAATTGAATTTCTAATATTGTTTTCATATAGAATAATCAAAACAATTAGTAGTATTAGGCAGTGTGCATTTTTATTCATTCCCCTTTGTTCTCATACCCATTAAATAAAATCCTGTGCAATCAATTGCCCTCAAAATTCATCACTAGGAGTGATGGCCTAGTGGTTAGAGCAGTGTGCTTGTGATCTGAGAAGTTCGATCCGCACAGCCTCCACTCTGGGTCGCTGCGCAAGCCCCTTCCCCCACACTGCTCACCGGGCTCCCCAAGTGTATGGGTCAAATGCAGATGCAAATTTCACCAGTGTGAAATCAATAAAGTTCAGTTTTTTTTTTAAATAGACATTTAATCTGAGTATAAAACAAGGTGTTCTACAAAGGCCCCTGTTGTTTGTTAGACAATATCAGTGAACAAACAAATCCTGAAAGTCCAGGAAAACAGTAGAGAGAAAGTTGGAACTTTTAGAGAGGATTGCTTTGTTCAATCCGCCATCTGAATGTGGAGAAAGGATAAACCACCTCCAAATGTACCCAATGCAGGCTGGGAATGGGAGATATCTTACAAAGAAGCTGCCAAAGACCACCAGTACTTCTGGAGAACAAACTCAGAATCTGCCAACAGAACAGACATTCCATAAAGTTAAATAAATAGATTTAATCTTTCTGGAAGAGTGGCAGGAAGACAAACATTGTTTATTGAAAGCTTTAAGAGTTTATAGCTTATTACAGGGCATGAATGAAGGACTTGAGGCATGAGGAAGATGGTTCCTGGCCAGCTTGGCCCACGGAAGACAGGGGAGTAGGAGTTAAGGTTGCAATAATAAAATTACTAGTTTAGCCTGAGGTTAACTCTCCTGAGCCTAAGGGTAATTCTTCTTGTGCTAAATGCCTGAAGAGACACTCTGACATCCCATCTTGTTTCTCTCCTCAGGCCACAGAAGCTGCTGTTCCACTCATTATTCTACTCCACATGAGTTTGAACTGAAAGCCCTGCCAGGCTATTTCCTACATGCTGCTTTGTTTCCATTCTGTGCACATAAGGACATCTGAAAGAAAGAGGACAATGGGATTTACTAACTACTTCCTGGTTAGCTGGCTGACATGCATTTGATGTCCACATTTGCAGTTAAGGAAACAAAATAATGTTGTCATGATAATGATAACATTATTATAATAACATTATAAATGATTCTCATTTAAAGCCAGATGGATGCAGAATGCTCATTCTTGGCTTCTGCACTTTAGTCTTTCTGCGAATTCTAGCTAGGAAATTTGTTTTTTGTTTTTTTCCCTCCTATATATAATTTATTTGCAAAAGTGTTTTAAATAATTTAGCACAAGAAAGGCAATCATGTGGGTTAATGTGGCGCATTTGAAAAGTAAGTGTTCTTAGTCTGTGTAAAAGTTCCTAAACTCTTACTGAAAAATCACTGTAAGTGCTACAATAGAGGAGAGGTGTTTTAGCAGTTTTATAGCCTAGAATTCAAATGTAAACCAAACTTTAACCGTTCAAGAATGAATGGGTTACAGGTCCAGGAAAGAAACCAGTCACCCATCTCTGTTGGCAACAGCCTTTAGCTCAATCTGTGGGTTCCCAGGCCAAAACAGTAAGTCTTGGTTTTTCCCACCCTCTCCTGCTAATGGGGCTTGCCCAAAAACTGGTACCCAGGAGGAATCTTGTA
Source organism: Cyprinodon tularosa (assembly GCF_016077235.1). Lineage (NCBI taxonomy): Eukaryota > Metazoa > Chordata > Actinopteri > Cyprinodontiformes > Cyprinodontidae > Cyprinodon > Cyprinodon tularosa. The sequence goes on along the minus strand of NW_024039044.1, from coordinate 705,870 downwards.
GAACGGGCATATGCCCTGTCCACCTCAACTGCCTTCTTTCATTGCAGAGAAGCAGTGGCTCTACAGGGCAAAGCCCCTCACCCTTTCAATTTTAATCCAGTTTATTTATATAGTGCCAATTCACAACACATGTCAACTCAAGACACTTTTCAGAGACAGTTCAATCAGATTATACAGTCAGACTATGAGACTCTGGGGAAAACCAGCCCATTGATGAGACTTTGATTTTGTAGGATTAGTTTCTCCTGGATGAGAATGTGCTGACATGTAATGACTGTACAGCAGGGGTCTCCTTGCAGGTTTTAGTGGCATCCCTGCTCCAACACAGCAGACCCAAGTAAACGGCTCTCTACGAGGCCTTTGCCAAACTTGATGGCATAGTGAAGAGATAATTCAGTCATTTTGACAAAGATTAAATTATGCATCTAAAAACTGCAGGACAGTAGATCTTGAGGACTAGGGCTGGAGACCCCTGCTCTACAGCAAGTTCTCACTGTGAGAATGCATTTAGCAACAGTGGAGAAGGAAAGCTCCCTTAGACCAGCAGAACCAGGCCCAATGTGAGGCTAAGGCTGACAGGGGATTCGATGAGAGAGAAGCAGACATACAAAATGAACATTTAAACACAGATCTATATATGCTTTCTCTGTTAAAATATGTAGCAGTAAATAAGCTCTATAGGTGGCGCTATTGAGGAAAGAAACAGTTACGCAGACAAGCACTGAGCCAGTTTTCATGTCTAAGGGATGAAAGAGAGACTTACTTTTATTCACAGTAAAAGCTGAGCCCCTAGCTATATCTAGGAGAGAAACCGGACTAGGCACTGAAAAAGAGGCCCACTCTATCATCTATAATCTAAGATGTTGATGGCAGCAGCCCAGATGATAGATCTCTCCAGGATAGCATCACAGCTGAAGAGGAACAGGCAAGATGAAGCTACTATGATCAGAAAAAGCAGAGAGATTAAAGTTTGGGGTTGAACTTCCTTTTTGTCATGATCAATATCTCTTGACCATAAGTGTGGTGTGGAACAGAGACAGACCACCGAGTAGAGAGTGTGTTTTTTTTTTGTCTCAGCTCTTTTCTTCGAACCAAAGCAGTGGCCACTTTATTACATAGGAAGCACAATATGTATCCATTTTTCTACCATTTCTCTTCAACTCCATCCTAACATCACTTGATCCAGAAGCCTTTCTTAAGCAAGCAGGAAAATGTGGATGGATGGAGTTTAACCTACCAACTTGACATGTCCTTGCACTGATTGGCCAAATGTTATAGTTTCTATTTTTATTTGTGAAATAATCCAAAAATACTTCTTATTTGAAAGAAGCCTAACCAGTTCTTCATTCTGCACCATCTACATCTCAGAGGTTTGACATTGGGCCATGTTTTTTTTTTTTTGGTTGTAGAAGAGTGACACTCTGTAAAGCTCACAGAGGCTGCATATGGATACATATTTAGTTGATATGTTTGTGAGAGCACATATAGAGCTTAATCAAACAATTCCTATTTTTTTTCCCTCTGAAAACAATTCAGTACATCTGAAAATGGAGCTGGAGTTTTTATTACCACATGTGTGATGGTATTGTTTCTTACAACTTAATCTGTAACAGAACTTTTGCAAACCTTAAAAACTGTAAAATAACATTAAGAACATTTACTACCTTTTTTTTTTCCATTTTTGTGTAAACTTATTTTGTGCTCAGCATTGGTTGCAGGCAACAATTATTTGTGAAAATGTGATTAGGAGAAAGTAGCTGCAGATAAGTTGAATTGTGCAATATTGTACAGAACTGTGAGAATACTGCAATGCACAGATGACCATTGGAATGTAGGACATGAACATTTTGCAGTTTGAGTTGTGGAGTAGAGCGGACTACAATGAGATGCACAGCTGAAGGAGAAAGTTAGCCTGAGAGTCTAAAATTGCTGCCATTCATGCTGAGCTGCACTGAAGCTTTCAGCACTTATTACAGTACAATGAAGTGACATAAGCAGTAGGAAGCCAGCAGCTTGTGGTCAAGCTGCTGGCTTCCTACTGGGTGCCTTTTGCAGTGGCAGTACCGTAACCTTTTCACCCGCAAACATGGTTTCAAAAAAAGCACACATTAGCTTTAGCTTTGCGTTGCTTTTTTTCATCAAATTTCTACTGTTGCACAAACATTTTTTTCTCAAACAGACTGAAACTCCAGTAGAACATGTTCCCACAATTAACGCAATGTCTCACTTTTAGGGAAATGCAAAGTGCGTTAGTTCAGAAGTCTCAGAGACAAAAAAGAGGTTTTTCTAATATGCCTAAATATTTTCTTGAATAGACTAAAATAGTTTTTTGTGACCTCCAGGTTAATGTTTAATTGGTTGAGCTTTATTCTCTGTACATGAAAGAAAAGTGACCTTTGGTGTAAAATAAGTGAAATTGCACTAAAAAAAATCTAGTTGTAAGATATCCTTAGGCTAAGCAGTTGTTTTTGTTCCTCATCATATGAGTGTAAATGGCTTTTTCAAGGGGTGATGAATTGCACATTCAGTTGCTGTTGTGTTCCTAATTTATTCTGTTTTAAATTTTAATCATTTGCACTGGCAGGGAATAGATGTGTGTTAAAATGGCATTTATGCTCGTTGGGATTGCAGATGGATAAGGAAGTATTTTTGTTCAGTGGCTGAAAAGACATCTGCTGTTAACAAAGCCTGGCATCCCAAAAGCACCTCTGCACTGTGAACGTTCATGAATAAATCTACATACAAATTCACAGCACTTGCTCTGCTAGCAAAAGATAATAGAAAGCAAGTACACACTGTCTCTAAAGGACAGGGATAATCTCAGTACTTAGGTGCTTTTGAAAGTGGGCCACAAGTCGCTCAAAATATGATGCATTTAGTGGGATTTTTTTTCTTGTTTTTGCAAAGACTAAAGCGTATTGTTACAGTTACTGAACTTGTATTCCACCTGTGTATAAAAAAATGTATTTGGTCAACCTAAATAAAAAAGTTATAAAAAAACAACATGCTTAATTACTTTCTTGTAATGATAGTTACATATCTAAGAATTTGTACTAACGTATTGTGTATGTCTGCAACAATTTACACAAACACTAAAGCATTTCTGATAATATGACTAAATCTAACCAACACTGTTCAAATTACATTGTTTTAACACATTTTACAATTGAGATGGTTTGTGCTCTATGTCTCCATAATTATATAAATTTTCTTATTTAAAGATAACTATAAATATAAGAAGGGAATATCAAAATAAATATAAGTATGAGGACTAGAATTTGTCCAATACTTCAATAGTTTGGCCTGTTGATAAATCGGATGATATTTGCCTGTCTTTCCAGAATTGGCGTTTCGACTGATAGTGTTAGGAATCCAGTTTGTGTGGCCTGTTTGTGTGTTTCCTTTTTCCACCACCAGGAGGTGCCCTGTCTTCGCTGTCCCTCCCTGCACACCTGCGGCTCATTGGACCATTAGCTGAAGGAGTATTTGAGCAGTGGGCTGTCACTACCTCGGCCCCAGAGTGTTTGCCAGTTTTGGGTACCCTAGCCAAGCTGAGATTAGCTGAATCTAACCTAGCTTTGTTTTTCTGAGTCTAACAAGTGTTTTGTCTTTGCTCTCCGGCAGAAAGCTTTCCTGTTTAACTGGATACCTGGACCTTCTCCCCCCCGGAAGGATATACCGAGTTCACACTGAGTAGGGGAAAATCTCCACATGTTCTATTGAAGTTCCCATCGGAAATCCGAGTGACAGTCCACTCCATTACTCCTCCGGGTCCCACGCTTGTCTACCTGTCCGCCCTCCAATGTGTGCACTATTTTCTGGATTCCCCATACAGACTGGATTCAAGGACTAACAAGGCCCCCTCAAATGTGAGTCCCTTTCCTGCATTATCTAAAGCATCCAAGATTCCCACGGTCCCTTATCTGACCTCTGAACTTCCCTTCTCACTTCCAGTTCCGGTTCACCTGCTCTCTCAGTACCAGACCCCACTCCTATTACTTCCTCAATAAACCTGTTAAACCTTTCCCATGCTCTCTGTGTGCTTTCTCTGCATGTGGGTAAGATTCGTAAAACCGATCATGACAGATGACAGTGTAAGTAGGCAATTTTTAAACATACTTTTGTCATGATTCTGCTCTTTGTGGACTTTTTGGTTCTGTTTGTTTTGTGTTCGATTGCACTTTGGTTTGTGTCATTCTTGTCATGATGGGTATAAGTTGCTAGCCCATATGCAGAACACACTCAGGAGGCAGGCAAAAAGTTCAAAGGTTTATTTATAATAAGGAACAAAGCAGATCAGGATGTCATCAGGTCCAGGGCTGGTCTCGGCTGGGTTGCTGACCCGGAGCTGAGCAGAGCAGCAGAGGGGATAAATCCTAGGAGGATTCTGAGGCTGGCGGCAGACTGAGGGATTGGTGGAGGCTTGGTTTGGCTGGGGCTAGTTGATCTTCAGGTCTAGGGTTCAGAGGCAGACGGCTGGCTGAGGGCTGAGGTTTGTGCTGAGCAGGCAGAAGGAGGGAACCAGGAGGGTTCAGAGGCAGATGGCAGGCTAAGGGCTGAAGCTTGGTTCTCCAGGGTTCTGCTGAGATCAGGCAGACCGATCTTCAACAGAGAAACTCTTCTGGAGGGTTTTGGTTGCAGGCAGGTTCGACCTGAGAAGCAGAGAAAACAAAAGGTTCAGGTTCAGGTTTAGCAGTCTTGAAGACTAGACAGGCAGGTTGGCTCAGGGTTTGCTGTACCATGATTGACTAACACTCTGGCACCGGAGTGTGGTACTCAGCCCACTTAAATACTGGTCTCCTGATGAGCAGATGAAGAACAGCTTGTGAAGTCAGCTCCAGCCTCAGGAGATCCAGTACGCCCTCTGGTGGAGAAAGGTAGACAGAAAAACCCCAGATCCCAACAGTAACAGAAAATCCCCAGGAAGGGATCCTCGGCGCCCTCTGGTGGGCAAGCCTCAGGATCCCAACAATTCTTTCTTTCTTGGTAGTTGGTTTCTTTTCCAATTTGTGCCATTGTACTTGTTTTCTAATTATATTTAAGCAATGTCGTGTTTTTTGTGTTGCTCTCCGTTGGCCCCTTGTGCCAGCCTCCTTTCCCGTAGCTTATAGTTGCTCATATCCACACCTGCTCCCTGTCAGCTGATTAGCCCAGTCTTTGTTCTGTATCGCATATATGCACCTCCTGTGCAGTTCCTCAGTGCTGATTTATTGTTTATGGTCTTTATTGCTTTGATGTGTGTTTCTCCCTGGCGTCTACTGATTTTTGATATCTTGTTTATTGTTCCTGGATTTGTCTTTCTGTTGCCATCTATAGCTCATTAAATCTGCAAGAACTCATCTCTGCCTCCTCATCTCTGCATTTGGCTCCTAAACTAACTTCCACCAAACCTGACAGCTTTGGCAGCACCACACAGAAACTTGCATAATATAAAAGAAATACAAGACTCAGATATAATTGAAAAAAAGTAATTGCAGCTACATTAAGGGCCTTATCTTTAAACTTTCCAAATTACTTTGCAAAAAGAAAAGAAAAAGAAGAAAACTGCATGTGCATTTAGTGTTTGTAAATATTGTATATTTTAAACTCTAAATATTAGTCCTAACACCTAACCCTCAAACAGCATTTGAATCCACAAGGACCAGGCATTGGTCCCTACGAGGAGCAGTTAATCACAACGATGGGCTATGATTCATGGAAAATGGTCTGCTCAATGTATGAAATACAAGAACATACACTCACACACACAAATTATCCTTGTGGGGACTTTCTATTGCCTTCCATTCATTTCCGATTCATTTCTATTGCTTAACCCAAACCCTTACCCTAACCATTACCAACACATACATAACCCTAACTTAAAGTTCACACCTTAGTCCTAAACCTAACCTCCATCCTAAGAGAATCACTTTTTCTAAATAAACATGCCAAAAATCTTAATTTTGGTCATGATGTTTCTCATTTTGGTTTAATTTTATTAACATTTTCTGGTTCTAACCGTATTAATTTATCCTGTGTAGACATCTGTTTTTCCCATTAGTGTGCCACTCTTATTATTTCTAATGGTCCAAATATAATTACTTGCACACATAGTTTCTGTCATTGAACCTTGGCCTCCTTTTGGCCATAATGACAGCTGACATTTTCCCCTCCAGTTTGAACCTGTCTTTCACCAGTGCCAATAGACATAACTGAACATGCATCCGCATCAGGTTAGATAAATAGTATTATGGGTGGTATGTAAACAGATTAGCATATTTCTTCATTAGCGTTTTGCATATTCTAATAATCAGCATATCTTGTGGGCATTTTTAAAGGTCAAGCTCAGTGAAACATCTATGCCTGCTGTTTTACTTGCCTTTGACATGCTACTCAATTTGCACCTGGTTTGTAGATCCTCCTTGCACATGCAAACCTTTTGAAGAGCAGGTCCTTAATTCCTCCACCACCATATTAAAGGGGTCATAGAATGCAAAAAAAGTTTACCTTGTCATAGATGAATAACGACAGTTCAGTGGGTGTAATGGAGAGAAGTTCAAACCCCATCAACACCTCCTTTCTCTGAAAATCTCACAATTTGAAACTTCCACCATAAAACGGGTCAATTTAAACAAAGAACTAAATTGACATCAATTTGGGGATGTTGCCTTATTTGGTTCTGGCCTGTACTTTTATCATGCCCTGATATTGACATACAGTAAATGCAGTGTTCCAGGCTGCACGGAGAAAGGATCTGAAATCTCGACAGGCATGGATTATTTTTGTGTATCAGAAGATGCCTGCAAAGTTTGATGCTCAGCTGTTCTTTTGCTCTAAGCACTTTACCGAAGACAGCTTTTAAAAATTTTGGACAGTTCAAAGCAGGATTTGCTAAACTTCTTTTACTGACCGTAAGGCCATCACATGCGCAAGTAGGATTCTGTCGCTAAGCTGTTGATAGCAAAGCTAGCATATCTATGGTGACCAGGATTGGGTTTCTGAAAAGACTGGGCAGCTGACTGACCGGACCGGGCATTCGAACCGTGGGCCGTGAGCTCCGGGGCTGGTCTGGGAATCCCGGTGGCCTTTGACCCCATGTGTAGACAGTATGTGTGGTGACACATACTGTGTGGTGACAGTATGCTTCGATAAGGCAGGTGGGGGGAAGCAGCGCCACTGGGTTGGGATCGGTCGCTCCATCCCCTTCGGCCTTCACTCCACCAAACCAAAACCGTAACATCATCCTTCCCCCTCCTTTCATCTGATGCTTAATAAATGCTCTGCTTGGGTGAACTAGGTAGAATAGATAGTCGTGTTGGTGTTTTATGTGAAATAAGCTTGCTGATTCAACTGCTGATGGTTTTAAGATTTTAACTGAATGCTACTGCTCACTACATAGACTGAACGAGTCATGTGTTGCTTTGTTTCAGTTGGACCCAACCAGAACCAGAACCCCTGGGGCCAGCTAAGCTAACTGGTCTTTCAGCCTCATTATAGTTTAATGCATTCCTGAGTCATTAATCATTTTTCACTGAATGAAATTTCACTGTTTTGACTGCAGTTGACATCTCTGCATCAGGGTTTATTCACATTTTATCTGCTGCTATTATAAAGGACCCTTTCTGATGCATTAAGCCTTAAACTTCGAACATCCCTCAAACTTTGAACAGACTCTTAAATCCCTCTACCCCTTTTATTTCTTTAATTTTGCTTATTTTCAGTAGTGTTTAGTGTTTGCTTAGTTATTATGTATAATACTGTGTGATTGTAGCTAATAAAGGTACCAATGTATTTTAACCTGTGGTTTTTTGTGTTCATAATACACAGTGAATGATTTCTCACTCAGACAGAATTCACTCTTTCAGTAGCATCCGAAAGAGCAGAGACACATTTATTTGGTTGGTGATTAAAAAGGTTGCTAAGAGCCATAGCCTAAATGACTAAATTGGTGAAAGACAACTGGATTTTTAACAGCCGGATTTAGGAGTCCAACCTTTTAAGTAAGGGACTAAAACCCTGATCAGTAAGCAAACTACAGTTATTATCATGTAACTGATAGTAAATAACTAGTTCTACCCTTGATTTGAATTACCTATTAATTAACTATAACTTCCAGTTCTAGTTATTTAATATTCATAATCTTCGGGTTACATTCACAACAATAGAATGACAGTTGATCCTTAAAGAATGTGACTAATCAGAGCGAGAAATGAAACAAAAATGACAAAAACTGAAAATGATGCAGCATTCAGGGGACTGTATTCTGTTTTGTGTCTGAACACCATATTTGATGCAGATAGTCCGATGTCAGAGCTTCCATTTCTGAGAACAGTTGAGTCAACACAGAACACGTTTTATTGTTGAGTTGTGCAGCGGTTGTTTAAAACGTTGTGGCAGTCAATGGAACACATTGAGTCTCACTTTTAATACAAACAACAATGAGTCAGTGTTTTACTCATAAGGGTTTAGATGAATTACACCAATGATGCTGTGAAAATGTGGTTCTAAAGATTTTATCTCTCATGCAACTCCTACTCCATAAATACTTATAGTTATTTTCTGCAACAAATCAAAATATATTGGCCCTATCAAGCCAATTTAGGCTAATGCCAATCATTTGCCAGTTAGAAGAAATTAACATACCAACATAAAATCATCCTGAGGCTGCAGTCAAACACTCTTACTCATTTGGGGCAGATACTAAAGAAAACAAAGCATCTTACCAAAGACTCTAATTATCATGAGTAAAATCATCCAGCATAAAAGCTCATAAAGAATAGTTCCGGATCTGCAGTTATCGTATGCTGATTTGATTAAAGTAATCAACCTGAGAACACCAGGGACTAGACTTTAACAGCATGTCCCCTTATTTCCCTTTTGTTGTTTGTGCAGCTTCTGGTTAGATGGATTAAGTTATTGTAGTTGCAATTTGAGCCCCTGAGTGAGTCTGTATTCTTAAGTTACATGAAAAAACGCACACATTAGTTGTAGTCCTCCAAACCTGACAATATGTGTCAATTTGGATCATTTCTTAAACAATATCCTTTTCTCTCCCAGTGTACCGGTATATGAGATCATGCAAAGCAGGGAATCAGGCCAAGTTTGCTACTGTCAGCCAATGCAATTGAAAGGGGATTGTTTAACACTTGATGCGTACTTCCATGTCAAAGACTATGATTCAGTTATGTGTTGTATCTATTCAGATATTTATCAAATCATAATTTAAATAAAAAACTAGATTAAATATTAATTTTAGTGGTTTTTAAAACATTTTTACAAAACACAACACTTTTTCTAGAAGACATTTATTACAGTACTCAGATATTTCCATACCAGGGTAGTATGTGGTAATGGTTGGAATTGTACACCTGTACTTTAACATTTGGAATTCTGTTAGTTTTTTTCTGTAGTATTGATCATAACCCACAGGCAACTCAAACTGAGACTGATGTGTGCCATTGAGTCCTTAATAGATTTGTCTTTGCAGAAAATAAATGAAAGTAGTGGGATCATTTGAAAGGCAAAGGGCATATATCCTTCAAAGTCTGGCAGCTATATGGAGGCCAAAATGCTTAAATACGTATTTATAGATTTATGGTACATCATCTGAGCTGTCTGGTTCTTTTTTCATCATGTTTGAGTTGCACTCATCCCCAGTTATCATGTTCCAGATATTCCATTTGTGAATCATCCTAATAACATTTCCTGCCTTTTAAGGAGCCATCAACCTGAGAGAGTTGTTGGGCATAAAGTCAATCTCATCCAAAGTGATGTCAGAGAAAATGTTTTTTTCACTTGGAAATTTAATATTCTCCTTACCAGTATTCTTCTCAAATAAATAAAGTTTCCTGCATTAAGCATATACATTAATATTTAATTTTGTAATTGTTGCTTTCTATCATTAATACAGTATTCTTCCTCCACATGTTCTTCGAACTCTTTCTATTATCTCTCGTCAACCTCCCAAACCCCCCTTACTCCTCTTCCTCCACACTGCTGTATTATTTAAGGGGAGTCCTATTTGGAATCGTTGGAGTTGTCACTGAGTACCACTTTTTTCACCAAGCTGCTTGAAGCAATGCTTTCAAATTTAATTCCTTTGTACACATGAACCAGAAATGATATACATGACATTATACAATACATTAGTATCTCATCTTACTGTATCAGGGCTTTGCATTGAAAGTACTAAATCAAAGAAATATGTACTTACAAGTAGTGTCTTATACTAGAGGCACAAACATCTATAGCTTCTAAAAACCTTTGACCCCTCTCTTTGGTTGTTATTTTCACCATGGCATCTTGGCATCCTTAGCAAAAAAAAAAAAAAAACTAATAATTTTCTTTACTGGATCAATCATAATCTGGAGAAACCCAGGCTGAAAAATAGTCTTTCCTTAGCTCTCTGCTGTGCAGATATTTTCACATCTAAAGTAAACATATTCCAGGGGTCCATTTCATAAAGCAGCTTTATCGAAAACTCTTAAGTTGTCTAAACCTGAAAACAGGTCAACTCCGACTTTTCCATTTCACAAAGAGAGTTTACTCAACCTCTGTTTCAGTCGCCGTAGTAACATTCTCCCCAGAGCTAACCTAGTCCGTAGCAGATTTTCTTCAGTAAACCTGTCTCCACTCTCCTTACAGCCAATCACGTGGTTTTATTTCCCGATTTAGTACGATTTTTTTAGTTGTTTTTGTGCATAAAATAATATATATATTTAAAAACAGACATCACATGTTCGTCTTGTTTAAAGAATGATCAGCACTTTTTCATAGAGAATTACAAGTTGAACAACAGAGAGGAGCGCTTTTAATAAATGTAAAAACAGCCTGTGCATTTGAATCTGAATTTTTTGAATCAACTTCGTGAAATGGACCCCAGAACATTGCAAATTTTTAATGCTCTTTTGTACTATATACTCTCTTATATTGTCTGTTGTATTTTTAACTTCAATGGCATCTTGCTTTAACTCAACCCCAATACACTATATAAGCTAACAGAACCAGAATTTCCCTGAAGGAGAAATCCCAAGGGACAAATAAAGTGTTTAAGTCTAAAATCAGTCCACTGAGGTACAATGACCTGCATATTGAACCAGTCATGGTTTATATGTATGGTAGATCCTTTGTTTTATCCTTTGCAGGAGTGCAAAGGATAAAACAAGCGGTACCAAAGTCAAGCGGTCATCATTGAGAGCAGGGTCCTTCCTGGCATATTAAGAGAAACCATTTAATCTAACAGCTATGTAATCTGACTATGGGGTTGGGGTATATGGAGAGAACCCACTGATGCAGAAAGATACATTTCAGGCATTTCTGTGCTAACAACTAACAACTATCTGATTTGAAAACTCTGAATAAATTCTCTCTTATTTCTACACCTTGTTGGGAAAGTTAACCAGAAGATTATGAATATATTAAATAACTAGAACTGAAAGTGATTGTTAATTAATAGGTAACTACTAATAATTACCTATTAATTACTTATTACTTATTAATAGGTAAAACTAATTAATTAATTAATATCAGTTAAGTGAGTATGACTCTAATTTGCCTAATGACCAGGATTTTAGCCTTTTACTTAAAAGGTACGACTCCTGAACCCAACTGTTAAAAATTCAGTCTTTTAACAATTTAGTAATTTATTGAATGAACACAAAAGTCCACGGGTTAAAATACAATGGTACCTTTATTGGCTACAGTCACATAGTATTATACCTTATAACTAAGCAAAAACTAAACACTACTTAAAATAAGCAAAATTAAAGAAATAAAAGGGAAGGAGGGATTTAAGAGTCCGTTCAAAGTCTGATTTTTGAAGTTTAAGGCTTAATGCATTTGAAAGAGTCCTTTATAATAAAACAGTGAAGTTTCATTCAGTTTATGGTGAAAAATGTATAATGACTCCGGAATGCATTAAACTATAATGAGGCTGAAAGTCCTGTTAGCTTAGCTGGCCACAGGGGTTCTGGTTCTGGTTGGGTCCAACTGAAACAAAGAGAGGGTTATCTCACGATGTAGCAGTTAGCTTCAGCAACATGTAACTTGTTCAGTCTATGTAGTGAGCGTTAGCCTGAAAGCTAATGCTCACTACATAGACTGAGGGGACTGAACAAGTGAGCATTAGCATTCTGTAAAAATCTTAAACCATCAGCAGTTGAATCAGGAAGCTTATTTCATATAAAACACCAACACGACTATCTATTCTACCTAGTTCACCCAAGCAGAGCATTTATTAAGCATCAGATGAAAGGAGGGGGAAGGATGATGTTACAGTTTTGGTTTGGTGGAGTGAAGGCCTGCAGCTGGGTCTACTGTTCTGCAGATCCTGTCTTCAGTCCAGCCTGTTCCTCCAACAACAGCTCCAGGAGATTTGGATCAATCCGATGCAATAACAAGAGGTAATTTGCAAGGGGGTTAATTCTATAACTCACGGTATCACGGTACGCCTCCCGTTTTAGCTATGGTGGTGAGCTTGTAGCCGCAGCCTCCAGCAGCTCCTCGGTGTGGCTTCTTCGGCAAACAGCGGTGGGGGGCCCTGTTGTTTTGCGGTTAGCAGAGCTGGATCAGCTCTTCTCTGGCTCTGCTGCAGCAAGCTTCAGGGAGCACTGCGTTCAACAACCTAATATTCTCTGACTCACTGTGTGTAAGCAGCATTGCATGTTTGAACTTAGGTTTGAGTTTAGCTACACCTTAAAAAACCTCTGATTACCTAGCGGTCAATTCCCCTTTTCAGCACTGTTTCTCATTACAGTATGTAAATCCTACCTCCCCTCCCTCTGGTAACTCCCTTTACAGGTCTGAAGCACTTGAGTTCTTTTTAGAGCAAGTTTTCAGCTCTTTGCATAATTTTCTCTCTGTAATAGAAGCATTTTGTTTTTGCTTGCAGCTTTTTTTATTTGCATGTGTTTTGTTTGTTGTGGGTTTTTGCTTCTATTTTTAGTGATTGTAGCGTTTATTGTTGGCAGCCTTTTTCTGCTGTATTTTTTTTTTGTGTGTTTGTGTTTTCTGGTGTTGCATCCAGGAGTAGATGTGTTTGCAGCTCCTTTCACTGTTTGCTGCAAGTTTTCACCCATTTTTCAGCTCATTTCTTTTTTGTTTGCAGCCTTTTGTCTCTTGCATTTGTGTTTGCATGTTTTGGAGTTTGCAGCTCATTTTGTCATTTACAGAGCATTTGCCCGGGTCAGCCACCATAGGAAACAGCTTCTGAGATTGTAACTGAGACAACAGCTTTCTATTTTTTCAGAAGTTCAGCTGAAAGGAGGTTTTGGGAGATTAAAGCTACACAATCATTTTGCCACTGATACAGAGCTTTCTCCCCACTGGCTGCAGGTAGGTGTGAGTTAATCTAATCTAGCAAACTGTGCCTAAAGCATGGATGTTATAAAAGTGACAAATATCATTATAGCCTTCATTATACATGGAAATTTTGTCACCCAACAACGTTGGAAAAAGATCAGAGTTAGGTTGTTGGAAAGGTATGACTCTCTAGTTTCCAAGGATACCATTCACAAGGGGCGGAGTAAGAACATATCTCTGTTCTGAGGCTGTTTCGCAATTCACAAGAACGCGAGTACGGACGCCTGTCCTCGCCAAGTATGTTCCTGACAAGAACAGGACAGTATTGGCTTGGGGAGAACGGGAGCACGGAGCATGAATATTGGTCAGTTGGAACAGAAGTGTACTTGTGACGTCACTTGTGACGTCACCACACGCTGTTATTAATAGTCTCTAGATAATAATTCTTACTTTTTTCATTTAGTGGAAGAATAACAATGATTAAGTCAGTCAGATAAACACAAATCAAAGTAACATTTTGCCAAGTGAGACAAAAAATTGCTATCAGAGCCAGCGGTACTTCACCAGTGACGTGCGGTCAGGGGAGGCAGGTGAGGCAGTGCCTCACCAGCCATCATGGAAAGAAAGAAAATATATAATCATAAAGTAATTTAAATTGTTATATTCATCCGGTGGTTTGTACTAAAAAATATTAATTTTTCATGTAGCTTCACCAATTTCGATTTTTATTTGTTCAAAATCGCTGAATTTTCTTATTTTCCCATTCAAATGCTTGGAAGCGATGCCGGTGAGGCAGCAGCGAGCTCTGCCTCACCTTGGATTGCGCAACCCCTGGCTCTGCGCTGGCTGCAAAGCGGAGAGAGCATGTTGCTGTACGGCGTCAATAAAATGGTTTAAACAAATGTAATATGTGAACTTATTTCTAATAATTTGGCTTATGTATATAATGTACAGAGCTTTTTGTCACCAACTGTGTTTGTGTAACGTGTTTCGTGTAATGAGCGATTATAAACGGCAGAGAACAAGTTCGAGGTGAGGCAGGCAGTTCTCTTGCCTCATGGCAGGGGGTGCTCAAGAGACTGAAAACATAAGGCAGGAACAGGACGGATCAAGGAAGGCTTTCTTCCCTGGCAGTGATCTCCATTGAGACAGAGAGACTTTTAAAACTGAAGGAAGATAAGGAGGACTTCTATTCATTTATAAGTAAAGGTAAGACAGTAATAACATTTATTTTGTTTTGTTTTTTAAGGAAATGTGTGTTTTGTGAGCTACAGTTTGTATGTGTAAGGATGCAGAAGTGAAACATAACCTGTAAACTGCTGTCAATCTATGCATCTATTTGCAAATCTGATTCTGATGACGTCAGTGCCTCACCAGCTATGAACCTCACCGCACGTCACTGTACTTCACACACGGCTATACAGAGAGAGAGCTGCTGTATATGGTCTAAGGTTAGTGTCACTAACCGATCCGCCCCGGAAGCACGATCCGTAGCCTACCATCAGCTCATTTGCGCATCCAGATATACATCCAAGTCACCCTCGATCTCATTTTGCAAAAAATGCCTAAATTACATTTTTCCCTCCCCAAAAATAGCACACGTATTAAAGTATAATGTATTAAAGGTTAATAATGTATTTCCTGAGAAAATAAATGCCGTAAAATCCTTTCTGTTCTATCACTTGTCTGAGCCCGATCTGCACCGGAAATGGGATCCTACACTACTTTCGGGGTGCTAACTTTTTCAGCTTTGGATTTAAACATAAATCTAGTCTTTTTGAGTTTTATGTTTTCCTTTTGTGTTAACATTATGGTGTATAGTAATCCAAAGAAAGAAACAACTAAAATGCAGATAAGGTTTAATCATATTTTGTCAGACTAGTCTGAGCATGTCCGATGATGACCTCATAGAAGCAGTTAAACGGAGAAAATGTAAAAAGCATACAAAATGTCTCAGAAAAAGTCATAAACCATTTTTTAAAGATGTGTATTAGAATTCCTTAGTGAGTTAAGGACAGATATAAGTAATTCTAGTACCATAATTACATTTTTATTGAAACCCGGATGTATATCAATTATGCACTAAATTAGTAAATAGGCCATATAGCTGTATAATGTTCTCATACTTGTAGAGAACAACAGCAACAGAAAAGTGACGTTTTAACTTTATACTCTGAGCTCTGTGAGAGCTCCACTGGAAGCTGCTGCTGCCGCGGTCCATGCTGGGACAGCTGTCAAACTCGGTAAAGAGGGAGGGGCGAGAAAAATATCCAGCGACTTTTTCCATTCTCGGTCTTGTGTTCCTGTGAATTGGAACAGTACTAGGGCTGAGGCTGATGACATTTCACGAGCACATGAGAACGCACAAGCACACATATGGAGAAACGGACAGAAGCTTTTTTCCATTAGACTTTACCTTTTTGATAAACTACATCTTCCTTTTTGAAAAAATACTTTAAAACCTGTAGTATTTGTAAAAACTGAATAAATAAAGAAAATATCATTGACTTTATTTAAAAACATTAAAGTGACCTCAAAGGATATCTGCAAAACAAATAATAGTCTCTAGATGTCCATGAGGTTTGTTATAAAAAAAAATTTGTCTTTGACCTACTTTTATTTTTTTTAATCATTGTGGCCTGCACTTTTGTTGCTTACCTTTTTTTGTGTTATCATAATTCACAACTTTTCCCCATGTTAAAATAAACAAAGTATATTGTTAAAGGGCTAAGAAATACATTGCTAACCCTCAAAGGCCTTTGCTAAAGGCAGTAAAACTGCCAGGGTTTGAGTTTAAATATCACTATCTTTGCAGGTAAAACTTTCACTAGTGTTTGAGCAAAAAATGATCTAAGAATTTTCTTCCTTTTTTTTTGGTGTGCCATTAATCTTGATATAACGTCCCCCTGCAGGACTGGCATGCTTATTAATGTTTCTGAAGGACCGTGTCCTTGAATTTTCAGCATCTTAAGTTTTCCAGAAAGTTTTATTTTCACTTATACCTTAAAAGTTTTTTTTTTATATACAATTTTTTTCTCTCTTTGCTCTTACCAAAGGGCAAGCTGCAGTGCTCTTTGGTTATTGCCTCCTTATCACAGTCTTATCGTCTAAATCAAACTGAGTCAGATGGAGTCTTTCCTTGTTCTTCAGTAATGGTTTGCAGGAGACGATGATTATCTTCTTTTAAAAGCAGTGCATTTTTACCCTTCCTCTAACTCATACTCCCTTTCATCTCTATCTTAAGCTTGTTGCTAAAATGTCTATAAAGTACATGTTATTTTGATAAAAATTTTAGTTTTTAAAATTAAGTAGATTTTGAAAAACATCACCATTTACCACAGAATATATAATATTTCTAGTAAATATGATAAGTTTAATACAAATTTGTTGGCATTTTCTATCTAACCAGAGCAGATAAACTATTTTACTAAATAGTTATGAAAGTTCAGTGCTTTAGAACACTCATCGACAGCTTTGTCATCGTTTCCACATCGATACCAACAAAACTCACAAATCTAAAAGGATTCATAATAAACATTAAACAAAATAAACACTTTCATTCATGCTCTAAAAAAATGCTAATGCCTCTTTATAAACTGGGTCAAATGAACGTTAATAGTTTTGCAAATATATATTTACACTTTTGTCTATGATGTTTGTTATCAAGATAACTTTACCTAAAACCTATATTAGGTTGATCCAAAAGTAAGATTTTTCTTATACTAGATTTTTCTTCTAACTTTTCTTTTAACTTGACCTTTCAGGGCTTCTGTAAACTGGTATGTAATCATGAAACATTTCTTTATTAAATCAGGAAACCATGCATGCGAGTGTAAAATTATATAAATGATGGATGGATGGATGGATGGACGGACGGACGGACGGACGGACGGATGGATGGATGGATGGACGGATGACTTATACACAAAAGAATCGTAGGAAAGGAAAATTCACAAATTTCTTTCACCTTTTCAAATAGCTGGAAGGAGTGCTATTTGTGCAGCATACAAGCGCATTACAGTAAAATGCTCAATGCAGTGACATTTAAAGAAATGTTGGTAATATCCTCACAGCTCGCCTGTTTGTCCAGGCAGCACTCCGGAAGCAGGAGTAGGTGTTCTGTTTATGTTTGGAGGCCCACGCAGTTCGCTGCCCCCAAATTAGTCAGAGCTTTGGAGCTTGGTTGATTGTTTACTGGCAGAAAGCAGCTTTTCCAACATGGAGGCACTTTGTATACGGATAGAGGAGGAGGAATCCCCACAATTTTTTAAAACGTTTTGGTGCTTAAAACAATGAGAGGAACAAAATCAACCCTCACAGTTTAACTGTATTCTCATTACTAGTAAACAAGAGTTCTTCACAACCAATAAATAACAACCAATCTATGTTACATTGTTCTCCGTGGTTGACTTTTGGAATCTGTCCCGTCTGAAAAGGGAACTTCTATTATTTGATTCCTCCTTTGTTCCAGAGTAAAGAGACTCTTCATTGTCACATCCCCAAGTTATTATGTTAATTGCTGACCAGCAGATGTTTCAGTTGGTGCTTAAGGTGAATGTTGAGGTCAAATGAACTGCAGTTGTCCAGCATAGAACATGTTGCAAATGTAAGGTAAAAGAGACAATAACACACTACAGCAGGGGTAACCAATTAATAATCAGCGGGGTCCGAATAAAGATAATTATCAACCAGTAAAGGTCTGGAGACATTTTTAATTATAATCTACTGCTTTAGACAGAATTTAACACTGAAATAAAATGAGGTGTTTTTTAAATAAAAAAAATATTAAAAAATTTATTTTTTTCTATTTTGTTTTAAATCAGGTTGGTTCTGGATTAGCCAGCAGGTGAGTCCGGATCCAGCTCCGCTAATCCGTGACCTCTGCACAGGACAAATTAACCATAAATAAGGCAGCTTGAGCAGACAGCTGAAGAATGATGATGCGATTTAGTGACTGGTGTGGTCATGAGGCGTACGTTGGGAGAAATTCTGTTAGAGAACTTTGGAGACCTAGAAAAACTAGCATGAGGATTTAGAACACCAAAAATAAAAAAGTACATAAAAAGCATTGTTTATTCAACAGATTATTATAACAAATTAGTTATTAAAAACCTCTTAGTGTTAGGGTCTCTGGGTCTTTGCTGTTTTTCTGGTGAGCGTGAGCTTTCTTTCTGGTTTAGACACACCTAAACCAGGAATATCCTTGTTTAAATGTGTCTTCTTGATAATTTTCTTTAAATGTGGACTCTTGTCATTGTTTCAGACAATCAGTGGACCTCAGTTTAATCTCCGATCTTCATGGAAAAGGTCTTACCTTTATGCAGCAGTTCTAAGTCTCCATCTCCTGCCTGCCTGCTCTCTAGAACGACGTATCTTACAAATACCAATGTTTTCGGATCTCACTCACATTCTGCTGGACCTCTGGGGCACAGCCCGCTGAGGAAAACCCCTACAGATCCATACTACCTCCATTTCATCCCTCAAACCAACCCGAAAGTTCAACTGAATATAAGCATTTCTCCCTTTTTAGATTCTTGATGCTTTTAGTAAATAGAACATTAAAACTCACTGGTTTTCCATGTGATTCTGCGTGTGAGTCAAAAAACAACAAACCAACATGACATTAAGTTTACATTACTTAGTGATTGAACGTGCACATTCAGTCTTTAATCAATTGGATCTGTCAGAATGATTAAAAGCGTTGAGTATAAACAGACAATCAGATAAATTGCTTTAGGATTGGATATGTGGATGTTTTTCTGACTAGTAACGTCTTTCACCTACCTGGATCATGTGTGCAACATCTAGATTCTAACTTCTAAAGAAATTTGTGGCAAATGGTGACCAATTCTTCTCATCTTGGAGTTAGACTTCCTCTGACTAATTTGGTGTTTTGTTATTCATTAGACCAGTTTATGATCTTACATAAATAGAAAAAAGTACATTTCTTTTACTGTGTTTGAAGCTTCAGGTTAAGTGACACTGCAGAAATGTAAACACATCCCTTTGCTTTCTGATGAATCAGTGCTACTAGCCCACATTTATCAACATGGTTTTGTTCCCCTGCTTTGCTGATTGATAGTACTGATTTTACATCTAGATTGATAACTAGATTTTAGTTACTGATTTAAATTTTTTTATCTTAACTGGTAGAACTCATTCAGAGCTGAGCTCTGCACGTTTCCTTCATCGTGATGTTCTGTCCTTCCTCAGGATTTCCGAGTAATGGGTGTAAATTACATCTTGACACCTTCAGTTAGCCCTCTTCCTCCCCCCCTTTGTTTCATAGCAATGAAGCCATAAAGCCCTTCAGCTCTTCCTCTAAAAAGAACCAGTAGGTGTTAGATGACCATCTATAACTTATTATTAGAAACAACCCACTGCTTTTTGTTTTGTGTTGCCTAAACGAATACATTTGTACAATATTGAAAAACCCAATGAGCCCACACTAAGGTTTTAAAATGGAGGAAAATGCACCCTTCAAACCTGAGAGTGGAGCAAACTACTGGCTGAGAGATGCAGACGTCTCATGGACGGCTACAGGAATCTTTTCACTCCAGTGATTACCTAAAAAGGTTTTTGCAACAACATATCAAGTTAACTTAAGGGCCTCATAAAACATTTTTTTTTAAACATAATGTATTTGAAGCCTAGTTGAAAAGAATATCTGACATTCATTGTTTCTGACATTCATCAGTTCATTTTTATAGAATTTTATGTATTATTGCTTTTGTCAGATTTTAGGATAGTTCTGCGAACACGGTGGATTTTTCTTTTATTAAACTATGGGTATCAACAATATTGTTCATGTGTGCAAATGAACTGCATTGAAATGAACTAAGAAGAAATGAAATGCCCAATATGGTGCTTTGATGATGAAAAACAAATTGATGGCAAAACAAAAGGGAGCTGAATTAAATTATAGCATCCTATAGACCCAATATACACAGGTTCTCTGCAAAAAAGTTGCACTCCAGTTTTTCCATTCATCCTTCCAGCAATCCATTTATTCATGGTATCTATCTATTTATTTCATTTTATTCAGTTTAGCATATTTATATATAATACACAACACATTTAATCTCTCTGCAATTTATATATAAGATTCAATGCAATCATCCTGTCAGACACTCAGCTTATTCTATCAATGACTTTGGAGAATTCACTTCTAAATGAGCATATAGCCACAGCAGAAATTTGTTTGGATTGTCGGCTTGACTTTGCAGCAATCCCTCATCCCTATCTGACGTTTTTAAGTCAAACCTCTCCAGTAAATTTATAATGTAAATAAATCTTTGAAATGGGCTAAAATGAAAATAATACTGTAGAGGCTGTGAAGCATTAAGCCAGTAGCATTGCTTTGCCACAAAAAGGTCCTGGAATTGAGTCCTGGCCAACAATGAACTAGAAGAAATTAAATATTCACATTAAAGGCTTTGTGTGGTGGATAACGGTTCTATGTATGCATTAACATGCACACATAGTAAACACTAATTAATCATAAAATTAATCATTAAAGAATTAAAATTATGTGTAAACTCTATAAGGGTGGAAGCTGCACAGACTACAATAGGAAAGTCCTGCAGCGCATTGTGACTAAGCTACCAGGATCATTGGTGTCCCACTAGCCGCCTTGGTAACCTTTCAAATGAGTTACTTTAAGTTTATTATACTTTTCTAAATCCTAAGCAAGCCTAGGGATTTATAAGGTTTTCTTGTTCCTGTTATTTTAGTCACAGTTATTGGTGCTTTAATGTGAGGGGAAAACAATGTGCAGAAGCAACAAGCTTTCTTTAGTGTCCCTAGTGGCAGACATGATTATTGCAAAACCAGCACAACATTCTACAGAACAGACTTCTTACTACAGTAATGTTCATTTTATACAGTCTACATTTACCTCCAATAACTACATCTAATTGTATTATCTAATGTTAATATTAAGTTTATTATTTATTTATAAAACTCTTGAACTTTACTAAATCATATTTAGTTACTTTAACACAATTGTTTTATGACCTACCCTGCTAACATGAAACAACTGTGTTAAAGTAACTAAATATTATTAAGTAAATGCCAAAACGGATATATAATTTTTTTTCAGTATAAGTGACTTTTAATTAGAAAAAAAATCAGACTAAGTGTGGGCACCTGGTAAGGAATCAGCTGCAAGAAGAGATGAATGAAGCTCAAAATAAATAAAAACCCAAACTGCTGCAATTGCAATTTTTAATGGTGTTGCAAAACTGAGCTCTGGATTCTTCAGTGGAGAGGGTCCCACCTCAAACAGTTTGAGGCAATCTTGTATGTCTCACACTTTCCTGCAAAGTCTTGCATCACAGGGCCGTGCAGAGACCGCTAAAGGGGCAGGTGCTCAAAAAAAAAAAAAGGGCACATCTTATCGCATTTTAGGACAGAATATTAACAATAACAAAAGTCACATAGCTTTCAGAGTTTAATGAACAATGATAAATTACAAAATTGTGAGACATACAATCAAAGCTAAGGGAAATCTCTACATATAACATAGAACTATGCATATGTAAAATATTTTATTAGTAATTTCGTTCTGCAGGTCTATTTTGTTATAGGAAAGTATTACAATATTCAAACCTGCAATTTAGCCAAAGATGTAAATCAGAGCTGGACCACCAGACATATTTTGTCTTTACAGAATTAAACTGTTAAAAATGCATACAAGGGCACAATGCAACCTTTCAGTGTACTGTAATCTATAAAAAAGAATGTCTGCCTGGTTTGCTGTACTGATAGTGGAGATGGAGACGGTCCATTCAGAAAAGCAGAGCTGCTGCATCAAACTTTAACTAGAACTGCAGAAAAAAAAGAACAAAACAAACATTTTATTAATGCATGTCACCATGAGAAAAGCCTACTCTGTTTGTGTCTTAGTGTATTTTGTAAGTACCTATATACATTTTCTTCAATCTTTCCCCTTCGTTTTTTCTTGTCAGTTTCTCTTTTCTTTTTTTCCTCATTGACTCATCTTTTCTGTGTTGAGTGAAGGTCAATGTCTTATTTATTTCAGTCTCTTGCCTTTCTTTTTCCCCCAAACTAAATCCAAGATTATGATCCAAAAACTTATTTTCCGTCATGGTGATTTAACTGTTTAAAAACAAATTTCCAACTTTTAAGTATTTTTGCTATTTTTGTTCTCTTTTGTTCACAGCAGCAGTTTTCTGTTAGCCATGTCTTTAAAAATGTTAATAACCTCACTGTGAATGATTGGCACATCCTTCTCGATTGCCAACAAAAGAAGGTCTGACAACCGAACCTCCTTGCATAAGCTGCGCAGTTTTGTTTTCACCAGCTTCTTACATATCTATCATATATCTATCATGGTAGTTCTGGATGAGTTCTCTTTTAAGATACATTTACCTAACACTAGAATAAATGAAATGTACATCATGCAGCAAAGGAAATTAGAAAATCAGACATATATCCATTATGGAGATAATAGGTTTTTGACGGGCGATGTGCCCCTACTGCATAAGTAATACTGAAGAATGTCCTTCTATCATTAACGACACAGGGAAGCTTTTTAGTTATCTTGCTTTGCTAGCAAAGTCATTAGCTAGCAGCTAGCTCATAGCACAAGAACAACAGCCTAATGTCTGTATGATAAAAATACTGAATCGATAGATAAGAACAGCTTTTCCTCACCTGGCTGTCTCCTCCCGTTCAGTAGTTCTTCAGAGAAAGGCGCGCCACGTCCTATACTTTCCTCCGTTTAAACCGCTACTCTTTGCTAAAGTAGAGAAATTATACAAAGTTCAAAGTTTTCCGTTGTCTGACAAGTAGCAAGCCTACTCCAGTATTTTCACCAAAAATTATGTTTTTTAATTCACAAAAAAACTGTTCTGTAATCATTACAGAACAGTTTTTTGTGAATTAAAAAACATAATTTTCAATGTAAAAGACTAAAAGCACAGAGTAAACAGTGTTTTAGATCAAACAATACTGCATCATCCATGGGGCTCATTTGGTTTCACTTACATCTCTATTCAGGTTGACATTGGAGAGGCGGTGCAGACTGAAGACATAGCCATCCGTCCGATCATGGTTGATCTTGCTTAGGGCCAAATGAGCAGCGGCCACAGTGTAATGTGGAATATTCGCTACCTTTAGCTCCGCAGTTAGCCGCCTTATCTGACTGTGCGAGAGGCAAGTGCGTCGTCACCGGCAAAAGGTCAAAGGTAACAATGTGACCGGAGGGCTTATTGTATTGTTTTTCTTGCCAAAAAAAAAAAGATAATAATAATAATTTCAGTACATGTGTCAAAAAAAAAAAAAAAAAAAAAAAAAAAAAAAAAAAAAAAAAAAAAAAAAAAAAAGGGGACCAAAAGGGCACATTGGGATCATGGAGCAAAAGGGGCAGGTGCTCAAGCCCCCTTAGCCCCCCCCTCTGCACGTGCCTGTTGCATCATACAGTTGTTGGTTTGCGAGCATGTGTGTGTGTGTGGGTGTGTATAATGTGTCCCTTCTGCAGAAACCACAGTCTGTTGGAGGGTTACATTTAACAGAAAAGAGAAACAGGGTGAAAACCTCCTTTTGACTCTAAGTACATTTTTCTCAAGCAGTTTAAGGTTTAGGTATAATGTATATGTATATATGAATGTTTAAGTATATATGTGTATATGTTTTTTTTCTTGTTGTTGAAAAGTTTTTTTGGTGACTGGACTTTTAAACTTTAAACATTAGAGCATTAACGTCTAAGTACATCTTTATCACATATAAAGACAAAATATGATTTTATGCATAACAAAATAATATCCACTTTGAAAAAGTATAATCAGGGAGGGAAGCTGTTGTTCAAAGGAAATTTTTATTTTATTCTTTATTCAGATTCCTTGTTACTCCCACAAAGCAGGTGCTAGTTTTCCTGGGGTTATAGATAAGTTATAAGGTATTTATAAATGAAGATTTATAAATCAAACTAAAATACATAATACATTTAATACATTCACACTGGAAAAAAATAAATGCAAATACAGGAGTGTCTTTTGCTAATCTGGTACCAGGTTGAGGGGGCAGCGGTCTCAGCAAAGACTCTCACCAGACACCTCCACCAGCTCTGTTGAGGGAACCCTGAGATGTTTTAGGTAATCTGAAAATGATGTGTTAGAGAGAGAGTTTTGCCTTTGTACACAGCTGTCTATTCACCACAACAGACCAGTGGAGTTTCCACATTATAACTGCTTGTCTGTAATTTTACTTCTACTGTTTAGCAAGAAAGCTTACAGTGTACATCTGTTTTAAAAGGAAATCACATCATGATTCTACCTGCTCTGTTGTGAGTGATTTGATGTTTCAGATATGCTTCTATGCAGCACTGACACACACAATTGGACAGTATTGAAGGTGACACAGCACAATGCTATGATCAACCCTTTTATTTTTATAAATATCCAGTCGTTAACTTTAGCATTTTAAATTAGTAACTGATGTCTGCATATTTTGTAACAAAGATATTATTTATATATTTGTCATTTCAGCTTGTATTGAATATTCTTCTCTAGGGGCAAATTTGCAGGAAAGTATTCCTTGGAAGCCTGGCAGCTGTCTTGGATGTTTTTTTATTAGTGAGGAATATTTCTCATTGACTCACACAACCCACTGGAAAAAACTGTCAACATAAGAACCTTACAACACTGGGCCAAGCATGTCCATACTAAAACAGAAGGAAAGCACAAAGAACAGAAAGACACCAAAGATGCACTCCAAATATGTGGATACCCAATCTGGGTGTTTGTCAAAATAGCAAGGTAATCCAAAAGACATGCAGCAGAATATAACAGTGAGAATATTAAACTGAAAAACATCGCCATCACATATGTTACTGGAGTCTCTGAAAAATTCAATAGGATTTTCTACAGACACAAAATCCCAGTACATTTCAAACCAAACAAGACCCTTAGACAGAGGCTGGTACATCCTAAGGACAAATCCCCCAAACCTAAGATGAGCAGAGTGGTGTATGCAGTTCAGAGCAATGAGGAATGCTCTGATCTTTACATTGGAAAAAAACAAACAACCTCTCCACAGACGCATGGCTCAACAAAGGAGAGCTACT
Source organism: Cyprinodon tularosa (assembly GCF_016077235.1). NCBI lineage: Eukaryota > Metazoa > Chordata > Actinopteri > Cyprinodontiformes > Cyprinodontidae > Cyprinodon > Cyprinodon tularosa. Next base: position 680,504 of record NW_024039044.1, on the reverse strand, counting down.
TCTTACAGACAAGACTCTGCTGTTCACCTACACCTTAAAGACAAAGGACACTAGTTTGAGGACCAGAATGTTCACATTTTGGACCAAGGGTCAGGTGGTTTGAAAGGGGTGTGAAGGGAGCCATTTACGTTAAGAGAGAAAAACCAACATAAAACAGTGGAGGAGGACTTAGAATCTTAATCCTCATCGCATGCAGGTGTTCAAAACTTTGCACTTCTTAAGCCAGGCCAATAACAACCCTAACGATTTCCCATTACAGAGGCTGTTTTCGGTTCAGTTTGCATGTTTTCTAAGCCATAACAAGGCTTTTGCTAGGATATAAGCCTGTAACTCAACACTACTTCAGACATTTTGAATTGAGAAAGCTTAATGGATGGGATGTGAAAACTCTTCAACCTTGGAAAGCAAAGTCCAGGTGATTGTTTTTCTTTTTTTTTTTGAATGATTATGACCTGGATGAATGTGAATCTTCACCAGCATATTTAGGATTAAACACACTTATCACAGCTCAGGCCCTGTTTCCGATCAGCCTCCACCTTAAGGACCAAACTGTCTAAGTAGGAGAAGCAGTGCAGACATCAGCTGAATTCATGTCTCTATTGTGTTGGTAAGGGGACAGAGTGTCAACCTGTCCAGTTAAAAGGTCAGACATTGGTTAGAGTGGGCCAAGGAACCTTTTTTAATCTTTTAGATGGATCACAAGAGTACCTGAGAACAACTAAAATACTACACACAAGACAGGGCAGATGGGCTCTGTTTTTATGAAAGGTATAACTTTTCGTTATCTTACAAAACTTCGTACCTGGAATTTATCCTTATGGACTCCCTCCACCTTTACATCACACAGGTCGTGTGAAGGGAGGTCAGAGAAGTCCTCAGCAACCATTGATACCTGATGCCTGTCCAAAAGACTGTCTCTTTGTCCCTTATCACCTGGTCAATAAGGAACTCAATCCCTGCCACAGTTCACATCTCTTCTGCCCTCCTGGCATCACCAAGAGCATTCAAGTGGCCCAGTCACAGTTTTGGTGGCTTACCCTGATCTCTGACATCAAGGAATTTGTTTCAGCATGCAGACAGTACAATTAAGGCAAGACCTCTAGTCAACCCTCCCCTGGCCTGTTATGTATATTTCATGTGCCCTCTTAGCCCTGGTCCCACATTTCCAGGGACTTCATCACTAGTTTGGTTTGCATGTATCACAGAATAGTCGACAGATTCTCCAAAATAGTTCACCTGGTTCCTCTACAGAACCTTTTCTCAGCCAAAGAGATGGGTAACATTCCAGACAAGGGAGTATTCCACTTACACTGCATTCCAACAGACATTGTTTCTGACAGATGTCCCAAGTTCAGCTCTCTGCTGGGGATCTCTGTCAGCCTGTCATCTGGCTTCCAACCTCAGATGGATGGGCAGACCGGGAGGGCCAACCAAGAGGTCAGGACAAAACTCTGCCTGTTCTATGAGTCTTATCCCACTAGATGGGCACACAATTTACCAATTTACTTGTCTCTTTCAGTTCTACTCTGTTTATGGTTTCCATCTACCAGGGTTCACCCTTCAAGAGTAAGTGTCATGTTTGACTTAAGGTGCCTAACCCACATGCAGAACACTCAGAGGCAGGAGAAAAGTTAAAAGGTTTATTGAAGTGTTTGAACACAATAAATGAACAGATCCAGGGGGGAACTCGCCTAGTCACGAGTGGGTTCTGAAAAGCACACAGAATTATCAGATCCAGGACTGGTCACGAGTGGGTTCTGAAAAGCACACAGAATTATCAGATCCAGGACTGGTCACGAGTGGGTTCACTGCTGAGGGGGACAGAGGAGTTAGTGGAGGTCCAGGTAATTTGCAGGTTGAGAGTGAGCAAGGCTGTACCTGTTCTGGAGTTGAGCAGAGCAGCAGAGGGGGGGAACCTTGAGGGTCCAGAGGCTGTCGGCAGGCTGAGGGCTTGGCAGAGGCAGAGCTTAATTTGAGTGTTGGCAGATAACAGATCTGAGTTTCCTTCCAGAATCTTCTGAGAGCGGGCAGGCAGAACTTTGACGGGAATAATTCTCCAGGGTTCTTCAGAGAACGGACAGGCACATAACTGGCAGAGAAACTCTTCTGGGTTTCAGGTTTCAGGCAGGTTCAATCTAGGAAGCAGAGAAGAGAGAACAGATCAGGTTCAGGTTATCAGGGAGTCAGAGGTTCCGACAGGCTGGTTGGCTCAGGCTTGCTAACCATTACTGGCAAACACTCTGGGGCTGGAGAGAAGTCCTCTGCCTCCTTAAATACAGATCTCCTGATGAGCAGATGAGCGACAGGTGGTGCAATCAGCTCCGGCTCCAGGAGATCTCATACGCCCTCTGGTGGAGAAAGTGGACAGACCTCCAGATCCCAACAGTAAGATTAAAAAGTCCCTTCTGCCAGACTCTTAGCCCTGAGATGCCAACGACTTTTGAGAAAGGCTAGGAAGGCTATTTGTGTCAGGAATTCAGTTTATGTGGGTTGTTTCTGTGTTTCCTTTTTTCCTCCACCAGGTGGTGCCCCGTCCTCATTGGGCCTCCCTGCACACCTGCAGCTTGTTGCTTCATTACCTGTTGGGGTGCTCTTAAGCTACTGTCTGCCACTACCTCGGGGCCAGAGTGTATGCCAGTTTTGGGAAGTCATTATACAAACTGAATTTTTCGGACCTTCTCTCCCTGGAAGTATCATCTGAGCTTCAAGCTGAGTTGAGGATTTAAACTGGAGGTTTGAATCAACTTCTCCTCAAGAGATCGTTTGAGCTTGACACTGAGCAAGGGATTCATCTCCACTTTGACCCGTTCAAGTACCGCAGGAAATCTGAGTGGCTGTCAGTTTCTCCGTTCACCAAGGAACAACCGCAGACTGAGTAAACCCTGTCCGCCCACCATCAAACAAGACAATCACTGGAACATCCCACACAGACTGGATTCCATAAAGGACACCTTTTTCTGGAGAAGTGAGTCTGCAACCTATTCCTACTCTTCAAGCCAAAGAATCTAATTTCCCACTGAGCCTGAACTAACCGCAGTGTCTTCCCCTCACCTTTCAGTTCCGGTTAAGAAGTGTTCAGAGCAGCACTGGACTAATCTCACTATACTAAATAAACCTGTTAAACTCTTCCCTGGTCTCTCTGTTTGGTCTTCTGCATTTGGGTCTGATCTTTAATTAAATCATGACAATTTGTCTGTTGTCCGAGGTCCATTCAGAATCAGAATCAGAAATTTTTAATAATCCCAGAGGGAAATTACTGTTGTTACACAGTCCTGTTACAGTTTTTATATATATATATATATATATATATATATATATATATATATATATATATATATATATATATATATATATATATATATATATATATATACTATATTGCCAAAAGTATTTGCTCACCTGCCTTGACTCACATATGAGCTTAAGTGACATCCCGTTCCTAATCCATAGGGTTCAATATGACGTCGGTCCACCCTTTGCAGCTAGAACAGCTTCAACTCTTCTGGGAAGGCTGTCCACAAGGTTTAGGAGTGTGTTTATGGGAATTTTTGACCATTCTTCCAGAAGCGCATTTGTGAGGTCGCACACTGATGTTGGACGAGAAGGCCTGGCTCTCAGTCTCCGCTCTAATTCATCCCAAAGGTGTTCTATCGGGTTGAGGTCAGGACTCTGTGCAGGCCATTCAAGTTCATCCACACCAGACTCTGTCATCCATGTCTTTATGGACCTTGCTTTGTGCACTGGTGCACAGTCATGTTGGAAGAGGAAGGGGCCAGCTCCAAACTGTTCCCACAAAGTTGGGAGCATGGAATTGTCCAAAATGTCTTGGTATGCTGAAGCATTCAGAGTTCCTTTCACTGGAACTAAGGGGCCAAGCCCAGCTCCTGAAAAACAACCCCACACCATAATCCCCCCTCCACCAAACTTTACACTTGGCACAATGCAGTCAGACAAGTACCGTTCTCCTGGCAACCGCCAAACCCAGACCCGTCCATCAGATTGCCAGATGGAGAAGCGCGATTCGTCACTCCAGAGAACGCGTCTCCACTGCTCTAGAGTCCAGTGGCGGCGTGCTTTACACCACCGCATCCGACGCTTTGCATTGCACTTGGTGATGTATGGCTTGGATGCAGCTGCTCGACCATGAAACCCATTCCATGAAGCTCTCTGCGCACTGTTCTTGAGCTAATCTGAAGGCCACATGAAGTTTGGAGGTCTGTAGTGATTGACTCTGCAGAAAGTTGGCGACCTCTTCGCACTATGCGCTTCAGCATCCGCTGACCCCGCTCCGTCAGTTTACGTGGCCTACCACTTCGTGGCTGAGTTGCTGTCGTTCCCAAACACTTCCATTTTCTTATAATACAGCTGACAGTTGACTGTGGAATATTTAGGAGCGAGGAAATTTCACGACTGGATTTGTTGCACAGGTGGCATCCTATCACAGTTCCACGCTGGAATTCACTGAGCTCCTGAGAGCGACCCATTCTTTCACAAATGTTTGTAAAAACAGTCTGCATGCCTAGGTGCTTGAATTTATACACCTGTGGCCATGGAAGTGATTGGAACACCTGATTCCAATAATTTGGATGGGTGAGCAAATACTTTTGGCAATATAGTGTATATATATATACACACATCCAACAACACAAGATAATAAAGATACACAAGATAATAAAGAAAATAACATTCACAGGCAACCAATCTTTACCGCCTGCCAGCACTGCAGTACCAGGTGGAAAAAAGGTGTAGCTCTCCACACGGGACCCTCAATTACGGCTGGAGAGCCAGACTTTGGCTCCTCAGTACATTGGTCCTTTCCCTATGGTAAAGTTTACAATGAAAATCCATCCTACCTTTCACGTGTCTCAGATCAAACAGGTCAAGACTTCTCGATTAATGGATGAATGTACCATTGGGCATTAAGATAAACTGTCCATAAACTATAACCATTTGTGCAGGTTTTTCAGTCATTTGGTGATTGCTGCACTGTGAAAAAATGCAATACATTTAATGGCCAGTACTGATGAAAATGAATAGTACATTGACTTTTCTAAAAAGAAAAAAACAAAAACAAGAAATACTTCACAGAAACAGGAAGCACCGTTTTTTTTTTTACATTCTTGGCCTTTGCTCTTTTCCAATCCCCTAGTTTTTGAACATTTCCATTACTGCTTTTTCAGTATCAGTATTCGCTTTTTCTTAGTAGGAATGATCAGAGATCAGTATGACTGCTGGAAACGTTTAAAGTTTGCTGAGGTGCGATAGAGTAGATTCTGCAAATTATCTTTAGATGTGAGGGTGTGTTTGCATGGTTGTTTGTCCTGTTTGTCTCTGTGTTGCCCTGCGACAGACTGGGTACCTGACCAGGGTGTACCCCCATGTCTTGCTCATTGACAGCTAAAGATAGGAACTACCACCACTCATGACCTCAGCAGGGATAAGCATAACGGAAAATGGATGGATGGATTGTTGGGTAGAGCCGAGCCAAATAAAGCAGTTGGAAAAGGGGCTTATTGTTAGTACTGCTTTTCAGCACTAATTAAATATTAATATTTCCCACTTTGCACTTTTTTGCAAGCTTCTAAGGTGGCTAACAATTTCCATTGCTACCATGGTTAACACTTTCTAGACATGAAAAAGTGGTAAAATCTGTATACAACATTTTCTTATGAGATTTTCACCATATGTGTAGAACAATCTTGATAATGGGAGGCTTTATAATCACAAATGTCTGTCTCCCATGCCCTGGTTTATCCCATTACAGGGAAGACACTTTTGGTTTCAGATCAAGATTTGTATGGGACGGCCACACTTCACTGAGAAGCTAAGGAATGACCGCTCACTACACCAGCTTCAGGCTGGGCAAATACTAATGAGCCCAACATACATTTGCAATGCACAGATCCAGCTGTGACATTGATCATCTGGTGATTTGTTGCAGCCAGAATAGTCTAGAGCTAAACTCTCTAATAAAAGTGGAAATGCACTGCCTGTGGCAGCTAAATACTTAAATAAAGCTGAAGGCATTGGTGGTGGACTTCTACTTTACCATCATTGGGTCCATCACCCTCTGGTACACTGCTGCCATCACCAGGGATAAGGACAGGCAGCAGGACTTTATCGCTGCTTCCTTCTCTTTAGGAACTATACACCTACTGAACCAGGAGGTTAGCAGCAAATAATACAGCTAAACCCCACCACCCTAGGCACAATTTGTTTTAGACTCTCTCCCCTGTCATGAAGCTGTAGTGCTGCAGGACCAGAACCTCCTGCCATAAAAACTTCTTCCTGCTACTAGCCAAATTAACAAGGCGCCCAATTTACACTTTACTGTTAATGGAAACTAATTCAAACGAACAAAAACACAGAACGTGTCTCAGCACATGGATATACACATACTATGCATACCTTTTAGCCTGACTTCATTCCAACATGGCAGTTTTTATATTTTGCCATAGTGCCAATCAAAGGAGAAATTATCATGTTGATGTGGTTAATGTGCACATAGTTCAGCTTCACTCATTTAGAATAACTTGAACTTGACAAGTACTCAATCTTCTGTTTTTGATGCCAATCAGTGTGATAGAGAACTGTCGACCAGTCACCTGTAAGAGCACAAGGAGAGTTGTTGAAAAGCTGGAGCAAAGACTCTTACACATTTTTCTTTCTGTGTTTTGTGACAGAGATCTTATCATTTTTGAAGGACTTTTTGGTTAAAGGCATATCCTTTTTAGTCATCAAACTATATCTGGCAGGTATTTCAGCTCCTTTGAGAAAAAGAGGCCAACATCAGCAACATCAGTGTGACTTGCTTCATGAGTCTTTCTTGTATCCCTTTTGAGCATCGGGTAGAATTTGAATGTTTGAAATACTTTGAGTTTTGATTATTTCCCATAAAGAAGCCTTAATGCTTCCTCTTCCCCCAGCCAACTTAAAATCATGTCCTGTCCGAGTACCAAACCTATGCTTTATGTAATTGTTGTTGTTTTTTTTTAACCCAACGTGATTGGTATAGATTTCTCTATTGCTGACTGTAATGTATCCTCCCTTTATTAACTTTAATTCAAGAGAGGAGCCAATATAACTCATAAGCTGGACACATACATTTGTGCCCAGCTTATGTTCTAAAAATTGATAAAGATAGGTCACAAGCCCATCTATGCCTTAGGTGAAGCCAGTTGTGGGACAGTCTTAGTCTAATTAGCTTTTTTCTCTGTATTGTAGGAGTAACTTTTTTCTCTGGATTTTTCTAACAGGGAGCCGCTGCACTATTTAGCTTCATACTGTGTCACTAAGGGGCTTTGGTCCTCCATGGCTCTTTTTTAGGGTGTGTCTATGAAGGAGATGTGAGCAGCTGCATGCTGGACATTTTTCCATATATTTATTAAATTTCATAGGCTAGATGTGACAGCACCAGTTTTTGCATAATACCTTCTCAGTGGAGGCTCTCATGATGTAACCCCTTACTGACTAGTCTCTGGGAACAGTTTTATGTTTTGTTTTTTAAGTTGAAATGAAGGCTGTTCCCCCCTGAAGTCACTTACACCTGGAGGTTTATTCACTGTACTTTTACCTACAGCCATCATCTTTAAATAATACTTCTTCTTATAGTAAATGTCTCTCAGAGGGTGCTCAGACTTTAACACTGTTTAATCTAGGTTTAGCAGAGAAATTTCACCAAATTAGATTTCTGGGCTCATTTTCTGGGAGTTGTTGCCAAGATAAAGAAGATATAGAAGATTGTTGGCCCAGTGGTAAGAACAGTGCGCTTGTGCACTTAGAAGGTTGCAAGTACCCGGTTTGATCCCCACAACCTGCACTCTGGGTCAGTGAGCAAGACCCATAACCCCACATTGCTCCCCAGGCACAATGTGGTGCCATCCCACTGCTCCCCAGAAAGGTTAGGTTAAAAGCAGAGTTGAGTTTTTTCAATGTTTTTTTTTATTATTAGGAAGACAATTAAATTAATATACCATGTGTCATACCAAGTCATTGTCTATCTGATGAGGTGTGACATTATTTGTTGTCCAGCCCTTCTCTATATGAGCACCTGCTTGCTCTTACTGCTATGGTAATAGACATGCGTTCCATTTTATCAAACCCTGTGAGTTATGCAATGTTGTGATTATTTTTATCTTGACAAAAGGTATCTATGAATCATCTAATCTGGCATCAAGTGATCTATGAGATGAAATTAAACATCAGAATTTATTTATTATACTATGGGTACGAAAAACTATAGTAAATGAAGAAGTAAACATGTCATTATATTCATCAACATGGGTATTTTAGGGTTTAACATGTCTTTTGATAAATAATAAGGATTTTTTCTCGAAAAGGTGTCTCACATTATTCCTTATGAAACATGAAACAAATATAGAATGGACATTTTTCCCATATATCTACTAAATATTGTATTGACCGCATTTTTTGATTGATAAGATTGTCTCGCCAAACCAGACTCTTGTTGTGGAAGAAAGGAAGCAGTGAGATCGATTAAAATTACAACTCCCATTATGTCAGCCCCAGGCTGAGGGTCTGTGCCCCTCCTGACAGCGACCTCCAGCCATTCAGAGGAGGAGTAAAGTCGTTTCGAATTTTGAATCTGTATACTTTTGTTATTTTCTAATCAAGAACCAGGTAAAAATTTGTAGAAGTCCGTTTTTTATTCCTTTACTGCATACTGTAGCTTGTTAATAGGAAGGACAATAACAGGTGATGTGCAGATCGTCAGAATGTATCGTTGTATATCAAAATATACAAATTTAGCACAAACTGTAAAGGTAATTTCTGGTAATTCTGGACTCCATTTGTTTTTCACTAGATCAAAACAATAAACAGTCTGGCCAAAACTTTTCTTAATTTTTCTACTTTAGTCAGATAGTCTTTAAAACATTTTGAGATTTATGAAAGCTTCATTTTCAAAGGGGCTGGCTTGTGCACTTCATATAAAAAAATACACATCTGAAACCAAAACAAAAATACCAAGGCCATATGAGTACTTCTAGCAATGAGGGAAGGAGCCAAATGGAATCAGTATGCTCCATAAAGCTCGTCAGCAGAGAGGAATCATCTTTTATCACCAGATAAAATGCATTTCTTTATTTTATTGAAGTAATGAAATTAATAACCTAATTATATTCTAACTTACCGAGATGCCCTAAAAGCCCCCCCATTAAAGTTTAGACAGGATGATTTGCTTGCCAATCAAGCACAGTAACAGTATGGTGATGAAAGTAGGTATTGATATTTGTGGAAAGTTACGTAGTCCTGCTGGAAAATAAAATCAGCATCTCCATAAACGTTGTTTGTTGAAGGAAATAATATGTTCTAAAGTTCCCAAGAGACTGTTGTGCTACTTTGAACCAACCATGTGACATGGCACACTAATCATCAATGATGGTGGAAACGTTCACACGAATCTCAGTCACTTGGACTCTTTACACTGTTTATGTACACTGTTAAAATGCAAAATATCCTTTCAAATAAAACATAAAAATCACAGTTTCAGACCTTGTAAATCTGGTTCAGAGTCTTGCATTAATTTATTTTCTTTTATTTTGCTTTTCTAAAGGGTTATCCATGTTGCTTCTTTGCTTCTCAATTTAAAGGTATAATAGAGGACCCGCCCACTGCACATGCACAACCTTGTACCCGCTCAGGAGAGCAAACGCTTATTAAATGCATGCAAGAGCATGCATGAGCCCATTTCTCCTCATGCACACTCTGTTTAAAAGTTGCTGTTTGCATATAAGCTTACTTTCAAAAAGAAGATTTCCAGTTTTCCCACTATGTCAGACTCACCACCTGTAAGTGAAAATGAGGACGAGCACGTAGGACCGCCTTATGTAAACATGATCGACAATTAGGAGGACCACTAATTTTGATGATCCACCCTGTAAGAACATCCTGCACTATACCTTTAAATGTTTTCCTTTCAATAAACTTTCCATTAATATGCTTTGATGCTGCACTCCAAAGAGTCAGGAGTGATCTTTTCTGACTAATAGTTATCTTTCCCATCAAAGATTATCATGAGAAAGAATATAAAGTAACATATTATTAAACAAACACAAAAGAATCCATAATTAGTTACTTTAAAAAAAAAAAAAAATATTTCGACACTTTCCAATTTATTAAGATGCACCAGTATAGTTTGCGCCACCAGGCCGCGCCACTGGGAACGCTTTGACGCTCTCCCACCCAAACTGTTACTGTTGTGACGTCAGCAAGGTGCAAGTAAAGCGAATGAACTAACGGAGGACAGATCGAGCCCTTACCGGAGCTACCGGGAGGCAGCAGAGATACAAAGCGAGTCCAAGCAGCGCGTCCCGGAGAAGCCGAACCAAGAAACGGGTCTGCTGTGCGCCAACCTCAGGAGGAACCAAGCGATGCGAGCGCAGCTCACCGCCGCCCAGTAACAAACTAAAACCAACGAGATCCGAAAAAGGGACGGAGGTTCACCGTCAGGAGACGCAAGGAAGAAGGGACAAGAAGCCAGCTGCGGTGGCTCCACCGTGCTGCTTTCCGCGCTGTGGATCAAACCGAGAGGATCGCTGAGTTAATGCTTTAACGGAGCCTCTGCGCCCGGCTTGAGAGAGGGAGCTGCCCTGAGAGAAGCAAAGGGATCGAAGGCAGAGCGCAGAAAAGGTGGAAATACGTTCCTAAAATTGAAAGGATCTGTGATCAGATTTCTCCAACCTTCTTAAAATCAATCCACTGATCGGGTTACCGTGGAGCCTTGTACCCCTACCGCCATCAAGCTGTGTTCTCTAACCATGGGATGTACCCTGAGCGCAGAGGAGCGGGCGGCTCTGGACCGGAGCAAAGCCATAGAGAAGAACCTGAAGGAGGACGGACTGACTGCGGCCAAAGATGTCAAACTGCTGTTGCTCGGTAAGATCCAGCCGCAAGGCCGAGAAAAGAGGCAGCCTAGCGGGGCCGGGGAAGGTGTGGCGCTGCTGGTCATGATGCGCACTGGAGGAGCTCTCCTAAAAAAAATGTCTAAGATTACAGCAGAGACACGACGCCCCAGTGATATAATAAAATACAATCAATGGCACGACATTAGATAGAAATGGTGTGCATCATTAACTGTATTTTTATGAAATATGGCCCGCATTGTTACATCCCATGGATGTGGATGATCAAATAGGTGTGGCAATTGGTAAAATGTTTTAAAAACCAACAGAGAGGTGAAAACTGCAGATGGGGGAAAAATGGAAGGTTGCAGCAACAGCAGCAGCAGCACTGTTTGCTCACATCATTAATTCTTTTAAGGGAACTCAACCTTTAAGGATTTAATCTGTTTGCCAAACTAAGATGGAGGGTGGATGACTAAAACGAGGAGAAAGGTTTCAGTCACTCTCTCCATCCTTTTTTCTCTGCACCTCCTGCTGCTGGGCTTCATGTTCTTCCTCCGTTCCTCCCACTTCCTCCTCTTCATCCCCTCAGTCTATCACATACATGCATACACTCCTGTTTACACTGATTTCTCCTTTCTTTATCCCTCAGGGGCTGGAGAGTCAGGGAAAAGCACCATCGTCAAACAAATGAAGTAAGTCCTCCATAATCACGGTCCAATAACTCTGTAAAGGTTCCCCTCATCCTTCCTCTCCCTCTTTGTTTCCTCCCTTGGTTTATAATCTACAAATGTAATCTTCATGGCTTTAATGAATCTGCAGCTCCATGTCGAACATCACGTCAAACTCCCGCTCACGCTGCTCTGAGTGGGAAGAGGCCCACAGCTGGGTGTGGATATGCAGAAATGCAGTTGGTTTGATCAATAAATCTTAGAACAGCTCAGCGGGGAAGAGATCAGTTGGTGTAGACTGCAGGGTGTTGTCACTGCTGTGCTAAACCTTCAGAGCTGGTGAGACGATACAACTGCAACAGCTCGGTTTTGTCACTTCAACTGCTGTTTTGTAGAGCTGTGCTGCAACTCTTTCTTCCTTTTCCTGTCTCTTCTTTCATCTGGGTGGATGAATTGCCTTGACCCCTTTTCAACACTTAACCTTTCTCATAATCTGACACAGTTGCTTGCAGCAGTGTTCACACTACATGAATCTTTCTGCATTTTGTCATATTGCAATCACAAACATCAACAGATTTCATTAGGACTTATAGACCAGCACAATGTAATGCATGATTGTAAAGTCAAAAGAACATTTTAGCAATGTGGGTCTATGTATTTTGACCCACTGAGTCAAGGTCTTAGGTTTGGGCTTTGACTAGACTTTTGACTTTACTTCTGTAGCCACAAACACATTTTCTCCACCAGTTGTCAAATATTTAGCTCCGTCCATCTCCACAGCATGATCCTGCCTCTTCCATGTGTCATCATGGAAGAAATGTGCCCCTCTGATTCTTTAACACACATTTTTATTAATGTTGTTTAAGATTCTAGACCAGAAGTCACAGATTAGCGGACCGCAGTCCAGATCCGGACCCACCTGCTGGCTAATCTGGACCCAACCTGATTTAAAACATTTATAAATTACTGCATGTTGTTCCGACGACAGTGTCTCATTTCACCTGCGCCGCTTCTGGTGTTTTTACGGTCAAGCCCTGCGTGACCAGGCTTCACGTGATGCATATTAGCCAATGAGCTGTGTCGGTCAGGGCTGTTGCTGCTAGCTACTTTTAGACACTGCAAGCAAACCGGTGGCAAGCCGGGCAATGGGTAACGATGATGGGAAAACGTGAAAGAAATTGTAGACTGCTGGAAGAAGCGTGGTGAACTGGTGAAAGAAAAGTGAACAGTGTGCTCAAAGATGACCCTGCACATTTTGAGTATGTTTGGCTCAACCTACTGCTGTGAAGCAGGATTCTCCACCATAAACAGAATCAAAAATAAAAAATGGATCCAGGCTCATGAAGGATATGTGCTTGAGAATGACTTTGTCTCCATTCAAACCCAGGTTTAAAGCCTTGCAGGTCAGCCTAAAGCCCACTGCTCTCATTAAGCCATAAAAAAGAAAAGAAAAAACAAACAAAAGGCCATTTCAGGTGTTTTATAAAATATGTGAAGCAGGAAATTGTCTACATACCAAACTGAAAGATTGTTGTTCTCTACTTCAAAAAACACTTTAGATTTTAAAATGGAAAAATGTTCTATTTTTTTTAAATATATTTTTTATTTTAAAAATCAATGTATAACATGGATGCATAAAAGCCTCAGTTTATTTCAGTGTTAGATTCTGTGTAAAGTAACAGATTATAATAAAATGTCCGGGCCTTTACTGACTGTTGATTTTCTTTATTCGGACTCGCTGATTTTGAATTGATTACCCCTGTTCTAGGCTGATTTTTATATATTTTTTAAGGTGGTATTATAATTTTTTCATGTTATATTCCTATTTAAGAACAGATTCTTCCACCTGAACTGTGCATCTTTGTAGCTCATCCAGAGTTTCCATGGGCCTCTTTGCTGCTGCTCTGATTAATACTCTTCTTGCTTTGCCTGTTTATTAAGCTGTAAAAGTTTTGATTGGTCTGTGGTTGTTGCATCCGCTGCAGTCTGTCCTCTAATGCTCTCAAACAAACCCCTGAGACCAGAAGCAAAGGGAGTTGGGTCTAGAGATTTAATCGCACACAGCAGGACTCTTTCCAAATTCTGAAGGCAATTATTTTTACTGGTCTTTATTTAGGGCTATCGGAGTAATCTATCGGGGGGTGAATATGAATACCAAAATCCCACTGTCAAGTTTACAGCCTTAAAAACTAAATTCAAATATGTTGAAGTATGTCGTAACTCCAACAATAATAATGTTTCCAGTATTTTAAAGCATTTTTATTTTTACTTCCTGTGTCACGTGCTGGTGTTAAAAAAAAACAAAAACAAGAGGCTTCAGTACCGTTGATTACGGATGTTTTTGAAGAATATCTCTGACAAAAACCTAAAAGATTTCAGTAAATTAAAGAGAACATGAGGTTCAGAAAAAAAATAGCTGCCCTGGAGAAGTCCTGAATCCACGTCTCCTGTTCTGAGGTCCTGTGACTTCCCTCCACCTCCTCCTCTGTATGCTACTTGCTTGCAGGGCAGAGGAACAGTTTCAAACCAACCACTTCAGAAAACAACATGGTTCCCTGTGCTATTAGTAGCATCCGCCTCCCGTCCTCAAAGGCCAGTGTCCTGTATGTTTTAAACCACACAGCTAATTTAAAAGGCCAAGTTATCTTCTCAGTGTGTTTTCAAATCCTGCAAAGGCCTGGTAATGACCCATTCATTTGGTGCTGATGGGCTGTACCAGGGGAAAGTCTGAAATATTTAGTTTTTAGGTAATGACATGGGGATTTCTCCTCTTATAATGCAGGAAAAAAACTTGAGAAAATCATGGTACCAGTAACCATCTTTTAGATTAATTCACACGAGCCCTTAGATCTGTGTGTTGGATTAATCAGTTTTTAGTTTTGAAAGGTTTCTTTTTTTTTTACTCCAGAGCTCGTTATATTTTCTTAATGATACAATTTACACTAGGTTTGATTTAAATGATGGCTTTTATTTTCCTGGTTTTTGCTACCTTACAAATAGAGTTTAGCATTATCCATTTGTCAGTAAGATGAAGACCAGGAAATGACAGAGAGTGAAATTCCTCTCAAGTTAACAGTTTTATTGATGACAAGCAAAGCTTTAATGCACATTTCTGGAAACATCATAACCTGACAAGCATGCCGTTGGGATTGAAACTGGATTTTTACTGCTGTTATGATCTATATATTGTGCCCCTCTATTGAGTACATTAAATCAAGTCTAGAATTTGCTGTCAAACCCTTAAAAATGCTTTGAGATAAAAAAACAAAAACAAAAAACAACATAAGATGTTAAGTATTTCAAACTAATTTAAAGTATTTGTGTTTAGTGCAAATTCAGTGCTAGCTCAACAAGTCCAATGTTACAGAATAGATAGACGACACATCAGCTGATTTCTTTTTTTTTTTTAAGGCCTGTTAAAGTTGGTTAGATTGTTTTTCAAAATAATCTGTATCAGCATGAGAAAAAAAAAAAACATGATTAGTTGATCTTAATTAAAGATTTTAGAGTTTATGGTGTTTATCTGAAAACATCCTTTTCTACGCTGCCCGTGTACAGCTGTGCAAGTTTGGCGTTTTCTCTGGAGCAAACGGGTAATAAAACCCCACTGCTGTGTGCGTCTATTAGGGAAAATTTTATTCATATGTGCAGTGTAATTAAAGTTATCAGTAAAAATCTAAATACAATCACCTTGGGTCAAGTGGGACAAACTATGCAAAAAAAAAATTTTTTTTTTTCACAGCTTAGATTAGTTCTGATGGAATCTGAAAAAATTGGACTTTTCCTCTCCTCTTCTGTACAAAGGCATCTGAACCTTCACCTGCTCCAGTGTCTTAATTAAAGCTGCCTGATAGTTATAATTATATCTCTTATGGTATCATGATGATGTACTTAATGATAATTCTGCAGGGAGTTACCTGTGCTACTTAGCGCAGATCTTTCTCTGTACTTGGCATGCTTCCATCTCTCAGTGATTTTTATAGTTACAGTATCAGTGCAGTAATCCCATAATAAACGAGCAGGATTTGCAGGAGTTTCTGGTGAAAGCTGGATGCACATACGGCTCCTGCATCGGTGACACGCTGGGCCATCCCCTCCCTTCTCTCTGATCTGTAATCCAGTCGTGACAGACGGTTTTCCTCACCTTTCTCTTTTTCAGACAGCGTAGGGAGTTTAGCCCATAATAGGCTTTGGTTGTGGCCATAAAGTGGCACATCTCTTCAACACATGGCTCCAGATGAGCCTGTCTCTCAGTGGTCATTTCAGCATCACTGGGCGCACTCGATGACCAGTGTTTCCAGCAGATTTGCTAAATCTACACAGAATCCTCAGAATATCCCGAGTGTTTCAATTAACAGTTGCTTTGTTAACCCAGTTAGACAGTGTGGTAAACATAAGGTTTCTTCTTCATGTTTATTGGTTTAAAATTTAAACCAAGTGGAGCTGTTTTATTCTACAGTAGTTCTGTGCAAATTAAGGTTGAATGAAGGTTGTTGGTTTTCATTTTTATGCCACTAAAAGCCATCCGACTTGACTTTCTAGTTGCATCTAACAGGATTATTATTGTTTATTGTGTCTTTTATGTTTGTGGTTAAATAAACTTTGGTTCTGGTTTAGTTCTGAGGGTCAACATTAGGGTTGGTTAAAATACTGAAGGTTCAAACTTAAATCTGATACCAGGAAAGATTCAGATTTCAATAACACTGCTATTTCTTTCTTTCAAAATGGCATTTTCTTCTAAGCAAAATAAGATATAATATTCCTAATATGATAGACTTATCTTCCAATGTGTTAATTAGGTCAAACCATTAAAGATAAACAAGTCTAGAGGATCAAAACAGGCAGAAAAGCATATAAAGCAAATAAATTATTGCAAGATTTCTTGAAGGTAAAAAAATAAATAAATATGAAGGTCAAATTATAAAACATAGTGAATGAATTAAGCGAAATAAAATTACATGAAGTTATTTATATATTTTTTAAACTAACTAGTAAATTGAAAGCTTTGCGACGAGAGCTCTAGGTGCAAAGCATTCTGGGATATATCTGCCTCTTCTGATGCCTTTCTATTCTTCTCATACACTTCGTAGACACTTTTTCTCTTACTACCCTCGACCATTTTCAAAGAATTGCGGTTAGAAAGATGAGCTTCAATGACTGGCTGAAACCGTAGCTCATCACATATATATGTCTGAAAGTGTGCAAGTGCAGAAAACGATTGCTGGTGACAAGCGTGGGACGGCCTTATGTAAACATATCACCAGAATGATTGACAGGAGGACCACTAATTTTGATGATCCACCTGCAAATAAAAGACCATCCTCTGTACCCTTAAAGGGTCACCTGCCTGTTAGGTAAAACATTAGACTGGAAAACACTAAGTTTGTTATATTAAAGAAACCATGTATTTAGCGTCACAGCTTATGTTTAATGTGCCACTGTGTGCTTCTATTTGACTGTCAAATTGATCATAATGTAATTTAGTACTGAGAGCTAAGTAAAGAATGATTCTATACTAAAAATACGAAACCGATCTGCCACACATATTTTCTACAGTGTAACTAAGGATCTGGTTAATGCAAATCTATGCAGCTGCAGCCATGTTCAATTTCTGTCTTTCTGGTCGGTTTCCCTAAAATTTTCTTTAGTAATGACCTAGAGTGCAACCGGTCCTTAAACAGACAGGTTTCTCCTGTTTATGTGCAAATAAGCTGCAGCTGTTTTTCTTACCAAAAGTCACTGTAATGAACTACTGTACTTGCAGCATTATCTTTTTTTTTTTTTTTTTTTTAAAGCTACAGTGTGTAATAATTACAGGGATATACAGTCAGAAATGTAATATATTATACATAACTATGTTATTTATCATCATCTACGAGCTCAGCCTCTTAACCTTAATATTTGCGTTGCCTTAGAATTCGTTATTTATAATTACATAGGAGCGGGTCTCGCAGCCATGGAGGCAGACATCTTTGCGCTACGGCAGCGCAGAGCCAAAAAACTAGTGATTGCGACATCGCTCATTACGCTCGAAAGTAACTACGGCAAGTTGAGAGAGATGAACTGAGACGGTACTGAACAATAGATGGCAGTATTATGCCTGAGAATACTATCTGTAAAATTATCTATGTAAACAAACCTCATCACTTGAGAAGGTAGGTGATGCGGACGTCGTGGAAGACATTTTGTCCTGTAACGCTTGCCGTACTGTTCGGGGGGAGAAGCGGTGGGGGGGAGATGTTCATGTTGCTGCAGTCTGCAGTCTGGACGTTAGATGTCGCTAAAAATTACACACTGTAGCTTTAAGCTGACAGCATAAATGTTAAATTTATCCAGTTTGTTTTTTAATTTCCATTTTGTAATCATGGTTATAATTCCCAGAACCTTTGTAGTGATTGTATCTGCAAAGAATTCAGCTAGATTTAATGGTGTGCAGCAGCTGCGTATTTATTTGATCCCACTGAGTGGATGTGAGTAGTCCATTACCACCCTCTGTCTATGACATGTACTGTTGGTTTTAAAACAGCTAATTACTGTATGTTTTTAGGCGATGGATTCTTTAAACGTGCTTTTAGCTCTGAGCTGATGTTGTTTGTGTTCAATAGTAATTAGGAAGAAGCTCTATCGTCTCATCAGAGTGCATCAGACAGTGATCAGCTTTAAAGGGGAGGTGGGGGGTGGTGGTTGAAATGCAGGTGCATGTTAGGGCGTTATCTGTTCTGGGATACATGATCTATTAGAGATGTGATAATTGGGCAAGCAGCCTAAGGGGCTTGGTCATGTGTGACCAGTGGATCTGCATGCAGGAAACACCATCTGTTTGTGGAGCCTGTGTGTGTTCACACATGTGGAAGGTTTTTTTTTCTCCACAGAGCTTCTAAGCTGACCTCTCCATGAATCAGCTACACATGTAGAAACACATGAGGAAACCAGATTGATATGAAGACATTTTCCCAATATGTGCAGATATGAGGAAGTAACTTCCAGGCAATGTAGCTACAGTAAGAGGAAATAGTATTTTTCCCCCAGTTTTTTTCCTAATTCTGGTTCAAATGAAGTCAGAAATGTGTTTTTAATTTTACAGATTTTTTTTTTATTTTGTCCTAATATTTACATGATTTATCATTCCAGGAGGTTTAAATAGTTTTAATTATTAACCTGAAGGCTTTAGGTTTCAAATGATATCACAAATAAATTGCCAATTTTCTCTGCTGGAGGGAAACTCTGGTTGAATAAACGGTATAGACCGCCTTAAAATGTCAGAGGTTTCACATGGCCATATTGCAACCTTTTTGGTAAATGCCATTAAACGGTTCTTCTGTCCAAAATTTATAGAGAAATTTTGTAGTTGCAAAAGTCAAGGGAGCAGTGTGATGGCTGCTAAAGAGAAACTCATAAAACTGGATTAGAGAAGATAATGTCATTAGCCCTTTATATAATATTATCCATAAATGTAACTAAATTTGCTTAATTTCTTGGACCTTGCCTGCTGAAAACAAACTAATATTTTTTCCCTCTTGGTTTCTCCAGGCCTTTTGGTAGTCACAAGAGTCATCCATGACCTCGTTTTACTGTTTATTAAATCCCAAAGGCTACTCCTCTTTCAATCATTAACAGCCTTCAACCCACATAAAGCACCATAAACAGAGGATGTTGTACCATAAACAGTGTTTATAGTCATGGAATGGATGCAGTAGAGGATGTCTCCTCTCCAGCTAATGACATCTAAATGCTTTGATTGTTGGACACATGTTAACTGAATATACACCAGTATTCGTTCACTGAAAAATCAAAGGTTGTCCTAGCAACAGAAATCTGTTAAATCATTTTTTATTTCATTTTATAGCTGGTGGTAAGAAATTATAAGGATTATTAGCATTTTATTTTGTGCACTGAGGTTGGGAAGCCAATAGATCTGCAAGCAGGGCCCTTATATTCTTAGTACTTAGTAATATTGTGTTTTAATGGATGTCAAATACACTCTCTGGCCCCTTTAATCAGAACACTTAGAATACTAGTAATTGGGGCATCAACCTTTTCATATCCAGAAACACCTTAATTTATCTTGAAAAGCTTCAACAATGAGCCAGATACAGTCTATATACATCCATCACACGAAGCTCCCTTTTCAGCACCCTGGAAATTTGCTCTGCTGGAGTGAGATGTGACTGGAGGACATTGGAGGTTTGGATTGGATGTTTCACTAATTTCCATCTGTACAAAAATTTCAAATGAAGTATGCTGTGAGATAGCCATTAGGAAATGATTTACCTATGGGAAGGAAGTTTTTGTCAACAATATTTAAGCAGCCTACAGTGTTTACATATAACTGGTACAAAGGGACATGAAATGTAGCAGGAAATTATCTCCCATACTATTACACCTCCACCACCAACCAGAACTGTTGAAGCACTGCAAGGTGGTTTGCATTGTTTATTCAAATCCAGTTATCTTTTTCAAATGAGAGGTTTTGAAGACAAAAAGCCGATTAATTTAAACACATTGATTATGTTTTATGTATGGTGGTAGTTGGTCTCGTTTTCTAATGCATCCAGGGCCACAGATTAATCATAGGACAGCAGATGGTAACATCTTAAGGAGGGATGTCATTTCTCACCATTATCCTGAAGAACCCCAGTGATGCACACCTGGACAGCTAACAAAGTGTGCTTGCAGTAAATATCGGTTTATAACCCTGCAGAGTAAAGTGAAACTAAGTGATTGTGTTTTGTTGCAACCTCCTTTAGTTGATAATGGGATGTCACCTCTGCAGAAATTTTTCGTTTAATCTGATGTCTAACTCTGATTCTGTCAGTAAGAGTAGCTGTTGTTTGCATAGAAATGCGCTGCACTGTGACTTTGAAAGATGTTTCTAAATACTTCATCATTTAAAGAACTTTAAACTGTGTCACTGCAGAAATGTGCTAACGAATAAACTTTCCTTGCCTAGGCCTTGTAAACTTTGATCATTTGGACAAACTAGTTTCCATGTATTGTTTTTTTTTTATACTAGTGTTGAGGTTAACTTATTTCTCTAATCTATTTTAATTCTTATTTAACACAACTTGAAAATAATAAATGTTTCTATATAAGTATGGATACTGTTCACCTCTGTTGCCTCACCCATGCTGCCGGCTGCATACCCTAATGGATGCTCAATGTGCAGAATGCAGTAGCTATGGGTTCTGATGCTGTAGAACATTGTGCACTCTTTAGCTTTGATAAAAATCTTGTGCATAACAAGATGATAGGTCTTACTAAGTAGTCCTGCCACCTACTTTTATCTTCACATCTGAAATATTGCAGCGTGCTTAAGTTGAATAACATTCTGAAAAGCGTAGCCGCTTTTTTTCAAGAGCTTTTTTCAATTCCCAGCCAGCTGGGAATTCATATTTTCTGATACTTTAAGATGTTTATTGCCTTCCTCGGTACGGGTGGTAAATATCTTATTTAATCAGATATTATTTGGGCTGTTATATATTGTTTATGAACACACACCCTACTAGCTGTGTATTAGAACAATAACATTGAGTACAAGTTGTTGTAAAATGAGGACATTTTGTTGGTCCTCGCAATGTACTTTGAAAATGGTTAGGCTTATGGATAAGGTGTCAATTGGGTTAGAGTGAGGTATGCATTGATAATGGATAGGTTTAGGGTTATTTTTAGGGTTAGGGCATAAAAACAGTTGAAAAGGACTGAAAATCAATGGGAATCAATGGGGTCAACACATGGTCCTCACTATATTTTGTAAGATGAGAATGTGTGTGTGCAACACTGTTCACCCACGCTTCATCTTCCTCTGTCTAATTGAACATATTAGAATGATCAATCTATGAAAAGATTCTGATGCTGTTATGGCTGAATAATATGTGCATTACAAGCTAAATGCAAACACAGCAGTTGCAAGACTTTTCCTTTTGAACTTGATTTTTATATATAGAATCCAAAACCTTCTTAGCTTAAAGATAATCACAGAGGTCTAATTATTTAAATCTCAGCTCAAGATTGTAGTGACAAAAAATCTATTGTTCAAAGCTCTTAAAAGTAGTTAATAAAACCTTTCTTAAACTAATTTGACTTCGATTATTGACGTAGGTTGTAGTTCCAATCCAGTCAAGAGTTCTTGAAGGACTTCTGATGTGGTATTTATTCAATTTTATTTGCAGGATATAAAAGTGTTTTAGAAAAAGACAGAGATTTCTCTGGATTTATTAAAGGCAGCTGCCTGTGCTACTTAATACATCGCTTGATAATAGAATTAACGAGCCTTGACACATTTTCGTCTAATTATTTTGATTAGACTTATTCAGCAGTAGAGATCAAAAATCTTTCAAACGATGATCTAAGTAAAGATGTCAAATTAAGACCCTATCCTCTTTTTTTTCTTCTTCTTTTCTGTTTCTCTGGCTTTCTCGCCCCGTTGTGTTTTTGCGCCTGGCTGACGTGATTTGAGGCGACTGGCCGAAGGGAGAACAAACACTGTCCATCCCTGGCGGCTGCTTCGCTTCCCACAGGCCGTTCCCACCGTGTGTGTGCGGCTTTCCTCCCTGCAGCAGGAGATAATTAGGTTTAAGCCTCGAAACTGGAGAATGAAAGGAGGGAAAGAGGGTGAACATGGAGGAGAAAAGGTGGTGGTGTTTCATACTGAGTGGCATAGGGGGCGGGTATAGCTGGAGGGAGAGAAGAGGGGAGAATTAAATAAAAGAAAATACATGCTCAGAACACAGAAGTGGATTGCAAAGAAAAAAAAAAGCAAAGACAGAACATCCCCACTCAAACTTCTGCCTAATTATTTTCTCCTCCAAGTCTGACTCAGTGCTAGATGTAAAGATGAAAACAGAAGAGTGATGTGAATGTAAAAGGGTAGAGAGTGAAACAGCTCAAGGGAGTGCACAGAAAATTGAATAATTTTTTTTCTTTCAGAAGCTGGTGAAATGAGGTGGAAGTGTGAAAGAGGCAAGCGAGGGGGAAAACGGGAGAAACCAGAGATGTTCTGAGCTAAGGGAGGCCAGCGGGTGAAAGAGCACGTTCTCACTTATTAAGCAAACTGGAAGAAGTGCCAAAGAGGGCCAAGAGGAGGGCTGTTATAGATGGGGAGCAAAGGGCGCTCTTCTCCTGGACTCTGCTCTCTGCTATAATTATTAGCCTCCTTTCCAGAGATGAATCAGGAAACAGGAGTGCTTGTGTGTAGCAGTAATTCAATCTGCTCATTTCAATCAGTGCATCAGTCTAATGGTTGTCACTCATTGGCTTAAGGTATCTGTGGGTTGGCTCAACTGATTGGCTGCCCTGTATTGCTGTAATATAACAGTAGATCACACCAATAGTTTATTACTTTGTGTGCCTTCTAACATGTATAAAGCATGCATTTAATCTTGGAACCTATTTGCTTGTTATAGATGGGAGGGATTTTTCTGTTATTAATCAAACTACTTTATCAATAGGTCGTTAAGGGTCTCTTACAGGACTCAGTAAAAAGCTGAGGACATATTTCAAATATGTTAATCATAGTAATGGATGGGTGTTGGAGTATTGACACATCATCACCATTGCTAACCTCTGGTTTGGGTCGAACACTCATTCTGAGTTGGCAACCAGGAAGGAGGATTCAGAACGTCTCTGTTTAGGAGCTGTCTGCCAGAGTATTGATTTAAGGATTTATGCAATACAGTCAATATTCCTGGTGTTGGTTAGGTCTCTGGCAGCAGCATTTTAACTTGCCCTAAACTGCCTAAATTCAATTCAATTCAATTCAGTTTATTTATATAGCGCCAAATTCACAACACATGTCATCTCAAGGCACTTTACAGTTCAACCAGATCATACAGTCAAATTGATACAAAGTTTTCTATCTAAGGAAAACCAGTTGATTGCATTGACTCATTGACTCAAATACAATCCCCCACACTAAGCATGCTTGTAGCGACAGTGGAGAGGAAAAACTCCCTTTTAACAGGAAGAAACCTCCAGCAGAACCAGGCTCAGTGTGAGCGGCCATCTGCCGAGGCCGACTGGGGTTCAAGGAGACAGAAGCAGAGATACAAAAAGCAGCTGTAAAAGGCGGCCCCGTCCAGGAAACACACAGCCAGGCAGACGAGCTCCAAGGCAGCTCCCATGCCAGAGGACGAAGAGAGCACATCCACTCAGTCACGGTCAGAGAAACAGGACCACACTGGAAAACAGGCCGATCTCCAACATCTATTAACAAGGGTGTTGATAGAAGCAGCACAGCTGATGTTTTTTTCCAGGATGACGTCACAGCCAAACAGGAACAGACGAGGCAAAGCTACTCTGAGGAAAAGCAGAGAGAGCAGAAGGTTAGAGATTGAACTAACAGATTCTGCAGAATAGGAGAACAGAGAGAGAATGAAGCAGAATGATGAAATGGGGGTCCCTATGTCCTCCAAAAGTCTAAGCCTATAGCAGCATAACTATAGAGATAGCTCAGGATAACCTGAGCCACCCTAACTATAAGCTTTATCAAAAATGAAAGTTTTAAGCCTAGCCTTAAAAGTAGACAGGGTGTCTGCCTCACGGACTAAAACTGGTAGTTGGTTCCACAGGAGAGGAGCCTGATAACTAAAAGATCTGCCTCCCATTCTACTTTTAGAAATTCTAGGAACCACTAGTAAACCTGCAGATTGAGAGCGAAGTGCTCTGTTAGGAACATAAGGAACAATCAGATCTCTGATATAAGATGGAGCTTGGCCATTTAAGGCTTTATATGTGAGAAGGAGGATTTTAAATTCTATTCTTGATTTAACAGGAAGCCAATGAAGAGAAGCCAGGATAGGAGAGATATGATCTCTCTTTTTCATTTTCATTAGAACTCTGGCTGCAGCATTTTGGATCAGCTGAAGGCTTTTAACTACAGTTTGTGGACTTCCTGATAGTAAAGAATTACAATAGTCCAGCCTTGAAGTAACAAATGCATGGACTAGTTTCTCAGCATCACCCCTGGACAGGATATTTCTAATTTTTGCAATGTTCCTCAGATGAAAGAAGGAAATTCTAGAAACCTCTTTGATATGGGATTTAAATGACAGGTCCTGATCAAAAATAACACCAAGATTTTTTACTTTATTATCTGAAATCAGTTTAATCCCATCCAAATGAAGTGACTGGCTAATCAGTTTCTTTTTCAGAGACTCTGGTCCAAAGACTATAACTTCTGTTTTGTCTGCATTCAGAAGCAGAAAGTTAAGAGTCATCCAGGTTTTTATGTCTTCAAGACATGCCTGTAATCTATGTAATGGGTTAGCTTCATCTGGATTTATAGACAGATATAGCTGGGTATCATCAGCATAACAGTGGAAATTAATCCCATGCTGTCTAATAATTCTACCAATTGGGAGCATGTATAAAGTAAAGAGAATTGGTCCTAGCACTGATCCCTGTGGTACTCCACAGGTAACCTTTGAGCGTGTTGAAGATCTATCATTAACATGAACAAACTGAATTCGATCAGATAGATAAGATTTAAACCAGTCTAGTGCTGTTCCTTTAATTCCAACAAAATATTCAAGTCTTTCTAAAAGAATATTATGGTCAACTGTATCAAATGCAGCACTAAGATCCAACAGGACGAGCACAGATACAAGTCCATTATCTGAGGCCATGAGAATATCATTAGTGACTTTCACCAGAGCTGTTTCAGTGCTATGATGAGCTCTAAAGCCAGACTGAAACTCTTCAAAAAGTTCATTATGGTGGAAGTGATCGCAAACTTGTTTGGCAACTACTTTCTCAAGAATTTTGGATAAGAAAGGAAGATTGGATATAGGTCTATAATTGACCAAGTCATCTGGGTCAAGAGACGGTTTCTTAAGCAGAGGTTTAATTACAGCAATCTTAAAAGCTTTAGGTACATATCCCTGTAACAGAGATAGATTAATCACATCTAAAATGGAGGAGGAGATCAAAGGGAATACCTCCTTAAATAACCTGGTTGGAACTGGATCTAACATACAAGTTGAAGGCTTAGATGAAGACAATAATTTTGCTAATTCAGAGAGTTCAACTGGATCAAAGCAGTCTAAACCCGGTTCAGATTCCATGACTACCTCAGGTACAATCGCGGATAGAGGAGTGCTTATGATCTTATTTTTAATAAGATCAATCTTATTTATAAAGAATCCCATAAAATCATTGCTGCTAAGAGCAGGTGGAATGGACGGTTCAACAGAGCTATGGCTCTGGGTGAGTTTGGCAACTGTATTAAAAAGAAATCTTGGATTATTCTTATTCTCCTCTATTAATGAGGAGAAGTATGCTGCTCTTGCTTTACAAAGGGTCCTCTTATACAGCAGTAAACCATTTTTCCAGACTAGGAAGGACTCTCGCAGGCCTGTGGAGCGATATTTTCTCTCCAGTTTCCTAGCATTTTGCTTCAAAGTACGCAGCTCTGCATTAAACCAAGGAGCAAGCTTTCTATTTTTAACGGTTTTCATTTTCAAAGGAGCTGCGTTGTCTAAGGCAATACGCAGAGAACTAGCAACCCCATCAACAAAATCATCAACCTGTGAAGGGGAATAAGCTAAGCTTTTGCACTCTGCAGCACTGCTCAGTGACACAGAGCAGAGAGAAAGTGAAGCAGATTCTTTAAAATTTATAACTGCACTATCTGATAAAGATCTACTAAAATTGAACCTTCTTTTGGCGGAGGAGAACTCTGTTAAAGTAATCCTGAAGGTTATTAGAAAGTGGTCAGAGAGGACAGGGTTGTGAGGAAATACTGTTATTTCTTCACATTCTATGCCGTATGTCAGCACAAGATCCAAAGTATGAAGATGAGAATGCGTGGGACTATTCACATTTTGAACAAAGCCAATAGTGTCTAAGATAGCATTAAAGGCTGCTCTTAAGCTATCGCCTTCAATGTCAGCATGGATGTTAAAATCTCCCACTATGATGACCCTGTCAGTATTTAATACCAAATCAGAAAGGAACTCTGAAAACTCATCTAAAAATTCAGAGTAAGGACCTGGTGGACGATACAAAGTTACAAAAAGAAGAGGTTTTCTTGCCTTGAAATTTGGATCAGGGAAATTAAGGGTTAAATGTTCAAAAGAGTTGTAGGTATTAATTGTTTTGGGAGTAATCAGTAAGTCAGACTGGAAGATTGTTGCTACTCCTCCTCCTCGCCCAGAACTTCTGGGGATGTGAAAATTTAAATAGCTTGAAGGAGTTGCCTCATTTATGCTCACATAATCCTCTTGCTGCAGCCAGGTTTAGATTATCATGATTTAATCCTTTGGGAATCTTTGCTAATTTATTAGATTTTGGTCGTGGGCAAGACACTGTCTGGATGGAGTAAAGAGTGGGTAACAGTAGAGAAGCTGCAGAGATGTGTGTTAAACTACAACTCTGCTTCCTGGTCTGCACCCTGGGTGGTCAGGGTTTTGGAGGACTAATAAATGTGGCCAGATTCCTAGAAAGAAGAGCTGCACCATCCAAAGTGGGATGGATGCCGTCTCTCCGAATCAGACCAGGCTTTCCCCAAAAGGATTGCCAATTATTAATGTAGCCCACGTTGTTTTCAGGGCACCACCTAGACAACCAGCGGTTGAATGACGACATGTGGCTAAACATGTCATCACTGGTCAGATCAGGGAGGGGACCAGAGAAAATTACGGAGTCCGACATTTTTTTGGCAAACTTACACACCGAAGCAACACTAATTTTAGTGACCTCCGATCGGCGTAACCGGGTGTCATTACCACCAGCGTGAATAACAATCTTACTGTATTTAACCTTATCCTTAGCCAGTAGTTTCAGGTAGGATTTGATGTCGCCCGTTCTGGCCCCCGGCAAACATTTGACTATGGTCCCTGGTGTCTCTAATGCCACGTTTCTGACTATGGAGCTGCCAATCACCAGAGTGGGCTTCTCAGTGGGTGTGTCACTGAGTGGGGAAAACCGGTTAGAAACGTGAACGGGTTGGTGGTGACCAGTGGGCAGAGATCCACGACTACGCTTTCTGCGTACAGTTACCCAATCGCCTGGCTGCTCAGGCACTTTTGGAGGACAGCTACGTGGGGGGCCTACTTCAACAGCCTGAAGCCTGGATTCTAACTCTGACACCCTCGCCTCCAAAGCTACAAAAATACTACACTTATTACACATCCCATTATCACTAAAGGAGGCAGAGGAATAACTGAACATCTGACACAGAGAGCAGGAGAGAGGAGAGGAAGAAGGAAGAGTTGGAAAAGAGTCAAGGGAGGGAGAGAGAGAAGCCATAGCAATGCTAAGCTAGCGCTAGCCTAGGCTAGCTACTTCTTGCTATCAGAAATAAAACCGTGTGAAACTGACAAGTGCTCAGTAGAAAAGTGCAGCAGAAGGTGCTATGTTTTAAAGTAGTCAGTTAGAGTTACTTAGATACAGAGATATCACAGAGAAAATAACTTAACTTCAGATGGAGATCCTCTGAACAGCTGCACACTCAGTTGCACACTCAGTTAATCCAAACAGGAAGTGAAACCATGAAGAAACCATTACAATAATGTAATGCCCTGAATGTTAAAGTATAAACCTGTGTAATATTTTTTTAGGAAACTCGTAATTTTGACACTGGTTTTAGTAACTCAAGGCCCTGTCCAGATGAAGCTGGGTTTGAGTTTATACGACAACCTTCTTTGTCAGTTAGGTGTTCCATCATACACTTGAAACGAGCTACCTGAGTGGAAAAGTTTGAAGCCACCCCTCGCCATCTTTATCATGATACCCTGTATGAATAACCAGCCATATGTTGGCGTGTTGACATATGTGAGCCTAAGCAGCCCTCACCACCATTAACATCCATGTGTCAAAGCACTGAAAAATATAGACAGACTTCAATGTAGCAATTTTCTTTTCACCATATATATTTTAGACGCTATTAATTGTTGCCCCTCTCTTGTTTGGCCCCCAAAAAGCCTTTTTTCCCTCTG
This sequence comes from Cyprinodon tularosa, assembly GCF_016077235.1. Classification (NCBI taxonomy): domain Eukaryota; kingdom Metazoa; phylum Chordata; class Actinopteri; order Cyprinodontiformes; family Cyprinodontidae; genus Cyprinodon; species Cyprinodon tularosa. The sequence goes on along the minus strand of NW_024039044.1, from coordinate 652,037 downwards.
CTGAATCCATAGATGACATCATACTTCTCCCTTCTTTCTTCTACCTTCTAAACCTGTCTTGGCAGTGCTTGTGCCATCCACTGGTGTGGCTTTTTCAGCTTCCAGCGGTTTCATCTTTACAGTTAAGGTGTTCTGGGCAGATATCTTGATTGATTTAATGTGGATGTAGTCTAAGCCTTTGACGTATTGTGCTTGCTGATATCTTCACTTCTTGACTTATCTGTGACCAAAAGAAATGGGCAAATTTGCTGATGTTAATTTTCACCAGTTGCAAGTTTAGATGTGTTTCAAGGGTGTTTTTGTTTCTGTGTCCTCCAATATTCTCCCTGTCAAACTTTCACTATCACGGCAATATACTTTCCCATTAAAATGCTGAGGTAAATTTCTCCAATAAAGTAGTATAAGTAGCAGTAAAGTTAAATTATTATCCATCCATTTTCTAACACGCTTATCCCAAGTGGGGTCGCAAGGGGTGCTGGTGCCTATCTCCAGCAGTCATTGGGCGAGAGGCAAGGTACACCCTGGACAGGTCGCCAGTCCATCGCAGGGCAACACAGAGACAAACAGGACAAAAAACCATTCACGCACACACTCACACCTAAGGAGAATTTAAAGAAGCGATTAACCTAACAGTCATGTTTTTGGACTGTGGAAGGAAGCCGGAGTACCCAGAGAGAACCCACGCATGCTGAGGAAGAACATGCAAACTCCATGTAGAAAGACCCCGGGCCAGGAATCAAACCCAGAACCTTCTTGCTGCAAGGCAGCAGTGCTAACCACTGCGCCACATATCATTATTATTATTACAGGGCTGGAATGAGAAAGCTAGGGTGTTAAGTGCTACAGAAATTTGGAAATTGCATTTTTTTTAAACTGGCTATATTACAAGTGCAGTAGATTGACCAGCTCTAAAAAGAAAGTTTTCATCTTTTTCGCATGAGGCTGGAGGAAAATCTAAAGCAACTAGTTGTTGTGAAAGGCTATCAGTTATTGAATGAAACTGTGGTCAGGAGATATAAACATAAATTTGTATTTCATCAATATAAGTATAATAAAGGTATAGTGGAGGATTTTTGTAAATTTTTAAAAAGACCCCTCTTCGCTTATAAAAAAAATAAAGCACATGCACAACCCCATACCCACTATCATGAGCGAACGCCTATTAAAAGCAAGAGCGTGCAAGAGCCTACAGTATCTCTGCTCGTGCACACTCTGTTTAAAAGTTGCTTTTTTTCGTCGCTCATACAAGCTTACTTTCCAAAAGAAGAGTTGCATTTTTCCACTTTGTCAGACTCACCACCTGTAGGTGAAAGTGAGGATGAGCATGTAGGACGGCCGTATGTAAACATATATTACCAGAATGATGGACAATTAGGAGGACCAAATTTTGATGATCCACCCGGAAATAAAGAATCGTCCACTTTAACCTTTAGAAAGATAGTACGCTATAATCAGACTTGGGGAGCGTTTTCTTGTATTGAATTAAAACGTACCCTTAGAATTCAGCCCTGAGGATATGTGCTTTTTTTTTTTTTTTGTCAAATTGGGTTTATAATTCTCATAGGATATACAGAGTATTTCTGGTCTGCCTAGTAAGATTTTAAACTAATTAAAACCTTTACATCTGTACTGAAGTTTATTAAAAAAGAAAACAATTAATTCCTTAAAGCTACAGTGTGTAATTTTCAGCGACATCTAGCGGTCAGACTGCAGACCGCAGCAACATGAACATCTCCCCCCCACCGCTTCTCCCCCCCAACAGTACGGCGAGCGTTACAGGACAAAATGTCTTCCACGACGTCCACATCACCTACCTTCTCAAGTGATGAGGTTTGTTTACGTAGATAATTTTACAGATAGTATTTCATTAGTCTGTGTAGGGTATAGATTTCATGTAGACTTAAGATAATAAATATACCCGTTATTTTTTCTACATCGTTGTGACGTTTTGGTGGGCTGCTTTGCATGGTGATATAAACAGACGAAGTAATTGTAGTCATTAGTTTAACAGCGAGATTGTGTTCGCTGGAAGAATATATATTCCCCGTTTACAGAGTCCAAGTCATTTTGGTGGCACGGGGGTTACAAGGCAAGGAAGAGGGAGAGGACGAGGGCGAGGGCAGGGAGGGCGAGGGCAGGGAGGCCGTGCAGCTAGGGCCAGGCGAGGGAGGGGTGCCAGCGGGGTGAGAGCAGAGGAGGAAAGGCTTGAAGATCTCCAAAGGAGCCGCAGAGAAGTAACCGAGGTATATATCCAGAAAATTATTTTACAGAAAATTACTGAATCATTACCTGTGAAACGTCAGGGACATTGCTGAATAAGTATACTGGAGAGTAACAGCATCATCACGCAGCATGTTATTGTTTTAGACAGGTCTGAGCATCCTGTACTCCAAAAACTGCAGTGATATTAGACAATTGTGTGTGTAGGATTAATTACCTGTCCAAGAGAAAACTGGCAACTTGAGCGTCACTTTGAAAACCTTTTTCCTCCATCAGTGACTTCCATCGTGTAAATGCCGTGCCAATGTTGATCCGTGTTTTTTGTCGTTTCTTGTCACGCTTGCGTTTATTCTCGTCGTGTTTCCGCTTCTTAGATGACGGGGGTTCGGTGTCCGCCGCTTTTCGTTGTGATACAGAGTAGGCATGATCCTCCATTCGTCTGATGTTTGGCCACACAGTGCCAAACAGTTTGCAAAGTCACTCACGCCTGCCGCCTTGTTCACCTTTCTTGTTACTGAGGCGCAGTATACCTGCTTCTTCTTCTTCTTTGGTTTCAGGCAGACTAAACGCTTCTCAGGCATAATACTGCCATCTACTGTTCAGTACCGTCTCAGTTCATCTCTCTCAACTTGCCGTAGTCATTTTCGAGCGTCATGGGAGATCTCGCAATCGCTAGTTTGTTGCCTCTGCGCTTGCCGTAGCGCAAAGATGTCAGCCTCCATGGCTGCGAGACCCGCTCCTATGTAATTATAAATAACGAATTCTAAGGCAACGCAAATATTATGGTTAAAAGGCTGAGCTCATAGGTGATGATAAATAACATAGTTATGTATAATATATTAAATTTCTGACTTTATATGCCTGTAATTATTACACACTGTAGCTTTAAAAGAAGCGGGTAATGTCTTTCATGAGAAAAACATCCACTTCTTTTTCCTAGTAGTTCCCTTTTTTGAATTTGAGGAGGAAAATAAGAATGACTCAGGGGAAACGGACGACTAAGATGCATCTAACCAAGACCTGAGCTGTATGAATATACTGTTTCATAAGTTATTCTGCTTTCACTGTGAACCACCTCTTTTTGTATTAGGTTCACTCTGCACTATGACGGTGTGTGGTCTGAGCTCTAATCAGTTCTTCTTATGAAAGACAAAGCTCCTTTGTTACGCCTGCGTGCGATAGGTTGGTGTGTATGTACGCCGTCACACACTCTGAGGAGTGTGTGCGTTCCCTCTTCTCTTTGTGCTTCTGTTCATGTGTTGGTGTGGCTCTGAGTGTTTATTTATGTGTTAGACCTATTTGGCAGATTTGATGTTGGTTCAGAGAGCTGGAAGACAAAGGAAGCCTTTTACTCTGACCCCGCTCAGCTGATCTGAAGTCAGCTGATGGTGACTGTAGCTCGTTTGTAGCTGAAAAAAAGGGAGGTTTGGATCACACCTAAGTCAGGACAAGAGTACAACTAAGTTTAAGATTCAAGATTAAGAGAGGTTGGGAGTGTAGCAAACGTCCCAAGGTCAGGGTTTGAACTCTGGACAGCTGCACTAAGGGCTAATGGTCTTCATATATGGGGCACTAATTGTTACACAACACCATGGCCCGCCCTGTTGTCAGTTCTTTTCATGGAAGGTTTGTGTTGATTGCTGTGTTTTTTATAATATATCAATTCCAACAACACTATGTCCATTGTTGGTTAAAAACAAAGTAATATTTTACCTTTTTAGGCTCTACCTTTTTAAAATTTTCACATAAATCCAAAAAATCTGAATTTATATCTACTAGTTTCACATGCTTAAGAAATGGTCATTCAAAGCTGACCCTTTAAAAGCTGTATTTTTCATGCCAATGCAATAAAAACTGCTTCACTGATATAATTAGAGACAACATCGTCTCTGGGAATATCTATAAATCATTTGCTCTGTAGCAGCTCAGAAGGCTTGTTTCAAACAGCTAGTGCTCTTTATGGCCAGGGTGCAGTCAGCGGATACACAAATACCAGAATATACTGTAGGCCTACTTATTCAGCAATGCAATTTATGCAATAATGCTAGTGAACTCAAGACATAAACACATATGACCCCCCCACACACTCCCCACCTTTTATATAAAAAAAAAAAGTGAAAGGCTGCTGTGCCTATACTTTTGTTGCTCTGAATGTGATTCCTCCTTCTTGGAAGCTGTCATGACAAATAGTTAATGCTTTTCTTTCTGTTTTTTTATCTGTATAGATACATTCTTTTTTCATTCCCCTATGACTAGACTGTATTACAAAACCATGTATGGTTTTCCCCTCCAGTTTGCAGCTTTTTGTATCCCTGAAAATCCTAATTACAGTTCTGTGCTTTTTTAAATTTATTTATTTTTTTTGCTGCGTTTTGATACGTGACATGTTCAGGGTACAGTTGATTGCTACCCATCCAGAAATGCATCTCGTATGTAATTGATTTGGTTTGCAAAGATATGGAAGATCTTGAACAGTGGTGCAATGTTGTCATGTAGCACATGCCTTTGGATCAGGCAGTCAGTCAAAACAGTAAGTGAGATTCATCAGCAACAGTGGATCATTTCATTGCACATTATTGATATCTAACACTGTATGTTCCATTCACTCCCCCCTTGGCCTCTTCCATGAGCCCAATCCCCAAATGGTTGACAACTGTATAAGGGATAAGCACATCCAAACTCAAAATGTGACCTATAACAAACTGTCATGTGCTGGTACGTCTGTCTTAATTGGTCTATCCCCTCTGTGTCTGCTGACCTTAACTCATAATTCTGACTGACGGTCAGAAGGTCCAACAACGACCTCCAACCCTGTTGCTTCATTTATGAATTCTTCAGATAAACTGAAGCTATGAAGGCATCAATTAAAATGGCTGATTCTTTGATGTTTTTGTAAGGATTTTCTCAGGTGTGAACTTTTATTTTGGTTTCGGCAATAACCAGAAGGTTTGCAGAAAGAAGCCTCAAAACACCAGGATGTGCCTGTTTTGGAAGAATGAAAGATGGGTGATGCATTCCCTGGATTTTACCAGACAGGAGTGTTTTATAATGATTCTGTTATGATCGCTGGAATGTCTTTGTTTTATTGAAAACTGGGCTCTCCTCATTTCCTTCCAAGTAATTAATTAATATTGAATCACGAGAGAACAGGACATGGGAATAATTCCATTTTGACGTTAAATCAGAGGTGATCTGATTAAAGCTGTGTCCCCGTTTCGCCCCCCCTTCCCTTAGAGCTCCAATCAGTCCCCATATGAAGGGCCTGCCTTTGAATGGTTCAAACCTCCTATAACACAGCACATGATGCCATCTGTACTGCTGATCGTATCAACATTTCCTGGAGCAACCACTTCCTGTAACTGTACTGACTATTGGAAATGCAGAAGTGCTCCTTATATGTCACCCTGTTCAGTAATCATTCAGTAACATCTTCTTAATGCTTTCTTTGTAGTCCTTTCAGATTTGTTTTCTATTTTTTTTTCTATTGTTCTTCCAGCAGAAACTGCAGGACATGTGCTTGTTTGCAGGACTTCAGAAATAATGGGGTATGTGGGGAGCATATAAGGCGAAAACTGTTACTGAGATGTTAAAGAACGTGTTAGAATAAAATATGTGAGGTCAAACCAAGCACCTTTCAGATAGAATGAAACTGCGATTGCTGCAATGGGATCTTTTTCTTTTGCTTCCATTTCAGCACTATGATTTATTAGAAAAGCTATTACTCCTTTCCCCCCCCTGTTTTTTTTTCATAAAAAATGTAAAAATAACCAGAATTGCTGCACAGACAGTCGTTGTTCTTGATGACTTTCATCATATTATGCTGTGTGAATAAAGGCAGGATTTGATTCGAGCAAAGCAGATTCCTCTATTTTGCTATGATGGTAAAATTTAGTCGGCATAAAAATAAGACAGAGTTTTCTTTCTTTCTTTCACAGATAATAGATACAGTCAGATTAGAGGGTATCTTGGTTGTTTAAGAAACAGTACTGTATGGGTTTCGGATACATTTTATCTAAAAGGTGAAGAAAGCAATAGAAAAACCTGTAAAATAAAACAACTTGGACTCATAAGGGCATGCTGAGTGCTAAGAATGCCATAAGATATGGAGGAACAGCTGTTAGAATTGTTAGCTGATAGCAAAAAGAACTTGGAGTTTAAATCCCAGATGAGACTTTTGTGGAGTCTGCTTCTTCTCTTTGCATGCATCAGTACTGCAGCTTCCTCCTGCGGTCAGTGTGCATGTATGTTTAATGGCTGATCCGAATTGCCCTTAGGTAGTAGTGTGTATTTTTATTTCCACCTCTGTGGCAGCCTGTACAGGTTGTACCTCACCACTCGCCCAGTGAGCGCCTAAAAAAATCTCCTACCAGAAAAAGGTCTGAATACAGAAAGAAGGCATGGGAAATTTGTCAAGTGAACGGTGGAGGAAGGGTTTTGATTGTGGATAGAAAAAGTCTTAGTTCATAGTTTGAAATCAGAAATTTAAATGAAAAATCATCCTAAATGTACTGTAACCTAAAAGTAAAATACTGTGTCTGTGATACAAATCTGCCTATTTAACCCCCTTTAGAATTGAATTGTTCTTTCTTTTTTTGTCACACCTAAATCTTTTACATGATAAAACTTATTGAATATTAGTTCAGCGCGATTAATCGTTTAAAAAAATCTCGATCTCAATTCACACATACATGTGATCTCATTATAATCACATGTATTCGATAATAATAGTAATAATTATTATTTTGAACTAGCTTTTGAATAGTTGATTCGCTTGTTTTGTTAAATTTTATTTGTGTAATAAAAACATTTTGTGAAAACAAAATCGTGCCAAAGAACTGTGATCTTAATTTTAAGCGAAACAAATCGTTGATTTTTCGTAGAATTGTGCAGCCCTGTTGAATATTCAAACAAATGGCCCTGTGCGAAAAAATTGCCTCCCTAACCTGATGACTGGTCATGCCTGCCTCGCTGCACTTGAGCAAAAAGGAAATATTAATAAAATGAATTTGATCAATTGAGACACTTAAACTAGAATCTACCAGCAGTGAAGTACTATTTCTTTTACAGCTTTGTATTTAGTAACAAGCAAAAAGGATTGCTTTACAACTTCCATTCCTTAACATGTCGCTGTAGCATTAATGCATGAGAAGAAGAAGAGGAATAGATTGTTAGTGCAGCTCTGCCAGCATCATTTTGCCCGCTCCCTGAGCACAGCAATGTGTCTGATCCATTCAAAGCCAGAACCACATTCTCAGCTTAATGGAGTTTTTTTTTAAAGGAGTAAATTGGGCTATAATTCTGCTGGACTGTTTCTGATTGCATCATTTGCTTTCTTTCTGCTTCAGTTAGTCAGAACCTGTGTGTAAACACATTGAGGATTTATAACCTGGGCTTCTCATTTGGTACTTTTAAACCAGTACTTTCTTAGAGGGAAACAATTGCATTATAATTTTTGTAAAGGTCTTGCTTACTCAGTTGTAAACTCTAAAGTACAGATTCATGCGATGCTTTAGATCAAAACTACATTATTTTTGTTTGTTTTTTTACAAGGACTACAGACAGGTATAGTGTTGTGTAATTGTAGTTTCTGCTAATTACAGTGGTGATCATTAAGACCATTTAATCTTGGACATTTATTTCAATAAAGGAAAAAGATGGATGACTGTAAAGAAATGCAACACGTAGAATGAACCTAGTAGAGGATGCAGAGTCTCTGCTTTGGCAGCTCATCAACAATTCCCATCCTTCATGAAGAAATATCCTAATTTCCCCCACCCCTACTTTATCAAGGATGGAAAATGAAGTGGAGCAGGAGGAGAGGAGTTAAAAAAGCGGAAATAATTAGGACCGAGAAGTTGGAAGGGTTGAAAGACAACATGGCTGTGAGGAGGAGACGCTAACAGAAAGAGACCGCAGAGGGAGAGGAGGAAACATGGAGAAGGGATGAAAGGCAAGTTGGCAGATAGAGATACCAGGTGACAGAGAAACAGAGATGATGGCAGACAGATTTAATGAGGTCTCCCTAGATGTAATCCTGAGCTGTAATTATTCTGCTCTGCTGTCATCCTGGCTTTACATGCAGGCATGTGCAGCTTTGAACAACCCTGCTGAACCAGTGTGAAGCAGATTGTGTCCCCTGGCAGAGAAGCTCTTCATCAGCAGAGGACCAAAGCTGGAGATACAATATATGATATGAGAGCCCTCTGAACCTTCGGTCAAAGTGGGAATGCTTTGACCATGTATAGATTTAAGCATGTGGAAGAGGTGAACAAAAAAGGGTTATACATCTACATATTGAGTTATTCTTTAAATTCATACATTGTTACAGACATTTATAGTTTTTTTTTATTATCTATAATAGTTATTTCTGTGTGGTGTTTGCAAGTTCTCCCAGTGGGTTCTCTCCGGGTACTCCGGCTTCCTCCCGCAGTCCAAAAGCATGACTGTTTTATTTGACAAAAAAAAAATTGCTATAATGATATAAATGAAAGTGTGATTTCAGAAATGATTCCTTACCTTTGAGTCAGTTCAGTAAATCTTCACTGCAGTTTAATTGGGATTAAAAAACCACTGAAGCTCAACTGCTACAGTGAGAGCTGTGCAGGCTCACTTACAGTATGCATGCACACCCTGTGCCACCATCGGAACTTCATTTGGTCATCTATTACTCTTCTTTAACAGGCAGGGGAGACTGTGGAAAGTTGCAACAAGTCTACCCCCCCCCCCCCCGCCCCCAATGATATTTACATGGACACTCCCCCCAACAAGTACAACAGAAGATTCATTTGAGCTCCCCATTTAAGATTTACTGGAAAAGAAACTTGTAGAGGGGGAAAAGGAAAAAAACATTTATTACAACTCAGTTAGATTTAATCATTCTTTTAGTTTTCTTTGAAGGTAGCTTGCATGGACTCTAATCTGTATTCAGCTAGCTCATCACATCTGACAGTTTGTAGATAGTTGCATTACTTGCATACCAGGGAGAAATGCTGACATTTTATCTTGGTTTGCATGTGGCTGCAACCAAATTTTTTGTGCAGGAGTTGGAACTGTGCTGCAAGGGAAGATAGGCAGCTGGGGTAACAATTGAAGAAACACTGCGATGGGTAAGACGGGCATTAATCAGAAAATAAGCCAAAAGGTTGGGGAATCTGTCACTCTTTTTCACAGTTCAATTCTAGCCATGCAGGGACACAAAATATGTAGAAGTGAATTCCCACTGTGACACATGGTGGTGGCAACATAATGCTTGTAAGATGCCTAGCCAAATTAAATAAGATGCTGTTATGAAACCATTTAGCTCTGTTAAATGCCTGGTTTAACACTTAAAATTTGTACTAACTCTTGATTATTTTCTACTTTTTCAAATTTGAACACTTATATATAGTACTTTTTTTGTTTTGTTTCAATAATACTGTATTACTTGGCTACCACAAGTGAAATTAACACATGAAAAATATTTTAGAGAAGTTCTTTCTGGGTTAATAACCAGCTATATGTCAAATATTAGTTAGAATTACAGGTAGTGGGATTGGATCTGTAGAGACTGGTGGTGGAAGACTTTCTTTAAAGAAATTTAATTTGGATGAAGAGGAGCTGGCAGCCATTTTGTTTAAGGTCTGTAAGACATGAGAATATTTTCAATATTCTCATGTCAGGTGTCAGAAGAATGCATTTCATGATTTTATCTGAAATGGGCAGGAAGCTCACAGAGGGCAGGTTAAATCAATGCTGTACAGCCATTTAAAGTCAGGACCGATATGCAGAAAAATCACCATCTGCTCAGTGATTTCTAAATCTGCACTGATTGGCCGTTCTTGGAGAACTGCTGATGCGCGGCTCAGGAAGTCACTGAGTTAGCTGATTTAGGAGCTGGAAAATCCAGAGGCGTGCACACACTGGTGTGTGCGTGATGCTACAGCTTGACCTGAAGGTGTAAAGACAAGAGAATGGAGCCAAGTGACTGCAGCTGATGCTTCTTCATCTCCTGTTTGTCTGGGTTAGTCGGTGTGGAGGTGGGGGGTGCTCCGCTGATGTCCTCAGCTATAAATGGATCTCCTCTTTCTGATTATCTCCATCTTATTTTAATGCTTTTTTATGCTTGTTATTACTATTATATTTCACCCCGACTCTTTATGTCTCTCTTTCCACCTGTGTTAATGTTCCCCTCAACAAACACACACAGGTGGTTGCTATGCGAGTCCCTACTGCTCTGCAGCGTTGACAGCCATCAGTCAGCATGCACTTTGTCATGACCAAGAGCTCTGTCGACATACAGAGCGGAATGAGCAAAAGCACAGCTTAGAGATAAAGGAACCAATCACGGGGTTTTGTGCAGCTCTGAGTGTGTATGTGTGTGGTTTTTGTCTGGGCAAACAGGGCCTAGCTATCAAGGGCTGAGATAAAGACCTAATTGCACGGGGTGGTGTGTGAGCTGTGTGTCGGTGTGTGCTCACAAGAGTAGGTGTGAAGATAAAAATATGAGTGTGGAGGATAATGAGAGCTGGAGAGTACAGAGCTTTTCTGGAACTTTGTGAGTGTAGCTTTGGGTTTGTTAATGTTTCCCGGTTCCTAACAGTCCCTATTGCCATGACTTAAAGATGACTAAAAGTAGTTTAGTTAGAGTTCTGTCTTATTACCATTCACTTGTTGTCACTTTTCGTTAAATAAATCACCTGCTATCCAGCCTCCAAAATGGCATCCGCCTAATTATATCATAGTATAATGTAGTGGGTAAATTACCCATATGTCTGTCTCTCTATCCATCTGTCTGGCTCAGTGTGAAACTAAACTATGTTTCAGGTCACTGTGCAGATTGTGCCAAAGCTACGAGAAATTACACACCCATACACTCATAAACACACAAACACACATACAGCCACCGGCCAGTCCCTCTGCTGACAGAAGGGCGCTGAGAGAGGGTAACGAGAAAAAAGTCCTTGTGCATGAACGCTCATGACAGCAGGCCACCTATACAAAAACACACATGCGCACACACACACACACACACACACACACACACACACACACACACACACACACACACACACACACACACACACACACACACCCTGCTGATGTTAGGTCAGTTAGTAACACCGTAATAATATCATATCATTATTCAGCTTTTTTTCACCCAGTGTGACACTGCTTTCTTTCTCTACCGTTACTCTACCGCTTATCAGAATGACATCATCAACTATTTATCTTCAGGTCACTGCAGTTTGACCCACTCTTCTTTCCATTGATTCTTCTCCTCATTGATGTTGGCAGAAATCTGTTTTTGCACAGGTCTGTTAAGGTCCCACCATGTATGGAGGCTGAGCGGACTATTCTGTTGCAGATTTACTGCTGTGTTTTGGATCATATCCTGTTGCTGTATAAATTCAGGCCAAACTTCAGCCTCCTTATATTTGACTAGACTGAGCCCCAATCAACATCCCCCCACCACCATGCTGTGCAGCGCTGGAGAATTTAGTGCCAGGCTTTAGTGGTTACATATGGAGCTCCTTTCCTTCAGCAGAACAATCACCTCCAGGGGATGTAAGCGGCTTAGATTATAAAAAAATTTGGTTGTGGTCTGGTTTCTGTCTGTCTTTCTATAACTGAAATATTGCCAAACTGGCAAGCTACTAAAACCCTTCTTTGGGACAATTTCCTCTGCCTCTTCTGCTGCGACATCTTCACCTGCTCCGTGTTGTGGTTTGAGAGGGTGGTGCTTTGTGACAACATGCCTGGGTCCGCGATTGCAATTGGTTGGTGGTAAGTGGTGACTGTAGCATCAACGTAAATGAAAGGCTACAATGAAAATGAAGGAAAACTCCTGTTTGTATATCGAACTTTTATTGATCCCCTTTTTTTTGATTGTACCACACATCTATCGATCGATATATATTTTTATTGGACCATCGTCCAGCCCTAGACACTTGTATTTAATTTATTTTTTTAGCTTGTTTTTCATCAGTGGCCTTGAAACAAACAAGCATCTCTTGGTGTTTTTGGCTTACCGTACCATTATCTCTGAAAATGCAGCATCCATTTCACCTCCCTGATAAAAGGAAAGATGGGAGACGAAATTTCAGATTAAGTGGCTGCTTGTAAAAGACGCAGAGAGACAGGAGTAGGAAGAATCAAGAAGGAGCATCTAGAAATGAGGAGAGAAGCCAGTTTTATTACTGCACTTTTTAACATGCACATACACACTGAGGTTTTACTTAAATTTTTGTTAGCCAATTTAAACATGTATATAAAAACACTGAGGAGAAATGGACCTGGTGGACTGAAGCCATGCTATGATGTAAGTGAAAGGGAGGAATGCTCTGACTGGCAGGATGCCTGATTGATCTGAAACATTATGCTGCCAGAGGACAGCACTGGGACAATGCTGTCCCCAGCACTGTGCCTTCATGGTTCCAGATTAATGTTGAGGCAAGTCATTTACTTTTTTTAGCTGTCAGATGGTCTTTTTAGGCAAACCTATGAAGACACTGTTGCAGCAGTCAATTCTACTACCTAAGATACATGCCTGAATGAGTTTTTCTAGATGGACATTAGTCCTTTTATCCTGGAAATGTTTAGCAGGTGATAAATGGCTGACCTGGTAACTGCCTTTATATGCCTCTGAAGGTTCAGGTCTGAGTCCATCGTGACACCAAAATTTTGGCCATAATCCGTGATTTCTAGCTGTAGTAGCTGAAGCTGTGAGCTAACTCTGGATCTCTATTTCTTTGGTCCACAGATTATTACCTCAGTTTTGTTTTCATTCAGTTGTAGAAAATAATGGTGCATCCACATATTGATCTGTTCTTAGCATCTAACCAAAGCTCTGAGGGGTTCCTAGTAGGGTTGTCAAAAGTATCGATACTCAAAAAAGTATCGATACTGAAACGTTGTATCCGGATACAATACTCATTTTTAAAAGTATCGATACAGTGCCACCACCAGTGGCACCTAAGCAGTCATTCATCTAAAGTGCAGAATAGAGGAAAATGCACTTTCTGAACACTGTGTGATGGAATAATTCTGAGCACTTTTCAGTTTCAGACTTTTAGTGTCATTGCTATGTGTGCAAAGCATAGCCAAGGAAGGAACACTTAGTTTTAATTTTGTAAGTTTTTTATCAAGCTTGCTTAATACTGTGCACAGCAAACAACCTCAAAACATTGTTCTTATTGTTTATTATTGTATTTTAATTATTAATCAAAATATTTCTGTTGAAATTTGGAGTTTTTATCCTTGTGGTATCGAAAATGGTATCGAGTATTGAATATTTTCCTTAGTATCGGTATCGAGTTGAAAAGTTTAGTATCGTGACAACTCTAGTTTCTAGTCACCTGGTTACATTGTGATTTAAAGATGTGTGTGATCTGCATTGTTATGATAACTGATGTGGTTGTTTGCTATAATCTGAGCCAGAGGAACATGTACAGTAGATGTTGAATAGGAGGGACCCCAGAATGAGGCCTTGAGGAACCCCGCATGTGATTTTTCTGGTCTCTGATTTAAAGTTCGCTAATGACACATATAGGTTTCTGTCCTTTAGGTGGGATTTAAACCAGTCCAGTGCTATACCATAAAGGCTGACCCAGTTTTCCAAACGCTCTAATAAAATCAACCTGACTGGAAGACATCAAAGCAGCTTGTGATGTTGAGAAGGCATTTAACTATTGAAGCACCACTTTTTCAATAATCTTACTGATGAACGGGAGGTTTGAGATGGGTCTGTTTTGCAGGACCAATTTGTCCATGCTTCTCTTGATTAGTAATGGTTTGATAATTGCTGTTTTTGAGGTTCGGGGCAAACTATCGACATAAGGGATGTGTTTATGATTTCAATCAAATCAGACTCTAAAAAAGGCAAAACAATGTTAATAAAACCTATGGGTTAAAAAACATCAAGACAGCAGGAAGGTGTTTTTAGCTGCTGAAAATTTTCTTCTAAACTTTTGCAGTTTATTGGGCAGAATTGGGACATTTTAACAGAGTTTTAACTGGAGACAGCATTGGTACTGGAGTTGGCATTGACTGCTTTTATAATATCCTGTTTTTTTCTTTGTAAAAATGTTTGCAGAACTTTTTGAAAAATGCTCTATTACTGCATAATGCATCCATGCAACCCTTTTATAGGATAGAAGGATACATTTTAATCATGTGATTTGACAATGTTTTGGAATAAACTTGCAGTAACAGGTAAAGCATCTATTTTAGTTTTAAATTAAAAAGTCTCTTTCATCTTTCCATATTTTGATCATGGCAAGCTGGGATCTTCAACTCCGATCTAGAGTTCTGGTGTCCTGGAACTTTTAGGTGTGTCTCTGTTAGGGATGCAACTAACAAATACAATAGGCCTTCGCAGCGCTTTGCTGCTCGGGCCTAATTATTTAGCAAATTAATAAATCTTTCAATTATTTTTAATAATCGGATAGTAAAAGGTTCCTTAAAGAAGAAATTTTTATGAAACTAAACCTGGTGAAACTAAAACCTTTCCACTTAAGGAGTTCTGGATAGAACATGTTCATAGAGAAAGTGTTTTCATCTTAAATGCAAAATGTTTATATATTATTTTACAATTTTGACATAATTACTGCTCTAAGTCATTTGCTCTGTCAGCTTAAGTCATATTTTAAAGTCTCTATTCTCCAGTTAATAATTAATCGATTACAAAATTAGGTGACCATTATTTCAATAATCGATTAATCACGATTAATTTTATTAATTGTTTTAGCCCTGGTCTCTGGTCCAACACACCTGAATCAAATGACTGACCTTGGTACACAGTTTCATTCCCCAGAGTGCCTGAAGCAGAGACAAGTCTCAGTGCTGCAGGACACGTGGCCTTGAGGACTTGAATTGAAGACCCCTGCTGTAGAGGCTAATATTAGACAAACCTGATGTGGTGCCCGGGGCAAGAGCGGTGGATTAAAGTGGTGACCCTACACAAACCGCGCAGTAGAGACTGACACGGGAGTGGATTTTCACTAAATCCTGTCCCGTCCCACTCCTGGTGAAATTACTCCCACTCCCATCCCGCTCCCATTCAGATGACTCCCGCTCCCGCACCACTCCCATTCTTGTTGTTTTTGAGCGCGGGTGAAAAACTCAGAGCGGAAGTTACTATTGGTTTGCTCCCGCTCCCGTCTGCTCCCGTTAATGTTTAATCCTGTACCGTCCCAATCCCGTGATCGTTACTAATACTGACTCCCATCCCACGGGAATCCCACGGGAATCCCGTGACCCATGGGATTCCCGAAAAAATGTCAGTCTCTACCGCGCAGGTAGGAGTAAGAAGCGTCCATAGGGGAATTCCGCCCGTTTAGACCGGTCACTCTCAGTTCTTTCTGCTTTACCGAAACGGCTTGCTGTAAAACAGTGGCACTGAGTCGAGAGAGCAGAGCAGTAACCACTGAAGTAAAAAAATCTGAACTTTTCTGTGAAATTTCAGCAACTAGTCAGTGACTTGTTGCAGCAGTCTTTATACTTTTTTTCTATAAATCATAGAAAAATATATGGAGAGTTCAAGGAAGTGTCTTGTGAATGTGTATGCGGCCCCTTTGCTCTGAAGTTACAAATTGAAACGCCAATTGATGCAGCTGTTCTGTGAAGGCCTGGCAGGTTTATTAGGGAACGTTGGTGAACACACCAAACAATAAAAAACAATTTGGCATAGAGGCATGGTAGCCCTGGGGGAGCAGCAGAGATCCCAAGAGGCAATTATGAGCTATTCGCTTTATTTGCCCAAATGATTGAGAAGAAGAAGAAAGCATTTGCTAAAAGTGAGCCATCCAATTAGTAGCTAACCACCATCCACCATCCATTTAACTTGTAAAATGTGATATGGTTAAATAAAAAGTTTTTTTTATATGTAGGAGATTGTGTTTGGTGGTGATTACCCTTCTTGTTGAATACATCATTTTTGAAGCGACACAGAGACTGTTCCTTCTTCTCTTCCCATAGAAGGGGTTGGGAAGATGGTGAAGGTCTGAAAATGAACGGAACCTTAAACAGATAAATTCTGGAGGAACACATTAGAAGCTGTACAAGACTTACAACCATAAAACAACAGTATAAAAATAATCCTAATAGAAAGGAAGACAAAAGAGAATAATTCAAGTCAAAGCATGTTGATATGTTAGAGGGGCCCTGTAAAAATCTAGAAATGTGTCCATTTGTGTATTTTGCACAAGTTAAATGGGTGCTGCTTTTTCTATTTTTATTTGTAACATCATATTTTATATTATGAACCACTTTTCCCCAGTCTATCACGAGGTTGGAAAATAAATTGCAATTACAATCTATTTGCATTTTAAAAAAAGACCACATTTTTGGCCATGTTGTTTTAAATTGGCGTTCTCACTCCTGCCGTTTAGGTGTTGGTAATATCCTTTGGGTTGTCCGCCACACAGAAAATAAAGTCTAAATAAAACAGAACTCACAATTTTGGTTTTAAAAAATCTGCGGTTTCTATATCGACCCTTCGTAGCTATAGTAGTACTCGGAAGTGTCACCTCCCGTTGAAATGTTGCTCATAACCAACAGCATTTGTTTATCCCTGCTGCTCATTTCTGCAGCGTGTCAGTAGGGTAATAAGAGATCTATAGTGACATTTCGTGAAATATTGGATCATTCTTGCAGCACCCTATAAAAAGGACAGCTACTGTCAGTTTTTAGAGATGGATCAGGCTTACTGAAGAAATGCATCCTAGTTTGATGGTTGTAGTGTAGGAGTCTCTTCATGTGCAGGGACTCTGTCTGTCCTGATTGGGTCACAGCCTTCATCCAACCTGCTTCCGTCTCTTTATATCAGCTGGAAGTTTCCTGGTGTCCCATGCTTTGTTCTCTACTGCCCATCTCCTCATTGTTGTTTGCTTTGTTTGACTTTGTCTGATTGTCTGTCCGTCTGGCTAACTGTGTGTCCGTCAGCTGGGCTGCATTTCTGTCTGTGTGTTCACAGGCGTGAAAGACATCATGGCATTTGAAACAGCAGGACGCACTGTGTGTCTAAATGTCAGCTAGGCCCACTGGTAATAAACCATTGCTTATGTCCCAGCATCCCTTTTTTTTTTTTTATCTTTTTGTTATAGTCTCTCCACCAATCAGCAGTTTTTTGTCATGTCCCTCTTCCCCTAGCATTTAAAAAAAAAAAAAAAAAAAAAAAAGCATTCCCCCATGCATAAAAACAAAAAAAACTAAGTCATGCGTGTCTCTCTCAAGGATTATCCATGAGGACGGCTTCTCTGGTGATGACGTAAAGCAGTACAAGCCTGTCGTCTACAGCAACACCATCCAATCTCTGGCTGCCATCGTCCGCGCCATGGACACGCTGGGTCTGGAGTACGGAGACAAAGAACGCAAGGTCAGAAGAATGCTTTACAAAATGTGTCGTCCATGCACACACACTGCAAAATGTAAACATTAATCCCAAATCTTCTGACGAGGTAGAAGTGCAAACTAAGATGGAGCTTTGTTGGACAAGGTGATATTAATGATCAATCAGAGGACGGCACAGGGAGCAGATGATTCCAGCTGTGGCTAAGTTTATACTCCACATCTTATGCATAATGTTCAAACCTGCAACTCATCTTCATCCCTAATAGGTATGATTATCTTACAGGATGTGAAATATCTCAAGCAAGATTTTAACAATTGATTCATTTTCAAAGTTGGTAAAGTTTTTCTTTTCAATGTATTTATAAGATAATACAGTTTGGTTATTGCACTCAATCCTTTGGTGCTGTTATTTGATGTATGTCTCACAGATTTAAAGGCTAATAGAAAAGGCTGCCAGCCAAGTCCGTCATACAAAATTCCATCATGTCAGTTCTACGTTAGTCCTTCTTATGCCTTTTCTAAATCCCACGGCAGGCAAGTTCAATTTGTAACACGCTAATTGGGGATTATGTGCCTAATCCAAAGAATAACATCAGTTCTGTCTGAATTTTGGAGCAATGGGGTGAGGTTAATTATCAACGCAGGGACCAACCGTGACAGAGAGATGTGTTACATCCAACATCTTATCTGTGTTTTGCTGCAACTTTAGTGGTAAAATTCTCATTAATAATCAGCTTAAAGTTGTCAGCATATGGCAGACAATATGTTTGCTTTTATTTTTTGTAAGGTTTGAGTTTGCCAGCTTTAGATGGCAAAGATACACAACTATATCCATATGCATTCTGCAGAGAGCTGTGCTCTGTCATTAATTGAATTTATCCATCCATCCTAAACAAACTTGAACATGCAGCATTCTATTTTAGAGTTTGATTTTTGAATATTTTAAAGTGCTAAGTGATGTATACTTCCACCCCTTTCAAAGGTTTAAAACACGGGTTCATTCAATCCTGTTTTTTAAAAACCGAAGTAAAGATGAGTGAAAGCGGAGCAGCTGCAGCCTTGTGTGTGTGACAAAAGTGTCCTCTATGCTAGATGCTCAATTTAACTCCTAAAACCAGTCAGGCAAAAAACAAGAAAACTCCTAAATGAATGTGTGAAATGAGAGGCAGCAGCAGTAGGTGTGATAAGTTTGTCTCTGTGGGAAAAATTTGGTCTCAGATCAGAAACACATGGTGGAAAAGCTATACTTATCAGCATATCAGTGCTAATCTGTTATCATCTTTCTGTATTAGCAGTCCTGTGAAAATGTTAAGAATGAAACAGAAAATAAATCCTTGAGAAAAAAAGATCTTTTACTTCCCTTAAACTTCATCACAGGACAAAATGTACAAGTTGTTACAGCTTTAAGTAGAATAGCTTCCTTGAGATTCTGAAAAAAAATACAAAACTACAAAGATTTTTTTTCACGTAAAAGTTTCCCATACCTGAGCAGGAAATTTACCCCATATGACATTATCACAGCATTCGACTGACAAGCTTCAAGAAAATAAATGTTCCCATCCGTTTAATCCACTTTGTAAAACAAATAATTCAAGACCCTACATCGAGGAAGTATTATTATTCTGAATTGGTTTAATCTTCAAGAAAGGAAGCTTGAAATTTCCTTAAATCAACTTTTAAAATATTTTCTCCCAAGGATTTAACATGGTACAGTATTGTTCCTTGGATCCTTTGTTTTGTAGCAAGTCCTCCTTTTATTTTAATTTATCTTGACTGAGTTACGTTTGATTTAAAACTTATTAAACTTATTTAACCTTCTGGCAGTTAGATTTGGAAAATATTTTATTGAACCTGAGATAGGTCCACTGTGAAATGATAAACAATGTAAAAATGGTATCAGCTCTAAAGGAAACAGATTTTTTTTTGGTTTGTGTGACATATAAGATTAATGATGGCATGTTGAAAATAATTAATATTTTTCTCAAAAATTAGGGATCTTAATTGGCATTAAAGCAACCATCCCATCTTTTGTTGTAATGGGCTCCAGATTTTTTCCTTTAGAAGACCTTGTTGTCATTATCCTAATCTTTAGCTTTCTCCACAGATTTGTTGTTAGATTTAGGTTTATTAGAGAGAAGGGGAGAAGTCGATGCTTAAAGCCAGTGGTGTATTTCTGAACTGGAATCTTATGTTTTGCCAGGGTGAGATGATAAAAAAAATAAAATGTGAACACCCTCCGTCTTTTAGAGACTTTGCACACATTGGATTTTACTTAGAGAATAGCTGAATCTATGCTACCATTGACCATCATTTTAGTATTTATAATTTTCTCACTTCAGAAGATGTTTCACCTATAAAGAAAAGACCTGTGCAGTCTCAGCAGTCACAGCCAGGCTGACAGTAGTGTCATGTCAACTTGTCGCCAAAAGGGGCAAACTTCTGCAAAACTCTCAAACTTGTGCTTTTTTCTATCTGTCAGAATTAATTGGTTTCAACAGCTTCATTTAATCTGCAGTTAGGCCACTTTTACCACAGTGAGATAAGCTAAAAACGCTTCAGAAACATCGGAAACAGTCATGCGACCTTGTTTAGCCTTTCTCTTTGGTACGTGTCCCCCTCTGCCTTCTCCTTTAGGTTCCCTGTTTAGTCAGCTGATTACCCTGAAACTGGGTTCCTCAGTTCCTTCCTGTTCACTGCCAAATCATTGTGTATCCACAGTAAGTTCCCATTCCAACTCATCTTTACATCACATCAGGAAACCATGTCCATTGCACCTCATAGTAATACTTGCTTCTGCATTTGGTTTCTCCCTCTCGTACTGTATCACTCAATGCACAGTGTGAGTTATTGACTTTAACCTCTTTCAAAGGCACAGGATATTTTTAATCACAGCCAAGCTATTGATGTTCAGTGTAGGGAGATGAAATAACAATCCACCTATTGATCA
Source organism: Cyprinodon tularosa (assembly GCF_016077235.1). Taxonomy (NCBI): domain Eukaryota; kingdom Metazoa; phylum Chordata; class Actinopteri; order Cyprinodontiformes; family Cyprinodontidae; genus Cyprinodon; species Cyprinodon tularosa. The sequence continues at coordinate 631,543 of NW_024039044.1, read as the reverse complement.
AGATAGTGTATCCATGTGTGTTTTGCACACATAGGCATTGCATTTCCATTTAGAGGTGATGGTATCAGCTTTAAACCTAATGGACTGTTCCGTGTGTGTGTGGGGGGGGGGGGGGGGCATTTAGAAATATTGGATTGTTAAATGTAGAGAAATGCTCTTCATGTCTCTAAGAGTTGAGCTCTAACTACAGAAGAGAGTTTGTTATTACATTGATGGATTTGGTGCCATTCAACAAGAATATTCATCCTCTGATGGTAATTTGGGGGGGTAATTGGGCACCCCCGTGGCCATCCTTACCAGGTGATCCCATGCAGACATAATTCACAAACAGCTCCCCTCTAAAACAAAATGGCAGCTGTAAGACTCTCAAGTTGAACGTTCTTGATCGGAGGTCTTCAACAGGGGGTCCCTGACCCCTAGGGGGTCCACAGAGTTACTGCATTGGGGTCGCGAAAGTTTAGGTTGATTAGACTTTTTTTTTTATATTCTCCCCTGCAATTTCTTCCACTAATTGAAATGTCTTTAAATACACATTAACATGAATGCAACACACTGTAGTAAACAAATAAATGGAAGCAGAAGATGTCTTTCAGTCATCGATGCACACATTCAGCGACACACAGGAGCTCTTTCAAGCTGGGCACAGTTTCATTCACAACACCTGTCCCATCAACGAGGAATCAGAATCAGAAATACTTCAATAATCCCAGAAATTACTTTCTTTACATTACTCAATATGTAATAGAGTGACTATAGGACCAGTTTGATATAACACAATTTCATACAATATATATATTTAGGGGGTCCCCGCTCTATCTCACCATCAGTTTGGAGGTCCTTCACCTGGAAAATGTTGAAGACCCCTGTTCTAGATAATGAATTAATCCATGCTCTCTTTTTTTGTTTTACGGGGAAGAGGAGAAAGTTTTGTCTCTGCAAGTCATCTAGGAGTCTTCTATGTAGTAAGAGATAAAATAAGCCAACTCAATTCAATATAGGTATGTACAGTATATCACCATGTAGAACATTTATTAATAAATGGACCATATAGTGGACCATTTCTCAGGAAATGAAGGAAAATAATTGCAATAGATAAAATGCTACCCCAGGAACTCAAAGCTAAAAGATTGCTCACAATATCTTAAATTTGGAGACCATTGATGTGTAGATATATGTGTTTATTGTATTAGTAAGAGCTTTAGGAAAATCTAATTTGTCTTCATTTGGAAAATATGATTGTTCTGCTTGTTTATTTTCCTGTTCGAAGAGTAGATTTGCACTGAACTGATTCAGGGGGCCTCAGCGGTGCACATTGGTTCCCACTTTGCCATTTGTATAAAACCTTCCTGGCTACGCCACTGCACCTTACTTCTACTTCGTGAATGTTTTGCTTCTGAAACCTTTGAGGGTGTTACAGCTGAAGTTGTTCTGGGGCCTAGAGTCCAGGGTCACATCCTCATAATGGGTTTATAGGGATAACTTAAACCATCAAGGTATGTGGATGATTATATGTATGTTGCCAAATAAGCTATATAAAATGAAATAAAAACCCTGCGAGTGTTTGAGATTTTAAAACAATGGAAAGGCTTGTATCTGAGTGACTTTGTGTTCTTTGGTAATGAAGCTATTTTATTTTAGGATGCCCTGTACTGGATGTTGAACAGTGTTTGCAGGGCCCTGCTAACAGTTGGGTTGAACCAGGGTGCAGAGTACTTGCTGTGGGGATCTCTCTATTGGACAACAATAACTCTGCTTCCAGATCCCCGTCAGTGGAGGCAGACATTTGTTAAGCTGCTATAAAAGGAAGTAAATCTGTATGTTTTTTTGGCTGACGAGGAAAACCAGTTGAAATGTAAATTCAAAAAATAATAATTGAAAAGTGAGTGCTGACCAGAAGTAGATAAATATGGTAAAATCCATAAGAGGGAGAAGGTAGATAATCTAAAAGTAGAAGCAGTGAAACAGACAGTAGACATTAGACAGACAGAGCAACACAGTGAGCTTTGTTTAAAGTACAATCCTACTGCTCACTTCCCCACAAAGTAACCAGACATCCGACTGACGCCCATAAAGCATCAGGCGTGTTTGAGTGTGTGTGTGTGTGTGTGTGTGTGTATATATATATATTTAAACACATCTTTCTTTACATTAATATGAAAACGCCTCCCATCTTTTTCCATGCTGGACCCTTCTGTCTCCCAGTTTTTTCGGACAGCACCAGTTCTTGAGCCCGTGGAAACTTACCTTTGGTGCCCGCTCTCACCTCATCTTCTGTTAACACCACACCCACCCGACCCATCTGTTCCTGTGGCCTTCACTGGTTGCTGTGGAAACCTGGTGTTTTGCCTTGCTCTCAACACATTCCGCAAGCTTGTGTCCAAGGGCGGTGTGACACACACAGACACGCACACACGGTGCAGACTCGCACAGTGACAGCAGGGTCCAAATAGACTGTGCTGCCACTGCTGTACGAAGCTTGGAGCACTTTTCACTTAGACCTCAAGATATGAAGCACTTCACAGCACACGGGACCATCTCTGCAGATATTCTTGCAGTAACCTGATCTTTTCTCCTTTGGATTATAGTTTTTTTTAATGAAAATGATAGAGATTTGGTCACATGTCTTTTGAGACAAATGCAACATTTTAGTTCCTCCTTTGAGGGGAATATATTTCCCACCAGTAGTGAGAGGCTGCTTGGGGGAGCAGCTGTTTGTACTGATGCCTTGCAGCATGATCCTCCCTGGTTCCAGCCCAGGGTCTTTGCATGGTCTACCCATGAATGTTTTAGTTCCTTCTACAGTCCAAAGATGATTGTTAATCACATTTAGGCAGCTGTGCTTGTTTGTCCTCTGTCTCACTGTCTGTCCTTGTGATTGATTAATGATAGCCTGTCCAGGGTGTGCCTTACCCCTCTGTTTGTTGTACACACCAGAAGAAGATGCATTTTTTTTTAAATCCCATTTTCAGTTTTAAACAGTGATTAACGGATCCGATTCTTTGTGCCCCTTGCAGATTTTTAGTTTTCTTGTAGATCTGACCAATTCAGAAGGTTTCTTAAACATGCAAGAACAAAATGTGCTGTATGATCCCGGACAGAAAGGCTCTGGAAAATAAGATCATCCTTAGGAATACATCAGATCACATGTTCCTATAATTAATCAGGTTTTACTAACCGCCAGATAGCGTTTATGAAAGGACGTCTGTTTGGTAATGCATTTGCAGACTGAACAGAAAACGTCAGTTTATTATGCATTAAAAAAAAAAACTCAATAGCCTACTTCAGCTGCTGATAATCATTTGTTTAAGGCTGTTTGATTAAAGCATCACACAGTAATGGTGAGAAAGGTAATTTCCACCATCAATTATTTATTTTTTCAATTTTATGCCTAAAGCTTAATTTTGAAGTCTGATAAAAATTAAATTTAAATACAAAATATTGTCCGTGGCTTAGCTTCCTTTACAACCAGAACATGATTGATAGGAAAATGAGATTTGAACCATAGAAATACAAGAAGGATAATACCAGAAATGGGATGTGACTTTGTGTATTTATATAATTGTGCCGAGTGCTTTACATGCTCTTTCAATTACTGAGTCATTGGTGACCTTCCTTTCAGTTTATTCTTTAGTCCTGACTTCTCTGAAAGCTCCAAAGCATCTTAAGTGTCAGCCTGAAGCATCTCTAATGCAGTTGTTTTACTTCCACATTTACCTATGGGTTGACCTTTTACTCCATTTTCCATATAGATATTGCTTCACCGGATCCAGATAAAGATAGTGACCTGGGTATGTCTGTGTTAGATGTTCATTACCTTTATAAATAATGACGGGGGGCAGATGGTGGCACTTCTTATACTGCATATGGAGCATAAACAGAGAAGTGATGGCATTTAGAGTCACATGTTGGTGCACAAACAGAGAATCCTTTCATAAAGAAGCTCCAACATCATCTTTTGGTTGGTTAGTATCATTCTAGCTAATATTAAGAAAACACAGAGCTTATTCTAAGATCCGTTGAAAGGAACTGATGTTACAGCTGCCTCTCAGTTTGAACACTGTCAGAAAAAGACTCGGCATCTAAATGGACTTATAAAGACAACGAGGCTGTAACATAAGGAGGAGATGGAATGAACAGAGGGACGGGATGAATCTCTGCACAGAGCAGAGAACAGTCGGAAAGCAGGCCAGCCGGTTGGTGCCTGTTGTTGTGGAAACACATTCTTATTCTAGGAATTCATCTCTTCCTGTTCGTGTGTCTGAATTTGATTTTTGTGCGCCTACCTTCTTCTGATAATAAAGCCCATCCGCTTGTTACAACTACAACAACCTGCTTCATCCCTAACCTTGGTACCTAAAAACGAATCTACAGCAAAGATCAAACCATAAATACCCAATAGACAAGCAAAGGAATACTTAGCAAATATAAAGATTATTAGCAAACCACAAAGGCTAGATGTTGGGCTAAAGGGATCACTGTTAGAGCTTTAACAAAAGAACACAATAGTAGCCTACAAACTGCACAGACAGTTATGGTTTGTGATCCTAAAGGAGCATTGGACAGGTTTAAACATTAAATATTAAATATTAATTCTATTCTTATTTTCCATCCATTACCTGACAATGGCATGATGTGTAAAAAGAGTTTTTTTATTTACCAAGGTCATCTCTTTAGCCTCTTTGGTTAGTTCATGAGCGTAATTTGAGTTGGATTCTCTGGATATGATGGTCTGCACGGATCACAGAAGGCCAGTCACAAATGCAATGCAAACCCCACCATAGATTCAACACCAGAATATGAAAATAAAAAGAGAAATTGGAGTCTGGTGGGCAATGAAATAAGACAAGAGAGTAAATATCGGGGCAGCTTTCAAACAAAGAAGGGAGCTTAAATCTGCCCTGGAGATAAAAGGAACCTGTAGTAAATAAGTTTAATATTATTATATTTAATCAAATAATATATGTGTTTTAATTATAATATGTGATTACTAATATTAATTGTATTATAAATATTTATAACTTCAATACCTCGGAAGACATTACACTGTAAGGAGGCCTGTGCAGTTGCAGCAGCATGTGCCTTTCCTTTTTTTTTCATTTGCATGCAAAACACTGGCGCCATTTAAACTACTGCAAAAACTTTTTAACTTGAGTTATGTTTGTTTAATTTTCAAATAAATGACATCAAGTATCTGCTGGAAAGATGTAAGGCAATCAACCTATCAAAACAGAGAAGTACTTTACCATTCTATGCAAAATAAATCAATATATGAACAAAATTACTTAAATTAAAGGCTTTCAGTCACTAATCAAATTGATGATTTCAGATTTTGCCTTTAGAGTCTCTCACATTTTCCTACTCAACAACAGAGTGGCTTTAAACCAGGCACTGGGTAACACACTACACCTGGCAGTAAACTAGTTTGAACTGACAAACACCAGCAAGCCAAGGTCAAGGGTTTCACAGAAAACCCAAACAGAGAGGGATTAAATCACAGCTGGGCTAACTGGCAGATGAGTTTTGTTTAAATAGAAGGCTCTCCTCTGTGATTGGAGGAGCAGGAGGCAAACGCACCTATCAGGTTTCAGAGGGATGTTCATTGGGAGGAGTCCGGAGAGGCAGGAAGCTCCACAGCTGGGGCCAGTGTTCTCAAACTGCATAGGGGTTATGCAAGCAATATGGCCTCTTCCCAAAACACTTGATGATAGTAGAAACAGTGTTCACTGAAGGTAAACCACACATGACAGACATTGCTGATCTAAAAATACACACATCTCTTATGAAATACCAGCAGTCCTTGATGCACTGCATGACTCACTGGTGAAGCAGGGGACCATATACAGAGGCTCTGACTCCTGACCCATGGGCGTCTACTACATGTCTTCACCTTCTCTCACTTTGCTTCTGCTTATGAACAAAATCTAAAGACCCCAAATAAAAATATCAGCACACTTTTAAGACCATTTTAAATCCAATGACTAGGATATAGATGCATCCATATATCAAGTTGCAAATAAGGCCATGTTGACATAAAGCTGTAAAGCCCAGCCTTTTTATGGTTTGGCTTAAACAAAACTATTTCATGCATTCATCTTTAATTCAACTGATTTATATAACATTTATTTAGAGTGGCCTTTGACTTTGCTATCTAAACATTATTACATTTTCAGTCTAACTTTTATTCCGTTTTCTTAATACCGTATTTTCATGACTATAAGGCGCACTTAAACGTCTTTTTTTCCCCTCAAAATGTGCGGTGCGCCCTTTGGTGCGGTGCGCCCTATGTGTGTTGTAACTGCGACTTTTGAGACCACCTCATTGAGGAGATGATGAAAGAGTGGCTGAATGTAAGGAGACCAGGTGTTTTTTTTCCCACTCATCACCATCGCTGTTAATATGCGACTCCATGCGTGCCCATCTCACAGCTGATGTGAAAAACATGGAGAAACAAATTAACCCTGTGCTCGCTGTTCAACCGCTCGACATCGGTGAACCGGACCCAGCAGGTGCAGCAGAAGCAGCGAGTTTACATGCAAAGTCAATGGTTGACGCGCGTATAGGTGCAGCAAAAGGTCCCGCAGCCTTTAAGCATCTGACGCACCGCCAACGCGCTGCTGCTGCTCGAGATGGAAAAATTGAAGTTTTGCTGCTGGACGCGCCGCATCAACCAATCAGAGAAGCTGATCTGGGAGCTGACAGCGAGACAGACACATCGCTCTGATGACATATGATATTAACGCAAAGAAAAGGGCTGGATGGATGAGGAGATGATGAAAGCGTGGCTGAGGGAGGTGTAGCCTATGTGAGGAGAACAGGTGTTTTTTTCCACGCATCACCATCGCAGTTAATCTGTGACTCCATGCATGCCCATCTCACAGCTGATGAGAAAAACATGGTGAATCAAATGAACGCTGTGCTCGCCGTTATCCCGGGAGGTCTGACAAAGGAACTTCAACCGCTCGACATCGGTGTGAAGCGGCCGTTCAAAGTAAGGCTGCGAGCGGCGTGGGAGCGATGGATGACCGACGGAGACCACAGTTTCAGGATAAGTGGAAGGCAGCGCCGGGCAAGTTACGCCACCGTTTGCGAATGGATTGTAGATGCTTGGACTAACGTGTCTGCTGGCTCTGTTGTTCAAGCTTTCGCAAAAGCCGGCATTATTTCTGAGGAGCTGCGCTGCACGGAAAGTGACTGACAGCGAAGATGGGAAACTGGCATGTCTGATTTAGCGCAGCTGTTTAATTCAGAAACAGAGGATGATGACTTTGATGGGTTTGATTACTACTCTGTAATAAATACATTAATAAAGCACAATCATACTCAGTTTTGCTCCCGCTCTATTTTTCTACCTGAAAACTTAATTCAACAGCAGCCTCTGGGCGGGTCTCCTCCTCTTCAGCGCGGTGGCTGGCAGGTGTTTTTTCATCTAAATAATCTAAACCTTGCAGCTATATTTGCTGTGATCAGTGGGAATAAAGTAGTTTTAATATATTTTTAAGTGAGAAAGTCCACCTGAAAACTTAATAATTGCAGTCAGTTCATCCAGATTATCTATTTCTGTCGGAGGCGCTCAGACCCCCACATACCAGCGGTGCACCGACAGTAGAAATCCTTTCATCAGCAGCCTCTAGGCTGGGCAGCCTCCAGGTTCACCGCGGCTGCTGGCAGGTGTTTTTCATCTAAATAATTTTAGCTGCAGGCACCAGGATACCGGTAATAAAAGCGAACATATTCCGTCAGCAGGTTTCAGGATTTTAAGTTAATTTAGGAGTGATCACAGCGCTGTGTCATCTGCGATGTGTCTGACCCACGGCCAGCTCCCAGGTTTGATTAATAGTTTGTAATAAATACATGAATAAAGCACAGTCATACTCAGTTTTGCCCCCGCTGTATTTTTAAATACGCAGTAGAGGTATTTAAAGGTAGTAGAGGACATGTACCTGTATATAAAAAACGCGCCCTATAGTCCGGTGCGCCTTATGTGTGTGTTAAATACAGAAATGGGACACATAACTGAGAGTGCGCCTTTTAGTACGGTGCGCCTTATGGTCGTGAAAATACGGTAATCTTTTTTTGGGGGAAAAAATAATCATTATATGTTTTGTAATATATAATCCACTTATTTTATTGTATCACTTTAGTTCTTTTTAACTATTTGTGTTGTCTCTGTGTCACTAAATGTATTTGTCTTTGAAATCTCTTTCCAGCGAAGTGTGTTTTGTGAATAAACTTGCCTTGCCTTTTTGGAGGGATATTGTAATAAGTGGATGGATAATGTTTTGGTTAAAGAGCAGGATGTTTGCCTCCTAAGAGATCCCAGTGTGGCAGTATCGAAACTCTGTCTCATTCTGTGTCCCTGAGAAACACCTATAACCCCAGATTACTCCCCAAATGTTACTTAGTGTGGTAGCACTCCTCCCAAATGGATGGGTTAAACAGAGGGAAATTTCCATTAAAAAAGCCCATTAGGGATATTTTTTAATTATCAATAGGCAGAGAGAGTAGAGAAGCTAAAGCATGAACTTTAAAAACTGCAAAACAACCTTTATATATGTCTTGCCATAAAGAAGATTTGTACAAGCTGGGGTCATATTATACAATCTTATTTATTTATTTTGGCATAGACCGAGTTGGGAAAAGTCTGCATCAGACTTGCATCACTGCAAGTGTGTGAGAAGAACCGATCTGATCCAACTTCATTGCATCCAAAAAAACAAACAAAACAAAAAACATGTTTAAATCTTTTGAAGCAAGTTGTGTAATATGGACTAACCAGAGGGTGAGGCAGGTAGGAACAGTTAAAAGGAATTTAGATGGTGAGAATTTAATAACTTAAAAAATCTTTTATATTTCTGGCATGGAACAAATAGTTCAAATGTAAAAAAAATCTTTAGGTTACAGCCAACAATTTTTCCAAAATCCACAAGCAAACTCATCCTCAAAGGAATATTCCAACCTCTCAACAGGAAGATGGAATATTTTATATTCAGATTATATTAGCCTGTGGGTTAAACTTTACATTATAATATGTTGAGCAAGTCTATAAGGCTGACTTTTCCTGTAACTCTTCAGACTGAGTTTCTTGAAGAAGAGATGAAATCTTTCAACAAAGAACAGCCCATCAAGAAAACTTACTCAATGTTTTTGACCTGGCTTATAGAGATGCATCAGGATTTAATTCCATTTCATGTGTTATGGAGTTGAAGGTATAAAACCTCTGAATTCGATCTTGTGTGTGCTTCTTAAACTGCTGCTCTGGCGAGAATTGGGACTACAAAGTTTTAAGCCTAGCCTTAAAAGTAGACAGGGTGTCTGCCTCACGGACTAAAACTGGTAGTTGGTTCCACAGGAGAGGAGCCTGTGGAACCAACTACTCAGTAGGTTTTAGTCAGTTTGATAAATTCTCCTGTGCTCCGAGGTTTGGAAAATTGCCCTGTGGTACTCCTTTTAAGTTCAATGGCATAACGACACAACAGTCGGCCCGTAAGCAACATTATCTGGGTGGGCCCCATATGAAGTACAACACCGACCACCCCGACCCCCTGTGGGGTGTTGTGTTTAAATGGCTTACCATCATGTTGAAATCTGGCATGTGTTGGGTATAAATAAGGTCTGGTCAGTCAAGCTAGTATCAGGTGGGTTTCAGAAGAATTTTTCGCACTATTACATCTGCAAAGAGACGTCCTAGTCCACAATTGCGTAGGGGACTTACCAAGTGTCAGTGACGGGGCACCTAAGAGGTCGGGGGCCCCTAAGCTACTGCATACTCTCTTTACCGATAGCTGGTTAAGTTGACAGTTTGTTTTCGAGCCTAACATTCTGTAGTTGAGACTGAAAGCTGTTTACTGGGTGACTGTGGCTCAGAGGAAAGAGACATCTTTTTGTAATTCTATAGTAGGTGCAAGCTTAATTCTAACTTCCTCATTCACTCAACTGGTTAGGACTCTTAACCCTTTTCTGCCAACTGATCTGTAGTTCAGTGTATGAATGTGTAGGTGAATGTGGCTCAAGTGTAAAGCCACAGTGGTTAGTGGTTGTTATGACTAGAAAGTTCTGGATAAGCCCACTTACCACAATGAATGTAGAATTATCTTGTCATCTTTCGCTTCATCGCGGCCAGAGACTTCCAGGCTCCCCTCTCCAGAGACACCTCCACCAGGTCTGCTGGGTGAAGCTCGAGACAGAATCCCTCAAGCATGTCCTAGGTCGTGCTTGGAGTACCTCCCAAAGAAGGCATCCAGGGGGAATCTGTAAAAGCTGTCAGAGCCAACTCCCTTCGAAGTGAAGGAGGAGTGGCTCTACTCTTATGCTGCGTTCACACCGGGGGCAGCAAAAGCAGCAAAATCGCGTCTGCTGCTTCATTTTTGCTTAGTTCTGACGCGCGTCTGAAGCAGCTTTGCTGCTCTCGCTGCGCGGTCCAAAAGTGTGTCTGACGCGCGTTGGGCGGAGCTTCACTATCCTTTCTCTGCCTTGCAGCTATTTTTGCTGTGATCAGTGGGAATAAAGTAGTTTTAATATGTTTTTAAGTGAGAAAATACACCTGAAAACTTCATCAGTGCAGTCAGTTCATCCAGATTACAATCCTGCCTCCCAATGTTATTTCTGTCGGAGCCGCTCAGACCCCCACATACCGGGCGGTGCGCCAACAGAAGGAATCCATTCATCAGCAGCCTCTGGCCGGGTCACCTCCTCGCGGTTTACCGTGGCGGCTGGTAGGTGTTTTTCATCTAAATAAACCGATCTGCAGGCACCAGAATAATAAAAGCGAACATATTCTGCCGGCAGATGTATATATTTTAAGTTAATTATGCGTTAATAAACTGTTTAAGAGGAGTAATCAGAGCGGTCTGTGTCATCAGCGCTGTGTCTCTCTCCCAGCCAGCTCCCAGATCAGCTTCTCTGATTGGTTGACGCGGCGCGTCGAGCAGCAAAAATTCAATTTTTCCATCTCGAGCAGCAGCGCGTTTGCGGCGCGTCACGCGCGTCAGATGCCAAAACGCGCCCGACGCCCTGCTTCAGCTGCTCAGACGCGCTGCGCTTGCTGCTCGAAACGCGCCGCAGGACCTTTTGCTGCGCCTTGACGTGCGTCAACCATTGACTTTGCATGTAAACTCGCTGCTTCTGTCGCGCCAGCTGCCCCCGGTGTGAACGCAGCATTAGCCTCTCCTGGATGGCTGAGCTCCTCCTTGCCCTATCTTCAATGGAGTGCCCAGTCACCCTACAGAGAGAGCTCATCTCAGCTACTTGTATCTGAAAATGTAAAATCATCATCACAAAATGTTAATCAGATGTCCAGTTAGGAATAAAGGGGTATCCTCTTAACTGACCTTTTGGCTTATAGATCACCACACCTGGTGTGTGTGTGTCATAGATCCACTGATAGCAGGTTAAGAAGGTCACCGTGTGGACTGCCTTCTATGCATGCACACACTCACAATCGGATGTTTGAAGCTTGCTTTGTGTGTATTTTGATGTGTTTGAGTGCGTGTTGGTTTTTGAAGTCCTTCACTCTCTTTGATGCCGCCCCCTTTCCACCTTTATTTTCAGAATCAACCCATCGCCTCTTCAATCTGTCATTCCTTTCTTCCCTCCTTTATCATGTTCCTTGTCCTATCTCTATTTCTTTGACTTCCTGTTCCGTCTGTCTTCTGGCAAACCTTCCTCTGTGCTGTCATTTCTCTCTGCAGTCCTCTGGCAGTTTGGAGCTTAATGTTATATCCTCCAGATTCCAACATTCGTCTTTAAAACTTCAACACCGATCCATAGACAAAGGAACTAGTTAGATTGCAGAATCTTGGATTGAACCCATGGAGCGATGAGAGAGGTATAATTTACTGCATCTGCTAAACTGAAACGTACACATTTCATGGGTTTAAGATGACTATTTGTGCCAAAAGTGTTCAGAGATAAAAATAGTAAAACAGAGCAAGATTAGAGGGAAAAAAGTGCCTGCATTGTTAAAATGAGATTGAGTGTAGAAATGAAACGTATCCTAGCAACAGGGAGGATAGAGATCCTACACCTGAGATCAGGAATGCTGGTTTTATCAGCGTTGTCTTTGTTTCCTCGCTTGTTGCAGCTTGGAGCCTTAAAAAAGTGCTCTTTTTACCCACTTTTAACTGCAATACCCCTCCAAAGAAGGCTTCCTGCCTCACCTAAAGGTCTGATGTCCCTTGTTGCCTCCCCTTCATTGAAATCTTACTCCCCTGTAAATGGCTGACATGTTCTTGCTGCTCTCCCTCAGACCAGCCTTGCAGGTTTAATGATCCAGACTACCTTCTGGTGTGAATGTGAGCATGAGTGTGTGTGTTTCTGTCAGCTACTGTGACCGCTGGCCAGCTGTTGCAAACTGGAATGAAATAAAGCATTGTGCCACCTCTGCTTGGTGAGGAAATATATGACTGGAATAAAATATTTAACTTAAGTAATACAAAAAATCTAATGATCTGATAAATCAAAATTCTGATAGATTATTATGCTTCTCTACCCATTTAATCCTTAAAGTGTCAAGTTGAGGTTAATGTGTTAAAAACCTGTTTTGTCAGGATCTTAATTTTTAAAATTTGAAAATATAAAACTATTTGTGTCCAGCTAAATTATAGGCCCCATATTGTTTTGTAAGAAGAACAATCAGGGTTGAAACAAAATCATTAACTCTTGGGTGGACAATAAGTCAATATCAATCTATATCGCACTATCAATACCAGGTGTATTACATTTAATTAAATCCTACATTAAAGTATTTGATCACAGCTGGTTCATTAATTGATGTTCTCGGTTTTATGTAGTTTTATTTGTTAATGTGTTTTCAAGCAAATATTTCTATAACATTTTTTATACATTGCAAAATAATTTTCAGGTTTGTACAGGATTCTGTTGTAGCCATTCTTTGCAATCTTTCTGAGGCTTTGATTTAGTTTATGTTGAAATCAAAGGAATATATAATGATATAAGATTTATAAAATGTACTTTCATATCTTCCAGCCCTTCTTTCATTTCAGACAATGAAATCAGAAGTGAAAATGAAGAACTATGCTCTTTTTAGGTGAAAGCTCAGATCATAACTGAAATGTTATTATCAAACAGAAAACATTAAAGATGGAGTTCTGGATTACGGATACTGATTCGTAGTAGCTATCCTTTTTCTTTTTATTTGAATTTAATTTTAAGATTTTCATTGCTCAGAGAACTGCCTACGGCTGCGACCCTGAACAGTTGAATTTTTGGAAGAAAAAAAAAACATAATTTCAGGTAATTTAGCAAGAAACTATACTTGAATTCAGGACCGAGCTGGTTCAAATAAACAAACCCCAGCAGGGATCCTAACCCAGAACCCAGAAAAAAACTACAAGAGCTACCCCACTGTGCAGATTACCTTTAAATAGACCAAACAGACAGAGAACACAGGATGGAGAAGAGGTCAGAGATTATTTCTTCTCTTTGAAATGGAAAAAAGTGGTTAATATTTTGGTATCTTAATTTAAAAGTTGTGACACTATTTTGAGATTTGTATAAAATAACTAACTTGAATGGTCAGGATATAGGATCTTTTGGCAAACTAGGGATTCTCAAATTCATTCTGACATTATGTTTATATATGGCAGCCTAACTGAATTAGTCATTGAGTTGTCCATTTGCAAGAAGGAGTCTCAGATTGGCAAAGTGAGGCACCTGATCTGATCATTTCTGCATCTTAAACAGAGGTCAGAGTCAGTCTGAGTTCAACTCAGCCAAAGTCTCACATTTTAGTATTTTGTTTTTCTGTCTCCCTTCAGTTCGTCTGTGGCTGCGAACCAGCAGTGCATTTTAAATAGGAAAACCTGTCATAGTGCATAACATCAGTAAGCCACGGAGTAGAGCCTTTAGGGAAGAAAACACACGCTCACACCCCAGTACAACGGGTTTTCTCCTTCCAGAAACTGCCTTGTATCTTCTAATGCGCACACACACACACACCCACACGTACACATCCACACACGTACACAGAGTCCCTTACTAGCCTCCTCACAGAGTTAACCAGACTGGCCCTGCCAACATCATATGACAGCCACATGGACCTGTCTCACCACACCATGCCACAACACAGCACCTCTAAGAGCAAGTCTATGATTCCTTTCTCCTGTCCTCCACTGTTATGCAGGCTGCCGATCACTGATGCACTGGTTGGCAAAATACTTTTTTTTGTGAGCAATAATAAACATTAAAAAAAATCTTACATAAAGCTACAAAGAGAGAAGGAAATGAAAATGAACAAATATACATTGGAAGTATATAAAATTAAAAATGTAAATAACTTTATCTGAGGTAATAATTGCACCCAAAATACAGTATATTACAGAATATTATACTGTTTCTATAATTCTGTGGCAAAAAAAAAGAAAAACTGTGAATTTTAAGGTTAATCTACAGTAGAGGCATTTAGGAATCTAAGTGGGGTCAAGTCAAATGCTCACTACCGCAAGGAACTTCTGTGGCTTTTCTTGAATCTCTGCAGGACCCGTCTCCACTCATAGAGAGTAAGCCATACATTTAATGCAGTTCAGATGTGTTTATTTATGTGGTTAAAAAAAAAAGTTAACCCAATAAGCAAACTGGTCAGACTTCATTTCAGTTATTTGTACATAATTCAATTCAAACATACACGTTGGTAGGTACAATACAGCCAGATACAGAATCAGATGTCAGAGGGGAAAACGGTGATTAAGGATTTATGTTTCTACTAAGCTTTCTGTAAATATCTCACCATTCCATCTTTTGTGGCATTTATTTATCATGTCTCAGCTACTGACCCACAAAATACCAACAGTGGAGCCACAAAGCAGTGGAGCCACAAGGTTTTCACTGAAATACATCCTTAGCATCTAAAGATAAATAAGTAATCAAACTATGTACAATTCATTGCCAGTAAGTATTATTATAACAAAGAAATAATCAGTGAAATGCAACATTTCTACACAGTTTTTTGTAAATATATAAAGTGTTTGTTCTCTATTGCAGGTGGTCACTGTTTCTTTAGGTCATATTAGGTCAACGTTCACAGAGTTGTTTATTTGTGACATTTGAGTTTTTGATAATTAAATCTTCATTTGGTATAATGGATAACAGCAAATATGCCTAAAAGGATACTTAATGGTTAAATTCATCATTCCTTTTTTTTTTTTTTTTATGGGTTTGAAATGAAAGGAGGCTGCAGTGAATTGCAAATTCTGTAGAAAATATTAGAAAGATGGAATATCCAGGTTTGGAACCTAGAGCTCCAATCCAATAATGAAAAGTACTGCTTGGATACCAATTTGAGTAAAAAATAGTAATTAGGTAGTAATGGAAATATGAGTAATTTCTGCATGGACTCGTATTTCCCTAAGTCTCATAGAAAGATTTTAGAATATTATATAATGATAAAGAAAGGAAAGTAATCATCTAAGATTTATAAAGCATCAGTATTGCAATTTAATATTTTCCTGAAACTCCAAATACCCAAGTCAGTTTTTAAATAACTGCACATCACAAAACTGTCCTACCTGCTCCCCCTCCATCGAGTGAAATAAAATACTTTCTGGTCTTACTTATTTGTTCTAAAACTTTTAAGACAGTTTCCTTTTCGTGACTCCCTGCCATTTTGAAAGAATAAGTAAGACCATTGCAGCTGCAATGAATGGATAAAACTGAAGCTCGCTGGATGCATAAACACTAGAAGTATAGCAAGAGGAAATAGGCTTGTCACAAAGATTGTTATGTGGAAGGACCAATTGATAAGATTATTACCCTGAAACTCAAAGCTGAAAGTTCATCGACTTTACCTTTGAGTGCAACAGGTTTGAAATGAAAAAGAGTGAAGACAGAGGAGAAACTCAAAGACCAACTGTTTGCTTTGAGTTTCAATTTTTGACTTTACCTCAACTCTAGACCCTGATAACAAAAGAAAGTTTAAAGAAAACATTCATGCATGCATACCTCTGGGATTTGGTTCTCAGATGCTCAGGGGCAGAACAACAGACTTCATTCTCCTAAGAGAAGGAAAAGGGCGGGATGGAGAGGACAGAAAGATGATTTTTTTTCCTCTTTGAAGTGAGAAAATGATGAAAGGAGGGATGGAAAGAAAAAAAAACACCAAGAGGTGGTCTTCTGGGGTTAGTATGCTTAAGCATAATTCTATTTCACTTCATTCCTATGAGCGTTTTTAAATGAACGATCAGGTTGATAAAGAGAGCCTGAAATAATGTCATCCCTTTCCCTTTTTCTGCTCTACTTTAGACAACAAATAAAGTATGAGCTGTTTGCAAATGCACACAGTTGATGTACAGCAGTACATAATCCAAGCCTTGAACCACTTCCATTAAATTAAGCTCCATTCCCTGCAGACATTTATGTTCAAAAAATGGAATAAAACATGACCAAAGCAGCAGGATTAAAAGTTGATCTGCTGCTGCCTTGGGGCAGCATGCTAATAATTAGTATGGTCTGCCCCCAAGTTCTCACTTTCACCACAGGAATACAAATGACAACTCTTTGTAGCATTCATTGTTTTTCTTGAATTCCTTCAGAATTGAATCACTCAACCAGCTGCTGGTGGAGCTCATTAAAACAGATGGAAAACTGTCGTCTCCCTAAGATATATAAAGAATTTCACTTATCAGCAATGTGTCCTCATCACTTCTAGATGCCTAAATGCCTTGAGTTACTGCATCCTGATTGGCTGGTTTGCCATTTGTGTTGACAAGCAGCTGAAAAGATAAACCCTATAGAGCAGTGGCTTCAAAGGCAAATCTTAAGCATAATAATGATAATATTAATAACAGAACTTTATTGATCTCACATTGGAGAAATTTACCTCTGCATTTAACCCATCCCCATGGGGAGCAGTGGGCTCTCATTGTGCGGCGCCCAGTGGCAGTCTGCAGGAGTGGAGCTTGAGCTCACAACCTCCGGGGGCCAAGCGCAATGCTCTAACCACTAGGGCGCCCAATATCTATTTATGCACCTTTCCTTAGGTTAGCATTGGAAATGTGTCATGATAGGAACTGAGCTGCCTACACGTCTTGTCCTGCACAGAATTTTCAGATTCATTATAGCTTCTTAGCACAAGCTTTCGATGCTGACAGAAATATGAAAATAAGGCAATAAATAGTACAGACGGGCCATTTAGTGCTATTAGGTTTCATGACAACAAAAGTGCTGTGTATTTGTAGTTATAAAAATAAAAGGCCTACTCTTGTATCAAACACAGCTGATTTGACTGTGGTCTCCCCATGCAGAAGTCAGATAATGATTCTACTGTGTGTTAACTTTGCCTCTTTCATTGGACCACTTTTGGGAAAGTCCAAACCATTACAGTAACGAGACAGCCAACAGGAGCTGCCGATCCTATAATTCAGCCATGAAATCAATTGATCATGGTTCTTATGTGTAAAAGTCCCTCAGATGATTTCATTTTCTTGTTTTCCTTTTTTTGGTTTTACCAAGTTGATTTAAAGGAGAGGGATCACCTGCAGGCTAACATTTTAAACTGTTTATTAGTTGCTGAGATTAACTTATATTTGGTCAGAAATATTTAAGGTGCCCAGTCAACCACTAAGCTTATAAAAACAAATCCCAGCTAAAACCAATGTATGTGTTAGAATAGAGCACCAAGTGTTTTTGAACCTTAAAATACTTTAAGCAGATATAAACATAGTCATATATCTTGGCCATCTGCTGGCAGTGCTTTACTCGCACAGTTTAAGGCAAGCCAAGTTTATTTCTATGTGCTTTAAATGAATTCAACTGTATAATAGAAGGAGAAGAACAACATAATAAAAGCAAGTAAAGATAAAAACATGATGAAAGCATTAAGTTAAGTGAATAAAATATTTGGACCACAAAACTAAACTTCTCTCAGTTAGCAGTTCAACAGTCAAAGGCAGCTCTAAACAAGTGGCTTTTTAACTTTGACTTAAAAGAACTCAGCATTTCAGCAACTATAATCTTCTGGGAGTTTGTTCCAGATAAGTGGAGCATAGGAACTAAATGCTACTTCTCCATGTTTGGTTCTAGTTCTGGGTCAACAGAGTAAGCTTGAAGTAGAAGACCTGACTGGTCTGGGAGGTTGATACACTGACAACAAATCTGTTATGTATCGAGGTGCTGATCCATTCAGTGATTTATAGATTAACAGAAGGATTTTAGAGTTTATTCTCTGAGCTACAGGGAGCCAGTGGAAGGACTTCAGAACTGGGCTGATGTGCTCTACCATCTTAGTTCTAGTGAGAACATGGACAGCAGCGTTTTTGCAACTGTCTGATAGACTTTTTAGGCAAACCTATGAAGACACTGTTGCAATAATCAAGATAAATGCATGAATAAGTTTTTCTAGATCCTGCTTGAATGCTAGTCATTTAATCCTGGAGATGTTCTTTAGGTGATAAAAGGCTGACTTAGTAACTGCCTTTATGTAGCTCTGATGGTTCAGGTATGAGTCCATCATGACACCAAGATTTCAGCCATAATCGGAAGTTTGTTGTAGCTGAAGCTGTGAGCTAACTGTGGATCTCTCCTCCTTTGGTCCAAGTGTTATTACCTCAGTTTTGTTTTATTCATTTGGAGAAAATTATGCCACATCCATGTATAAATCTGTTGTAAGCATTTAGCCACTATGATTTTATAGTCCCCTTAGTGAAAACTACTGCTCACAACATATTCCAAGTTGTACTTGTGTCTTTCCATTTTTTGACATTTATTTATTTTTTTTCTCTTTTTGACACTCTGGTCTTAGAATTTTTCACTTTCTTTCCATACCTCCCCTAAGAAAGGCTGATTTGCTCTGCTCCATCGCTTCCCCTGTTTACTTATAGTGCACACTCACACTATCTGACTTCCAGTCAATTGATCTTCTTTGTAGTAAATACCAGAAACGCTTAAAGCAATGTTGCGTAACTTTTAGCTACTGAAGGTATTAGATCTGTGATTTTCAGGTAAAACAAATGGCAGTGTTGCGATGTCGCAAAATAGGAGTAAAAAGACTGAGAATTCAGAGTTATTTGCAAAGGCAAGACAACATTTCCCCCTCTAGAGAACCAAAAATATGTCTGACCAATTCCTATTTATTGCCTAGCAATAATATTTCACATAGTTAGCTCTCTTGTTTAAGGGGAGCTCAAGCTGCTGTAAAGCACCACTCAGGGTCACATGACTTACTCAGTGACAGATCCGGCCCTCTCAGTTAACGTACCTAAATTTTCTCAGATATGTAGCCTGCAAGGTATATATACTGTATATTACTGTATATTGAGCCAAAAAATATTTAGATAAGCTAAGACATGGGTCAAAAGTTGCTCAAGGTTGCTTTGGGTTTACCAACAAATGGACCAAAGACAAAGTGCAAAACACAGAAATTGCATTTATTAAAGGAGACAGCCTAAAACCCAACACCAACCCAAATGTTTTTAAATGGAAAATTCAGATTTCTGGGTTATGAAGCCAACAGGCTGCCATGGTTTAATTGGAAATCTGTGAATTCATATCTGTGACAAGGACCCTTTAATGTTTTGGCAGATTTTCAGAGAAACATTTCTAACGATGGAACCAAACGACCCATTCATCGGTTACCATTTGCATGTTTCCAAGCGATGCAAGGCTTTGTCTATATAAGACTCAAACTCACTGCGGATCCAGACATTTGAATTGAGAAAGCTTCTTGGTGAGGTGGCGGAACGTCTTCAAATCTTGGAAACCAAGTCCATTGGATATTTTTTGAATTTTTACGGAATCACTATGACCTGGATGACTGAGAACCTTCATCAGCATATTTCTGCTATTAAACATGTGCCATTTTTAAATGTGATTTTAAAATTAAAGGCAAATCTTTAAATAGATCATAATAAAGCCTCTATAAAGTCTGATGAAGTGCAACAGTAGCCTTCTGTAAGGTCAGAGGTGTTAGTTATTCCTCCTCCTTCCAAATCCGGATGTGTACCCAGGGGGAAACTTCCAAACAAACCACAACAGTTTTCTTGGCAGCTCATGCCAGTGGGATGTCAGATGAGCTCTGATAAATGGTGAATGGTAACTGTAGTGTTCCTCTGGGCATGCTTTCATGACAGTTTGCTGACAGGGATATTTTTTAACAACCCCCTAAACGTCATGCTAGGCCACATGTTCCCCATAACTCTGCCTAGATAGGAATTCCCCCAGCTGCCTGCACGGTGAGTGAAGTGCAGAAATCCTCAAGTATTGGAACATTTACTGTTAACATCCATGTTATCTTTATAGTTTACCTTTTAATAAAACTTTGCTGTGTAAATACTGCATGCAGTTTAGACTCAATTAGAGTGGCCTTCAAATGGAAGCGGAGATAATTAAAATGTCGCAGCGGACTGCGCTCTGCTGTATTGTGAACTTGACCTCTTTCAGGTTTATTCGGCTTTCCCACACAAAACAGGAGGAGCGTTATCAACGGCCTCATATATGCTGCATGTTTGCAGGATGATTGCAGAGTGAAAAGGCCTCCAATGTCCTGCTCTTCCATTTCTGTTTCTTCTCTTGCTGTAATTTTCCTGCTGGGCTGTATATAAATTTCTCTCAGTTTTACACAATAAGACAAGGCAGTTTTTTTTTTTTTCATATTTCTGTTGGTTCTCTGGATGACAATCAAGAATCTATATTTGATGACTCCCAACCTAACTGCAGTATCTGTAAAAGGCTAACATTTTTATTTATTTTATTTTTAGTTTACCACATGTGAACAGATACATTTCTCACACTCTGCTAATATCCATTTTTCTGTTTTGAGGTTTATTTTGGAGAGTTTTCTGCTAAATACTGATGGTTAATGCCTTATTGACATGGCTAAGAAGAGACATGGTTAAAATGACTTCTCTACTGATGCAGTGAATGTGTTTAAAGGCTTCAATAGCAACCACAGACATTTTCTTTTTTCCCCAAGTTTGAATCACGTTGCTGCCGTTTAGTTAGCTCCGAGCAATAGAGAAAAGAGAGTTCTGACTCTATTGGCAACAAAGGGCAACATTTGAAAAAGCAATGGCAGAAGGAATGTTAGCTGCTGACGGTATCATTGCATAAACTACAGGAAAATATAAAACAGACCTTGAATTTCTCATCATGCTTTCTGCTTCTACCTAGTGTTAACTAATGTTAATAAAGAATAGATTTGAGCTTAATAAGAGTTTATTTATCTGTGGTATACATCATACAATGCATACAATGAATAAAAATTTAAAGAGGTGAGTATTTGTAAGAATGCATCAACTTACACTTAACACTCATTATGTAAGTAAAAATATTTATTTTCTCTATTCCTCTTTGATTATGTAAAAAAAATTGTATAAACATCTATTAACATTACATGCGAGTCCACTTTCTATGATTGAAACAGGCTCTAGATAAAAAATCAAACTCATTTCACATGGCTTAAAATAGGACTATAATATGCAGTACAGCCTCTCCATCACTAAGCTTTTTCCTAATGTTGTGTATTTTGAGAAATAAATACCAAAAACATTGCGTCTGTCACAGATCTGCCTGTATTTTGTATGAGCCGAACCGATCTTGCTTGTCTTCCTGTTGCGCAACTCTCCTATCTCCATGGTTCTGAGTCTACCCATTATGGCAGATTGCTGCAGGGTGTGAAGTCAGGTTATGCACCATTTCATCCTTCTGACCAGTTTAACAAATAAACTCTTCCACCAACTCTTCTCTTAATTAAAAGTACTTACCTCAGCAGATAGGCTGGTGCTTGTCTCCAGTGGTCGTTGGGTGAGAAGCAAGATGCACACAGAGAAATGCAAGATCATGCATTCACACAACCGTATTAAAGGGAATTTTGGTTTTGGACTATGGAAGATGCTGGAATTATAAAGGATTCCGTGCCTGTAAAATAAACAAACTGTGTTAAAGAAAACTATTTATGCTAAATGCTTAATTGTAAGAGAATTCAGTAAATAAAAAATAGTTGAAAAACCAATAATAAAGGACAAAAAAGTACAACAGGAGCACATTGTGTACAATATTTAGTGGTGGGAAACAATTAAATAAAATTCATAATGATTTATGGCTCTTAAACCAACAGCTTTGTGCACCATATTCTTCATTATAATGTATTTTTATTGGGAAAAAAATTCTCCCTATGATATTATGGAACTGGGTTTCTGCCGGGTAGTCATATATTCAGACATGGTTAACCTTTCTTCCTGCACTGCAAAACTCTGCTGCTCTTTTGACCTCCTCTGTCTTTTACTTGTAACATTTTTTATTTTAATTTTGTCAATTTCATTTTTCTCTTGACATGCTCACCCTGAGAATTGAAGTAAAGAAAATGGTAGATTGAAAACCTTTGCCTCAGGTAGGCCCCACCCACTCTGTGATCACTTGTTTTATTATTTATTTATTTTTTTAAATAATTAATCGAATTGTCACAGTCATTTAATGATTATAATCTCTGTAGAAGACTCTATGACTGCATTCCAATCGGACACCTAACAGATAAGATTGAAAAAACAGACTCTGATTTTTCTATTTCTTTTTTGTTTGTTTTCAAATGCCACAAAAACCTCTTTATTTATTTATTTTTTTGTTGTTGCATCATTTCTGACTCACAGTCTAAATTGAAAATACTCACACTACTTGAAATGAGTCACCTCAGCCAGAATTATCCAATCATGGCCGCTCCACCCGATGAAAACAACAATAACTCATCACAACAAAACCATCAGCAGTGGATGAAATCCTTGGTGAACTGTATCACATTATCTAATTTATTACTTTGATTACGCCGATGTGCTTCACTGATCATCTTGAAGGTCAGACGTTTCATCCTTTTCAGTTAGTTCTGAGTTGTTGGTCATCTCAGATTACAGGTAGAGGAGCTGATGCAGAGTGATGTCACAAATGATCAAGCTGTTTGCTTGAGAACGACTCCATCTCTATTGTCCTGCGGAATTGCTCATTAGATGTCATACAAACTCTGCGTTCAAGCGGACATGACAGCACGTGTAGATGTTGGGCTCAGAGACGTGCAGGAAGCTGCGCACAGTCATGCTCATAAACAGCGGCATGGTCTGCGCTTCTGTTTCTGTTCATTCAGTGGTGCAGTTGTGTTCATCTGCAAGAGGAGCTGCACAGATGGAGAGCAGTAATAAACATTAGTCAGAGAAATGGAGATGGATAAGATGGAGCAAGCTTGAAAAAAAAAACGACAACGCATATCTAGACAGAAACTGTTTAATTTAAATCAGGAACTATTTGTGTTTCTTACCTGGGAGGGAAAATTACATTTATGTGAGGTTCTAAATCCTCTTTTTTTAAATCATCTTTTTGCTGTTTTTTTTTTTGTTTGTTTGTCCAGTTCAGTTACTTTATCTCTGCTTAATCACATGCTCATTATTTTGATCAGATCTAAAGAATCGGCTGAGTGCAATGAGCTTTGAAACCCAAACACTTGGTTTTCTCAGAGTAAAACCAAGTAAATCAAGTGGTATTAAACTCAGGTAGATTTATAAAACTGGCCAATAAGCTAAGTGATCAAAAAAGGCCTTGAGTGTTTAATTCGGACGGATTCCAGCTCTGTAAGGAGATCAAATATAGACATTCATTCAGAGAAGTACCTGTTGTTTTGCAGCATTTCATTTCCTCAGCCTCATAAACAAGGCTATCCAGAACATAATAACATTAAGGAGATGTAGGCTGGCAACGACGGGAAAATTCTGAGCGGTTTGCATTTAAAACATGTAAAATGGCAAAAGTGTGTTTTGAAGTATTTATAGCAAATTTACACAAGGATAATCAAATTGAATTAATACATCTAAAAAAACTACAACCAGAGCAGGAAATTTACAGCATGAACTGACAAGTGTTGCATGCATTCATACCCCTCAACTGCCCAACATTTCAATAGGTGTGGTGATTATCAGGCGAAAAATAAAACATGACTGTTGAGTGAAAATTAAAGTTTACATAGTTTCAAAAGTGTTTTTTCATATAGAATCTGAAGTGTGGCATAGGATGATGTCTGGCAGTTTTTAATCCTATACCACTAAATAAAATCAAATGTAAACAAACTTGAGTGGCCAGATATCACTAGAGTCCACATTTCTGCTAATTACTATGAATGCAGCTGTTCTGTTTCTGGCTTCAGAGGAAGCCGGTCAGTAAGAAGGTTCTAGTTTCATTCTATAACAGGGTTAGGTTCTAGAACAATCTCCCAAGCTTTGAACAGTTCATAACGCTTTGATAAATTCATCATCTTAACATAAAGAGAAGATGAGCCGACAGCTGACCCTCTAATACGGCGGCCTACCTTCAATAATTACTGGGGAATCAGAGCAATAAGCAGAGCAGCTGCCAAGCGCATCAGTTACTTTGGAGGAGCTGCAGAGATCTGTGTCTAAGAAGGAAGAGTTTGGAACTGTTCGTGCCAATCTGGTGAGGAAAAAGTGTAAAGAAGCTGCTGTCAAACAGACGTAAGTTAAGCCTTGCTTGGAGTTTCCCACAAGACTTTACACACGTTAATGGATGTGGTTTGGTAGCATCAGTAATGACTATTTGGCCAACATGTAAAGTCCTCAGAGCAGAAACAAAATCACCACCCTGAAAATATGATGCCTTTAGTGAAACATGGAGGTAGCAACATCATCAGTGGAGATGTTCTTTACCACAGCCAGCGATGTAGGTATGAGCTGACAGGCAGACAAATGAAGGCAGATTTAGAGCAATACTGGAAGAAAAGCTACCAGGGTCAGCAAAACCATTTGCCAGGGAAATGTTTCACCTTCCGACACGACAATAAACAATCTGAGCTTTTTTTTTATTTAAGATTTATAAATTCACAATGCAGTGTTTCCCAACCTTGGTCCTCAAGGAACACTGCCCTGGAGGAACTTTTAGGTGTTTCCCAGCTCCAGAACAGCTGCTTTTAATTGGTAGCTGTTTTTCGGCTTTTGCTGAATTTCAATCACCTTAATCTTATGGGTTAAACAGGGGGACATCTAAAATATGCAGGCAGAGGGCCACGGTTGGAAAACACAGCTATAATAGAATGGCCAAAATCCAGACCAGGATCAAAACGGGGGAACCTGCTGCAGTTCTTGGAAGATTGAGGTTCACGGACCATGTCCTTCCACCTGACTGAGCCTTAGCTATTTTACAAACAAAACTGCCTAAAGTTACGGTCTCTGCAGAGGTATGAGAAACATATTTCAAGACTGTTGCTGCTGTAATTATGTATGGTAAATAATGATTATATAAAGGTCTGCTTCAGGGGAGAATGATAAACCAGGTTTAACAGTAGGTTTATAGATCACTGGTTTCTTTGTACCTTTCAAAAAGAATATAATAAATTTTGACATCCTATTTTCCCTACTCTGAAGCAGCATGTAGAGGTCGGAACTTAGCTTTGTAAGAACCAACAGTAAAAAAAGCTCTAACTTTCACATTTACCTGAACTTTGAAGGTTTAACATGACTTTAGGGAACTGAATGCATGAGTCTGTTTGGTTTTGTGAATAAGAACCCTTGATGTGCGAGTTATTTGGGCTAAATGCTGGGTAATGAGATCTCTGTGAATATAAAGATACATAAAAAAGAACTGGTTTGTTTCGGTCCCGTTTTCACAGGACGTGAACACAACCTCTGAAGTTGTTGAACTTCTAAAGAAAGTGCTAACATTGATCGATTAATGCTGGTCTGAAAACGCTGCTAAAAAAAAATCCTGCTAAAACTGCAAACTTATCAGCAGTTGGTAAAGGGTAGCTTTTACCTGCAGGTACATTAAACCAGAGGTCTTCAACAATGTTCAATTCAGGATCTTAAAGACTTCCTTCTGTTACCGTCAGTTCAGAAGACTTAATACGGTAGTCCCAAAGGGATTTTCATTTGTATAGTAAAGACTGTTCATTAAATACATTTAAATAACAATTATACTTTGATAAAAAATTATGCTGGAAACCATCATGAGTGTAGCAGCAACAGAAAGTCCAAATCAGTTTAAGTTTCCATACATCACTGAAACATGTTTTAGCTTCACCATCTAGATGGTTAGATCAAGATTCGGCATAAACCAAAGCTGAGAGCCTGGACCTGTCCTTTGTAGAAGAATGGTTCAGGCTGTGTTTTCCTGGCACCATTTGTAACCACTGAACAGCATTCATCTCTACTTAGACTTAGACTTAGACTTCTTTATTTGTCATTTTGTATGCACAGGGTGCATACAGAACGAAATTGCGTTACATACAGCTTATGAACGTTGCATTGATATTTCACAATGGCACGAGTTATAGAAAAATACAAAAAGTGCAGCAGTGGTCAAAGTGTACTCCTCCAATGGTCTCAGGAGTAACCATATCTCCAAGAGAGAACCTTTGGAATCTTGTGCAACAGCAGGTTAACATCATGGAGGTGCAACACAGACATGTTTGCAGCACCTGTATGATGCTATCATGGTAGAGAAACATGAGCTAAAAAAATTCGGAGGAACATTTCCTTCACTTTCAGTCTCTACCACAAAGAACTAGAGTAGCACTAAGGGTAAATTGATCAGTTTCTGATTTTGATTTGTTCACTATAAGGAAAACTTTGCAAGCACTGTTTAAACTTATTTGTAAATGGAAAAACCATTAGATTTAACCAGCCTCCACTGTAGTCCAAGCTCCACTAAGCCCCACCCCTTGATTTGTATCATGAACACCTTAAGATGGTTCATTTCAGTGCAAAGCAGATCAACCTGTCTGGATCTCTAATGCAGCATCAATGCAGCTGTTGGGGATTGTTTTTACCAACACTTCCTCAACATTTACACATTGTCAGTGTTTTTCTCATAACCAACTGCTATGAAGCAACTTGTGGCATTATTACCTGTGTGTGAACATGCCTGTGTGTGTGTGTTGTAGTGGATGAGTGTTTGCACACTGCTTTGGCATTTGGAGGGAAATCAATGCCCTGCTGACTACCGCCACTAATTGAAGGTTAGCAGATACCATCAGCATGGGTCTCCTCCCTTTCTTTCTGTCTTTCGCCCCCTCTCTTTGCCCTTCTATCTTCCTGTCTTTGGTCGATAGAGCTGTATTTTTGTCTGCTTTAACATCTACAGTATCCAGGGTTCAAACATTCACCGATAAACTACATCAGCTCAATCTTGACTGTTTCCCTCACTGTGTGGCCCTGTTAGTCTCTTAAATATGATATAGGCTTGAAGTGTAGTTTTTGGAAGATAAATGTTATTTTGTGATATTTTTTATCACCTTGAACTCTTGCTAGGTCCAGTAGATGCAGGGAGACAAGACCTCAGATTTTCTGTAAATGACAACAGTCTGATGAAGAAAATGTGTTTTTTTGTTACTGTTAAATTGCATTTTATATTAATTCTTTATTGTAAAACATGCATACTGTAGATCTATTTCTGAAATACACAGAATAGCCTAAATGTTTACTTCTGTGCCAGTCTAAATTAAAACTAGGCCCCAACAAAGTAAGGGCTAAAGGCTTACTTCATTTATCTTGCTCATCCAGCTTTTCATGAATAGTTTATTCTGTGTCCCATATTTCACACAATCCAGCTGTTTTATGTAAATTGATTCTAATAAATTCAGTGACCAGCCTTTTTTGTGTAAGGTAAAAAAGCCTTTTCTAAATCTATTTATGTGGATTTTTCTTTTTGGAGCTTTATTTTTTTAAGATGGATTTTATAACTCCATTATACTCCATTTCCATTGAGAGTTAAAAGTTCTGTTTTCTGTTGCTGGTGTTCAATAAAAGTACACTTTTAAGATCATTTGAGGCGAGAATATTATACTTTAAAGCGTCACTATATGGTCCATTTACCAATGTAATGTGTAATAAAAAAAAAAAAAATTCCAATGTTGAGAGGACCTCTGCAACCAGTGGACCTCCGAGGTTAATGGCAGCCAGGGCTAACTGCAGCCCGTCTGCAGCAGCCCTCTCTTGGAGTGGTGTGTTTATGTGAGGTACCGCTGGCTCTGATAGCGACTATTTTGTTTTATTTGGCAAAATGTATATTTGATTTGTGCTTTTCTGACTGTGTTAATTATTATTCTCCCACTAAATGAAAAAGTAATCATTTATAATTATCTAGAGACTATTAGTAACAGGAGGTGAAATGCAGCTCTAGACAGGACGAGCATGTGGTGACTTCACGAGTATGCTTCTGTTCCAATTGACCCATATTTATGCTGTGTGCTCCTGTTCTCACCAAGTCCTTACTTTCCTGAGTTCTTTTCACGAACATACATGGCAGGGACACGAGTCCGGACTCGTGTCCT
Organism: Cyprinodon tularosa; assembly: GCF_016077235.1. Lineage (NCBI taxonomy): Eukaryota > Metazoa > Chordata > Actinopteri > Cyprinodontiformes > Cyprinodontidae > Cyprinodon > Cyprinodon tularosa. The sequence goes on along the minus strand of NW_024039044.1, from coordinate 603,279 downwards.
TGTGAAGTGAGAAACGGCCAATGAGTTGTGCAACTCATAAAATGGCTGCCCCTACACCTTGTGACCAAAGTGAGGCATTAAAAAGTGCTCACAATGCTATCAATTCACTTTTAGCACATTAAGTTGAGGATAAAAGACACACTTAATGAACCATCAGCTTTAAGAATTCAGAGTCTCAATAAAACACATGCAAAAACCTAAGTTACTGCGGTCGCCCAAGCTAGAGCACCTTAATTGTGCATCAGATGAGAATACATGGAAGAAGGTTTTACTGTGTGTTGACTTCAGATGGAAGAAGGAGACACTGAACCGATCCAGTCCACAAACCAGTCTGTGTCAAAAGCCAGGTCAGCTCTCAGAGAGATTTGAATCAATCTGATTCAAACAGCAAGACAATTGATGGGCTTTAATCGATTTGAGAACTTTCAGCAATGTCTGGAGCGTGCCCACCTACGGTACTAGCCGTAATTGGTGCACTTCAACACTGGCTCTTCACAGCAGGGATGGTCCCGTGTTCATGGCCACAGCAGGATAGTTTTGGTCGACCAAAGGCAATAACTCCAGTTTTCTCATCCGCTTCACAGTAGACAGGAATCGTGATGGGTACAATGAAATCAAAGGTGCGGAATGGCAGGAAAAGAAGGCTCACTTTGTCCGCAAACTGACTTCAAAGGACTTCACATGTATTCAGTTTCTCTCACTCACTGAATCGCTAAAGCTTTTAAAATACATATATATATTTTTTTATTTTATCTTAATTATCATTTGTTTTCAGCATTTTATAGAATAGCTATTATGCCACTGAGGGCATTTCACCCTGGTAGTCCCAGTTAGGCAAACAAAGACATATGCACATTATCTGTTCAGTCAGTGTAAGTGTGTGGAGGTTTATTTCCCCAGATTTTTCCAGTTTTCCTATAAACTAAAGGCTTGTTGGACAGTACTGGTTTTATAGTTATGTTGAAGTTTTCACTTGCAATTGATTGGAGTTTAATATTGATGATCGAGCTCTATAAAGATGTATTTTTGTGTGAACCTGTTTTTGAGGACCATCAGAATGTGAAGAAGGTTTTCTGATTTTACCATCAAATTGAGGACTATTTGTACCAAAGTTAGGACATTTATCTGTATCTCACTTTCATATATGCTAACGGTTTGGTTAAGGGCCAAGGTGTGAATTTAGGTGAGGTTTAGAGTTAGGTATGCACTGGGGATGGTTAGGTTTAGGGTTATATTCAGGTTTAGTGCATAAAAAAGGGTTTAAAATACCTGAAAACCAATGGATGTGAACATGAGTCAACACATGGTCCTCACTACATAAAGGAAGATGAGAATGTGTGTGCGTGTGTGTGTGTTTGCGATATGAAGCTAAAAAAGAAAAGTTGCAGGAGTGAGACGAACTGTCTCTGCTGTTGAAGCGCTGTCATGTCACCCTGACATTGTTTGTGTGTGAGACATATCTGCATGGAAACTGCACAGTTGGACGATAGCTGATTAATTCTTAGGACTGTTGTTGCTATGGTAACAAGGACACCTGAGAGATCGGAGGGAAGAAGTTGGAGAGTGCGAATGTCTGGTGCTGATATGACGATCAGATAAGGAAGTTGGAGAATCAGACAGATAGAAAGGAAAGGACCTGTTCACTTCCTGTTTGGATTAACTGAGTGTGCAGCTGTTCAGAGGATCTCCATCTGAAGTTAAGTTATTTTCTCTGTGATATCTCTGTATCTAAGTAACTCTAACTGACTACTTTAAAACATAGCACCTTCTGCTGCACTTTTCTACTGAGCACTTGTCAGTTTCACACGGTTTTATTTCTGATAGCAAGGAGTAGCTAGCCTAGGCTAGCGCTAGCTTAGCATTGCTATGGCTTCTCTCTCTCCCTCCCTTGACTCTTTTCCAACTCTTCCTTCTTCCTCTCCTCTCTCCTGCTCTCTGTGTCAGATGTTCAGTTATTCCTCTGCCTCCTTTAGTGATAATGGGATGTGTAATAAGTGTAGTATTTTTGTAGCTTTGGAGGCGAGGGTGTCAGAGTTAGAATCCAGGCTTCAGGCTGTTGAAGTAGGCCCCCCACGTAGCTGTCCTCCAAAAGTGCCTGAGCAGCCAGGCGATTGGGTAACTGTACGCAGAAAGCGTAGTCGTGGATCTCTGCCCACTGGTCACCACCAACCCGTTCACGTTTCTAACCGGTTTTCCCCACTCAGTGACACACCCACTGAGAAGCCCACTCTGGTGATTGGCAGCTCCATAGTCAGAAACGTGGCATTAGAGACACCAGGGACCATAGTCAAATGTTTGCCGGGGGCCAGAACGGGCGACATCAAATCCTACCTGAAACTACTGGCTAAGGATAAGGTTAAATACAGTAAGATTGTTATTCACGCTGGTGGTAATGACACCCGGTTACGCCGATCGGAGGTCACTAAAATTAGTGTTGCTTCGGTGTGTAAGTTTGCCAAAAAAATGTCGGACTCCGTAATTTTCTCTGGTCCCCTCCCTGATCTGACCAGTGATGACATGTTTAGCCGCATGTCGTCATTCAACCGCTGGTTGTCTAGGTGGTGCCCTGAAAACAACGTGGGCTACATTAATAATTGGCAATCCTTTTGGGGAAAGCCTGGTCTGATTCGGAGAGACGGCATCCATCCCACTTTGGATGGTGCAGCTCTTCTTTCTAGGAATCTGGCCACATTTATTAGTCCTCCAAAACCCTGACCACCCAGGGTGCAGACCAGGAAGCAGAGTTGTAGTTTAACACACATCTCTGCAGCTTCTCTACTGTTACCCACTCTTTACTCCATCCAGACAGTGTCTTGCCCACGACCAAAATCTAATAAATTAGCAAAGATTCCCAAAGGAGTAAATCATGATAATCTAATTAAAATCAAAATAACTCAAATTGGGGAAAAAGTTAAAACAATTAAATGCGGTCTGTTTAACATAAGATCGCTTTCCTCTAAAAGTCTACTAGTTAATGACTTGATTTGTGATAATCACATTGACTTGTTTTGCCTTACAGAAACCTGGCTGCAGCAAGAGGATTATGTGAGCATAAATGAGGCAACTCCTTCAAGCTATTTAAATTTTCACATCCCCAGAAGTTCTGGGCGAGGAGGAGGAGTAGCAACAATCTTCCAGTCTGACTTACTGATTACTCCCAAAACAGTTAATACCTACAACTCTTTTGAACATTTAACCCTTAATTTCCCTGATCCAAATTTCAAGGCAAGAAAACCTCTTCTTTTTGTAACTTTGTATCGTCCACCAGGTCCTTACTCTGAATTTTTAGATGAGTTTTCAGAGTTCCTTTCTGATTTGGTATTAAATACTGACAGGGTCATCATAGTGGGAGATTTTAACATCCATGCTGACATTGAAGGCGATAGCTTAAGAGCAGCCTTTAATGCTATCTTAGACACTATTGGCTTTGTTCAAAATGTGAATAGTCCCACGCATTCTCATCTTCATACTTTGGATCTTGTGCTGACATACGGCATAGAATGTGAAGAAATAACAGTATTTCCTCACAACCCTGTCCTCTCTGACCACTTTCTAATAACCTTCAGGATTACTTTAACAGAGTTCTCCTCCCCCAAAAGAAGGTTCAATTTTAGTAGATCTTTATCAGATAGTGCAGTTATAAATTTTAAAGAATCTGCTTCACTTTCTCTCTCCTCTGTGTCACTGAGCAGTGCTGCAGAGTGCAAAAGTTTAGCTTATTCCCCTTCACAGGTTGATGATTTTGTTGATGGGGTTGCTAGTTCTCTGCGTATTGCCTTAGACAACGCAGCTCCTTTGAAAATGAAAACCGTTAAAAATAGAAAGCTTGCTCCTTGGTTTAATGCAGAGCTGCGTACTTTGAAGCAAAATGCTAGGAAACTGGAGAGAAAATATCGCTCCACAGGCCTGCGAGAGTCCTTCCTAGTCTGGAAAAATGGTTTACTGCTGTATAAGAGGACCCTTTGTAAAGCAAGAGCAGCATACTTCTCCTCATTAATAGAGGAGAATAAGAATAATCCTAGATTTCTTTTTAATACAGTTGCCAAACTCACCCAGAGCCATAGCTCTGTTGAACCGTCCATTCCACCTGCTCTTAGCAGCAATGACTTTATGGGATTCTTTATAAATAAGATTGATCTTATTAAAAATAAGATCATAAGCACTCCTCTATCCGCGATTGTACCTGAGGTAGTCATGGAATCTGAACTGGGTTTAGACTGCTTTGATCCAGTTGAACTCTCTGAATTAGCAAAATTATTGTCTTCATCTAAGCCTTCAACTTGTATGTTAGATCCAGTTCCAACCAGGTTATTTAAGGAGGTATTCCCTTTGATCTCCTCCTCCATTTTAGATGTGATTAATCTATCTCTGTTACAGGGATATGTACCTAAAGCTTTTAAGGTTGCTGTAATTAAACCTCTGCTTAAGAAACCGTCTCTTGACCCAGATGACTTGGTCAATTATAGACCTATATCCAATCTTCCTTTCTTATCCAAAATTCTTGAGAAAGTAGTTGCCAAACAAGTTTGCGATCACTTCCACCATAATGAACTTTTTGAAGAGTTTCAGTCTGGCTTTAGAGCTCATCATAGCACTGAAACAGCTCTGGTGAAAGTCACTAATGATATTCTCATGGCCTCAGATAATGGACTTGTATCTGTGCTCGTCCTGTTGGATCTTAGTGCTGCATTTGATACAGTTGACCATAATATTCTTTTAGAAAGACTTGAATATTTTGTTGGAATTAAAGGAACAGCACTAGACTGGTTTAAATCTTATCTATCTGATCGAATTCAGTTTGTTCATGTTAATGATAGATCTTCAACACGCTCAAAGGTTACCTGTGGAGTACCACAGGGATCAGTGCTAGGACCAATTCTCTTTACTTTATACATGCTCCCAATTGGTAGAATTATTAGACAGCATGGGATTAATTTCCACTGTTATGCTGATGATACCCAGCTATATCTGTCTATAAATCCAGATGAAGCTAACCCATTACATAGATTACAGGCATGTCTTGAAGACATAAAAACCTGGATGACTCTTAACTTTCTGCTTCTGAATGCAGACAAAACAGAAGTTATAGTCTTTGGACCAGAGTCTCTGAAAAAGAAACTGATTAGCCAGTCACTTCATTTGGATGGGATTAAACTGATTTCAGATAATAAAGTAAAAAATCTTGGTGTTATTTTTGATCAGGACCTGTCATTTAAATCCCACATCAAAGAGGTTTCTAGAATTTCCTTCTTTCATCTGAGGAACATTGCAAAAATTAGAAATATCCTGTCCAGGGGTGATGCTGAGAAACTAGTCCATGCATTTGTTACTTCAAGGCTGGACTATTGTAATTCTTTACTATCAGGAAGTCCACAAACTGTAGTTAAAAGCCTTCAGCTGATCCAAAATGCTGCAGCCAGAGTTCTAATGAAAATTAAAAAGAGAGATCATATCTCGCCTGTCCTGGCTTCTCTTCATTGGCTTCCTGTTAAATCAAGAATAGAATTTAAAATCCTCCTTCTCACATATAAAGCCTTAAATGGCCAAGCTCCATCTTATATCAGAGATCTGATTGTTCCTTATGTTCCTAACAGAGCACTTCGCTCTCAATCTGCAGGTTTACTAGTGGTTCCTAGAATTTCTAAAAGTAGAATGGGAGGCAGATCTTTTAGTTATCAGGCTCCTCTCCTGTGGAACCAACTACCAGTTTTAGTCCGTGAGGCAGACACCCTGTCTACTTTTAAGGCTAGGCTTAAAACTTTCCTTTTTGATAAAGCTTATAGTTAGAGTGGCTCAGGTTATCCTGAGCTATCTCTATAGTTATGCTGCTATAGGCTTAGACTTTTGGAGGACATAGGGACCCCCATTTCATCATTCTGCTTCATTCTCTCTCTGTTCTCCTATTCTGCAGAATCTGTTAGTTCAATCTCTAACCTTCTGCTCTCTCTGCTTTTCCTCAGAGTAGCTTTGCCTCGTCTGTTCCTGTTTGGCTGTGACGTCATCCTGGAAAGAAACATCAGCTGTGCTGCTTCTATCAACACCCTTGTTTATAGATGTTGGAGATCGGCCTGTTTTCCAGTGTGGTCCTGTTTCTCTGACCGTGACTGAGTGGATGTGCTTTCTTCGTCCTCTGGCATGGGAGCTGCCTTGGAGCTCGTCTGCCTGGCTGTGTGTTTCCTGGACGGGGCCGCCTTTTACAGCTGCTTTTTGTATCTCTGCTTCTGTCTCCTTGAACCCCAGTCGGCCTCGGCAGATGGCCGCTCACACTGAGCCTGGTTCTGCTGGAGGTTTCTTCCTGTTAAAAGGGAGTTTTTCCTCTCCACTGTCGCTACAAGCATGCTTAGTGTGGGGGATTGTATTTGAGTCAATGAGTCAATGCAATCAACTGGTTTTCCTTAGATAGAAAACTTTGTATCAATTTGATCTGGTTGAACTGTAAAGTGCCTTGAGATGACATGTGTTGTGAATTTGGCGCTATATAAATAAACTGAATTGAATTGAATTGAAATAAAGGGAACAATGAAAGAATGGATGGATGGGAATCCCAGTTCTCCATTTTTAAGCTTGTTAGTGAATAATCAGAATTAAACGTACTTATTGCCTAGGTTTGCACTTACAAGAAATTTGGGTTGCTGTTGGTGATGCAGACAAATTAGATAAATATTCAGAATACAGAATATATAGCTATATGCAATAAAAAACTTACAATATACTATATACAATATATAGTATATAACCGTATTCTATATACACAGCAGACTGTAGACTCTACGTTAATTTAAAGCAGGAGGTCTGGAGATGCTACGTTGGTGTAGCTTCTAGGTCCTGATCAGGGTAGGGAGAAAGGCAGTGTCAGTGTCACAGGGGTAAGAAAAGAAACTGTTCTCGTCACTGAGGTTTTTGAAGATTGCAGCCAATCAGCAGCTAATCTTGGACGATTAAATTTTTTTAGCTGCCGCAGGAAGTACATCATCTGCTGGGCTTTCTTAGTGAGGGAGTTAATGTTCAGTTCCCACTTTAGGTCCTGTGAGATGATTGTTCCCAGGAGAGGGTGATGGGGATAACTGGGGCTGAGTTCTTCCTGAATTCCACAACCAACTCTACTGTTTTTAGAGCGTTAAGCTCCAGGTTGTTCTCTCCACTTCAGGTCGCCAGATGGTCAACCTCCCACCTGTAGGCAGATTCGTCACCATCAGAGATAAGTCCGATGCCAGTGGCGTCGTCCGCAAACTTCAGAAGCTTGACAGACTGATTGACAGCCGGAGACATGTTTTCCCAGCATCACGCGCTGCTTCATGTCAGACAGGAAGTCTATAATCCACCTTCTGGTGGAGTCAGGCACACTCAGCTGGGAGAGGTTCTCCTGATGCATAAATATAAAATGTCTCCAGGTTGTCCCTACTTAATCCATACCCCACCCCATCCCCCTCCACACAGCAAAAAAAAAAAAAATGCCCTCAACTTATTCATCTTTCTTCAATTATTAACTCCATAAAAGCTGCTTCTGTCTGTGCATCAATAATTGATCTTTAATGGGGTGTCCCCCGTGTATGCATTCAAGGTGGAGTTAGGGCTGCAAAGAATTGCGTACACATGAGAAGCAGAAATATCCATGTTGTCATCCATATTTTACAGTTTTATGTCATTTATCACAAAGCATTAGTCCCTTTTTCTATTTCTAAATCTAAAATAGGTTATATTTCTCAATGAACTATTTAGCCACACATCTGCCATGATTTACAACTGCTGTCAACTGCTTTTACCGGATCTTTTCTACACCTGAACTAAGATGCACCCCCTCCAGGCTGTCCAGGGTTCATTGCATTCTGCACTAATAAAAAATGTGTTTGAATACATTCACATTAATCTTTTTTATGAAAAAAAAAAGATAAATTGAAAATGCATTTTTCAGTGCTTAATTTGCATAAAGGCCACTTGGATAGGTGAAAAACACTACATTGATCAACACAGATAAAACCCAGACTGAATAACTTCGCTAAATCCTTGCATAAGCTTTGTTGTTCCTCACCATTAACCCACATTTACAGAGTGACTTGTCCTAATGCACATCCATAGCTTCAGTGTCTGAGTGTAGCCTATCAGAAACATAGTGTTATTTCCTCCAGTTTCACCATCATGGCCACCAGTCTTAGCTTCAGGGTCCAAACCCAACAAGGAGGCGTTTGATCTGTCCTAATTCTTCCTCACAATCCTCCCTTGCTCTACCAGCCCACATCTGTGTGTTTTTTCCCCTCAAGTACTTCTTCTCCTGATAAATCCATGCAGAGAAAACTCAAATGTGGGTACCGTATGTGTGTGTGTGACATACCTTGGGCCCCAATGTGTTTGGACTCTCAACAACAGGCTTGGTGCAGGCTCCCTGTTTTATTTCCAAGCAAGTATACTTCAGTTCCCTCTCCTTTACTGCTACCATTTCTCTCATCTTCCTTTTTTTCTTCTTTATTCCATCCCTCTCTTCTGTGTCTAAACCAGGGGGCTGAAAAAAATATATAATTTATGCCAAATTTACTTTTAATATACATTCAGTTAGGCCTCTAAATAAACATATTAGTTTAAAATGAAAAATATACCCAAGTATATGTTGATCTATATAATACAACAGATGTTTTTAAATAATATGTTAGTGCTGCACAATTACTGTCCAAAAGAAGAGAAAGGATCCTCTTTTGCTAGAGGTTATGATAATGCTCAGACAATTTTATCAGCTCATTAGAGAGACACTGCAGGCACCAGCTGGGCCTCTAGGTGCAACCAGACAGGAAGCTAATCACAGAAAGGAAAAGCTATGACTACCATTTTGGTTTAGGAAATGCAAGGGAAAAAAGCATTCTTTTAGAAAATAGTCCTTTATTGGTAATAAGTGCACACAACGAAACAAAAAATGGAGGCACAGTCAAATGCTACAAATACACATTGTGGAAAAGCAGGCAACGAGAGAAAAACAATTCTGCATTAGATGATTAAATAAGAACAATTTGCCACACTTTGACACCCATACAGGGTTTTCCTCCCTTTTTATATACTTTTTTCTATTAGCTGATCAGCTACTAGAGTGGTTTTAGATTCAGTTTATTTAATGTTTAACACATATCATGTCAGATTTATATGCACTCTCCATATGCACGAGATGTATATGCAACTCAGCCTGTTGCACTGACTGGTATCATGATGAAGTGCTTCAAAAGGTTGGTTAAAAAAGCATCTTCTCCAGTTTCCCCCCAACATTCGACCCGTTCCATCTCCCCTACCGACGGAACTGTACCACTGAAGAAGTTTTATCCCAGCGCTGCTTGTCCCAAACCAGTAACATTATAAATGATTCCTCACACCCCCACCATGGAACTGCTGCCTTCTTGGAATCTGCTGGACCTGCATCGGATGCTTCGAAGCCTCTTCCCAAGTAGCCTCTTCCTCCACTGTCATTAGATTGTTGAATGTTGAATAAAACGGTAAAAAAAAAAAAAAAAGCTGGATGTTGGAAAAACTGTAAGTCAAATCTCAGTCCTACATTTAAATTTGATCACCATGTTAACATTTGATCATTGCTCTACCTTAAGAAATGGAAATGCCTTCAGAGCTGTACAAAACGGAGTTTCGTTTTGTATACACCCTGTGTGCACAAAATAACAATAAGTCTTGTCTAAGTCTAAGTGTAGTGTATTAATGGAGATAATACTTTGGCTCTTTTACAAAAATCAAATGGACCTTGGTTTGAATCCCATCAGGGTATCTATCTAGTATAAAAACCCTTCTACAGTACATCTGCAATAAAGTTGTAATAACATGTCTTGGCATCCTTCTTACAGAGAAACAGCCAAAAGGAATCTATTGTAATGTATTTATTTTGGAATTTGATTTAACTCTACTGTACTAAATCTATCATATAATTTGCATCAAAATATATCTTCTGTGATAGTTCTTAAAATAAGAAAGTATAAAATTGTTTTTCGGGATAGAGGAAAAGCCACATTGTAGCATCCCAACCCCAAGTTTCATACCCCCGATTTCAATAAGGATGAACATTAAAGCCAGCTCAAAACTTAATTTTATACAGAACAGCTTGAAAGATAACCAGAGCCCTGTGGTACACCTTTATTTATACTCTGCCAGCCCTGTATTCTGACAAGGCAATAAAATGGTTCAGTTTAACTTCTTTAAACTGTCTCTCTTCACTCAATTTCCATCCTTCTGACCCAGTAAATCTGCCAGTTTGTCTGCAGTCTTCACCACCAGCAGTAGCACTTTAGTGAGTAGCTTTGTAGTTCATCTTTCTATGTCATCTTAAATGTGTTTTAAATCCTTTTAATGTTATTTCTGGTAATTCTTTATCACTGGCTAGGTTTTATTTGAGAAGTGAGAATCTGCCAAAACAAGATGGGAGAAGATTTCACTGTAAAACCGGAGCTGGGGTGTTGCTGTAATTTTGAGGATGGCACACAGGGGAAGTGGTGCTGTGTAGAAGAAGAGAGCAGGACCTTATGTCTGAATGTTTTGTTTTTTTTTATTTCATAGCTATAATGCATTCTGTATGTGTTCTGTCATGCATGCAATAATATGCCTCAGTACTCACGTTCCCTTTTACTGAGACTGTGCTGGTGCTGCTCTCTGCCCATAGCTGCTATGCTTCAACGTTCTTCACCCTTCCAATTCAGATACAGGAAGGGGGGGGTCGGGGTGGATAGTGGGCAGAGTGGTAAGAAAGAGAAGAAAGAAAATAGGATAGAGGAAAAAAAAGATGGAAGACGTGTGCTGTAAAAGAGCCTACTCAGTTAAGCAGCAGGTCCATCACTGCGGCTTTCTAGTCTTGTACTGCAGAAAGTCTGGCCAACAGGATACTGACATTAGTGCAAACACACACACACTGCAGTAAGCAGGTTTATCTCGGTAAGATGTTAAAGTAAGCATCCTGGGTTCAGATCCTGGATGAGTAAAGGGATGATCTGGCTGTGTAAGTATCTCCCACAATCCTTGAGCATGCATGACAGGCCCAACGGTGATTCTTAATTTCCTTTGATAATGGGTGTTTATTGCAGGTCTCTCTTTATTGGTCACTCGATGGACTGCAACCAGGAAATAAGCACCAGTCCTCTTGCAAATCTCCAAGGATTTTGTGTAGTTGAAAACATATGGATGTTCCTGAGTGTATATTGCTTTCAGTCTAAATCCCTGAGTGAAACCTCTCCTGTTTGTCGGTTGTGGAGGAAGTAAATGTTTAAGCCTGTCAAGAGTTACAGCAATCAACTAATATCAGGTTCCAGTTTAATGGTAATGGTTTGCTGTAAGCACAGAGCAATCAGCCAGACAAACAACTGCCAACTACAGAACTTAGAACTCATGGAGGCCTTCTAGGTGTGCACACTTCTCAGAGATGTTTAGGTGACATAGAGGGAGCAATATAAATATCTATTGGTTAAGGTATATTTTAAGTAACATTGTGTCTAGGATATTTGAATGGTGTATCATAGAATAAAAAGGTACTGAAAAGGCATGCATTTTGTCCTTGTTCTTTCCACCTTTTTTGTTCCTGCCTGCAATGTTTTTTTGTGACTGAAATTTTCAGCCTAATTTTGGCTGCTCCAAAACATTGATTTTTATTTATTTTATATTCCATAAGCTACTTTCTAACAAATTTGCGGGTGTGCTTAGGGATACTGTCCATTTAGAAGACCCATTTGTGTCTAAGCTATGATCTCGTGGCTGATTTCTTGAAATTCAATATTTCTACATAATGGCTTTTACTCAGCACTCTATCATTATGTGTGTGGGTATTTTATGGCAGAACAAAGTCCTCTTTATGATCAAATGCCCTTGCATGTGTTGTGATGAAGAATGTCCATTGTGCATTTCCCATTTTTTTTATGTTTGGAGTTGGTTCGTTTTTTCTGGGGTTTCACCATATATTTTTTTTTCATTTTCCAAAATGAATGAACACCTAACCTTCTTGCATGATACCATATTGATCAATACATACATCCACCTTAGCTCCCATGTCAGCTAAAGCACCAAGTTGATACAAAGTATATACTAAAAAAATGCTCTTTAAATTAATTAGTTTGGTAGTTGTTTTGCATAATGCATGGAAATAACTTCAAAAAGTCTTAAAGCTAATAATTTATTTCTGATTCAAATATTTATGTTTTTTTATCTTTCTTACATGCTAAAGCCGTTCATCCCTCATATTTATAAGCTAGTGTGGTCAAACACCTACATTTCCAATTGGATACAAACCATTACAGAAATGTCGTTAAGTAGGTCTGCAGCTGATATTGTTTTGTTTAACCAAATTACCAAATTCATACATACTCCTAAATAAATATAATGTTAATCCCATTTATTATAATTTTTTTTGTCAAAGGAAGAACCAGCAGTTATGAGATTTAGTACAACATGTTCTCAGGATGAGCTGGCACACACTCAGGCATATCCAGGCAGGGCTTGTCAAGCGTCCTTGTGTCCCTTGTGATTGAGCCTTTGTGTGTCTGTCTATGTGTGCGTCTGTGGACTGCTATTATTTATAGTTCAATGAAGCATCAGACCTGAATGCAGTGGGACGTTATTCCTCTGCTCTGTGTGTGTTTGGCTGTGAAAATAAGATAATCTAATTTAACAGCACTTATCTATAATGGCCACCGCAGCCTAAGCAGACACATGCGCCCACCCTCACATGCTGCTGGAAGATTTGAAGTGTTTGTGTATTTTCTTGACAGTGAGATGTGGGACAAGGCTTCTGCTCCATCTCCTCCTCTCCTTTGGGTGTCTTGCCATTCACTCTCCTATAAGCCCCTCTGCCAGTCTCTAGGATACCAACCAGTTACCATAGCAACCAAGCTCTTGGCCGCCTCTATAGAGCTCTCAGCCTTGTGGTCACCTGACCAGCCTTCTTCTGTGTGATTGGGTGCTGAATTTTGGCCTCGTCGTTTCACATTCAATTGGCCCAATCGTTTTTCACTTCAGTCTCATCTTCATTCCTTTTTGTATATTTTCCTTCTCTGCTCCTTTACCACCCGCCTCTTAGCGAACAGAGGACTTAGATTACATATGTAGTGGCAACATTTATGCATAAATTTGACAATTGTACATGGCACACCTTGATACTCTTAAGTTATATTTTTATTTTCTAAAATCTTAATCTGTGTTTCTTTTAACAGCAGATGAACTTAGCTACTTTAGGCTCCAAAACGGCAAGCCTAATCTTAGACCTATTTCACAAATGATCCATGACTCCCTGTTGTTGAATTGCAGGTTGAAATTAACAATTTTTCTTTATATTAAAAAGAGTGTTTTAACACCAAACTACCAGTAAAACTATCTAAACTAGCCACATGGATTTAACCTCAGGTATTTACATGTAATGTTTATTAAGACCTATTGTCCCATTTTTAGAAAACGACTTAAACTTAAAAGGATTCAAATCGCTGCACCTTTGATTTGTGCACAATTGTTTGCTTGCAAAAGACTACAATTGAAAGCTGGTATAGTTATTAAACGTTTTTATTCAGAAAATAGTTTTTGCACCAGGGTTGATGAACAGACATGAATGTTGTGGTGCCAAGTTGCTTGGTCCATCAACTCAGCAGTTTCAGCAGCCTTAGGTCCAGCTTCAATTAACACCAACGATCAGTTTGTATACCAAGTCATACCCGTTCTTTTTCTCTCTCGATATCCAATATTTTTTGTGCTTTTTTTACAATTAATCTTGGACTTTTCTGCTTCCTTTTCCACACGTCCACTCGGAAAAATTATTTCTTGTTTACTGATGGGATGCATACACTATATCATACCTCAGGTGAAATGTTCTTGTTCAGGTAAATAAAGAAAATGCTTCAGTTGACAAACAAATGGACCAAACACAAAGTGTAAAATACTAAGCTAATATAAAAAAAGCCAACTGGGGGCCATGATTCAATATGAAACCTATCGCACCAGGGTAAGCTATTGCTGTAGACATACATAAAGTTGACTTCCTACAGTATTTAAAGCACTTTTACAGATGTTGCATATTTGTTGTGATGTAGGAAGATGCTTTGCCATACCATGCAAACTATATCTGTACAAAAAAAAACTTGTTCCTGCAAACCAGATAAATGTATTGGTGTTTCAGCTCTGTCTTTGTGTTTCTTTTACCAGCAAGTTGTTGATGCAGTTTAAAAGAGTTCATTATATTAATGTCTCTACTTAATCTCAAGAAAGGTTCATAAACCTCAAAATTACATGTACAGTACATGTGACAAACAAAAAATGTGTTTGATTTAATGGTTTGGACATAACTAATCTGTCATTAAGATGTTAAAAGTAAAGGGTGGTACAACTTAAATTTGCCACATGTAGTCTGCTTAATCCATATTATGCTCTTGTTTTGCATATTTTCATTGGATATTATCCAATAATTAATAAATTTTTAAATTTTCATAATTCATTGAAATCCTCTAGTCTGCTGAACATTTCAGTTGTCCAATAAATAGTAAATTCACCATTACTTTATAACCACTGCAGACATAAAATAATGTCCTGGTGACTCTGAAGCCCCCTGCAGGCCTGCTGGGGGCTGCCTCTGTTCACTGTAGCCCTAAGGGTTTCTGTCAGGATTTGAATTGGCAGCAGGGTGAAGTTTCACTAAGGCTCTTTGCAAATGTGTGATTGAAAGGATTTGTGATTGAATTGAATTTATTCTATTTTCTTTTTTTTCTTCATGTCTTCACAAAATATGAAGTTAAAATCCACCCAAAAAGAAGCTGGCTTATTGGCACTGGTATGTTTTCCAGCATATATTCCAGCTGTTATTTCCTAATTCTTAATAAAGGCCAAGAAATCATTCTATACTGTACAAAGTTAGGCATTGTGTACAATGAAGATAAAGGAGAGCAATATTCACAATTTAAAAAGGAGTAGATCAAAAAATATGACCACATGCCAGAGTATCTGTACAAATTTCAAGACTGATGAACAGTACAAGAAGCTTTTGTTATGTATGTCATGCTTTAAGTAATGATTTTGTTGTTTGTGGGGACGCCCGCTGTCCTTTTTGCTGCAGTCATCCTACTCAAATGTGTAGTCTGTCATGTTGAAGCAAGTTTCGGTTTGCAAGACTTGTCGTTTTCACTTGGATTGATGAGACATCAGTATGTTGACTGTGGTTATGCTGACAGTTTACCACAGATGCCCTGCAAACTTCGCTTTGCACATCACACAGTCTGGCAACTTTGTGCTGCTTTCTTTGTTTGCTGGTATCAGGAAGTGGCCAGACCACTTGCCCCCCACCCCACCCCCCACCCCCCCACAGACACACACACTCACCTTATTAAGGACATCTTTGCAACTGACTACAACTATTTAGTCTCCTTGCCTGTGTTCCTTGACTAAACCTGTATGGAGAGATATTTGTGCCATCGGTTTGAGCGCGCAGGAACCAATCCGAGCGTGCAGTGAGACAACACGCGCGCGCGCAAAACCGGTCTGGCGCGCGCTCAACTCTGAAAAACCCTCTCAACACACTGTTCTCGCGCTCAGTTTCATCTCTGCGCGTGCTCGAATCCGTCTCTGCTCGAGCTCGCTCGACCTGCTCTCTCTCCGCGCTCAACACCAGCTGTGCGCTCGGCTGTTTCTGCGCTCGCAACTTCAGCAATGTATGTAAATGAACCATACCATCAGCCAATCACACGCAGCTTCTTTTCATCCAATGAAAGCATTACTTCCTTCTTCTTCTTCTTCTTCTTCTTTTCTATCATGGCGGATCGCAAGCAACTTTAAGGTGTATACCGCCACCTACTGTTCATGAGTGTGTAGCAACATTGTTTTACATCTTTTAAATTCTATTTCTTAATTTTGTATTCTGCAGATAACTAAATAATGCTTTCCTTAATCTATAAACATCCTTTATATTTCCTTTATTTCCCAATAATCCTTTAAGACTCCATTCTTGGCCTGTCATTTCAACTACTCTTCTCAATTTTTCCATTTCAGGTTCATATGTTTTACAGTTCATTAATATGTAAGCATTCGTTCCAAATACTACATCCGGTTAAATGAAAAAATAAATAAATAAAATAAATAAAAACACAATCAGGAAAATCAAACAACTCTTACAGTTATTTTGTCAACATTCCTAAGATAGTACTATAAAATATCTTGAATTATCTCAAATAAACTTCAGTAAAACAGTTATTAGATCATTGCCTCATCCATCTCTTTTACCTGCTATTGACATGGATTTAAATTTGCTGTTTTAAAAGAAAAATAAGGAGGATATTTCAGGTTCAAGTATGGTTCAACAGTATATAGATAATGTTTTGGATCATATTGGCCTTACTCTTAGCTTTTGTGGCGGGTGTTTCTTCTTTTTGTTGTTTTTTATGGAGGTTGGCAAACAACAATTACCGCCACCAACTGAAAAATCCTGTTTATCAAATTATTCTTTTTAATATATATAATAAAGAATAACCCTCTTATTTAGAGTCCATCTGTAAAAGGTCTTCTAAATAATAATTGTTAAATTTCAGATCAGGTCTGCTGTCTGAATAATTGCGTTTAAATTAATATAACGGTCGCTGATCTAAAATCAGAGCAAACTAAACTTCTTAATGGAACGATTTCTTCAATCCATTGTAAGGCCAATATGATCCAAAACATTTCTCCTTTGTAGGCTGAATTCCATCACTGATTCTTTTACCCGATTTAAAAATAAATTCTGAAACTAAAACAAAACACCATTCCTAATATTGGAATATTTTGAAGCATCCATAAAAAATTTAACATATCCATAATATTTTTTATCTATATATTGTTGAACCATACTGGAACCTGAAATATCCTCCTTATTTTTCTTTTAAAACATCAAATTTAAATCCATGTCAATAGCAGGTAAAAGAGATGGATGAGGCAATGATCTAATAACTGTTTTACTGAAGTTTATTTGAGATAATTCAAGATATTTTATAGTGCTATCTTAGGAATGTTGACAAAATAACTGTAAGAGTTGTTTGATTTTCCTGATTGTGTTTTTATTTATTTATGTATTTTTTTTCATCTAACCGGATGTAGTATTTGGAACGAATGCTTACATATTAATGAACTGTAAAACATATGAACCTGAAAGGGAAAAATTGAGAAGAGTAGTTGAAATGACAGGCCAAGAATGGAGTCTTAAAGGATTATTGGGAAATAAAGGAAATATAAAGGATGTTTATAGATTAAGGAAAGCATTATTTAGTTATCTTCAGAATGCAAAATTAAAAAATAGAATTTAATAGATGTAAAACAATGTTGCTACACACTCATGAACAGTAGGTGGCGGTATGCACCTTAAAGTTGCTTGCGATCCGCCATGATAGAAAAGAAGAAGAAGAAGGAAGGAATGCTTTCATTGGATGAAAAGAAGCTGAGTGTGATTGGCTGATGGTATGGTTCATTTACATACATTGCTGAAGTTGCGAGCGCAGAGAGTCGAGCGAGCGGAGAAACAGCCGAGCGCACAGCTGGTGTTGAGCGCGGAGAGAGAGCAGGTCGAGCGACCGCGAGCAGAGACGGATTCGAGCACGCGCAGAGATGAAACTGAGCGCGAGAACAGTGTGTTGAGAGGGTTTTTCAGAGTTGAGCGCGCGCCAGACCGGTTTTGCGCGCGCGCGTGTTGTCTCACTGCACGCTCGGATTGGTTCCTGCGCGCTCAAACCGATGGCACAAATATCTCTCCATAAACCTGCTGTGTTGTGATATCATGAAAGATTCTCTGAACTTGGTTTAACACCAAACCTACTTCGGTGTCCCCGAGAATTTGGGTCTCTGTTTGTTTCACGGTCCACCATGGTGTAGCATGCTTACAATGGGAATGGCCTCTGACTTGCAAGAAACCAAGGCGAGAAAAGAATGTCTTTGACATGGACTAGATAACCTAAAATTCAACATTGAAACACAGTGAATCATACATTAGCAAAAAGGCAGTTTGAAGCCCATCAATAGCCGGCTTCACAGTGTAATTAGTTAAAGAAAGTGTTGGAGTATCTGCACGAAGCTTCAGCAGCAGATGTAGTAAAGATGTTGCCTTTGGGGACAGCTTTTCAAATCTACAGATGGCTAGACTTGCATATAAACCCCAAATTATTCATATCTCCAACTTGGAAGATTTAGAATGAAGCATTCCTTTTTTTATATAGCAGACATGTTTATTCTGGTTGAATTCCATTTTCAAGCGGCCCTACTTACTGTAAGTTCCAACTTAGACAGATAACCTTTTTAGGGGAGCTAAGGATTAGGGTGATGGTAAAGAATCCGTCCAATCTTTCCCAATCACCAGTGGAAACATGCATGAAGCCACAATACAATAAATAGTTTACCATTTGTTTGCAGGGAAAGATATAAATATTTTTTTGAAAACATAGTTTACCAAAAAAACCAAAACAAAATGTTAAAATACTGCCTCATTATTTTTTTCATAATCACTACTCCTTTACATAGTGTAGGTTTATTATATTTTGTGAGAAGTTCACCTAGCCTTTAAGCAGAAACCTCTTTGTGTTCACAAGCACACGAGAATCCATCTTGTTTAAACCCTTCAGCTGTTCAAGATCAGACCAACCTGCCAATCACAGTATTATGGATCTGTAGCTGTGATGAAAGGATGAGGTGCCGAGCCATCAGTCAAACCAAAATAAACATGGCAGCATAGGAGAACACTCCCTTAGCTGCTATCATAGCTGTTTTCTCAGAATCCACAATTTAATCCTTGAAAGAGGAACAAAAAGGACTGTTTTGAGCATTATTGAATAGTAAAATATCTTTGTGCCTTTTAACCTTGTGATTGGCTAAAACCAAATATTGGTATGTTGGTCCTACAGTAGGTGATGGTTCACCTAATCAGCTTGAAAAGTTATCCTGAACGTCCCTGAATCAATTAGAAGGAAGTAATTTAATAAGTGTAGAAATAAACCTAGTTTGTTTGGTTGGATATAATATAATTTTAGGTCTAAATCTTGGAGTGGGAAGGATTTTTTATTTTTTTCATTATAATTTTTTTGTTTTTGATAATTTGCTGTTCTTACCTTGTGATGCCGGATGATGCTCTGTGATGCTCTACAGTGCAGATATTTTTATATCTAAGGGAAACATATTCCAGGACATTACAACTTTTTTTTTTTATGTTCTTTCTACTATATACACTTTTTTTATTTTATCTGTCGTATCTTTATCTTTGATGGCATCTTGCTTTGACTCTTTGCACTCTATAGTAGCAGCCATTCAAAATTTCCTCTCTTTCCTTGATGGGTCCTTGGCTGGTCCCCTACAATTCCTTTTTAAACATCAATGTTTGTACTAAAATATCCTTTCTATCATGATTTGTGGACATTAAGATGTAAGTCAGTGAAATGGTGGATTCAGAGTAAAAACATATGCAAAAATGGGTCACTGGAGGCTGGAAGTTTGAGGGGATTTCACTGAGAGTTGGAGGGAAGTGGGCTGCCATTCGGCCAGCATTTGACTGGGAAGGGCCTTTTTGAATGGCTGCTACTGTATATAAGCTACTGGAACCAGAATTTCCCTAAAGGAGTAATCCTATGGGATAAATAAAGTTGAGTCTAAGTCTAACTTTGCAGTGTTAAAGTAACACTTTAAGAGTTAAATTTAACACCAATCCAAGTGCATTTGGTCCCAATCTGAATTCATATTAAATTAACTGTCTATATTGTGTATATCATACTCCAGTTGTTGTTGTTGTTGTAGTTGTTGTAATAACTCTAAAAGAGTAAATACGCTTTGATATTATATATTTAACATTGTGGAATTTGATCATTCACAGCTGCATGGGGGGTGTCACATTTGCTAAATCTTGAGTACCTAATGCTAGCTTCTACCCTGTTTAATTATAAAATACCTTTACATCAGGATGCAGCTGCTCGCCTGCTACCTCTGCATAGCCTTAAAGCTCTCAGTTTCTATTTCTCAGCTAGGGTTCTGCATTATAGACAGTCAGTGGAGATCAGCATCAAATGAGAACAGCGAGAAGGACATTATCAAACCTCAGAGGTATCTGGTTAATGTCAACAAACTGCACCCCCAAGGAAACCTGGCTTTTTCACACCATCCTGTCCTTTAAAATCACCAGCAGGCTCTTCCAAGTGGCCATTAAACACCTGCTGAATGCAAACACATTTCATATAAAGTAAGCCCATGCATTTCAAATAATAAGCAATGGAATTTAACATTAGGTTTGCATTTGTCTGAATAGATGTCAACCATGTGTAAATACGTCTAGCGATTGTTTTATTTGTCTGCCAACAGGGTAAAACAAAAGCCACTAAACTTGTGACAATCTCCATACAATGACATAAACAGCTCACTGAGTAAAGCGAAGAGTGTTGGGTTCATGTTAAGCCAGCTTCTGATGACCTGCAGATGTTTTAGAACGAGGTGACAGCTGGATCTAAGTATAGCGGAAGTTGGAAAGGAAAGTGGCAGTGAGTGACAGAGGAGCAGATTAAATGAGAGGTTGATACTGCTGTCAAGAACCTTGGAGGAAGAGTAGAAGGATGATGAGATACAGTAATGAAAAAATCGAACAGAAAAAAATCATAGAGAATAAGAAATAAAAAGAAGGTGGAAGAGTTTGAAAGTCTGACCTGGATTAAGAGTAGTCAGAATAATGAGATGAAACGTCTGTCTGTGGTGTTAAAACTGAAGCTGTCAATCTGTGCTCCAACCCTCTGTAGAAATAATGACATCAAAAATAAAATTCTTAATACAAGCAGCTAAAATAACCTCTCCCTGAAAAGTGTGTAAACTGGCATCAAAGATGTGATTTTCAGTGTTGTTTTGGTAAAATATCTTCCCATAAGGTCACTGTCTCATTTTTTGTGATATTTCATATCACCTGACTGTTCAGTAATGAAACCTCAGAAAGCCTATATCATGCAAAATCAGCTTTAAAAATATTTTAACTATGTTTTAAAGCTACAGTGTGTAATAATTACAGGGATATACAGTCAGAAATGTAATATATTATACAAAACTATGTTATTTATCAACATCTACGAGCTCAGCCTCTTAACCTTAATATTTGCGTTGCCTTAGAATTTGTTATTTATAATTACATAGAAGCGGGTCTCGCAGCCATGGAGGCAGACATCTTTGCGCTACGGCAGCGCAGAGCCAACAAACTAGCGATTACGAGATCGCCAAAACGTCACAACAATGTAGAAAAAATAACGGGTATATTTATTATCTTAAGTCTACATGAAATCTATACCCTACACAGACTAATGAAATACTATCTGTAAAATTATCTATGTAAACAAACCTCATCACTTGAGAAGGTAGGTGATGCGGACGTCGTGGAAGACATTTTGTCCCGTAACGCTCGCCGTCTGCAGTCTGACCGCTAGATGTCGCTAAAAGTTACACACTGTAGCTTTAATGCTATTCCTTTATCAAAATCATGTATAAATTGTTATTTTGCTAGATTCATGCATGTCTAACTACCATTAATTCTGGGCTGTTATTGCGCTGTGAGTGAGCTCTGACTTTGTTCAGCCTTCCTGAAGAAGAGCCTATTTGGCAGAGGTGGTGTGATACGGTGATACCATTAAGTAGGGAGAGGTGGCGTGTCATTGAAGCCAACCGTCTTTCCTCCTGTTGGAAAAAAAATGTTATAAAATAATATGTTTCAAAACGGATAAATACTCCATTGTGCCAAAAGCTATATTTATTTTTTTATATACATAATAATACCAATAAAATACCGATACCACATACCTAAAAGTATCAATACGCCAACACTGTAGCTGGATGCAATACTAATTTGGCAGGAGCGGCATGTGTCCCTATAGTTGTTTGTGAAGGGCTTAAATTAGATTTATATAGAACCTTTAATGCTCTGAGTGTCCTCAGGTGGTCAGGTAGTTATTTCTCCAATTAATCGCTGTTTCTAACATCCTGCCTTCTGGAGCCAAATGCTAGACATGGTGATTCTTCTGATGAACAAATCTTTTATTATTACTTCCTGCCTATGTTTTTTTTTTCACTGAGTGATCGGTGATACATTAGAGCTGCAGTTGATTCAGTTCTGTTGCAGTGGTGCGTGGTTGATTATGCAAGGATTATGAGAGCTGAGGTAGCTGTAGTAGAATGTTTTAAATATCTGTAAAAAAAATCTGTGGCAGCTTTACTAATGTTGTTTATAAGGTATTGATGGTAAGTCATTTCAGTTTAAACGACAAACATTTCTAACTTCAGGTTAACGGATTTCATTACTGAGAGGTTGACAGAGATAACTAAAATAGTGATGTAAAGAACTAAGAGGTTTTTTTATGTAGTATCGAGTGATGTCTCTTATCATCTGCTCTCAAGGCCTTTGTTTACAAGCATGTTCTGCTGCGTGTGCTTCTATGTTCATGTGAATAGCCGCCACTTGAAGTCAGGCCTGTCTCTCTTATAGAGGGCGATGTAGCGTACGAGCAAAATGGCAGAGAGCTCATCCAGCAGATTCAAACATTTACCTGAAGACAATCATTTGCCAAAGTTAAGATCTCCTAACAGCATTATAAAGTTAGGGTCAGGGTGAGGTTGCAGCTGTAAACCTAGTGGTGAAAATTATTATTGCTTCTTTAATAGTATTAAAACCCTTTATACAGAAGCAGCAACTCCTAAGTTCTTAACATAATAGTTGCAATCAGGAGGGGTTGTTTTGGTTTTTCTTAAAGCCTGTAAATACAAACCATTAAAAGCAAGAAGATATTACTAATACTGGAGGACTTACCTTCTCCATCTCGATAGACATCTTTAACAGTTATCAATTTTTAAAAGGGTTCATGAAAATAAAGTGCTTAACACTCTACTTCCAGGAAATAATAGTTTGTGTTAAATAAAAACAGCTGCCTTAAAACCAGGCCCATTTTTCTAAATTGTAGTTCTGTTCTGGTAATCGGTTATTTCTCTGATACATATAGGTACAAGTAAAAGAGGTGCATAATGATTTTAAAAAAAGGAACCATAAGTGATACCTTGCAAACAAGATGAATTGTGGCAATATTTGTGAATTCACAAACTCATAAATATACATCTTGCCAGTAGATAGTAGATGCAAAAGCCTCCATACAGAAAAGTTTCAGACCAATTAAATGCAGTGACGTGTATGATGTCATAACGTCAACCAGAAGCAGGTGGTTTTACTTGAAATACCCTCTATTTCCTTTTTAAAAACTTAACCCTAACCCTGTGCCTTTATGGAGGGGAATAATGTCTGCACTCTCTTCACGACCAGATTTAGTGAGAGTTTGATTTATCAGTTAATTCCACTAATTGTGCAAAAAAACGAGAATGTGAAACATCACAGCTGCTGTAACTGGCATATGCTTGAATGCCCCTTCCTTTAGCGAATACATTCTACAGGGGTCTTTCCAGTTGAATACTGCATAGAAATCAAATTGAACTAGACCTATCAATCTGCCTTACGCCAAGTTACCTTAAAGGGCTGGTTATACTCCCCGCAGCAGTGTGTGGCAGTGAGCTTGTCGCAGACATTTTTTATCTATGCTCAATATTGAAGCATGTTCTGCTCTATGTTATTCCACACCACAACGCCAGAGGGGCAATCATGAACTAGCTGTGGGTCTAGATACGGCCGAGGCGGTGAGGAAGTGGGGGCAAGTTTGTTCGACAACGGAGGGACATGATGGTGAAAAAGAGCAGGGATCCAGGTGGAAAAAGGGTCCCAGTGTTCTTGCGCCACTCACTCTTCTAGCTGGTCCAACTTCATGAGTCGTTTTCCTCAATCGCGGTCATACAAACAAAACAAGCCGGTAAAGTATCAAACAGGAGACGCATAGAGTAGAGCGGATGTAGATTTGACTTATCAGTGACTCCTGTCTGCGGCACTGTCTGCGGTCACCTACAATTTTTCTAGAGGTGCAGCAGAGTATCTGCGGCAGGGGCGGTGGTACATTTGCATTCACTGCGACACACGCAGACGATCTGCTTTCTGAGTATAAATCAGCCTTTAACGTGCACTGCTGAAACCATTTCCTGCCTGGTTCTGCTGGAGGTTTCTTCCTGTTAAAAGGGAGTTTTTCCTCTCCACTCTCGCTACAAGCATGCTCAGTGTGAGGGATTGCATTTGAGTCAATGAGTCAATGCAATCAACTGGTTTTCCTTAGATAGAAAACTTTGTATCAATTTGACTGTATGATCTGGTTGAACTGTAAAGTGCCTTGAGATGACATGTGTTGTGAATTTGGCGCTATATAAATAAACTGAATTGAATTGAAATTGAAATGTAAAAACAATTACCAAAAACATTCTCCTTTCTGTCATCTTAATCCTTAAAAAGTTTTGTTTAAATGATTGGAGTTTTTTCGGGTATAGATAATAAAACTGCGCTAATATCCATTATCTTGGCTTCCAGCTGTCTGCTGCTGTTTGTCAGCAGCTGAAAAAGCAGCTGAAATCCTAACTGAATAAAAAGCAGGATGCAAGCAAGCACAGCTAAGATACTTCTGGAAATGATTGAAGCAGCTGACGAAAGATGTCCAGCAGAGATTTGAAACGGTTTATTGCAGAGAGGTAACACCCAACAGCAATTAGGATCAATAACTGCAATGAAGACTTAAGCATAGCAAACCCCCACCGCAGCACTGCTCTGCATTCCTCTTTTTCCCCACAGTTTGTGTGCAGGATTATAATTACATGCATGGAGAGAGTGAGCCTGAACGCCAGAATTGATTTCTTCTTTTTTTTCTGCGCTTACTGTCTTCCCCTCCATGACTGGTTTTAACCCTCTGTAGCAGCACATACTGTACCTTCCCCACATTCGCTGCCTCCATCGCCAGTGATGGGTGTGGCTGCAGGAAGCTCAGTGTGGGTGGCAACAGTAGCTAAAGGATGGCACACATGCTGATTGGGCTGCACGAGTGTGTGAGTGTGTGTGAGAGAAAGCACTGCTGGGGTTGTCTGCAGGAGGGCTGAACATAGATGAAATATTTAATCGCTTATATTATTCAGTAACTGCCTGAGAGCACGAGGGCCTTAGAAGGCTGGGGGTCTGTGGGAGGTGATGGGTGAAGGAGGACATGCACCCACCTTTGGAACCTTCAGTATGATGTTACTCAAGAAGGTCCAAGAGGTTATGTGGAAAATTACTTAATTTTATAAATCATTGGAAAACAAACCAAGAGATGGAAGACTGGAGGGGAAGAGAAAAATGGGAGTGGTGCATGGAGGGGAAGGATGAGGAAGGTGCAGTAGAATGGATTGGAAGGGGAAGAGAGATAGAAAAGAGGGAAATCAAAGTAGATTGCAATCCTGAGAAAGGAAAGTGGTTACCATGGCAACTGCAGCTGAGAGTCACATGATGAGGAGAAGGGAGGGAGGGAGAGACGAAGCAAAAGGGTGGGGCGTCTCGCTCCACAGGCAGACAGCAGTGGAGGAGAGGGGTTGGATGGGAAAAGTCCAGGAGGTAAACCAAACAGAGCTTGTAGAATTCCTCTGCAGGCCGCTTGATCGGGGTGATCTGACACCGCCTTCGACTGGTACGAAGAAAAAGTCTAAAAACAGGAGACAGAGAAGGTTGGAAAGGAGACCCCCTTAGTCATATAATTTTTAGAGAAATCTGATTGGCTGACGAGTCCTCTGACATCACTCACTAACCAAATAGAACTCATTTATATGTGTAGTTTTGCTGGTTGTAAATGACCTGGTTCTGTTTTTAAATCTTTTAAATGTCTGTGTCACTCTACAAATGCTCCCAGAAGGCCTCGTAAATCAGCGGCAAGGCGAAAGCTGACATGTTAGGAAGACACTGATATAGTTTTATCTCATGCAAGACGCTCCCTAAATGCAGACAACATCTAATGACAGGACAGAACCCCTGGCTTACATCTAAGGCTAGGTATGGGTAATAAGCAAATAATACAAATATTATTGTATTAACTTGAAATTTTACTGGATTCTGTTGCTCTCCTTTTTAATCCTCTATAGAGCATTTCCTCATATTATTCACATAGAACATTTAAGCATGTACAGTATAGAGATTACAAGATGACAATATTTAACAGAAAATTAGCAATTAAAAGAAAAAATTCAATTGTGTTTATAATATATGCAGTTTAGGTGAACGCTGATCCCTCCAGTTCATTGGTCAGTATTGGTAGCCCTACCTATGACCCATAAGGCAGCCCTCAGTCTTAAAAAGGTGGATGAGACCTGTTTTTTAAGTTTTAAAGATTCTTAGATGATTTATTGATTTTAGGTTTCCTTCTTTTCCCCCTAATATAATGATGGACATGATTGGCCAAACTCTTGGCCTTTAGTTTCATAGTTCAGGGAACCAATTTATAGCTCTCTCTCTGTCTGTGTGTTCTATGTTTCTATCTATGCTATTAAGTCGTGATATTTCTCCTCTTTTCTGCTTCACGCCTTTAATTCTCAACTGAACAACTAAATAATAAAAGCGTTGAAATCATCAAGTCTAAGAATTCAGTTTGAACACGACTTGATTAAGGATAAGCAGTCATTCTTTTTTAATGTTTGGACCGTATCCTGGGCTTCCACTCTGGATTTTCAGTGTCCGTGGCTCACTGCCCAGTTCTTTTAACCACAGCGGGGTGCACACAGGCAGCTCATGCTCTGTTTCTTCTAGTGCCATCCTTCATTCATATCCTCTGAAGCAGATGACTTTGAATTCATATTGGCCATTGTGTGACACTCAGAAAGAATGGACCTCTGTTTTCCACTCATGCTGTTTTAGATCAGCAGAGGATGAATCTCAGAGAAACATCTTCAGGTTAGTTTGTTTGGAGGATTTTTTTTTTTTTGACATATATCAGCCTCTCTCTGGATAAAGGGCAGACCATGGACTCTGGTTTAAGTGTAGCTCACGGACATTTTCATCCATAAACTCCCTGTAGGAAAGAGATGACTTCACTGGAAGAGATGGATTTACAGGTTGGACTGTCTTAGGAAAGCTGATATTAAATTCTATAGAATACAATTAAGCTATTTTAACAAAAACATAAACATGGACAAAGTAGGCATAACATTATGACCACCTTCCTTATTAAGCATCTGTTTATTATTGAGATATAATAAGCAGCGCATGAACATGTTGGATTATGTTGGACAAATGGATTAGCATATTATACATCGTTGTGATGGTTAGATGACAGGTTCATAGTATCTTTCAAACTGTTGCTGTAGTGGTCAGTTGTTAACTAGAAAACAGGGTCATTGATGCCTAAAGGATTAAATAGTTCAGAGTGCTGGATCAGAAACCACTTTCAAGGCTGTTTCTGTTCGCCCAAAAAAAGGGTCAGCTGAAACTTGTACATACCTCTATGTTTTTGTATTTTTTTACAGTTTACCCGTTATGGATTTTTACTCAGCTTCATTGTTCTTTTAACTTCAGATTTATTTTATGTGTGTGACGGAAAACCAAAGTCAGATCCAGAGAAGCACCGATCCGATACCTGGACTCTGAAATCGCTCTGAAATCGACTAATTAGCTGATTGGGTATCGGTGATTTGATATCGGCTATTGAAGATCAAATCCATTGCACTTTACATGCAACCTTTATTTCTTATTTTTGCTGCTTATTTGTCAATAAATAATTTAAAAAAATAATATCTCTATGTTAATTAGTTACATTTTTTTTGTCAAAGCCAAAGCCTTCACTCAAATGGCAATATATGCGGTTCATACAGTCAACTGTGAGATTGGATCAGTATTGAATCGGCCAATACGCTCAGCCAAGGTTTCAGTATCTGATTGGGAAAAAAAACTGGATAAAAAAGCCAAGCTGAGTAAAAGAGCCTGCAGGAATTAAATAAAATAAAAAAAATACAGAATAGTAGAGGTGTGTAAAAGTTTTCATTGTTTTGTGCCAATTGTGATGGAAAGACCGGAGAACACAGTAGTTGCTGGTCACTATGAACAATCTGTGTTTCCCTTATGGCTGTAATTATTTACCTTTGGAAGGGATAACTGAGACCCGCTGTTTCCAGCATCTGTCATCTGGATGAGATTGGCTTATAAGTGGTAAAATGATCCTGTAGGGGTTTTGTCTTCGATTTTTTTATTTTTTATTTTTTTCATTTTCATTTCTCTCAAGACTTAGTACTTTATTGTTTTGATTGCATCCGTTTTATTGTTTTTTCTTGGATTGATTTAGGAAATCTTACTGACTCATCTCCCTGAACCCCAGCTCTGATTTACAGGAGCAACTTAAGCTTTACAGTTTCACAAAGTAAATAGAATTCACTATTCAGGAAATGTTGCACAAGTGGATCCTGATAGAATACTTGTAATCATCAGTCATATGATAAAGCTACTTCAACAAGCGATTGGACCTTCTTTCTATCACTATGTTTGCTTGTGAGCAGTAAATATTTTAAATCATAATTTAGACGTTTGATATGATTAACTGGCATAGAGAAGAACAAACTGATGCGCTTCATCTGGTGTCAGTTAGGAAACCGTTTGACACTACCTCAAAAGACAGTTCAGCTCATCTTTCTGCCACAGTGGTTAAAAGAGTAGAGCTGACAGCGGAGATGACAAGGACGGGCAGTGAAGGGACAGATTTGATTGAAAGGAGAAGGAAAAGTCACTGCAAGAGAGATTGTGTTCAAAAATAGAAACAGAGAGGGGGTAACTGAACACAGGATAGTGAAACAAGCAAGAGGAGATGGAAACCTGTAAAACAACTGACAGAAATTCCAGAAAGAAGTAACAGGATGCAGAGCGATGAACATCAGAGAACAAAATAAACATGGCCATTAGCTCAGATAGAAAGAGGGATGAAGGACGAAACAATGCAACAGAAAGAGGAGTGCAGATGGAGGTCAGTAGAGAGGGACAGAGAGACAATACCATAGAGACTACTAATGAGGGAGGAGAGGCCTGCTGACTGGAGGGAGCGGATAGGCCAGGTGTTTACTCATGGAGATGAGGAGTGGTCCACAGCAAGTGTCTCTAGCCAGAGGGAGAAAGTTTAAAAAAAGACTTGTAGATTTAGCTCATAAACCAGTGACTTGTTAAAGCCGTACTCTTTTTGTTATTTCCACCAAAACCTTAGCGGGCGGATCTTCTGGTTTTTAAAGGTAACCTTAAGTTTAACCAATGTATAACCCCTTACCAGCTTAATAAGTCTTAAAGAGCAGTCTACGATCCTGCCTCACCCTTAAAGCATGGATTATGTATTATTAGGTTAAAAGAAAACTTACAAACCAGGTAGAATGATGCTTATATACTGAACTAAAAAGGGTCAGTTTACTTCTTTACGATAAAGCAAATTTGCATAACTGTTGTTTCAGCCATTGGATCAAAATGTCATCTAAAACAAATAAAGGGCATGAGAAAATCTTTTGATTCTGAGGAATTCCAGGCTTTTGTTTTGCCATTGCTTGGACTCGTAGCCTGCTGAGTCATAAGCTGCTGACCTGTAAAAGAGCTGAAACTATGGTTCAAAGTTCAGGGTTTTAAGTTATTTTTAGAAATGGACTGCTAACACGAGGTTCATAAGTGCGTACTGTAAAGGATATCGCTCTGTAAGCTGGGAGTACATGAATGAAGTGACACTGCTTACTGGAATATCATCACAGTAATAGATTTCTGCTGTAATCTGAGCTGAAAGTGGTGCCTTCTTATTAGGCTGGTAGTCTAAAAAGACTCAGACTCAGACTTAAGGACTGTTAACAAGAAATGTTTTGGTCTAAAGTAGCTGCAAGAAACACATGAATCCGCTTGTTGAATTATACCAATTGGGTGGGTTTTGGTTTAAGAAAAAAGGATAAAAGGAAGTGAGTGTTACGTTGGTGCAAGCGTTTGTGGGATTATGCCGCAACAAGTGAGGCATTGCAATAGAGGGGTTAATAGTTCAAACACAGGAAAGTATGTCAATCAAACAGTTTTCACAGGTTTCACTGTCAGGTTTGAAGCTAAGTTTTGTGCAACGAGGAGCTTTAATTCATCAGTTCACTGGAGCAGTGGCGTTAAAATCCGCTCATTGCTCAGTCTGCTTTTGGGTTGATCATTTCACCTTGATTGCTGTTCAGTTTTGGTGATTGTCAGACTGGAAATAGACCACAACTTCTACACATCTGCTACACAATCTAATTATAATATCTGGCTATAATTACATTTCAATGAGCAACAGCTCTGAATCCGACACACTATACTGCTCCGCTGGTTTCATGCTGAATTCTCTGATGTAAATCTTAATGATGTATTGTTCTAGTGACAGCAGTCGTTGGGTCTAATGTGGGTTTAAATGCATTCTTAATTGATATTTATCTGCTGTCGCTGTGGTATGTCTTTATTTTGCTGCAGAGGCCTCGGGGTTTCCTATGTCACATTTGTAGTAACAGTATATCCTGCTCAGATAAGCTGCTGTGTTTTACATTCTGTTTGTGTTTCCCTGTGTGTAAAACTACAGCTTTGCTGACTTAGATAGCTGAGGCCATGGATATTGGAGTTCCTGTATTGCTGAGATGTGTACATTTCTGTGGGGAAGAACTAATTCATCCAGAAAGTCTTTATTTTCTACAAAGCAGAGGGAGAAATGGACAATTTCAGATTCAATATATTTATATCCTTTCATATCCAACAATAATACATCTTTTTAAAAGAAATTTGTTATTTCTTATGGCATAATGTTTTTTCTGGATCAAATATTACTATGCTGTTGAAAATATGTTTTTGGGTATAAGATAAATTAGTCTCTCTAGAGCCTATATTTTTTCTGTCAGGTGGATTGATTTTAGCAGGAGTTTTCTTGGGAATCTAATCTGTGACTTAAAATACCTACAAAGCAGAAAATAGGACGGGAAATACCTGCAAGGTGCTGAATAAATATTATTCTAAACACAGAACAATGTTCCATACACTTCAGTGCTGCGCAAAAGTCTTTAGTCTTCCCTTAATTTATTTTTATTAAATATAACTATTAACCAGTTTTCTGGCCTTTAGCTGCTCTATTTTTTTCTTCTTTGAACTTATTTATAACTATGTGAATCATTAAGGAACTAATAGGATTATTATCTTATAAACATGATGACAACTTAAAGAACGTATTTGGCTGCCACCTTTTTATCCCCTCCCTTTTAGTCCATCCATTTTTTCCCCCAGCTTTTATTGTCATTACACTGTCACAAGTACACAGCAATGAAATTAACTCTCTGCATTTAACCCATCCAACTGGGCACCAGTTGGCTACCATTGTGTGGTGCTGGGTGTGCAGTTTGGGGTTAAGGGTCTTGCTCAGGGATCCAGAGTAGCTGTCTGTTGGTGTGGGGCTTGAACTCGTAACCTCCAAGCTCTATGCCTTAACCGCTAGGCCACCACTTCCCTTCACAGACTGTCCTCCACCTATATGAGTACAGGTGAAGATGGAAACAGGCTTGGGAGGGAAAACCAGACATTTTTCTCACCACTGATACTCCCAACCCAAAAATGATTCATCCCACTGGAATCTGCCCGATAAAACCTCTTAAGGGAAGCATCAAAGAAGAGCCCGATCTGACTCCCTCTGATCTGGAGAAGAGACAGCGCTGTTCCTCTGAGATGATGGTGCTCCCTGACTTATGGGACGTCGAGGATGGGAATAAAACTCTTAGAGAACAATGTTTGGAAAAGATGCGGGAGGGTTATTCTGCATAATACTGTAATTCCGATGGTTGTATCAGTTTCTGTTACCGCACTTTCTACCATCAATTCTCCTTCTTTTCCATGATCTCCATTAAGGTCCAGTCAGAAGTGTTGGCATCAAGGGCAGAGAAGGTTTAAACAATAGTCCAGATTAAAAAAGCTCAGTTTGTTAATTAATCAGTCAGTCAGAACAGCAAACCTCTGTCTGCTTTTGGAATTAATTTGAAGCCTCAGGGTGTAGTTGTACACCCAGTTTAATGCTCTGTGCCCTCTAAGGCGCACATGATGACCCAACGAGCCAGCAATGTCACAGTACAGAGATGTTTTATGAACCATTAAAATGATTAGTCATTAAATGACAAGGGCTGGAATCTATGGGTACTGTACTTTAACCCTTTATCGGGCAAGTTACCATATTTGAGCACTTCCGGAGACCTTCTAAATGACGTCACTGCGGCCTCGCGCATACTTGTCGAGTCACGTGATTTGGCCCAGCCAATCAGCAGGGACTAAGCTTGTTACGGTTCGCGCCATTGCGCCGTTCGACCAATCAGCGCGTGTCTGTGACGCGGGAAACGTCAGTGTTTTCCCGGGAGCAGGAAATCGCCACTTCGCGGCTTGATTTCTCTAGCGTTTTCACTCGGCTCTCCAAAACTAACCATGGTAAGTTTATTAAACTTTCACATTACACGGTTGAGAAGTTGTACTAAATGATGACAGACATGTTTTTTTCGTGAGACTTTTGGAAATTGGCGAAATCATAGCATGAAAAACAGGGAGCACATATATGTGCATATGCCCAAAACAAGTAAAAACAGACCTGCATCAGTTTCGCCTACTTTAACTCATATGTTCTTTGTTTCTAAGCCACATTTTTGAGTTTCTGTTTACCAAACACGCATTATAACCAACAAATAATACATTAGAATCTTATCTGATGCTTTTAGAAGCTTTTATAATGATTTATTCACATATATATCTCACTTCTAAAGATTATATAGCTAAAAATGGTGAAAATAAGTGATTTTGGATGTTTTTGTATTATATTTTGTATCACTTAACTGTTATTTTATGTCTTAATAGTATTATTATTTATATTATTAATTGTTTATATTGAATAAGTGATATTATGACTAGTTTTAGTGCTTTTCAAGTATATGGCATATTATTATCCACATAATGACAGTAGCAGTAATAAAAATATACAATAATTATAATATTTTTCTGTTGCAGATTTCAACAAACATGTTTTATGGAAAGAGGAAGGCGGTTGTGATTGTTCCAGCCAACCCTGCCATCAGCGATGACGAAGAGGATGAGGAAGATGATGTGGAGGTCGATCCTGATTACATTCCAGTCAGCCACAACCTGGACACTCCCACCACAAGTGAGATGAGTCCTCCTGCCAAGAGGAGACATGTGCAGCCTGCAGTGGAGGTGCTTCAGGATGGGGAAGATGAGGATGAAAATGAAGATCAAGATGAGCAGGTTATACCGCAAGCTAAGGGTCCCACTAAACCCAAACCCAGACCCACCACCTGGAGGAAAACCAAATTAAGAAATTCACCTCTGCCTGAGTACCAGCACTCTGCTCCCAACTTTATTGGGAAACCTTTTGTGTACTTTTTAAGATACTTTACCCCACAATTCATTAGCCACATAACTTATCACACCAACCTGTACGCCAGTCAAAAGGACATTAACACCACCTTCACCACCAATGAGGATGAGATGATGAAATTTGTAGGAATTCTCATCTACATGGGCATGGTAGAACTGCCATCTATAGATGACTATTGGGCCATGGACACCAGGGTTCCTCAGATTGCCAACATCATGTCATCAAAGAGGTTCAGGCTGCTCAGAAGGATGATCCACTTCAATGACAACACCCTTATCCCTGGCACCACTGACCGCTTCTTCAAGGTCCGGCCATTGTTCACCTTCCTCTGCAGTGCCTTCAGAAGTGAGGAGCAGACCCCGAAGCAGTCAGTGGATGAGGTGATGGTTGCCTTCAAAGGGAAGACAGCTGGGAACTTGAGGCAGTATATTAAAAACAAGCCTGACAAGTGGGGGTTTAAGTTGTTTGCCAGGGCCTCCGAGGATGGATTTATCCATGACATGGTCCTATACCAGGGCAAGACTACGCTGGAGGCCCATGGTGTCCCCCTGACACCTGAACAAAGAGCCTTGGGCGCCACCAGCCAGATTGTCTCTGTCCTGGCCAGTACCATGTCATCCTCCACCACAACAGCCATCTTCGCTGACAACTTTTTCACCAGCTTGGAGCTAGTCCGGTACCTCAAAACTCAGAACTGCAGGTAACAATTACTTTCTGTGAGTGAGTGAATGAATGATTACATTTATGTTGCACTTTACTGCTGGATATGTAACCCACTTACATTGGATCCATTATTCATCCATTCCATATTTATGTGTTCAGATACACAGGAACTGCAAGGGACAACAGAATTGGACATCCTCCCCTAAAGTCCATCACAGAGATGGAGAAAAAAGGTGTCCCTCGTGGGACCTGTCACTCCGTTGTCAGTGATGATGGGATCCTGGTCCTCAGGTGGAAGGACAATAAAGTTGTCACTCTGCTTTCGACAGACATGGGAGTGGAACCTCTGTCATCTGTCTACAGGTATTGTTTATTTTAGTTTTGTCTGATTGTGTTGTTCCTGTAGATGTCAGTGCTGCCTTTATATTTTTTTTTTTACTTAGCCATTTATTTTCCTCCATTCATTTATATTTTTACACTTTTTATGGAGCTATTACAACACCAAATTTCACTAATGGTGATCAATAAAACAAAATCGTGTTTTAGGTTCTCCAGTGAATCCAAAAAGAAGGAACCTGTGAGCTGTCCTGCAGTCATCAAAAGCTACAATTCCAACATGGGGGGGATTGACAAGAGCGACATGTTGGTGCACCTGTACCGCACCCCCATGAAGTCCAAGAGGTGGTATATGCGTCTGTTTGCATACACTATTGATCTGGCCATCTCAAATGCCTGGCTGATGTACAGGCGGGACTGCAAGGAACTGAAACTGGACAGCCAGTCTCTGAAAAGCTTCCGGATCGAGGTGTTCAAGCATGCCTCTAACCAAAGGCTGTCTGTAGTTCGCTCAGGAAGAAGCTCTGACAGTCTGAGAGCTGCCTTTGATGTTCCCAAGCCAGTCCGAGGACATCGCGGCTCCAACCCCACTGAGGCTGTGCGTTTCGACCACTCCGTGTTCCACGTTCCTGTCTACACTCATCGCCAAACATGCAAGTACTGCAGCAGGAAAGACAACATTGCAAGGTCCAATGTTTTCTGCGGGGTTTGCAAGGTCCATCTCTGCCTAAATGCAACACGCAACTGCTTTGCTGAGTACCACAACCCTAAATAAAGATAGTCAATAGATATTTAGAAGGCAGTAAGGCACTGAACGTTCTAAAATACTGTGAAAGAACTTTATTTCACAGTATTTTGGAACATTCAGTGCCTTACTGCCTTCTCAACATAAATTTATGTTCTAAAATGCTGTGAAATAATCAAAGTTCTATTTATGTTGAGAAGGCACTAAGACACTGAATGTTCTAAAATACTGTGAAATAATAAAGTTTTATCTATGTTGAAAAGGCACTAAGCCACTGAATGTTCTAAAATACTGTGAAATAATAAAGTTTTATTTATGTTGAAAAGGCACTAAGCCACTGAATGTTCTAAAATACTGTAAAATTTTAAAGTTTTATTTATGTTGAAAAAGCACTAAGACACTGAAGGTTCTAAAATACTGCAAAATGATAAAGTTCTATTTATGATGAGAAAGCAGTAAGGCACTGCAACATCCATCCATTGTTCTATTTTCCTATTATTATATTGTATTGTTATGAAATGTTACATTATACTCTATATTTAAAATATTCTGTCATGATTTTAGATGTTTTCTATGAAGTATTATCTTGTTAAAGTGGTTTCATAATGTTATTAAATGGTCTAAACAAATGTTTATTAAACTATTTCATGTTTTTTCAACAAATTCTATCTTGTGTTCTTTTTAGATTTTTTTTTACCAGAACGGGGCAAGTTACCATATATGATCACTTCGTTTCCTGTGATTTTCAGCATGAAAATGAAATTTTTTTAATAATGTAATTACAGATTATTATTATTGATATATACCACAATGACACCCTGAGATGGAAATTTAACATTTCAAAGTTTTTCAATGAGTGCCCTATAAAGGGTTAAAGGTAACCAGCCAGTTTTGCTTCCTGTTAAAAGGGAGTTTTTCCTCTTCACTGTCGCTACAAGTATGTGTAGTGTGAGGGATTGCTAAAGAGTCAATGAGTCAATGCAATCAACTGGTTTTCCTTAGATAGAAAACTTTGAATCAGTTTGACTGATCTGGTGAACTATAAAGTGCCTTGAGATGACATGTGTTATGAATTGGCGCTGTATAAATAAACTGAATTGAATTTAATTTAATTGCAGGTCTGACCCTCTTGTTATTTCTGATCATTGACATCACAAATTATCAAATGATGATGT
Organism: Cyprinodon tularosa; assembly: GCF_016077235.1. Classification (NCBI taxonomy): domain Eukaryota; kingdom Metazoa; phylum Chordata; class Actinopteri; order Cyprinodontiformes; family Cyprinodontidae; genus Cyprinodon; species Cyprinodon tularosa. Next base: position 567,097 of record NW_024039044.1, on the reverse strand, counting down.
TTGCTGACGTAAGAAGCTCTCAGTCTGGGTCAGGATTCTGTCACACACACTGTTTATGGCAATCAGATATAGATGGAACAATCAGATGCGATGGAGAATTGGCCAATTCTTAGGGAAAACTGGATTTTAGCCTCCCTACAAGATTCCTAAACAAGGTCTTTCCTAGATAAACTTTTAAAGAAAACGTGTGCTTCTAAGGATTACAAATAAATTCTAGGTTTGTGTGTTTTACTGTGCTGCTAATTGTGCATTAATCAATGAAAAAAATCTTAGAAGTCAAACTTTTTATGCTAATCAACCCAAAAGCTAGACAAAAATTTTAGGAGAATTTCTTTTTTTAGACAACAAAATCTTCCAACATCTCCCCTCTATGTGATGCTTTGCTTTTTTTAAATCTTATATATGAAGACATAAACATCTGTAACTCTATAAGGGTAGCAGATTAACACTCACTTGACGAGTGCCTGTGATCATATGAGCTGTTTATGAGGCTGTGACTCGGTTAGAGCTGCTGCAGAGCACAGCACCTTTTTCTGGAAGGAGCTTGGAGCTGATCAGCAGCCTCTGACCCTGAAGGGAACCATGACCAGATCACAGCTGCATGACAACAGCCTAAAAACAAACCTCAGTCGGGATGCCAGAACGGTTAATCTATTTCCAGCTCTCTCGGTCTTCTGTATGTGCAGCTTTTAAAAGCCACTTCAGTCTGAATGTCCGGGGTTTCTTCTTTTGAAGGTTTGCCCAAATTGAAGTGTGATGAAAATAGATTTAATGAGACTCCTCTCTAAGAGCAGCTCTGTTGGGTGTTTTTGTTCTATATTTGCATGTGTTTAGTTTCTCCTCTGTTTTCAGGGCTTGTGTCATTTATTGCAGTTTGACCTTTGTCCTTGTTCTCTGCTATTTTTAACACATTATAAGTTATTGTTAGTCTAGGTGAACAGGTGAACTTCCTGCTGTGCGCTGTTTTTGCCTGAGGATTCGTTTGCCGCTAGGTTATGGAACGCTAACCTCTTCTTTCCCTTCTCTGTTCGTCTCACAGGCAGATGCCAAGATGGTGTGTGACGTGGTCAGTCGCATGGAGGACACAGAGCCGTACTCCGCCGAGCTGCTGGGTGCCATGATGCGTCTGTGGGCTGACTCGGGCATCCAGGAGTGCTTCAGCCGTGCCCGAGAGTACCAGCTCAACGACTCGGCCCAGTAGTACGTCCATGTTTTGGTTTTTATGTCTCTTTTTGTTAAGTTCTAGAAATCGGGCATTGGAGGCTTAGGTATGCTTAGGCATTTATGCAAGGTTGTTTAGGTTCCTGCCTTATTTTAGTTTTTTTCTATGTTTCCCTTTCTTAGAGCCTTTTTTTTGTTTGTTTTTTTAGGAACAGAGGGATGTAAATTTTTTTACTGTAACTGAACTGCTTCAAACGCTCAACTAAATACAGTAACATCACTGTTACGGTTTAGATGGTTGAATTTAACCAGCAGTTCTATTCTGTAACAAACTAACAAACAATGAAGGTAAATTCATATAAATTACATTTCCAGGTGTAAAATAAATAAATAGGATTCCTACTGGTTACCTGAGTCTGTACCCAGGGTATCAAAACAAACAGTGGGATAAAGTAGTTGGAGCAAAAAAGGGACAAAAAAAAACATATGGTGGGATTAAATAACTCTGTGGCAGTGAACTTAACTGAGGATATTTTATCCTTTAAATGCACTTTAGATACACAAATATGCAGTAACACATGTCCTGCAATATACTGTATTGTTGGGAAAGGTTTAGATTAACAAACAAATGTGAAAACAAACAACTCTTTTGTGTTTGCAGTCCTTTTTGTGTTCTGTTCATTTATGTATTTGCAGCATGTTTGTACCCCTCAGCCACTGTGGGTCAGGGTGGGCCTCTGCGTTGGACCCCAGTTTTAAGTACCTGCTGCATTTGTAGTCAGCTTAGATTTAGTGGCGCCTTACTTGGAGAAAGCAGAGCTTGTACACAATAATAATAACTGTAATGCTTATAAATTACACCATGTAGATATGACTTTGATTTGTCACTAACTTCATAAACACATAGATTTACATTCTTACCAAGCTAGGACTAGATATATATGTACTGTATGCCTTTGGTATTTTCCTTCAGATTGTATCATTCCAGATCAATATGTGACTCATTTGTTGCCACCTAACAACACAACCCACACATTGAAACACAAGCAAAGACACACTGCAGTTCATTGTTTTTCTTTTAAATATTATCACCCTGCAGCTTTAGCAGCACATGATCAATCATGGCCCCTGGTCCTGATTTATCCGCATCTGTTTGGATGCTCAGATAGGAAAAGGCCTGTTTGTGAACAATTTGTTTTGATCAAAAATAAGACTTTCAAAAGCGGAACATTAAAGGTCAAAACAGACCAGCCAAAGTGACTAGAACGAAGGCCATCTTTATTGGGCCACATCCTTTTTTCTTTCAGCACCTGTTTTTATTTGGGTCTGGACTATCTGCATACCTCAGATTAGCAAATCGATCACAGTTCATGTTCTTCAGTCAGACTTAAACAGTCCATTCTTTTATCTTGTTCCTTGTGTAGAATATTTTGCTGTATATCATCAACACATTTGGTTTTATGTGATAATGGATACATAAGAACTGGAGACTGGGGTCCATAGAATTGAAAAGTCGTTGGTTTCATTTGAATTTGTTTTTGTGGGGTAATCAATCAGAACATAATCTGTTCCAAATGCAAACTAAAAACCTTTACATAAAAACCTAGATTCTAGTGGCATCATAAGCGGAGTAGTGGTGTTTTCAGGGATTCAGAGATAGAACAGTAAGTTAGAGAAGATGCCATCATTACGAACAAATGATGGGTTTAGAGAGGTTTGCATGACACCAAATCTTACTGTAATATCGCACAACTCACACCTGTGCCGTATCTAACTATGAATGAATCAAACCCATCAAAAGTAAAATTTGTGCTTAGCTGTTTTATTTATTGTTTTTTTTTTTCTTTTTTAAGGAATGGATTTTGGTTTCTTCTGCTTGAAAGTTTGGGAAAATGTTTTAATCTTCAGACCAAGAAATCTATTTTACTGTGTTTTCAAAAATGAACCCATTAAGGGACAATGCCGCGGTTTATAGCACTGTTGCCTTGTAGCAAGAATGTCTCGGGTTCGATTCCCGGCCTGGGGTATTTCTGCATGAAGTTTGTATGTTCTCCCAGTGAGAACCCTGTGGGTTCTCTGCAGGTACTCCGGAGTCCACCCACAGTCCAAAAACATGGCTGTTAGGTTAATTGTCATCTCTAAATTGTCCTTAAGAGTGTTGCCCAGCAACAGACTGGCGACCTGTCAAGGGTGTACCTCATGGATGGATGGATGGATGGATGGATGGATGGATGGATGGATGGATGGACGGATGGATGGATGGATGGAACAAACTCTTTTTTTTCTGCTTGAAAGTTTAGAAAAGAATTTTTCAATCTTCAGACCAAGAAATCCATTTGCTGTGTTACAATCACAAACCAAACAGGAATGTTTAATTTTCCAACTAGCATAGAAATCGAAGGAGAAAAGGCGTAGTTAAGTCAATCATTGATGGCTAGAAGTAAATTTTGATTACTTGCTTTGTAAAAAAAATTGAAATAATTCTACCCCTGGTGCTCAGTCACAGCCTTATTGTGCTCTTTTTGTTAAAAAGGAAAGCATGTGAAATGTTTCAGTTATGCTGAAGTGTAGAAAGTTGAGATTGATGTGTGGCAGAGCATTTCAGCTTTTATATCCAGGCTGTAACACACAGCTAAATTACTGAATCTGTTTTTCACGAGGACATAACATTATGTGTGTGCAGAAGTTAGAAATTTATATTAATTATCTTATTATCTGGTAATTATTATGTGTTGATGGATTAAAACAAGGGATGCAAGTTATTGATAAATAAATTTATCTAAAGTTTATTGATCTTAAGGATCTACTAATGATTAATTGATAAGCCGCCCTTTTCTTATAAACCTGAGTTTTCTTATGTATCAAGAGGATCTGGCCAGTTGTAATTACTGACTGAAAAAAAATATTTTTTTCATACACAGAATAAGCACATTATATTGGGTGACTGAATTAAAAAACAGGAATAAACTATGTGAAATACATGATTAACAATGTAGAGACATATAAACTATAACTGAAATACAGGGTATGTCACTCTGACGTGCTGTATGACTATTTACCACTTCATTTTAATGGGCAGTAGCTGGGATGTAGCTCTCTGTTTTTAGTGTAAAATCCGTCAGTCAGTCATGAGACAGAATTTGACCTGTTAGCAGCACTTTTAAGCAGGTGGTTCTGGTTGCTCTCAGAGGAATGTTAAAACTTGGTTCTCTGATGTGCATGAACTCATTAAAGTATTCCAGTTTACTGAACTTGTTGCCAGCTAGTTTTTTTTTTCTTGTTACAAATGTTTTGAGCAAATTCCCTCCTCGTTTTACATATTCTCACATCCTTGCCTTCCAACCAAATCAGAGAAACCCACTGCACCATTAAATAGATGCTATGTAGGCAATAACTTAATAGTTTATTGAGTGTTTATACTTACAAACAAAACTGCATTAAGTGCTTTCTGAATGCTTGTCACTATTATACTATGTACAATTTTATGGATGTAGATTTAATATTTTATTTTATTCTTCAAAATCTCGAAGTGCGAGTATAAAAAAACTAAATGGAATTTTTTATTTTTTTGTTTTGCCTTGATGTAAGAGGAAACAATATGCAGTAGCTATAATTTATTATGCATTTAAACTGTAGCATTCTAAGTTTGATCACCAGATGAGCTGCATTAACATTGGTATTTAAACAGGTTGAAATATTCCACATTAAGAGCACCTCTGCTCTAATACAGTATGTGCAACACATGTGTGGCAGTACAGCACAACTGATGCAAATTTAACTAACATGTCCAAGCAGAGACCAAGTAATAACAGAACCTAGTCTAATGCTGGACAATGTTGTCTGCTCTATAAAAAGATCCATTTATGTCTGGAAGTAGGACAGTTGGAAGTGAAAGTGACTGCTTACTCATTCTGATCAATTCCACTAAGAACTAGCAACTTAGGGGGGACTCCTAGAGCAATCTCATTCTTAATTGGTCAGTTAATCAATTAATATCAAATGTAAATCGGATAAGTAAAGTCTTAGCACACATAATGTACCTAATCTTGATGAATACACTGGATTCCACGCACTTGATCCCACTTTACATTCAAGCCAATCAGAACAAGATGTGATCAAAAGCACAGACATTCCAGGGCTCTGCTTTTCCCTAAATCTCATCCACTTCTTTATAATTAGTCTAAAATAAGGTATTACAGTAATAAGCCAGCAGACAGAAAAAAATGCACAAGGTGTAACAGCAGCTTTACTGTTGGTTGAACACTGTGCACACAAAAACAAAGTCAATGTATATTCTTGACCAATGTGCAAGAAAATGATGCATCCACAAAATCTGTGTTGTCAGGATCCCTCTGTATAAAGCACAAAAAATTAAAATGACACATTAAATTATATCATAACATGTTTTGCAAACACATACATGGCAGGAAAGTACCTCTTTTCAGAAACAAGTATCCATACTTAACTATTTTGATTATGATGCCAAGCTGACAAGGCTTGCAGCAACACATTGCTCAGAGCAGCCAGTGGGAATGACCCACAGTGTCTCAACTTTGTTTAATTTGCTGTTGCAAAGTTAGAAGGTAAACTCATCCAGTGATACTATTGCAGTCTGGGAAATAAGGGCATTTGATCTGTAGAAAAAGGTATGCTTAACTATGAGGGCTGAAAAGACACAGAAAGGCTAACAGTGCACGCACCATCTGCTTCAGTAACTGTAAGCAATAAGGAACGAAAGCAGAGTGATGAGCCGAAATGCATTTTTTAAAATTGCTGAAATCTTATTAAGTAGAGTTACCGACACAGTAGAGAGCAAGCAGCACTTGGAGGTTGAAGCCAATAAACGGTGAAGAATGAGTCAGATTTGTGTCCATGCTGATGCAGACCAGATGTTATAAACTCAAGTAAGATCCTTTTAGTTCCAGCTTATTTGTCAGTTTGTGTGTCTGTGTTAAATGTCACATTAAAGATTGATGCACTCTTCCTATTATGTTGTGTCCTGTGCATCAGAACAGAGTACCCACTCAGTGAAGCAATAGGACAAATGTCACATGATCAGACCACTAACTTCTTGCAGAGAAATCCTCAAACACAAGAGAAATCTCCAGCCATTTCTGCATAGCAAAGATCCTCTGTGATGTACTATATCAATAATAATGATGTACTTTTTTGTATTACACTTAAAGCAAGGTGCATCGCACAGGTAATTAATTACAAAAAATGTACTGTGCTGTATATAATAAAATACAAAGGCACTGTAGAAAAAGAAGAAACAAAGTGTAACAACAAGGTCAATAATTAAAAGATGATTAAAGTGGGAGAGGATTCTACTAGAGGAGCCCAAACCATAATAGCTAATCAAGCTTCTGTTACAAGCTTACCTTTGGAAAATTCATGAATTTACTTTTAACACTCCTTTTAAGAGGAGAATCAGGAAGATGCACTGAGACTGAGTTCATTCAAAGATTTAAAAACAGATTGTATAACCAGTACTGAACTTCACAGGTAGCCGAAGTGAAGGGTTATTTGGCTTAATGTGTTCATGTTAATGATACAGTGTTTTGTATTAGTTGTATAGGACCAAGAGCTTTTTGAGGCCTAGCAGCAAATCATCATTGCTATAATTGTGATGAATAACACACGGAAAAAATAAAGGTATAGAATTTACTGGAAAAAGATTTTTTTGTAGCAAGTTTAGTTTTTCTGATATGACTAAAGTCATTTGAAAAGTGTAGATCAGACCATTCCCAGATTCTTTCTCTCAAAAGTGTAACACAAACAAAAATAACTACACTGTATGACAGGCTTACTGTTGGCTTTGTGTCCATAAACTTTCATGTCTAATTCAGCAATATTTGACAAAATTACATTTTCAGTCATTAAGATCTTGATGCTTACTGGATCATGGATTACAGGGAGGTCAGAGAGATGTTTGGCTAAATAGATATGATTCTACCTGCATAAAAATGAAAAAAACAGATGATAGATGCTTGCACACAAGTAGCGAGTAATAACAAACCAAGAACTGACCGTTGTGGTACATCACAGGCGAGTTTAAGAAAACTGGAGGATTTATAGGTACCCTAAAAGATCAGTCACTTAAAGAAGATGTGAGGCTTTCAGACGAGGTGTCAGTCACACAGCGCTGAAGACAATTTGATAAACAGTTGTGATCTACAGCATCAAATGCAGCAGAACGATCTACCAACAACAAAACAGAACTACTACTGTTGGCAGTTCATCCTTTGCAACCTTTAAAAACAGCCTTTTTTGTAATCTGGTGCTCATTGAACCAATATTGAAGTTTTATTAAAAAAGGCTTACAATTAAGTACAATCCACTTTCTATTCAATTACAGAAGAAAACAACGTCTCTCTGCAATGTGCATGCTTTGTGATCACACATGCATGCAAAACGTGTTCTCCTTCCATAGAGAGCAGAACGCTGCACTGTAAGGGGAGCAAGTCCTGCCTGAAGCCACCTCTCTCTATGTATGTGTGAAAAGGTCCTGCGTATTCTGACCTATTTACTACAATGCACATACTGTACACTCCGTCTCCGATTTACATTCCTGCTTTTGTGACACGACTACAATTACGAAGGCCATCACATAACATGCATGTTTGGCTGCCTGGAGGGAACAATATTTAAATGCCACAAAGGCAGCTAAATTCTGCGGCAACATTAATTTGATTTATTTTATTGTGCATCTGCAATATTTAAAAGTACATATAAGGTTGATTAAACAGAAAGTTTGTGTTTTAAAGCGATATAAACATGTCCAACTGTTCTTTCCATTTCAAATTGGACTGTGCATTATGCTCTGTTCCATTTTGGTTTTAAACACAACAACTGTAAATGTTGCAGTATCTCCTACGGTGATTTTATTACAGCACTAAATCAGTGCTGCAAACTTTTTAATGTTTTGTCTTAAAAAGATAGAATGTGTCCGTTCCTCATTGGAATAAGCTTTGGAATAAGCTTTTGCTCATCTCTGCTCAGAGATGAGCAGAGATGAGCAAAAGCTCAAAAAGCTGTACAATTTTTTGAGCTGTGTAAGAACATTTGTATGAGACTGAGCGTGATTTAGTTTTATTATTCAGGTTTAAAGCATAAAAGGTCAAACTCATCAAAAAACAGGGTCGATGTTCTTCGATTAGATAAAACTGAATGGAGTCTTATTTTAGTAAATTTAGGTGACTTTTTGGGCTCTGTAGTTGGTGTCAATGACTTGATGCACTAAGCTGGGTTCCTTTAAAAAATGTTCAACCAATCTGTCTTTATGATTTGATTGGATCTTCTCCTTAAAGTGCCTTAACATGACATGTTTTGTGAATTTGCTGCTTAAAAATAAACGGAATTGAATTGAATAAACACAAAGTTGATTCAATCACAAAGTCACCCTTCCTCCACGGCCTTTTCAGACCAAACAGCTAAATGCAAAAGAAGCCTTACTGGGTTAGCTGAGGAACACAGGCCGCTAAAGACCGAGGTTAGTTTTTTTTTTTTTTTTTTGATTATGTTATTATGTTGTTAAAAACTTTTTGTTGGATGCAAAAAGAACCAGTCCTTTGTCCAAAAAGTCACAATCATTCCTGTGCCAACTATATTAGACAGCTCTAAGTCAAAGGATGAGATATAAACTGTTGATTCGTACAGAAAATTAAACTGTTGATCCAAATGAAAATATAATTGGCTTTATTTAACCAAATAGCCTCTCTTCTTAGGCAGACAATAGCCTCTCTGCTCTTTAATAGCACTCTATAATTCTGCACATCACCAGTGAAATGAGGCAAGCACACTCAGGGGTCTGGAGTTAATCAACTTAATGCGCCATGAGGAGCAATATTGGTCTAAGGAGAAAACACTCATGCAGCATCTCCATAGATACTATATGTTGTCTAAAAACCAGGCTACACAGATAGAAAACATATAGGCCTTTCTCGTCTGATTTAAATGTGATCTTTTTTGCTGTCCATTTGTAAGTCTTTCATGTGAACTACAGTTCTGTGCTTAAAATTAGGCTGACATGTGTGTTACTGTAAGTGCAAGTTCACTATGGTGAAAAGGCTCCAGGCTGAGCTGCAAGCAGAAGAAGCAGAGAGGGGTTGGCCTTGTGTTGAAGGAAAGGTCGTGAAAGACAAATGGATAAGTTGAAACAATTACTGAACTTTGACTGACCTTTCTAACTTAATTATCAAGAGACTGGGGTTGTAGAAATATACCGAGAGGCCTCATAGTGACTCTTTTCCCTGTAGTAGACATGGTAAGGAAGAATTTGTGAATATACAGTAGTGATTTCTCTTTAGGGCTGCTCCTTATGGCATACAGCAACTTGCAGGTTTACATTAACTCCTTGAAAGTTTCAATGTTTTGTCCTGTGTGATATAGACAGCTGTGTTAGGCACAGTACTTAAAGCAATTAAGTAGTTGGTAATCCTTTCTTTTACAGTACATCATGTGAACATGGTAGTAACATAGCAGGTTACACTATATTACTAGTGAACAAGGAAAACTTTATAGAGAATTTTGATAAGTGCTGTGCTTCAAATTTTAGGCAGACATGGTAAAGTCAGACTTCTTAGATTTCAAACAATCATTTCCAGGTAACTCATATTAATTTCACCGACGGCAATAAATTAATGTGTTATTATCTAGTAAAATGCAATTTATTACTTGGCATATAACAGGAAACCAAAGCTAGAAGACACCAAGCTAATCTTCTTAACTAAACTCTTATTTATATTTAACTTAAGTTCAGTTTTATAATGCTTTATTTGCCTGATCATAAATTACAATTTATTTTGTAAGCAGTTGGTAGGTGATGGCGAATAAAAGAAACTCTTATGTGGTAACATAATGGTAATTACACACCAAAAGTCTCCATTGTTACATATAATTATAACAATTGTTATAATTATATGCAGGTAATTACTTTCAAATTACATACCTTAATCTTTAGGGTAATCGTTTTTTCTCTTTACCAAGTAATATAGTGTGACTTTCTATGTTTTACATGGTTATTGATGTACTGTAAGTGAAAGCGTTACCAAATAGTTATAGTTGCTTTTCCCAAAAGAATTAACTGTAACTCAGTTACTGAACAAGCAAAGTAAGTAAATACTAGTTTCTGTATGTTCTTAAATTTCAAGTAGTTTGGATGATTTCCTTATTATCAAAAGTTTAAATAAAGATAGGAGCCTCAATCTTCATAAAGGAAATTAATTGCTTGTTTGTTTGTATGGCTGCTACCAGAAAATCCCCATTATATGCATTAGCTATAAAACTAAAATGAACACACATCTTAAAACCTTATGCTCTTAATATAGACTAATTTGGTTTGTGTAGTGGGACAGTGAGTCAAGATACATATTCCAATATGTTTAGATGTTTTTGTTATATTTAATGTTTAGAATTAAACAATCAGTTTTTTATAAAGTTTTTTGCTCCATAACAGGCTTCAACTGGGTGGAAGACTAAAAGATAATACTTTGCAAGCAAATCAAGAAAATATACTTTGTAATAAAATTAATCAAGAGTCAAACAATTCAATAAAAAAAAACAGCAAGACCACTTTTATATGGAGGACCTAGAGTCACTGAAAAAGAAAAAAAGCTATTGCAAATTTCACATTAAAAATCAGACGATTTGAAATCCATTTTGAAAAGCATTTGCTAATTGCACATTTTAAAATTAATTCTGAAAAGCTAACTGTAAACTGTATTTTAAAATCCTGTTTCTAAATTGAAATTCAACAACAAAATCTGATTTGGTGCTCAGGGGCCAGAAGGGTCACGGAAAAGGTACATCAAGCGGGTAAAGCAAAAAGAAAACGCAATTTCAAAAAGGATGGAATTGAAATAAGGAATAACCTTTTTAAAATACTTTATCTGATTAGAAAAGGCATTTATGGTATTTATAGTCTATCTCCACATAGGTAGGTGGACTATAAATATTTTTCTAATCAGATACAGTATTTAGAAAGGTTATTCCTTATTCCATTTCCGTCCTTTGTATATGAAATATATATATATATATATATATATATATATATATATATATATATATATATATATATATATATGTGTGTATGTGCGTCTATCTCAGCTCTGCTGCTCTGTCCTTGTGGTTAAAAGAAGAAATTTTAATTGTCAAGTTGTAGTTAATCACAATATTTGATTGCAAGTAAAAGAAAAGTAGTCATTTAATTTACTGTTTGCATGAAAAACAAATGCGGTTACTAATGCTGCTATTATGAAACACAGTGACTCCTGACACTGACAATTAGCTTCCTTTATTCTGATACTCGTAAATGAATTCTCGTGAAACTAATCACGTTTAGGAATCATCTGATGAGTAAACAGACTCCACCTGCCTGTAATGTAATCTCTGTATAAATATAGCAGTTTAATTCTAGGCTCGTTAGAGAACAAGAGAAAACAGCATCATGAGAACCATGGAAACTGCAGACAGGTCAGAGAGAAAATTTAATTTAATTTCGAACAATACTTCGAAAACCAAAGAAAATGTTAAAAATGTTGTAAATCATATCAGGGATCATTTCATTGAGTTGCAGTAATTTTTTGTCTTTTTCTTTTCTTCCTTTTATGACAAATAACTCTTTGTAAAATAATCTCTGGATGTGCCAGAGGAGTTCCTAGTACGGAGCCAGCCTACCTTGTGGAGATTCTTGAAGTGACTGCACATGTGATGCTAACCCAACAGTTATCTGATAATGGCAGAAAAGATTACACTCTCTGCAATAGACCTGTAGAAGATATACAGAATCCTGTTGCAAACATTACAGGACCTTAGCTTCCTTAACAAGTACAGCTCTCCTTTTTCCTTCTTGTACGTTAAGGCTAAGGTTGTTAAGGTTGCAGATGCTGTAGGATCCCACAGAGCTGCTCTTAGCAAAAATATGGAAAGGCTTTAGGATCTAAAACATATCAATTTCAACATATCTAGTTAAATTCTGTCATCTGAAAATGAAAGTACTATTGACCAACTAAGACATGGACATCAAACTAAACACAGGGACCAGAGAAGAAGATAATTATTTAAAAAGTCAACAAAAGCATGGTAGGACTGGAGAAGCTGTGGAAATCCACTTTCTAGGTAAAAAAAAATTGCTCGCAGGTCATTCATTTTCATTAATCTCATACCTCCCTCTCATGAATCCAACATTTGTGGATGAGTGGCAATGTTAAAAGCAATGTTCTCTCTAATTTATATAATATATATATATATATATATATATATATATATATATATATATATATATATATATATATATATATATATATATATATATATATATATATATATATATATATATGTGTGTGTGTGTGTATAATTAACCCTGGATCATGGAAAGTTAGATGTGTGCTGAAGCTTGTGATACAGTGTAATATTCTGTAGCTCTTTCTCGCCCTGTAACTCTTTAATTACACAGTTTTGCGTTTGTGCTAAAATCAATTATGTAATAGTTAAAGTATTTTATAACTGATATCCATTAATGAAAAATCTTAATGTCACTAGTAGATGAGCATATCTAATTTAAATTTGATCTATTTTTCCCATGTGTCCTTCTTACTTCTCCAGTCATTCTCCAAATAAGCCACTTTAAGAGCTTTCTGGATGCTGTTTAGATTCATTAAACTAAATATTATTTCACAATCAGCACTGGATGCTTAAAATAGACCACTCTTTCACAAGCTGTGAGATCTCCTAAAGCTCTTCATATCTAAGTGCTGCAGAAACCATATCTTAGAATGTGATGATTGACTCCTGTTTACGTTTTTGCTTCATCCATCATGTGAACTTAAATTTAGCAACAAAAAAAAAGAAAAAGGCTGTTAGAAACCGCTGAGTTTCATTGTTCTGGAAGCCTGGACTCATAAATATTCGGGCCGCCATATGTTTTTCATCCAATTGGATTATTTATTTATGCATCTGTATCTCTTTGATGCTCTGAATAAGGACATTTGCTGAACTCCATTACAGAACAATGATGCTTTATCAAACATATTCATCCAAATACAACTCTTAAACACTCAAAACATGAACCTTAAGCTGGAGCTACAATGGAGTGGTTCTGATCAAAGCATAGTCACATTAGTATGGCCTAGAACAAAAGCAGATCTACTGTAAATCCAGTCAACAATCTTTACCAAGATAATTCACAATCTACAAAACTGACAGAGGCAAAACTCAACAATTGTTGCCATACAGTATTTCCACTAAAATGTGTTTCTATGTATAACTTAGTCAGGGTGCCCTTAATACAAATGATATGGATACACTCAGCAGCTTCCAGAAGGATACTATGATGTTTGTTTACAAAATAATTTTCACATCCATGCCCTATCCCATCTAAGTGAAAAGTCGTTTTCTAATTGTCCTTCTGGTATTGCTTCAAAAAGACCAGACAGATGGATTTCACTGCTTTTAGCTTTCATTTATTTTCACCGCCTTTCCTTCATTTTACCTAATTTTCCATTTGTTGTGTTGATGCTAATAAAAGGTGGGCTGTTTGATTGTCTAGTAATCCAATCATTGCCTTTTCTCATTTGAAATTAAAACCTGTCATCATTAATCGTGTCCGCTTGTGCTCTATGGAAGCAAACAAGGCATTTATCTGTAGGACATGGTTTATTTTTGCAGCTATTTTCATTCCTAAACACAAAACTAAAATCATTGCTGTTCCAGATTAATGCCTCTGGGGGAAAAAAAGTTTTTTCCTCTTCTCGTTTTTTCATCTAGTTCCTTCCCAAAACGCAATCTAACCAATATTACTTTCTCTGTGAAATCAATAGTTTTATCACTGAAGCTGCTGGTGCTTGTGTGTGGATTTCACCTACCTGTTCTTACTCTTTCGACAAGCCTTTATCCTTTTTCTTTAAAGTAACTGAGTGTCTGTTAGCCCTGAAAGAATATCTCTGGTCTGAAAATAAAAAAGTAATAACATATCAATTACACTGAGGAGATGTTTAAATGCTTATCGTGTTCCTATCTTCTACTAGTCTGTGCTTTGCCCTGAGTAAGAGTTTATCTCTGCACAAGGAGAGCATCAGTAATGTGTGCTTATTTGTGAGAACGAAGCGATTTGTTGTGCTTGCTTCCTAAGAAATAGTTTTTATTTAGTGCGTTTTAAAAAAAATAATAAGAATTTACAACCCTGAACCATCTGCCACGGTGCATACAATGGGATCTAATCTGAAATTATGGCTGTTAAACAGAAAATATAAAGCAAGCAAATGAAACCTGACTTCTGATTGGCTGCTGGGTCTTTGGTCCCTCTTCATGGACTATGGGATGAACAGGAGTCCCTCTAACCAAAAAAGTAAGAAAAACAAAGGGATGTGGTGCTACTTTTTTAATCTAAGCGCTGTTTTTTTTTTTTTATTAAGTTATTTAATCCACCATAAGTTGGCAGCAGAGCTAACGTACAGGTCATGATAAAGCACCAGTGTTATATTACTGCACAGCAATAACATAGTAATATCATAGCAAAACGTCTGTGGATGAGCTGCCAGCTTCATAAAGATGTTCTTTACCCGTGCTTTAGAAAATATGTTGTTTTTATGTGTAAGTGAGCGTGGGTTTAGAGTCAGCACCTCCAGACAACAGAAAGTAAAGCTTTTTATACATCCTCTGCATTTACACTGAACTCACTATGCACCTATTAGCTAGTGATACGAGAAGAAGGATACATAATGAAATCCTTTGAAAATTTTATAAATATTTGGAAAAATCTCTACTAATAAAGTTTTTTTCAATATTGTTTTTAAAGCACTGAGATAACCTCTGTCATGTATTAAAAGTGTAGCTGAAAGCTTAGCGATGCCTGACTTTTTCAGTATTGTCTCAAATTTTGTATGTAGGTAAGTAAAGAGGGAAGCAAATAAAAGTTATATATTTGCTAATTGATGAGGTGGTAGTATTTCAGAGTCATGTTTAGAATATGGTGGCTATATACTGTATATATTTCATGGGTTTGAAACAGCAGCATGGTTTGAACAGTAGCTATTCTTGAAGCTGCACTGGCTTCAAAAAGAACCAAAACAGTATAATGTCAACATCTCATCCAGTATTGGCAGGAACCATTCCAGAATATACCCATAAATAATGGCATACTCTGACTTAGCAGTCAAATTCATTTAGCACTGACATAGCAGTCAGTTGGCTCCAGGCTACCCTGAGGGGTAGACCTCAAAATTGATGTCTAATTCTAATTCAGGCTGGTTGCTAGGTGACTGAGGCAAGTTTTAAACATTTAATATATTGTTGGATTTTTAAATATACTTTTAAGATTCTCAGAAATGCAAGATCATTGATATAATAAAAGAGGGGGATGAAGACATAAGGAGCGACTCTGATGTAACCTTTTTTTTCTTAAGATGCACATATCGTTTTGCTGTCACTCTATGGTCATAGATCAGGGTTAGTTCAACAAGCCAAGAAAAAAAAAAAATAACGGCAATAATTTATACCATTTATCTATTTAACAAACCAGAAACTGCAGTTTACCTTCCACCACTTTACTCTACATAAGATACTGTAAATATAAGTCACCTTATAACTCTCCTTCTTTGTTTCTTCCCATCCGCTGTATATAACTGGATGCACTGTATATACTTTATGCATCTTTTCCTCATTTTTGCACCTTATGTTTTTTATGGAGTAAGAGCCGATGTCACGAGTGAATATCTCCATTGTGAGATCAATAACGTTTCATTCATTTATTCATTCATTCAGGTAACGTTTTATTTTGTTTCCAGTCAAACACAAAACTAAAGGACAGTAATTGATACGATCAGCATGATCAGTCTGAAGCGCAGTAGACATTGCAGGTAATAGCAACAGTCATTTGCTACCAGGAAGGCAGAGCTAGATCTGTTCCTTGGAAACACTTTGGGAAGTTTGCTGCTTGCATGTGTCTGCAGATTGATGTAGGAAACCTGTTCAAACATCTGAAACTATCAAAAGTTGAGTTAGTGGAATATATTTAACATACATTTAGATTTAGGGTGATCTCTCAGCTACATAAAAATTTATTTCTGTTTTTGATTATAAATATTTTTTCTAAATGATACAAAAAGTACTAGTATCTATTTTATTCTTAAAATCTTAATATAACAGCCCACATTTTATAAAAAAAAATTTCTGGTAGCCGTTTTCAAAGGATGGTTTTACACTAAGGTATAAAAAAACAACAACTTCATAGCAAGTACTTTGAGTTTACTTGTGAATAATGGAAAGTGAATAAATATATGAAATGCTTTTCCATATTCCTGTAGCTGTGACTGGACTAGAAAAAAATGCATAAAAGAGGAAGAATAAATGTGAAAATAACTTTTAGGAAATCTGGACCCATTGAGACTTTTAGGAAAGGCTGACTGCTTACGTGGAAGATCAGGTCACTATAATTTTGATGGAAACCTACCGTAAATAAATATTTTGTACTCCACAGTGTCCCCTAGTAAGTGAAACCCCAAAATATGGATTCTTTACAAACAGCCAGCAGATTTAGCAAAAATATTCTCATTCAAAATAAATGCAAAACCTGAAAAAAGTTGATTTCTATTGCCAAATGAAAATAGTGTGATACTTTAATGTACATAAAAGTCTAATCTGTTGGCTTTGACATGCAGGAGCAAACCAGAGTGCTGAATAGTTTGGTGTCCGACCACAACTGGATCTCCTGGGTGGTGTGAGGAATTTCCTGCTGATGTTTAACATAACATTTTATTCTGTGTGTGTGTGCAGCTACCTCGACAGCCTAGATCGGATCGGCGCAGCAGACTACCAGCCGACAGAGCAGGACATACTCCGAACCCGAGTGAAGACCACAGGCATCGTCGAGACGCACTTCACCTTCAAAAACCTTCACTTCAGGTTAGGAGAACCTCGACAAAACCCTCTGAGTTTGTCCACCTGCTCCAGATTCCACTCAGCAGGAGATCCTATCTGTATTTAATTAGAACCAATGGTTTAAACAAGTATCTATATTTATGATTCTCTGGCGCTTTAATGAATTTAAATTCAATTAGACCACAGAGCAGAGGGAATAATGGAGAAGAAGGGAGGCGATATGATGAGAAATGAAATGGAAGGGAATTTTCTCTGCAATAATTCTCCTGAGCTAAAGCTCACTTATAAAGCAACAAATGGTAAATAAACTTTTTTTTTCTCCATTTCTCAGCAATAAGTTGCTGTGGTGATCCAGAGGTTCCACATATACGGTACTCTGGTAGCTGCTGTTCTATCTGTTTTTCTTTGAGAGGCCCATCCTGCAGATATTCAGCTGCGCTGCTATTATTGGCAGTCATGCAGTGTGGGAGGATTCCCTGTTCCTGCACTGGGCGGAACCCATCAGCCGGCCTGCCATTATACCCATTCCAAACACACTCGGCTGGCTTAGTTTCACTCTTAGCTCAGGCCTCTCATTCTGAACGCCACAAAAACCATACAGAGTCAGGATGGGGTGTTTTCCTTTTCTGGCAAAATGATCTAAATGTTTAACATCTGTTGTTTATACTTTTCTCTTCAGGTTCAAAGATTTAATATTTTTAGCTTTTCTTTGTTCCTCAGCAATTCAATCGGGTTTTGGTCTCTGCAGGGAAAGTTTGCAGGATGATTTAATATAAAATCATGAAATACTCAAATCCCTACATAAAAAAAGAAGCATTTTTCTAAAGTGTGTTTGGAATAAAAGACAAGGTCACAAAAATGTGTTGTACAGATGATATACTTGCAGTATTAATTTCTGCAGGTTTAAATGTTTAAAAAGATAAATCTTAACAATTATTTATTTGATACTATAGTTGTGTGCACAACTAAGAATTTGTTCAAGTTTTTTTCTGAACCAAATGAGGTCACACCTATACACTCATATACAGCACAGTTCAAGTATATACAGCACTTTACCACTGTCTGGTAGCCATCAGCAAGCTTCTGGCACCACTCTGCTGGATAGTAGGCCATTTGTCTTGGCAGATACTGTATGGGATAGTTCTCTTTAATTGTCTGCTTTCTTGGCATGTACTCAGTTTTTGGGTTTGGGTTATTCAAACGTCCAAATGTTTTGGAATCTGGATCCATTTACACATCACTGTGCTGTTGGAACACCTCAGAATAAGCAGCACCATATCAGAGCAATTTATTTAGGATTTCATGAACTGGAGACTGTAGGAGCACCAGGGTTGTTTTCTCCTATGATTCTGACTGAGGGTGAGCTTGGATAAAATTTGCTCACAGGAACAAGTCAGCTTCTTTTTTCTTTTTTTCATTTTGATCCATATTTTGCATTATTTATATTAGTAGTACTATAATGATCAAATTATAATTGTCTTAAAGCTTTTTTTGTGTGTTGGAGGACTGATTTAAATCTGATCGCGAGTACTCAGTGTCTATGCATGAATAATTGTTTCCTCTCAAACATTTTAATTGACATTTTGTTCACCTTCTCTTGCAGTTATTTTCATTTTCTTACTTACTTAACCATTTTCCATGTGATGATTTAAGTTTTTCTGGGTGATCTTCATACAACGTGATTGTGGTAATTTAGAAAAATATAGCTGACTAGATATAATATTTAAACATTAAAAACATTTTCACTGTTACAAATGTGACCTATATGTTATGAGTATTTAAAGCAACAGTTGTGCTTGAAAGTTTAAATACCTTTCCATTAAATACAGAAAAAAATCAGCAGTCAGTAAATTTTAAAAATCACAACATCAATTTTGAATATTGATAGGTAGATGGATAGATATAAATAGGCTTTGAGATTTAGAAAACATTATTTTTTTTGTGTTCCCCTCGTGTCCATCAGGCTGTTTGATGTGGGAGGTCAGAGGTCAGAAAGGAAGAAATGGATCCACTGTTTTGAAGATGTGACGGCCATCATTTTCTGCGTGGCTCTGAGTGGATATGACCAGGTGCTGCATGAGGACGAGACCACGGTAAGGACCCAACATGTCTGTGTTTGTTGGACTGCTTAGCGTTTTTCCTAATGGCCAAGTAGCTTTAAGTAACATAAATCTCTGTGAGTTATTGAACAGTGTGTTTTTCACAACAGAACAAGTCAGAGCTTTCATTTGTATTTTTATAGTATAAATTTGACAAACTGATTTTTTTTTCCTTTTTTTTTTTACATTTTTGATATTTGGTCTCGTTTTTGAAAAATTAAAACTGCAATAATTTGTGAGAAAACAATGCTGTTAACAGATTAACACTGATAATGTGTGACTATAATTAAACTGTCTGAATAATGAACACAAAGACAACATTTTTTAAAAGACCCGCCCTCTCCGCTTTAAAGGAAAAATGCACATGCACAACCCTTAACATGCTCCCCGAGTAGGAGCACCTATTAAATGGGTGCAAGAGCCTACAGGAGCCCATTTCTCCTCGTGCATGCTCTGCTTAAAAATTGCTGTTTGCATCGCTCATACAAGCTTACTTTCGAAAAAGAAGATTTACACTATGTCACACTCACCACTTGTAAGTGAAAGTGGGGATGAGCACCTAGGACGGCCTTATGTAAACATATCACCAGAATGATTGACAATTAGGAGGACCACTTATTTTGATGATCCACCTCAAAAAAGAACATCCTCTACTATAACTTTAAATAATAAAATAGTTTTAGTTTGTTTCGATAGGATCAGTCCTCCATGTAATCACAAGCATCAGATCTGAAGTCAATGCTCTGTTTTAACTTATATTTCAAACCCAAGCTTTCCCTCTGAGCGGTTTGAATCAGGATAGTTGGCTCGAAAAGCCGTTCTATTTTTGCTGACGTCATAAAGCATCCCAGTAAGCCTGGACCATCAGAACACGACCAAATGTGAAAAATACAACATGCTCCCAGGAGAAACTGGTTACATGCATTAGTTCAGTAAGTGTCGTGTTGATGTAACCTGTTGTTTGCAGACACAGAGGTCATTCTGACATTTTGAGCTAAGCCACTTTTTTTTTTGCTGAAAGAACAAAATCCTTCTTTTCTGCAGCAGGAACAGAGACTCATTCCCTGCAAGCTCAGTTCATTCCAGGGGTGTTTTATAACAACACAGAAGATGATGGAGGAAATAAACACAGAACAGATTTGTAACTGTGATTGTTAGCTGTCTATAAACTGAGCCACTTGCAGCTGATCGGTAGAAAGCTTGAAGTTATTTACTAAAAATCAAGGGTGCTTTTGAGCAGAACTCATCATCTTTCTGTTGTCAGATAAAAATTATTCGATTTTATTATCACCAAACTGGAAGTGATGGCGTAGGAGTTCTAATTAGCGACAAATGTTTTTCCTCTTGGCTCCCACATTCTCCCTCTGTTTTACTATCAACAGCCTCCAGTTCAGCAAAAAATATTCCAACATTGGAAAGAAATGCGAACGACCTCCCAGTAATGGGACCGATAAGGCGGAACATGTCACGATCCGGCAGCTCATTTAAGTCACTCCTCTGCTCGGGTTTTAATTAGAAAGCAACTTTTCTTATAATACTTATTTGGTTCTTATAAAAGTGAGGAGAAGGAAATGTTGATTTTTTTTCTCTCTCCCAAAGCAATATAATCCTTTTACAAAAAGAAGCTTTCATTCAGGTTTCTTTTTAGGTGATGTGTAGCAAAGACTACAAGTTTGCTATCCGGATTAAAATACACACAGTTGGAGTGTATTTACTAATTTTGTACCATTTTATTTTCTTTATCAGAGTAAAGGCAGCTGAATGAACACTTATGAGGTGTTTGTGTCTTAAAATAGTTGACCATTTTGGACCAAACCAAGTGCCATGCATGACTTTGTTTTACTTAAACTCCCAGTTTAATCCACCAAAGTCACAAAATGTAAAAAGTACTTCAGCTTGCAAGAAATTCAAGGTGATGCACTTTAGTGGCTAAAATCGTCCTTTGCCAAAATTGTGTATAGGTCTGTTTAATAAGAAAGGAGTTCCTGTTACACTCTTGTTAAAAATGCATTTTAAAAGAGTAATGATATATAAAAGACAAAAGCACAGGAAAGACTCTATAACCTGCATCAGAAGAAAGAGGCTGCAAGCTGTTAGAAATGTTATACTGCTCACCCCCTGTAGTTATAATCCAATTATTTGACTCGTTAAAGCAACACTTACATGCACTTTGTCTATGGTATAAATCGTCTCTACAGTCTTATATTGCCCGGAGCTTTGTCAAATTAACCTGTTGGTTAGTAACAGAATTAAACTACTACTGTACCTGATTTTTATTTTGTTCTCATCAGTCCCAGGACATTTTCCCAGAAGATCTGTAGATCATAAGAATGTTTTGTTTTTTCCCCAAACACGAGAGGCCTTTCTGTTCTTTGGGAGATCTTCCATAGATATAATTTTTGCTCAATCTCTTTCTCATTGTTAAAACATCCATTTTGACCTTAACTGAGCTAAGGCATGGTTAAGGAAGTTCTACTTTTTGTTGGTAAAATTTCACTATTAACTTTACTGCACTTAATTTTTTTTTTTTTCTCTTAGAGGGATTTTTGTACTGTAGACTCATGGGCTCCATCTTTGTTCTCGCTGTGGTTTTCTGGAGTCTTTACAGCTATCTTCACATAGCAGGTCTTGATGCTCATGTCTAAAATATGTTGTTTTTCACACGATTATTCATAAAACAAATTAAATATGAGTGGCACCTGACTTTGTGCAAACAGTTCAGGACACCAAAGCAACCTGGATGCACAGAGAAGGAAAACGTCACATCAGTCAGTGGTTTCTGCGCACGGCTGCTGATTCTATTGTCTTTCTTTGTTATTGATCAACTGTTGCCCAATGGGAGCCAACAATATTTAGACCACATCATGGAAAATAAGAAGAAAACGGAGCATAGTGATTACCAGTGGTCTTTAGCTGATCTGTGTGGATGTGTAGTGGGAGCCAAAGCAATGACATAAAAGTTGAATAAAATGCTCCATGACCGTTCAGACTACAGTTACTTTGAAGTCCATCATGAATTTGATTTAGTATCACTAATGAGAAAAGTTCAAATTTGATTTTTAGATATTTTCTTTAGGTGAAAAGATCGGATTTACGCTATTCAGACTGCTATAAAAAAAAAGATCATATATAATCCAAATATGGGCAAAAATATCAGGCTTGTGTCAATTTTGCCTTCTGTGTGAATGTAGCTCAGCCTTACAAATAGCTTTTTAACCATTTTTTAGATTGGGATATATTTTGTTACTTTTTAAGAGATAACTTAGCCTGCTTCATGTTGTCAGATAGATTCTCTTACAGCGATTTCCTATTTCTACAGGTAGCATTACATACAAGGGAAGCCTTTTTATACTGGGTCATAATGCTTTTGATAGAAATATTATCATTAAAAATGGAAAGAAAAAACAAAGAAATCTAAAACATTAAAGTGTTATGATATCTTTAAAGTGGAGAAAACAGTCTGTGTACATGTTTTAACTGGAACATTTAAGTCCATCTGAGGACCAAAATGTTCCGGGGTAAATGTAGACACAAGATGAAGTCAAATTAAAGGAATCTCGCTAACTGAACAAACTGTCAAAGCGCCGTGCTTTCCCCTCATATAAAATCCCCTCATAGGCTCCATCTCGGAGCCCCTGACTCCTTCTGTTGGTGTTGGTGTTGCCTGTTAGTACAAACACACCCTGCACCACTTATTCTCTGTTACTCCCCTCTTTCTTCTGAAGATCTGCATGTACTGTTTGGTTGTTGCTGCTCTTCATCGTGTTCTCTAAATGACGACTGCTCGTTGTGAAGGCTGTCTTCCTGCCCTGTGAACTCCTTTCTTGCAGCACTGGATGTGTGTTACAGTAGTTGTAGTGAATGGGGCAACTTGGGGAAGGGCCTTCTGGATATGGGTGGGTCCCTTGCGTTTTCTGTTCCTTCTCTAAGCTCCGCCCTGCAGCATCTCTGGCTCCTTCTACTCCTGTCCCTGTTGCCACCGGCTGTCCTCTCTAACCAATCAGCTGTCAGATCTTCTGCAGATGCTCCACCCACAGACAGGTATGAAAACTTCCCAATAGGTTGACACACTCAGCAGCTGAAAGCAGGTCCTCTCTGCGTTTGTGAAGCTTAGCTTTATTCTCTGTTTTAAAGCTCCTCTTTTCTTCCTTTTCTCCTCATGTGAAACAGTCGTCTCTTGGTAGTCTGACTTCTCTACACGCCCTCTTTAGGAACGAGGCAGCGTCTGATCAGAACCAGAGAGAAACTGCTTTCAGCTCACAGTTTGAGGCAATCTGTCTGTTTTAATCACCAGGTCCTTTCGATGTAGCTAGACTCATTGTTTCTAATGTGTGAACATGGAAAACTCACTGAAATGACTAACTTTCTTATTATTTATGAATGTAATGAGAACGATTAATAACAAGAGTTAAAAGAAAAATGTTCAGCATAGAAGTTCCGTAAAATAAGGATGTCAAAATAGAAATTTTACTTACATTTGTTGGTTTGATGAGATTAAAAGAGGTTTTGATACTTTCTAACCAGCTGCAGTGTTAATTTAGCAGCATTTACATCCGCTCAAGTTTCTATTTATCTCAATACTGTAGAGTTGTTTAATTACTGATGTTTTCAGCCACTCAGTATCACCCTCATTATCATTTTGTCAGCTCTTATTTATTCAAATATTAATTTTACAATTCTTGGTGATTATTTATTGGCTATAAAAAATCGAACTGAATCATTAAAAGTCTTGATTCCAAAATTTGTTATATCATATAGATTATCAAAAACCCATGTAAGGTCAAATGAAACCTTTACTGGTAGGTTGAATTCCTCTTATAAAGTGGGAAGAAGCTTTAGCATCATTCTGTATTGATATTTCACCACTCTTTTTGCCTTAGTTATTAGTTGTTGTTTTTTTATTGTTTGGTTGTTCAGACTGAACATTTAAGCATAGTCCAGAAATTTTCAAATTTATTTACTTAAAGCTCTGGGAATGCTATTCCTGCAGGTTCAAGACAGTCTAAATCCAACCCATGACAATTTAGGTTAATGCTTGAGAACATTGGAATTAGTGGCTCTACTGTGTCCAGATTTAAACCATTTGACTGTTAGGATGTTTTAGAGCAACTCAAGAATCACTTCAGCTCAAAACCACAGGATCACTGGTATCACTGTCCATGATGACGCCAGTTCTACAGTGGTATGGACACAGATTACCAGGAATTACACAGATTACCAGGAATTAAGCCTCTGCTCCAGAATAAACACCATTAAGTTACATAAACTGAATACACTGAATTGAACAGCATTTGGGGAGATGAGAATTAACAGCTCCACTTATTCTTTTTAAGGCTTAATTAAAGACATCTAGTATGTCCTGATGCATCTCAATAATCCAGAAAAAAAAGGTTGACAAAGTCTTCTGGAAGGGCTGTCTTTGTTGAAGTGTTTCGTCTGTTCTCCAAGACTCCTTCAGTCTGCGGAGTTGGAGGTAAACTCAGCATCAGAGGCAGTATCTAGGCATAGTCAATCAACAAGTTTAATGGTGACTGGTTGCTCACATACAGAAGAGAACCAACAGCCTGATAATGGATAGTGGTACCTCGATGACCACTAATTGCTCCCAGAGGGACTGAGTCACGCTCGTAATAATAGCATCATAGTGACCGCTGGCCTTCAGATGAGTGAAAACTGCAGAAGAGCCCATGCTTTGTCTCTTTTAGGGAGGAAAATGTCCTCATCTTGGAAAGAGAGGAATATAGGTTTGTTAAAAATAAAAAATAAAAATAAAAACGTAAAAGAAGGTATTTTTGTGAAGAGAAGCTGCCCATCATTGAATAAAGATGGAGGCAAGTCGTTCCTTTCTTGTTACTGCAAGCACGACTCAGCCCTCTGGGAACAATAAGCTGTCATCTGAGTACTAATAATCTTTCTTTGGGTTGTTTATTTTCTTTAGCATTTAAGTAACCACTTTTAATTGTTAGCATTAACCTGTTAAACCTCTATGCAAAGTGAATGCTTCTAAGGCTTAGTTTACCCATAATTCCTCAGACTAAAGAAGTCTCTTAGAGAAGAGACATTTCAACAAAAAGGAACCTGTTCAGATGATTATTCAACAGTTTTTCTTGATGAATCTGTCATTTATTCCATTAAAACTGTGTTTTAATGAAATCATCAAGAGGCTAAAATTTATTCGGATTTTTTAATGTGTCTTTGATGATTGGATGCAAATTCTTCCATTCATGTCAAATACTGGTTTGGCTTGACTAATACTAAAATGTATTTGTTATATTTTGTAATCAACTAATTACTGTTCTATGGTGCATGCTCACCATTGTTTTAGCGTCTCCCAAATGAATCAGAATGAAAGGGATTTGGTTAGATAATAATTCTTCTTTCATGATTTCATGTCCAGAACATTTCACAAAAAGTTACGTTTGAAAAGATTCCCATATGTTTTATGTGCCTTGAAGTGTGGGGCTGATTCATTTAAGTCAGTTTTTACTAAACTGTTGTTGCATAGAAAAAAAACTGTCTTGGGGCGTGCAGATGGCGTAGCGGTAGCACGCATGACCCATTTATAGAGTCCTTAGTCCTCGACACGGCCGACCCGGGTTCGAATCCGACCTGTGGTCCTTTGCCGCATGTCGCTCCCCCTCTCTCACACCCCCTCTCATGTCAGCCTACTGTTGAAAAAACGAGCCACTAGTGCCGCAAAAACTCAAAAAACAAAACAAAAAAAACTCTCTCTTCAGCACCTCTAGAGGTGGAAATCCTCTCAGGTATTCTGGCAAGAAGTGATTTTTGTTTTTTTTAGTATTACCTAATGCAGTTAGTGCAGACTCCAACCCACCGCTAACAAGCTAAATATGCATGGCTTTGTACAGATCACTGGCAGTAAGTGTTACTAATAATCTCTAAATGTTGCATGCTGATCCAAATATTAATACCAGCAGAACACAAGCAGTGGTGTTGGTCCTTAAAACGTCTGTTCTGCTTCCCGGTTTTAACTTTCATCAGTTCTTCCCTCAGTTCAAATTACTTGATGTTTATATCATCATTATTCCATGTTTTTTTTTTGTTTTTTTTATGACCGCTGGGTGCCACGAGTTTCTTCTGTCCCCTAATGTCATTCTCTACCTTTTGACCTGCTCTGATCTCTCTCCTGCAGAACCGCATGCACGAGTCTCTGAAGCTCTTCGACTCGATTTGTAACAACAAGTGGTTTAACGACACCTCCATCATTCTCTTCCTCAACAAGAAGGACCTGTTCGAAAACAAGATCATCAAGTCTCCGCTCACCATCTGCTTCCCTGAATACAACGGTACATCCTTCACAGTGAATGGTCATTGTTTGCTGGATCCCGATTTAAATATTGAAAGGCCGCCCACTTTTCTACCTAAGGGATCAGATCATTTAAAATCTTAAGGCTCATGTTTTATGCTCAGCTAATCTGGTCACTACTTACATAGGCAGGTTTCTGAGCAAATCTTAGAACAAAATCAAGAGAAAGGCGCCTTCCTTTGAGGACAGGCAACAATATGTGACACGGTGAATGCTTTGGTGCTAATCCTTATTCTTGTAAGAGACTAAATCAAAATTAAAACTGACCAAAGATGAGGTAAAAAAAAATTACAACTACTAAAAAAGCAGAACGTAGACCATCACCAAGCAGCAACGTTCACCCCAAACTGTGAATTTGTGTCTTACCTATAGCTAAAACTTGCATATCAAATTTAAACGAATTGTTCCTTGCAATGAGGCAAAGCTCTTGTAAAAAAAAAAGTCATATAATCTATTCATAAGTTTTCAATAATTTTTGTCTTCAGTAAAATACCTGCGTCTGTCAATACTCACTACTGCCACCCTCAGGTGTAGTGGGGAACTGCTTGTTCAATCAAATATCCCTATCTCACAATGTTAGAGAATCTTTAAAAAAAAAAATCCTGTATCCAGATTATGATCTGGATCATCACCAAAATGTAATGGATAGTTCCTTAGCATGAGATGCTTCTGATGAAAAAAAATGTATTAAAAACGTTTCAAGTTATCCTTTACAGAGACAGACAGACAAACAGACACACAAGTTCTCCTAAGAACATGACCTCCTTAGCAGAGGTAAAAAAAAAAAAAAGGATTCAAGCTCCTGGAACCTGGGTGTGCGAGAACACAAGACAAAACAACAAAAGGTGAAAGTGCATGAGAGCGGTAGTGGCAAGGCAATAAGAGAAAAAAAAAAGGACTGTGGGAAAGAAGGGTGCAGAAAGAAAAGGAAGCAAGACTGTGAGAAAGAAGGGATTAGAATTCCAAAGCTGTCCCTTCCCCTCTTCATCCCTTCCCACTTGCCGGACTCTGACCAAGTTCCTGCTGAAGCAGCCAGACAGCGTTGCTAATAGCCGAGAGCCACTGAGACATCAGAGACGCTTGGACCAAAAAATTAGTCCGGTCACTGAGATCAGACTCATCTCAAAAGCATGAGAACAAAGGAAAGCAAGCCAAGAGCTGGCAGAAAACGGTCCTCACCCTATCAGCTAAACATGAAGTGGAACTAAAGGACACAGTGGATTTTGGATTTGGTGTGAAACTGATCCCCACACTGACTGTAGAGTTATTGCTCCAGTCACTGTTTTTAGCTTCAGGTGGCCAGAAATGTCAGATTGTAGATACTGTAGCTGCTGATTGGTTCGTATTAATAATACAGAAAACAGCAAACTGCAGCAACAAATACAGGACATATTACCTACCATAACTTTCAATTTACTGTACCTAACTCTGTTCCAGCCAGTCTCAGACAGTTGTCCATGTTTTATATTCATTAAAGCCTGCTGGCAGTGAGCCTGGCACACCTCAGCAGAATGTTTGCTGAGCTTGAAAGGCTAAGGTTTTCTGTTTTCATAAAAAAATCACAAAATAGTGCTGACGGAGGGAACGGGGAACTGTTTGGATGAAAAGTGTTTTTAAAGCTGCATCGTAACTCCCACTGTGTTTCCTCTATGTCCCAACTGCAGGTCCGGATAATTACGACGAAGGAATCGCCTACATCAAGTCTCAGTATGAAGGCAAGAACAAGTCCACCAAAAAAGAGGTGTACTCTCACGTGACCTGCGCCACGGACACCAACAACATCCAGTTTGTGTTTGATTCTGTCACAGACGTCATCATAGCCACCAACCTGAGGGGGTGTGGCTTATACTGATGCTGCCAAGGATGGTCAGATGCTTTATTTCTGTGGCACCTAGTCATGTAACCCGTGTGGGACTGATTGGCTTGGTGTCGCCGTGTGACATTTGGTCAAACGCTGTGCCTGAGCTGTGTCCTCCTTTACTACAGAGCAAACCATGTTCCAGCTTGATTTCACTCATTCGCTGGTTGGTCAAAGCTTCTGCTGGCGTCTTTGCCTTATTTAGTTCTTGACAACCTTCCCTACATCATGTTTTTTGTTATTTGTTTTTTTTTCACTTTTTTGACCTTTTTATAGTTCTGTTTGCCATAAAAAAAAAACCCAGTTCCTCAACAACCCACAGGTCAGCATGTGTAAAGTATTATTCTAGCTCATATGATTAACCTATTTTTTTTTTTTTTGTATTACTGAGAATTTGCATCTCATTGAAACAGTTGCACTTCCTTTATTGTGGAACCCTTGGCGCTACAGTAAATTAATACATCAAGAGAAAACAAAATAGTGCCGGTCTGTTTTACTTACAGCAGTTAGCGAGCTCTCTAAAGACAAAGTCTAGCAAAAGTGTGGGATTTTCCATCTTATAATTGAAACATTCCTGTGTTAGCCATGATACCTCTCCAGCGTATGAGTTTCAACATCCTAGGTTGCTACACAGAGAATTTATCTGAGTAATTTCTACTTATGCTGAAGAGACTGTTACTCCTCTCTAAAGTGTAAAGAATTACTCTTTTGATAAAAATTATTATTATTTAAATTAAAATCACATAATTTAGCATCTTCAAGATTCCGGCTCTTACAAAACCTCAGCATAACTAACCAGAAAATTCTAATATGGTGCATAAATCAGAACTTAAAATAAATCTTGATCCAGAGTCTTGGAGGCCTGAATCCCTGAGCTTTACCGGTGTGAGCCACCGCTCAGAGATTATGTGGCTGCTAAGACCTGCTACATTCATCAATAAACATCTGAAACAAACACTCTGGATAAATAAAATGTTTTTGATTTATATAAAATAAGATAAACTTAATTATTTTAGAATAGAAAAGAGACACACTCATTTATGTCCAAATTTGAAGCATTTTCTATTTTCCTTTTTTTTTGTGTAGATCATGTGACAGAATGAAACAAAACTAATATCAAATCATACTAGAACTGATAACTGATAATGCACAGATGTTTTCATCCAAATGTAATAAATTTCCACTTTTTTTTACAAGGAGAACCATGATTGGATTTTATTTTTGATAAGAATCTCATTCAATATGTTGTTAGCAGAGAGCGGCTGCCCAGGGTAGAGCCGTTTGTCACTTCCTTGGCTAAACTAATAGGAAAAACCGGATGCAGTGGCCCCATTTTTAACCTGAGGAGGTCATCAAACCACCGACTTTAAACACAAGAACAGCATTTCAACAAATGTGTGGTGAATTGTTAAAATTATGCCTGGGACATGTAGACATCACTAATTTATATAGTTTGTAATATTAAAAAAAATGTATTTAGTCCTTTAAGTTTTTCTCAACTTCCACCCTATACTGTATACTGATTGCTCTAAAAAGTTTCTCTCAGTCTTATCAAAAGAAAGTAACTCTTCAACTCACAGTTAAGAAAAAACAGCTGTTAAAAATACTTTGAACTATTTTAACTGTGGAATAATAACCCGCCATTTTTCCTGTGGAGTAGGCAAAAAAATCTCAGTGACGTATTATGATCCCGTTGCCGATCTACACTGGACCGAACAGCTGGCAATAAAATCCTGAGAAAAAGAAAAAATGTTTTGTGCATGGTGAGAAATGCTTTATTCCCATGATATAGAGTGAAAATCTGTTTAAAATAATTTACTTTTAGGGCATGCATTGATGCAGTGGGGCTCCTCAAACATCTGCTTATATTTGCCTAATATATAATAGTAGTCTTTGAGTCTCATTAAAGGCCATCTATATTGTAAATGCAAAGTGACCTGGGGTGCTTTAATTATTTTTGAATTCCTATAGAAATTCCAATATTCCTAATTAAAACATAATCAGATGATTATGCGCCTCTTTATTTTCTAGAAAATTAGGAATTAAAGGAAGGAAACCAGGATCGGAGCGGAGAGGAGGATGCCATCTTTGTCTCTTCTCCACAGGACTCATGTTGCATCGTGCACGGGTCCATTATAGAACCACTTAAAACAAAGGGCTAACAAAACCTGCTGCTGACTCAGGCAGACAGTTCTTAGCTAGTGGCTGGATGAAAGCATCGATTTCCCCCTGCCCTGAGACCACACCATTATCTTTGGTTGCTTTCATAATACTCCTATTGTCCACTGTAAAAAGCCAGGGGTGAGATTTTAAAGATTATATCCTGAATAATGTAGACAGATATGAGCTGCTTAAATTAAGAAATATTGTTAACATGTTTAGGAAGGATTTGCAGAATCCTCTTTAAAGTTGCTTCGATTAAACAGTCTGATCTGAGTGGGTTTGCAGCTGTTAGTGCTCCTTAGTAAATTTGATTTCATTGCGCATAGTGCATCATTCATCACTCCCATCCTGCTATACTCGGACAGGTGGGGTGCATTATTTAAACAGGTAGATGGCACCATTGCCTCGTTTGCCACATTTGTAACAAATTTCCTAATTAGAGGCAGTGAAGTCCCCCCAGGCTGTTGATAGGCCTGCTCTGCATGAGTCTGCATGTGGATTTTCAGTGTCTGCGTTTGCTGATTGCATCCAGTAAACTGTGTGTGTGTTTGTCATTTACCAGAGCAGAAAAGGTCAGCGTGCAAACTTGCATGCATGCATGTGTATGTGCTGTATTAGTTACAACATCGGCTCACGGGTGGAGTGCTGGAGCTAGTTTTGGTGGATTAATTACCCACAAGGCACCTGTCTACCCTTTACACTACCGCAAACACAGACCAATGCACACACATGTACTGAAGGCACTAAAAGCCCTTGGGTTTTTTTGAAATGTCACAACACCTTCATTTGCCAAATGTCTCTATCATTTGCTGCTAAAAGCATCAGATGGATTCAGGTCGTTTTGGCAAACAGAAAAACTGTTGTTTGTTGTGGAATAATGATCTATTATATAATGTTTTTTAAAGATACACCATTTTAAGGATAATCTCCAGGTAGATAAAATTTTGTAATTTCTTATTTAATAAAAAGAACAAAAAAAAAAACATTTATTTAGTAATGATGAAGCTGGCCATCCTCTCCTCTCTATGAAGCTGCATAGCTTTGTAGGCTTTTGTTAAATGTGTTCACCCACTGGGGCTCCATATCCAAATTAATATACTGTCTTTATTGCCGTTTCATTAAAAGAATGTTGATCTGTTAAAAATGTGGGTTTTCTGTTTAAATTTTGGAACCAAAAGGGCCTGTAACATTCAATGGTACCATAGGAGCACAGTTTGTTGTTTTTTCGTTGGTTTTCTTTTTAAGTGTCCATGTAATATTTTTAAGTCCTTAGTTGTATGAGGCCCTGCGATGGACTGGCGACCAGTCCAGGGCTTACACCGTCTCTCACCCCTAGCCCTGGAGCACCAGCACCCCTCACCCCACTTGGGATAAGCGTGACAGAAAATGGATGGATGGATAGTTTTATGGGTTCAGTTTTAGCAGTCTATTGCTATGCTGCTGAGGTAGCCTGTGTTAGCCATTCTTGCTAACTCCAATTCTAAAAAGAAGCCAGCTGAAGATGGTTGCAGAAAAATGTCCTGCTGATTTTTCCCTGTGCACATCTTTATTTGCCTTGGGCCTTTGATTTGAGCCATTTCTTATCAGTTTGCTTTAAGCGTTGTTGAGGCCGATGGAGATATTCTTAAGCTTAGCACCATTAATAGTATAACCCTAAATTTGTTCACAGGTTACACATAATTTGTACTTAAATTGTATAATTAGTGTTTGTTTTTTTGTTGCCTACATCTATATGGATTTCTGTAAATAATTTTTTGATTTCAAGATTTAAGTAGTTGGTATATCTTTGGTTACAGCACATTGTTTTAAAGTTCATGTTTGTCTTTGGAAATATCTTAGCGTACGTCTCAAACATTATTTAAGGGCTGTTACCAAGAGGATGTGCAGTTTGTCCAAACTTGTCTGAGTGGAAAACATCTACTGTAACATAGCTCCCACTGATGACCTTGCCTCCAATATCTGAGTCTTAAGGCATTTAAAAGTGTTGGATAAATAGCTGGTCTTAAAGTTAGGATAAATGGAGGTATTTCAGCAGTTATTCACACTGCATAAAGGTAATTACTTTAGAATGCATAATTAAGCCCCTCGTAGTATGTCATATTTTTGCACTGTTCGGCTCTTCAATCATATGTTTTTAAGTTGATATTATGTTATTTAGGCCACTATCTTACCCTTTTCCATTTAGCAGAAACATGTATTTTCCAAACTGTTGTTTTCTCAAGTGAAATTAAGCGAGATTCATATTTTAATCTATTTTAAGGCTTGTTTTGGAACTAGGGACAGGTTATGGTTGAGATCTATAAAAAAAAAATGGCTAGAGTGCTGCTAACAGCAAAAAACATACAAGCTGGGTTGACAGCATATAAACTAAGCTTTTGAATTACTTTTAGCTTGTAAATTTAAACTAATTAGCTCACTTTTGGTAATAGAAATCAACATGGAAATTATATCCCAACCAAATGATACTTGTTTCATAGGCAGTTCAAAATTGTTGATGCATTTCCAGCATTTTGTGCTCAGTGGCAAGGCTGATTACTTCCAATAAGAAAATATTTCTGTATTTAAACACTAAATTTAGGGTTTTTTTAATGTTTTTTATGACTGATTTATTGAGATTAAACCATTTAGGAGGGCTAATAAACAGATTATGACTGCAGCTGTTACAGTGTTTTATACACTGTGCTGCTTTGTTGTCATTTCAAAGCAGGGCTGATGAGAAACCAACAGCTTTCTGAACCTGAAAGACGCAGTGTGACCTGTGGCCATTTCACTGGCCTTTTTCCATCCGTTTTTAACTTGAACCTGCTTTCAATGCACCTTTTATGCGATATCTTTTTTTTTACGGGTCTGAAACATTAGGAAATGAAGTGGAATTGTTTGATGCAGTGTGTGAGCAGACAACTTGGATCACTGGTGGGGAATTCACGTCCTTCCTCCGCATCTTGACTGGCTACATTATTTTTCTGTGCTGTCAGTTTCAAAAAAAAAAATTTTTTCAAATAGAAACATCAACAGACCATCAGGGAATTAAAATGTAGTCCTGTATATGTGTTATTGAGCAGTTAGATTAAACAAATCAATCAGATAATAATTTTCACTTTTAGTTTCAAGTTTAGTTTCAAGCATGCTGTGGTTAAAAAGAAAAAAGCATTTAGATTATATAATTTAGCTGATTCTGTACATTTGGGTTTTACTTGGTGTATGTGAATCAAAGCATGTACTTTTTTTTGGCACGGGCCAAAAATTCTGTGGCATCCCAGCTCAGTCGGTGATTGAATTGTCTGTGCTGTCGAGTAGAAATGCATAAAGAGGCAACATTGCAGTGTAACTGTTGAAGCACGCATACACAGTATTCTAATGAGGGTTTAAGTAGGATGGAGTGCAGCATTAGTTCTCATTTTTACCAGATGAGTTTCTGTATACTGCATATTTCTGAAGAGGAAGTAATACTAGATTGTAGCCGCTGGTTGCTGGATGATGAGAACAGACATGTCATTCTCAGGGAAATATTTCTCTTTCTTTTTAAGAGTGTGTTAAACCCTACACAGCAAAAACCTAAATAAGTTTTATTTTTTCTTAAAATAGGTGGATTTGTTTCTTGAATTTAGAAGGTAGGTGAGACACTTTGCCAATGGAACAAGACAATTTACATTTAAAATAAGAAAAAACATTGCATTGTCTTATTTCAATTGCATTTTAACTAATTATCTTATTTTAAGAGTTAAAAATCTCATTACATCTTCAAATTATCTTAGTTACACACTCTAATCAAAGGTAAATACACTTAAGACATTTTTACTTATTTCAAGATTATCTTTACAATGCAACAATTTTAAAGGTTTATTATTACTCATATAGGTTCTCATCTTTTCCTTTAGATTTGTATCTTTTAGCCAAGTTTAATAATGTTGCAAAATGTAAGGAAAGAAGATAATGTTCCAAATAAATTTAAGAAATTATATGAGAAAATATGAATATAATAGAACACCCCATAGTTTAATGTTTGTAAAGATTACGTCCTAATAGTTTTTTTAATTTTTATTTTAAATCACACCCTAATATGAACATAGGTTTTTGATGTTAACCCATCAGTACATTGTAGAAAGGGGTTTGTTTAATAAACAAAGAAGAACCAACACATTCTCAAGACTCTGTTTTGCTTGGTTTGATTTAACGTTGTGAGCTGCTTGTTTTATCTTAAACCTAGAGCACATCCAATTGTTTGTTTCAAAATAATGTGTCCCACTGCAGGAACAAAGCAATTAGCAGTTTATAGGAAGAAGACAGGACTGATGTCGGTTCTCTTT
Organism: Cyprinodon tularosa; assembly: GCF_016077235.1. NCBI lineage: Eukaryota > Metazoa > Chordata > Actinopteri > Cyprinodontiformes > Cyprinodontidae > Cyprinodon > Cyprinodon tularosa. The sequence continues at coordinate 532,306 of NW_024039044.1, read as the reverse complement.
TCAGAGAGAAGAAGAATGAGTCAATTACTGTCTGTGTATAAACCGGGGAGTTGAGGTCTGACAGCCAATATGAGGGTGGTCAAAAAATATTGTTCGATGTGCAGTGTTAAATACCTTATCTGTGTGAGCTGCAGAAAGAGAGTCCAAAGCTGTGCAAGAAAGGTCAAGTGTCTTTGTTGTTTCAGAATCAGAATTTCTTTGCAAATCAGATATTAAGTCATCCGTTTCGATAACAAAGGCTGTGTGGCTGCTCCTCTGGGCAGCCGAGAAACACAATCACACTTTTTGTTTCGCCTGCTAACATGAGCACAACAAACTGCTGAAATGCCACATCGTTAGCCAGATGGAAGACCTAAAACAAAGTGCCAAATGTTTTCCATACTAGATTCAAACAAGCTCCCATCCTGACCTTGCCTTCATGCCCTTATGAGCAGTCTGATGATATACAGTTGCCACTTTGCCTTAATGAGCACTTAAAGGTTTACAGAGCTGAGGAGAAGCTTGCTGCACCGCAGGGTAGAAACCATGGAGCTGCATGGCTCCTGGCTCCATTAATGCACTCTGGAGGGTAGATTTAACTCCAGTGTATCAAATATGCCTTCTCTTATTATGCTCACACTGATTTGACATCCAGACCAATGCCCATGCCAACTAACATTGTAATCACTGTCCAGGTACTGCAAAGCATGCACAAACTGTCTGTGGATGTGTCTATACTGTATGTGTGCAACTGGTTGTGTTGCAACTCCTCTGTGTTGATAATTTATTGTACATTGTATTTATACATGAGACAATGATAATAAAGCATCACATAAGCAACCGGCAATCTGTGATTATTTCTCTTCCTAAAATGTCTCCTCCATTTTAATAGTTTTGATCTTGTCCTTTGCTTCTCGTCTCCGTCAGATTTCTTTTTGGGATTATTTTACACCGCCTTAATTATTTATTTGAAAGGATTTCCGTAAACAAGTAAAGGAAGGAGTTTGAGTGTGAGACGAATGAAACAGAGCGCCTGTAGAAAATGTTGAAGCATTAATTCTACAGAAGTTTCCTTTTTTTAAATCATTCTTCTGCCAAGCATTTGTTATTGTGTAAATATGTTCATTTCTGATCACTAGCATTTAGTTTTGAAAACTCTTCTTTCTCCTCATCCTCTTTCCTGATCTTTGTTTGTTCTCCTTTTTTCACCTTTTTGCCTAATCCAATTTTCTCAACTCTTTATTCCTTCTCCATTCCCTCGTTGTTTCCCCCCTTCCTCTCCTTCCTCCTCAATAGAATCGCATGCACGAGTCTTTGATGCTCTTCGACTCCATCTGCAACAACAAGTTTTTCATCGACACCTCCATCATCCTCTTCCTCAACAAGAAGGATCTGTTCGCAGAGAAGATTAAGAAGTCTGCACTCAGCATCTGTTTCCCAGAGTACACAGGTGAGAAAAGTGAAGCAAACGTTACAAATGATAAGCAGCAGAGGAAACAGGAACCGATGTGAAGCCAACAGGAAGTGAAATACTTTGTTCACAGCACAGCAAAAAAAAAAAGCATAATTCTAAATTGTTAATTGTCTAATCTTTTTGGCTGATACAGAATATTTTTAGATGTTTTAATATTAAATAAGATGGAATCATGGATAGTTTCCTTTGAAATGTTGCGAAAAAAGTATTTCCTAACTTACTGATTTCTTATTTGCTTTGTTGCTTCAAACAAATATAAATATAAAAAACCCCAGTAACTACAAAAAGGCTGTCAAAATATTAATTTCATTTGTTAAAGAAAAAGAAAATATTCCATCCTTCTCAATAAAGTATGGTCTTCCAATTTATTTAATCTTGATCTTGATTTAATCTTGCTAAGTAAGCAAATCTTTGCGCAATATCAATAGCTCTGGTTTCAGAATCCTTTTCAAGGCTTTGAATCACATTGAACCATTATCCTGGTGAAAACATGCAACAAAGGTAAACCCTCGTAGAGGCCGTGCTACCATAATTACTCCAAGAATACACTGATTATTTATCCAGGAGGTCAAGAAAGATCACAGCGCAACATGTTAAGCACTGCAGAGTTCTCTTCCTTTCAAGGTCTGAGTAGATGATGGAAAGAGACTGTGACGCCATCAGAGAGCTCCAAAGCAATATCCATTATGACTAGAAAGAACGAAAGACTTTTACAAAATATTTTTCGGACTGACGGGCCAGAGATGCAACTTCTTAAAAGGTTTGTGACCTCTCTGTTAGAAAATACAGTAACAAAGTGAAAACATGCTGTAAACACAAACCCGCTGCAAACCATAAAACACATGCATAGACAAATTGTTACAGAAAAAAAACAACTGCATTTAATTAAAACTGCCAACTAGCTCTCCATACGGGAAGTGTTCCAGATGACTAGTGGGATACGTACAAGTACTCTGAGACTATTTAGGGGAAGGAAAGAGAAGGTCAGTTCTGATTATACCTTTATTAATGGCTTATTTCCATTTCAGTTAGTGATCCTCTACCCCTGATGGTCTGGAGCAGTCCACTTATGCAGTGCTGCTTTGCAGCCTTTCCTAACTTTTCATTATTTTTACTGCTAATAGCATTTTACTTGGCATGTGTTTTGTCTGTTATTCAGATCTTTGTCTGTGTTTGATTTTTATGCGTGCTGTACTTTTCATATTTGTTTCACATTAATAACAGAACACTAAAGATAAATGCCCAGCAATAAGAATGCTGGTAGTTACTTCCAAATGTGGCTTGACTGATGTAGACGTGAGTCTACATCAGTCCATTACCTCATGAGAGGAAAGAATATCTGAAGGGCAATTTTTCTTGTTGCAACGGCTTTATTGACCCATTAATCTCTTGATTTAGATAAACTTCAATCCTGCGTTTTTGAGGTATTTGCTGTTGTGTTTTTTTTATTATCTGAAGATGAGAAGGCTTGGATTCCTGAGGCTATGAGATATTTATTTTTTAGCCTGAAACTGTAGTAATTGTAGCTGGTTCTAGCTATGAGCATCAAAGCTTTGCTTCCAGATTAGCCCCAAATGTCCTGATGAGGACGACACTGAGTACAGGAAGTTTTTTCCTTTCTTGCGTCATCCTCTCTTACTTTATCTGCTCAGAAAATCTTTTGTTTCTGGAAATTTGAAACAGGCAGCTCCTGATGTTAAAAACAATTAAATCACCACGATTCACAACCAGTTTTGGCTTCCATACATGTTTCATGTTCAATGGAGTATAAGAGTCATAAAGAAAAAAAATTGTCATATTTAACTTTATTTCTTTAGTTGAAGCCTTTGTAAAGACAATAACTTTCAGAAGAAGCATCAGACTTGAAGATATGTCCTATTTATGTTTACATTTTAATGATTTTAATGTTAATACAATGAAAAATAGTTTTTTTATGTATATTTATTTTTATATCGATAGAAATTACATTTCATGTCCAAATTATCAACACAGTTTTGATAATTCGCTCTGGGTAAAATCTTGACTTATTTCTGTGCACCAAACTTAATGTAAACTAAATTTAATGCAAAAATATTCAGACCTAGCTAAACATCCGGTTCTGAAAGGTCTACCTCTTAAATTAAGGTTGAATTAAATCAGTTGTATTATTATTTTTTTTCTTTTTGCTAACTTAATTACAAATGTTTAATTCCTGCACTCTGCATTCCTGAGGAAAACCTTAACCCTACACTGCTCCCCGGTTGCCACACAATGGCAGCAAGTTAAATTTCTCCAAGCTGAGATCAATAAAGTTTAATTATTATTACATTTGGAGAGAATACAATTTAACGTTTGGCCCCTCTCCTTTTATGTTTTAGTGGTTCTGACTGTCAGTGACGGGTTTATATTTCATGTTCGGACAGAAGATCTATTTTCTTGAACAGCTCTTGGCTAAGGAGCAAACACAATCATTCCTTGAATTTCATCTTGCGAAAGTGTAGATCAACTCTTGGCCTAAATCCTAAAATAAACCTAAAGATTAATTGTTCACTCGGTCTGTGACCTGGTGAAGATGCAGGAACTTAACTGATCTATATAGGCTGAGTGACATTTTCTGGAAATTAGATTTAGTGTTCAAACCTTCGGCCTGTTCTTGATGCTGATTAACAGCTGACTGATTGAGTACATTAGTTGTCCACTGGACCCCTAGCTGAGGATTTAGGGTCTCTGAGTTATAAACTGTCTGAGAAATGTGGCATTTTAAATCTTACCAGACCGATTACAGCTGCAAGTTAGATTGCAGCAGAGAGGAGCAGCGAAATGTTGTGAGAAACATAAAAAGCCTCAGTCTGAAAAAAGATTCACTTCACTGCATTTACTGAAGCCCAGGGCTGAAATGATAGAATAAAAAGTGGGATTTTCAGCGAGAGACTGCAGAAACAGGAGAGTTAACATCAGAGGGAAGCAGAAAGACTCCTTGACATGGAAGTGAAATCCAGATGTAGCTATGATGGATAAAAGGACTGTGAGTAATAGAGCAGGAGGCAGTCACGCATGGTGCGCTGTGATAAGGCCACTTCACACACACATTCACTCACACTGAGCTCTGCAAGCTGATCCTACTTGTTCTGTCCCTCATACAGCTCTGACAGTCATAGCGAGTCGTCCTGACATGTTCCTCCTTTTTGCTCCGTCACATTCTCCCTCTATCCAACCTCAGGTATTAAAACTCCTGCCTCTCTGTGCTGAAGAAGGTCCTGTTCAGAAATTTGGAAACATATTTCACACCAAATCTCTCCGTCTGATCAGTTTTTAAATTATTTTAATGTACAGTTGTAGCATTTTGGAATTTCTTGAAAATCTCTGCAGCTCTTAGTGAACAGTCGGATGGAGATACAGTTTGCTAAAACTTTAATATTGTGATGCTCTATGTACATTATTACCGTTTTTTACATATTTTTTCTCTTTTTTTTCTCTTCTCGTATAATAATGGATAATATATATTTTTTGTATTACAATTTTCACATTGAAGATGCTTGTCTGATGTTAGCTGGCAGTGCATCCCATGAAGGATAAGGCCTGATTGATGACCGTGACCTTCAGCCTTTCTCTGGCATAAAGTGAGGACTGGTCAGAGACTATGTTGACACACAATCATTGATTGGAAAACCCAAATTAACTCTGAATATTAGTGGACAGTGAGGACTTTAGCTGCTGTGTTCTCTACTTGTTTGAGATTTTTCCAGACAGATCAGCAAATGGTGCATTTTGGTCATTAAGTTGAGATGAAAGTGTGAAAGAGGGATTGACCATCAAAGAGATAACGAACCTTATTCCTAAAGGGAATTTTGATAGTATTAATAAACACATCAAGGAGCTCATACCATAATCTAAAACCACCCCGAGGTCCCTGGCCTAATGGGTGCAGTAGAAGCTGGAGGAATATGCTCTCTTTGCTTTTTGTCATAGTAGTTACATGGGTGTTCCTGTTTGGCTGTGACACCATCCTGGAGAGAAATATCAGCTGAGCTGCTGCCATCAACACCTTTGTTAATAGATGTTTGAGATCAGTCTGTTCTTCTGTGTAGTCCTGTTTCTCTGACTGTGACTGGCTGGATGTGCTCTCTTCATCCTTTGACATGGGAGCTGGCTCGGAGCTCATCTGCCTGGCTGTGTGTTTCCTGGATGGGGCCGCCTGTGGAGCTGATTGACAGTTGCCTATTAATCTGCTTCTTTAGGTATCTCTGCTTCTGTCTCCTTGAACCCCAGTCGGCCACGGCAGATGGTCGCTCACATTGAGCCTGATTCTGCTGTAGTATCTTCCTGTCAAAAGGGAGTTTTTCCTCTCCACTGTCGCTACAAGCATGCTGTGTGAGGGATTGCTGTCAAGTCAATGAGTCGATGCAACCAGGTGGTTTTCCTTAGATAAAAAAACTTTGAATCAATTTGACTGTATGATCTGGTTGAATTGTAAAGTGCCTTGAGATGTGCATTCACAACATGTGTTGTGAATTGGTGCTATATAAATAAACTGAATTGAATTAAATTTAATAGAGAAACTGAATAACAGGGTCTGTTTTTGCTCTTGGATGAAAAACTAAAACCTTGCTTTGCTAGTAAAACAGTATCAGACATCTATAACTTGATTTCAGAGAAACACAAATCTTATGTTTACTAAAGAAAGATCAGATGGGTTTTCGATCAAGTTTAGAACTGTTAAAGATAAATAAATAATAATTTGTCCAAGTGGTAGATATGATAAATTGTCCATAGCCCGGTTAATTAAATATTGTACCTTTAAGCTGGGGAGAGGAGTATTTATCCCAAGTCTGTGTAAAGGTTATGTGGTCAAGGGCAGCATGTCTGGAGTAGGGGGTGTCGTTTCCTCATTCTGTGATGAAGCTTGTATCTGTGTAGGATCAAACTGGTTTGTGTTGGATTTATCAGAAAGCAACAAGACTTCTTTTTTTATATATTTTTGGGGATTTTCTACATTTTTGACCAACATAAAATATAATATTTTGCCCCCCTGACAATAGCAGCTTCTTCCACATGTTAGCTGAGTTGCTGTAATGGCTCCAGTTGAAGAAAAGCATCCCCACAGCATGATGTTGCAACCCAACATGGGGGTTTCATTATGGGGATGGTATTCAGAATGATGTGCTTTAATATTTTTCCTCCACAAACAGCGTTTTGCGTGTTTATAATAAAGTGGATTCTTGGTCTCTTCTTCCTTCACAGCTTTGCTCTCAGTCTCCTGTAAGGCTTGAGGCAGACTGCAACATTTATTTATTTTTGTTTTGTTTAGTTCCTTCAGAATTACCGGTGGTCTCTGGGCCTCTTCTGAAATTATGTCCCCAACCTGTAAGTTTAGTTGGACAGTAATGTCTTCGTAGGCTTGCATTTGTAGCATAACCTAACCTGTGTGAATCTCCCCATCTGACCTGTCTTGGTTCTTTGTGATGCTGGTTGATCACCAATGTTCTTATTTCTGAGGCCTTCCGAGAGCACCTGTTTATTATATTTCATTATAAACAGGCAACTTCTGAAGGACTTTAGTGGAACTGGATTTTATTTAGTGGTACCAGAGTAGAGAGGACAGACTACAAAGGCATAACACACATTTTAGGTTTTCATTTGCCAGAATGTTTGGGAACCAGGCAAAGTTTCCCTTCCTTTTCTCTATCATGTGCAACTTTACCACATGCAATCCTCATACAATACTTATAAAACTGTTATTGTAATAGAGACAAATTCTTTCAGGGTTTCAAAGTTTTTCAAGCAATCTTTTTTAGAAAGCTTGAAATCATGCAGGGATTCTCGCCTTTCTATAGGGAAGAATTTAGTTTAAAATCCTGTAGATTCTAATTTAAATCTTTTTTTTTTCACCTGTCCAGGACCCAACACCTATGAAGATGCTGCAGCTTACATCCAAGCACAGTTTGAGAGCAAGAACCGTTCTCCAAATAAGGAAATCTACTGTCACATGACCTGTGCCACAGATACAGGGAACATCCAGGTTGTGTTTGACGCTGTGACCGATATCATCATCGCCAACAACCTCCGAGGGTGTGGCTTGTACTGAGCGTGCCCACACACCCCATAATCCCTCACCACTACCACCAACCCCACTTTTCTCCCATTCTTCCTGTCCTCCCCCCCTCCCCCTCTTGCTCTGTCTTTTTGCTTTGGCACTGCTGTGGAAATGATGATGGCGATGATGATGATTCTCTCAAGAAAAACAACAACAACAAAAAAAAAAAACCCAACTAGGTATGAGGATGATTTTAAAATAATAGGCAAACATGCATATAAATATAAATATATATATATAAAACTATTTAATGTTTTTAGTTCTTGTGTCCTCTTTGCTCTGATTCCCCCTGATGTTTTTTTCTGGATCTGTTGCCAAGCAAACAAAATTAGTTTTAGTAAAAAAAAAAAAACGAAAACCTTGCAGCCTTGAAACCATCTTGAACAAAGTTGAGAAAAGCCTCCGTTCGTGCTCTTTCACGTGGTCGACTTATTTTTTTTTTTTATGTTAACAAAGTCTGTACTTTTTTTTTCTTGCATACTTTTCTATGTATTGTTACTCTGAAAATGATGATGCTGTTTTATTTCTTTGATGATCGTGTGAATATTTATTGAGTCTGTACACTGATTTCTCACATTCTGCCTCACCTTTCAAATCTTTTGTTTGGGGGGGGGGGGTCTTTTAGAAAAAATTGATAACCTTTTTTATTTGCAGAAAGATGTGTAAATGTGAACAGCACTAAAGAGCACCTGACAGGTTGGTTCAATACCTTAAAAAAAAAAACAACTGCTAAAAATGAAAAAAAATCAAAAAATGACCTAATTTCTTTTTTTATATCTATATAAACTTTTGCGTTTACATCTGAGAAGACATTTAGGTCTTTTTCTCTGTTTTTATTTTTGATCAACTTTTAACATCTTCACATTCAAGGCCCGGTTTCCATGTACGGAATTCCAGGTTTCCTGTTTCTGTATCCTGGCCTTTTGTCATTTGCCAGCCGCTGACCACAGCTGGCCTGAGAGCCAATGAGAAACATGCTGACTGAAACATCAGTGCTATGTAACAGAGGCACTGTGCTGTAGATAGCTGCGCTTTTAGAAGCAAGTACATTAGAACTCTGCCTTTGTCCCCATGATAACCTAATAACACTCTTCCACTTATAGAAACTAATTAATTTATTAATTTATTTATTGACCAATCGCGCCATCCTCTTTCTCCTTCCACATGTAACGCCTCCATCCATCCTCGTTTCCTCTCTTTGGTGGATTTTCAGGGTCCAAAGACACCCCTTCAGCTTTCCCAACTCTTCTCCTATTTTCATGCCCTCTTCCTCCGTTCCCACCTCAGATAGCATGAGATACTCAACTTTGTATAAAATAGACAAGTTATAATTGTTAAAACCTGTAATGTAAAGCTGCTTGTGAAGGGCCTACAAAAAGCTTAATAAAAAACTGCAAAACTTAGCTAAATAGAAAAAAAGAAAAAAAAAATGTGAAAGCAGCAACTATATGGGAGAGATGATCTGCTTCTGAATGGCATTGGGAGGGATTCAAGATGATAGGGAAAAAAAATGTGAGTTGAAGTTTCCAAGCAGGAACAGCTCACATGAAGCTTTTCAGCAAAGAGGTGTAGATTTTATGATTCCTGCAGCGACACAAAGAGCAAATATCTGCACTTTTGACCGAAAAACCAGAGACCATCGCCTTCACCACGTACCAACAACCATCCTGATGATATCAAAGATCATCAGTCTTGTGATTTGTAGCTACAGATCGTTTCTTTCTTTTTCATAAAGCAATGTTTTGTGGAGTATTTCGGTTGGAGGGCAGGCTGACGAGGAACCACCAGGAATCCGGTGGTGTTATATTGCTCTGAGCTGTGCCCCACTCCCAGCCCCGCCTCCTTTTACCGTTCTGCCTGTTCCCGTGCATTAGACCTGTCTCCTCACTTTAGCCTGATTCAGAACGATTAAATATAATATTATAGCAGTATCTATTTTTTATTATTTGTGGGGAGGGGTGAAAGAAAACCACACTTTTTTTTCTGGGGGAGAGCACGTTTCTCGCTGCATCCGCTAGTTAGGGATGCCGCATGTTATCACATCGGCGCTGTATAAAGTCATGCTCCTTGTTCTTCTCTTTCTCTTTTCAGTTTAGTGCACACCTTCCAGGTCTATAATGAAAAGCACAGTTCTCACCTCACACATACACAATTGCTCACACAGACACACAATGAGTAGATTTGGAAATTTGTTATTTATTCATACCTGATCTATGTTTTCCCTCATCAATCTATATATAGAAACCTCTTTCTTGCCTTCTTGATTTTTAGATTTAAAAAAAGAAGAAAACTGTGTATAATCACATGATGAAGCTGTTTTTTTGTTTTGTTTTTTTTGGCATTCTGTTCCTGTTATTCTCATGATTTTTCCTTTCTTACTTCTGTTCTGTTATTTACCCAGTGAATGCTTTTTTTCTGTGCAGCTTTTTTCTCTCTTTTTCTCCCTCCTCTCTACTTTAGTGAATGGTTGTTATTTCATGTGGGATGTCCGTGCTGGAAAAACCAATCGAATGTAGTGTTTACATTAAAAAGCCACTGTTTTCATGACTACAGAAATACCTTCTGGTCTCTTAATTTTTCTTTTTGCTTTTAGCCACAATGAACTGTCTGTACATATTGATATTTGTTTCATTTTAAAGCTTTAGGTAAATGTTCTCCTTTTCTTTACAAAAAAAAAAACTTATTTTGGCACATTTTTAATAATCAGGTGTCTAAGTCGGTTTCCTGCCTTTGACCCCAATTTCTAATCGCTTAACCAGGATTGTTCTTGGAGCTTTTTGGAGACAGAGTTCATCTCATAATCAGTTCCAGTGTGTCATAATTTGTTCTGCTGGAACATCTCCTTGTCTTAATGATTCCCAAATCTGTGCAAAGCTGCCCCTATCAGAAAAAAAAAATATTTAAATGGTCTGGGATGTACCAAAGCTCAAACAATAAACCCTGAAACTGCAATTGTCCACAGTACAAAGCAGTGGTGTAGCTCTAGATCCTTTAAAAATGCCTAGATTACTTGAGAACTTTGCAGTTGTCTTCACACAATGTGGAGATTATATTTAAAGAATTAGTGCGAGACTTTTTGTTGAGATCAACCTTCTCCTGGTAAAATTCTGGCTGAATACTTGACCCATTTCCTTTTCAGAATTTCAGTTTATTTAGATTGATTGTTTCTGAAAATCCACGATTTGTAAGCACAGACCTTCTGACATATCTGCTGTGGGGTTTTAGTCAGGACTTTGTGGATATGATTTCATAAGTTCAATCTTAGTTTGCTTGATTCATTTAAAAACAATCTAAATGTGTCCTCACTGTCCAAGGTCTAATCATGTAGTTGTTGGTTCCAAATGAAGCTGAGATATTTAGAGTCAGTCTTTATTTTTCACCACTTGAAATTAACTTTCTTAATTTCTTTAATCAATTAATCAAAAATATTTTTATAGAACACTTTGCATACTTTAATGCTACCAAAGGGCTGTACAGTAGAACAGACACATGACTCAATATTGCATCGATAAAAGCAGCTCATATTAACAACATACTACAAATTGTAATCTCTGGAAGTTAAAGTCAGCTAAACAGATGAGTCTTTAAAAGAAATGTTCATTCATGAAGAGCTTTTCCCATTCTACAATCATGCACAACCGCTGGTACATATGGTCCGCCTTTCTCATCTGATCATAAGACTTTAACCTTCTTTGTGTTAACTGCCTTAAATGTCAATCCAGCTTGAAGATCCTGATTTTGAAGCAGAGGATTCCCTCCTTTTTAGCTTATTCTCAGCTGCTGAGGTGATCAGTGACACAAATGAAACAGTTCTCTGGAGGGGGGCCCTTGTTTCTTCCTTGTTTTTTACTTTTTTTTTTTTTCCTCTTCTCGCTGCATTTGTTTAGTCACCATAGGTTGCGTCATCTCCGCCTGGGTAAGCTATTTGGCTTCATGTGTGGCCAGTTGGAAAACATCATTGCAAATACAATTATTGGCTTCTGTTCAATGTCTTTTTTTCATTATTTGAAAATAATACAGCTTTTTCTTACTAGAATTATAATCTAACAGTAAGAAAAATGTGTACTTAACACAGGGCTAACATTGAGGACTTCTGGTTTCCATAGTTTGCTGCTAAATTATATTAAACAAAAATGACTGAATACATGTTTCATTTTCTCTGCAGTTCTGTATTACTGTTGACAATATACTTAAATTAGGCATTTGAACAGTTTCTTGAGAATTGATAGGGTTCCGCTCTAGTGAGCTGAGCCTGTAAAATGAGCTAGAAATCATTAGTATGATGTGGCGATATGAAACTGGGCAAACATTCTATCACAAAGTTTGCCCTGGAGCAGAATGCACACATTAGTGCTTTTTCACCAGTTGTGAACATCCTTGTTTTTGTAAAATTAAGAACAGCTTAACTCTGAAAGCTTTTCCATTCTCAGAGGCAGGGAATAAATATAGACAAATTTTTGATAGACATGTAAAAATTGCAACAAAAAATGTATATTTATCCGGCCAAATTTTGTAGTTGGTGTTTTAGAAATGTAGTACCTCTTTTTTGCAGTTCGTCAGTTATTAATGGTTGAATACAGTTGGATTAAAACTGTGGTATCTGCAATCACGGCTAATATTTCTATTTTAATAAATATTGGGTCAGAATTCTGCCAAAAGTGAACACACGCAATAAACACTCCTATACTACATTTACACTGAATGTAATTTGAGCGCCAAAGAAGCACCTGCTGCTTTATTGTCGATGCTTGTATACATTAAGGTCAGAGGCTCCTTAAAAGCAGCTTTTATGTTCGCAAAGCGCATTAAGTAAAGTTTATACAGATGTATCTGGTGCTTGTACTTTTTTCTTTTTTTTTTCCAGATATGTGCAGTGGTGTCAAAAGTACACACGTTTGTTACTTAAGTAGAAGTATAGATACTGCAGTTTAAAAACACTCAACTTCATCTCTTTACTCAAGGAAAAGTGAAAAAGTATGTGCTCCAAAAACTACTTAAAGTATAAAAGTATAATGGCACGTAAAAAAAAAAAAAACAGCCAAATGCCACTATATGAATTTTAAAGCTCAATTTTTCGACTATTTCGAAAAATTCTTTGTGATAGGGCCAAGGATGAGGGAGGTCTTGCTGGTATCAGTCTCCCGATGCGCTCTCGACTGTGTCCATTTCAAAATCTTTTTCTGTATCTGACATTGTAGCATGGCATATACAATTCACATTTGCAGTTTAAAGAAAACCTGCTTGCTTCTGATGATTTCCTTTAGCTAGCCATTGAGTGTTTGCGTTATATGACTCATCCAATTACATTAGTTTTCACTAGATGTGGATGGCGCCAATTATCTGCATTGTATTGAGCGCATGACATGAAATAAATATTTATAACATAAAACTGAAGCCAAGAGTAACAAATAACGTTTGTTTGAAAAATGTAAGGAATAGAAAGTACAGATACTTGTGTGAAAATGTAATGAGTAGAAGTCAGAGGTAGGAAGAAAAATAAGTAATGGAGTAAAATATTGATACCTAAAAAGTGTACTTAAGTACAGTAATTAAGTATTTGTACTTCGTCACTTGACACCTCTGGGTATGTGATACAAACTGCATGCATCAGAATAATAAAAGCCAACATATTTTGTGGGCAGATAATACTTCAGTTCATGGCAGGCCTCAACCTTTGAAGGACACCCTAATCTGCTGCCTTATAGCTGATGGGTTCATTTGTTTTTGTTTTTAAGACCTTAACAAGTGATGAGACATCTGGATGACTTGTACTTCTGTACATTAATTTGAACAGATCTCTTTGGATCTGCTGCTGTGCAGAATTGGTTCCACATACAGTAAAATGCCCTATATTGGGTTAAAAATCTTTGGAGTAATTTTATTTATTTTTTTTATCTCAGAATAAATATGACAAACACTCTCATGTGTTTATCTTTGGCAAGAACTGCATTTATTCAAAAGTCATATCATATTCTTTGAAAGTGTGAGGTTAGTTTGGATGAGATGAAAGTTTAGGTATCATGTCTGAAACAAATACTCTGAGTCCGATTAGCTCCTCATTTATTACAGCAGGAGGCAGGCAGGGCCAGCTTTAGTCAAACCTGGGAACAGTTTAATTTAAACAGATTCAGATGTGTTTGACCATGCTTCTCATCGGATATCATCAGTCACTCCCAAGAAAAGCATTTCTACTGTGTTGAAGCATCTTCAAAGACTTTTTTTGTGAACTCTGTGTTTGAAAAGCACAGACAGGAGATCTGCTATAAAAAAACAAAAGGTTCTGATCAAATGTAGGAATAAAACAAAATAATTTAAAACAAGACATTTTAATCTGCAAATAGGGTTATAAGTTATCCCTCTACTGGTTAGTGAATGTGATTCAGCCTGTTCTCCTTAGATCTAAATCTTTAACTTTATGGGCTGCTTTTCAAACTTTTACTTCAAAATTTCCTTTAAGAGATGAAGGTTTGTCAAAACAACATCTTCTTCCCACAGGTGTCTGCCATTGTTCTCCAAAGTCTGTGAAGCTTATTACCTTGTTAAGTTAACTGAATCCCAGATTGCATCTGATTGGGTTCTTCACCAATTGGACTGAACTAATGTCACTCTTGATTTTATTTTTGATTATCATGGGATTGGTATTTTGATTTAAGTTGAGGTGTTAGAAAAATCTTGGCACCAATTTTAAATAAAAATTCAAGCAAACAACTACTGTGTTTTTTATGTATTCAGCAAGTAGACAAAAGGTTATATTTTTCTTTTTCAACCACTGATGAGTGATTCCAGCAGGTTTCTAACCAACCTCAAGTTCTGTCCATGTGCCTCACTAGTATAAGAGGACCTGTCATTGGTGTATTTTTTTAATTCAGGTAAGTTGAGAGAGCAGACAGGGCAGAGTTTTCTGTTGCATCCACTGATCGTTACACTTTTCTGGGCAAATATTACAGATCCGGTGTGACACATTTCTGAGCATATTCTGTGAAAAAGAAAAACACAAAGGTTAAAAGAATTAAAATCCTATCTCTGCATTTAGTCATTGAATACATCATTAAGTCTAACCCACACATAGTAATCAATCAGTCATGTTACTTTGTTCAATGCACCACCTGTATCTCATAGGAAATATTAGTTTACCACTTCAATAATTTCAAGAGTCATAAAAAAACAGATTATTCACAGATTATATTGCAGCAATGAGGTTTGTCTACTTGAAAGCTACATGCAATCTTGACTTAATGTCAATTGTTGGAAATCTTTGTACCGCAAACTGCTATGAGACAAGTTTGAAAAATGTATATAACAAAATCAATGAATAGATATGTCAAAACTCCACATCTAAACATTTCTTTTCACTGTTCCAGACTAATGGTGTCAGTTCTTTTGAAGATTTCTGTTACTGAAGCCTCTGATTCTGATACAGCATTTAGCCTTACATTTTCTTTCATAAAGTCTGTTAAAAAGGCTCAGCTGAGTCTCTGCCCAGACTCTTTCCAGATCCTTGAGCACAAGATCCCGTGCAAGAGATGTACACCTCTAACGAGACTTTAAAAAAAAAAAACACCAGGTTGTACCTTTCGTACAATTGTCCTGATCAAATTACTCTAAAAGTTATAAAAGGTTTTCTTTGCCTTCTGAGTGGAAATCAATATTTCTTAAAGAACATTTACCACATTTAATTCTTACTGCTGTATATTGGATTATGGGATAATTAAACCAAATCTCAACTCTACATTTCTGCAAGGCATTAAAATATAAAGCAATAATGTCAGAAAACATTAAAAGTTGTCTGACAACAGTTCCTTGACTAAGCAGCTAATTAATACACACACATTTTGCAACTGCAACAATTCATATATTTTTTTTTGTTTCTACTGAATAACAAGAGCTAACCAACTGTCCAGTACAATGGACAGCACCTTTGAGGTGAGGTTTATACAGATTGTAAGACAGTTTATGTCTACTGTGCACAGCATCTGTCTAAACTAACAAATACTAAGACTTTTTTAAATTTGGAATCATTTCTAAAACCCTTTTAAAAAGGAAATACATCTGTGGTATTCGAAATAAAAGAAAGTCAGGACATCCCTGAATCATTTACTCTTTAATATCTTTCCTTGTCAGTAACAAAAAGCACCGGCAGGAACACCTACCGAAGAACAAAATTATATTAAAACAAAATTTTACTGACGGTAAGAGCTGCACAATGATTCTCAATGTGTTGATATTCCATAATATATATTTTTTTAATTCTAGAAACAACCAATAAAGCAGCAGTTTGGTTGCAAAGTGTTGTGGTAGGTACATAAAGAACTCTCAGATATTTGTTATAAGATGGAACTTGATTATTTAAGGCTTCTTACATGAGAAGAGGCATTTACTGTAAACAGCAAGTGAATGTCTGCTTTCATTACGTGCTCATCAAGGAGTAGCATATTTTGCAAAGTTAATGACTCAATTCTGGGTTTTCCTGTATTTTTACCACACACACACACACACACATATATATATATATATATATATATATATATATATATATAGATATATAGATATATCTATATATAGATATATATATAGATATATATAGATATAGATGGATGGATATCCATCCATCTTCAGGGTTGTGGTGGGGCTGGTGCCTATCTCCGGCAGTCTATGGCAGAGAGGTGGGGTACACCCTGGACAGGTCACCAATATATATTTATAATTTCATACTTTTTGTAAATTGCCTTGAAATTACAGTTGTTGTGAATTAGCACGTTATAAGTAAACTGAATTGAACAAAATTGAATTACTACATCATACTAATACAGGTGCTGGTCATAAAATTAGAATATCATGAAAAAGTAGATTGATTTCAGTAATTCCATTTAAAAAGTGAAACTTGTATATTATATTCATACATTACATACAAACTCATATATTTCAGATGTTTATTTTGTTTAATTTTGATGATTACAAATGACAACAAATGAAAATCTCAAATTCATCATATCAGAAAATTAGAATATTGTGAAAAGGTTCAAAATTGATGGCCCCTGGTGCCACACTCTAATCAGCTAATTAACTCAAACCACCTGCAAAAGCCTTTAAATGGTCTTTCAGTCTAGTTCTATAGGCTACACAATCATGGGGAAGACTGCTGACTTGACAGTTGTCCAAAAGACGACCATCGACACCTTGCACAAGGAGGGCAAGACACAAAAGGTCATCGCTAAAGAGGCTGGCTGTTCACAGAGCTCAGTGTCCAAGCACATTAATAGAGAGGCGAAGGGAAGGAAAAGATGTGGTCGAAAAAAGTGTACAAGCAAGAGAGATAACCGCACCCTGGAGAGGATTGTGAAACAAAACCCATTCAAAAATGTGGGGGAGATTCACAAAGAGTGGACTGCAGCTGGAGTGAGTGCTTCAAGAACCACCACACACAGACGTATGAAAGACATGGGTTTCTGCTGTCGCATTCCTTGTGTCAAGCCACTCTTGAACCACAGACAGCGTCAGAAGCGTCTTGCCTGGGCTAAAGAGAAACAGGACTGGACTGCTGGTGAGTGGTCCAAAGTCATGTTCTCTGATGAAAGTAAATTTTGCATTTCCTTTGGAAATCAAGGTCCCAGAGTCTGGAGGAAAAGAAGAGAGGCACTTCATCCACGTTGCTTGAAGTCCAGTGTAAAGTTTCCACAGTCAGTGATGGTTTGGGGTGCCATGTCATCTGCTGGTGTTGGTCCATTGTGTTTTCTGAGGTCCAGGGTCAACGCAGCCACATACCAGGAAGTTTTAGAGCACTTCATGCTTCCTGCAGCTGACCAACTTTTTGGAGATGCAGATTTCATTTTCCAACAGGACTTGGCACCTGCACACAGTGCCAAAGCTACCAGTACCTGGTTGAAGGACCATGGTATCCCTGTTCTTAATTGGCCAGCAAACTCTCCTGACCTTAACCCCATAGAAAATCTATGGGGTATTGTGAAGAAGAAGATGCAATACACCAGACCCAACAATTCAGAAGAGCTAAAAGCCACTATTAGAGCAACCTGGGCTATCATAACACCTGAGCAGTGCCACAGACTGATCGACTCCATGCCACGCCGCATTGCTGCAGTAATACAGGCCAAAGGAGGCCCAACTAAATACTGAGTGCTGTACATGCTCATACTTTTCATGTTCATACTTTTCAGTTGGCCAACATTTCTATAAATCCTTTGTTTTTATTGGTCTTCAGTAATATTCTAATTTTCTGATATGATGAATTTGAGATTTTCATTTGTTGTCATTTGTAATCATCAAAATTAAACAAAATAAACATCTGAAATATATGAGTTTGTATGTAATGTATGAATATAATATACAAGTTTCACTTTTTAAATGGAATTACTGAAATCAATCTACTTTTTCATGATATTCTAATTTTATGACCAGCACCTGTAGAGCTGCGACTGCCTCACTGGAGGCTCAGAGGTGTAAAGGCTGACTTCAACTCCTCTTTTTGTATTTATGTTTTTTGAGGGTGTAGAAAACATCTTTTGTTTTTCTAAAAAATGTTTTTGAGTTGGGCTTTGCACTTTGCTCATTGCCCTACATTTTTATTTGAAGGATGAGATTTCCTGGGCTAGCAGTAATCTCTCATTCACAGTAGTAGTTATTGGCGCTGTAGCTGTTTATAGTTCAATGTGTGTGGAACGACTGCACTTACGTCATAACCAGCACAGACTAAAGGAAACTTATAGGATCAGATTGTTAAAGTCCTTTTTTCTGTCCTCTCAGCACATTTGCTAAAACATGGACTAATTTGGGAATAAATGGGTGAAATATAAAGTACTTTATAGTTGTGATGACTGAGGAATATCTAACACATATAACGTTCTGTTTCCTGGAATTAGATTTGTAATTATATCTTTACATCTCAAAGCTTTCCCACTATTAATTCCCAAAGTGCTTCTTGTCCTCCACACGCTTACTGTCAACAGGAAATTGGATTCACTTACCCTGCCCCTGTTGGTGCATTTACAGGAATGTTCTCCTAAGTACACTTATCCTTTACTATTAGGAGTGATTACATGTTGATAATACAATGATGTAACACAATGATGTAATATAATTTTATATATACATATATCGTACAATGCCTAGATTTCCATAACTCACAGAAGCAGTCTTGTTCATGCAGTATTCGTATTGCAGGTCTTATCCTGACATCAAGCATAACACAAAGCATCCTTGACGCAGTACAGTAGATGGAAAAGTCAATGTAAGAGGGGTTTTGAGGCAGAGAGCGAAAGCTTTCATCTTCGCTGCAGTGGTTGTTGCTGCAAGGAACAGCCTGGTTCACTGAGTTCAGCCATAATGACAGAGAAGAGGAGAGAATAATAGACTCAAAGCTTGTTCTCTTCAAACCTCCAATTGAAATGTTCTTGTTTAGTTTAGATTTTTTGTTTGTTTTTTATACAATTATTTTGACCTAATAAAAGAAAAGTAAATGGCTTATTACGTCTCCAGAAAGACACTAAAATCCTCAATTTGCTTAAACATATATGTACTTCTCAGAGAAAAACTGCATTCATTTATAGAGGGGCCGCTAAGGTGCACCTTGTGGGTTGAAGACATTGCAGCTCAACTCAGCAGTGACCTCACTCCTGCCACAAGAAAGAATCTTGTAATATGAAAGATGGGTGGTAATGACGTTGCCCCTTTGTAGTTTTGCTCTTTTCCCATCAGTTGTTTCAGTTGGGCCTCATAATCTAAACACCAGATCTCCCAAACAAGGATCAAACCAAAATAAATCCTCAGTAAAATATAAATGTTTGAATTTTACATGAGATTAGAATATTGTGATATTTACACCAATCTTCTGTTAAACAGTTTCAGATATTACAGGCTAACGATCGAACTAACGACCCATTCATCGGTTTCTATTGCATGTTTCCAAGCGATACAAGGCGTTGTCTATATAAGACTCAAACTCACTGCGGATCCAGACATTTGAATTGAGAAAGCTTCCTGGAGAGGTAGCGAAACGTCTTCAAATCTTGAAAACCAAGTCCAGTGGATATTTTTTGAATTTTTACGGAATTCTGTTAAACAGTTTGGTGGAATAGCGTACTATCTATTGCAGATCAGAAGTGGTTACACAAACTCATTAGGAGATCCAGTTCTGTCTTCAAATATGCTTTAAACACAGCGCAGATAGTGGGAGACAGAAGATCTATAGCAAAAGTAACATCAGTGTTGGGTAATGCCTCCAACCGTGTACATTAGGCTGTTGCTGCACTGGAGAGTGAAAGACTGGTAATGCAGATCCGTCCACCCAGCCGCTGTTAGTGTTTATAAATAGTACTGCTCCCATCAGATGCCGTAACTGTTTACATCCTTGCTGATATTATCACAGTTTTCCCATTTTTCTCTGAATGGTTCATTTTTCTGTTCCTTAAGGATGACCAGAGAGGCATATTTTGCAGGTTTTCAGACAGGAGATAAATTATACATTACACTACACTACAACTACTTTTTAATAATTTCTTAGTCTTGCAACTTTTTACAGGATATTTAGTCTTGTCTGCACTAAATGTTACTTCGGGGTTTGCTTTTCTCTAAAATATCTGACTCTGGGCTATAAAGGATATTTTGGTTTACTCTATTCTTAAAGCAAAAGCAGTTGTGTTAATCAGTTAAATTAATGAGCCAAGAGTTTAATTGTCTGCTTTAACCATGTGACTTCATCCCCGTTAGGTGTTCTGAAATCAACCTGTTAGTGTCTTTACTAGTGCTGTCAATCGATTAAATTTTTTTAATCGCGATTAATCGCATCAATGCCTGAGTTAACTCGCGATTAATCGCATTTTAATCGCAAATTTTTTTTCTGATTGAAAATCATTTAAATACTCTCGATGACATACAAAAAATACATACAGGCTAGGTTTGTGCCAATGTTCTTTTTTAAAAATGAAAACAGGTCACAGACACTGATTTATGCCATAGAAACATATGACAAGAAGATGGGGAGGCATGTACCAAAAAATAACAAATATGTAGCCAAAAAAAAAGGCCCTGAAAACAGGCTGATGTAAAAGACAGTCTTTACAGTTAATACAGTCTTTTGAACAAAGACAAGCATTTTACCCTACTGCTATAAAATGTAGTACAGTTAACATTAGATGTTAATTAACCAAGATAATAATGAACAATATTCAATCAATACATCAAAATCAATAGACCGACATTACTAGATGGAGGTAGTCTATGCTCTAGAAAGTTACTTTTCAGACTCTTAACAAAAATGAGAACACACACACAAGCACCCACCCACCCACACACACACGCGATACTGACCTGTGGCGTACACAGACGGCGAGAGTGCCGTAGCAGATTCCATTTCACCTCAGTAATCTGTTTTCTCACCGTATTTCAGGTTGCTACTAGTTACCAGACACTCAACTTGTTTGTTGGTGGTGGGGCTTAAAGAAAAGGCACTAGCGCCACCCAGTGTATGAGCGTCTTTTTCCCTTGAGGTGCTCCGCTCTCGAAGCCTATGAGAAATGCATAGACTGGGGGGAAATAGCCCCGCCTTCTCGCAGGCTGCAGCGGGATGTACTTGAAAAATTGTACCATAAAACCACATAGCGTTAATCTAACGTTAAAAAAATTATCGCCGTTAAAATGGCCTCGCGTTAACGCGATAATAACGCGATAATTTTGACAGCACTAGTCTTTACATTTATAGTGCAAACTGCTTGCCCTTTTTATGAGAACCAGCTGAAGGCAACAGGTGAGACCATGTGAGTCTTTTGATAAGTTTGCTTTTCATTGTTGTTTTAAACCATGAGAAATTGACTCAAAGAAACAGAAAAGGATAAAGGTACAAGATTGCCTATGGACTGCAACAGGATGTTGAATGACTGAAGAGAACTGGAGATCAGGATGGACTCTGCAGTAAAAGAGGGAAGCAGCTATTGATTTTCTGATTTAAAATGGTGGGGATGGACTGATGAGCATGCTGACTGTCAGCGCCATAAACATATCCGGGACTAAAGAACCCTCAATCTCAGATGAAGGTTGCCTCAGCTCCTTTCTGCTTGCGAGGTATTCATAAATGCCCAATGGAAGCATTTTCAAATCAAGTGAATGCAGCAGAATTTGTGCATCAGCTAACAGATATGCTGTGTTCACATATGAAAGTCTGATTTTGAGCAAAAATACACAGCTTAAACATTTTCTTTAATTAGGTTAGAGATTTTTAGCCTTAGACATCTACAAACTGTCCTTAACAAAGCTTTATTACTGTGAGAAAGTAGAAAGCAACTTACGATTTTTACAGCTTTATCATAATTTGCTGTTCGTTTGTTTAGTAGAGTAGATTTTTAATAGCAGATACTACAAAGAAATAAGCTCATGACTGACCTTAAAGTACGGTAATTATAATCAATAAAGACAGGTAGGTTTTGAAAAATAAATGGATACAGTGTCAGGTTTAATTCAGTGTTCTTGGAGAGGGTTCATTAATCCATTCACTATGGAGGTGTCAAGCTTTTCCTTCGTGGCCTGAGAATCTTTCCAAGCTGTTGCTGACAACAAAGCTCAAAGCAGCAGTCGATAAGCTTTGCGGGAACATAATGTATTAGGAGGACATGTTCCGGATGTTGCTTTTCAGTTAGTTGTGACTGTCTGTACATTAGGTGTACGATAATGGTGTGCTGGGAAAAATACGGTATGTTTAAACATTTTTTTACAAATTGTTGATTTTGTTTCTTGATGCTAAATATGTATTGGAATCAGTTTTTCCCAGGAACTTTCACTATGCTGTGTTTGATAAAATTATACCGTATTTTCACGACTATAAGGCGCACTTAAACGTCTTTTTTTTCCCTCAAAATGTCCGGTGCGCCCTTTGGTGCGGTGCGCCCTATGTGTGTTGCAACTGCGACTTTTGAGACCACCTCATTGAGGAGATGATGAAAGAGTGGCTGAATGTAAGGAGACCAGGTGTTTTTTTTCCACTCATCACCATCGCTGTTAATATGTAACTCCATGCGTGCCCATCTCACAGCTGATGTGAAAAACATGGGGAAACAAATTAACGCTGTGCTCGCTGTTCAGCCGCTCGACATCGGTGTGAACCGGACCCAGCAGGTGCAGCAGAAGCAGCGAGTTTACATGCAAAGTCAATGGTTGACGCGCGTATAGGTGCAGCAAAAGGTCCCGCAGCGCGTTTTGAGCAGCAGGTGCAGTGCGTCAGGAGCGTTTAAGCATCTGACGCACCGTCAACGCGCTGCTGCTGCTCGAGATGGAAAAATTGAAGTTTTGCTGCTGGACGCGCCGCATCAACCAATCAGAGAAGCTGATCTGGGAGCTGACAGCGAGACAGACAGCGCTCTGATGACATATTATATTAACGCAAATGGAAAAGGCTGGATGGATGAGGAGATGATGAAAGCGTGGCTGAGGCAGGTGTATGTGAGGAGACCAGGTGGTTTTTTCCATGCATCACCATCGCTGCGTGCCCATCTCACAGCCGATGTGAAAAAAAAGGTGAATCAAATGAACACTGTGCTCGCCGTTATCCCGGGGGGTCTGACAAAGGAACTTCAACCGCTCGACATCGGTGTGAACCGGCCGTTCAAAGTAAGGCTGCGGGCGGCGTGGGAGCGATGGATGACCGACGGAGACCACAGTTTCAGGATAAGTGGAAGGCAGCGCCGGGCAAGTTACGCCACCGTTTGCGGATGGATTGTTGATGCTTGGACTAACGTGTCTGCTGGCTCTGTTGTTCAAGCTTTCGCAAAAGCCAGCATTATTTCTGAGGAGCCGCGCTGCACGGAAAGTGACTCTGACAGCGAAGAAGGGGAAATTGGCATGTCTGATTTAGCGCAGCTGTTTAATTCAGAAACAGAGGATGATGACTTTGATGGGTTCGATTAATACTTTGTAATAAATACATGAATAAAGCACAATCATACTCAGTTTTGCTCTCGCTCTATTTTTCTACCTGAAAACTTAATTCAACAGCAATATCTGGGCAGGGTTCACCGCGGCGGCTGGCAGGTGTTTTTCATCTAAATAATCTAAATCTTGCAGCTATATTTGCTGTGATCAGTGGGAATAAAGTAGTTTTAATATGTTTTTAAGTGAGAAAGTCCACCTGAAAACTTCATAATTGCAGTCAGTTCATCCAGATTATCTATTTCTGTCGGAGGCGCTCAGACCCCCACATACCAGCGGTGCGCTGACAGCAGAAATCTCTTCATCAGCAGCCTGTAGGCTGGGCAGCCTGGGGTTCACCGCGGTGGCTGGCAGGTGTTTTTCATCTAAATAATTTAAACTGCAGGCACCAGGATACCGGTAATAAAAGCGAACATATTCCGTCGGCAGGTTTCAGGATTTTAAGTTAATTTAGGAGTGATCACAGCGCTGTGTCATCTGAGATGTGTCTGTCTCACGGCCAGCTCCCAAGTTTGATTAATATTTTGTAATAAATACATGAATAAAGCACAGTCATACTCAGTTTTGCCCCCGCTGTATTTTTAAATATGCAGTAGAGATATTTAAAGGTAGTAGAGGACATGTACCTGTATATAAAAAACGCGCCCTATAGTCCGGTGCGCCTTATGTGTGTGTTAAATACAGAAATGGGACACATATCTGAGACTGCGCCTTTTAGTACGGTGCGCCTTATGGTCATGAAAATACGGTATATTTTTTGCTACCTCCCAGGGTGGGATTTTGATCAAGAGTGTATATATATATATATATATATATATATATATATATATACAGTATATATATATATATATACACACACTCCTGATCAAAATCTTAAACCAGTCCATAAATTTAAACACAGCGCAGATAGTGGGAGACAGAAGATCTATAGCAAAAGTAACATCAGTGTTGGGAAGAAGAAATCAGCGTAAGAGACAAAAGCTTTTGAGAGGGGAATTAATTGAAAACTGCATTTACACTCAAACACGATTTTTTTCAGCTGATCAAAAGTTGAAGACCATAGCTCAAAAAACCCGAAAAACCCCCAAAACAGAAATCAAAGTGTCAAGAAAAAGACTCAGTAATGAGTAGCTCCACCATTGTTGATGACTTCAAACAATCGTTTAGGCATGCCTGATGCCAGTGTTCAGGGGCGTTGCTAGGCACAAAGCTTTACTGGGGCACTGGCCCCCTACTGCATATGCCCCTCCTGCCATACACAAATACAGACAAGCACACTGCCCAATCCTGATACATTCCTACCAAAATTATGTAAGAGCATATTTGTTTTAACAAACATGAACATTTTCAACATTGTAGCTATAAAAAATAAGACATTACCAACTTTAAAAATAAAAAGTTTCCTTATACACATTCTGAAGTAATCATTAATTCCTAGGTTTCAGAGTTTTAGTTCAGGGGAAAGTTTAACTCAACCCGAACTAAGTTTTTCTTTTATTTTTTGAGCATTAAAGTGTACCTCCTATTTTTCATTTTTGCAAAGGGGTCAATCACTAGACTGTGACTCAGCTTAGAAAGTTCTTCCTTTTCAACTGATAAAATAGCAAGATGATGGAGCCTGTCTTGTCCTATTGTGCACCTCGGCCAAGTGTGGAGCTTTCTCAACACACTGAATGACCTTTCACAACTTCAGCTGTTGATTGTGATTGTGGGGGAGATCTGGATGACCTGCGTTAGTGTGGGGAACATGGTGTTATCAAGCAAGTTGAAAACACACTGCATATCCTTGATGACAAGGCTTTCTTTTTCAAACAGGAAAAGTTTTCAAACCATTTTGAATTAAATGAACGTTTTTTTACTCCAAATTTGTGCTGGGATTTTTTGTGGGACAACTTCACTTGTCTAGGACCATCATGCTTTCCCCCTAAGTCACTAATGTCCCCTTCTTGTTTGTGGACGCTGGTTGTTGCATCCTCATCACCTTCATGGTCGTGTCTCTCCTGTCTCTCACCTGTCTCTTGCATGTCAGTCTCGCCTCCTCCTCCCTTTCCTACTCCAGCATCTTCATTCTCATTCTCTACAGCAAACATTAAAAAACGTAAATTTATAATTATGTAAATATCTGTCATATTGCTTATAACGTTCCTAATGTAACTAGTTAGCTTAAATCACTAATTCATCACGGGACCTTACCTCCCTCTCTCTCATTTTGTTTTACTGCTTCCCTGTCTCTGCTTCGTGTGAGGAATTTCCTGATATCCATCTACAAACCAATGCAGTAATTTTCAGTTAGTAGCCTATAAAGCATGTGGTTTCACTGGGAAAATAATAAAATTGACAGGTAAGAAACGCCACCAGAACTAAAAATGCGTCGCGGCCGCACAGTGTCCCATCCAACTCAATTGAGAGCAGCGTGTTAATTTACCTGCAGTTCATGGAGTGACATGCGCTGACGTGGGGGATGCTAATACGTCCTCAATTTGGAGTTAACAACACACTTGCTACGCATTTGAGTAGAAATATACGTCTCCTTCCGTTGGAATTATCTAAATTGATGCATTAAAAAATGTATCACTGTTGCAAATATTCATGAGATTTATACTGGGGCACAGCTCATTTATACTGGGGCACGTGCCCCAGTAAATGGGGTCTGGCGACGCCGATGCCAGTGTTTCCAGGAGGCTAGTGGGAACGTTGCTCCAAGTGTTGAAGTTGGCTTCACAAAGGGCATCCACTGTCTGGAACTGATGTCCATTTTTGTAAACTTCCCTTGCCATCCATCCCCAAATGCTCTCAACTGGGTTTAGATCCCGGGAACATGCAGGATGGTCCAAAAGAGTGATGTTATTCTCTTCGAAGAACTCCTTTGTCAGGAGGACATTGTGAACTACAGCATTGTCCTGTTGAAAAACCCAATCATTACTACACAGACAAGGGCCCTCAGTCATGAAGGATGCTCACTGCAACATCTCCACATAGCCAGCAGCTGTTTGATGCCCCTGCACAACCTGAAGCTCTATTGTTCCACTGAAGGAAAACGCGCCCCAAATCATGATGGCACCCCCACCACTGTGCCGTGTAGAAAACATCTCAGGTGGGATCTCCTTGTCATGCCAGTAATGTTGGAAGCCATCAGGACCATCAAGGTTAAATTTTTTCTCATCAGAGAAGACAACTTTCTTCCACCTTTCAATGTCCCATGTTTGGTGCACCCTTGTAAAGTCCAAACAGGCAATTTTGTGGTGTTGAAGAAGACGTGGCCTTTGAAGACGTTTTTTGTTTCTGAAGCCCTTCTTTCGCAGATGCCGTCTGATGGTTATTGGGCTGCAGTCAGCACCAGTAATGGCATTAATTTGGGTAGAGGAATCGTCCTGTGTCTTGACGGACAGCCAATCGGATCCTGCGGCTCAGAGCTGGTGAAATTTTTTTGGGTCTACCACTTGACTTTTTTGTTCCATAACCCCTTAGGATCATTTAAAAAATGCAAAATGACTGTCTTACTGCGTCCAACCTCAGCAGCGATGGCACATTGTGAGAGGCCTTGCTTATGCAGCTCAACAATCCTACCACGTTCAAAGTCAGTGAGCTTTTTTGCTTTTGCCTTCAGGAGGTCTTGACAGTGTAAAGACTTGACAGAAAATGACATGGAATCCAGATTTTTGCACAGCTTTTGGCTTTTAAAGACACTCAAACTTTTAAAGTTTGAGTGTAAATGCAGTTTTCAGAAAATTCCCTTCTCAAATGTTCTTGTCTCTTGTACTGATTTTTCTTTTACCATTGTGAAGCTCTATTTTGAACCTTCTTAAGATCCAATAGTGCAAAATGCAAATTCTTGCAATTTTTTGACTGGTCTTAAGATTTCGATCAGGAGTGTATATATAGTTGCCTTTTCTCAGAACAACAATGTTCAAGTATTCTGTGCAAACCTAGGCCACTCTGCCATGTTTCATGAAATCGTTTTTGCAGTTG
The DNA here is from genome assembly GCF_016077235.1 of Cyprinodon tularosa. NCBI lineage: Eukaryota > Metazoa > Chordata > Actinopteri > Cyprinodontiformes > Cyprinodontidae > Cyprinodon > Cyprinodon tularosa. Next base: position 504,884 of record NW_024039044.1, on the reverse strand, counting down.
TTTTTTTTTACTGTCTTTAACATTAACACTTAACAACCTAGATACGGCCCATTGTCTGAGATAAATCTCCAAGGAATTTTCTTTTTGTCTGTTTTTCATTCATTCTGTTCTCCTGTAATAAATATTTTCCACTTCTGAATAATCATTCTTTCTGGAAAATGACGGATGGCAAATCGTTTGAAAATAACTTTTATTAAATTGATTGGACTGCTTAAAAATGCGTTATTTAAGTTTTTACTGAAAAATATCTTCAAAAAGGCCTTTTTACCTGACTCTTTATGACTGAAACATTGTTTGATGAGCAGACTGACATCACAGTAATTCGGTAATTTATTTTGGGTTGGAAGATCCCACACACATCTGCAGATGTGACGTCAAGGGCATCCATGTTGAATGGGTCCAACCCAGCAAACGATCGAACCATTATATTTAGGATGGGGGTTTTTTGCATAATCAGAAGCAACCGACATCCAGCTAAATTTAGACACCAATGGTAATTCCAGGTAAAATCAACAAACTAAAAAAAGAAAGAAACTTAGGAATGAGCACGCTATGTCAATACGCACAATATGGCTGCAGTTCTGTGATTTGACCACAGGGGGTAGTATTTTTGAAAACTCCATAATGCCTTTTTAGAGTTCTTCAATCAGGTGATTGCTGATGTCTACTGTCAGAACATATGTGCATGCTCAACAGCAGCAAACTCTTAGAACTCTCACTTCTATTCAATTCAGAATATTCATATAGTGATAATTCACAACACATCACCTCAAGGCATTTACAGACAATACTATCAGATTGGTTAGGAAAACCAGTTGACTGCATCCAGTCATTCACTTGCAAGACATGAGCCTGCGGAAACGACCTTCACTTGGATTTTGTTGTCTTCAGCAATCCCTCACACCGAGCATGTATGTAGTGACAGTGGAGAGATAAAACTCCTTTTAACAGGAAGAAACCTCCAGCAGAATCAGGCTCAGTGGGAGCTGCCTTCTGCCAGGGCCAACAAGGGTTCAAGATGAAAGACGCAGACATACAATAGAAGCAGACAAACAAAATGTATATTTAAATTCAGGATGGAGTCACAGCTGAACAGGAACAGACCCTATTGAGCTACTAGGATGAGAATAAGCAGAGAGAACATCAAGTTGTAAGTGGAACTGAACAAATAATGCAGAATGGTAGCACAGAGATGGATTGAGGCATAATGAGGAAAAGTGGTCCGTATTCCATCCAGCACCCTGAACATATAGCAGCACAAATACAGAAAATAGAAAAATATGTTTTGGATGAGGTATAATAAAGGTAGAGCCAAGAAGATATGTCTGTCCAGACTGAAATTCTTCACAGTTGGATCAGGCTGTTAATCCTTTTGAATAAGAAGGAAAATGTGCTTAAAATCATTAAATCAATACCTTTAACCATAATAACCTGCTTCATACTTTCCTTCACAGCTCCAAAAGTAGCAGAGAGGATGAATTTTATATGAAGCTCAGTACTTCTGCTGTTTTAAATACATGTTACAGAAATAAAGTTCGTTATTTTCCCTAATTTGACCAGAAAACTGTGGTGGAATCATAATATTTTCTGCCCATATTATCTGTGTAAATTAAGCTTAATACGATAAATGATCAAGTCTAATCTTCATTTAGATACATTTGACATATCCATTCAGACTCTCTCTTTCTGCATGAGGGATTATGTTTTTGTTGTGTTCTCTGGGATTTTATTAATAAATTAAATAACCAAGTTCATTATTGGGTTATATTTTGTTTTTGTTTTTTCCTTTATAAAATATTCTAAATTTGTTTGGTTTCATTCTCCTTAGAGTAAGAGTTTTACAAAATTGTTTTAATTTGGTTACTCTGCAAACAAACATTGTAAACAAAAACAATATCCATCCATCCATCCATTTTCCGTCACACTTAATCCCAAGCGGGGTTGCAAGGGGTGCCTATCTCCAGCTGTCTACGGGCGAGAGGCGGGGTACACCCTGCATGGGTGCCAGTCCATCGCAGGGCACAAAAAAATATGCAATATGTAAATTTGAGAACTAAAGAATTCAGATAAGAAGGCTACTCTAGTACATATAGTACTTTAGCACTATAATTACCAAAACAGGGAGTTGTCCTTAAAAAAGGGTGTTACATTGTATTGTGATGCTGTAAGGACACAGCATGAATTATAGTGTAAATACCACAGCCATTTCTCTCTCTATCTATTCTGCTGGTGTGGAGCCACAAAAATAAAAACCCATTAGTATCCTGTTACTTTGTTGTGCTGAATTTTCTGCTATGGATTGTCATAAATCCAGCTGACAGGTCTCGCACTCACATTTTATTGGTTCTGAAGCACGCTGGTCCTTATGTTTCTCCGAGGAGGGATTCCATAAGTCTGCCATTGCATCATTAAGTAACAGAACCAACTCAGTGCTTTGATGTTCCTCTCTGTTTTATAGAAAAGCAGTGAGAAGAAAAGCAGCTTCTGTTTTTATTTGCCTCTGTTTGGAGATTTAAACTTTAGGTCTTGTATTATTGGATTTAAGCAATATCGTAACATTGCTTAAATTTTAAGTAACTTTTTATATAAATACAGTATAGTATTAAAAATAAAGATGGCCCACTACTTTAAAAATTGTCTATTTAATGGAGATCGACAGCAAAAACGATATGAATAAAACCATTAATTCCCTCAAATATCCTCTTATCGGTTGACTGGGTAAAAAGGACAATAAGATTCATTCTCCTCACTGACCAAATAGAATAAAAATATTATTTGATGCTTTATGTCCTGTGCATGCAGTTTCACATGATGCAAAAGATACTGACAGAAAATAAGAAAAAAGGGCCTGTCAAAAAACGGGTGAGATGGACCCAGTATTCAGGCGAGTCAGACAGTGGCAAGTTTCAAATCGTTTGACAATAACCGACACAGAAACTCGCTGCTGAGGATCAGCGGACCTGCAGACCTCTCTACACACTGGCCCCCATTAGCAGGGAAATGAACCACGGACTTAACTAAAACTCTAACAAACAAACATGAATAACTAATACAAAAAGCCTGTTCCAGAGCCGCGGTCGGCAATTCCTCCAGCTCCACGGCCGGCCACCTGAGACTCTACCCCGCTGCCGGCTCCTCGGCCGGCCACCTGAGAGTCAGCCTCGCTGCCGGCCCCTTGGCCGGCCACCTAAACCTCTGCCTCGCCGCCGACCCCACGGTCGGCCACCTGAACCTCTGCCTCGCCGTCGACCCCACGGTCGGCCACCTGAGACACTGCCTCGCTGCCGGTCCCAAGGCCGGCCACCTGAGATTCTACAATGTACCTGATAAACTTTCAGAGATTTTTGTTGTTTTCGTCCACCTTAAGCGGATCGTTTTTTGTTCAGGACTCTGTTTTTGTTTTTTGCCCTCCTTGCCTGTTTCCCCCTCTGCCCACCCTGGGTGGGTTGTTTTTTGTTTTGGACTCTGTTTTTGTTTGTTTCTTGCCCTCCTTGCCTAGTGCCCCCTCCGCCCACCCTGGGTGGGTTCTTTTTTGTTTATTATTTTTTCATGGACTGTTCTGAGGGCGTCTGGAATCCGCCCTTAAAGGAATAGTACACCCAAAACATGATTAGCCTTCATTTTCTACTCACCCCCATGCTGAACAACACTCTGGAGTACTTTTTTGATATCTCAAATGCATCTGGAGATCTGGGAGGCTTCTTGCTGTCTGCTGACATTCAAATAATGGAGGTCTATGGTGACCGAGACAGAAAGGTCCATAAAAGTCCACAAAAAACGTTTCAATATTCCTCCATACTGCTCGTCCAATGTATTCCAAGTGTCCTGAGTGGGTAGCATCCAGAATTTACTCGAAACGAAGTCATTTAGAATGTTTTTAAAAATTTAACATATCCATAATATTTTTTATCTATATACTGTTGAACCATACTGGAACCTGAAATATCCTCCTTATTTTTCTTTTAAAACAGCAAATTTAAATCCATGTCAATAGCAGGTAAAAGAGATGGATGAGGCAATGATCTAATAACTGTTTTACTGAAGTTTATTTGAGATAATTCAAGATATTTTATAGTACTATCTTAGGAATGTTGACAAAATTACTGTAAGAGTAGTTTGATTTTCCTGATTGTGTTTTTATTTATTTATTAATTTTTTTTTCATCTAACCGGATGTAGTATTTGGAACGAATGCTTACATATTAATGAACTGTAAAACATATGAACCTGAAAGGGAAAAATTGAGAAGAGTAGTTGAAATGACAGGCCAAGAATGGAGTCTTAAAGGATTATTGGGAAATAAAGGAAATATAAAGGATGTTTATAGATTAAGGAAAGCATTATTTAGTTATCTTCAGAATGCAAAATTAAAAAATAGAATTTAATAGATGTAAAACAATGTTGCTACACACTCATGAACAGTAGGTGGCGGTATGCACCTTGAAGTTGCTTGCGAACCGCCATGATAGAAAAGAAGAAGAAGGAAGGAATGCTTTCATTGGATGAAAAGAAGCTGAGTGTGATTGGCTGATGGTATGGTTCATTTACATACATTGCTGAAGTTGCGAGCGCAGAGAGTCGAGCGAGCGGAGAAACAGCCGAGCGCACAGCTGGTGTTGAGCGCGGAGAGAGACCAGGAGAGCAAGCGCGAGCAGAGACGGATTCGAGCACGCGCAGAGATGAAACTGAGCGCGAGAACAGTGTGTTGAGAGGGTTTTTCAGAGTTGAGCGCGCGCCAGACCGGTTTTGCGCGCGCGCGTGTTGTCTCACTGCGCGCTCGGATTGGTTCCTGCGCGCTCAAACCGATGGCACAAATATCTCTCCATACTGGAGCCCATTAAAGATAATGGTGAGGAGGAGATGAAGCAAAAATACGTGGAATAGATGAAAGGTTGGATATTTTTTTTGGTGTGGGGTTCACAAAGATCAAGCAGAATAAGTAATGATTCACTTTGAGATGTTTAAGTTAAAATTTAATTAAAGAGTCCCAAAACACAACTTTTAATAAGTGGCTGCACAGCTGCTGCAGACATTGCTTTAGTTTATTTCCGAGTTAAAGGAAAAGTCCGGTCAGCAAGGAATAACCAAGGGGTCGTTACTTATACCGAAAACTAATACGTTCGCGGTGATTTAATGAATTTAGTGTTAGTCAGTAAAAAAATAAAAATAATTTTTGGCACAATCACTGAGTACGGGAACGGCCATTTTTTCTCAAATATAATAACACTTCAGTCCTGACATCTTCCGGCAGTGACGTCACTGTGCGGTAAGCCTAGTGCCATTCTCCCCGCTTTACAAGCAAAATCAATGGGAACTACTAGACACATCTGCAATTAACGACAATTATTTAAGATTTCGAGAGGACTTCACCATTGAAATTCGTGAGAGCTATAGTTAAACTGACAATGCCCACGTGCATGGCTTTTGGATGTTGTAATATTTCGGGTAAAAGTAAAAAAAATTATTTATTTCAGCTTTCTAATTCATTATCCTACGCTGGTTCATCGTTGGATTGCCAACTTGAAGAGGGAGGATTTGCCATCAAACTTTTGGTTAGAGAAAAAACACGTAATATATAGCCAACATTTGGAAGAAGAAGGTTTTCCAGATGAGTTGGATAATAGCGCGTTGCGACACACACCAGATACAACATTGGGACTTGCTCAGAGAGAGAGGGAGTTTTTCAAGCTAGTATAAGCCGGCACATGGATCAATACATAAGCACAGCTCAAAAGGGAATTGGCAAAAATACCGGAGGTGCCAAACACCAACTCCTGATATATACAACAGTTGCTCAAGGCTGCAGAACCCGAAACACTAACCTAAGCACTGCCTGGATTGATTACAAGAAAGCCTATGAGTCAATGCAACATACTTGGATCATTGAATGTTTGGAACTATACAACATCAACAGGACTCTAAGAGCATTCATTGCAAACTCAATGAGGTTGTGGAAAACCACCCTTGAGGCCCATGGCAAGATTCTTGCACAAGTATCAATCAAATGTGGTATATACTAAGGAGGTGCAGTGTACGCACTGCTGTTCTGCAGAGGTCTGAACCCCCTCAACAAGACTCAGGAACAGGGCCTCCATCAGTCACCTCCTCTACATGGATGACATCAAACTGTGCGCTTGACTGAGTGAGACATTGACACACTCATCCATACCACCCGGATCTTCAGCACAGACATCGGCATGTCTTCGGACTAGAAAAGTTTGGTTGGATGGTAAGTAAGAGAGGGAAGGTAGTCCTCACAGAGGGGGTCTCACTCCCAGAAGGAAAAATAGCAAAATCGAGGACAGCTACAAGTACCTTGGAATCCCACAAGAAAATGGTAACCTCGAAGAAGGGACAGGGAAAGCGGCAAACCAACCAGACATTGTGGTGATGAACAAAAAGCAGAGGAAATTCATTGTGGTTGACATAGCAATACCAAGTGACTGCAACATCAGGAAAAAAGAACATGAAAAACTAGAGAAATACCAGGGACTCAGGGAAGAGCTGGAGAAAACCTGGATGGTCAAGGCATCAGTGGTACCCATGGTCATTTGGGCACTCAGGGCAGTGACGCCCAAACTTGAAGAGTGGTTAAAGCAGATCCCTGGAAATACATCACACATCTCGGTCCAGAAGAGTGCAGTTCTAGGAACAGCAAAGATACTGCACAGAACCCTCAAGCTCCCAGGCATCTGGTAGGGGGGAAGCGGGTGGAAGGGGTAAAGACTGCCTGCGATGGCAGAGGAAGAGTTTATATATACACTATATTGCCAAAAGTATTTGCTCACCTGCCTTGACTCACATATGAGCTTAAGTGACATCCCGTTCCTAATCCATAGGGTTCAATATGACGTCGGTCCACCCTTTGCAGCTAGAACAGCTTCAACTCTTCTGGGAAGGCTGTCCACAAGGTTTAGGAGTGTGTTTATGGGAATTTTTGACCATTCTTCCAGAAGCGCATTTGTGAGGTCGCACACTGATGTTGGACGAGAAGGCCTGGCTCTCAGTCTCCGCTCTAATTCATCCCAAAGGTGTTCTATCGGGTTGAGGTCAGGACTCTGTGCAGGCCAGTCAAGTTCATCCACACCAGACTCTGTCATCCATGTCTTTATGGACCTTGCTTTGTGCACTGGTGCACAGTCATGTTGGAAGAGGAAGGGGCCAGCTCCAAACTGTTCCCACAAAGTTGGGAGCATGGAATTGTCCAAAATGTCTTGGTATGCTGAAGCATTCAGAGTTCCTTTCACTGGAACTAAGGGGCCAAGCCCAGCTCCTGAAAAACAACCCCACACCATAATCCCCCCTCCACCAAACTTTACACTTGGCACAATGCAGTCAGACAAGTACCGTTCTCCTGGCAACCGCCAAACCCAGACCCGTCCATCAGATTGCCAGATGGAGAAGCGCGATTCGTCACTCCAGAGAACGCGTCTCCACTGCTCTAGAGTCCAGTGGCGGCGTGCTTTACACCACCGCATCCGACGCTTTGCATTGCACTTGGTGATGTATGGCTTGGATGCAGCTGCTCGACCATGGAAACCCATTCCATGAAGCTCTCTGCGCACTGTTCTTGAGCTAATCTGAAGGCCACATGAAGTTTGGAGGTCTGTAGTGATTGACTCTGCAGAAAGTTGGCGACCTCTTCGCACTATGCGCGTCAGCATCCGCTGACCCCGCTCCGTCAGTTTACGTGGCCTACCACTTCGTGGCTGAGTTGCTGTCGTTCCCAAACACTTCCATTTTCTTATAATACAGCTGACAGTTGACTGTGGAATATTTAGGAGCGAGGAAATTTCACGACTGGATTTGTTGCACAGGTGGCATCCTATCACAGTTCCACGCTGGAATTCACTGAGCTCCTGAGAGCGACCCATTCTTTCACAAATGTTTGTAAAAACAGTCTGCATGCCTAGGTGCTTGAATTTATACACCTGTGGCCATGGAAGTGATTGGAACACCTGATTCCAATAATTTGGATGGGTGAGCAAATACTTTTGGCAATATAGTGTATATATAAGAATACAATCAACCACCTCAATTGCAAATAATATTTCAGCTTCAGAGGTGATAAAAATTTCTATCAGCCCCAACTCAAAGAAAAAACACTGCCTTACAAAGACCTATGCACTCTCTTTAACCTCTCAAATTTTCCCATAGGCAAAAAAATGTAGAATAGAATTTAGTCTCTATGTTATTGGTCTGGACTTTTTTTATCCTAGTTCTAAACCTCTGTGTCAGAGGTACACTAAAATGTTACATGACCCTGCAAACACTATCCCCACTCTAAAATACTGTAGCAGCAGCATTATGCTGTGGGAATGCTTTTCTCAGAAGCATATTAGGAGTTACCGTAAATCCTCTAATATAGGCCCGGGCCTTTATTTCACTCAAGTGCATCGCGGTCCAGGCCTTTATTGGAAAGAGGCCAGAGTTAGAGACAAGCCTCTATTGCTATTTGAGCAAAACAGACTACCAGTGGAATGAATAAAAATGAGATTTTGTGTCTATTTGAACCTATAAAACACTAGGTTCATTTATTGAAAAAGTACAGTTACCATGTCTCGCTTGGTTTGAAGTAAAAAAGAAAAAAAAATCCTCCAATTCTGTTTAATCCTCCTCCTCAGTTTCCTCCTCCTCTTCATCTCTCCCTTTGATCTCCTCATCACTCGCGCTCCTCCTCATGTTCTGCTGCGTGTCTGTTCTCTTCCTCGCACAGAAGGGCAGCAGTCAGGGCCTGTCGTCCAGCAGCGCAGGGCTGTGTTACTTGTATGTTACTACCACAAGTATAATGTTAAGGTATACCCAGAAAAAACGTTTATAGCCCCGGCCTGTATTAGAGACCGGCCATTATTTACCTCCTCTGACAGCGAGACCGGCCAATGTTAGAGTCCCGGCCGCTAATGGAATACAGGCCAATATTAGAGAATTTACGGTATATACACCCAGGCCCACCTAAGCAAACATGGAGCTATTAGGAACCCTTATAGTTGACTTCTAACTGTGGAGTCTGGTTGAAGAAGCAGGGCGCATCCTGAGGAACATGTTCTTTGATTTTGAAGTTTGCAGACGACACCATGGTGGGCCTTGTCAGAGATGACAATGTCCAGAACTACGGAGAGGAGGTGGAGCTGCTGGTGAGCTGGTGAAAAGATAACAGCCTGATCCTGAACGTGGAGAAGACAAAGGAGATCATCGTCGACTTCAGGAAGAACCAGCTTAACCACGCTCCACTGCTCATCAACAGCTCAGCTGTAGAGGTGGTCAGCAGCACCAAATTCCTGGGGGTGCACATCACAGACGACCTCACATGGACTGTAAACACCACCTCAGTGAAGGTGAGTGCACAAAAGTGCCTATACTTCCTGCAGAGGATGAGGAGAACCCAACTGCCCCCCCCCCCCCCCCCCATCCCCACGATCTTCTACAGAAGCACCATAGAGAGCATTCTGACCAGCTGTCTCACTGTGTGATGTGGAGGCTGCAGCATCTCAGACTGGAAGAAAGTGAGAAGAATGGTGAGAAAAGCAGAGAGGATCATCTGGGCTTCTCTTCCCTCCATTAAAGACATTTCATTCAAGTGTTGCACATTCCGAGCCTGTAACATCATCAATGAACTCTCACACGCCCACCATGGACTGTTCTCCCTGCTGCCCTTTTCAGCATTTGATGCAGGTCCTGCAGATTCTGCAACAGCTCCTTCCCCACCACCATCAGAAAACTGAACTGATGAAAAAACTCTAAATCATGTCACAGACTCTTTTTTTCACCATGCTCTTTTTTTCCTTCCACAGTGTTGACATTTGGTCACTGCTGCATTTTATGGGATGGAAATTTTAATTTACTGTCTGGAAAGCTGTCCCAAATGAAGTTTCATTTTGCAAACCCTTTGTGTATATAAAATGACAATAAAGGTTGTCTAAAGATTTATCAACTGAATTTAACACAGTTCAGCTTAACTGGTTTTGTCATAAACTCCAGAAGTCTGTCGAGGAGATCCTTACCAATTGCCGGGATCAAACATCACCTGACAAAGACAAAAAATCAGACTGAAGGATAAAGTGTATAAAAAGGCAGTCAGCAGCACATGAGCATTACAGGAGATTATAATCTCACCATTTGTTATAGACAACTTGGACTTCTGGTACATGGAGGACTCATAATTGTAGAAATTATCTGCAATCACAGAGTGTATATTATTTGTAGAAGAAGTTAAGTACAAACTTAAAGTAGACCACTTTACATTGTGAAAACAAGAACTTTATCTTGAATTTGAACAAAAAAGGAGGTGGTTGTAGATTACTTTGCATGAGGCAATTTGACCATCACAGGAGGAGGCTATGCACCATCATGCATATAAAGAAATGTTTATAGAAACAGTATTCTGTAAATACAGGAAGAACATTCTTGTCACTTTCTTAGATAAAGTAATGCTTTGTATGTTAAAGAGGCAAACAAGCTCAGTTTGTACACTGACTGATATCAGAAGAGGAAGTTCAGCTTCTCAGTACCTGATGAGTCAAAGGACTCTTATTGCAGAACAAAGAACTTTAAACAACATTAGTAACATCTGAGAGTTTAGCTGTACTTGTTTCCCACAATGACAGTATGTCTTTATCGTCTCAAGGGGAGATTCAAGTGTTACTAAATATCGATTACTTATGTTGTCAGTTCTCATATTTTCTCTATTTGAAGTGGAGTAGGTGAGTCACCTAGTGGTGATATGTAATTATTGCATCTCCACAAGTCAGAAAGATGTTAACTGTGCAGTAAGTTAGATAGATATACCAACATGCTGGAAAATAGACAAACTGTTCCTAGATTGTTGCTCTTGGAGGCCATTTCGATTCGAGAATTAGGAGGAACCCTACTTTCTACACCCCACACAGACTGTATCTCTATCTTTTGAGGGACCAAACCATTCCCCTGACTGTTTTGTTGATGCCTTTACAATACATTCACCTAGTTTGATTGTTGAACAAGCTATGCGCTGGTGGCCACCTAAATACAATGGAGTTCGCCCAGCTACTTGGTCAATTCTCTCGGCCGTCCAGAGGCCTTCTTCTTGTAGAAGACAAAAAAAAGGTTCCTTTGGCTGCAATATTCTCAACTGCAGTTTCATGCCTGTGAAGCTATTTTAACACAAATGAAAAAAGGCTGCACACTTTTCATTGAAGGTAACTGCTACTGACCTAAAAAACTGAATACTATCTAATTAAATTTGCTTCTTCTACAGGAATTAGTCAGCTAATTAGAGTCACAACATTCTCTCATAATTAGACCTGTACTGAAGACATATAGATGTACTTAGAGGAGGTCAGTTTTTCATTTAGATTACATTTGCAGTAACAATTGATTTATGACCAAAAAAGTGTTTTAAACCAACCTGTGTTGCAGTTAATCAGTGGCAACACAATACAATGGAGAGGGGAATAAAGGGCTAACAAGGGTGCTGAGCGTTTAATATCTTGCCTCTGTAATCTCAAATAAAAGACAAAAAGTCACTGCATTGTCACATTTTCCATTGACTTCCGAAGTTGCTTACCAGCATTATTTGACAGCACTCACAATGCAAGTTTTATTTCTTGAAAATAATTTTTGTTATTGATAAAAGTCACATGTTATATACATTAAAAAATATTATTATTAAAAAAATATATCAATATATACTTCTTGGACCTTTGTTTTAGATAGTATCATTCAGTTAAAGGTATCTGTGAAGGTCTGTTGAACTTTTTTTTTTTTTTCTGAAGCAACAGATCCTTTCTGTGGCTCAGTTTCAAGAGATAACCTACATTTTCTGCTTTATTTCACTAGGGGGCAACAAAACAGAGTTGATTTCTTTCTATATCATTCCTTCAGTTTCTAAGCAAGAGCTAAAATTGTCCTCTACAGTCCAGAGAGAAGATGAATAGAACTGTTACTAATCACAGCTGCTTGTGGCACCATGTTTGTTATTTTCTGAGTACCGCAGCCGTCTCCCCTGCAGACAGACAAACAGACAGAAAGACAGACAGACTGGCTGACCGTAACTCTATAACTTTATACTGGACCCTGTACCATTCCAAATTTGTCTTCCAGCCACGAGATACCGCCGTCTGACCAGGAATAAACACACACACATGCATGCAGAAGCATCTGCACGTCACCTTACTGTACATCCATTAGTGTAAGTGTGTGTTTGTGTGAGAAAGATCACAGTGACCATGCAGAGATGTTTGGTCTGATTCTCAGTCACTGATGTCAGCAGACAGAGTTGAGTCACAGTGTGCAGGTCATGTTAATAAAAGGAGTAACTGGCATCAGAATGCTGAAAAGCAGCTTTTTTGTCATTAGAGTCTCACCCCATATAAAGTAAAATGCATGCAGGCAGAGGAGAAAAACAAAACTTTCAAACATGCTGTACTTGCTACTTAACTTATTTAGTGTATAAGCCGAATGGAACTTTCTAGACTTGGTGTCTTTTACAGAGAAGCTGAATGTTGAGAAAGATTCAAAAACCTAATTTCTATGGAAGGGAACTTTGTTGTAGAAGAGGCGATCAAATCTACAGTAGCAGAAAGTCGGATGAGGAGGTACTTTGTTCATCTCACACATCAAGTAGATGAGCATGGAAGAGCCTCCTGACGGATTATACAGTCAGCTTTGCGTTGCTGTGGCATCATAAGCTTCTCTCTGTGTCTGCCTTATTGGGGGCATTTTAAATATTTATCAGGCCACGGCAGCATATTCTCAACCAGCAAACAAAGAGGTGTTTCTTTTTTATCTGTCTGGATGCTTGAATAACAATGAGAGGCAGAGAACTAAACCAGGTGATGTGAAGGAGTGTAGAAATGCACTTTTTTCTTATTCTTCCCTAGCCTTATTTTTCTTGGAGTGTTTACAATGTGTTGTTGCTTGGTCAGCTGGAAAATATTAAAAGAAATAGAGCAATGAAACACTCAGTTTGTTCAATAATTAATAACTAGTGTTAGTAATTAGGCTGAACAATGGGGTTTGGATCTCTGTCTGGGAATTTCAGTGTGAAGTTTGCATGTTCCTGTTTTGTGTGCATGGGATGAAGTAATAAGAACAAGTATGATTCCTCTGTCTTAGCTGTTTTTACATGTTTATCAAAACATGGGTAACTAGTTTGTACTGAACTCAGAGCCAAGCGGAGAAGGTGATACCTTCATGTGAATAAATTGTTCTAAGGCAGGAACAAAGCTGAAGCATTCGGCACATTGAGCCCCGTAGTTGGAATTGTGAAGTACTAATCTGGTGTTGGGATAGGATTGTTCTGTAACACAAAACACATGAGAACTGTGAAAAATGGCAAACAGAATTAAGATAAGGAGTAGGAAAGGACAACTGGGAGATTTATTACACATAAACAACAAAATTGACTAAAACGTTTTAAGCCTAAATGTCATTAAAAAAAATCTTTTTTGGAGAGAAATAAGATAAAACAGCTATCTTTATTCTTGTTTAAATTTACCTTAACTCTAGAGAAAAAACAAACAACAACAACACTAAAATAGTGCTTCTTAGAACTGACCCAAAAGTTTATGATATTTTTCTTTGAAGCCAGCTTATATTTTAGCTTATATTTAGCAGGAAACAATTTTAGAAAATCTCTACAAATAAAGATTTGGATTTTACAGTCCATAACAGAACCCAAAGAGAAAAAGTTAAATAAGTTAAAATTAAAAAATAAAAATATCTGCTAATATTTTGAAGTTGATCGGTGGATGAGAAACCATGGTCCTAGATGTGTTTCATTCAGAGGAAACAATAATAACACATGCGTTACATGAAGTCATCCTTTATTAGTCATTTACTATTGAGTTACAGTAAATAAAGAAGAACAGAAAAGTTATCAGACCCTCAAAGATATGAACCTGAGCATGATCAACAAAATAGGTTTAAGATATATATTCAGTTGGTTTAGTAGAAAATAAAAAATGTGTCAATATTAAGTCACAGATATTTTCTGTGATTTTATTAAATAGTCCATTAGACTGAGAGGTTACACTTTAAATGAGCTTACAGTTCAATTTAGAACTGATTTTGTTTGAATCTCTCTGAAGAAAAATGATAAAACCTTAAATGTTGAATAAAATAAGCCTGACCAGTTTTAATACAGATTTTCTCATTTGAGTGATTACTGAAAAATCAAGGACTCAATGGAATTTGCTGGCTTCCTTTGGTAGAAGGTGTTTTGCCATTATAAAGTTAATCTGACTGCCTTGTTAATTATATAAATACTAACCAATTGGATTGTATGCAATTCAATGGGAATAAAGAAATACTTCTAACTTGATTCATTTAACTCACTACATAAACTGGATCTGTTTGCCTTGTAAGATACCTGTAGACAAGGTTGCTTTTGCTGTTTTGTGAATAAACTCAATGGAATTAAAGAAAATAACTGAAAAATATTAATGATAATGAGTTAAAAGACTCAGTCTTGAACCAAACTAAATCATTTTTGACTGTTTCAACTAAAACTTTAGGAAGAAAACTTTCAGGACTTGTGTCTACTGTCATGTGCACTGATTAGACTTGACTGCATCTCAGAAGTGTTTTCCATGGTAACCACGGATTTTCTGATTAATTAATGAACCTTTTACAACATCAGCTACTGTTCTTAATCACCCCAACACTCTCCAACCAGTTCCCTCCCCAACACAGACTCACACACACGCACCCATACAACCAATATGTAGCGACACACACACACACACACACACACACACACACACACACACACACACACACACACACACACACATATATGGCAGTAGAAAAGCTAGATCTGTTTGAGAGATTTTTCTCCAGGCTATCTGAATGGCTTGGCTTTGGTAGAAATCAATGACACGGGAGTCATAAAAGGAGCATTTCTTTCCATAAAAAGGTTTGGGAGCATATGCTAGCGCCTGAGGCCTTGTTTCTGAGCGTTAAAAGTCATCACTAAAACATTCATCACAGATGCACCGCAACTAGGCCAAAACTTTTAGGGCCCGACTAATTCTCTACCGCAGTTAAAATTAGAAAAAATAAAAAAATGAAACTGCTCAAATGTTTGTGTAGTTTGAGCTTCATCAGAAGGTCTCTTCTTTGATCTGAACACAGTTTGATCTTCCCCTTACAGATAGAGGCAGACAGCCTGACAAACACCTTCAAAACAAACAACACTGCATGTCACGACAAAGAAACAGGGCCCCAGAATGTGAACACAAGCTTTGAAAACCTGCTGGCTCATGTTCACGGTTTAATAAAGATTTCTGAGAGTGATTAGCAAACTTCTCGGAGAGACATGTTGTGTTTATGGTGCGTTTGTGTGATGAAAACATTGCAGAGCTTCTATTCTTAATCCATCTGTTTAATGTAGGATCAAACATTGATTCCTTGCCTGTCCAAGCATCAAGACATCAGCACAGCAGCAGACTGTCAGATACAATTAAATATAAAATGTATATAGGAATGCATTAAAATTAACCAATCAAGCACAAGCATTGAACAGGCCTCAGGTCAAGGAAGGAGACCAGAACCAGTCACCCTCTATCTGTGCAGTCAAGTCTTTTGAATAAAACATTTCAGATGTTTGGGGGCAGATTCTCCAGAGAAGTGGTCAGTATGGAGCTGACAGGGGGATAATTGCTGTGCTGCTTAGTAAAACGTCTCAAAGAAAGTCAAATCTAATATATTTGCACTGAAACGTAAATTTTGCTGTATCAACGCTACTCCAGACATTTTGAATTAATTTGAATTAATTTAAGAGTTAAATCCAACACCATTCCGAGTGCATTTGGTCCCACTCTGAATTAGTGTTATATGAAGTCTTGACATAGTGAAAATCTTAATCCAACTGTTGATGTAATAACTCTAAAAGAGTAAATGTACTATGACACTGCATATTTAACACTGAGGAGGTCCACTAGAATCAGCTGACTTTGTGGTTTCCTTTTCTTATCTTCAGTTTCTTTTGCATGGTCTAATTTCTCTCTCTGACTCTGAAATCTTCTCATTTTCACCACTTAACAACGTTTTCCTTATCTCCACTCATTTCTTCTGCTATTTCCCTTTTTTTAAATCTCACAATCTTTTCTTACTCTTTAGTCTATTCTTTTGTTTGTTTGTTTTTTCTGGTCGAAGATACAAGACATATTTCCACATTTTAATGTTCTTTTAATTGGGATCTGCAATGTGCAAGCATTAAGATTAGGATAAATGATTATAAAATTAAACCAGAAACATTCATCACATTCAGATATTGATACAGGCGGTTTTATTTAGAAATCTTGGTATGATGGAAACAAATGTTTTATTTTATATATCGTCTATATAATATAAACATATACATTTGAAGTATATTATATATTTCTTGTAAATGTATAATTTGAAGGCTGAAGGTGTAACATCTAGTAAAGTCTGTATAGATTCTCTCACTGACCCACAAATCCAATGTTTTCTTCAATAAATCCATAACATTAGCAGCTTTCTCTTATTTGTGGGAAAGAAATATAAAACACTGGAAAACCAAACAGAAACTGCAGTACAAGTAAATTTTTTTAAGGAAAGAGCGTTTTCAAATATATTAATTATCTTTCTGAAAATCTCAATCTTTCTAAACCCATCTCTGCCTAGAAAAACCAGAGTTAACTCACAGTTAATGGAAAAAATAAAATAAAATACACAGTTCTTTATTTTCTTAAATCTGGCAGAAGTATTCTATTATGGGATTTTTATATTGTCTGCCTTTTTCCCTTCACACATAAGGTTCCAATAAAATTCTTGCAGTCTGGTCAGAGTTGCGCATGCGCAGATGCAGTAGCGGGTAGTTGTAATAGTATTGTGAATGAGGAGGGGTGGGGGTAGAGGTGGGGGCGGTATTTTGGGTGTACAGTCACAAGAGCGACTCGGCGGAGCCAGGAAGTAGACTGTTGACGCCTTCATGCTCCGGCAAAAGTGTCGTAATTTCTAACACTGACAGCTGCGGAGAAGGTGTCACGAAGGAAACTGGAGAGGAAGTCTGTGGCTGAAGTTGATAACAAAGAAGAATTACTCTTTCTCTTGTTGCCATCAGGATGTGCAAACTAATGCAGTTCATTTATTCATACATTTTTATTATCAAATGCATTTAGAAAAAAATAAATAATGTCAGATGTCAAATAAGTTTTTAGTTATATATCTGTCTTTTCAAAGAATCTAAAAAAAAAACGTATTGATGTTTACTCTAAGTCTTAATTTAAGCATAAAAAGTATTTTTTATGGGCTTTTTATTTGTGCGTAAAATCCACTTTTACGCACCAATCCAAACCTGGGGAGAATCACTTGAAAGTTGCAGGTAGACCTGAGAGCGCTCGTTTGTGGCTCAAGATCAAGCGCTCGTCGAGAGACAGAGAAAAGGAGGGAGGAGGAGGTGGAGGGGGAGCTTCAAGGCCAAAGTGAGCTTTATGTACCGCAGCGGGTCACTTTCTAGGAGCCATTTGGAGCCAGAGGCTACCCGGAGCGCACAGGAGCCGCACCAAACTGAGGCGGATCATCAGTCCTAGTCACTGAGGCCAGCAGCAGGGAGCACATTGCTTCACACAGGGTAGGAAAAAAAAAACAGACACGGAAGAGAAGTGAGAGAAAGAGAGAGGCTGAGTGCGGGGACGGTCGGCAAAAACGCACTGTGGAAGTTTAGAGTGTGCGGGATCTGGAGGAAAGAGGCTTGAGTGGCCGCACAGGATTGCAGAAGATGCCGAGGGTAGTCCCGGACCAGAGGAGCAAGTTTGAGAATGAGGAGTTTTTCCGCAAGTTGAGCAGAGAGTGTGAGGTGAGTGAGACGGCGGAAATAAAGAGAAGAGAAAGACAGTCAAACCCGCGCGCATCAGTCCTCTTTAACCAATAATCATTTATTTGATCTTTACTCATGCGGATTAAAGTCGGGAGCAGTTTTTGACTCCCTCAGACCATCCCAAAGTTTCAGATTTTTACAATACAGATGTGTCACTCTTTTTAATAATTTCTCATCTTCAAATTCAGTTTTATTGTTTCCATTTCCATTGACACAATTTTACATCCTGAGAATACTGAAAAAAGAACATTTTCACATTAAACTGAAGTTTATTTTGGATTTGAGAGGGATTCGAGCGGAAAATGGTATATATCTAATTAAAACTAGGCGTTTTTTATTGTTATTTTTATTTATATGTTGTTTCTTCTGCAGATTAAATACACTGGCTTCAGGGACCGACCTCATGAGGAGAGGCAAGCCCGCTTCCAGAACGCCTGCAGAGACGGACGCTCAGAAGTTGTGAGTCCAAAACTAGATTTGGTTCATTTTAAAGGTGCTGATTGGAGCGCCATGTATGAAAACCTATAAAGAGGAAGGTCCCCCGAAGTGCGCCTTTGTATTTGGAGGTTACAGAGGCGCTGCTAGGCATACTTACGGGAGCCGCATGTATGGAATAGTATAGTCATCATGTGCAATAAATTATAATATTACTAATAAATTGATTTTGGTATCAAACTTTACTAAATAAATACATTATATAGTTAATTAGAGACTTTATTTCTGTTAACTATGATAATTTTCTTGTTCCAGGTAATAGAAACAGCATTTTTGGGGAAGAATCTTAGGTCTGATGAATGAACAATGCACTTTTAATTTTAAAAGGAGCTTTATTTGAATGCATCATAATCATCTCATATATACTGTATATTAGGGTGCTCTAAATATGTTAAAATATATGGATAAATAGCTGAGAGTATCTGTAATGAACCAACTCCTTATTTTAAGGGGGAGCTAATATATCTTCCTAATTGATTTACGGCCTCCAATTTGGAAGTTATTACTGACTTGATCAAGCATGCAGCATCGTGATAAGAGCCAGAAAACATTGTGAAAGGTGGATGGAAAGAATGCTGAGGAGTCATTACATTATCAATGTCATAACATTAAGGTTATTCTGCTATATTATAAACTTTTTCCAAGATATCTTTTCCTATTCTGAAGTTTAATAGATAAAAGTTGTTTAGGTTTTTTTCATTTGAGGTCTGAAAACATGACTTTTATTGGATTTCGGGATTATTTTCTACAAACAAGTTCTTGAAATGACAAAATTTTGAGTAAAGATTTGGGAGAAATTTTAGTAGTCTGGAATAACATATATATATATATATATATATATATATATATATATATATATATATATATATATATATATATATATATATATATATATATATATATATATATAAATATACATATATAAACATAGGAATGCATCCTGTACAATTTTTGTAATTAAGCCTTGTTTCCCCAAACAGCATAATTACTTAGTTATTATTTTACTTTATAGTTTCATCCTAACCGGTCTGTCTTTCCTGTAATCCTCTGATGTCTGATGTTTATCTTCAGGCACATGTGGAAACCTTTTGATCAAACCTGATCTGAATTTTTAAGTGGGTCCAGAAGATATGCCTTTGAAAAATAGATCTCTCATTTCATTAAGATGCGCAAACATAAACATTGATAAAACAACCGGTTAACATTAATTTATATGCATTTTACTTGTATCAATTTCATTGCAACTTTTGAGCAAAATGTTTTGTCAATTGAATTGGATATCTTATCAAATGAGCTAAACTCAAGAAATTATCTGGATTTTTTATTTTTTTTTTGGCTCATATCAAAATAAAAAAAAGGTTTTGTAATGGAGACAATGGAATATTTTTTTAAGTAAGGCACATTTTATAAATGTATTATAATATACAGCGGCTAAGTTGTGCTATTTACTAGCAACGGATTCCTGAGGGATAAGAAGACAGATTGAGTTCACTGTTGTTGCCTAACAGGTCAAAGCAGATACAAATGTGTGTAACGTCTGATCTAAGGCAGGAATGATCTAATTACAAATGACATTTTTTAGCTTCCATTAGATCCAAAGATTTATGAATCATACTACCCATCCCTATTCTGGGAAACATAAACGATGCCTAAGAATTAATTGAACTAGCACCTTAACAAGACAGTTCATATTTGAAACCACCATAAATTCCTTTTAATATTATAATTGATAAAAGGCTTCCTACTATGTCTTAAAGTTCTGGCAAAACCTTCCAGCTCAAAGTCTGGTTGATACCAGAGCAACTCTGATGAGCAGCCAAGCTTGGACTCATGAAAGGAGCTCACTGGTTGATGCCCCATTCTGTCCCTGCGGCAGGGAGAAGTATGGAGACCCATGAGCTCTAATTTCTTCCCTTCACACCCTCCAGCTCTGTTCATAATCTTCATCATCATTAGCATAGGCTCAGGGCCCCACCTGAACACATGAAACGGTGCATGAACCCGTTGATCCTAGGCAGGTCATTTCATTTTTATGAATGTGATGCTTCAGTCTCATATCACAAACAAACCTCATATATGAGGAAATATGAGAAAATTAATGCTGTTTCTGTCCTCACTGGGCATGAGCTACATTTCCATGGAGTGTAACCCTTAAATTAACTTACCATGGTGTTTATGTTATATGGTAATAACAATTGCTCACATTGTTGCTTAAAATGTCTCTTTAATCAATCATAATAATGTTTATTTATTGTTTAATTTGATTTGGAGAGAAGCTATTTGAGCAAAGTTCTAGAGTTAACCTATTAATGTGTATATTACACAGAATTGCTTTTTTGCTGTTCTCTTCTTACGGATAAGAAGAAGTGAAGCAAGACATTATTAGCTGGTTAATTAGCTGGACTATTTACTCAGGTAGATTTAATATTCAACTGGGACTTGTATTTTAAAACAGGACTAAAACCTTTTACATTTTCATTGAAAACTTTTTCAGACCGTATGCCTTTCTGCAAAAGTCGCTGCATTCTTCCATGTTAGAGCTAGCGTTGTTTTACTCTATAGAGAAAATGTCGGTCTCTCCAGGCCTTTCTCCGCTATTTCAGTAATACGGCTTAGCACATTTAGATTGGTATGGCAGAACATTTCTTGCGGTCTTGAAAGTGCAGCTTTTTAAATGATTGCTTTACCTTGGATCTAACCCGTATCTTGCTGTGTTTTTTTCTATGTCCTGTAGTAGGTGTTTTGTTGGCCTATGCTGCCAAAGAATGTTATTTTTCTTTTTTACTTTAGAGCAAGCAGCCAGAGTGAGAGTGCTGTCGCTGCAAGGAAATATTTTGTGGTAGCAAAGTCAAATCTGGTCCAAATTGACGTCCTGCCA
The DNA here is from genome assembly GCF_016077235.1 of Cyprinodon tularosa. Taxonomy (NCBI): domain Eukaryota; kingdom Metazoa; phylum Chordata; class Actinopteri; order Cyprinodontiformes; family Cyprinodontidae; genus Cyprinodon; species Cyprinodon tularosa. The sequence goes on along the minus strand of NW_024039044.1, from coordinate 483,691 downwards.
TTTAGAAAACACACTGCTCTCCAGCTTCAGATGTAAATGTGAAGACACTGATGCTCTGCCTTTGTCTAAAGATTTCACAGTGTTTATGACCCAGATGACTAAGAATTTGCTCAGGCATTAAGAAGAATTACAGGAAAAAGCCTCGTGAAGCTGCTCACCCTTAAGGTCACAGTGGTAATTTATTAGTAACCCTAATTCTATAAAAACATCATTTGATTTAAGTAAAATATTTTTGACTTTTAAAATAGTGAAATTGAATCTTTTTTTTTTTTTTTTATAATTCGGCAGGTTAGTTATAGTTGTTCTGCTACTGAGATGAGAGCTTTCCCTAGTCAAATTTTAATTTTAATGCATAAATCGGGTTCAAAGAATTTGTGATAAGAAGGTTCTAAGATTAGGTCACTGATGTTGAAGTTCTGTGATTGGTTTCTAACATGTCAAATCAATCCTTCAACAAGTATAAACATTAGCCGTGGATGAGTCATCTGTATCAAGGTGTACTGAAGTTTTACTACCTCACAGTTTCTAAACCTCGAAAAGTTTCTGTCTTAATGTTCCCATCGATTCACATCCTTTTTGTCAAATGCCAGGGTGAACACAGCACTGAGGAAAGGCAGGGAACCCTTTGCTTCAGCTTTTGCTGTGCACTGCTGATCAGCTGATTTACAGAGACAGTCTGTCAGTCACAGATGTTATCATGAGCCAAAACCTTTAAAAAGAAGATTTTTTTCTGAATGTTTCTTCTATTCTGTCTAAATAAAGTTAGTGAACCTAAAATTGGTCTTTTATGAACATGTTTCTGCTTTTAATATACTTCTGTTGACTACATTTTCCTTTTTTTGTGTGTAACATGTTTGTGATAGATAAAAACTTTAATAACAAAACATCAACCTACTAAGACACTCATGTAGTTAAATAAAACAGGAGCCTGTCTGTAAGAAAGAGGAGCATCATGTCCCGTGTCTTATTGGGACATGATATGTCCGCTCGTCCATATTTATAATCTTCAGCTGTGACATCATGCTGCAGATTTATCTATGAAGTAAACGGAAGGGTGGTCAATTTTCAACATGATTATGTTCGATGTGAACCTTTGCATGTGATAAAACCCAAGAAAATTTTTGAAATATCACATTAAGTGAACAAATGTAGATTATTATTTATTATTATTATTGATTATTATTTAATGATTTTAAACCAATTTTGATCAACTTCACAAATATGTTTGATGGAAAGTTAAAGCCACGGCTGAATATTATTATTTCATGCAGTTTTATTCAAATTAACTAATTTTTTTTTTTTTATTATTATTAGATTTGGTGAAGAAGTGACCTGTTTTTGTAGATTTGAACTCTTGGGTTTATTGATCAACCAATTTCCTCCTCATTGATAAAAATAATGAAATTATCAAAAAATAATGAAAAAATTGTTTATTTACGTCTTATTATTACTTGTTATTATTTACTTATTACTTTTTTTGTAAGAAAAATGTTGGCACTTCTGCTAAATATATCTTGTATTTATAGCTTTACTTGTTAACTGACTTGATGCTGTTGAATTACAACTTAGAGTCTTTTATTGTTATTTCGTATTATTTGCCAGGTGTTTCCACGGTTTAGATGAGATGAGAAGCTCTCAATGAAGACTTTAAAATGTGTCCTTTAAATAAGATGTATTAGGTTAATAAGGCAAAACCAACATTAAATAAATTAAGAACTATGAATACATACATTTTCTGACAGAAATCGCCTGAGTATCTTTTCTTCCAGGAATAATTTTAACATTTTTTTAGCTGATAAATCTTACAGAGAACCATCTAAAAAAAAAAAAACTAAAAAAAAAAACTAAGCATATGAATTCAGATGTAAGACTCTACTTAGTGCAGAAATTGATCTACTATTTGTAAAAATCCATTTAATAATTTACATTTCACAGCTAAATTAATCTGTCCAATAAATGTTGCTTTGTGGAGGCAGGAAGTAACCTTCTAGCTTTTTTCAAATTAAAATGTAATCTTGGACAACACTGTTTGCAGCAGTTCAGTCATTTTGAGCAATGTTTCCACGTTATGTTTGATCAGTGTACTAATGACAGTAATTTGCAGATATGTACGGTAGTCATTATTGTGATTATTGTTAGGTCATTATATCTTTACTTTATTATTTATTTATTTTGCATTTGTTATATTTATTTTGCAATGTACTATTAGCAGAGCTCTACAGAACTTGTAGGTTGTTTAGCTACTTTATTTACACCCCTGTTTAACATAGAGTTATTAAAGCATTTAAATAAAAAAAGAGGTAAAAAAAAAACATCAAAACTAATATAATTCACTATTCTTCATAGAAACATTGAAATACTCAGATAAACAAGAAAATTATATCTTTACATCAAATATAATATATATTCATGTAAATATAAATAAAATATTGTTTTTCAAGACACATATTTGACACCTTTCTCATTTCGTTGTTGGATCATATCTGTATCAGATTTACTCTGCCAGAAATCGGAATCTTTTGTGCGTTACTCCACATGATTTAAATTGTAATAGGATTTTTATCAGTTTGTCTGTAGTGTGCCAGTGTTTAGTCATAAATTGGTTTGACTTATTGATTTTCATCTTCTTAGAAAGATTGATCAAGATAAGTTTAAAAAGCAGCCGGGTCGTGCAGCACCAGTCGTCATTAGTGTAAATCAGCTAATTTAAAAATAGCATATCCATTCATTGATTCTTTTTCCATATCCTTTCAGGATTTTTTTTTTGTATATTATACAATATTATTATAAGAATTTTTACTAGAGGTTATAAAATTTTAGATCATTTAACAAGTATACAAAAAATGTGTTTTTACCAGATACACGCAGGTCTCTCTTTATCATTACCACCATGCGATACCATGATGTTTAATTATTATGGGCTGCCATTTTGTTTTGGATGCATCAAGTATGACTATAATTTAAATCATTTATAATTTAGATCATTAAAAACAGCATCCTGGGTGGAAAGAATTTAAAACACTTTAATGTCCTTACCAAAAATATTTTAGAAATCCCCACCCAAAATATAATCATCTCCAAAAAGAAAACAGTTAAAATATAAACACTAAGAGTTTTTAGATATAGTGGATATTTGAAAAGAAACGTGTTATTGGTTAAGACTTTAAGCAGTTTCACACAGAATGTGGCAGCATTTTTTATTTTTTTATTTGTAATTGTTGAGCTCTTTTTCCCTGAAAGCAATTACAAATTTCCATATAGGATTCTTTGATTCATAACACACATGCACACACACACCAACACACACCCACACACACAGGGGGACTCATGCAACTGCTCTATCTGTTCAGGATTGATTTGATAAATTGAAGAATAACTCAAAGTAAATTATCTTCGGCTCAGCTCATTAGAGATGAGTCCTTTTCTAAACTATTATTGATTTTCATGTTTCTGGATTCACTCACTCTTTCTCCTCTTGTATTTCATACCATTCCTTTTGTTCTTCTTTATATTTTTTCCTTTTCATTTCGAATTTGTTTCTATTTCTGTCCACCCTTCCTTACATCCCACTTGATTTATTTTCCAACCCTTTGCTCTTTCTTCATTTCATCTCTGTATTCTTATACCCGTCCTTTTTCCCTCCATCTCTCTCCTTGTTCTCCACTCTGTCCGCTTCTTGCCAGCAGTAGTAGGCAGCAAATTGGAATCAGATGGTTGTAATCCAATACTTCAAATCCAGCAGAAATGATGACTCGGGTGTTCTTTGAGTTTCAACCCTTTAATTTCTTCTCATCTCTTCAGAACTGTTCTGTTCTTGCTGTGTTTTATTCACTTTTTCTTTCTCAACCTCTCAGTCCTCCACGAGAGACACATTTGACAGGATGGATAATTCATATGCTTCTACTTCAGTCCCATCACTAATTCCCTTAGTATTGATCTGTCTCAGCAACATATATTACACAAAGACAAAAGCACGCAGCGAGATTGAGAACAACTTAAATCTCTAATTCCATTTGCTGCTTCACAGTAATATGTTTCTTTATGGCTACAGGACAGAAATGCATTCTGTTGCTTTTTTCTCATTTGGTTTATGTTTCTGTGCATCAGTATGCATCCAGAGAGAAATGCATCACGTCATGACAAGAGGCCACTTTTTATAGAAATCAAAGAAATGGTGAAAGCTGCTGCAACCTAGAAGTTTATTTTGTGTTTTTGTTGTAAGAGTAGAGTAGTTAGAGAGCATTGATGCACTCAGTGAGGCTAAGTGCTGCAGATTAATTGGGCTTTTCTTTATTCTCCACTTGCACGTATCATCCTCTTGCAACTACCTATTTTAGTGTATTTCACTGGTATTTTATGTGACAGACCAACACTGAGTAGTCTTTTATTGTGAAGTTTGATCCCCTCTAATAAAAAGCACTGCTGCCAACTGCCTTTAGAATTCACTTAATTAGTAAACATTGTCCTCTGGTTTCTTTGCAGTTTACCAAAAGCCATGTAAGAGTCACAACAAACCTGTATAAGAAGCACTGTGCTTCGTTAAGAATGAAAGCTACATTTTTGGCAGAGATTCAAAATACTTCTCTATGAGGAAGATAACCTTTCATTACCCTGAACATACCATCTCCACAATAAAAAAATGTGGTGGTAGCATTATGGTCTGGGAAAGCTTCTCTTTATCAGGGCAGCAAAAGCTGTTTAGAAATAATGGGAAGATAGATGAAGATTAATACAGGAAATCACATAACAAAAAATTTGAGAAGCTTTAAGACTGGACATTTTAAACATACAACCAGAGGATTTTTAAAAAGTTAGAACATCTTCATGTGCTGGAATAGCCCAGCTAAATTCTTTTATTTATTTATTTGAGAATCTGTGGGGGAAAAAACGTGGGCATTGATCCAATGATGTATTCTAGCAAAGCTAAAGGAGACAGGGGACCTGTGGCTTTACACTGAAGATGTTTGTTAAAATAATTAACTCTTCTTTGCAGATACCCTTTATTATTTAGAGAACCAGGTATCCTTTTTGTTTCTTGTCACAATAAGCTTCACTGTGTGTTTGTCAGTCCCATAAAATCAGGACGACTGGTGTTTTAATAAGCCACTGTACAGATACAATGTTTAAAATTAAAATACAAAAATAATCTTTTTTTGTTTTTGTTATGAAATCATTGTATTTAGCTTTCAGTCGGACCACCCGCATCAGAGTTCTGTTTTTGCAGGCTTGTGCTCTCCGCAGAAAATTACTCTGGAGAATCGTAGAGTTAGTTTCTTGGTGCTCTACGCATTACAGTGTTAAACACTTTTTTTCCTGTAAAACTCGATGAAAGCTCTAAATAAATGAGAGCACATATGTATTTAATGCAGGCATGAAAAAAAAGTTAAGGCCTTTTTAAAATTATTTTTCTAGAGTCAGGAATCATTTGCCCTGTGCTGTACCACTGGGTGCTGCATAACAACTACCCACAAATTTGTAATTGTCCGGTATTAATACAGGTAGACCTGATACTGCACTGGTTTTGTTTGGGTATAGCAATCCCTTCTATCAGCCTTGATTATTGTTTCTTATATAAATATTGTGTAGATGTTCATGTTGCATTTTAACAAAATGAAAATGGTATCAGGATGCAACTATTTCCTAATCCTTACAAATGCTGAGATTCATGGTTAGTGATGCAATTGAAGGCAACAACTTTAGCAGGTTGAGTAGAAATTTTCAGGACTTCCATCCACTACTTTTAGGGCATTTTGTATTAAATGTAACCATCATAGAAATATGATGGAAACTTATAAATAAAGAACTGTAAAAGAAAAAAGACTGAAAACAGAGTCCAAAATATAAAGGGACTCATTTTTCTAAGTTAGTCCAGGTAGGGTAACCACAGATGCAGAACATCCATCCATCCATTTTCCATCAGCTATAGGGGTGCTGGTGCCTGTCTCCAGCTGACTATGGGGGAGAGGCGGGGTACACCCTGGACAGGTTGCAGTCCCGTGCAGGGCAACACAAAGACAAACAGGACACACATCCATTCACACAAACTCACACCTAATTAGAGTTTAATATATATAAATAAGGAGAATTTAGAGAAGCCAACTAACCTAACTCATGTTTTTGGACTGTGGAAGCTGGAGTACCCGGAAAGACCCATGCAAAAAAAACCCGGGCCGGCAATCGAACCCAGAACCTTCTTGCTGCAAGGCTGAATACAATGATGCTGCAAGGCAGCAGTGCTACCCACTGCACCACTGACCAGCCCATATGCAAATGCATTATTGTAAACTTAATTTGTTCCTAGAGATATCAGTGCTGTAAAACTGCCTGCAGCTCAAGTCCAAATTCAATTTAATGTAGGCCCACTTTAGTTTGATCCATCTGTTGTGTTAAAGGGACCGGGTAATCCGTGTTACCTGATGGGCCCAATCACACCCCAGTTCTTAAAATCCAATAGAATGTGCCTCGATTTAAGACCTTTGCATCTATCTTTACGTTGTCCTCTCTCTGTCCACAGGCCTTCGTAGCAACTGGTACCAACCTCTCCCTGCAGTTTTTCCCAGCCAACCTCCATGGAGACCAGAGACAGGTTCCATCAAGAGAATACGTCGACTTCGAGAGAGAGACAGGAAAGGTAGGATGAATGAAAGATCAATCATCTGTTTCTGCTTTCTTAGACATTCTGTCCCTTTAAGCTTTTCACTGTAAAAAAAAAAACAGTTCTACAAAGGATTTCTAAAAAATTTTGCAAACACTGGGTCTGCAAACCGTCTCTGCTCTTTGGATCATCTCCTACTCTCGATTTGATGTCACAGTTGACACTCCGGAGTTGCCAAGACAAAAAAAGTATTTTGTCTGCAACTTTTCTTTCAGTTCCTGTTTTCGGGATCATTTCAAGAAATGAAAATAGAACAAATTGTTCCTTTTACAATGTAAATGTTCAGACATTACAATGTCTGAACATTTACATTGCTTTCTGGAGGTTTTAAACCAACCCCTAACTTCTATAGTAAAGTTTTCATTAGGCACCAGATTTTCTTTGAGTTTTACAACTTCTCAAAGGTTCTTTCTTTGTACCGGTAAGTTCTTTCCTTTTCAGTCCAGCCCTTGAACTTGATTGTTAAATATTTCTTTATCTATTTTTCTGCCCATTTTATTATTTTTGGCTTGCAGAGGGGGTTGGTGCATTTGAAAGACTTCAAAGTCACCCTTTACATCTATATACTCTGACCTCTGTGTCTAGACGCTTCTTTTATATAATTTTATGTCAAATATAAGATCATGAACTATTTTGTGTATCAGGTTGAATAACACGGCTTAAATTCTTTTATGCATCATGTTTCAAACAATTTAGCCTTTAAAGTTGGGTTTCTGCAGCTTCCATCTCATTTTAGAACCACATGAGGTCCGTCGCACAAATAGAATCTCTACCTAGTAGAGATCACCCACCACAAACTGAATAAAAGCCACATAGCTGCACTCGCAAGCTTATGCAAGATCAAACCTTAGCGACCTGAAGGTGTGATGGGGTGACGCCCACTGTTCAGTAGATCATTGATGTTGTGTTTATTTGGATGGTAATTGTCTCCCCCAGTGTGTGGGTGTGTATGAACATGTCCATGGACAGTGGCCAGCTGAAACGAATGCCAACTGGCGGCTCATTAAAAATGCATTCTGAGGAATCGATGGACCTCCATGGCCCGGGGCTGACTGACTAATCTCATGCTGTTAATTATTTAATATTAGTATGTGTGTGCCTGTGTGCATGTGTTTTGGTATTTATGTGTGCTGGGCATTTCGGGTGTTTACTGGTGTCAGACAAAAAGCAGAAAGAATGCGTCTGTGTGAAGGCGGTTTGTTTTTGTTACATTAACACGGCTCACAGATGCATAAAGTTTTAATGAGGCCAGGAGACGTCAATATAAAGGAGTTTAAGAGTCCTTTATTTGAAGTAGACTAAAGTTTCTTTCTCTGCGTCTTTCACTCACAGAAACATCCGTTATGAACAAAAGCTGTCAAAGTTGCATTCATTTCTATGTTTGTTGTTCACATTCGGAACTATTACAGGATAATACACGAGCAGAAGATTGATTCGAGATAGCAAACAGCTGCAGTTAGTTAACACTGGTGGGAGGTGGTGGGATTGTTTAGAAGGGCCTTTAATTGTGCAGATTTTCTGCAGCGCTGCTCTATCGGGATCTGGTTTCACACACGCTGATCATGATCCCTCCGGACCTCCTTACAGGATACTGCTGTCAGATCCAGGCAAAGGTCCTGGGTGCATTTGCAACTTCTTTGCTTAATTAACGTCACACCTTGAGCTCGTTAACTGATACTCACTCCTCTAGCTCAAGGTTACTTACTTTATATGTTGCACTTTAACAACTTCTCATTGTGTATAGTTATATAGAGGGCCATTTTAATCAATTTAAAAACACCAATACAAATAAAATATTATTCATTAGAGATTAGATTATATTGCTTTGGTATCCTGGAGGTGTTATTAAAAATTGTGAAATATTTCCATCTAGCTTAGCATAAGCTTAGCATTTTGACTGTTCTTGGAATTTAAAAATTTACATTTGATTTTGACCTGTCTTTTGGTTAGACTAAACCTTTTTCTTTTTCAGGTCATTTAGTTTTGCTTAAATTATTTCTATTATACAAAGAATATCTTTAGAGATGTTATGTTTAAAGTATGTTTTCATAGTTGTCAGGAAGATGTGCTTTTTTAACTGTATAACTTGGTCATATATTTTAAAATCTTTCCACAAACTTTGCACATTAGCTTGCTGGAATATTGACCCATTCCTCCTGAAAGAACTGTTATGTTTCTATTCTGTGCAGAGGAGTTTGGGAGATATGTGTAGGGAACCACAAGGTTTATTGTGTTGAATTAGAGAATATTTAAATGAACAACATCATCAAGTGATTCTTCTTTTGTTTTTGTTTTTTCTGTTTGTAAAATTATTCTTAAAAGAATATGCCCAACAGCTTACACCTGGGGGAGTTTTGTTGAAGATCCATGGTGTGTTTCTGGTCTTACCTTTTTTTCTACTCCGGGTTTTTCTCTGATTTGTTTGTGGTCGTGCCATACGTCCCCCACTCCTTCCCTCCCTCCTTCAATCAGTCCCATCATCCCTCCATCCGCCCCGTCTTCTCCCCGCCTGCATTTCCAAACACAGATGGTGCCAAACCAGACAGGCAACGCAGCCAGGTTAAACTTGGCAACTGAATATAAAGTGCATGTGTGTGTGTGTGGGTGGGTGGGTGTTTGTGTGTATGAATTTTGGATCTCAGTGTTATTGCAGCTAATGGGAACCAGCTGTGGAGGAGGTTCACTCAGAGCTCCCTGCTTATGGGCAGCAGATCGTACCTCTGCGGAGAACATGAATTAAGGGACCAGAAACAGACTGGCAGAGGTTCTCTTACCTTTAGACGTTCTCAGGGACTTTAAGTAACGGTTGATACTCTAACAATGGGTCGCACTCATGTTTTAACTTCCTGTGATCTTTTTGTTTTTTAAGCAGAAGTTTCAATCAAATCCTAGTGAGAAAGAAGTGAATTAATTTTGATTGCCAGCTTTAAAAATTGTTGCAATGTTTGTTTTTAAAAACCTTAATGTGTAAGTAGGGCCTAATATTTGCCATAAGGACATCATCATTAATTTGTCTCAGTATCACCCCATTAAATTAAATCCATCCAACTGATTATTGTTCTTATGATTCCTGTGGTTTTTAATGTGCTACTTAGAAAAATGTTTTTCATTACTCAAGCAAAGCAAGAGCCAAGGAAAAGGAAAAGGAAAAGGAACGCAATCCTGGCAGCTTGATTTTGAGAGGTGACACAAAATCTGCTTTAAATTTAATGAGAGAGAGAGGGGTAAATTCCAGGAAATAAAGAGTACAATTTAAATGTTTACTTGTTTATAAGTTCCTTTTATTTAGTTATGAAAATATATTTTTAGGCCTGCTGTTGCTTTGGATTAAGGATAAACTCAGATAAACTGTCAAAATAAAATCACAGCTTTTTTTTGACAGGGTGTTTAGATTAAATAGTAGAACATATTAAAGCTACAGTGTGTAATAATTACAGGGATATACAGTCAGAAATGTAATATATTATACATAACTATGTTATTTATCATCACCTATGAGCTCAGCCTCTTAACCTTAATATTTGCGTTGCCTTAGAATTCGTTATTTCTAATTACATAGGAGCGGGTCTCGCAGCCATGGAGGCAGACATCTTTGCGCTACGGCAGCGCAGAGCCAACAAACTAGCGATTGCGAGATCGCCCATTACGCTCGAAAGTAACTACGGCAAGTTGAGAGAGATGAACTGAGACGGTACTGAACAATAGATGGCAGTATTAAAATTATCTATGTAAACAAACCTCATCACTTGAGAAGGTAGGTGATGCGGACGTCGTGGAAGACATTTTGTCCCGTAACGCTCGCCGTACTGTTGGGGGGGAGAAGCGCTGGGGGGAGATGTTCATGTTGCTGCGGTCTGCAGTCTGGACGTTAGATGTCGCTGAAAATTACACACTGTAGCTTTAAACTGATTGCTCCTCAACCATCTCTCACTACAGTTATCCTTGGTCATACGTCATGTGGAGATGCTTATTAGAAACTTTGGTTACATTATTTAAGAGTTAAGTAGAAAGGAAAGTACTGGGATATGACTACAATAACCCCCAAGAGACTACAGATAAACAGTTAAGGGGAATTTAGCTACATTAGGAACTTGTTGAAAATCAAAAAAGAAAGATCCATATTCTGCTAATGGCTGCTTTAAGGTCCCATATCAGCTTTTTAAGTATTTCAAAGTTAATTTTAAATATATATATATATATATATATATATATATATATATATATATATATATATATATTTTTTTTTTTTTTTTATATATCACATTTGTAGTAGTATTAATTTGTCATAAATTAACAAGGACAGGAAACACTCTTACCTTTCCTTCTCTGCTGCTGCAACAAGGTATCACATCTCTTCAGGTGATCAGGCTGTTCTATAGGAAGACTGCACAAAGTCAGAGACCTCAGCCAAAAAAATAATTTTCATGACTTAGACACTTTCTTAAAAAAGAGCCATTGCTGTCACTGTGCAGATTAGCTGCTAAAAGAGCCAGTTTGTCTCAGCTTTGAACAGGAATCATCAAGCTCACATTTTTCCCTTTGCTGATGGGAAAAAGTGGTTGTTTGTTTACTTGACTGTGATGTGCAGGCACATCACAGTCAAGAAACTGTACTGTAGGTGCTTCCTGGAGGGAGCAGGTAATACTGGTCTTGTTTAGACATGGCTTGGCTGCTTGATTTTGCCAGAAAACAGAACAGAGAGGGGATGCTGCTCAGAGAGCAGAAGTCACATGGACTGACATGCATGAATCAAGCTAGATACCAATTTGGTAGGTTGGAAGGAATCAGATTATAACACAGAAGTCCAATCTATTTGGTTTTAAGCTGCTCTGAACTAGCATATAAGATCACATCAAATCCAAGCTAGCTAGTGAAAAAAAAAACAGTAGAATTTTACAGTCGATATTCTCAATTACCAAGATAGTTGATTGTAATGACACATCTAAAAGCAGCATATTTAACTACATGTTGAAATGTCAAGCTTTGCAGCAACATGTTGGTCCATTCTTCTACTGCTTGTCCATCAGGGTCTGGGGGAGTAGATCTCTTAAACAGGAATACATGTTATCTTTGCAGTAATGGTGCTATCAGCTGAAAATACTGATTGACATATTGACATTTTTCTGCCCATTCTCAATTCTCCTACTGCTCTGTTTATTCAATAGAAGCTATTTCTGCTACTAATGATTTTACACTTCCCTTATTTTTTACTTTCCTTGGAATTTAAGACTTTACCAAGTTTTTTTTATGTTTTACCATGTCTCTAAAAATACAGAAAATGCCACCTGAGGAGCTGCTGCTACTATCGACTCTAACAATTTCTGTTTATCTTTATCGAATGGAAAGTAATTGTGGCTAAATACTTCTGTGATTTTCTTGGTGTGCTTCATGCTTCCTCAACCCCTAATGAGTTTTCATGTTTTCTGTTAGAAGGGGTTGCTTCTTCTCCACTAGCCCCACATGCTCACATTATACACTTGAAAATATTGAAATCTAGATAAGTCATTTTTTCTTAAAATAAGTGCATTTATTCTTGGATTGAGGAGGTAAAAGAAACATTTTGCCAATGAAACAAGACAATTTACACTTAAAATAAGAACACACAATTGCATTGTCTTATTTCAAGTGCATATTTTCTAATTATCTTATTTTAAGAGTAAAAATACTCACTCAATTGGCAAACTATCTCATTTACCTACTCAAATGAAGGGTAAATATACTTAATTTAAGATATTGTTTACTTATTTCTAGATTGTTTTTACAGTGTAGCAGATTGATGCAAAGTAAACAACTTACAGCAATCATCTATATTTTGGTTTACTGTTTTGAACTGAGAGTGAATTTGATGTGAATTCTCTATTGAGTGAAAGTATTATATCAGAATGAAATACTAGAACTCTAGAACCAAATTGAACCTGTTTGTCTTTTAAATGGCCTCAAGAAGAAATTCCTTGTGAAATGTTGGTGTGAAAATAAATTGCATCAAACTGAATTAATATTGCAATGGGAGCAGATCACGACCTGGGGCAGGGCCATTTAGAGATCAGCAAGCTCAGTAATGTCGTAGGTTTTTTTTTACTCAATTGATATAACTCTGCAGTCTCTTAGGAAAAAACTGTAAATCCATACTTTGAACACTTTATATCACTTACAGTGCTTTACCCAATTGTTCTCCTGTGATGAAAGGGCTTCTTCCAGGAGGAGAATGAGCTTAAACCTTTTCAAGGTTCATTTTATAAAATTATATATTAATGTGTTAGAATGGCCTGATCAAAGGGTAGACCTAAATCTAATTATCAATCTAATTTAAAAACAGACAAACCAAAAAAAAAAACCTTGGAAATGTATCCCATATGCTGCCCTTCCATTCTGAGCTTAAGAATATTTACAAAGAAAAGACCACAGTTTTTGCGTCTATACTACATGTGCAGGGCTGGCAGAAAAGTTGTACCAAAAGACTTACAGCTGTGGCCAAAGGTGGCTCTATGAACTACTGACTCAAGGGGATTCCCAAAAACACTGGAAGATTGTGTTTGTAATGCTACAAAATCTGTAAAGGTTGAAAAAGTTGTAACGTGTCAAAAAATGATTTAGTAGAGTGTGCTTTGGCTTAGATGTTCAGAAACAGTTTATGCCACTAATAATATTAAAATTAATAAATGTAGAAAATTTGATTTTTCCTTCCATCCTATCAGACGGATCAAGAAAATCTGATCAAATTATGGCCCGTTTAGCTGGATTTGTCAGATTTATTGTGTCCTTGCAGTTGGCAGTGATCACCCTCGCTCACAGAAGCCCCCAAAATCACGTCTCAGGTTACACCTCTGCAGCCCTCTAATTTATTCATCAGCTTTAGGCCTGAAGGTCTCTCCTGTCACAGCAACATCAAGCATGTGTGTTTGCAGGAGAGTGAGGACCGTGTGCAGGATCATGTTTCCCTCTGAGCGGAAGCCGTGCCATCTCTGCGTGACTCGTCAGTGACATCATCAAAGCTAGACCACTAATTGGTTCCCTCTGCGACTGCTGCTCTCTGTCTGCCCAAATCTGTACGTTTGCCACTATGTGGGTTGGTGTGATGTGAGTGCTGCTAGGTTTTACATCCACTGCATCCACAGTCGGTGGTACTGGGTATTTACTTTGTTTTAAAAGGTCTCATTTCATTTAAAGCGAGTTTACCTCCAAGTCATTCTAACAGCAATGTATGCAAACAATATTTTCTCAACACTCGGACACATACATGCACTCACATGCATATACAAACTCTGCCCCCTCCCTCAGAGTATCAGATTCCCTCCTTCAGGCCTTAAATCGATGACCACACCCTCTCCCACAATGGCCTGTCCCATCTGCTGCTCTCTGTTCATGCGTCTTTGTGTGTCTGGCTGTCTTGGTGTTTGAGTAGATTCTGTGCATGTGTGCACACGTGATCAGAGGTGCTGAAAGTCAGACAGAAACCGATTTCATCTTGGTGTGAAATCCAGCACTTGTGTGTCCACCCATGAGTTCCAGTTACCTCAACTAAACACATCTCACCTGGACCTGAGGAGTGTTTTCCTGCTCATTCGTCCTCACAAGGACAGAAAAAGTACCTCAACATTTTTTACTTTATTGATTTATCAGGAGTTAAGTAATGGCAGTGATTTGATTAAAGGGAAGCGCTTTGTTCAGGAATGTTGGATTCCAACATCTGGACAAAGATAATTGTTGAGTTTTCAGCTGCCTTCTAAATTTTCGTGCAGTATTTGCTTTAAATGATGATGTGTGAAAAACTTTTGACCTAAAATTTTCACACATTATTTAAACTGTATTTAACTTAAAATGTTTAAGTTGTTCTAAGATCTATGATTGGTAGATAATTCTGTTTTGATAGGCCAATATAAGGCCTTGTTTTCTTATTCACTCACTTGGTTTTACTGCATGTTTATAATAGCTCAGTTAATGGCTATTCACTTACTATTTATTTACTTGCATTTTTCCCATCTCAAATACTCCATTAATTAACTAAGAAATAATTAGCTTTTCACATATACATCTGTGCATATGGTCTGGGAATTAACTATATACTGCTGCTTGTAGTTGATTAGAAAGTGAAGGTAGCAACAACTGATGATGATAAAAACATTGATAAAGGAATTGTCCACAATTTAAGCACCCATTTAGTTTTTATTTACTTTACCAACTGTCCATTTAGTTCCTCACTTATCTGTTCTACTTGAGTACATGCATGGCTTTTTACCTGCGTTCTTATCTATCATTATGGATTCATTTACTAATTTCTTTACTGTTTTACTCATTAACTGCTGACACCATGTAACGCATTAGAAAAGGTGGACCACATTTTTAGAACAGTTTTTCTTTTGTTCAAGCTGTGGCCAGACCCATCAATCTACTTTTTTAAGTTTTTCATTTTAACAGCTTAAGGTTTTTACTCTTTAATATTGATTAAATTATTGTTTTCATATAGATCCATTTAATCATACCCTTTTGCATTCTGGATGTGCAGACTATTTTACTTATGTTTGATGTTAGCACAATGTGCTATCTTTGTTTGCTTCTAAATCGCTTACGATAAAGTTATTTTGTCAGCTATTTGCAAAACTCTGTAAACACCTGTTGCTCAGATTAAGATGATAGTGAAATGATTTCTACATGACTATCCTACATCCACTGTCTTTAATCTGCGATGGAAGAAATCCCGCAGGAGATACCCAACATTATATCTATCCTCAACTTTGGTCACAGTTGATTATTTCCTGATAAACAGAGTGAGCAACCTGGTTGGGGAATCCACATTTACTGACACTATCTGTGTTTGCAGACACACTAAAACTGTCTCCCTGTGGAAGCAGTTTTAGTATGCAAACCAGATTTTTCTGACTTTGCTAAACTAAAATAATTAGATCCAGTTTACATTTCTCTTTTAGCACCAATAATTTAGCAATTTAAGGATATTTCTTTTCACCTTTTTGTCAGTGATATTTATCTATACTGCTCCTTAAAGCCTTCTGAGGTGTATACACACCCATCTCTTATTAAAAGTTAAATAAGCATTAAAGGTATAGAGGAGGATTTTTATGAATTTTTTAAAAGACCTGCCCTCTCCACTTAAAAAAAATGCAAATGCACAACCCTGTGCGCGCTCCAGAGAGGGAGCGTCTATTAACCGTGTGCAAGAGCATGCACAAGGCCATTTCTCCTCATGCACACTCTGTTTAAAAGTTGCAGTTCTCATAGCTCATACAAGCTTACTGCATGACATACGTCCTAACCCCAAAATCTCTCAATCAATATATAGAGCAGGGACTATATAGTGGACTTAGTTAACTGACCTTTCGGATAGATGATCACTACTTTTTGATCACTCTTCCTCCACCGCGCGGTGCGTGCGCCATCTTTGTTATTAGTCACCGTTGTCGGGTAGCGACAGCCTATGGTGACAGCGGGCCTCTGTGACAGCAGACCACATAATGCTTTCTGAATAGACCTCCCCTCGCAAAGCATTCTGGGATATATCTGCCTCTTCTGAGGCCTTTCTTTTCTTCTCTTACACTTTGAAGACACTTTTTGTCTTATGACCCTCTGCCATTTTCAAAGAACCGCGTTGAGAAAGGTGAGCTTAAATGACTGGCTGAAACCGTAGCTCACTACATATATATGCCTGGAAGTGCATGTGTGCAGAAAAAGACAGCTAATGGGACGAGCACGTAGGACAGCCTTATGTAAACATATCACCTGAATAATTGACAATTAGGAAGAGCACTTTTTTAGATGATCCACCCTGAAATAAAAGATCATCCTCTATACCTTCAAGCAGTGGTTGAATAACATCCGCTTACTGCTGAACCCAGACAAAACCAAAAGGGTTTTAGGACTCTTGCAGAAGCATAGGTTAAGAAAATTAGGTATTGCTATCTGGTAAAAACCTGCCTTTTACCATTTGTTGATGCTTTTTTCATTGTTAGAACAGCTCAAAGTTGAAATCACATTTTTTTTTTAATTGTTCAAGAAGCTAGAAAGATATGAGCTTTTCTGATGTGCATTTATGATTACATTTTGTTTTTATTTTATTATGTATTAAAAACTGCTGTGTTTTTTGTCCTGATTACCCTTGTGGTGGAGCACTTTAGACTGCACCTGCTATGTGTAGAATTGGGTACAGATTTTCCTATGTAATCAGAAAGAATTGTGCCTAATGTGGGATAGTAAAGGTATTTCTTACCTTACACAGTGGCTCCATTCTAAAAAAGCTTTATCTTTTAGGAAAAAAAAAAAGTTAAATCCTCATTATTTGTGATAATTACAAAAGCAGGTTAGAGGTCAATCCCTACCAGAAGTAGAGGAGTTAAAGTATCTTGGGGTCCTGCTCACAAGTGAGAGAAAAGATGATTAATGCAGCTTCTGCCGTGATGCGGATGCTGCACCGATCTGTTGTGAAGAAAGAGCTGAGCCATAAGGCAAAGATGATCTACATTCCTATCTTAACCTATAGTCAGGAGATATGGGTCATGATCACTTATGCAAGCCACTGAAAAGAGCTTCCCCCCAAAGTGTGGCCATAAAATCCCTTAGAGATAGGGTGAGCAGCTCGGTCATCCAGTAGAGGGTTAGAGTATAGCCACTTCTCCTCCACATCAAAAGAAGTTAACTGATCTGTTTCAGATGCTTCCTGGATGCTTCTCGTAAGAGGGGTTCAAGGCGCGTCCCACCAGGAGGAGACCAAGGAAACTGTGGAGGGACTATGTCTCCTGGCTGGCCCTGGAAGGCCTTGGGTTTCCCTCAAAGGAGCTAGAGGAGGTGTCTGGGGAGAGGGGGTCTTGGAGTCCCTGCTCAGGCTGCCGGAAGAAAAGATGTACAAGTATTAATGAATGTTAATTAACATTATATAGGAAGGAAAAACAACATTCACCATCTGAAAAAAGAATGAAAGAAAAAAATCAGTGGAGGAACAATGTTAATATTCTCAGTCATTAATAGTCCGTCTTTTTAATGTACTAAAATACGATTGATCTTCCTTAAAGGAATAGTACACCCAAAACATGATTAGCCTTCATTTTCTACTCACCCCCATGCTGAACAACACCCTGGAGTACTTTTTTGATATCTCAAATGCATCTGGAGATCTGGGAGGCTTCTTGCTGTCTGCTGACATTCAAATAATGGAGGTCTATTGTGCCCGAGACAGAAAGGTCCATAAAAGTCCACAAAAAACGTGTCAATATTCCTCCATACTGCTCGTCCAATGTAATCCAAGTGTCCTTAGTGGGTAGCATCCAGAATTTACTCGAAACGAAGTCATTTAGAATGTTTTTAGAGCATAAACAGTAGTGTATAGGATTTCCTGAAAGCGCGCGCCGGCGCGTTCATGACGCTACGGAAACCGCGGCAGACCATGCCAGATGAAAGTGCGCATTCAGCTAGGCAAAGAACTCATGCTCTTCCTCAACACTGAAGTCCTAAGACATTTTTCTTTCGTTGTTTCTTTCTTTGCACAGGTAAACAGCACATTTCTTCTTCTACGCTTGCATTATCGGCAGAGCAGACGCTGAATGCGCATTTTCATCTGGTTTGGTCTGCCGGCTTCCGTAGCGTCATGAACGCGCCAGCGCGCGCTTTCAGGAAATCCTATACACTACTGTTTATGCTCTAAAAAAATTCTAAATGACTTTGTTTCGAGTAAATTATGAACGCTACCCACTCAGGACACTTGGAATACATTGGACGAGCAGTATGGAGGAATATTGACACGTTTTTTGTGGACTTTTATGGACCTTTCTGACTCGGACACCATAGACCTCCATTATTTGAATGTCAGCAGACAGCAAGAAGCCTCCCAGATCTCCAGATGCATTTGAGATATCAAAAAAGTACTCCAGAGTGTTGTTCAGCATGGGGGTGAGTAGAAAATGAAGGCTAATCATGTTTTGGGTGTACTATTCCTTTAACATTTTAACAGCATTTTAATATAACTCTTATTTTTTATGGATTACTTAATTCTGTCTTACATTTTTGAACGCACCACGAGATCATCCTTTTCACTGGATTAATAAATAGAACATCGCTGTCTCTACGATGTAATTTAGGGTACTTTCTTTAGAACTAATTTGTTAAAGCTGGTCATGGCTTGTTGACTCTGTTGGTTTGTCACAAGCTTCGGTTGGACCATTTGCACTTAGGTCTCTTTGTATAGTAATTCTACCTCCACCATGTGCTAGGATTTGCATATTATTTCCATGCTTATAAAAGCCGCAGTGACTTTCACTTGTTGTATGACCCGCCCCATTAGTGCAAAAGGAAGGCAAACACATCAGCTTTATACCAGCATCTAAAGCCACAGAGGAAACCGGAATAATTTCATTCATCTCACATAAAGGAACTTTAACCATTGTTAGACAATACAATCAAAATAACTTGATAGAGTACCTTGGAAGTTTTATTCTGCACATAAAAATGCATCAGTTTTAATAAAATATGTTTAGAAAGATGTTTCTGTCTGGTTAAAGACAGCTGGAGATGTTTTTGCCTTTTTCCTTCCTTTCTACACAACAACAGCATCTTAGTCAGCATCTTGGATGATCTGGGAGTCGTGTGTCATATGACGGCTGCGTGGGTGTTTGTCGCATGTTGTTTTGCAATCTTCCTAATTACATGGTGTGAATGAAGAAGATGATAGAGTGATCATAAGAAAGGAAAGTACTGTGTTATTGTTCTTCAGCAGGTGTGTGTGTTTGCTTTGAAAGAAAGAAGGCAGAGGATGTTAGGCTGTATTCACTGTGGGATCAGGAACAGAAGGCCGACAACGTGCTTTATCTCCACCTGCTGCAAACACACACATACATGCGTTACGTTTTTGAATCATCCGGACTTTCCCTGTGAAACTAACCAAACACACTCACTGGTCAAGAAGTCTGGATGAACTCAGCAAAGAACGAACTTACTGTACGGGGCTGCAGAGACACTTATACCCTGTTACATTTAGTACACATTGTATTGGTTGTTATTAAATCAGATATAACTAAGCTATGGATTGTTTTAATTGATTAGATCAAGCCTCTATTTTTTGTCAGATTAATCAGAGCTGATCTATAGGATGAAACTGTTCTTTTTTCACCAAATATGTAAACCAAATAGAAATGAACTGTAGAAACATGTTTGCCTTTAGGAAAACCTTTCTCTTTGTTTTAGATTTTCTGATAAGATATCCTCTCACATTGGATGTAAAGGATCACCTTATCATAATCAAATACAACATAACCCTTCGTAGTATAATGCTGGAAGTTTAAAAGTATTTTCTACTTAATTCTTTATTAGGGAAGGTATAGCACACCATTTTAGGGCTGTGCTACTCCTTCCAAAATCATTATAATGAGGCGGGGTTTCTTTTAAATTATTAAAGTAAATTAGTAATAAATTATTATGCAACTAGAATCCAGCTTTCTGCTTTATTTAGGACAGATTTCCCTGTGATTTGACTTGTTCAGATTTCTGCCCCTTCGCCTTCTGTAAAACATCGTATCACTGGGATGTAAGGATGCAGGCAAATGTGTTTTATACACACATTTGTATAAGACAGCAGATCGCAGGTATACTGTAGGCAGAACTAAGAATTTCATTCAGAAATTCAGTGCAGTGAATTTTTCATGATTATTATGAGCCAGTTACACTTGCGCTGTAAAGCTTCATCTGTTGTTTTATGACTCAAACTTCGATGATTGAAAAATGTTTGAAAAATGTAATGAACCCTATGGCTCGTTGTCTGTGCTTTTGTATCCTTTTTCTTAACTGAAAAAAATATGGGATATTATCTTTACAGGTTTATTTGCATTTAAACGTCCAACTAATCCAACTGTATCATTTTGTCTCCCAGTAACCAGCAGAGCCAACCGTAGGTGCAATATGGAGTTGAGGGTGCTTCTCTGTACTTAGAGAACACTAAGTCTTCAATGCATAACTGTGTCTAAGTCCTAAAACCTGAATGAGAAACAAAGTTTAGTGGGGATTCAATTTGATCAGTGTTGTCTACATTGGATATACTGATATACACTCTACCAGGAGGCTTGTACTGTTCCATTATTATAATTTCCCCAAATATTATAAAATGTGTACCTACCTTTACAACATGGTTGTTTAAGATGCAGTTTTGGTAAAATACCTTATGTCTTTGTGATTAAAGTTAGGAAACCAACAAATTACCAGCAACATTTGGTGTTAAAACCAGAAAGTAGTTTCCTTTCAAATCCACCTCCCATTATGTTTCCTTTGTTCTTTAGCATAAAGTGTAAATAAAAAAAGTTCTTCAAATTTTGCTGCA
The DNA here is from genome assembly GCF_016077235.1 of Cyprinodon tularosa. Lineage (NCBI taxonomy): Eukaryota > Metazoa > Chordata > Actinopteri > Cyprinodontiformes > Cyprinodontidae > Cyprinodon > Cyprinodon tularosa. The sequence goes on along the minus strand of NW_024039044.1, from coordinate 462,728 downwards.
GCTGGTAGTTGAAGCCTCATTTAAAGGACGATTTGTGAGTATTTAAGAGATACAACTGATTAAAATAAGTATTTACACGGAATTTCTTGTTTTATCTTTGAATGCATACCTTGTATTTTATCTTTGTGAGATGAAAACAGTCGGTAAAATCAACTACAACTTTTTTCCCACTGAAATAAAAGTTGGATGTTTTTCTGTGTAAAGCTGACTTATTCTCTTCTTTTGCTTTTGATATTGTCTTGGTTTGAAATACTGGCTGTAAAAAGAAACTCCAGTTATTCTGCTGCTTTTATCTTTGTTCTTTCAGCTTCTGTTTAATTCCCTCTGACATCATGATGTCCACGGTACAGTTATGTTGAGAGCATCAGAGCACTTATTATGTCTTTGTTGCAGGCTGTGAAAGGGCCGCCATGGGTGCTGTGGAAGCACAACATGAATCAGGAGTGATTAATCTGATATGCACTTCAGTGCTTTATTGTTCTGGCAGATTTCCCGACAGTGTTTTACTGGAGAACTTTCTTCTCTAATGAACATTCAGGGATATCCTTTCACAACTGAAAGAAAGAAAGAAAGAAAGAAAGAAAGAAAGAAAGAAAGAAAGAAAGAAAGAAAGAAAGAAAGAAAGAAAGAAAGAAAGAAAGAAAGAAAGAAAGAAAGAAAGAAAGAAAGAAAGAAAGAAAGAAAGAAAGAAAGAAAGAAACACACACATTTATTGGGTGAAATACACAGACACAAATTCTCAGTCTTTAAAGCCTATCTTCAATCTTCCTCTTTTTCTCTCTCTGTCACACACACACCCACATGGATGCTGGTGTGGGTCTTTGTAATGGATGCAAACAGCTTCGCAGTCACTCTGATGACTCCCTCTGATGTAACATTCCTCTGGGTAATAACATAATTACAGCACGAAATCAGGGTTGGCCTCCAGCTCAGACATTGCATGTGCATAAACACACACATGCAGAGACAAACACTCATGTGAGAACTCTTTGTGGTCATCCTGCCATGCAATAAGACATCATATCAAAGTAGTTTACTTTTACCTCTTTTAACTTTTTTTTTTTTTTTTATGAAACTGAAATGATTTGAATATCGGCATGCTGGAGATTTTGATGAACATCATCATGGACGTATTCAATGTGATATGAAAGAAGCCAAGAAAAAGAACAACATAGGGTGTATATTTATGATAATCATTTACATCTAAATTAAACATTCGAACATCAAACCAAAGCAAACTGTGTTTAACCAATAAATTTAAAACAAACAGGATTTGCTTCTTCTTATGTTTAATGGGCAGGTTAACTGTTATCAATGCTAGCTTGTCATTTTTGAGTGAAGATGATTGCATAATCTGGTATTTCTAATTAACTTAATCAGATTCTTTTGTTTTAACTTGATTTTCTTTTAACAAGTTTGATATATAAAGTTGCCATATTGGTATTTAAATCATTGTTGCTGAGAAACCTCCAAATTTTCCACTCTGTATTCTGACATACATGCACCTTTCTGCTCCAAGCAAATTTCAACTTTATGGTAAAAAGGAAACAGATAATTCAACTAAAAATAGAGCTTTTTTGTTCCTTTGTTCTGAACTTTTTATGGCTTTTTTAATCACAAGATGCTTAAAAATTCAAAGTTGTTTAAAGCAATTATATAGATAATGGTATGTGTAAAATTCAACATTTACTTTCATTGATTTAAAACATCTGGAAACATGTCATTGGTTTTTGCTGTTACACAGTAAAAAATTAGTTTTTTGTACAATTTAAATCGTACAAACTGACCAGACGTGTAAAAATGATCAACAGTACTTATGGAGGACATGTTAATGATGTGACTAATCGATATCTGCATCAGTCTTAAAAAGCCTGTATTGGTTGATCTCTATTTCAGACGAACAGCTGTTTTCCAGAAACTGACTTTCAGATAAATTAAGTGAAACTCAAATTAGGGCATCTCTTCAATCTTTAGTGTCATATCTCATCTTTGGTAGTAATCAGATTTGTTTAAAACACATGAAGTTAATGAACTCTGGTAAAAATCCTCTGTACATCTATAAAAATCTGAACATAAATTTACTAACAAACATCAAATCAAAACCTTGGTTCCAATTTTAATGGACAAGGTTCAATGAAGGAATTTTCTGCGCCATGCACATAGGTAAACTTGGAACTACATGAACAGTAATGTGCAGAAAAACAATTTGTATATATTTAGATGTTATGTACTTAAAATTAGATAATGGAGTTTTTTTCCCCTTTTTTTTTTTTTTTTTTTTTTTTTTTTTTTTTTTTTTTTTTTTTTTACAGTGTCCTGTCTGGCAAGGTGGCAATAAGAATAATTGTCTTGATGCCAAAAGGAGCCCAACAGATTTTACTTTCACAAGTGTAGCGGTATGGCAATTGCCATACTGCTCCACTTGTTTCATGTATATAAATTGCTTTATTATAATTATGCAGGGAGTTTTACAGTTCATATGGACACTGCAATATAAGTAGAGCAGAAAAACAGAAGAAGAAGAAGGAAAAAGAAAAAGAAAAAAACAGGACAAAAGATGAAAGAAAGAGGAGATAGGAAGGAGACAATGACAAAACATTTTCAGTCTGCTTCAACACCTGTAATGAGATGGAGGAAAAAAAAAAAAAAAAACAAAAAAAAAAAAAAAGAACAGCACAACCAAAAAACATGGTACGAGATATACAATAAAGCAAACACCTTGAAACTATCGCTAACGTAATATTATTAAGTCTGACATGTACTCTGTGTTACCTGAAGATATGAATGTGGGGTTTCTGTTTGGAAGTGAATCTCTAAGTACCTGAAGCCTAGCACCTGTAGTTGTTTGTGAGGGTGAACTTGTGCATGTAAAGTTTTAACCATAGAAAAAATGCTCAATAGTGGTTGTGGAGAGCCGGAGAGGCACACCCCCCAGAGCACTGAGTCCAGCGCCGGGAGACCCAAAGCCCCAGGCGCCCAAGGGGACCCCAGAAGCGAAGGCACCAAGGCGGGGCCAGCCCCGGAAACCAGACCCCACCAAGGCAGGAGGAGAGACAGCCACGAAGAAGCCCCCCAGCCACCGCCATGCCGGCGCCCCGGGGAGCCGCGGGGACGAGTCCGCGGGCCCCGCCGGCAGCCGGCCACCCCGAAGTAGGGCCGGGCACCGAACACCAGCCCCCCCACGGCGCCGACCGAAACGCCCCAGCCCCACAGAGCACCGAAACACGCCCCGCCCCCCAGCACCAAGCCCCGGCGACCGGCCGCAACACCCACCGCGACCGCACCACCCAGGAAAACACTCAGGCGGCCCCGCCCCCGGCCGGGGCCCATGCGCATCCGCCGCGAACCGGCCGCGAGCGCCGCGGGACCCCCCCAAAACGCCCCCCCGGCCAAAAGCGCAGCCCCACCCCACCGAGACCGATGCCAACAGCGCGCAACGAAACACACCGCGCACAGAATCAGCCCAAGAGCAGAAAAGCCGCCCGGCGCAAAACCGCAAGAAGAGCAGACCGCAGCCGGCGCAACCACCCCCCCCAGCAGCCCGAGGGGCAGCACAAAGCCAGAGCGGAGCGAACCGCGCCGCCCCCCCACCGGACGAAGCCAAAGCAGCCCAGCCACGTCCGCCGCCCCCCCCCGCCGCCCGCACCAGGCCCTGACACGCGGCCAGAGCAGCTCCGCCGCCCCGGCCCCCCACCACGCGCCGGCCATAGCCACTCCAGGCCCCCACCCGCCCCGCAGCCCCACCCGCCGCGATCAGCGGGAACAGAGCAGCCCCGCCATGCCTCCAGGAGGGAAAACCCACCCGAATACCTAGCCAGCGCAGCCAGCCCGCCCAGACCGGCCCCCCAACACTACCCCCGCCGGAGCCGCCCGGACCCCCACACACCAGCGGCGCGCCGCCAGCAGGACCCCCACCCAGCAGGCCCGCCCGCCCCCCGAGAAAACAGACATGCCAAACCCCCCAAAGGAAAAAAAAAAAAAAAAAAAAAGTCATTTTCCCCTTATTTTTAACATATATTATCTTTTTCTGTTGGCAAATATCACCAAACTCAAAAAAAAAATGATTCATGAATTTTTTGGGATCTATTTAAGCATCTTTGGTTACTTTAACATAATTGTCAGCAGGGTAGGACATGAAACAATTGTGTTAAAGTAACTAAAGATTATTTAACAAATGCGACACATGCACATATTTTTTTTTTATCACACAAAAAATGCACATACTTAAAATAAAATTTTCGCAGGGTATCTGCTCCAGTTGGATCAGGCGGATATTTGTTGGTAAAAAAAAAAATCTGAATATGAAATTCGCCCACTGAGCAGTGATGGAGGAATAGGGAGTTTCATGTTGATCTGAATGTGTGTTTGTGAGTGCAGAATGAGACAGATAAAATAGCCTGAACTCACAGGGCTAAAAACACACAGAGACCCATTGTGTTTGCACACCTCGTGGGCACTGGCGTGTGTGTCTGCAGTAAAGGGTGATTGTGCTCACTTTATGGTTTGAATTGTGCTGAATGAAACACTATTTGCCAACAGATCCTAGTGAATTTGCGTCATGCTCCGTCTGCCAGCACATAGACACACTACTTCTACCGCTACAGCCCATCCAGAGCAAGGAAGCACTGCAAATAGCTACATTCAACAAATGCATCAGAGTAAGCCGTCCGCCACTGATGTCCAAGCTAAATAGCAGTAAATTAGATTAGACTTAACACTCCATCTCCTCCTACTCTTAATATTCTGGTTCTAAATGTGTAGGTAAACAAGTTAAATCAAAGCACCACAACAACGTTCACAACATTAAGCCGCGACAATGTGATCTACATGCCTAAATCCACATTGCAGGATGAGGTGGTCAGAGTTCCTCCCATCTATAATGTGTATAAGAAATGGGAGGACAAAGTTAACCGTTAAGTCAGAAATAACTCAAGAAAAACTTCTTCGTCTTCAAATCTTCATTAGGCTAAAACAAAACAGCATAAGATCTGTAGCAGGGAATGCAGAGTAATATTTCAGCAGGCTTTAGCGCCAGGATAATAATGCATGAAACCTTAATAAATGAGTCATTTCAAACAGGTCAACATCAAGATTTTGTTACAGATACAAGGGTTCAGGATGTTAGTTAAACTGCTTTGTTTTTCAGCAGGCAGTGTATAACAAATGACTTCTAGTCAGGATCATACACAGGCTCAAACTGAACCAATTATACATGTATAAATGTAATTTTATTCAATCTTTAATCAGCTGCACTTTTTGTCATTATCAAGAGGGTACTGACTTAAATCAGACTAGTTTTGACCACTGGTCAAAACTAGTGGTACTTTTGGTGGAGTAGGTACAGTTTATGGCTTTCCTGGCACATACCTGACTTTTATGTGAGGTCCATAAAAAAGTAATGGGGCTGAGGTCAGGACCATTCAGGAACTTCATCTGCTCTGTCTTTTCCTAAACCAGTTTGAAAGCGTGTTTGTAATTGTTGCCTAAGTGGAACACATTATTCTGTTGATCTTGCACATCTTGTCTTTGTGGCAGTAAAATAGAACCTTTGCATGATTCTTTTATACCGTGCTTGACAGTAGGTACAAAACTCTTTGGTTTGAAACCCTCGCCTTGACTCATCTAAACATATTTTTTTGTCTATGTGGCCAAACAGCTGAATCTATTAATTTTCTTTCCATAAAACCCGTAAAAGATCAATTTAATTGAATCTAGTGATTCTGCTTAAAATGGGTTAAAACGTAGCACAAGCTATGCCAAAAAACAAGAAAGGCATGTGACTGAGGGGTTGCATTCGAGTCAATGAGTTGATGCAGCCAACTGGTTTTCCTTAGATAGAAAACTTAGAATCAATTTTACTGTATGATCTGGTGAACTGTAGAGTGACTTCAGATTACATGTTGTGAATTGGCGCTATATAAATAAACTGAATTGAACTGAAACCGAATTGACTGATGTACAGTTATGGCAAAACCTCACAACTTGTTTCATCTCTGAGAATAAATGCAAAAGCAAACGCATCAATAAAACCTGATAATTGACAGAACATTCAGTTGCATAACCAGTGCATGTATCCTATGACTAAGCTAAGGAAAACTAAACTCAGATTAATTTTCACCTAACGCTGCAGGAGGTGGACAAAATGTATATTAAATCATTTTAAGAAGTGCAGAAAGTTGTAAATCTGTGGAAGCAACACAAATCTTAAATTAGCTTCATAGTTTTCATCAAAACCATAAAGCGCAACTACACTTTTGTCTATGATTTTGCTTGCTGGGTTTTTCTTTCTGTACTGCAGTGTTTGAGCTCCAACGTCTTCATATGTTTCTCTCAGCAAATGGAGATGTGGGGGTTGACATGGTTCTCTCAGAGGAAGTCTGTGGTTGGGCCGTTTCTACATATTTTCCCCTTTTGAGCACACACACACACACACACACACAAGAACACGTTTTCCTTGTCAGAGCAAATGAAGCCTTCCTTAAAAAACACTGCGCTGCCTCACAGATGTTGAAGCCATTTCTCCTGCTTTTACACACTCTCACACACACACAGAGAAAAACATTCATTCGTATAAACACAAAACCCACAGTCTCTTGGGGTGCGGTCTCCCCTGCAACCCCGGTGCACTGTGGGTAGCTGTGGTTAAAAAGGTCCTGTGAGAGGCTGTCCTAAAATAGCCTGAGCTAAAATGCTGGAACGTCGAGCTCTTCCCGTTTCACACAGAAATATGCTAATGCATGCGTGTTTGTGTGTTTTTTTCAGATGGAGTGTTTGGCGTTGTTAATTTATTCCTAAATATGTGTTTACACAGATAAAAGTATAATCTCTAAACTGTAGACCCTAAGAAAAACTGAGCTACTTTGCCACGTTTTGCTCCTCTCTGTAAAGACGAGTACTCATTGGAGAAATAAGATAATTAAAGGGAATTCAGATTATTGATTTACATCTAGATAAGATAAGATAGACTTTATTGATCTCATAGTGGAGAAATTCACCCGTCACATCTGTTGGATTTTGCACATATCAGGTATAACATTTTGATTGCTGAAAGGGAACGTTATAAGAATACAATGTATTTGTCATAATACCTGTTAATTGGTGATATATGTTAGGCAGAAAGTATACATCTGTTTCTTAAATTGATTTTTTTGAGAGAAAAAAATGGCAAATGTGTGAATTTAAGCTTGCATGTTGTTAAAATAGTTTGATGACTGGGTCAGGAAGTCTCCAAAACTGCAGGCCATGTGGATTGTGGTCCAATAAAGGAACAGGGATGCCCCCCACTGACAGGAACATGGTTGGCCAACGGTCATTGATGCACATTGGGAGTGAAATCTGAACTTGGTAATCCCCTCCCCAACAAATGAGGTTGAAAGGTTAATGCTGACTCTGATGAAGTGTCATAGTTCATCATGCATAGTTTGCAACATACAGGGATGCATATGGTGCATTATTTCTTCTTGTAAGTCAGAGTTTCCATCCTAGAAATTCCAGCTGGGAAAGCATTGAATCAAGTGAATGCATTTCTTAAGTAACGTGTGTTTTCCTTTTGTGTGGTTATATATTTTTTTATCTTAGCACATATTGTGGCTTGTGACCTCTTTTTTGTGTCTAAATGTGTGTTGTGTGTGAAGAAGGTCAAGCAGAGAGTGTACTCCCTGCAACAGCTTAAAAAGTAGAACCTGGTCATCTTCTTCACCTCTATCATTCAGTCTGTTTGTGCACATGATTCACTGTGGTTTGGCTCATTTGCAAATTGGGCCAGTCCAAACCGCAATAAAGAACTAGGTCTGCAAAAAGGATCATAGGAGCTCACTTTCCCTACATCCACAACCTGTAAAGATCTACAACATTAAGCTACAAGCATCTCTGCTGAACTCACACATTCTGGTCATAAACATTTACTGTTAGGTCGTTGTTACAAATAAGTAATGTCAAAAACAGCCAAAACAGAAGCAGCTGTCTCAAAGGCTGTCTCTCTGATGAACACAGAGATCTGTTCTCAGCTAGTCAGCTGCTCTGCTGTAAACAAATACGCCTTTATTTCCTATAAAAATCTGCCTTCCATCTTTTATACAATAAAAAGAAATATGCCATGCACTTGTGCATACTGCTTTTCTTTCTTTAGCTTGATTTAATTAAAATCTTGTTTAAACAGTTATGATGTGTGCGATGGGAAACCAAAGTCAAATTCCTTTTTTGTGCAGACAAACCTGAATAGCAAAGTTGATTCTGGTTCTTCTCACTGCTTCCTCACTCCTTAAACAGGAGTACAGTCATGTCCATTCTTTGTTTAAAAATGACTGAACCTGGCGTCAGAGTATTTTAAACACAGCAATTTCACATTTTAATTATTTTCTATACAAAATTAACCCAAATTTCAAAATCCAAAGAAAATATTTACATTAAAGACAATCATATCTGCAGCATATACCTAATGATTTGTTGCTTATATACTTTCCATACTTTATGGTTGCTGTTCAGTTATCAAATTATTATTACCAATATTTTTCAAAAGTATGTATTTACTAAAGTGTAATCATTGAGTGAAAATTGACTTAATATGAAATGCATTTTTGCTGATTCTCTGTCTCCTTGACTCATTGTTTTCCCTGTTTTGTTGGGGCACAGTTTAATTGTTCCTGCTGCGGCTGAGAAATTAGCACAAATCTAAATTCTGTAATGGTGCAGATATGTGTGCGCTCTTCCTCCCCCTCCTCCTCCTCTTTATGTAAATAGACATATTAGTTATATTTACTTTTTTTGTCCCCCTGGAATTGAGCCAAAGAGTGAGTAACATAACCTGGAAGGCAAAGAAAGACAACGCCTGATCTAAAAGCAGTCTAAACTGGTCTTAATGTGCTGCTGCATCAACAAAAAGACTGCATTTTTTTCTCTTGTCGCCCTTCTCTGATCCTCATGAAGACAAAACAAAGCAAGGTCAAACACCAGCAGCTGAAGTTTTATTATGAAATCCTCTGAAACCTTATCCAACATCACAACCTTCTTCATTTCATAAGAAAAGAGGCATCTAAATAGTATAAACTGAACTTTTTTTTAGATTGTTTTATTTATAGTGGAGAATTTTTGCAAACTTTTGAAAAGACCTGCCCTCTGAACCACCTATTTTGATAATCCACCCCCAAAAAAACATCCTCCGCTAAACCTTTAATGTATTAAATATGGACATATTATATATAGTGGACACACTAGATGCATTGCTTAGACTTAGACTTAGACTTCCTTTATTGTCATTGCACAAAAAAACACAAGGTGAATCTTGACAACAAAATGTCGATTACTTGGCTACCAGTGTAACAGAGCTAAGACCTTGTACCTGCACAATAAATATGTTTTCTATGAGGAAGAGCTAGCTATATACAGGGTAAAGAGTATATATATACATATATATTGCACTGAGTTATAGAAGAAGTAACATAAATAAATAAATATTGCACTGAGTTATTGAAAACGAAACATTATGTCCATGTCTATGGGTGCTTTTAGTGTGTGTGTGTGTGTGTGTGTTTTGGGGGGGGGAGTGTTATGTGGTGTTAAGCAGTCTGATGGCCAGGGGGAAGAAACTGTTCAGTAGTCTGGTCGTTCTGCAGAAGATGCTTCGGAACCTTCTGCCGGACGCCAGGGGGGAAAAGAGTCCATGGTTGTGGTGGGTGGGGTCGGAGAGGATCTGGTAGCTGTGTTAACACGTGTGCTAATTTTAAACTCTAGTCCATAGGATGCTTTAAAAGCAAAAAATAAATAATGATAATAATAATGATAATACACAATACAATATTGATACGTTACATACAGTGGCAGACAGTTAAAATAAAAGTGAAAAAATAATTATATACATTAAAACTTTAGGCTATTTCATGTAATAACCTTGTTATGTGAAAATCTCATTTCTGACTCTGATCTCTTTTTTTAATCCTCTGTTAAAATCAGTAAAATCATTTTATTATTCCTTTCTTTTACATACTGGTGCTACAGCTGTGGATGTAGAAAAAAAAAGAAAAGACACAAACACAAGCAACATGTCCAAAAGAACAGTCTATTCAGTTTTTTTCCTTTTTCATGTTCAATGTTCCACCACAGTTCACAGTTTGTGAAATTATGATTTTAATCTTTTTTTTTTTTTTTTTGCTCCTGCTTTAGTAAAATGCTGTTCTGTGTTTAAGCAAACCATGTCTAACAGCTTAAGACTACTCAGTATTATTATTGTTTGATCTGGGCTAATATTCTCTCAGATATAACCACAACCAAGAATCAAATCCATTATCAGAAAAATAAATTTGAAATGAAAATATTTTGGCATAAACGTTTAGCTATTTTTGCATAGAATTTAGATTGGTACCTCTGACTTCCTATTTCAAATAATTTTCCTGAGAGCTGCTGATTCATTTTGCATTAAAATACACACATTATACATAAATCTGGTGCTAATTTAAAACTGAATGGTAGTTAAGTGAGATCAAAATACTGGAAATATAATTTTAGGAAAATGTTTTTTGTTTTTTTTTTATTCCCTGTCTCATCTTCTTTGTAGGGTTATCCTACTGTAAATGTTTATGATGTGGAGAATTATCAACTAACAGGAGAAACTGATCATGTCTTCACAGGTCTATTTAAAGGCCCCTATGATCTTGAATGGGGTTTGTGTGATCTGGAAAGGATGGATTGACCTACAAAGGCTGGATGGGATGGGATATCTGGAGTATGACGATGAGCGAGCTCAGGTATCACGTCCTTTTAGTCACATACAACTTTTGTTCTTTTCTGACATAGACTTGTGATGATTTTGATTTTGAATTATGATACAAAGAGAACCAAGCTTTATGTGGCCCTGTTTGTGCAGCATGAGGATGCTTTGGCCCAGGCAGCGTTTGAGGAAGCTCGACGCAGAACCAGAGACTTTGAAGACAGAGACCGATCACACCGAGAGGATTTAGAGGTGAGAAGGGATGGGAAATTTTTCCTTCATAAGCCTTCCTTAAAGAGGTCTGGAGTCTCCGAGACAAACTGAAACAGTGTAGTAAAGCCAGTCACATCAAACTAGTTTAGAGTTATAAAATTATTTATTAGGAAATAAGTAAAGCATGAATTCTGCCATATGTTAGATTTATATCAGTAATTGTTATATTTTTCATGGTTCATCAGAATAATGTTAATTTGCATCTACCTGTAACCACACCCAGCAGAGCAATGCTCAGTACTCCCATGTTTTACATGCTAATTTGCATAGCATGAAAAAAAAAGTTTAGAAAACTTGTTTTACTTGGAAGTTAAATATAAATGTATGTGTAAAAATTAGTAGGTTTATGAATCCTCTGATTCTGATAATGCTTGTAACCTCTAGCAGAACAGGGGCCTCTTTTACAGTAAGTGCTTTTGGTGGGTTTGCAAGACTTTGCATTGGACTGCAAATTAAAAACAATTGCAGCTTTCATTAAGCTGCGCTTGTAAGCGTAGAGAAGCCTTTATAAAACTTTAACTTTAATGTGTTTTATTGGAATGTTATGTGATAGAGCATCACAAAGCCCTAAATACCAGTAAAGTGGAAGAAAGAATTTCAAATATTCAACCTTTTTTAAAATAAAACTGTGAGAATTCTGCACTTCTCTTTAATCATCCCCCACGGTCCAACAGACTGCGTTTAAGTCATCTGATAAATGACAATAGTGTGTCTGTGTGTGATTTATCCTCGGCGTAAATCCAGCTGTTTGGTGAAGACCTCGAGGTGTGTTAGAGAAAAACCAACATCATAAGAAGCAATGAAAGCAGCAGAGGTCATGGAGACAGTTTCTGCGAGGTTTAAAGCAGGGTTATGTTCAATAACATTATCCCAAGCTTTGACCCCTTACCATAGCTGTATTTAATCCTTCATCTGTACATGGAGAGACAAGGCATGGTCATCCAACTAAACTGGCAATCTGGACGAGCAGAGCATTGGTCAGACAAGCAACCATAGCAACAAGCATAGTAAAGCCTGAACAACAGAGAACCTCAGTGGTGTGAGCATCATTAGATACAGCAAACATGTGGAGGACAATGCTCTGCTCAGATTAAACCAAAGATTTAGATTTTTGACCAACATAGAAAATGCTAAGGTTGACAGAAAGTGAAAACTTTCAATCCTGAACGACTCAGTCCCAAAGTGGGGCAACATCATGCTGTAAGGATTTTCTTACATTTACTTGGGACTAGGGAGTTTGGTCAGAGATGATAGAGAATAAACTTAATACAGAGCAATCCTTTGAGAAAACCCGCAGCTATTTAAAAATAAAATCTAACTTGTATCCGAATACCATATTATTGGCCTCTGGATGACAGTTATGCACTGCCTTGAGTTTGTCTATCACATAAAATTCTACTAAAATACTTTTTTTTTAGTTTTGTTGCAATGTGACTAAAGGTAAAATAGTTCAAGGCATACGAGTCCTTTTGGAAGGTTCCCTACAGAAGTACACTGACCAGATCAGACAACATTTTAATAAAGCTACAGCACACCTTTCTTTGCTTAGCGCTTTGAGTGGCTCAGAGTTGTGTGATGTGTGCTTGTGTGCCTTAGTTGTACTTCTTGAAATAATATTTGCAGGGCAAATTGTAGGTTTAGTGCATGATCAGTTTGACTATATAACCTCATTGAATTTTCTGAAATATTGAATGACTGATTCAGTTTTTGTCAGATGTCCCAAAAGCCTCAGAAGGGAAAGTAGTTACTATATAATGGGGAAAATAGTTACAATATGTTGGAGTATGAAAAAAATAAATAAATAAAAATAAAATCTTAAAAGTTTGGATGCTTTTTTTTAATTTCATTTGAAATATGACTTCTTGTTAACATTGATATGTTGTTAGCTTTGAAAAGGCACCCTGACTGCATAACATTTCCTGAAAACAACTCACTTTCCAAGCAAGGCTTTTGGGAGATCAGTGGCGATGCTGCAAAGCCCTTCGAATGAACACAAAATTGTTTATTTTTTAGGACCCTGTGGTTTCTAAAATCTGGGACTGATGACACACAGAAAGACAGACAGCCAGCAGAAAAGAACAGGGTCTGTGTCCTTCACTTCTCACCATCTATCACACTGTCATGCACTAAACTACCTTCTGTGTTTGCATGTGTTTGTGCGGGTTTGTCCAAGCCTTGTTTTTATCTCTGCATTCATGTTTTTCTTTATTTCCTTCATATGTGTATTTTGTGGGGGGTGTTTATGTGCATGTGTGTGCCAAGAAAGTTGTGTGTGAAAGTAAGTTTACCTCTTTGCTTGGTTTTATTTGTTGTTCATATATGTGCATGCATTTTTCGTATGTGTGTAAAATGTGCTTGTTATTGTCGAAAATATGTAAATAAATAACTTAGTAGAAGATAACCGTTAGATAACAGTTAGAAATAAGGAGAGAAAGTTTTCTCCTGAAGGTCGTCTTTCATGAGGCTGTGGTAGAAAAGGAAAAGCTTCTTTTTTCTAGCAAATCAATAAAACCAGCAGCATCACCTCCTAGAAGAATCTGCAGTGTATGGAAAGCTTATAATTTATTATAACAAATTAATAAGGAGCACAGCCAGCATCTAGCACTGGAGACTGTGTCCAAATCAAGTTTGGTTTCTGTTCTCATCCGTTGGTGTGTCCATATGGCATTTATTGTCTACAGGCAGCAGTTTCAGTTGACCAGAGTTTTTTAAAATACTTACTTTCTTAACTTTCGGAAAAGTACAGATACTTTTGTAAATAAAAAAAAAGATGAACGTAAAAGTACTGTTTGAACTATTTTTTTAAGTAAAAGAAAGAAAAGGTACAGTTTTTAGATTTTAAGTAAATGCAAAAGTAAAATTATGCTTTTTCCTTTAAAAAAATAAAAAGATAACTTTTAAGATTTCTATTACTATAAAATGGTTCTAGGAAGAGAAAAATAGGTTAATTTTCCTCTTTTGCTCACTGTGTAGAGAGACCACAAACAATACTGACTTGGTTTAGTTTTGATCTAAGTTAAAATTTCAAACAAGATAATATAAGTTATACTGAACACAAGTCCTGCATGAGCAGCTCAGAACTTTAAGAGCTCTGATATTCATATCTATAAACTAACTGGGCTCCAGCTGGGCAGATTCTCTTTTTTAATATTCCCTATTTTGTAGCATCTGTTTTTTTATATCATTATCAATACGTTTGCAGATTTTGGCTAAAACTTGTTTCATCTCTGAGAAGAAATGGAAAAGCTAACGCATAAATAAAAGCTGATAAGTGACATAATATTCATTAGGGGATATAAACCTATGACTAAGCTAATATAACTTAACTCAGATGGAATTTCATAGATTTTGCACAGAACGCTGCAGGAGGTGGACAAAAATTTATATTAGATCATTGTAATAAATGTGTAAAAATTGTAAATCTGTGGATGAAACACAAATGTTCAAGTAGCTTCAGAGTTTTGTCGAAGCCATAAAGTGCAACTACGCTTTTGTCTTTGATTTCGCTGGGTCTGTTTGTCTATCTGTACTGCAGTGTTCTAGAAAAAATATTTAAAAAAAACATAAAAAAATTTTTTTTTCATCCAGACAATTCATTTCAAAACAAAATAGAAATAAAACCAACATAAATAGTTTTTGAAGATGATATAAAGTTAAATTTGACGCTGTTACCGTTAGTTATAACTAAGAAATTAGGTATAAGGAAGTTATGATCCAGAATTGTAGAAAAACTTCCCTTTAATAGGGTGGTGCAGTATAAGGTTTAAAGCATCAGTCTTAACTTCTACAAAAGTGCTTTTAAACAGTACGATTTATACTTCTACTTGAGTAATAAACATTAATACTTTTGACACCTCTGGGAGAAAGTAAGTAAGTAGACAGCAGGTAATTGCGTTGAAATGTAGGTTGTAAACCAAAAGTCCTCAGGAAAAAAATAATGTAAAGAAAATAAGATCATCCATCAGACAACTGAACCTCATGATGTTGTTGGATCTTAGAAACGCAGAGAAAGTATAAATTCCTCCTCACTGATCTGAATCACTGATAAAGTCACATTTAAAACAACTATTTTATTTGTTTGTTTCGACTAACATTGATTATCCCATTAAGATTAAATATTTATTTTACAATAGAGACTTTGTTGTAAAGACAGAATCACTCTTACATTGTGAAAGTCAAAAACTGCAATGATTTCTTTTTTTTTTTTTTTTTTCATTTTAAACCCTGGGAACAACAAACTGCAAAACATGCGTTGATTTTGTTAAAAGGAAAAACAGGTATGATGGGGTGATTCTTAAGATTGTTTTATGAACAATGACATACCAATGAGTGAAACAATTTACACAAGGATTTATAAAAGCTTAAAAAACATAGCTCAGTTCATTTTTCCTGTGACCTTACTGACAAACACAAAGTCGGCTATTTTCTTCAAAGATAAAGGAATTTACAGTAAAAACAATGCAGATAAGAAAGATATTACTGCAAAGGACTGAATACACTTCCCTGAGGAACTCCTTTGCTTACCGTTTAAAGCACCTAAATGTTTTGAGTAGTTTTTCTGACAGGAAGTGTTGGATTAGGGTTAATATGGTGAAGTGCCTCTGAAAAAGCAATAGATAGGCTTGGTGTACAGCCGCGGTTCTCAAAGTGTGTGGCGCGACCCACTGGTGGGGAATTGAGACGTGACAGGTGGGGCTATTTTTCAGACCCCTCCAACGACTCTTTTTCAAAAAAGCGACTAGCGACAAATCTAGCGACTTTTGGAGACTCTTACGTGAAAGCACGTATCGTTCCTTTTCTTGTCCTCCAGCGGCAGGTGCTGCCGTGGGGCGCCTCCCCCATCCCAACCCCGTTCTCCCCCGCTATCGCAGGAGTCCCTCTCAGCGCTGCAGTCAGAGACACGGCATGTTTACCCTCAGCGTCCAGAATGCAAATAAAGCGCATATGCGCCGGGATTGGCGGCGCAGGTTGATCATAAATAACTGAATTTGAAATATTTTATCTTAAATAAATAGGACCAGTTTGTTGACATGACGTCTGACTCCACCCTGAGGCTCAGGTTTAATGCTCAGACTAATAGTGAATTCTGGTTAGGAGTGGAGAGGGAGTATCCACTCATCGGGCAGAGAGCTGTGTGCATTCTTCTTCCCTTTGCCACATCATATCTCTGTGAGATGGGCTTTTCAGCTGTTGCTTCACTGAAAACAAAATAGAGATCTCAGCTGAACATTGAGCATGACTTGAGAGTGGCAGTATCAAGCCTGCAACCCCGTTTTGAGAAACAGTGCAATGCAAAACAGGCTCATTGCAGCCACTAATGCAGGGATAAATAGACCTGTCTTGCCCAATGGATTTCACTTCTTTTCTTTTATTAACAGATTGCAGAGTGGAACTTTAATTTTTTCTATCTTTGAGCTTGATACAAGCTGAGCTTGCTGTCTTTTGATGTAGATAGTTTGTATTTAGATACTACTTGTTGAATAAAATTGGAACATTTTAAGATTGTTGCATATTTCATTAGCATTGTGTTGGGGCGATGGGGACAGGTGGGGCTTGAAAATTCCCCCTTGTCCAAAGTGGGGAATGACAGAAAAAGTTTGAGAACCACTGGTGTACAGTAACTATTTTTTGTTCTCTGGAGGAAAAGGATGGTGTACAGGGCATGTTTTACCTTTTCAATTTGAAGAATAAGCAAACTATAGATGGTGGCTTTGATTTGGCCGACGACTTAGTCTTTCAAAGGCCTTTATTATAGATGGCACCATAGGCCTGTTGTCATAAAGCTGGTTACAGATGCTTTTTAAGTGTCAAAGGAAGGATGGATGGAATACTTTAGATAATTATGAAACAAATAAAAGATAATGAAGATATCGATAAATCTGTTGATAATTTTTTTCGCTTAATCATTTAATAATTGGACAACCAGAGGGTCCTTAAAGAAGATTTTTTTTTTCTAAATTAAACCAGGTGAAACTAAAATGTTTCCCTTTGAGGTCGGGATTGAACATATTCACAGACGAATGCATTTTTTTTATTGTAAAGGCAAAATCTTTACATATTTTTTACAATTTATATATAATTACTGCTTTAGGTCGGTTGGTTTTTTTCAGCTAAAGGCATGTTTTAGAGTCTCTATACTCCAGTAAATGATTAATCGATTACTAAAATAGTTTACTATTATGTAAATAATCGATTCATCAAGAATAATGCGATTAATTGTTTCAGCCCTAAATGTATTATATTATTAATTAATTGTGTGTATAGAAATCCTTGAGCTGACATGTAGTGAATAAACAATTATGGTAGAATAAACTATTTAATGCTCTGAACTTCCATATCAATCCGGGCGTTTTTGCACCATATTTTTTCTCCCACGCTGTTTACATTTGATCACTGCTGCACTTTATGGAATAGAAATGTTTATTTACTTTCTGGAAAGCTGCACTAAACAAAATTGTCTTCTGTATACACTCTGTGTATCCAAATGATATGTCTAAGTTTAAAAAAAGTCTAATCTCTGCTTCTATTTAAAAAAGAGCAGTTTATGATCATGAAGTATCAAAAGTTGAGCATTATGAATTTTAAGTCTTAGTTATAAATCACATAAGCATATACAATAAGAGGAAGTAGGTTAGTTAGGTAAATGTTATCCAGACGTTGCAGTTAGTTTCTGCCAATCTGGTCTGAGTTTTTCCTTTGGGTGTGACTGACGAGTTTTGCTGAATAGCTGCACAGATTCGGCCTCTGCATTTCTGTGGTCTACACTCCACCTCTCTGTGTGTCTCTGTTTCTCTGTAACTCTCTGTCTCTTGTTAGTGGCTGATCGAGTTATCTGTGCTGCTTGCTGTTCAAAGACAAAGTTAACCCTTTCCATCAAAGCAAAGTCACAAAGACAGGGAAGCGGATAATTTCCTGTTTTGTCATTACTCATTTTTATTTCCATTTTTTTTCCTGTAACCAATAGATTCCCAGCAGTAAATAACATTTCCTATGCAAATTGTTTTTATTAAAACATCTAATAATATTTTCTATAATGCTTGTTATTCCAACCGGGAAATCCCACTGAGAATTGCCCTTCCTTTTATTATTATTCCTGTTCTGAAAATTGATATCTTAATTTCCCTTTTTTCTATTTGAATATCAAATCAAAGCTCAATATACTGTGGCTCAAGCAAATGGTTATGTTTTGCATTTCCTTCTGCAGTAATTGGATTAATGAAAAATATGCTGAAAAATGAATCTACTTTTGCTAGGTTGAGGAGTTTCTTTTTTTCTTTTTTTGTTTTAGGCCTGCAGGAAAAATGTTAACGTCCTATATGTTTGCGACAGCAGAAGTCTTCTCATTTCAGCAGATATGACATGTTTTTGTTTTTTTTCATCTAAAAGCAGTGACGTTCCAATCAGCCAAGGTCAGGGGGTACCTGTCATAGTGATAGATGGTGAAGCTATAGATTAAGATGAAAGCCTTTTAATTTCACGGTGCACCCGCCGACCCACCTCCTTCAGTTAATGTTGTGCTTTTCAAGCTAAAATATTAAGCCCTTAACTGCTTAAACGTTCAGCAACCAGGTCTCTTTATATGCTGCTGGACAACTTAAGTGTTGTAGATTTGCAATCCACTTGAATAAAGTCAGATGTGAACACATGCACACACTTCACGTAGTCTGCAGAAAAAGAGTTGTCCATAAATGATGAGTTGGCCTTGAAAGCATTAATATATCATTAGTATTGATTGTTATCACTCCACCACCCCCCATACTCACACACACGCACACACACACAAACCCCCCCGCCAAACCTGCTTAAACTTACACTCACCAGTTCACAAACATCTTCAAATGCTTTGCAGGTGAACAAACCTGCAGAAGCAGCAAATCTTCTCCAATCTGGTCATGATGCACACGCACACACTGACACAAAGTTTGCAAGTATTGAGTTGCGGTTAAGCAGCCCGCCATGGCCCTGCAGGCTTCCATTTGTGTGCGGATCAATACAGAAAGCCCTCTCCAGCTCTGATGATTAGCAAAGACCACTCCCTTCCTCACAAAAACACTCAGGCTCTCTGAGTCAAATTTTAATAAAGCAGTAAAGTGAATGGACAGACACAAATCGTTAGCTTCTGCTTAATGTTTTATTGCTTCTGTCATCCATGAATTGCAGGAAAAAAATATCCCAGAAACTACCAGGGGGTTTCTCAACAGTAGAGTGCAAAATAACAGGAAGTACTTAAATAATTGATTCATTTCATGGAAAAAAAAAAGAAAAATCTCACAACCTTTTTTATGGCTTGAGTTGCACGTAACAAATATCAGCTTTTTTTTTTTTAAGCAGTTGACTGATTCGTGTTTTAGAGAGATACATGTGTCTGAACAATGAGGTGATTCAGACATTACTTCAAGTTATTTAAGCTTTAAGCTTTTTCCCTTATTATAAGTCTATTAGCCAGAACTTTGGAAGGAATTACAATGAAGCTTGTTCAGCCACTGAATTAACATCTTGAACTGAATAGAGATCCAATTTCTTCTGTTTATAATTTTAATTGAAGAACTGTGAAACAGCATTTTGAGATTGAGGAAAGAAAATTTGGGCTAAAAAAAAAAAAAAAAAAAAAAAGAGTAACTATTTAAAAGACAGATGATCGGCTGAAGAAGGATAAATAAAGGGCTCCAAAAATGGTCAGAGTTTTGTTATGTTTTATCAAATCCTGCAGAAACAAGCAGTATCTGTTAAAGAATAAAATGTGGATTGAAAATGCTATCTTTATCTAAGCTTACTCTAATTAAGTCTCCCTAAAATTTGATTGAATAATCTTGGATGAAGAATGGCTGAAAAAGAAAACACACAACATATTGTTATGTTCCAGTCAAAGTATAGATTTTTTTTTTTCAAATGCTCTATCTGTGCCTGAAAAGATCAGTAAACATGTTATAAAACATGGGCCAGCATTAGATACATGACCTTGGTTGATTATTCAGATTATATATTTTTTTAAGGCTGATTCTATGAAATTTACAAGAACAGGGTAAAGACAGTCAGTTTAAAGGCACAATACGCACATTTTCACCACTAGGTGCACTTCTGAGCACTATCTGTAGACCGAAGCTACTCTACATTTTAATACAACTTTCTATCAAGCTCAGTAACATGACAGAAGAGGTAATTATAGTATTTAATAATAATATTACTAATAATAACAATATGATTGATTCCTCCCATTAAATTCAGACCAACTACACATTATGTTGCTTGTAAAATAACCTACTTCCCCCTTAATTGCATTAATATGTTTTTATATTCATTTTGATATAAAATGTGAGATCTGTTGTTTCACTTGTTTCATTTACAATATAAGAGAAAAAAATAAAACTTAGCACATTTACAAAGAATGGATGGAGCAGAGATAACCACTGGTTCATGCTTCTGACTTGATTAAAAATCAACAGTTATCAGTTTTAATTTGAGATGTTTTGTCAAAAAGACAATGCCCTGAATGTATAATTACAGTGGGCAGCTCACAAGCCCGCCAGTCTGCATTAAATAGCCCCAGCTATTAGCTGGGCTACCAGCTACTCAGCTGCTGAAACTGTTAACATGATTAATTGTGATTAATCAATTATTGAAATCATCAACTAATTTAGTAATAGATTAATCGTTAGCTGAGGCATAAAGACTCTAAAACATGCCATCAGATATAATAGTAAACCAAATAGAGCAGAAATTATTGAAAAATATTATAAACATTTTGCATTCAAGATAAAAAAAAAATGTCTGTCAAAATGCTCTGTCCAGGACTCCTTAAGTAGCTTAGTTTTAGCTTCACCTGGTAAAAATCCTGCATCAAATCTTCTTTAAGGGACCTTTTGCTATACGATTATTAATCGATTAATCGAAAAAATATCGACAGATTAATCGAATAAGTAAATAATCATTAGCAGCCCTGCTTCCCTTACATAACTGTCATTTGGTTCCATTGCTGCTCAGACTCCGACAATTAACCCACAGATTGACCACAATTGTTGCATTATACTGAATGGAATCAGTCTAACAAGACGGTGACACCATCAAAAATAAACACTTGACTTCATGCTGTTACTCACCAGTCCAGGAGGAGAGAAGCCAGCTCTGGGTCAAACTGGAGCTGCTTCTGCTCTAGAGGCATTCTTCACCTTGGAGAAACAAGGTCAATAATAATAATCTTTTTGTCCCTTTTTTTCTGACAGCTTCCTTTTCAAAGACCGTTGTTTTTTCTGTGGTAATAATAAGGCCTGGTTTTCTTCAGGTGAACACTTTGGTTCACTGGATGAACTGTCTGCAATTTTGCTCCTATGCTCAGAGCCCTTAAAGGCAGCTATTCCCATGCACGTACATGTACACACGTGCACATATACCCTGGTGTGGCTGTGTAAACAAGAGACTGGAGATGAACACAGAGAGATAGTGTGAGATATATTTACATTTTGGATCGATAAAATGTAAATAATTATTTTTTTTTATCAACCTGTATCTAAGCAGACTTTTGGCATTACAACTTTACGTGTTCCATGTACAACTAAACACTGATCAGCAAACTAAATTCTGTTATTATATTAGGCCAACTCATGTTATATATCTACAGCAGAGATAGATTAAGATCAGCACAGATCAGATCAAAACTGCTTTTATTATAAAATAAAAAAATAATAAATAGTCTTTACACATTTAAGTCAAAAATAGCAACATTCAAACAGGAGCTCTCTCCTCCTGTGGGGCTGTCAACATAAAAACATGTAAAATGGAAAAATAAAATAAACAGCCCTGACAGTAAGGTTTAAATTACGGGCCAGTCTTTGGAAAATATAAACTGCTTGATCAGTTGTAGGCCATTTCATTAGAAGATTTTTCTTAGTGAACTGTGACAAAACACTTTATAATTAAAATCTACATTAATTTTACATTTCAAAATAGCACCACATATCTATTCACTTTCTGCCACTACATATAAATAACAGGTGCCGGGACACCCCTAGTAGGTTACAGAGTTAAGGCTGCAGTAACTTAGGATGTCCACGGGTACTGCCCGTTTAGCTGAGCAACCGGACCGGCCTGTCAATAAAGTTCTACTGTTTCAAAAACTCTGGAAGCACCTTTGAAGATAGGCTCCTAATTAAAAATGAACTAACTGCATAGAAAAAGTTCTGAGGTCTACTTTCTCACCTGAAAATATTTTTGTGTGAAATAGTGGTAAAATAAAATTAAAATAAAGTTGCTTATCTACCTCGTTACTGCTCCTAGTGGGCAGATGTCTTCCCTTGCTGCTCACATCCCTGCTTCACCTGGGAGGCATCCAGATCAGTTGCCCTAACCACTAAAGCTGACATTTTTGGATTCATGGGAGCAGCAGTTTCTCCCTAGACCAGCATTCTAATCTTTTTTTTAAATGGCAATTTTCCCCTGAGTCCAGCTATATAAAAGTTGTTCAGAGATGCAAATATTACGGAAATTCAACTTTTTTTGTTAGATAACTCTTATAGGAAATCAGTTGGCGTTTTAAGCAACCACCGTATTATTTTTTTATTTTGGAGTTTTAAAATATGGGAAAACATTAAAACATTCATAAAGAGGAAGAAGTGTTTCTTTCTGTAGGGTTTTAGTGTGAGAATTCTTTTTAAAAGAGCACAAAGTGTCAACATTTGTTTTAGCTCTACAAAAATAAAGTTCAAAACAAATTTCTGTCTCTTTTCATATCATTCTGTTTTGAAATTTTAATTCAAATATTATTTAAAAAATACATCAAAGCTTCTAAGACTTTGTCACCTGTCATTTATTATATACATCATACACATATATTATATACATCAGTTTAATATTTATAATTTTTAGCCACTATAAAGAGACAATGTAGAGGGTCCAAAGAACAACCCTTAAGTTATAGGTTACCAGAGATGTCAAGTAACAAAGTACAAATACTTCATTACTTTATTTAAGTAGAAATTGTTGTACATCTATACTTTACTGGAGTAATTATTTTTTAGAAAACTTTTCTCTTCTACGCTGTAGATTCATTTACAATTATCTTTACTTTCTACTCTTTACATTTACAAAATAGACTAGTTTTGTTAAATTTAAGCTAGTTTTCATTGGTATTGGTATAAAAAAAAAGAAACATCAAATTAATTTGTTTCATTCAGACAATTGATTTCTTTGTGGTTGGACTCGGGGCTGCACCAACTTGTTTGTCAAAAACCAAAATAAATAGTTTTTTGAGATGGTCCAGAGTTAAATTTGACACTGTTACCATTAGTTATAAAACTTAGAAAATTATGTATAAGGATGTTATTATCCAGAAAATGTTCCTTTAATAGGGTAGTGCAGTAACCAGTATGAGGTTTAAAGCATTCTTCATCATCAACACTTTTTTCTGAATTACTTTCACTTTTATAGTTTAATCATTTTAAAAATTGGACCTCTTCCCTTTTGCTTGAGTAAAAAGTTTAAGTTAACAAACATGAATACTTTTGACACCCCTGCAGGCTGCAGTCCCCTGCCCTGGATAATGATGTTGTCTTTTCTCTGAAGCTTCCTGCCAGTCAGCTGCTTAAGGGAGCTTCAGAGCATCAACATAATTTGGCCATTTAAATTAATACTGTTTTCTCTGTAGATTTTGATCTATCAACCGTTGTGAATGAACATGAACAAAATATATCAGGACATCTTTGCTTGAGGCAAAGAATGACCCCCAGTATTTTCTAATATCTCAGGTGTTGCACTTCCTACCTCATTTTTTTAATCAAATGTTTTTCACTCTGTTGCAGCAAAAAAAAATCAACATGACATTGTGATGAACAATTAGGAGTTGTTTGCTGCAACTTGGTTTTGATCTTGGTCATGTGACTGTAACTGAGTCACATGTGAAGTTCTGAAAGTAGCAGTTTTAATTAAACAACCAAGGAGCCAGTCTGGCTGCGTGCACTGAAAATGGAAGCATGACATACTGTGTGTGTGTGTTTGGGTGTGTGTGTGTGACTGCAAATGTATTGCTATTGCAGTGAGTCACTGAGATGACACAAACTGCATTCCTCTTGAGCTAAGCAACGACTCTACTATCTCTGTCTGCATTTCTGTCTGCTCCCTGCTTCACCTTCTCTTGCACCTTCTCACCTCTATCACCCGAGCCATGCCAAATCCCCCCAGCTATCACTTCAGTGTAAACATACAACCACAAGTATTTTTGCTACGGCAGCCGAGGGTCACACCAGGGCCTCCTAAACACTATCCCACCACACCGAGTCAGGAAATATTTTTAAAAGTCCTGTCATGCTGACGGCCTCTGTTGATGACCTAACGATCAATTTTATGAGTGTGTGTGTGTGTGTATCAGAGATTCTGCATGTCTGCCAGTTTATGTATCTGTTTGTCTGCCTGCAGCTTTATTTGTCTGTCTACCTGATACCTTGACTAAAATAACATCTGTGTGTTTAAAAACAGCAGTAATAGATGCATTTTAAAGGTGGTTAGCTCCATCTAGTGGTTGCAAAGACTACTGACACCTGTTTTGTTCTCATTTTATTTTGGATTTAGGAAGCATTTAGATTCTTTTAAATTAGCAAGTTTTCATTCTTTCTTTTTTTTCTGATAATTATGGTTTTATAAATATTTTTGGAATGGATTCCAATTTAGAATCCATTTTCAGATTATTTTTATCTTTTTTTTGTCTTTAATTGGGCCTGCCCTGCTTTGCATCTCTGAGCTTATACTGCACTACGTGCCTTCTCATACTCTCCCCTCAGCTGACCTTTTATTTTTGTCAGTGCCGAGAACCAAATAAAGTCAAAGGGGGACTGGATCTCCTCTATAGCCTTTCCTCGACTCTGGAATGTTTGCCACCGTACACTTCATCCCTGGCCAATTTTAAATCTGTTCTTAAATACAGATTTTTTTTTTTCTACCCACCTTTATATACTAGTGATGTGTTGGTCATATGTTGTGTCCATGTTATTTGTATGTTTGCCTATTTGTTTTTATCTAAATTTGTTTTTGTCCGCATAGCATTTTGGTCTATGTGTTTTAATAGCTTTCTAAATTAAGTTGGATTGGGTTTGGAAAATAGCAACAAAAGAAATGTATTTAATTGTATAATTTTAAAAATGTGAATAGATAAGGAGAAAAAGATTTCAAAGTTTGAGAAATGTTGATACTTCAATACTTTCCTACCTTTTTAAAGAGATGCATCGATAATCTGCTCGAACATCTGCTCTGATATTGACTAATTAACTGGATCAGATATCAGATGAATGATAATCCAGCAATCTGATCCAATTATTTCTCTTATTTAGTAATATCATATATAGGAGATTGTAAAGGAGATATGTCAAAAAAAATCTTATTCTGTCTATATATAATAAAGGCACAGATGCAGAAGCATATACATAAAAAACTCTCCTGGATTTGGCATGTAAAAACATACAGTAAAACTCAAGGTTACCATTTGCAAATGGACGCAGGGAAAAGTCTGATTACCATAAACTTATATATTTTCTTACTCCCCAACATATTGGTATACTTTTGAAAATAGATTGCTTCATGACAAAATAACGTTTATTTGGAAATACTACTGCAACATTTCAATAAATAAGAAAGTTGAACATTGGACACAAACTGACCTTTAAATTGACAACGATATTCAGCCTGCCAGAAAATTAGATCCAAACGATTTCCCAACCACAAAGTCAGTGATTTATAGTGATAAACATCTTAATCCTGTAAAAGCAGATCTGTCAGGAGAAAAAAAAAGGAAGAAGGTCCAAAATATGTCATCTAAGTCATGTTGTTCAAATACTATAGAACAGTTTTAAACTTCTGATATTAGGACAGTTCAAAGAAAATTTCTTAAATGTGCTTCCTATTCTTTCTGAAATGTATCAAAAATAATTAAAAAAGGAATCTTAATCGACCATAATCAGGAAAAGCTTATCCTTATTTAATGTCAGAAAATTGAGAGAAACATTCCATTCTTTCATTTTTATACTACAAATACAAGTTTATAGTTTCAATAAAATTCTACAATTTTTATAAAGAAGTCAAGTTTTGACAGTTTTGGAATGCTGAATTTAATTTGCATCTTTTCTCTTAAATCCTTTTTTGCCTTCTCTTTTTTCTTTGATCCTATTTTCGGACCCTCCTTTATCCCTTCACCTTCTTCTCTTTTAATCCCCACCCTCACCCTCCTCCCTTTGTTTCATCACTCCATCCCTGTGTCTCCCCAGTCCAGACGACAGCAGGACCCAAGCCCTGGCTCAAACATGGCCAACGCTGACGTGGAACACAAGATGCGCTGATGAGGGGAGAAGGAAGAGGAAAAGAAGGAAACAGAGTTTGTTTAATTTCAACAAAATCAGCTTGACAGAAAAAGGCTGGTTGATTTTTTTTATTTTTCCTCAAAACAGTTTATCTTTTGATTTATATATTTTTCTAAATTTAGAATGCAGACAAAGTGAAAAGTGAAAATGTCATATAAAAGATAAATTGTGGATTAATATGAAACCTAGGTATGAAAAAATACAATTTAATGAGAAAGGTTTAAGATCAATGCAAAACACTGATTACAAGACAGAGGGAGCAGGAGGGAAAAATAGAAGGAGCAGAGGAAAGAGACAAAATGTTGTGGCTCAGGGTCACGGTCAGGGCTTTTTTACACATCATGAAGCTTTAACAGTTCATGTGTGTATGTGTATATATATATATATATATATATATATATATATATATATATATATATATATATATATATATATATATATATACACACACACATATTTTTTGCTGACATGCCATTTTATCAACTTTATTTCTTAGAACCTGCTGTTTCTTAGAACCTGCTGGGGGGGGGGGGGGGGGGGGGGGGGGGGGGGGGGGTATTTTAGATATAAAAATATCAGAGAAAGGCAAACCAAAGAAATATTTACCAGGCTGGAGGGTTAAGAAATGTTTGCTTTGTGTTAATTGAGATTATTTCCGAACATCACAGGTCAACTGACCGCAAAAACTCATAAAAACTCCTAAATTACCTTCAGTTTTCATTCAGCTGTGCTAAACGTGGTGAAATGGGAAAATTTAAATGTCCTTTGTCTTCCGAGAGGTTTTGCACTATATGATGCAATCAGTCTTGATGTCCACATTGCTTGTCCTTCTACTGCATGAAATCAAATGTGGGGCTTCCTTAGCTTCTTATTGCAGCCTCTTTATCGTCAGCACTCTTTATCTGCTCTGTGATGAGGGACAACTGGGTGACTTTAAGTTGGGTTTTCAGAGATTTAAAATTTGCATTAAAATGTTTTCATCTCCAAAAGGATTGCTTTACAGTTACAGTAAATTATCATCCTTGTCTACAGGCATCAATACAAAATGAATGCGGAAAGGTTAATGTGGGGGTTTATGTGGAGTAGCTGTGAGTAGACAGCAGTTAGACTTTGGTTGACTGTTGTTGATTTAATTGCTTTTTTTTCAGCCAGAATCTTCCACCTAGTTGTATTTACTGTTTAGAAAGTTCATCTGACTGTTTACAATTATACACCAGGTACTTCATATTTATTTTCCTCCACTTGCATTACGGTAGTCTTCATCTTTAAAATTCCTGAATTTTGTGTTAGTACCCCTAAAGCTGGTGCTAACACTGCATGTAAAATACTATTAGAAAATGTCTTTTTTTACGGGTTTCCTTCAGTAAGCATTGAAAAATCCATTGTTTTCAGCTTTGCAGCTGATTCACTGCAGCTTTTAGCAAAATCCAAAATGATAGCTTTGGAAATGGTAACTGAAAATTGCTTCTTTTTCTGTTTTATACCTGTATCAATTTGCACTTATTAGCCGGTCTTGTTGGCATGCGCCACTGCATTGTTTTACAGCAGTTGAAGTTACAACTTTACTTAAACACGGGAAGCAGCTATAATGCATCATAAAATATTTTAAACAGTCATTGTGCTTCATCATAGAGACCCTCTCTTCTGATTTGATAATTTGCACAGCGTGTCAACCTCAGACCAACAACCTGTTTTTTACAACATTGTCCATCTCACTGATAGGTAAAATAAAAAGTAAAATGTGTTAAAGCATGCAGCCATGAAATCATTAATCATTAGATTAATTATGCTTTTTAAAAATAAAACCTTAAAACCACTTTTTTCAATAGAAATATTCAAGAACTTTACTTTCTAATACATAATTGATGCTTTTTTTGTTTCCAATTCTAAGGCGTATTAATCGTTTAGTTCACAAACTAAGGATGCCGTCATTTGACACATATTTGTTCCCCCATTAAAAAAAGATCTTCAAAGCTGCTGCTCATATATTATTTGCTCTCATCTTCTCATCACATCTCCTACCTAAAACACAACTTCCACAATAAAACAGATTAGATGAAGAGAGATTTAAAAAATGAATAAATCTTTTTAATTTAAAAGTGATCACAGTGCACTGTTTTCACAGGTGAAGGCAATGATGTTTAAACAGTGAAAGACAACATTTTAACTTAAATTATTTGAACCCAATGTACCAAACTCATTACAACATAAAAAATTCTTTAAAAAAGTGATGATCTTTGCAAATTGAAATATTGAGTAATCCCGATAAGCTCCTTCATCCATTATTTGTATGCAGGAGAAGTTGTGTAAAAACTAAAAATAAATCACTACATACCTGAAATTCAATTTATCCCAGTTCACTTAACATTAATCCCAGTTTGTTCCTTAAGAAATCAGGATGTAATCTCAAGTAAACAACTGAATCAGAATGAATATTTTTAACTTACAACACTGTGCCCTATATGCCAACGTCCATTTAACTTGCTTAATCCCACGTCACCCAGATGTTCCTCGTCCTTTAAGGGCCATAAAAGCCTCCATCCTTGTCCTGTTACAGCACTCTCATGTTTTGAACCCATTTGTTTGCCTTTATGTTGTCATCAGCCTTTTGTTGTGTGAAAGTCATGATGTTTACTTTTTATATTTTTCGTCTCAGTAGGAGTTTTTAGTATTTCTCTCAGCTTAAACCTACAGCAGCTGCAGAATTATTGTGTAAATCACAAAAACAAAACAAAAAATCTCCCGAAAAATGAGAGATTTGAAGACTTTCTTCACTTTCTATGTACTCTTATTATTATTTTTTCTTTTTGTATTATTGTATTTTTTTTTTTAAAGTCCTGTAATCGGAAAATGTTTTACACTTTCTGAAATTAACTGTTTGATTACCTTTGACCTTCTTAGTAAATACAGACTCATAATTGTGTTTGAGCAGTTTATTAACTGTATTTTGAGCATTTAATTAGCTTCAAAAGACATTAAACAAAAGGAGTGAGTTGGAGCTAGCTTGTATTTTCAACAAAGTTTCTTCAGGTTTTCTCTGCTAATGCAGCCATAAAATCAACTCAGGGCTTACAACATCAAAAGAACTTTATCTGATGTAACAATATTTACTATAGCTTTAAAACTGGTAAACCTTATAGGCTCAAATATGTTATTTCTTTCTGGCAATCAGGAGTTGTTTATATCACAGAGGAAACTTTTTTAAGTCAGCTGGTTCAGTATAAAATTCATCGAAAATCTTTAAAAAAAAAAATTTACTTTCCTGTGGGAACCTGCAGGAGGATGAGGGGCGGTTATGTGGTGGTTTTTGATGTTTTTAGGTTTAAAGTAAAGAAAGGAGTCAGTTCAGACTGCACTCTGTGAATTTAATGTGTGAAAAACACCAGGAGAGCCGATACAGACTTAATTAAACTATAACGCTGATTGTTGAGGTTCCCAGACACATATTCATAGAATAAATGATATTGTTTTACAAAACACAAGATAAGTTACTGAATAAAATTAGGAGAAAAAAGGTTCTGAAGAAGGAAGGTTTTCTAAAACGATTTGGTCCATTTGAAGTTTTGTCTTTTTCATTTTTAGTTGGACAACAAGCTTGAGTACTTTGGGGAGAAAAAAACTGAATAATAAGATTTTTTTCACTCTAAATTTAATGCTGAATGAAAAAAATTGGGGGAAAAAAATACCTCAAAAGAAAAACCAAATTAGTTTTAACATTAGGGAAAACAACAAAAAAAACATCTTTGTTACACCACACAACTATAGAAATACATATAAGCACCAAAATACATATAAAGCATGAAATCCATCCTTTACTTTCCTTAATGCAGGCATTAAGTCACACCATTAAAAAAACATGTTTTTTTTTTTCCTTTTCTACATTACCTGTTACTTTTTTAACTTATTTATATTTTAGAAAGACTGATTTTTTGTAGCTTGTGTAAACGTTCTTGCATTTCTCTTACTGTTTGTGTGCTCAGTGTTTCCATCTACTTTAATGTTGAACTTGTCCTCTCAGAGGAGTTTAACATATAATATGAGATATTCATTTCAAATTGTTGATTGTTTATCACAATAAATATGTATCAATTCCTCTATCTGCCTATTATGTTTTCTTTTAAACCTCTGCAGAATAATAGTGGTATTAGATTATTGCTCCAAGGAAAGCCATAAAGAAACGAAAAGTGAATACTAATCACAAATACCCAGGGGGAAACCCAGTTCACAATGAGGGGGACTATATCTCTAAGCTGGCCTGGGAGCCCCTCGGGCTTCCCCCAGCAGAACTGGAGGTGTGGACGGACAGGGAAGTCTGTGAGGCACCCCTGAAACTGCTGCCTGTGTGATCCTGTCCTGGATAAAACAGAGCAAACCGAAATAAAATGCTTATTATAACTGTGGTTACCTTTCTAATTCAGGAGTATTTGGTGGTTTTCTGGCTCTGAACTGTACAGGTGGGAGTTAGCATAACAAAAACACGCTATTACTGCAGGAGATTTATAGATTAGATTAGATTAGATTTAACTTTATTGTCATTACACAGGTACAGGTATAAGGGAACGAAATGCAGTTTAGGTCTAACCAGAAGTGCAATAGCAGCAAGTGCAGGATAAATAATGGTTCTATAAATACAGGAGATGGGCTTCTACTGAATAAGTATAGAGATGAATACCATTATAAGCAGAATATTACTAATAGATGAATATAATATATAGATAACTAGTGTTATGAACTAAATTTACAGTTGCATATATACCGAATATAATATACAGGTGCATATTAATTAAAAAGGGTTTTTACAGTTATGTACAATAGCATATATACAGATGGATTTGACTATAAAATTAATAAATAAAGTTTGGACAGGAGCTATCTAAATTAAAGTATAGAAGGTATAACACCATTTCTTGATATTTGTATCCATGAACAACTAGATCCAAACACCTGAGGTGTATACCCATAAGTGTGCGTATTTATATAAGGTTTATAAGACTCCTTCAGCAGAAATATATGCTCAATAGCAGGTGTGAAGGGCCCCAGACCCACCCCATAGAGCCCAGGACTGACACAGAGGAGAGCAGAGCCCTAGACACAGGGAAGGCAACACCAAGTCAGATCCATTTGTGGGCCCAAAAACCCAAGGCCCAGGGGGGCAATCAATATCAGATTTCTAAATTAAGACAGTAAGAAGTATTCTAATTGCACTTCCATGCAGAAACAAAATTAGCCATGTGAGCCTAAATAGAAGGCATCATAAGTCAAACAGAAAACAATTACTAAGAGTTATTGCTTTTTCATGTGGTCTGGTAAAGATGATCCTTACCAATTGTAAAGGGTGATATATATATATATATGCATTACATTACATTAATATGTGCAGCTAGACAGTACAATAGCACTTTAGGCAGCAATAACAAACGGTTATGCTCACTTTAACCAATAATAGCAATTTAGATTATCCAATTAACATGCTTGTTATTGCACTGTAGAAGTAGATGGAGTAAGCAGAGAGAACCCTTGCATGGCCTCTTGATAGGGATGTCCTGATCTGATATTGATATCAGAAAACTGTCCTATATCAGCCAAAACACTAGTAACAGATTATATGGATCTACATCTGAAATCTCCAATTCAAGCGCTGTTATAGAATCACTTTGCTAACATAAGAGCAAACACTATGCTGGTGTAATATATACTGGCAGTGTCTGTACTTTCTGTTAAAGTCAGAAAAAGAGGTTGCTTTTAATAGTAGAAAGCTTTTATGTTTAGGTGTCTGCCACTGATTGGTTAATATTAAACTGGTCAGAGGCTCTCATACCTATTGTTGTTGACATTTTGTTCTCTGTTTGAGTAAAATCACTTCATAATAACGTTTCTAACTTTTGCACTACAAAATGAGCAATAAAAGTATATGTGATTCATGCTGATATTGTATCAGGTCAATATCGGAATCTGTCAATACTTAAAGCTGTAATATCAATATGATATCAGAAATTAAAAGTTGTATTGAGACACCCCTACTGCTAATGGACAAACTGCAGAAAGGAATCTACCTGGGATTAAAGACTGTATAAATATTATTGATAAATATTGATTTTTACATGTGATGACTCTGATTTTTTTAAATTGTAAATGAAATACATTAATTCTAGTAAAACATAGTTTGGAGAACTTTCAAATAATTGTTTGTTTGTTTGTTTAGACTTCCTTTTTGATTATTATATTAACAAATCATAGGAGAACATTTCAACCAAGAAAATGAATGTAAAAATTTATTAATCTGTTTAATATATTTAGCCCTCAGATATAAACCCTAAAATAGTTAAATAATCACAGCAATAATCATGTATACATTTTCAATATGAATGCAAATTATTAAATAATTTCAAATTTAATTATTTGAATGTTTATTTAATTAATGGCTGGCACATTTAAAAAAGCATAAACAAATTGTTTTCTCACAGTTTTTCATCAAATGTTTTCCAGCTATTTATCCTATAAATCAGGGGTCTTCAATGTTCCAGGCCAAGGACTCCCAAACTGATGGCGAGATGGAGCGGGGACCCCATAATTATATATATTGTATGAAATTTTGTGATATCAAACTGGTCCTATAGTGACTCTATTACATATGGAGTAATGTAACGAAGGTAATTTCAACCTGGGATTATTAAAGTATTTCTGATTCTGATTCCTTGCTGATGGGACAGGTTTTGTGAAAGAGCTCCTGTGTGTCACCGAACGTGTGCATTGATGACTGAACACACTACAGTGTCCTGAATTCATGTTAATGTGTAATTAAAGACATTTCAATTATGGGAAAAAACTGCAGGGGGGAATATAAAGAAAAAGTCTAGTCAACCAAATCTTTCGAGACCCCCATGCAGTACCTCCGTGGACCTGCTAGGGGTCGCGGACCCCCTGTTGAAGACCTCCGCTATAAATACTTTTTTTCTCACTTTTTGCCATCAGTAAAACTCAGGATTCTGTCATTTTAAAAAGAGGCTAATAACTAAATATTTATATAATATATTATAGAATGGTTTAATGGTTCAATCAAACTACGTGTTCACAGTGACCAGGACCGTTGAGTGACCGGTCACTGCCGAGAAAAGTACGCGTAACGTCATCACGTTCTCCCAGGAAGTTAAGCTATCAGCTGATCCCGCTGGCTGTTGTTGATGTCTGAAGTTGCTGTTGTTAGTGCGGACGCTGCATCTCTCGTCCCTTTTGACATTAACGGACGAGGACCGAGAAACAGATACGGCAGCGGGGTTTTTACCGGGCAAAGGGAAGCTTTATATCGGTGGCTTTCTGAACGCGCGCGGCAGCAGCGGAGCTAGCTTCTGAGTCGAAGAGAGAAAAACAGCAGCGATAGCCTTCGGCGTCTCTTTGTTTCAGTCCTAGGCAGAATAATAACTTCCTATCGCGTTACTTAAGTGTTTTCTCCTATATTTAGGTTATTTATATTTAACGCTATAAACGATAACAAGCACACTGTTGAGTTAGCTAATTGGTTGGCTAACCTTAGCTTGTTGCTCAGATTAAGACATTTTTAGTTTTTTTGTTTCTTTCGTAACTGTCCGACATTCACAGAAAGGAAACATAACGGCACCTTTGTAAGGGAATAATTATCAGTATTCATATGTGTTAATTGTAACAGCAAACATTGTTGTGTATCGTTCCTGAACAAGTTGAACTTACCACGGTTTTGCAGCGTAGGTCAGGTTGTTTTTATTGATTTTTAGAGATCATAAACAAGTCGGTTAACTGATAGTGTGTTTTAGGTTTGCTGGCAGGTTGCGTCATTTGTTTTCAGTAAGCTGTCAGCCCGTGTTGGTTGTTTTGAAGATTCAAAACAAAAACAGCAAAGTTTTCAAAACACTTTTTATACCTCTTCTTTTTGTCTGATCCAGGACGTATATAATGAGATAAGGAAATACCTATTTTGATGCTCATGGTTTTTGCAGCTTAAAAAAAAGAGAGAAGTTGCACGTTATGATTTAAACAAAACAAACAAAAAAAGCTGAAATTGTAATTTAGGTAGAGCCAGTAGAAACAGAGGCAGGGTCCCACAGTGTCTTGAGGTGAGGTCAGCGGCCCCCCACTACTTGCCAATGCTGGATCTGGAGGTGGTGCCTGAGAGATCACTAGGAAATGAACAATGGGAATTCGCCTTAGGTGAGTAGCAAGCACTGCTCTTTAAAAATGTTCACAAGAATATGTTTAAGAAATCAGAATAACATTTAGAAGTGTCATTATTTCACAATTTTAACACCAAATGTGGAACTTCGTAATTTGCACCCAGTGATGAGGATTGTATTTCTGTTCATCTAGATGATTATGGTTTCCAGTAGGGCTGGGCGATATGGAAAAAAAACTATATCACGATATGGATTATTTTATATCACGATAACGATATATATCACGATATGCCACAACTGATGTTGCATTTTATGTTTTCATAGTCTGTCAGATGGACAGGGTTGAAAAAAATCATTCATTGCCTATTTTTTACCCATCATCTTGTTTCCTAATATGAGAATCCCAACCTCAAACCAAGAACACCAGTTATGCAATTTGCGGCCATGACAGTGAACAGTATAGAATCTTGGCTAGATAAAATAAAAAAGTTTATCACAATAGAAAAAATAGAGGAGAAAGGTCACGATAGACATGTTTCTCTCGTCCTCACGATATATATCGCCATATCGCCCAGCTCTAGTTTCCAGTTAGCAATAAATCATGTTTCTCTGAAATTTAAACAGTTCCTGAAGAGAAATAGAAAAGATTTTTAAAACAAAAATGTATACAATGAGTTAGACTCTGGACTTGTGCCACCTGGCAGACTATCATATTCCTACAAAGCGATGAAAAAACAATGAAAAGACCTATTCGGAAATGCTTGGTTCAAGAATATTAGTAAAAAATGGATTGGAAGGAAAAGCTGTGGTTTAAAACAACAGTGATAAGTGAAGCCTTCAGAGTGAAACACTTTGAGTGAGATTGACAAGGTGTTTTCAAGTAGAATTGATGCTTTTGGAGGCACTATATGGACACTGCATCTGTTTTCTTGCTTGTGTGAAGTCACTGCTGAACTATCAGGAGCATCTTCTTGAGGTTTAAGAAAAAATAAAGACTGGATTGGGAAGTAGTTCTTTTTGTTCTTTACTTTTTAAGTTAATCTTAAATGCTGCTTCAAAGTTGGCATCAAATACCTGATTTTTTCATACTTTTTGTTTTTTTCACCTTCGTGAATAAAATATCAAATTTTTCTGGTGTTTTTGTAAATTACTGAGAGTGAATTCAAAGCTTTTATTATCTCTAAGCTGTGATAAACAAAGTTACCTGAAATAAAGCTTGCTGTATATGATTGTTTGTGTAATGATGAGCCTATATAATGCTTTCATACAGTGTGTGCGTGCATCTCTTTATTTTCCCAGGGATGCCATTTTCCCAGGCCATCTCTATCCTCCAGAAACACTGCCGTATAATCAAAAATGTCCAGGTGCTATACAGCGAACAGGTAAAATGTTTGCATATCTGTTCCTGTGGCCTCTACTGATTATGCAATTCGAAAAATGTTAATCAGCTTGCACAAAAATCCTTGTTTTGGCAGCACTACAAGTTTTGTAGAGTTTCTCAAGTTTTGTAAGATTTATTTTAGTCAGATTTTATTAAGAAAACAGATGGTCCACAATTTGAACAAACTGTTCCCTTTCTTTATATTGATGAAGAAGGGTACATGGCACATTGTTGTTATAGAAAGTCGTAGTGCAGTTATTTACTGTCGTGGCAGGCACCCATCGAGGATATTTGGATGATCATTTAATGCCTGTTTCACTTCTTTTTGTTTAGCAACTTTAGCTCAGTGAGAGGCAGTCTACTTTCACAACAGAGAAATTGGTGAAAGTAGCTCTCTGTCTTACTGACTGATGATTATTCACGATGATACAACTCTAACTAGTTAATTCACACACAAATAGGTGTGTTGACGGTCATCTTTGGAGGAAATAGATTATCATCTATGCATGGATAACCACAATTACAGAAAGATTTAAACTTCTAAATTACTTTGACATTAGACAAGTCTGATGATGAGATCTGAGTCTGTGATTCTAGGTGATCTGGTTGCAAACAGAAGCTTGAAGTATTAAAATATTAAGATCAATATTTATAAAATAGTAGGATCTCACATTTTATTTGATTTTGCTTTTGAAAATTTCAGTGAATTCCAATATTAGTATTTTAGTATTAGTATCACATTGAGTGTGATTTATTGTATTTTATAGCTCTAGGGATGTATTAGAAAAATATGTAAGGTGTGAATTTTGTTGATCATGACTTCTTAAGCTTCTATATATATATTTTTTTTAGGGAGAGAGGAAGAATTTATGGTAATTGAATAATTAACCAATCCAGAGTAATTCTTGGTGCTCTGCTTATGACGTACAATGATATTGCAGCTCTAGTTTGGCCAGCAACTCATATGCATCACCTTTAGTCTCCAAAGGAAATGACTCTCATAACATTGGTACTTCTTTCTCTAACGCCCGCTGGTTGGAATTCATTGCTCATTAAACCACAGTTGGCAGTTGGCATCAGGTTTATTTCTGGTTTAGTAGCACAGAAAGTCTTAAGTTTATGTAAGAAAATATTTTTTTATAACCCCTTATCCATCATGAAGACAATGATGCCCTTATGGAATGTTTTTCTAACTTCTAATTGTTGTACTCAACATTTAATAACTAAACACTCAAGTACAACACAAAATTAGGCTGTGTTGTTGAAAAGAAAAGTCTTACCATAACAAAAACTCCAGGCTATCACATCTACTCCAAACAGTTAAAAAAAAATCATTAACTGTGTGTGGATTTGCATTATTTTTACTTAGGTAGTTTTTATGTTTTTGGGGTGATGTTTGATGAAAAGAGATTCAAAAAGGAGTATCTCATACTTTAAGATCAATTGGATAGAAGCAATGACAACAAAAGGAGAATAAAGGCCAGATATTAAATATGGAGATTATAATATTGTGAATCCAATTAATGCAAATGTAGGTTAGTAGTGTAGGACTGTCTGTCCTTGGGTTTAATAAAGCAATCGAAATTTTAAAAATATTTGAAGTTGTTCTTACTTTTTTTTTAAACAAACTTATTATCTTAAATTTCAAAATTCCCTGTTTTAGCTCCAGTTCTTGACTTTATTTCTCCACAGACACCACTCAGCCATGACCTCATACTGAACCTGACTCAGGATGGGATTAAACTGCTGTTTGATGCCACCAATCAGAGACTCAAGGTGAGAATGGCTAAGATTATCTAACTTCCATTGTGGCATTGAACCTTATCATGTCCAACATCTTTATTCATGCTTTTATCTGTTAGGTGATTGAAGTGTACGACCTGAGCAAAGTCAAATTGAAGTACTGGTGAGTAGAAGATTTTTATAGGATCTTAGATCTATATCCATGTAGTTCTCATTGCTTTGTTATAGGTCTTATCTATAAAACCAAAAGATAAGTTTCATCTCTATGTCGCAGCACTGAGAGCCACAGCTGCTTGGTTATATCATAGTAATTGAATCTGCTGTGCTTAATGGGTCTCTTAGATGAGCTTTTTATTATTGTCTGTCTTTCTTTAGAACCATTTCCAGCTGCTCTCAGTAGTTGTTTTTCTAATGAAGCTATACGAATGTTGACTGACCTGACATGTGTTGCCTTTTAGTGGAGTCCACTTCAACTCTCAGGCAATCGCCCCCACAATAGAGCAAATAGACCAGTCTTTTGGGGCTACACACCCTGGAGGTACTTCTTAACAAACTTTTTATGTACAAATTGACACAATTTAGATCAGTTTAATTTACGTTGCGTTATCCCTGTGCAGTTTATAATCCTGCAGAGCAGTTGTTCCATCTCAACTTTCGAGGACTTTCCTTCTCCTTTCAACTGGACTCGTGGAATGAAGCTCCAAAATATGA
Source organism: Cyprinodon tularosa (assembly GCF_016077235.1). Lineage (NCBI taxonomy): Eukaryota > Metazoa > Chordata > Actinopteri > Cyprinodontiformes > Cyprinodontidae > Cyprinodon > Cyprinodon tularosa. The sequence goes on along the minus strand of NW_024039044.1, from coordinate 424,439 downwards.
GGTATGTATAACTGGACCTGCTCCCTTCCCAGCCTGTTCATGAGTTCGGGAATTCCTTCCACCTATCCCAGGAAGAGGGAGAAAACTGCTAATCTAATGGCATAAAGCCAGAGAGCAGTTCCTGTGTTAGGTTCATCCCAACTGTTGAAGATAATTGCTGTTAATGAAAAGAATCACCATTTTAAAAAAAAAGTTATTTAATCTGATTTATACCCTTTGCAATGATGTATTGGCAACATAGCCATCAAGCTGGTCTTATATTAATAACAGATGTTACAGCTGGGATTTCTTATGATTAATGATCAGCGATTAGCTCTTTAAGTCTTAGGCTGGAAGCCCTCTCTGCCACCACCCTAATGTTTTGCTCTGTCCTCTGGAGTTTCTCTGTTAAACTATCAATAATTGGAGATTTTGTTTTTATGTTGTAACTCCACTGGATAAATGTGCTTAAAGATTAGAATTTTCTCTTTTTTTGTCTTTGCGCTTATGCTACGGGGATAATATATGCATCTTAAAGGTATAGTGGAGGATCCGCCTTCTCCACTTCAAAAAAAAAAAATTATGTTTTGGTAGATGGATAAATGCCAAGGAATACCTGCCTGCCAAGAATTTCAGGTGAGCGTGCATCGCCCTAAAACGGATTGAAATATGAACGAAAAGGGAACTTCTAAACATATTCTTAATGTTTTGTCAGAAATGATATAGAATGGTTTTGATAGCAAAAGCGAAATGTGCCATCCACTGATGAGAGAGAATATCGGACACTGACTGTAGCACATTGTCTAAAATGTTTCTCCATACAAATAAAAATCGGATTCATTCTAATTTATTTGTCTACCAAAACTCGAAATTTTAGGTCATCCCTTGCATAAGAATTACGAAAACGTCCGTTTTCTGATCAGTGTGCGAGAGGGGAGGTAATTCTCACAGGCAGGTATTTCTAAACGTAACCAGTCATTACGTAATTACGTCATTAGGTAAATGTCATAGGAATGACTGACAATTAGGAGGACCACTTATTTTGTTGATCCACCCTATGAAGGAACATCCTCCACTATACCTTTAAGGCTGAAGCTTTGTGGACATGTTAGTTTAATGTTTCGGGTTTACTGACTTCTTTACAGGAGATTTCATCATGACATTTAAATTGTCATGTGAAAAAAGGCTTGTAGGGTAGTAATAAAATAAAGGAGAGAACATTCAAAATGCCTTTTTTTATTTTAGATTTTTTTTTTTTTTTTTAAGCATTTTGCTAATAATCTGCTAAAGACACATTATTGACTGGTGTCACATTATTAGGATATGAAGCTTGTTAAATTGCAAAATTGATTTTAAAGGTCAGGATTCCTTATGTAAATTAGCAATTGTTCAAATATGGGAGCTAACCAGGGTTTAAAAAGAAATTTGTCGTCATTTCATTTGGTAAAGTCCCACATATAAGGTGTTGCTGCCAGTTCATGTCACCTCATTTTTTTGTATGAATGATGTAATATCACAATAACTTATAAAATGGTGTTCTGCACAAATATGTGAAGGCAGTGTTTTGTTAAGTCGCTTTGAATTATTCTTTCAGATCATGTAATTCGCCCCTTGCTGTTTTGTCCTCATTAACTTTGTTGTGGTTTCATCATTCCCTGCAGATTCCACATGGAGCCATGGTCAAAAGGATGCACATCTACACCGGCAACAACCTGCAAGAAACAAAGTATGTAAACCACAACTCTTCCACGTTTCCCAATGAGTCCTTCCTGTTGAAGGATGTTAATCTAAACAATAATGTGTTTATAGATTTTCAAATCAAATTAGGAGCAAACAGCCAGCAGTAGAATAAATCACCACAGCTGGAATGTTTCCTGTGTGTCCTCAGAGCTCCTGCGATGCCACTGGCTTGTTTCATGGGCAACATCTTTGCAGAGTGTGTGGACGTCCTAAGAGATGGGGCGGGTCCTCTGGGGCTCAAACTCCGCCTTCTCACAGCAGGTAATCCATCTCTGGTCTGGTTTGTCAAGAGAGACCAAAAAATAAACTGTAGGTGGAGTTTTTTAAATGTTTCCCTGCGGGTGACGGCTGCTGCTCTGTTTCAGTTTTTAGCTAACTGTTGGTTGGAAATAGTAAAGTCTCAGATAACGCTGTCTTTAATGCCTCCCAGTTTAAAAATCCTATAACTGTACAATAAAATTAGTAATTATTTGCCCCATCAATGTCTGCTAAAATCATTTAGCTATTATTTCATATTTTTCTAATATATAACCGTAGCTAGCAATGTAATCCCATGTCAGCCCCTGGCAATGTATAGAAAAGATCAGTACATCTCTGATATATATGTGGTTTCATTTAAGTCTATTTATACATTTAAACATTTAACAAAGATTTAGCGCTTAGTAACAAACCTGAAGAAAGATGAAACACCACCACTGCAGTTTCTAGAAATACAGCTACAAAGTCACTGGGTCAAACTGAACATGGATTTCCAACAACTTGGATAAAAAAAACTATTAATACTTCGGCAAACCAATATTAGAACTGGCTGGTTACTTACTTGTGTGAGGGTGAACTTATGTCCTGTTGTTGCTGCAGGTTCTGGGCTCAGCGTGATGGCTGATTCTAAAGTCCGGTATCTGGAGAGGAGCATATTCTTTGGAGACTCCTGTCAGGATGTTCTCGGAGCTCTGGGCTCACCACATAAAATCTTCTACAAATCTGAGGACAAGGTGAGAGCTGTTTCTCCTTTGGTGTTTAGTCATAATCAGTTGTTTTTTCCATTCTCTGTCCATCTTTTTAAGTCTTAATCTGTTACACTTTCTTTGTTTTAATTAAAGAATATAAAACAAAAACAATCTTACCTTTTTCGTGTGTGTTTTTTAGATGAAGATTCATTCTCCATCCCCTCACAAGCAGGTTCCCTCTAAATGTAACGACTACTTCTTCAACTACTTCACCCTGGGAGTGGTACGTCTGCTTGACCTGGGCCTCTGTGTGTCTTTATAACCTTGTAAGGTTTTGCTAATGTGCCTCCAAACATTTCACGCTTTTAGTATTTTGAATGTTAGAACTTTGTGGGGCAACCTTCCCTTTAGTTCTTTTAATTCTGATATGGGACAAGTAATTGGCTTAAATAAAGTTTAATCAGCACCAGACATTATTTTCACAAAACGTCATCAACAACGTATTTTCATAAAATATCACAAATTGGTGTTTTTTAGACCGCCTGTGTCCAGCAGAAGTCAGTGGTGCGCCCCTCTGTTATTTTGTTGTAAACAAAGATGTTTATTCAGTGATCTTCAGGGGTCAGCTCCTGAATTCCCTGGAGCGGTTTGGTTTGTCTGCTCTGGGAAAGCAAACAACCTGAACTCATCTGGGGCAACTGTTGAGATGGGCTAAAAAAAGAAGCATAACAAGGTCCCGTGTGAGGCTGCAGGGCTGCATTTCCCTGTATTTACCCGTAGGGTAGCTAAGGGGGGGGTGGGCACTCAGCAGTAAACAGTGCTACAGCTAATGGATGGCGTGTGTTATTTTCTAGGACATCCTTTTTGACTCGACGACTCACCTGGTTAAGAAGTTTGTTCTTCATACCAACTACCCTGGCCATTACAACTTTAACATGTAAATATTTTCCTGCTGTCTGACCTGCCTTACATCTACCGGTACGTCTCTTCACTGTTTTCAAACCTAATTTGATCTCTGTCACAGATACCATCGATGTGACTTTAAGATCCCACTCGTCATTAAAAAAGGTGAGCGGTCACTTTTCAGGTTAGTGCTAATCTCATCATTTGTGCTTTGATGGGATCTTCCCTTGAACTGTTCTCTGATTCTTCAGAAGGAGCTGATTCTCAGACAGAGGAATGCATCTTAACAACCTACAGTAAGGTCAGTCAAAATGTTAGATGTTCCCTCTTTCTCAGAAATATAAAGACTCAATTTAATAAATTGCATCGAAACATGTCTGTAAATCTGGGGCGAAAAAATGAAATGCAAATTTAGTTGGATTTTTTAATGAAATTCCTTTCCGCAGACCTCAAATGATTTTTACATAATTTTACCTGCAACAGACATTTTATAGTCCTTTAGTTGCATCTGAAGTAGATTGAGAATCCTGTTATATCCGGGATGTGGTTGATTTATAATCCAATTCATTGGTTTGTAAATATTTCCAAAGCACTGACATCATTGGTGGGTGGTGGAGTTTTCTCCAGGGGGGGCTATACATTTAAAATGGACGTTTACCAAAAACAATTCAAATGTACTCTAAGTTATCACACCAACATATTTATATGAATGCCAACAACAAAAAATTTAATTTGTTGGTTTACTTTTTGTACATAAATCTTGCCATTCTGAAGCTTTGTGAAGATAAATTTGTGTTTTGCATGGTCCAATATTGTGTCACAAACCTAAAAAATTAATGTACAAGTTTAATAATGGAGAAGCTATTAGTCAGCTTTATATTTTTATGATATATAAAAACTATTTATTTTCTGAGAATGTGGGTATTTAAAAGCAAGTATGCAAATTAACATCTAGAAAAAGTACACTATATTACATTTACCTGCTCCCTGTGTAGCGGCAGTCAACGGGTCCCTATTTGCAGTCTTTTTTTGCCTTTGCGACAAACACCGTTGATATTGGCACCGCATTTATTTTGGCTTCTCTTTGTTTTTGCCACTGTTGTGGCAAACTTGCACAGACTTTCACTAGGCTTTCTTGTTCTCTGATTAGACCCAGCATATTGAACAAACCCACAATGTGCGAACAAAAATAAAACACTAAGAAGCCGTCTAGCATAACAACCAGTAAAACTTTATATATGCTTTCTGGCTTAAACCAGAAAGTTGGATTATAATAAAATAACATGTGTCTTACCCCGCAATGGAACAATATTGTTGTTCCCTTATATATTTTTTCTGTACTTGAATTATCAAGATGTGAGGTTGCTGAGTTTTGCAGTATGAACAGTGAGCCGTTGGTTTGATTTTTATGTTGTCTTCCTCAACATTACTCTGTGGGCAAATGATGTTTTGAATATATTTTTCACATGCATTTTGCAGTTCTTTCTGACTGTTCCTCTCCGATATTTCCAAGACATTACTCCAAAAATTTGAAACGATTTCCTTCGAAATGTCTTTCACTGAAATCACGGTGAAATCCAAGAAAATATAAAGTGGCAATCAAAGCTTGCCAGGCATAGCAACAGTAACCATGGGGGGCGGGCCTTAGCCAAGGGTGAATTGTCATTTGCAAAGGTTTGGCACCATAAAATCACATACCAACACATAACATGTGTATTTTAACACCAGTGCCTCATGACACTGGCCTCCTGCAGAGATGGCTTTAAGACAAGATTTCATGAACATGTAGATTTGAAAACTCTGTGACGCCTGGCCAGATGAAAACAATGTTGGCGTTACAATGCTAAGTTGCCTTATCAATAGTGTTTTAAGTTTAAATTTGAAAGTATTTTAAGATCTTATAGGACTTTTAATGTATAAAAAATGTTATCTACACATCTAGATCAATTATTGAATTACATGCATAATAGTGGGATAGAAAATTTTAGTTTCCAAGCGCTGGTATAAGCTTCAAAAGATAGTTCCAATGAGCTCTCTGCTTTCGTTTCTCTGGCAGTGGGATCAGATTCAGGAACTGCTGGGTCATCCTATGGAAAAACCAGTCGTCCTTCACAGGTAAACAACTTGAATCTGTGATTTCAGTACGTAGTGAGTACGGTGCAGATGAATATTTTTAATGGGTAAAAGGTCAAGTGATGATGCTTTTTTGCTACTGTGTTGACGTTAAAATTTCATCAATTACAGATCTATAATATTTTCCATCAGTTAATTGTTTTTGCTTGTTTTTTTCAACAGGTCTTCATCAGCCAACAACACAAACCCGTTTGGTTCGACTTTCTGCTTTGGACTGCAGAGGATGATTTTTGAGGTAAGAACTTTCTCATTGTCTGTCACAGCAGAGATAAGTGTTTGCGAGTTTTTAAAACCAAACTAGGATCCAGTGACCCGTCTGTCTAATACGATCGATCATTGTTGGAACACCAAACTATCTTGCATTCCATAGCCTGTGCATTAACTAGGCTGTGCTGTCAGCAGGTGGCACTGCACACCCTTTACTGAATGGTCAAAACCGAAAAAGAATGTAGGGGACATGAGCAGCAATGCAAGTAAAATTATGGTTTAAATTATTGATTAAATATTGCTAAAAGTGGTTTAGTTATTTCAACCAGGTGTGTAAATGGCCTGTATATAGCACTTTTTCAAGAAGGGAGACTTTACCAAAGCACTTTACACTATAATCAGTCATTCACGCACACACTCACACACTGATGATGGTAGACTACACTGTAGCCACAGCTGCCCTGGGGCTCACTGACAGAAGTGAGGCTGCGGTACACAGGCGTCACCGGGCCCTCCGACCACCAGTAGTAGCCAATGCAGGTAAAGTGTCTTGCCCAAGGACACAACAACATTTAAAACCCGGGAACCAGGGCAAATTGCTGCAACGGACGCCACTGTCGCCCCATGTGTCTATTTTTTTGTCCAGTCTGTCCACCCATGTGTCTCTGGCCATTTATTTGTTTCTCTCTGTCTATTTTTGGATGTTTTCATATTCAAGTGGATCAAGAATTTAGTCGATTTGATTCTGGAAAAGTTTCAAATACTGACATAGAAATTTATATTCTAACTTCAGTAATGGCCTAAGGAAAAACATTATTACCTAACCTGTAAAAATAAGTTGTACAAAAACTAGAATATTCACATGTTATGTTAATAGTTAAAAGTTTTCTCATGAGAAACTGATTCTATTTAAAACATCAACAACTAAAATAAAGCTTCTAGTTCTGAACCAACATAAAGTCTCTCTAATGTTGTCTTGTTTTCCTCTGCAGGTGATGCAGAATAACCACATAGCATCAGTGACCCTCTATGGAGCTCCACGGACCACTAGTCAAGCCCGACCCGAGTCCAGCGCTAGTTCCCATTGAACAAGTAACCAGAACCACATCTCATTTTGGCCGACCCAAACTGAATTTGCTGAAGGAATCGGAACCAAAACCAGATTTCTACCTGAGCAGGTCTGACAGAATCACTATAACCGAGCTCAGGTGCTTCAAAGTGGATGGATAAACAGGGGAACGAGACCTGCTGCCTCTTGTTTGGTACCAGGATTCCTTCCTTATGGCCCGGCTGAGCTACGGTCCTGCTGTTGGACCTTCTAGCAATCTTTGAAAAGAAAACTGTAAAATCTTTACCCTAATTAAGCTCAGTTAATTCTCACTCATCCCATGAGCCCAGAACCACAGAGACTTCTCTGCTGTAAGATATGAAGAATGTCATCCCATCGTGAGGTGATTCATCGAAATCTGCTGCAAGCAAACATAATACAACCAACAGAACTACGTCAGCCAACCACACTGCCATCCTGGTCGGTCCTGCTCGTCTTCCTACTTCAAGACTGCTTCAAACTGGGCCCAGCCTAACCCGTCCAATCCTGCACCGTGAGCCCAAACACACTTTAAGCTAAGCATCCCTTTCTGTCATTATTGAGGAGGTTCGAACACACCCAGCCAAGCCTGAGAAAGTCTCTTCTTCAAGCAGAACCATCCAGACACCAATTATCATTTCCATTTTTGTCCACCTTCACTTCTCTGTTGTGACCAGAAATGCTCACAAAACACGTCCTTCAGCCCTTTGGAGATTTCCCCATTGTCAATCACAACAATTCGTCTCCAAATATTTGTCTCCGCAAGGTCGTTTTTTTATATTTCAACAGACTTTCATTCCAGAATTCACATCATTTCATCCATTACGCTCATGTCTCTGATAAAACAACGGCTGGTCTAGTATTTTAAACACGATGCCCCAGGACCTGCTTGACTTACCGAGAAGCAACCTACAAAAAGCACAACAAGAAGTGCTCTTGCTTTGTTTGGCCGATTTCAAAAAAATCTACCTGCATGTTCTCTCTGGGCGAAATAGTCCGATTTTTCATCACCATGAAAACCGTTTTCATTGTGTAATAATTTATTGTGATTCTTTTTTTTTTTTTTTTACATTTTGCACTAATACACAGGTTTTTACTTGATCGTGCCCCATCCTTTGAGATGGATATGTATTGAAGAGAGGGATGATGTTGAGTGAGTGGATGACTGTGTGTTACCTCCATGCTCTGCAGCAGAGGAGTCATGGTTTGTTACGTTTTCTTCAGTGCTTTCTTTCCTCTTTCTCGCATCTTATTGAGTTTCATTTTATCCATCTGTTCTCTCTGCATTTATCTCTTTTGTTAGTTGCCAAATGCTAAAGCCAAAGACCTTTTAGGATGTTTTCATTTGCTCTGTATATTTTCTCGTTTAAGATTGCCTGCAGTCTCAAATATGACTAATTCCATCCTTTTTGAAGATGTTGTGGTATAGCTTTTAGGTTCACGTCCCTGTCGGTGCTGACAGTGATTGTTGAACACGAGCAGCCGCCGTTCTGCTAATCTGTTTCTGATGAGACCGTCATATTTAATGTCAGCTCATACTGTGGTGAACGTCCTCAATGAACTGTGACTTAGTGAGCAGCCGTTCTGTCTGTGGTCGTACACCCCGCTTTGTTTTTTTCTTGGGAATGTAGGAAAGCATCAGTCATATCTTTGTCAACTCCCTCCCCATCGTGTACATTTACATTGTTTTTAATTACAAACCAACTAATAAACTGCATTTATTTTAATAGACAAACTGTCATTGTTCTTGATAACAAAAGTTTTTGTTTTTGCAGTTTTGCTAAATGTTTGGGTCAAAACTGCCTTTAAAGAATCCACAACCCCTTAGACTTTTTACATTTTGTTACAACTGTAGACCTAACATTCTTCTACACGTACTTCTACATTTTCTTTTTGCAGGTAGCACATTCTTACAGACTTAATTTCTTCAACGAGCTTTTAACTCTTCCACGGTTAGCAGATATTTCCAGTGCAGATTCTTCTACCTGAGCTGTAGCTCTCTGCAGCTCCCCCAGAGTAATATCTCCATGTCTTTTTCAGTCTCTACCTGGTTTCTTGTTAGAAGATGTTACTTGTTCATTTTGTAACCTTCAAATGTATTTTTGATTACTCTGGGCTTTTTTTGTTGGGGCTGTATGCAAATTTGTTTTTGTTTTTTATTGAAAATTAACTTTTAAAAATACACCTTCCGTTTTCCACTTTTCAGTTATCCTTACGTTTTTCTCCCGTCAAATCCAGTCTAAAATGCTAGAATGTTGTGGTTTTACTGTGACAACATTAGGAAAAAAAGATCAAGTGGTGTTTTTAAAATGACACTGAACAAACTAATTAAATGTTTTTTTGTTTTCCATTCAATACTTCTATGATCTAAGACCTCTAAGGGATGCATGCTTCTCATCAGCACTGAATGAACCGATAGGTTTTGTTTCAAGTAGCAGGAAAGTGTTTTAAGTACAGAGAACATCAGGTTTAGTCATTTTGTTTATTTTTTATTTTTTTTTTTTCCGGGGGAAGCTGATACTGATGTATAAATGCTGTAAATAGCTCTTCATGGTATCCTCTTTATTATGGCTTGGATTCTTTGCCTCTATATTGTGAAGAAAGTTCAAAAACAGAGTTTATGTTGATTCTGTACTTATTCCGGGGTGATTTCAGAAAATCCAAACCAGTCAGCATTGATCTTTGTGGACAATAGAGGGACGTTTTTAAGAAGCACATAAACTCTTAATTTACACTTCAATGCTCTGCTGGACAGTTAGATTCTTTCCCCCTGTGGCTCAGCCTTCATCTGGATGAAGGGATGAGCTCGGAAGTTCAGGTTCTCTGTTTTCATCAGCCTTGATAAACTCTTTTTGTTCTGAAAAGCTAAATGTTTCTAACATATCTCCTGGGGTTCCTAAGCTTCCCAGAATTTAAGGTTGCTCTGATTTTTCGCCTACTGTTCGAAGCTGTCAACAATGTTCTGCGTATTGTTCCCACTACTTGCTTCAGTGGAAGAAAATGTATTTTAAGTCAAAGAAAAAACAAACAAACATTGTGCCTCACCTCCCACTGAGCCCGTCTTTAAATTGGGTGACTTTTTGCCTCTGTAAAATAGTTATCTGTGGTACATACAGTGGGGGAATGCTTTTTAATTGCATTGTTTTGTGTGTCTTTTTATTGAGCATTACAAACCTGCTGCAGCACCTGATGTCTGTTTTGTTTTGTTGGTTTTCTCCTATCTGCAAATAGTCCTAGCTTGTTGATCTTTTTTTAATGGGTTTATTTTCTTTGTTTTTATTTAGCATATGCATTTATAATCGTTTGTTGAAACCTAGGGGTAAATTTTAGTTTGATTAAAAAAAACAATAATAAAAGAAAAAAATGCAGATTCTAAAACGGACAGAAAGGCAGCCTCCATGTCATAATTTCAGGTTCTGTTCTTTTTTATTTTATTCCTAGAGAATTTGCAGCAAAAATCAAATATTTAGAAGAATCAAATATTTGGTTATTAATTAATTAACATTCATGATTCATTTTAATTGCAAAACCACCAAAATATAACCTTGTTTTATTTATTAAAACACCTTTTCTAGCTGAGGAAAAACACCCCACCCACTAATATCTTGTTTTCCCATTTAGCTTAAATTGTAGTTCAGTACTTTGTGTATCTGTCTACCATCTCAGCGGTCTGAGGAACCTTCTTCTATCAAAAAAATCTGCTCTTTCACTCTCAGTTGGATACTGCTAGTTTTACTCTCATTCTTTGGTTCTGAAGTACCACTGCGCTGTGTGGTTTATGCATCTCCTTGCTGCCAAACACCTGACATATTTAAAGGAATGATTGAATCAGGGTTGAGGACCTTTGGTTTGGACCATTAGGGTTGCATGGTTGAGTTCTGCTTTAGCTTAAATGCTCTCCCATTTTTCTCAAACACTCCCTGTTATCCGGTAGAATTTCTGGTGGTTCTGTGGCCAAATCCTACCAAGTTCTTTCCTTCCTAGTGCATTTATGGAAATATCACATGTTAAAACAGTATAAACCACCTTTAAAAAATGCTGGGTCATATTCTAGTCATGCACCTGATGTAATAGACCTGTGCGAGATCTTTTTAAGAAGGATTAAAATTAGGCTGTTTTGCTTTCTTCCTTTTATAAAGCAAAGGAAGAAGGCAAAACATTAAGTTTAATGTTTTATTACATTAAACTTAATTTCTAAAGTTTTTTTTTCCGTAAATTCATAATGAAGACTTTCATTGACTTCAGTGTTTTATGGTTATTTATTCATTACAGTTTGGCGGCATAAAGAAAGTGTAAAACAGATTAAAAAAAGATAGATGTAGGAGCCCACCGCTTCAGATGTTTGTTTCTTTGGGGAAGCTTTTGTAGGAGACAATTTATGTAATACCCTACTTTAGCCACTAGGTTCGCTATTTGTGTTGGGGATTTTTTTGTTGTTGTTGTTCAGGCAGCAGATGTTAATGGTCTGTAGAAGCAAACAGCTTTTAACTGAAATGGAAAAGACTGAGCCAACGCTTTAAAATCTTCATGCTGAATCAGTGAGATTTACTGTGTAGCAGTTAGATAATGACTTGGGCATCAGTGCGTAAAACAACGGCCCCTGGAATAAAAACTAATCTTGAGGTATTTAGATGGACACATTTTCTAACTCATTTCTAATTAGCATTACTGTTTAAATGCAACCAGAAGTCGTATTTCTCCAAGCAGCTGTACCATCATACAAACTGCAGTTGCTGTATAGAACAGAATAGTCACAATGAAAAAAAATCTGTATTTAACATGTGAGAGCAATGTTGATGTTTCCCCTTGAAAGGGTCACATTTAGCCAGTACTAATATGCTAAAATGAACAAAGTTAAAAAATACTGTTATGCACTCTGTCATTCATTTTGCTCAGACATATTAGTCCAATTATCAGCAGGTTATTTCACCAACAGGGTCAAAACTAAGTTGCCACGAGAGGACATTCATTAGAACAACTTTCACAGTGGGCTTGGAAGGCTATCTGCAAGGTTTGCAGCAGTAATCTCTCATCATTCCATCATCATTTTCCCTGCTTGTTCCTCAGCCTTGGGGTTTTCCTTCTCTTTAAGCTAAAATTAGGTTTCATAAACTATGTTTTCTTCAGGAAGAAGCTACTTTTGGGGGAAATCTTCCTTCATCTTCCCTCATTTTTTCCCCACAAATGTTACCTGCTTATCTTTGGAAATGGTAAGAGTGTTCACTCACATACAGCTACTGATTAATTTGGTATATTCCCAATGGGAAATCAGCCCTGCTCCTTTTCTGGTCAACACCTCATGAATCCTTTTGAACACTCTTACCTGTAACCTCAAACTTTCCTACCTTGTATAAACATAAAAAATCCCAACACAAATTATGACACCTTGAGCCTTCAAAAAAAAAAAAAAAATGAGGCTGCTTTCTACAGCATGGAATCTGAGACACAGAGGATATTGAGATTACCGTAAATGGTTAATCTCCCCCAAACCTGCTTGGATTATGTTCTCCCTTAGTTTGTATTAACATATTTGTTGTTTCTACTCCAATGTCCCTACCCCATTGATAATTGTTATCCTTTTATATTTTAATTTTCTGGAAGCAGAGCGGGTAATTACGGCTGATGCGAAATTCTTAGGAATGTAGCTTGTTTGATATGCATATTTTGAATAACTTTGTGAATGAAATAACAAGCAGATTCATCCAGCATGTCCCATGACTGAGATGGCAATAAAAACATGTAGTGCAAAGAGATGCATGAGACTGAAGCTTCGCTGCAGCAGAACTCCATTGATAGTTGTTGAATTTTCAACAAAGATAATGGACCTTTATGAAATCAGATGCTCAATATTTGCTGACAACAGAGTTTATTTTCTGTGTTGTACAAGAATATGAAAACAGAAAAATAAAATGTGACTGTGAAATGGTTTGACTGTGAATCAGTTTGTGTTTTTTAAGACTGCATTGAATCTCTAGTTGTTGCACTGATAAAACTTTATTATTTTTACAGATGAATATTTCAGCAGTTTAATGTTGATGTGTTTTCTCCATTCAATAATCAGTTTGGATTTTATTAGTTATTCCAATTGTGTCAGATTTAGTGGTGGTCACCCATTTTTATTCTTCCTACTCCGATCTGCATTCTGATGCTGCTAATGTAGTGTTGCTCGACCATTTCAAATTGAGTATTTGTTTTTTGCATGTGGATAGTTGCAGTTTTTAGTCCAGCTTAAAGGTATGGATTTAAGAGCAGTAGCTTGTTTTTTTGCTGTCCTTGGTGATCTTTAACTTGACCCACTGTGGACACTGAAGGCCTTTGTTCATGCATAAGGAAAAATGGCAATGATGATGCAGGAAAAAAATTAGACGCAGCCTGCAAATCATGAGCAAAACACTTGTTCACATGCATCAGAGGATGCAATGCATTATCAAATGTCCATCAATAGTATAATGCATTTTTAGATTACACCCCCATACCTAGAACAATAGATGTGACAGCAGCTTTACAAATTTAATGCAAAAAAAAAAAAGGATTTTGTAAACTTATATGCAAAATAAACTCCTATTTCTTCGTAGATAAATGCAGTGCAAAATATTTGGTCCCCAAGGTTATTGTCCGAATGCCTTCAGTTTCTGTATAAAGTCAGCTGGGAAAAATTCCCCCAGTCCATTTAATTTCCTGCCGGATGATGTATCATCTTGGCTGAAAAAATTCTCACAGGATTGTTATTCAGTCCTGAAATGCTGCGTGATACCTGCGGCTCCACCTCTGCTTCCTGACAGGCTCTAGTGCGTGATAAACTCCGGCTTCTCACCGTAATCCGCCTCATCTCCTGTCATCTCTCTGATTCTCCCTCTCCATTTAAAGGGTCCAGATGTCAGTCCAGTTCTGTTGTGGCAGCTCAGGTCGGGGTCGTGCAGGAGGTTCCACATCAGCCAGATCTGTGGGACACTGAGGCTGTGAACGACCATGAGCTCTCTGTAAAAACAGGGGTCGAACGTTTGAAGGTGGGGCGCCGCAGACGGCCGGGGAATCCCGAAGGTGCGAAATCCCTGATGACGAAGAGGGCTGATGCTAATCAGCTGGAGGCACATTCCCAGGAAGACATCATCGATTGGGAAAAGTTCCACCTAAGAGAAGTTTTATATAAAAACTTAAATTCTTAAACAGATTCTTGAAGAGTAGGAAACTTACTTTATCAAAACATATGGGGGGAAATTAAATCTCACAGTATGACAAAGCTTTTAAGTCCCATACAGTTTTCAAGGTATTAACACAACCACCACACTCATTAACAATAGTTTTCTCATGCATCCTTTTTAGTAGTCTAAAAACACCTATTTTCATGTTTTTCTGTTTTTTTTTTTTAGATTATGAAGACCTAGCAACCCAGCAGAGATGTCAGTGGGAAACGTGTGGAGGTTTAAAGCAGCATTAGCTGCTAAAACAATATCACCAGCCCACTTTGAGCATCTCACAGAGCAGTGTGAGAAAATAGACCAACTGCAGACCTAACAACAAATGGAAATCTGATTGGGAATGAAGCTAATTCAGGAAGGAGGACCTGTTTAAAGCTGCAGAAGAACTAGTAAGTGTGGGGACAGAGGTCCACCTTCCAGCAGGACAAAGACCTTAACATGAAATGGAATGGTTTAGATCGAATAAAGCATAAAAATGATCTGCTCGAGGTCTAAATGTACATTTAACACAAAATCTGTAGCTTTTGATTCAGAGTTGAGCTACTTTGCGAAATGCAATTGTTGCAAATAGTGGTTTGCATCAAAAATGAACCAGTTTAATGAGTTTATACAGGACTGAGTAACTCTAATTTTATGCTTTTTAATGCTCTTATATATAAGATGGCAAAATCCCTTGTCATCTTTAGCGTTGACAGGCTGCAGCCATGAACCAAATTCTTTGTTTTCCAGGCAATTTTGTTGAAATTTTTGGTGGTGTTATTTTTTGATTGGTGTTACAAGATGAAACATTCATGGATCATTGCTTCTATATTCCTTGTGTGCCTCTCAGCAGAACATAGTTCCCACTTAGGAACTTTGATGGACATTTCTACCTGTTAAAAATTTTCCCCGCTATGTGCTTAGTGCGAGCGATTGCTGCAAATTCAGTAACCAAATGTAAAGTGCCTTGAGATGATATATTGTAAAATGGGACTATAGGAGTAAACAAAACAGGCATAAATTGAACAATGTTATTTAATCAATTACCTTATGTATCATATTTTTGTTTTGATAGAACTTTGTTTTAAAATGTAATGCTGTTTTGGTCTAAAAACTGTGCTCAACAGCACAACTAGTGGTGCAAAATTGGCTCATTGCTCTTTTAATTCAACCCAAATGTAGGGCTTGTATAGTTTCCACAAATTGACCGAAACTAACCCCTTAAAGCTAAGTTTGTCCTGCTGCAAAAGGGCAGGAGCCTTTTACCAGCCAGCTGACCAAAAATATAGCAACAGGTGTGGGAGCTGCACAAGTCTGTGTGTCATAGAGCTGGTAATAATCTGATTCTTCTGCTAATTTCTCTGTCATCTCATTAGAAGGTCTTTAAAACGTACAAACAATAAGATACCGTTAGGGTTTTTTTAAACTGCACTTTTACTGTTTACTGTAATGGTTCATGCTTTGATTTTTCTGAATACCTGCTGACAGGCAGAGTTTAATCTTCGCGCCGTGTGTCCAGACATCACAAACCCTCCGCCTCCAGCATAACTGGGGTACATAAGGCCTCCGTACATAAACTCTGGAACATAATACTTGGAAGTGCGACGGCGGATTGGTTTAGCATTAACAATTATATCTCCGACAAACAAATCCTCATCAGGTTCTCTGCCTTGAAGCATCTCCAGGATGTTTTCCACGTTGACGTATACGTCAGCGTCACCTTTAAAGATGAACCTGAAGGAGAGCAGACTGACTTAATTAAGGCTTCAAGCTGAAATCATCATTCAAGACCATTTAATCCACACTAACTTCACTTGAGGACAGCTGCTGTTGACCCATTCTAGAAAATGTGTTTCTTTCAAAGTCAGGTTAAAGAAAGTGTCTTCAAAATCCCAGAGCAGGATGTCCTGATAGGCTTGGCTCTCGTAGGCCAGTAGACGATCCCACCAAGGCAGGGAGGAGCGGTTCCTGGGAATCCCAAGCAGAAACACGGTGCGTACGGACCTGCCAGGTTGGAACATGCCTTCCTTCCCCCATGTCTGTCGCACTACCTAAAAAAAAATTATAAATGAGCCAAGAAAAAATCGAAAGGTGTAAAACTAACTTTTTATAGTAACCAATAAAAAAACGTATTTTGCTACCTGCCGCTTGTCAAAATCTGCAGCTATAGATTTCACTGCGATGAGCATATAGGGAGCAGAACCTCTTCCTCCTTCCTCTTCTTCTCTTATCCGACATTTCTTCGGCTGGTCGATAAGCAGTTTAAAGTTTCTCCTGTCTTTTTCTCTAAGATAGCTCTTGAAGTCAAACGGTGGTAGAGTCGGCAGTTTGTCAGCAGCCCTGGTAGGCGGGACCTTTTTCCTTCGTGATCTGGACCTGATCTCAGAACTGGATCTAGACTGAGGGAGGTTGGAGTTCAATTGGGGGATACAAGAAGGTAGCAGGGACTGTAGTTGGGATTATATCAAACAAAAGAAAGTAGTAAAAAAAAAATGTGAGTGCTGGAAGAAAATGTATGTTTGTGATTGTCTTTAAGGGATTTTCCGACAGAGGGATGGATGTCACATTAGGGGGGGAGGCCCTACCCTGCACATAGATATGTAAAATAGCCAAGAGTAGCATTACTTAAAAATCTATTGATCAAGTAGAATCTAAAAGTATAATGCAGTAAAACTACAAAAACTTTTTTTTTTCAGTTTCTTAAGTAACATGACACATAGGCAGTAACTATACAATAACTCATTTAATAAAAGTTGTCATCTAAAAGCTTTCATGGACAGATCAGCAGATGGATGGATTAACCATACATATGAGAATTAGCCACTGCAGATTGCAACAGATGGGACTAGATTGGTCCGTTTTTTTTACCTCATGTAACTCATTTCTCAACTTGGCCCCACTGGATCCCAACAGGATCCGACTGGAGCTAGTTGAGTCGTGGATCTCCAGCTTCCAGACGGGTCTGCTCCCTCCAGAGGACAGAACAACCTAGAATCATTGCTTGGATTAAATGGGACATAAAGGAATGTTTCTGCCTCCAGTTATTGTGAACTTTCTTTCCCTCTTCACCTGACGAGTGTAGAGCAGAAAACAGAGCAGCACCAGTAGCAGCAGAGTGCACATCACATCTCCCTTCACATGTAGGACCCTCCTCATCATCAGCACTTTCCTCAGCATCCTCTCAGCTGTATTGCATTTTGAGCTAGAACCTGAAGCACAACAGCAATACATTTGGTTTGACAGAAAAGATTTAAGACTCTTAAAAAATAAATAAATAAATAAAAAACACAATTTGGTTTTACCTCTTAGATATGCGCCCATTTCCTCTCTGCATCGTTACATCACTTAGGAGCTGTTTCAGCAAAGCAGAAGTTAGAACAGACTCACCTATGTCAGTTTGTAATGTCCATTATGTCTCTCTCTCCGTTCTCAGCCAACTTGTAATAGACTTAGACAAACTTTATTTCGTTTCGTACAGCTCTCGTGACATTTCCATTCCTTAAAGAGCATCAATGATCAAATGTAAACATTGGGGGGAAAAAACATGGGGAAAAAAAATACATTGATATGGTCATTTTGATGCAGAGACTGAATTTTTTCAACATTCAGCTTTTTTTTTCAGTTTTTTTTATTTGTTCCAGTTTTTTTTTACTTAATGTAACGTAATAGAGCATCCTAACTATAAAACAGCACCCATAGGATACTAAATCCAATCTGAACAGTAAATGAGAAACTCTAATTATGCATATTTTCCTTTTCTCTATATTTTCTTCAATCCCTCCTTAAGATGACACACAGTCAACTGCTCTCAAAATATAAGATTGATTAGAAATGACACATTTTATGTGCCAAAAGAACTTAAGTGTTTATGCAAAAGAAAACCAATTGGTAAGATCATGTGATGCCTGCGATGGACTGGCGACTTGTCCAGGGTGGACCCTGCCTCTTGCCCGTAGACAGCTGGAGATAGGCACCAGCACCCCTAGCGACCCCGCTTGGGATAAGCATGACGGAAATGGATGGATGGATGAAGATCATGTGATCAGAGGCGGATTTAGGAAATTTGGGGCCCTAGGCAAAGACAGGCAGGGGGCCCTCTGAACTGAGAAGACAA
This sequence comes from Cyprinodon tularosa, assembly GCF_016077235.1. Lineage (NCBI taxonomy): Eukaryota > Metazoa > Chordata > Actinopteri > Cyprinodontiformes > Cyprinodontidae > Cyprinodon > Cyprinodon tularosa. The sequence goes on along the minus strand of NW_024039044.1, from coordinate 406,151 downwards.
CACATAAAGCAGACCGATTATACAGATAGAGAAATGTTAATAGAATAGACATCCATTATTTGTTCTAGGTTTTGTCCCTCTCTCCTTGTCCCTTTTCTTGTTGTTTTCCTCTCTCTGTTTTGTACTCAGCTGACTTTTTATGCTGTCTCAAAAGGAATGAAAGATTTTTTCCAAGCACTAAGCTCACTTAGCTGATTGTTCCTTCCTGTGTTTCCCAAAAGGCAAAAGTAAATAACCCAGTCCTTCTTTTCACTGTAGACAAGCTATGATCTGCTTATCTGTTCTCCATTTTCGTTTGGATGAAATAATAGCTGCATGAATCATGACAGCAGACAACATAGAGGAGAGCAGGAGACGGGGTTACCTATCTACTTGCTCTGGAGAGCAGAGTTCACTGCTTCTAGATGTTGTCACCAAATTCTCCAGTAGCAGAAAAAAGTCACTAGATTTCATGCTAGGTGCTTTTTTTAAAATCAAAGCACTAAAAAAGTTCCTAAATATAGTGACTAAGGCGCTAAGTTGGCAAAACTGCTCTTTGCATCGTTTGTTTTCAAATGGTTTGCTGCTGTCTGTTTGGACCTTTCTGAACATGTGCAGCAAATGGACTGATCCAATATAGTGGACACTGAATGGCCATGGTTCTGATGGCATTTTAGCGAAATAATTTTTATGAAAAACATAATGTGCACAAATAAGGAATAGGTGTATTAATCATACATGTAAACAGAGTTTTAACTTGGGGCCCCCAGGAACTTGGGCCCTAGGCAGCCGCCTAGTTTTGCCTAATGGTTAATCCCCCCCTGCATGTGATGCTGCTCATTAAAAGTTAACATATAATCTTAAAATCATTAACTGTGGAAATGCGCTGATTTTTGTCAATTTTGTCTTTTACGAAAATGTTTAACTGTCACACCCTTCCCTAACTTCTATTTTTATTCCATCGGCATAGTTGACTCATATATAGTTTTAACACTGATATAAAGACTATTTCCTAAAGCCTTTCTAAAAGATGTTGCCAAATTCAAAGAATATGAAAAAAGGAGAGTAAATTTGAATTAAATTAAATTAAAAAATATGTTATTTACCCCAAAAGGGAAAATTATTGAGAAACAGGTTTATACTTATATAGGTGTACTAGTAGTATCTTAACTTTTCTCCTAAAATGTATATATCAGAGCGCTACATTGAGCTAAAATGCTGTTGCTAGACTGATTAACCTTGAGCGAATAAATGTGTCGTATCACACCAGTTCTTGTATCACTGCACTGGCACTCATAATGGGCTCTATGCACATCTCTACTACTTCCTGAACAGGCAGCTCTTTTGTTTCCTGTCTCTTTCTACTGGATGAACTGATGAATCCATATGTGCCTGGTGTCAGTAACCTAGGCAACACACACCTGGATTGATCAGCTCATTCTGCAATTAAAAACAGGAAACAAAACAGAAAGAGCTGCCTTGAAATCAGGAGTAGTGGAGTTTCTCAGAAATCTGACTGAATTCTGACAGCTAAAAAAAACATGTTAGCATAAAGCTGTTGCCATGTCTGTTTTAGAGACTAGCTCTCTTGTTTTAATTACCTTCTGTTCCTCCATTAATGACAGAAAAAAAGTCAGAATTCTGAGAAAAAAGTCCGGATTCTGAGATCAAAGTCAGAATTCTGAGAAAAAAGTCAGAATTTTTTCTCATATTATACTGGAATAAAATTAAAAAATCAGTAAACTTTTTTTTAGTTTTTGTTCAGTGGCCCCAATCCTCTTCCGTAAGTTCACCTTTTTTGTCATGAAGATTTATTTGTATCTCTGGTGAATCACATAATTAACCATTTGCAAATAAACGTGAATAGTTTCAAAGGAAGAAGGGACTCTTCTTCAACTGGTGTTGAAATCGCGGAGAAAAAAGAAAGAAATAGCATTAACTTTTGTGTTTAGATAATGTGTGATAAGAGCAATATTATATAAGTGTCTATTCATAAAAAAAAAAAAAACACTTACTTTTCTCTAAAACACAAAAGCGAAATTAGTTTAGCTACTCAACTGGAATAAAGCAGGCCCATGTTTACACTAAGATCCCCGACTGACGCAAAACATCATTCCCACTTACTGGAGGAGGAAAACATCTGCAGCTCCTTTCCTTCTGTTCCACATCTGGAAGAAAACATTGAAGGTCCAAACAGTCGGAGAGCTTCAGTAGCAGCAGGGCAGACTGCTCTATCAGAACCGAACCTGGACATCTCTGTCTCTGAGCTGAGAGACATTCACGTACGTCAGAGAAAACTACATGACGATGACCCTTGCATGGTGGAATATATCGATTTAAGAAATGTGCGACACAAAGCAAAGAGGTTCAAAAAACAAAACAAAAAAATAAGCTGGAAGGAAATCCTGCCACACATAGCTTTTTTTTTTTATTACTCCTCTAAAAGCAACGTAAACATAAATTTTCGATAGATTACGATTCCAGGAAAGTATGACTATCAGAAACTTTTTTTTAACTTAACATTTATAGCGCATGTTTGTAGACATAATTAAGAACAACTGTTTATGTTACAAATGTAAACGTTCTATAAAGTATGAAGTAAAGTATGTAAAATGTGAGCTAACAGAAAACCAAGCCAATAGTAGGTTCTTGAAGGCATCGTCGTCTCTTTTTCCATCTGGTTTGAATTGAACAAATCCAGATGCCAACGCAAAAAAAAAAAAAAGTAAAAAGCAGGGGGGAAAAAACAAGCAATATCTGCTTTGGTGCTACAAACAGACTAAACACCTCTTCCTGAAAAGGAAGAAGAGGGGATGAGACTGGAGAGTTGGCACATGTTTCATAAATGGTCTTCATTTTAATATCTGGTTTATAAGCAGTCAAAAGTCCTTTCAGTCTGTCAAAAACACTTTTATCAAGGGTTCTCCAAACTTTCTGAAAGATTCATTTGTTTCTTCAGACATCTTAGATTGCAGAACATCCCATACCATCCAAACCCAGCCCTATCAACTACATCATTAAGCCAGTGTGATTTTAAAAGAGTTCAATGACGTAACAACTGAAATCATTTTATTTGAAAATATTCTGATATTTGACATAGAATTTGTCAAAAAGCCTGAAAAAAACTTCAAAGCTCAGAGGAACTGTTGATCAGAACAAGAAACTAAAAACATACAAAAACAACATAAAAAAGCCAATTCATTTTTCTGATGACCCTACCAGATGATGAAAACAATTTAAATCTTTATTATATATTAAACAAATGCTGTAACAATCACAAAATCACAATCTATAAAAGGTAAACAAAATAAACACACACAACCACAAGTGCTTTTTAAAACAGAAATTGAACAGATTTGTCTTTGGCTAAAAACAAAACTGAGAGCTGAACCCTTAGAACCAACAGGGACTCTGAAGCTGCTCTGTGTCCCGCCATGTCTGTCCTCTCGTGTCAAGCCTTGTCTGTCCTCTCGTGTCCCGCCTTGTCTGTCGTCTCGTGTCAAGCCTTGTCTGTCCTCTCGTGTCCCTCCTTGGCTGTCCTCCCTCCAAACCTCACCGTTTTAGCTGCACTTAACCAGGAAGCAGCTCCAGCACAGTCATTTGGTCAAAATGTTTCAGTGGTTTTTCCTGAATTTTAAACATTTTTAGACGCATGCACAACATAGGCTGCAACAAAAAAAAAGACACTAACCTACATTATTCAGCGTCAAACCCCAAACTAAAGATGCAGGCAGACTGAACTGAGGGAGCTTAGATTGTGGTAAACTGTGCTGCACTAAATCAAGCCCGTCTAACCAGCAACATAACTGAACTAAAGCTCTGTCTCTTCTCATTTCTCCTCTCTGAAGGTTCACATTTCATGAAGGTGGTCTCCAGCTTTGCTTCCAGGTTTTCGCTTCATTAAATTTAAGGCTGAGACAGTTTTTTTTCCAGACTTCTACAATGTTATACACATTTTTCATGTGTGCCACTTTTTTCTTTACAGCACGCATCAGTCAGTTTTACTGGTGACTTCCTGCATAATGTCCTCCCATCGGCCTCAAGAAGAAGCTGCACCAGCCCTCATGATCCTGAAGAGACCATTGACGTTATTGCTCTTGATGGCATCCCGGCAGGCGGCAATCACCTGGTTCTTGGGTTTTCCCACTGCAGAGAAACAGCCAAGCAAATTTCGAATAAAGAAAACTGTGAAAGATAAAAATAACCCCAAATCTTAACTTCTAATCATAGTTATGATAAAAGTTTCCCAATTGTAAACAATAACATATTAGATAACGTGACATGTTGAGGTGATCAGTACACTGCTAACATTGATGTTCTAATTTTTCATGTGTCTAGACATAGCCCCCCCAATCATACACAGATTCAAAATGATACAGAACAAATATTGGTAGTATAAATAATGCACAGTTTATGTGAGATTTTATTTTATGCTCTGCATAGATTTTCTTGTCCACTGAAAGCGGTGCCCAGTTGCTGAAGCGCACAGCTTAGAGGGGAAATTGGTTTCTGTTGTTTGGATAGTTACTACCTTGGAAAAGTGCTTTAAATCTCTTCCAATGTTTTAACATCTTTAAACCACAAACCTAAATACATTTGATTAAGATCTTATGTTACAAAACACTACAAATTACTCCAAACTGTGAAAAGACAAAATGATAAAACATTTTAAATGTTCAAATTATTTTATTCAAATAATGTGTTGTAATAATTTAGTTAAATAATTTTTTAATTTATTTTTTCCAAAATGTTTTGTTAAATTCTTATTTTTTCATTAACATCTTTATTAAATTATTGCTAAGAATTATTAACAGTAACAATATTATTATTGATAGTACTTTTTCATTTATTACTATGTTTCTTTTGTTAAAATACTTACATTTAATTAGGCCTGCATTTATATTAAAGGAATAGTACACCCAAAACATGATTAGCCTTCATTTTCTACTCACCCCCATGCTGAACAACACTCTGGAGTACTTTTTTGATATCTCAAATGCATCTGGAGATCTGGGAGGCTTCTTGCTGTCTGCTGACATTCAAATAATGGAGGTCTATGGCGCCCGAGGCAGAAAGGTCCATAAAAGTCCACAAAAAACGTGTCAATATTCCTCCATACTGCTCGTCCAATGTATTCCAAGTGTCCTGAGTGGGTAGCATCCAGAATTTACTCGAAAAGAAGTCATTTAGAATGTTTTTAGAGCATAAACAGTAGTGTATAGGATTTCCTGAAAGCGCGCACATGCGCGATCCCGACGCTACGGAAGCCGGCAGACCAGACCAGCGCATTCAGCTCGGCAAAGAACTCATGCTCTTCCTCAACACTGAAGTCCTCAGTTATTTTTCTTTCGTTGTTTCTTTCTTTGCACAGGTAAACGGCACATTTCTTCTTCTACGCTTGCATTATTGGCAGAGCAGACGCTGAATGCGCACTTTCATCTGGTTTGGTCTGCCGGCTTCCGTAGCGTCGTGAACGCGCATGTGCGCGCTTTCAGGAAATCCTATACACTACTGTTTATGCTCTAAAAACATTCTAAATGACTTCTTTTCGAGTAAAATCTGGATGCTACCCACTCAGGACACTTGCAATACATTGGATGAGCAGTATGGAGGAATATTGACACGTTTTTTGTGGACTTTTATGGACCTTTCTGCCTCGGGCGCCACAGACCTCCATTATTTGAATGTCAGCAGACAGCAAGAAGCCTCCCAGATCTCCAGATGCATTTGAGATATCAAAAAAGTACTCCACAGTGTTGTTCAGCATGGGGGTGAGTAGAAAATGAAGGCTAATCATGTTTTGGGTGTACTATTCCTTTAAGGTCCCTTGCCTTCAGTACCAATCCAACAGTTCTAAGTTCTCAAAGGTTTTTTTGAAAACATCAGAAAATAATCTGCACTATGTAGACCAGGGAATGTAGCAAACTGATTGGGGGGAGTGAGAAAGGTTAAAGCAGAGCTAGGATCTAAAGAATACCAAATGAATTGGGAAAAACTCAGAACTTTTGTTTGAATATCATCCATGATGGATGTAAGGTTGGACAACACCCTCCTCTCAGCCACTTCCTCCACTGAGTCCAAAGCATAGTACTATTAAGTATTAAGCTGGAGGCTGTTGGTGGAGATGTTTATATAGAAGATATTATAAATTGGTCCTTAAAAACTACAGGCCCATCTCAAACCTGCCATTCATCAGTAACATTATTGAAAAAGTTGTGTTTCAACAATTACATGTATTCCTAACAATGACCAGCTGCTTTGATGTCTTCTAGTCAGGTTTCCGTGCCAACCATAGTACTGAGACTTCCCTGATTAAGGTGCTCAATGACATCAACATAAACTCAGACTCTGGAAGAATCACATTGCTGGTATTATTGGACCTCCGTGCAGCGCTTGATACTGATGATCACTTGATTTCATTAGAGTGTCTGGAAAACTGGGCAGGCCTTTCTGGTACAGCAATGGATATGGTTTAAATCCAACCTAAGGTACAGGGACTTCTATGTGTCAGTAGGGAACTTTAAATCAGACCCCAGAAAAATCACATGCAGGGTTCCTCAAGGCTCCATTCTGGCCCCCCTCCTATTCAACATCTACATGCTCCGTTTGGCTCAGATAATAGCAAACAACCACATCGGTTACCATAACTATGCAGACGATGCACAGCTTTACATCACAATGTCGCCAGAAGACTATGAACCCATCAGAGCGGACCGATTTGTTGTCAGTGTATCAACCTCCCAGACCATTCAGGTCTTCCAGTTCAAGCCTACACTGTCCCCCCAGAACTAGAACTTAACATGCAGCATTTAGTTCCTATGCTTGACTTATCTAGAACAAACTCCCAGAAGATTCTAAGTGCTGAAAGCCTGAGTTCTTTAAAGTCAAAGTTAAAAACCCATTTGTTTAGAGCTGCCTTTGACTGTTGAAGTTGAACTATTAACCAGTTTGTGGTCCAATTGTTTAATAAGTTTTACACATGTTTTTAATCTTTATTGGCTTTTATTCTGCTTTTATTTTCCTTATATTTTATTATCTAATTTCATATAAAGCACCTTGAATTTTCCATATACTGAATTGCGCTATACAAATAAACTAGCCTTACCGTACCTATATATATTTCAGGTTTTAATTTAAAAAACTTCTTCCAAACAATGCATAATTTTCGCCGCTTTCTCACTTCTGCACAACTTGATTGTATCACATAAAAGCTACACCAACAGACAGATGTTTCTAGTTGCCAGACGTGATGTACCTCTGAGTCTACCGGCACGCTGGATGGCCTGGTTGACAGACTTGAGACGGGCTAGGAGAGCGTTGTGGTTGTTAGAGCGGATTTTGTATTCATTGATGAGATCCCTGTTCAGGTCATACAGCTCCCTGTAACGCTTCTTCGTCGTCACCCTGAAGATAGAACCAAAAGTGAATATTTCAGACTTTAAAACAACGTTGAGTCACAAATTAGGTGGTAACAGTCAGTACTATTTAGACACAGATCATTTGTACAATTGTAACAGTTTCTGCAGCCCGCTCTAATGTCACCCACACATCTGTACCTTCCACAAGCTAATAAAGCTGTGATGGCAGCGTTTTGGTAACTCACATGTCAGCCATGAGGCGAGCATCCTCTGCCTGGACCAGCATGTTTCTGATATAGTTGGAGTGGTCAGCCATATCAGCTGTTAACTTCTGATGCACAGAGTGAAATTCGTCCACCTGCAATTAAAATATCCATTAATCTGCATTAATACATCTCATAGACTTGTGTTTGTACCAGAAACAGCTAGATGATGATTTAGATTTCCCTTACAAACAAAATTATCGTAAAAGTAACAGAAAAAAGACAAACAAAACAGACAGTATTAAAGCTGGATCCTCTTGGATATCTAAGATTTATTTTCTTCTCAGAAACTTTGTTTTGCATTGTTCAACTTTATTTTACAGGCTAAACTAAATGCACTTCAGCCTTTTAGGCTTAACAAAAACATCTTAATTTGAGAGAAAACCTCTGTGAGTGTTGTGCGAAGCTCCTCGAAGTATGAGGGGAAGTCTGCTTCCACTGAAAGGTCCTCTATTGCCAAAAAGGATGCTAGGGACTGAACCAGATCCCCTGCTAGGTCGATATCATCTGTCCTCAGCGTGATCTGAAAGGCAGTTTAATATATTTATTAATAAGTGGTTCTGTTCAGTACAGAAGCATATTGCATTCACTAAAGAAAAAAAATCTGACAGCTTATCTCATAATTATGAGATAAGATGTCATAATTTTAGATTTGTCATATTTAAGATGAAGTAGGACAGTCATTGCTAAGCTACGCAACGCTACTTGAAATTTGAACAATGAGTGGGTTGTCGGATTTAATATGCTTTTATTTCCTTTTAGATATGCAATACTGGGAAATACTGAGTTTCCTTTTGTCAGCATTGCACAGTAAGTCCTTTGAATTGTTTAGCCGAAAAAGCCCACTCTGACTTGCCAGAAATCGCACTTTTCCCGCAGGTGCGTATAAACCAGCATGGGATGCTTTATGGTTATAAATTAATGCATCTGAGATGCATTCCAGCTGGCTTGGTGGTGTCACAAAGAACTGTCTGCCAGTACCTTCTAAATATCCTAGATCCTCCATGAGCACAGCTGAAGCTTCAGAATCGTTTAAAACGACCAGGTTCCAATTTCATGCAGCATGTCAATTCATATGACAAACTAAAACCATACTGAATCTGTATTAATGGAGCTGTTGACAAATTTTCGCATATGGTCATATGGCTGTATGTTTACTCCACATGTAGTAATCCCATTGTTATAGCAGAGTACTTTATTGATGAAAGGAAAAGCAGGTGCGGAACTCCAACGTCTATCAGGTCAGACCTCGGTACAGAGAACTGTTCAGTAGAACAGATGCAGATATTCTTAAGAAGTAATCATGAAGACCAGTTTTCTCAGAGATGCTTTAGCACTGGTTCAAATAATCATAACCAAATATATAGATAAGATCTTGTAATTACGAGATCTTTTATTTAATCTAATTATGAGATTGTATCTCGTATTACGAGATAAGATGTCATGATGATGAGATAATATGAGAAAAATCATAACTACGAGATACTGATCTCATAATTATGAGATAAGCTGGCTGATTTTTTTTTGCAATACCCCTCCGTAGTTCAGAACCGTCCGTCCACCTATAGGCCTAAATGAAGAGATTGAATGATTTTAAAACATTCAACATCATAATGTTTTTAAAAAAACAAAAAATTTATTTATTAATTGGGGATTTTTTAAAATGAGATATGTATTAGCAGTTCTTTTAAAGCTGTTGGTTTTAGGGGCAGAGGCACGTTTATAATTGTGCATAGCCTTTAAAAAATTCAAGAGTTTATGAAAAAGCTTAATATCAGCTTAATATTGTTATTTATATAAGAAAGCTTTGCATATAAAGGTAGCATGTTGTTGTGACAGAAAACCTTAAATCATTTAAAAGACCATTTGTTGTTTACCTGTCCATTACTGGCCATATGAAAGGACATGAATCCTCCTCCACGGAGGGAATTAAACGTAACATTAGGACTCTCTACCACCTCTGGAAGCAGGAAGTTCTGATTGAGCCACATTACCACCTACAGGCACAAAAACATGAACACAAAGAGCAGAAACTGTTTGTATCAGAATGCTGCTTCCTGAAACAGCCAAGTTAGTTCTTTGTTCTCACATTCTCCCTCCCCTCAGTAGCTACCCACCCTCTGCGGTCGCTCGTTGATGCTGAAGGAAACCATTCCAGCAGGAGGGGCAGCAGATGAATCCTCTATGATCTCATACATTGAGAAACGAGGCAGCTGGCGAGTGATTTCAAACACGTGGAACTGAGTGCTGAAGAAGGTTAGAGATGATTGACAGCCGCAAATGGCCAAATACTACAAATAATCATCCAGGGACTGTCATCTTCAAAAGGCAGCATGAAGTCATGAAATTATGCTAATATTTAATAAAGGATAATTGTTAGACCCTACCTGGTCCTCCCTCCGACAAAGGCTTTAATGTGCAGATCAACTGGTATGTCTTTAGGGGGGACAATGGGGACTTGGACACAGCCTGACAGATTCTGGACACTTGGATGTACAACATGACTCTCACCCTCAAATATTCCCTCAGCAAAGATGAGAACTGCCCGAATGATTGTTTCTGGAAAAAAGGAAAAGAGACATCGAGTTAATTCTTCAAGATACGTTAAGCGTGTCAATACTTTATTAACATGGAGTGTGAGATTAAGCTACCGTTTGGAGTGGAGATGCTGAGCTCTACGTGAGCCCTCTGGGCCTCCGTAGCAGCTCTGACGGACAGCGCGGTCTGCAGCTGAGTGTTGGCTGGTATTACACCCATTGTGCTGTTTGCCTGCGACACACCCTGAAATAGATGGTTTGGGTGAAGGTTAGCTTCTACAAAAAAGCGTTTAACTCTACAGTAAATTTTATCATTAAATCTGATATTTTTAAAATACAGAAACAAAATCAGCGTTATTACTAAATATTTCTGACAGAAATACATCATAGAGGTTTCATCTTCTATGGCAGTTAAATTGATAAGAAACATATCAAAACTCTGAAAAACTAACTGATCATCTGTAGCCTTTGGTTTTATAGACTTTAATAATCTCACAATGCATTAATCAGACTTTATAAATCATTTCTAAACTCGCCACCTCTTTATAACACATACTTTTCTCTTACTGACCTATAAGTTCTCTTGCCTTTAGGAGTCTCTTTATGTCTTTGTAAAATAGAAAACATCAGAATAGTTCCTCAGAGGTATTGCCTTGTATTGGCATGGTAGCATCACACGGCTGCAGCAGATTTGTTCCTGATCTGAATTTTTTATTTCTTATGCAGGGAATTAAATTCAATAAAATTATCCTAAGATAATTTGAGCATTGTTATCCTGCTGGAGCTAACCATCAGCAGATAAGAACAAAGAGTCATAAAAAGAGGGAAATGGTCAGCAGCAATACCCTGTTGTTACAGAAGAAACTTTTTAAACCAAATTCTAAACATGAATATCTGATTATTGCAAACTATATCAAGACTTAGGCCAGAAACTGCTCATCTCATTGGTTAATGTCCATTAGTAGGGATCTTTGCAAACTATAGCTTCATTTTCTGTTGTTAGCCAAAAGAACAACGCTGCAACTCACGATTAATCATGATTAATTTGATTAACTGTTTTAACCATCAAAATGAGCCTGTGTGTTCTTTTACTGTAGTACACATCAGCTTTCGGGATGTCAGGTATTTGAAACATCTGATATTCAAAGAATATCAGAATCAGAATCAGAAATACTTTAATAATCCCAGAGGGAAATTACTTAAATATTTCTGACACCTTGTTGAATCCATGCCACAAAGGATTAAGGCAATGCTGCAGGCAAAGGGGGGCTCTCTGCATTTACATAATAAACTTAACAATACCTACATGTGTTGGAGCCAAAATTCAAGGCTAAGGGGATCAACGATTTGTTGTAACAGTAGATTTTATTTAATATATATTTAACTTCGACATAAACACAACACAGTAAAAGTTAATTTAAATAAAATATTGTCTCACAGATGTTTACACTGCAAAGCATTCTGGGTAAATGACGAATGCTATAGATAGATCCAGTAGCACTAGCTCTGTTCACCCAAAACAACAATGAATTAAACCTTTTTTAGTTTAAGACGGAGAGGGTTTCAATTAGTAAAAATGTAGAAATCAGAAAGATGCTTCACTGTCACTTTAAACAGTCCTTCATTATCTTCCAATTTGATTTTGACTTCAAGTTAGCTTCTACTGATGGTGTTAGCTCTAGCCAATATCGTAAACGGCAGATCATAAGACAATCACATTTGTTTGTTTCGACAGATATCTGAGGTATAACGGTTCATTAAAAGTAGGGGCAGCGACGCAGTATGGCATTGTCTAAATTTACACCAGTCAAACACAATACGATAAAAAATAACTCTGGTAATGTTAGCCTTCCGGTGTTTACTCTGTAGATTCCACTGAAGTAAGACCTAACTGTGTCATAAACCCAGCATGTACTGGACAAGTGACTGACAACCTTCATTGGTAAAAAAAAATATAACAAAAAACATGTAATGATTAAAGTACGTAATTCTGTGTATTTAAGTTTCAAAAATGGCATTTTTTAAGTTAAAATGAAAAACACAACATATTTAGACCATATTTAGGTCATATATAGGTTAATCTGGTCTTAGATTAATATAAACGGTTTGTAACTCTGAAAACAACAAACAAAGACAACATGCTCACCATGGCATTTTCTTCATAGTTGCGTAGCTCAAGCAACAGGTTCTGTCTGCGCTGGCTGAGCTCCCGAATGAGATCCTGTTCAGAGTTTGAGTCCATCAGATTACCTTTAAAATCCTTACTAGCTGGCAGGTAACCCCGAACTAGTAATTACAAACATGGGCAAATGTCATTGTTCTGTCAGTAAAAAACATTCAGAATGCTGCTATTTAAGCCTTATGAGAAACATGTTGAGCACCAAGCTTACCTTCTCCTTCTATGGAGGTGCAGATGAGTTGCTTTTGTCCATCTAACCTGTAGTCTCCCTCCACCACTCCAGCTACAGATGAGGAAAAATTGTCTTTAAAGATGACCTCTCCTGTGCGGTCGCTTCTTGCATCAATCTGAAACATGAGCAGGAGGTGAGCATAAAACAGGCTGCCAGGAGCTAAAACCCTAAAACTAACACTTAGAAACATCCCACTCTTTTAGCATGAGCACACACCTTTCCATTGGACCAGCCAGTGATGAGCTCCACAACTCCATCAGCATTCAGGTCAAAGGCATGGATGCTCATTGCATGGTTCTTAGACTAAGAAAAAACATCAGTATGAATTTAACCTGACTAAATATTAATGATTTATAGATACAGCTACATATTATTCTAAAGTCTACAAATTCTTAGCATAGTAACCTTTATCCTCCAGTAACGGGCTGTGCGATCATAAACTCCAACAGTGCCATTAGCCAGAGCGTAGCCAAACCTACTTCCATGCATATGACACAATGATGTCACCGTCTGAGAAGACAAGATAACACACAAAAGTTATTTTGAACCTGCAGCACCAAACCAAAAATCAGCATAACTTTTTCCAGTTGCACTGAAAAATAAAATATACTTCATATATTGTAAATATCCACCAAATTTTAACGTGATGGATCACAAGAACAATGGTGTTTGTTTACCTCATTTTCACTCATCTCCGACACAAGCTGATCCTCTTTGAAAACCCTGATGTCAAAGTCCTCAGACCCAACAAGAAGCTGTAAACAAAAATACACAAAAAAAGTCAGACTAAAAGTATGAATCATCAGCTATTTTAAAGTCCACACTAATTATTGAATACAGTCTATTTGACTTCTTTACCCTTGAATGAAATATAACCTGAGAATTAAAGCCATTCCCAGATGTTCTCAGGTTCTCTGAAATAACCTAGATTGTATTTCAACAAATACCTTCTTCATGACAACATGACAGCCTAAAAACATTATGCTGAGAGAACTGCAATTCATCATCATCATTACAAACTGTTTTTCACAACATTTTCTGGGCGATATAAACAGCTGCATCTCTTAGTATCCAAAGATGCTGTACCAATGGAGACAAAATGGATTCAATCTGATATCTTTCTCCAATATCTAGAGTCGAAATTAGAAATTTTTGGGTTTTAGGGCATACTAAATCATTTTGAATACAATATCTTCTGCTGTATGGGGCCAATGGTCGGATAAAGCTGAACTTCTCCCAGCGGTTGCTGGTCAGCTAGCTGAGAGAGGTTCACCAATGTTTTCCTTCACTTTCAAAAGTTGTAAAAACTATTGTTATTATATTATAATTATTACTAAATTAACCTAGACAGGCAGAATTAATAACTTTTGCTTCTCCTTTTAAAATGAAAAATAAAAGATCAAATAAATCACAAGATCCAGGCACCAATTTGTGTGATATTACATACAGACCCATGATGACTACAAAAACTTGATCAAAGAATTGGAAAGTATTTCAGGTAACTTTTCTGAATCATGAAATGTAAAACTTTAAAATTAACTTTCAACATGTTGTAATTGTTTTTAAAACAACTGGAGCGATTCTTTACTGACCTCATTTTTTCCATCTCCAGTAAAGTCACACAGTACCAGGGACCTCACGTTATCGCCGGTTACCTGAAGAAATATTTACATATGTGCTAATTACACATTTTATGAACCAGTTCAAGAAAAAAATGGTTTATGAATGGAATATAAATGAAAGAAGCACAATTTAGTGTTAAGAGCTAGATTTTCTGGAGAGAGCCATGTTTAAATAATTCATTTTTAAAGCTGACTTTTTTTTAATGAGCTAAAGTGGAACCGAAATTGAAAATGAAGCACTTGGGAGCCCTATGACAATCTTTTATTTGTTCTGATTGTGTTCAATTCCTAAATCCAACCAATGGAGGTGTTTAAGGTGAGTTACAATAGAAAACAAAAAGAAGCTTTGCCAACGCTTGGAGAGGACATAATTTAATCAGAACTTAAAGGCCTTGACCATAACAAGATTTCCCCCAAATAATATGAACACTTCACGTTACATCATCCACCCATAAGAACATTTCATACTAGCTGGATACCAAAATAGCCAAAATAGGAAATATTTGATCAAAGTCCAGTTGTAGATAAAAAAAAAATTCTGTGTGACCAAAAGACAACTAAATTACCTGAGGAAGACCACTAACATTGGTTCAGTGGCAAATATGAGACACTGGGTAAAACAAGGCTCAGTGGTCAGAATCCATAAAGTATTAAATATAAAAACAGACATCCTTACACTGAATGCTTGGAGGGGTTTGGACAGGAACAGGAGAGGGAAAATTGGCCAGGTTTTGACTGGACCAATTCCACCCCTATATTCAGGCATAATGGTGGGTCCTGATTTTACACTACAGGAAGTGGCTATCTTGATTGTGCACCCGAAATAATGGATTTGTAAAAGTACTGGACCATTGGTGGGAGGAACATGATGTTGTAGGATGACAAAATTCATTATTGGGAAACAATAATATGCAAAGCAAACCTCCAGTTTACTTGAAGGTCGGTAATGAAAGATCCTGAATGTCCTAAAGTGGCCTTCTCAGTAACCCAATTTCAATCTGACATAACATCTTTTGAAATCTGAGAGGGACGTCGCAGCAATAAATCCTTAATGAGCAAGATGCTATCTGTCAACCAATGTCAGCAACATGTCAACACTTAGAGAAAATGTTATGTATCTCACCGTCCAAAAGTGGTCGTTCCCTTCATAGTCAAAACCTTGCAATGCACAATTCCCTCCGATGATGGCAAGAGGGGAGGAGATGTCTCCTAGCTTTCCCAACACAATAGCATTTGCCCCATCTGTCACCTTAAACAACACAAAACAATTAAAAAACTACATAGGTATATCATTAAAAAAACTCTACATCTAAAAGTTGCTCGACATGCAGTGATTCCACAGCCAGGACTTTTTTTTACTTACATCTCTGTAAAATACATCAGTATTGTCATGAACATCATAGCCCAACAGGTTAGTCTGAGATCCTACAAGGAGCGTGTCTCCAGTGGTGTTTGGTCCAAGTGTCCCTGCCGTCAAACATGTCACGGCCTGGTTGATGTTGAGCAGGGAAATGTCAGAGTCATGGGTGCTCTGGCTCAGTCGATGGGTCGCAGGTCTCTGACCGCGATCATGAGGGTTGTGGATAAAAACCTTTAAATGACATAAAAATGGAAATACAACAGTTGGAGAAATTGTATCTACTTCCAATCAGCAAGATTCTCTAATATTCTTTTAAAAAGATATTGGTTTATACCATTTAGGGTATGAATCATCATAACTGAAGCACCTTAACTAAGTACTCTAGATGTGGAAAAGCAGAGACTTCAAAGGGCATCTCATCACTATGCTTCTATATACTATATTTCTTTTCACAGTTTTGTGTAATTAGTGCTGGACAGTTAGTCCACTGTAAAGACAGATGGATGCAGTTTTTTTTAGAATGATGCTGATGCCAATTGTATTGGCATTCATTACAAGTATCCAAAAAGGAAAAAAAATATCTGTAAAAAATCCTCTGGTTACAAAATATTTAAAGCTACAACTTTTTTATTAAAAGGGTTAATTTTTCCAACATGAATACATCAACAAAGATCAATAGCTGTGCTGTAAAAGGTACTAATTTTAATGAAAGGAAAATACATAAAAAAATAATTTTAAGTGTTGACAGGTCCAAAATATATACATACTTAGTTCTGACTAGAATTCCAATGTCTACGGTAAAAGGCTCCAATTGCCCTTAGCTGTATGCATATGGGTGTTTGTGTTGCCCTGCGATGGAATGGAAACTTGTCCAGCTCTTCCTCAAAATGATGAATTATTAAAGTTATCAGTGTGCTTCATTTACATACATACATATATATACATTATATATATATATATATATATATATATATATATATATATATATATATATATATATATATATATATATATATATATATATATATATATATATATATATTCATACGTGTGTGTGTGTGTTTGTATTGTCACCATTTTATTATTTTTAGACTAATCTACTGATACCATTAAAGGTTTATCTGCTTTAACTGTTTATTTCATTTGCAAAGAAGAAACCCATATTTCCCTCACCTTTCCAGCTTGTGTGGCTGCTGTAAGACATGGGTGCACTCCATCAAACTTCCCAACAGACACCATGCGGGGGTTAATCTTGTGGTTCAGCTTCAGTGTGAAGATGGGGACCATCATAATGGAGCTTCCTTATCTCTAAAAAGTAAAACGAACGGTAAAACTTCTTCGAAACAAAAGTGCAATGTTTCCTCAAGTTAACACAAAGGTAACAAATCCCTGATGTCAGTAAAGGTGTTTCCGTGTTAGTAACTTGTTGGCAATGCGACATTTTGGGCCTCTAATATAATTACAGGCTTTGCCCTGAACCAGTCTGCTGTTGCTTAGCAACAACGAGTAGCAAGCTAAAGCTGTTCATCTGGCTAATCTCTTTTGCTGATTTGCGACACATGAACACGGAATATATACCCAAATCAGTTCACTTTACAAGCTAACAAATTATGTCAGCCATAAAAAAGAGAATAAATTGCCAGACTCTTATTTAGATAACACTCAAGTCATTTCAATGAGACAACTGGAAGTTAGCTAATCATGTCATTAGTTATTTTTAATTGAACACTAAACTCATACGAAAATACAACAACATAAAACAATGATGTCTTTTAGAAACATACCAGATGGTGTGAGCCCCTCCTTAGCTATAAACTATCGGGGTTTGTTGGTATTAACTCGGCTAACCCTTAGCTTCTAAGTCTAACGTCACCCTGGCAATCTCACTTCCGGTTTTTTTCTTTTCAAGTTAAATTTTTTTTTTCTTTATTGTAAGGTAACATTTTATGTTTTGATCAACTACTATTCAAAGAGGTTCAAATGGGTTATGTATAATATGTTATTAGAATGAATGTATTTTCCTCATTATTAAACATATGACCTAATATTAAAAGACAGATTTATGCAAAGACAGGGTTAGAATTCTCACATGCGCTTGCTCATCTGTGATTATCTAACAATGAACCTCTCTGAAACCATCCTTAAGTCTGCCCTATTTTTTCTAATACTTAGTTGTGGTTAAAAAAATAACAGTTTATAGATGTCAGGACAGTAAACCTGGTAAAGGGCCAAAAGGGGCCTTTCGGGAATGGAACTCGAGAGGAATCATATCCTCACACAACTAGCAGCAAAAGTCATATGGATCAAATACTGCACTGAAACATGTATGGAATCATTGCAGTTTGTGGTTTCTACGTTGAGTAGAAACTACCCTTAACTACCCTTTAGATCCTTATTAGTTCCTCCTTGGTGTCTACCCATTAGTTACTCTTTGTTACCTTTGTAACTACACATTAGTTCCTAGATTAGATCTCTAGGTGTTCTATTGGTGTATCCTATTGTAACCTCTTACCAATATATGTATTTAGATTAAATATTGAGTTTTAAGATATGAAACTTAAATATATATTTAGATTACATATTTAAGTTTGTTTATAGATTCAAGATTATTATATAAATATTAGATTTATATGTAGATAATGGGTGTAGAAATGGATTACATTACATATACAGTAGATTAAGTATTTAGAGTTTAGCCTTTAATGTTAGAAAAAAACATTATATGTGAAGAAAGTCATCTAAATAACAAACATGTGATAGTGATGCTTTTTTCATATGTATTTTTTTTATTTTTACTTTGAATCCCCATAAATACATGAACATGAAAAGAAAAGAAACATTTAATATACATTTTGTTCTTGCAGCAAGAAGGTTCCTGGTTCAATTCCTGGCCTGGGGATCGTTTTGCATGGATTTGCATGTTCTCCCTGTGCATGCATGGGTTCTCTCCTGGTACTCTGGCTTCCTTCCATAGTCCAAAAACATGACTGTTTGACTTCGTTATATTCTCTTTAGGTGTGAGTATGTGTGTGAATGGTTGTTTGTCCTGTTTGTCTCTGCTGCCCTGCGATAGACTGGTGACCTGTTCCGGGTGTACCCCGCCTCTTGCCCATAGACTGCCGGAGATAGGCACCAGCCCCATCCCAACCCTGACCCAATAAGCGATAGAGGATGGATGGATAGTTGAAGGCTTCCTGAACAACAATGGTTTCAGTTGCTTTTAAAAGTTTTCATGAAGTGCTTCTGCAGGTCGGTCCTGAGCATGGTGCTTAACCATAACACCAAAATATTACCATAACATTACATTAAAATACCTTAAGGACTTTTGGGGTTGAATTTTACTAAAAGGTTTATGGGGTATAAATACTTTTTTGAGACGATGTAAATATTCACAGGCTTGGATCAAACCGAGAGATGATAGTTTTATGAATAAATGATAACATTTTAAATCCTTTTGTTGGTATATTTGTCCACTTTCCATTGCTGGTATCCACTTGTGTTAAATGACCAGCTGGTATTGTTGTTTCATTTCTTTTTATAATATTTAGAACAAAAGAAAGGTTAACTTTGAGACTGAAAGAAAACTCTAAATATCTGTAGCTTTATTATTCTGTTATTTAGGTTATTAATGTTGATGGGAAGCAATTACGCTGGTAAACATCCTTTGTAGGATCCTTAGTCGCTTTTCCCACTCTTTTTGAGCAAGATTAGCTCTATATATATATATATATATATATATATATATATATTAGCAATATGTTTTTTGCATGTTTTGTTTGTACTTTATATTTTCTGCTGCTGATTAAGATGATTAAAAAACATACAATTGCACATAATTCCTTAAATGTAGAAATATAAGAAAAGCTTAATGAATACGTTTATAAGGAAAATATCTAAGATTTAAAGAAAAAAAGGGCCTCGTAGGCTTAAAAAATGTAGGCTAAACTAGTGGCTGTGCAGAAGCCTAAACTTGCTTGTTGTATGTGTTTGAATACTGACATAAACAGTAAAATAAATATCATAATTAAAGAAATGTTCGTTCGCCGAAGAAAAGGAGGGCTCGTCCGGGATTTGAACCCGGGACCTCTCGCACCCAAAGCGAGAATCATACCCCTAGACCAACGAGCCAGCTGGAGCACATATTGCCACGTCTACAATATATACCCAGCACAATGTTAAGGTTTGCAAAGGTATCGCTTCTGTATTTCGTTTGTCAGCCCCATTTAGATTAACACACCTCTTTTCAGGAAAAACCTGGGCACAACAAAACTAATAACCGATTTAGGTTTGGTTAAATACATGTGTTGTATCTATTAGTCATTTGTAACGTCTGCCTACAAGTCTTCGTTCAGGTTGAATTTATTCCAGTTCTGGGGCTGTTAACTTAAGCTAGCTAAGTGGCATTAGCATCTGGGCAGCCCTACAGTAACACGATGGCATCTGAGGCGAAGCGACCGAAGGTTGTACATTTCTCACACTTAATAATTTACTGAAATTAATCTCAGCTGTCATCTCTATATGAGTTTATTCACACACGCCGTGCTAATCTAGAGTTTCTTGCTAGCCGCTAATTCCAGACCATGTGACTTAGAGTATATTAAAATGTGAAGCAGCATGGCGGAAGTTCCCCATGCTTCTTTTTTAGGTGTTAATGAATGTATCTAACAGTTTCAGTGAGAAGTGCATGTTTGATTTATCTGATGCAGGTTGGAGGCGGTTCAGAGCGCCTGCAGGATTTCCTTCTGTGGTGTGACAGAGTGGGTCTGGTCCTCAATAATAAGGTTTGTTATTGTACTTTGCAGAAATTACTGTACAGTCAATGGGTCAATCCAAGCTACTGGTTTTTCTTAGATAGAAACCTTTGAACCAGTCTTACTGTATGATCTAGTTAAAGTGTCTCTGTAAAGTGCCTTGAGATGTGATGTGAATTTAAGCTATTTAAATTCACTTAATTGAATTAAAATCAATGGTCCCGCATATTGATAAATAACAAGTCAGGTGTGATTATTTATAAGGTGGAAAAGACGAAGCTGAAGTTGGTTTCCAATTTGAGAATTGCATACTTTTCCCTACCTTCAGCAAACTACAACACCCATACATGTCCAAGATGGACTAGATTATTCTAAACTACTTGTAGAAACAAATGTTTACAGCATTGGAAAACATAATTAATGTAATATTAAAACAAACAAACAAACAAACAAAAAGATTTTCATCAATCTTTGAAAAAGCTCCAGGCTGCCGCAAGGGGGACGCTTCAGAGCCGCTTCAGAGTGGTTAGAGCAGTGCTCTTGTGCTCTGAGAAGGTTCGATCCCCACAGCCTGCATTCTGGGTCCCTGAGCAAAACCCTTAACCCCACACTGCTCCCGCGGCACCGCACTATGGCAGCCCACTGCTCCCACAGCAGATGGGTTAAATGCACAGGTAAATTCTAGAGTGTGAGATCAATACAGTTCAATTATTATAGACCGGTTTTAACACTTCTTTTGGTCCATGTCACACTAGAAGTGCTCTAGCTCTAAAACTACAACACCAAGACACATTAAACCTGCACTAGATTATTCTAAACACTACTTTGTTGTGTTATACTTTAAGAGCTAGATTACTTCTACTGTGACATGGACACAAGAAAATGTGTTGAAATCAGTTTTATTAAAGTTTCACAAATCAGAGAACAGTTTCACAAATCCTAGATCTGGTTTTAATTATTCTACAAGTAGTTAAGAATAATGTAGTCCAAGTTTGAAGTGTCTAGGTGTTGTAGTTGTTTAATTAGAGTCGATTAAGGGTGCTGAAGGTAGGGAAAAATTAAGTGGAATCACCCGTTATTTAATTCCCAAATCCTGAATCAGAAGCCAACTCATGCTTCGTGTGAACAAGTTGTTAACAATAACATGTCGGATAAAAGCTGCATAAAGGTGTACATTAATGTGGAAGGAATGCAGCTTCGGCACTGCTGGGGGACATCGCCAGTGTTACTTGATGATGCGTGAATTATTAGCAGGTTTCTCCTTATGCAAACTTTCAAGAGGGAATTGCACTCTTTTTTTTATTTTATTTTTTTTATTTTTTTTACATAAGGTCCCAACTGTCTAAAACCCAAGCATTTTCTGTCTGCAGGTGTGCGTAAGCACAGAGGGAACAGTAGCAGACTATGGGATGCTGGCGAAGGAAAACATAGAGAAGGGGGAGGTTTTGTTCACCATCCCCAGATCTGCTCTTCTCCATCAGGAAACGACAAAGGTTTCTGCCTTGTTGAGTAAAGGTGATTTCTCTTAAGATGTGTTTTAAAACTTCAGAGCGACTTGGTTCTAACAGTTCAACAATGTTTCGTCTTTGTACAGAGAGATTGTCTCTGGAGAGCTCCTCCGGTTGGGTTCCCCTGCTGCTGGCTCTTCTGTACGAGTCCACGTCTTCTCAGTCCCACTGGAAACCTTACCTCTCCCTCTGGCCTGACTTCAAAGCATTGGATCACCCCATGTTCTGGTAGGTGGTATATCCCTACCTTAGGCTCAGCTGAAGGACTTTTTATGATTAATGTGGTTTCATCAGGTCTGAAGAAGAACGAGACAGACTACTAAAGGGAACGGGAATCCCAGAGGCAGTGGCAAGAGACCTATCCAACATCCAAGCAGAGTATAGAGACATAGTCCTGCCTTTTATGATAAGACATCCTGAGCTGTGGAACCCCAGTACACACACTCTGGAGCTTTACACACAGCTGGTAGCCTTCGTCATGGCCTACAGGTTAGCATGCATGAACCCAAACTCTATCTGTTTTATTAGTTTTGTTTTCTACATTTGTGAATTTTATTTCTGCCCCATCTGAAGCTTTCAAGAGCCACAGGATGATGATGACGATGAAGATGATGAGGAGGAGCAAGAGAGGAAGGCCCCAAATCCTCCAATGATGGTCCCAATGGCGGACATGCTCAACCACGTGTCCGACCATAACGCTAACCTGGAGTTCGGTCCAGTAAGGAGACTCGTCTCAACTCTGTTTTGTTCCGTTTATTTCGGCCATTTTGCAAAGAAAATGTGTAAAGAAAAAACTAATTTGTTGAGCAGAAACAGAATGTGATGGAAAAAAAGTGGAGCTTGTTTCACATAACTCAATAATTATCCAGTTTAAACAGATTCCATACAAAAAAGTTTTATTACAATTGTCAGCCTCCATTTAACACCGTTATTTAAACATTAACGTAAAAAAAAAATGTGACCAGATCTACAAAAAACAAAACAAATATGGGGCAATTAGGATGCTTATGAGTTACAGTGCAGGACAGACACAAAGTTAGCTCTCTGAGAATTATCTGCCTTTAGCCTCTCCCAGTTATAAACCATTCTACAGTCTTCATCATGGCTTCTTTTTATTCTTATTTAACAATAGTTTGCATCATATTTTATAATAAAATCCTTTATCTTTTCTGTGTTAAGAGCATCATGCACAAGTTGGTTGTGACAGGCATCAATGCAACTCTGTAATGATCGCAGCTCTGCTGTCTTTGCATTTTGAAAAAGCATTTGTGAATAGTTCTTTCTTTTTTTTCCTAATTTGACTCGGTCAAATGGGCAACTATAAAACCTCTTAGATGATGCTCTGATGCTCTGTATAGATTGGTGTAATCACCAATAGTAATCGTTAGGAGGCTGTGATTTGTGTTAGACTAACCGCTCCAAAATCAGGTTTAGGCAGACGCAGAGGTGTAGGTGCATAAGTAGTCAATCCTTCTATAGAAAACCAACTGCTAAAGAAAGATTTTTATTATAATAATTTTGTGAATAATATCTGAACATGTCACAGAAGTTCAAAACTGTGACTGGAACATTTATGGAAAGTCAAAACAATTTCAATACAATAAAAAGTGCTAATATTTCTATTAGTAAATGTGAACATTTTAATGTTATTTGTAATACATGCTTCAAATAAATATAAATATTTGTCATCTTAAATGAATAGGTATGAAATATTTCTTTAAATAAATTAATCATTTTTAGATACATATTTTTACCTCTTGGCCCTCATGAATTAATTTTACCTTTTGCTTTACAAATCCAAAACGTCTGCTATTTTTTTGCTACTGAAAAAGTTTACTTAAATATAGTGATGCACCGTTGCCATTTTTTTGGCCCCGAAACCGACACCGATATCTGGCTGTGCAGTATTGGCCGATACCATCTGTTTGAAATTGATGTGTGTGTTTATATATGAAGAACTGCTACTACTTGGATGTAAAATAATTGACATCATGGCTTTGTCAAGCTGCTGCCTATCTTTGTGAAGCAGAAAAAAAAGACTAATACAAACTGAATCCAGTAGAACTTTTTATTGCCTACCTGGGGCTCTCAAAATGGTATCTGTGCCCTATTTGTTGGTACTCGCCACTGATACCACCATTTAGTGAATACTGACATCTGCTGGACATTTAAAATCACTACAGGCAGCATCTTTGACAGACTAAACTGACATGGATTTGATAACCTATAGTAATATTTAAGCCATTGTTTGCTTTAATGTTATCATTTAAATTGAAAATATGTTTGATATTTTTAGATGCGATCCATAAATTTCAAGAAATAATGGGAAAATTTAAGTGAACATGTAAAAAAGGATGTTTTTGGACTAGGATTGATTTATTTAAAACTACTACAGTAAAACCAGCAAACTAAGATTTGAAATCAATATGAATTTAGATAAGTTGAGTGATAACTGAGAGGAACAGGATGAGAGAGTTAAAACAAATATGAGATCAAAATGGTCGCACTTGGCTGAAATTATTTATTGATTAATTTGATGATAAACCGCAAAAGATCAGGGAATTTTTTGTGTGTGACAGATGCGCTTATAAATACAGTTTAGTGCGTCATTCAGTTTGAAACAGCTCCTGTGTCGGTCATGTGACTTCCTTGAAACAATACGCGTACTAACACGAGGTTTTGCTATTAAAGTTTGAGGCATGCGCCGGTGCGTCGGTGTTGCTTGGTCCATCACTAGTACACACTTACTCCTTCCAGTCGTGGCTTTTTTCCACAGTTCCACCCTGCAGCTGCTATTTATCAACTTAAACTTGAGACAGAAAGAAAAAAGGGACCCAAACCAGGGAAAGCTGTTTTCCTTTTTTTTATTTTTTTTTTATACAACCAAACCAGAACCAGATAGAGGAATCTTTTGTTAAGTGTGTTTTTATAGGCCGCTCCATCTGTTATGGCTTTGATTTTAACAGAACAAATGGAAAAACAAAAATTTAAAAAGAAAAATGATCTCTTTGCGTAAATCTTTGCACTTTCCATAAAAAAACAAAACTCTACACTCTAGTTTTCAGACTATTTGATTTTGTGCGTACAGAATAATGATTAAAGAACTATAATGTCTCATAACATAGTCAGAACAACTGGAAAAGAGGAAACTAGTCCCAATAGCAGTGTGTGCAGGTGGTTAACTATATTACCAGCAGTGCAGAAGACACTCTGAGGGCGTGCTTGTCTTTGCCCACAAAGTCACCTGCATGAATATACCATCTATCGCTATTTGTTGGACTGACGAATATCGGTTGGAATATTATATAATCCATTTTTGGTGAGCCAGTCTCCAAGAGAAATCCACGTTCAGCTTGAGGAGACTGTCACTAAAAAGCAGCTGGATTTCTCGTTTTTTTAAAGACATTTAACCTTCTCATCCAAACAGCTGCTACAGTTCTTAACATGGTTGTAGTAAGAGACTTCTACGTTGTGGTCAGAACAATCACACTGATAGGGCTGTTAAGGTCACTACCTATTTTCCATTGTTATCATTTATGTCAGGAGAGATCGGGTCAGATCAGTTAGAATTGATTCGGGATCTTTAATACCAAGGCAGCCCTACAGTCTGAGTCCGACCTGTTATAGTTTGCAGATACATCACAACAAAATGATCTCCATTAATGGCTGCCAGACTCAGAGTAAAAGAGATGTTCCAAAGGAGCCTGTGGGGAACTAAACCAAGAAAAATAGTGTAAATACATACAGGATGCGATATTAAATGGAAGAATACGAGCTACAGCACATGGAAAGGTGAGCTAACGCTAACTACTGCTATAAGCAGGTTATAATAGTGCGTACTTATGCAATAGTGTAAAATTACTTAATGATTGATGATGTTAGTTATAAAGATAAACTGGGACTTGTGATTCTGCCTCTAACCAGTCAGTGATTAATGGTTCTGGGGTAAGATACCCATCAATCAAAACGTTTACATATGTGTCTTCATTTGTAAATGTAACTCGTCAAACATGATTACATTTACCATTTTTATTTATTCCTTGTCATCAACTCAAACATAACATTTGAATTCAAATGCTTCATCTATGACAATTAGGGTTGAGTTTCTTGTGGAAGAAACCTGTTTCTTCGGGACAAGTACAAGTATTATTTCTTCCAGAAGAAACTGGAAGAAAGTCCTGGTGATAGATCCTATACTGGAGAACTGGGATAGTTTCATTGAGAAGTCAAATAAATATGTCCACCAGGCTACTCAGATTACTCCAGTTGTTCTATGTTTTCTGTATTTAAGGAGAAGTTCGGTTTTTTACACTTTAAGCCCATCTCTGTAGTGTCCAGGATGAAATCGAATGATCGACACCAAAAGTTTGACAATTGCTCCTGTCTCTGCTTTTTGGCTCATTTAGAATCCCCCCCTGGCTGCTTTAGAATGGCTTGCATAGAGCATGTCCGATAATGTCCTTAAAACAACCTTAAACGTTCTTTTTTTAAAATATGCTACTCACCGGGGTCGTCAGCGCTGTTCAATGACGTTCCAAAAAAAGTTTCGTAAAGAAAAAACGTTCCTGTAGTGTTTTATTTAGCATTTTGTAAATCCCATTGAGTTCTGTTGGAATAGTCAATATTCCCCTGCCACCGGAAACGGAAATAGGGCCTGTTTACACAGTTGTAGTCTTTTCGCTTCACTCTGTGTACTCCGACGTCGAGAATCAAGAATCCACCTTTCGTATTCCATTTTCAGAGTTTTTTTAAAGTGTTTAACAGAGACGTTAGCACCTCGACGTCGGAGTACACAGAGTGAAGCGAAAAGACTACAACTGTGTAAACAGGCCCTATTTCCGTTTCCGGTGGCAGCGGAATATTGACTATTCCTACAGAACTCAATGGGATTTACAAAATGCTAAATAAAACACTACAGGAACGTTTTTTCTTTACGAAACTTTTTTTGGAACGTCATTGAACAGCGCTGACGACCCGGTGAGTAGCATATTTTAAAAAAAGAACGTTTAAGGTTGTTTTAAGGACATTATCGGACATGCTCTATGCTAGCCATTCTAAAGCAGCCAGGGGGTGATTCTAAATGAGCCAAAAAGCAGAGACAGGAGCAATTGTCAAACTTTTGGTGTCGATCATTCGATTTCATCCTGGACACTACAGAAAATGGGCTTAAAGTGTAAAAAACTGAACTTCTCCTTTAATGCAGATCCCCCAAACCACCCTGTTTATAGACATTGAACCCCACCTAAAGGTTATTACTGGATTTGGGCCTGCTTAATGTACAATATTCACACAAAAAAAAAAGAACTTTCCAGTAGATTTGATCTTCCAAGATTCTGGAAAAAAATGCCATCCGGAAGAAACTTCTGACCCTGGCGACAATACCGGTTTGGAAGGTACAAAAACAAAATACAAAGTTACTTGTTACTACTTGAAGAGGAACACCGTTTTTTTACATTGGCCCCTTGATTTAACGTTATTACATCATGTTCTAACGTTCAATTCCATTTCGAGAGCAAGATCATCTGTGGTAGTAGCACTAGACATCTTCCAGGCATGTGAATAAAACTAGCAGCAGTTCAGCGGACAGGATGAATGAATGGTAGCCGGCGCGAGCGGATGACGTCATACACGCGCCACTTTGCTTTTATAAAATATAAATATAAAAAATATAACCGTGGATGTCTGGGGGACAGTGATTCGCCTACATGTTATGAATGCTGGCGTACCATTAAGAATAAATTATGAACAGTTTAGTTTGTGCCTTCAACTCGTTGCCCATAGGAAGACGTTAGTTGGATTACAAAACCTAAAAAGAACAGCTCCAAATGACACAAAACTCATAGATCATGATGTAATAACATAAAATCAAGGGGCCAATGTAAAAAAAAAAAAAAAAAAACGGTGTTCCCCTTTAAGTTGGCCCTCAAAATGATTGTTAAATCTTTCTATTTGCCTCACTTTGCATCACTATTCAAACTCTGTATCTGGATACAATATTAATTAGGCAAAGTTTCAATAATAAAGTGTTTCCCTATTTCTATTTTGAATTTTAGATATCTAATCGCTTTGCAAATTTAAATATAGGAATTCAGAGAACCTTAAAACACTATAGTTTGACATGTTAATAATTTTTCTAACGCTTTAACGCAGATGTTTTTTATCCCCATGGTATCAAAAATGGCATCAAATATCAAATATTTTCCTGGGTTTTCATATCAGGTTTTATATTTTATTATTGTGAAAACACTAAGAGTTAATCACTATTAAAATCAAGAATAAAACCGTTTGCAATGAACCATTATATGCATATAATGTGTTAACCTCTGACTGTTCATGGCCTCTTCACTTTGTGTTGCAGGACAGCCTGAAGATGGTTTCTGTGCAGGATATAGGTAAAGGCGAGGAGGTATTTAACACGTACGGACAGATGGCCAACTGGCAGCTTCTGCATATGTATGGCTTCACAGAGCCGTATTTACACAACAGCCACGACACTGCTGACATTCCCCTCTCCTGCCTCTATAAAGCTGCCACACGAGGTAACTAAAAAAAACTGTGAGGGTTTTGATTCCAGGTTCAGTGTTTAGATTTCATCTGCTTGTTATAGCCATTGAAATATAAAAGCTTTAAACTTGGTTTTAATACTAAAGAATCATCCTCGACTCCATTCCTTCAATCACTGAAGGTACAAAGTACTAAGGGGCTTAAAAAGTTTAATGAAATTTTCTCCTTAAATGCTCTGCTTCTCTTAAATAAGGACCTGAAAAACTGCGTTACTTTTATTGATAAATGAATAGGAGGCATCTCAATAAAAACAATTATTAGTGAAGAGGATTTGCCAAATGAGTGTATCACTTGGTGCACAGAGGCCTTCCTACAATCCTTTCCTCCTTAAATGATTTTTTTTTAAGTCTTCATGATTGTATATATGTCAAAGTTTTCTTATAAAATAGAAACTATAAAGCAGTACCTCAGAACTGATCCCTCAGATGCTCTTTGGACATACATTTTTTGAAAAAAGGAGTTTAACCTGGGAAAAAAAAAACTTACCGGGACAGACACTGAATGGTTCCATTTGATGAGGTGATTATTTTGTCCGGAAACCTAATTTTTCGTAGTCTATTTAAAAGTTTGCAGCAAATCTGAAACTGGATAACTGTCAGACAAATTTCCCTGGGTCACAAGGAAGTAAATCATTTTGAAATAAACAAAAATAGATGTGGCCTTGAAATGTAATTAGGAAAATAAAGGTATGTTTTATTATTTGGATCTCATTAGGACTGACTGAAATTAAATCAAGACTTTCATTTAGAAATAATGCTGTTTACTTGACTGCACTAAAAGTGGGCTCGTCCGGGATTTGAACCCGGGACCTCTCGCACCCTAAGCGAGAATCATACCCCTAGACCAACGAGCCATATATCTCTGTGATCTAAAGAAGGAGAATTTGGAAAAACTTCAGTCACTCCAGTTTACAGTCTGCTGATGTGGCAGGTCAGGTCTCAGGGGTGCAGCAGTGCCCTCTAGTGGTTAATGGGCTACACAAACGGCAAGGTTTCTTTTAGATCAATGTTTCCCAACCTTTTCTGACCTGTTCCCTTTGGGCATTTTGTCTTAACTTGAGTACCCCTCTCAGTCAAAAGTATTGATGATTGCCCAAAAGTGGAATGTACGATAACATTATAAAATAAAAACAATTTCATTTAATCTTTTAATAAGAATATTTAATTTTTAGGCTTTCCATCCATAGCAAGAGGATTTTTTTTATAGATTTAAACCAGGCAAAATTAAAAAATTTCTACTTGAGCAGTTCTGGATAGAGCCATATTGACAGACGAAAAATTGTTTTTTTTTATCTTAAGAATAAATAATTCTTTTTTTATTTTTTAGTCGTCTGTTTTAGATGTGTCTTAAAATCTCTATACTCCAATTAACGATTAATTGATTTCTAAATTAGTTGAGGATTATTTAAATCGAATAATCACAATTAATTTGATTATCGTTTTAGCCCTAATTCAGATAGATTGAAACTCAGTAGTTTTTCCTCCTTCACCTCTTGCAGATATTATCTCAGAGTCTGAGCGTCAGCTTTTCAATGAGCGCTTCGAGGTTCTTAGCCAGATGATGCAGGAAGGTGGAGCGTTTGTGTTCGGTAAACATGGCTGCCTCACAGAGTCTGAGCTACACTCTGCACTCAAGGTGATGGAGCACAAGCAGCTCAATTCTGCATCCATTTCTGTATCTTAAACTAACAGTGGCATGCCAAGATGATGATGTCACATTTACCTACTTCTTTGTACCTGCAGCTTCTGAGCATGTCACAGGATGAATTCTCAGAGTTCAAAGACAATGAAGGATGGGAGGAGGAGGATGAGGATGCAATCTCCCAGGCTTTCTCCAATGAAGGTCTTCCAGATTTAAAGGCATCTTGGAAAGCACTGATCCATGAAGCTGTCCGGCTTACACTGGGATCCTATGGAGACAGCGAGTTGGAGAGCGATCGGCTGTTAATGGAGGACAAAGTGGCTCTTAAAGGACTGACCAGCAGGCAGTGGAGGGCGCTGCAGGTCCGCTTCGGACAGAAGAGGATTTTGCACAAACTGCTGGAGCTAACCAAGTCTTGAGTTCTGACATGACAAGAAATCTAATTGAAACTGTGAGCAGCCACTGTCTAAAAACGGTCAATAAACTTATTTTTTCTGAAGATTTGTTTTGTTTTCACAGCTGCAGGCAACACTATTAAGGTCTGAACACGCCGATTACGTACGACTTTTTAATCTCCGATCCAATTTTTTTGTTCCATATTCACACTGCGTAAAGAGAGGCTCCGACTAGTTAGGGTGGGCAGATCTGTGCAGATTATTTTCACTTATGTCTCTGTAGCAAACAAATTAAAACAATTTCCCCAGGCTATTGACCGATTTTATTTTGTATTTCCCCCCCAAAGCGGATGTGTTTTAATTTGTAACGGAATCTCTTGCTGTCAGACCCATGAACTTGCTGCCTGATTGCTGCGTAGTCTGACTAAAATAGACCTGGTCTCTAGTTTAGTCAGACCTACATAAGCCCCCTTGCATAAAATGGTCTGTGTGTGATCATCCACATTGACTTTTAATGAGCTCTAAATGCTACGAACTTGTCCGACACCATTTTCTGTCAGATTGGACGCAATATCGGATTCAGAATGCTCTGGCCTTTACACTGAGTTTTTGTACGGTGTCCAGACATCATAATCCATACCTACCATATTCACACCCTTTAAACTTTTTTTTTTTACATCACTTTGCATCAAATCCCCTCTCATTTGAATTTCACATCAAAGGCCGACACAGGGAGGATGTTAGTTAAGAAATGAAAGTAAAATTATGCGGTTCAATCCGAATACATTGAATCAGTAAGGACTCTCCTAACAAAGGAGAAGTGTGTCAGCAGTCGCCATGATAAGTGCTGTTTGAATAGTACTGATAATAAGAAATGAGGTAGGAAAAGGAGCCTGCATTCCTCCTATCACAGTTCCTCTAACGAAGGGAGCTTGGGATGTTCCTTACTGGTGCTATGGAGCTATATTCAACAAACGTTTGCATGGCATGATGTATAAGTGATATCACCAAACGCCTACCGACGGGGGGGGGGGGACAAGGATGTCCCTTGGATATAGAAAATGTGGTGGGAGATAGTAAGGCCACTGAAAATAACACGTTTTTAAAGCTGGAATTTATTTACAGAAAGTTACATCCAGGCTGCATAAAGGAGCAAATCTGCAGATTATTCCCATCTGCACTGTGTGCACTGTGTTGCTTGTTATATTGTTCCATTTTTTTTTAGGGTTTCCTATTTCCACCTGGTATACCAATGTTACTCTTACATTTCCCAAATCTGGCACAATACACATAACTTCAGAAGTATTAACCGTTAACCATTTTGCTTTGAGGTGAGATTAAAAAAGGGCTCGTCCGGGATTTGAACCCGGGACCTCTCGCACCCTAAGCGAGAATCATGCCCCTAGACCAACGAGCCATATATCTCTGTGTTCTAAAGAAGGAGAATTTGGAAAAACTTCAGTCACTCCAGTTTACAGTCTGCTGATGTGGCAGGTCAGGTCTCAGGGGGCAGCAGTGCCCTCTAGTGGTTAATGGGCTACACAAACGGCAAGGTTTCTTTTAGATCAATGTTTCCCAACCTTTTCTGACCTGTTCCCTTTGGGCATTTTGTCTTAACTTGAGTACCCCTCTCAGTCAAAAATATTGATGATTGCCCAAAAGTGGAATGTACGATAACATTATAAAATAAAAACAATTTCATTTAATCTTTTAATAAGAATATTTAATTCTTAGGCTTTTTAGGCTTTCCATCCATAGCAAGAGGATTTTTTTTATAGATTTAAACCAGGCAAAATTAAAACATTTCTACTTGAGCAGTTCTGGATAGAGCCATATTGACAGACGAAAAATAGTTTTTTTCATCTTAAGAATAAATAATTATATATATATATATATATATATATTTTTTTTTTTTAGTCGTCTGTTTTAGATGTGTCTTAAAATCTCTATACTCCAGTTAACGATTAATCGATTTCTAAATTGGTTGAGGATTATTTAAATCGAATAATCACAATTAATTTGATTATTGTTTCAGCCCTAATTTAGATAGATTGAAACTCAGTAGTTTTTCCTCCTTCTCCTCTTGCAGATATTCTCTCTGATTCAAAGATGGACATTTCTGACTTACTATTTTAGAGATGAAAAGAAATTAAGTCTAAACTTGCTTGTTATTAGTGTTTTAGTACTGACATAAACAGTAAAATAACTATCAGAATTAAAGAATTGTTGGTTGTTCAAACAAAATAGATTTAGAAAAACTCCAATGAAAAAGGAGGGCTCGTCCGGGATTTGAACCCGGGACCTCTCGCACCCTAAGCGAGAATCATACCCCTAGACCAACGAGCCACCACGTACAGAATATGCTGTACATCTTAAAAAGAAGAAACCCCTCTAGAAGGTGTTGATCTGGCAGTTAAGGCTGCCTAACAGTGCCCTCTGGTGGTAAACTGTTCACCTGAAAAACAGACTGTATTGAACAGCGTATATGACAATAACGCTAAACTGAATTATTAAATACTTATATGACAAGATTACAGACATCTCAATGCAGAGAGGAACCATTGCTCCCAACCCCTGAAGTTCAGCAATAATAAACCTCATAAGGGACAATCGATATGCTCACAGAGGTGCTTACAAAACCCAAAGCTGATTCTGGACTTCAGGGCACTCATCCACTCCCCAATAGACACATAAGCCCATTATAAAAATGATGCTATCCAATGTTTAATTCCACATTTGGATGAATATCTGGCGCAAAAAAGAAAAACTATTGTTAATGTTCTTCCTGGTATTTATATGCATCATTTTGCAGCTGTGAAAAAAAAGCAAACATAGCTGCAGCTTGAATGCTTTATTTTCTTTATTTATGCATACTGCAGTTAAAGTAGCAAGAACTAAAGGCAAACTAGAAAGAACTACAAAATACAACACGCGGACCAATACATTTACAAAACATTCAAAATGTTACAAAATGGGCTGTATTGGTCCTTCTATTGTTCTTCAGTTCGTAACTTTGTACATATCATTGTTGATGTTATAACTGCACATTTTTACAAGTGCCATGGAGAGACCTCCAGGACCAGTTTGAAACGGAGAAACCAGCAGCAACCAGTCTCATTCACCATCACACCTGAGAAACTTGACAACTTTCAGTCCCCTTTAGAAACAAAAAAAAGAAACCCTCAATGAACCAAATAAAAGTCGCAGGCAGTTTTTTCTGCTCAATCATCAACCATTCAGCCTCCAGAAAAAAAAAATTAAGTCACAATTCAACTGTGTAGGAGGGAAGCAAACCAAGGACTTTGGTAGTGAAACTATGTTCAGGTGTCTATACATGTCAAAGGTACATTTTAACTGACATTTGTCCACTTCCCTGCTCTCCCTTTTTCCCCCCCATTATTTACAACAAAAGAAGCATTTGAACAGCATTTTTCTCCCATTCTCTCTATCCAAAATGGAAAAATGAAACTCCTTGGATCCAAAGAACAGTAGTCCTTCCGGCCATATTTAATATTTAAAAAAAAAAAAGAGCCAGAAGAAACTGGTTGTCAGTTTCTCCAACAGTGTACAGGGAGCTGGGTGTGTGGTGAAGGCCTCGGCATTTCTCTGACCAGAGTTAGCTGGCACCAGTGCCCTCCATCACCTGCTGGGCTTGCTTCTGCCCCATGCAACACTGGGCCACAGACTGGAACAACCTGCACACACAGACAGATGCCATACGATGAACATGACATCTACTTCTAAGGATTCTATTCTTCGCATATGGAATTAAACCTACTTTTCAATCTCGGGCGCACAGTGCACAAAGTCATGACTCCAGAACTTGAAGGCAGGATTCTTGATCAGCTCGATAAAAGTGATAAGAAGTCCCCACGGGTGAGGTCTGTTGACAATTAGCCTCTCCAACAGAACCCTGGAAGACAAGGAGAACAGAGTTGGCAGACAGCATTTCTGACACACAGCTGATCAAGACACGTGAAGCTGAGCTTAATCTCACCTGGTGATCTGCTCCTGGATGGCTTCAGTGTTGGCTTCGGCAAACAGGTACAGCATGGTGCAGCTAAAATAATGGGTGTGGCTGTTGGGGTAGCGCAGCTGATTGGCGATGGCGTTCAGGAACAAGTACCGGCCTGAAAACATAGATACTCGTTCAAGATCACTAAAGCTTGTTTAACTCAAAGTCGTCTACAAATTTATTTATTTATTTCCTTAGACGTCTTGTGACTTTACACAAAAAAATTAAATAAAAAATCCAAGTATTTTTCGGGGGATTAGTTGTGATAAAATAACATGAAGTAGAAACTGAAGTTTCATTTAGCTGATTTACTTTGA
The DNA here is from genome assembly GCF_016077235.1 of Cyprinodon tularosa. NCBI lineage: Eukaryota > Metazoa > Chordata > Actinopteri > Cyprinodontiformes > Cyprinodontidae > Cyprinodon > Cyprinodon tularosa. The sequence goes on along the minus strand of NW_024039044.1, from coordinate 371,430 downwards.
TAATTATAAGTCAAACTCAAATCCATGAGGGCTGCTGTTCCACATCTTTATATGGGAGCCGGACCCAACACCAATCTAAAGGCCTAACTTCCTCGCTAGTAAGAATTCCACTTCTGCCCATCATTTTATTCACATGTAAAAGTTTCATTGCACCATCAAGGACAAGAGTTTGCCACCAGTGTGGTAGCTCCATCCCGACTACAGAAAATCACAGCATGCCACCACCATGCTCCTTCAAGCGTCTGGTGTGTCAGGGTTCCTACAGCATAAGGCAAGTTAAATTCAAGACTTTTTAAAACTTTTTAATGCCAGTTTAAATAAAAATTTAAGTCCAAATTGACAAGAAACACAAGCAAAACCCGCTTGTGACAGCTTAACCCAAAGGTTTATTTTAACATAAACCACTGCACTAATGTTTCAAATTTTGAAAAACTTTCCATACAGGAAGAAAGCTAAAAACACACAAATGACAGATATATTTTAACAATTATTTAACTGAATTCACAAACTTTGTTTTAGCAGGGAACAAAACAAATCAGTTTTAAAGCCACAACATAACCAGTGCTAAGACTTTTTTGCAGCTATTTTTTCTTTGCATCGTTTTCTTAGTATGTTTGATTTGGTGATAAGTGGAGGCGTTTCAGTGACAAGGGTGGAACAAAACCGAGAAATAAATAAATTTCTCGGTAACTCGATTTTTACGCTTTGTGTTTCATGCTTCGCATGTGCGACTCGACTGCCTAATTCCCATCGTTCCAAGCTTGAATGACTTCTTGCACAAAATACACTGTGCTTCATCTATGTTCCCTGGTACTGGTTTTAGCCATGGAGAAAAATGACTGGATAGCCAATTTTCGTTACATGTACACTTGCTCATATTTTCCTTTTAAGACTTTTTAAGGACCTGCTGGAACCCTGTGTGTACATGCCAACGTAACATGTTAGTTACTGCCAGACTTGGGATTTCAATTAGAACTTCACTGAGCTCTCATCTAGCCAGATCGCCTTCTCTCAAAATGTTCCAGAGCTAGGTCATTTTCTGGAACCATCATATTTAATGATTCCATTTCACCAAATAGTCCTGAGCAGAAGCAGCGCCCCCTCAAGGAAACTTTTAGAAAAGACCAAAGTAATCGTATGTTCAGACAAGTAGCCTTCTTAGATTAGCTACTTCAATTTCTCAGGGTTGCAACATTCACTGCTGTACTGAGAACAAATGGACTACAGAGGCCTTCACTACCTTCAGTGTCCAGGTCCACAGCCAGGTTCTGGAAGATGTCCATGTGAGCAGAGTGTGTTATGGTGCTCATAGATGGAGTGCTGCCCTTGTTGTGGATGTGAGCGATGGCCTGTGTGCCAACATACAACACTAAAGCATTGATCAGTTGGATGTTGTAGCGGTTTCCTGGTTCGTTCGACACCTGGGAGAAACGAAAATAAGCAAAACAACGTCATCCGTGTCCACAGGATGGAACAGTTCAAATTAGAGCAGATGGTTGGGGGCCTAACCTGCAGGTTGCTGCGCAGCTCAGACAGGAAAGTCACAGGTGAGCGTGTCTTCAGGTAAGAGTCCAGATCCTTCTTAAACTGTGATGGCATGACGCCTGTGAAGTTGGTGAGGATACGGGGAGCGATGTTGATCTCGCTAAGCATGTCAACCTAAAAGAGTGGCAAAAATATATTCAACCTTAAACCTGCAGCTCATTGAAAAGAGGAAACACTCAAAGTTTGTAGCCGCTGCCATTTAGTGTTTAGTTACCTTTAGGTTGGGTGTGAAGGGGTCCGGAAGCCTCATGTTGCGTGGGAAGGCACTGAGGATAAGGTTACGGAGCTGGATGCAGTTGGGTGGAATAACATCACAGAAACCATAATGGTAATCACAGAGGAACTCTGGGAAGTCGTGCAGCAGAACCAGAAGAACCCTCAGGGTGCCCTAAAGAGAACAACAAAGAGGGGCAAACATCAACAACATGGAACCAGAGTGAAGTCAAACATCTGACACAATGACAGAGTGAACTTTAGCTGAGGTATTGATAGAAACAATTAAATGTCAAAGCTTTACTTAAATTTATTAATCAGGCTTAAATGTGTACCTTATAGAGAATTTGCATAGGTTTGTTGAGCTCAACATTCCTTAGGAAGGGGGCCAGATACTTAAAGAGGTCAATCAGCAGCTGTGCGTACATGGGCCAACCCTGAAAAACATGCCCATAGTTAAATTAAAAACCTTGGATATCAAACAAAAACAATCAAAAGACCATTTCTGACAGAGCTGATCCTACCTTCTGCTGGGGTGTGTGTGCCAGCATTCTGGCAATGAAGATGCGATGGGAGATCAGTTCCAGCCAGGCGTACACGAAGCCAGGAGCTTTGGTGGGTCTCAGGATGTGAAATGTGTTGCTGCAGGTTAAAGCAGAAAATGTTTTTAGAAAATCTAAATATTTATAACCAAAAACGAAAAGAAAAAAAACGTATGAAGCTTCAGCATCCTTAAGGAACTATAAAGCGGCAGAGTTGTAACTGTTACTGGTTTAAAAAGTTAGCAGGTTTTTAAATGGTACAATTTGGGGATATATAGCTAATATTACTGTTTTAAACTAAAATGAAAAAGAAAATGTGCTATTCTATTTAGATAGAATAGAATCAGGAACTCAAGCAGAGGCAGTGAACGAGTATGAAAACAGCCGTGTTTCGGGCGTCAACATTAAAAAGTGATTTTGAATATTTTTTCCTCTACTCTGTGTGGACCATAAACCTTGGAAGCAGCTCCTTAGTTGCTACTGATAATTATGTGCAATTTTAAGAGTAAGTACAGCATGCTAAGAACAGCTTGATTATTCTAGTGGAATACCAGAGTTATTGAAGAAGTTGAATTAAATAAAGCAGGGTAGACACGTTTCAGCAGTTGTAGGAATGTTGCTAGAATGGGATCCTGCTTCTTAACTCATTATCAACACTTTTAAAAGCTAATTAAAACAGTTTCAGTATTCCACCTATATAAAGATTTGGAACGATCTCAATATTTAATATCAGCATTACAGTAATGAACAATAATATTTATATACTTCGATAACTGTTATGAATTGTTAAAAAAAAAAAAGAACTTGAGCTGTTAATAGCTCAGTTTTCTTTATTCAAGTGTTTTTAAAAAGTATGAACATTGACCAATACAAATGTTGATGCAGTTCTGTATTTCAAATCACAATTTATTGAGATAATGGCATAAATGTTAACACTATGTTTAAAATCTAAAAAGTTTACTTATGGTATGTTGACTGTTTTTGATAAAAGCTTTTTGGCCCACATTATCTGATGTGTGCTGTTCTTCAAATGTTGCTTTTAAGTTGATTTATAATTAGAATGTTGTGTAATTCAAAGCATATTCAGGGCTGTCCTAAACATTACAATCAGGGCTAAGCTTGTTTGTATTTACCAGAAGGCAGTGAGGGTCTGGAAGTTGATGGTCTCCAGGACATGTTCGGGGGCGTTGAGCTCCAACAGCAGCATGATAAAAATACGATGGTACGGCAGCTGCTGGAAATCTGTGTGACGTACGTCATGGTCCTGGATCAGCACCCCGACAACGATACCCAGAACCTGGAGGAGGAGTGAGCAGCTTTAACGCTCATAGTTTCAAATCATCAGTTCTAAAACTTGATCGACGACCAAAGTCTCTGAACTAGACGATCAAAATCCAGCTGAAAATTATATTTTTTTTATCCTTTCATTTATGTTTACCTTGTTGAGAAGGTTGATCTTTGTCACGGTGTTGGTGGCCTCTCCAGAGTGCTTCACAAGCAAGGCTATGAGCCTGACGAAGGCATCTAGGTTGTGGTAACATTTGGCGCGGATGATGGCTACGCTAGCTGCTGGGTTGTGCTGCTGTTCGGCCTGTGCACGGTAGCTGATCTCCACGCACATTTCTGTGCAAAGCCGGAAGAACCGTGTGATCAGGTCATCTGTCTTCAGTATTCCCTGCTGGTGCATCTGAGGGAGCAAAGACCAGGGAGGATGTAAGAAACAAAATAACTTGTGACTTGACCTGAGTAGTTCCAAATTAGAATATCTATAGGTGTTAACCTGGCCAACGAAGGCAGAGAAAGCTTTGGTGCTGTCCCTGCCAGCTGCAGCTGAGTGATACAGGTTGACCCACTCTCTCAGCAGGTACTCAGCCTTCTCCCTCAGACCTGGAGGATCATCATATTCTGAAGCCTGGGAGATCCCAGAGTGCATCATGAAGTTGGGTCCCCCATGGGCCCGATCAATCATGGCTTCATAATTGGAGCGAACAACATCCATCAGCTGAGGAAGCCTGCAAACCAGAAGAGGCGAGTTAGAGAACGTTCTGGATGGACAGAAAGATACATCTCAACACATCCAACCTGCATTAAAAGAGTCAGATCTGTCAACTTACAACTTCTGATCAATTCTCTTAGAGAAAAACTGTTGGATTTAAGCAACAAAGTTGTTTAATTTGGAAATGTTAAACAGTTTCCAGAATGAACGTTCCAGAGGTTAAGGGTATTGTAGAGGATGTTACTTGGTGATGCTTGAGCTTCTTCAAAACAGATTTCTTAGTTTGCCAAAAGTTGTTTCTTATATTTGACATTCCTGTGTTCTTCCCGAGAACGGTGAAAACAATTCCAATAGAAAAGCTGAGCTAAATGAGATTAAAATAGTGAAGTCCTGCACTTTTTCTAGCCACTGATGCTCACTAGTTGTAAGTTGGTGGAAAGTTAAATCTAATATGTGATATAAGAAATATTTGATGTTAGTAAACCTTAATGGTCCGGATGTGAAAACTTGGTCGGTGCTACTCGCTTAATAAAAAATAAAATAGTTTAAAGCGACAACTGGTAATTTACAAGCGGCTTCTCTGCTTCATTTGCAGAGATGATGACTGTAGACTTGCTCAAAAAGGTGGACTGTCCATCCACACAAAAGCTGATGGTTAAATGACCTGACAGAACAAAGAGGAAAAAACCAAAGACGTTCCTGCAGGAATGGATGACTTCTCCTGTTTTATTTAGTCAGACTCTTTTTTTGGTGCCAGAAGCTCGCAGCCTCTCATTTTTCTTCTACTTTCTCATCTTTTCTAAACTTTATTGCAGCTTCATGATAAATCATTTATAATCTTAAGGCCAAGGACGAAACCTTCAGACAGATTTGGTAAATAGTTCAAGTAGGAACTTTATATTTTCGAGTTCACATCTTTACTTGTCATCTGACTTCCTGTTAACTTATTTTTGTTTTGCTTTTGTTTTGTTCCTCCATTTAAACATTTACAATATAAAGAGCTGAGATTAACAACGGAGACTGATTTCGTACGAAATTATGTTCAATATGATTCTTTAGTTTTGACAAAGGTTAATATTGTGATTTTACTCCTTTAAAGGAGTCATAACCTAGTGTCTTACATATACAATCCTTCTGAAGTTATCTTTCAATTTATTTTTAAATATTTCTAGGTGAAAAAAAGTTGTCTTATTTAGAAATGTGGTTATTTACCCCTCAGGTGCATTGGCTCTGGAGTGTGCACAGGTTCTCATTAGAATCTCAATGGTCTGGAAGAGGTCCGCTTCAGTGACGTGACTCACGCTTCGTTCGTCCACCAGCAGCAGCTTCACCAACTGCATGGCAAATGCAACAGCCATATAGTGCAGCCCGTTCTCCATTGACTGAAATAAAGCAGATATCAATGGTGAGTACAGAAATCAGAGCAGTGCTTACTTGTTGCCTGCAGGGTAACAGTAAATCAGGTGAGTTATTCTACCTGAGCCAGGTGCACATCATACTGCTGCATGTTCACCAGATGGTTCCTGATCAGAAGCTCCACTGCTTCCACGTTATATTTGTATTCATCCCGGCATTCAATAAGACACCTGTGAACACACTCATAGATTATACATCGGAGATCCATAAACAGAGCAAACATGGCTTATTATGCTATGCCCCATCCACAATACAGCCACTAATATTAAAATGATCTAAAATACTGGTATATACAAGGGTCTACAGGTACCTGGTAATCTGCTTATTGCACCACTGTGGGCCATAGGCCCGTCCATCCTGCAGAGCTTTCAGCACCAGCAGGTGGCACTCTCTGTAGCGAAGTAGGAGGTCAGCATCAGCCCCACTGGTAGCATCCAACAGACCTTCAACAGCCTGACAAGACATAAAACACTTTGGTTACTAGAGGAGTTTCAGTTTTACCGACCTGGAAGTTTCTACAGCCTAAATGGTAGAAAAATTCATTGAATCATAGACGCATGTATTAGGGGTGGAACGGTTCACAAAATCCACGGTTCGGTTCACGGTTTTGTGGTCACGGTTTTGGGTTCGGTATGGTATATGTTTATTGTTACACCGAAAAATAAAAAAATTAATAAAAATTATAAAAATAAATGAAATTAATGAAAAAAATCCCCCAAAATCTATTAATTGTAATTATTTTTAATGATCCACGGAAACCATGGATCATTTCCGCATGTTTTGCTGCTTTGAATTTAATCATCTCGCTCATGCCCTCTACGATCTCCAAGGAACTCAGAGCGGAGTGGACGGGAGCCACAGTGGAGGCTGTTGGATTTCGGGGTTAGCATGACATGTTGGTCATGTTGCTGTTAGCATAAACAAAACCTGTTGCACAATGCTTGCACACTGTTACTGTTTGCTGCCGCAGCCTTCCTGCTGACACTGAGCTGACACTCCCCTACGTTTTCCTGTTGCACTTTTATCCACAACTTTCTTTCCGCTGTCATCGTAGGTCACTCTAAATGCAAAGTGGTCTCATACAGCAGACCTATAAAGTGCTGCTGGCGCCAAATCCTGTTCTTTCCCACGCGCCATACCCACACAATTCTCCACAACAACTGATTTTTTTCTGCTACACCCAGCTACGCTGCTTCTTGTTTACTACTGGTGGTTGGCTTTGGTCGCAGTACCGCCACCTTCTGCTCTGGAGTGTAAACGCTTCGCCTATGAGAAAAAGGAGCAGCGCATGAACCGAACGCAACACACACGAACCGAACAGAGACAGCCGAACCAAACGGTTCGGACGGTTTTCATAAACCGTTCCATCCCTAGTATGTATATAAACAACACCTTGACTACCTCATGTTTGGCAGTGAACAGTCCTACCTTCTGCAGGAGGCCAAGTGCAGCAATGCCATCCCTGGAGTTTCGTGCCAAAGCCACAGCTTCCAGCAGGTTCCTCAGGCCCTGGGTCAGAGGGTTCATGGCCAGAGCTGGAGGAATGGCATGAAGGTGCTGTTCCAAGTCTGTGATGCACTTATCATAAATCTGAGCCACATCATCAGTCGCCCAGGCCTGTTGCTAAGATACAGAATGGAAATACATGTAAAAATTGGGGGAATTGTTTCGTTTTTTTCAATGTGATAACTGCTGGCTGTTTAGATTTCTCAAAAGTAAAAACATATTTATATATATATTTCTTACATTGTGGGGTATTTCTGACATGGATTAGCAAATAATACATCTCTAACAAGTCTTACGGTTCAGTGCGTTCATTTATTAATTTAAAATACAAAATGAAAGTTACATGTGTAACTATGGTTCTATGGCAGAGACTCTCTGTGCCTCAGAATCCTTCCATCCCTAAGATGTTGCTGTAGGAACAGGTACAATAATACCAACTGCATGTGTGAAGGGGACTTTCAATGCTTTCAGCATGGCCCTCTAGCAGTCAGTAGGGACAAAATAGAACTACAAAAAGATCCCCTTGATAATTTCATTTAAATGACTCATATGCAAAGTAGTGTGTTGTTTTAATGTACATGTAATATTTCCTAAACAAATCAGAAAATGTTAAAGCTCTGGCATTAAAAAAAAAAACACACAGATTTGTCAAGTTAGGAATTATTGTTGCAAACAAAAAATGGAGCCATCATAACAGAGGAAAAAAAGGTAAAGGAAGAACCAGTAAAAGGATATAATTGAATTTGTAGCTAAATGTAATACAAAGGACTTGTTATGGTAAATCTTTTCACAAAGTCATACATCAATGTCTTTAGACTTTTTAATGACATCCTAAGATCCTGTAGACTCGGTCTCAGAATATTTATCTGTTTCCCATTTGTTAAAGCTCAGTTCTTAAGTTTACCTTCATGGGCTGAGCCAGGAAGCCAGTGGGTTGGGAGTGATCATTGCTTGGTAGGAAACCTGGAATGTTCCTGGCAAACTCCTCATAAACAGCCAGCTGTTTAGGGTCCACTCCCCCCACCTGTGACAAAGAACATGTTGATATAACTTGTCTGAAGGTCATAGGTAGGACAAGCTTTAACCGACATGTTCATGATCGTGTCTTGAGGTGAGGTTACCTTGAGCCTGATCTGTTCAGGCATCCGCTCAGCCTGATAGGTCAGGACGACAGGATCACAGTAGCGACGTCCTTCCTGGCGTGCATGCTTCCTCAATTCAAACTCCTAAAGATAAGATCAGATTATAACACTGATGAGTAAAATGCTTTTGAAACTGCAGTCATTACCTGTACAGATTAATGAAATGCATCATAACAGATGATCCTGGTTCTATTTCATAGAACAAACATGCGTTGTCCACAGATTGGACTTCTTTGTCTAATACACCCTGGATATACCTGGATGATTGGGATCAGGACACTTTAAAGGTCAAATTAACCTCTCAAAGCGGTTCCTGAAGCATATTTGCCTTGCCGTGGGTCATTATATTGCACTGCATTATACTGAATTTCACCCCCCACGTGCATAAATAACCCTTGGGGGTCAATAACCCAAACAGTTCCCTACGGGACCATACTGGAACCAATTCTGAGAGAAGTTGTTCCAGTTCAAAGATGTCAGAATCAGAAATACTTTAATAATCCCAGAGGGAAATTACTAACCCAGCTGTACATCACAATTTTGATCTCATTAAAAAACAACAATTATTTCCCTCTGATGTAAACCATTTACTACCTGGTGCCATAATAGATGATGATATATCAAATTACAGATGAGCTAAACTAAATTATCTTTGAACCTAGTTTGAAACTTTACCGTGGCCAATCTCTTGTCCATTTCAGGTCCAGCTTTCTCCACTGCAGTTTTCTGAATGAAGCAACAAGCTAGTTCACAGTTGTCCTGAGCAATCCTGGCTGCGGCCTCCTCCATCATTTCTCTCTGTTGTGGGGTTGGTGCCTGGGAAGGAAAATACCTTGAGAAAGCCTGAAGGACAATATAAAAAGGAAAAGCAGTGCTGTGGTGTGCAGAAGCAGCCAGCTCACCCTTAGTGCAGCAGCGAAGCTGTTCTTTAGGTTGGTGGCGATACTCATCAGTAGCGGCTCGCGGCACGTAATCATAGCCATGCCAGCAGTGAGGTTTCTCATCATGTGGTGTGCAGCCACACGCATGCGAGACTCCTCTGAATCCAGGGCAAAGTCCTTCCTAATGATCTGCTCACACGTCGTCATAGCGATTTTGATGGAGCGGTCCACTACGGGGTGCACCAGCTCTTGGACTGCTCGCTCCACAGACTGACGTACACACTGCTTCAGCTGAGGGTGAGCCTGCAGCAGCGCGATCTACAGGTGGAAGGATAATAAAAATTCCAGTGAGATCAACTGTAAAGTTGCCTGATGTACCATATAGATCTATTGCATCCATCTTATCTTGGCACATATGTCTTGGTCGGATTTTTCTTCCAATTTTGTTCTTGTAATTGAGCCAATCAGACTATGTACAGTGAGATGATAAAATTTTAAGTTTGACTTTTGACGTACATTGACATTTATATTGATATGTGGAGCCAGGCCTGCCAGAGCATACACGTTGATGTCATGGTAACTGAATTGTGGAGTGGGAGGCCCAGTAGTGGGGCACGTGGTGGTGGGGGCAGCTGGGGTCGTCGCAGGAACTGCAAATTGAACAAAGTCTCCTGTTGGTCACAAAAGGCTAATATGATTAAAATCCCAGACCAAGCAGATTAGAAATACAATAATATCAATAAGCAACAAGAGTAACAGGCGCAACAACCTGAGTTAGAAGGCGGTAGGATCTCTTCTGGCGGCTTTGCCTCTTTCTTTGGTGCAGACAACTGCTCCTCCAGGTTCTTCAGCTTATCTTTGTCCTTCAGCAGATTCCCTGGCTTCAGCTCGTTGATGTCAAGAGACAAGTTCTTGCAAAGAACTTCAATCTCAAATTTTAAATTTAACTGTGGTGCAAAAGAGAAGAATAAGTGTTAACAATTAGCACGTTCTCTGAAGTAACAAAGGTCACATGCACAATCAACTTATCTACCTTCCTCTTTCAACCTTTTAAAATTTCTTTATTTAACAAGTTTCAACTTGAGAATCATTTATAAAGGAAACATTAGGCTGAAATTCATTTTGCTTTGTGGATTTACTGGTGATTAACAAAACCTTGGAATTAAAAACAAACTCTTCCCAAAACTACTGTTTGAATTTACTTTGGTTTTGATTCCTCGTCGAGCCAGTGACAAATTAATTCATAATAACGATCTCAAATCAGAGACTTTCAGCTGGTATATATTATTTTAAAAGTTTTTACAGCATAGCATTCAGAAAAATTTTCTTACATCAGTTGTGAAAGCGAGTACAAACTGACACCAAGTAATGCATAAGTAAATGGAAAAACTAGTCAGATAAACCCGAGTCCATGCAAATATTTAAATCTTTTTGAATTAATGTCTAATTCAGTTTATACTATAGTAAAAACGTTAAAATCCAAGTCTTAACTTTAAGATTTTTGCAAATGTGGTAAAAAAATAAAGAGCTTTAACTACAAACCAGGGTTCCTACAGCGTAAGGCAAGTTAAATTCAAGACTTTTTAATGCCACTTGAAATAAAAATTTAAGACCATATTCACAAGAAACACAAGAAAAACCCGCTTGTGACAACTTAACCCAAAGGTTTATTTTAACATAAACCACTGCACTAATATTTCAAGTTTTGAAAAGCTTCCCATACAGGAAGAAAGCTAAAAACACACAAATGACAAGATATATTTTAACAATTATTTAACTGAATTCCCAAACTTTGTTTTAGCAGGGAACAAAACAAATCAGTTTTAAAGCCACAACATAACCAGTGCCAAGTCTTTTTTGCAGCTATTTTTCTATGTATCGTTTTCTTAGTATGTTTGATTTGGTGATAAGTGGAAGTGTTACAAAGACATGGGTGGAACAAAACTGAGAAATACCGGCTGTTTCTCTGTAACTCGATTTTGATGCTTTGTGTTTCGCGCTTCGCATGTGCGACTCCCCTGCCTTAATTCCCATGGTTCCGAGCTTGAATGAGTTCTTGCACAAAATACACTGTGCCTCATATATGTTCCCTGGTACTGGTTTTAGCCATGGAGAAAACTCTTGGCTGGAGCCAATTCTGGTAACATTTACACCTGCTCATATTTTCCAGACAAAAAGTAAATGGCGCATCTCCCAAATGTCCCGGCCACAACAACGCTTTTACTGGTTCCGCTATCGGGACGGAACCAATAATGGCGAGCCATTTTTGTTTTGTTTTTTTCAATAAAAAATTGTTTTTTTCAATTTAAATGTTTTATTTAGATTACAAAAATAAGTCGTAATAAAAATAATCCTATTTATGATGTTTTAAAAAATAAGACCTACGAAAGACTAATTTAAGACATTTTAATACCAATTAAGGCCTTTGTTTTATTTTGAAGAATTCAATGCCTTTTAAGACTTTTTAAAGGACCCGCGGGAACCCTGACAAACTTGTCCACATTGCTTTAGGGGTAAATTGGTTCACAAAATCAACCTCATACCTCAATCCCAGCACACCAATGAGACAGAAAATACTAAGACCAAGTCACTTACCTTAAGATCATGTTCCTGGTGGAGCTCAGCGAGAACATTCATAATGGCCATGGTCCAAGGGTTCTGAGGTCTGAAAACCTACAACATGCAAATGATCATTTAACACCACCTAATTATACCCGTCATGTACATTCACTTAAAATCTAGAGAATATAAAAGAAAAGCTTCAGCTGACATACAAAAAAACCCACACAAGGTTTTTTTTTGGCCTTTTATTAGCCATGTTATTGAGGAAAGGTGAAAGCATTTGAGGGTTAAAAAAAATAAAATAAAATCAACGGCTGACAGGTTAACCAATCCTCAAAAGCAAATTCAGATCCAGCAGCTTTGAGATATTAATCCACATCTCTCACCATGCTCCGTAGACTAGATTCCAAGACTTTGGCCACAAAGGGAACCACATAAAGGAGCTCCTGCTGGCCTTTCACGTAGGCTTCTAATAACAGAGATTTGAGTTCCAGGTCCTGAAAAATTAAGAAGGATGTGTTTAGGGGGCTGTAAATTGAGATAAACAACCCAAACACTTCAACAATTATACAAACTCTTACTGTGTAGAGGATAGGCTTGTTTTTGGCCACTGTAATCATGCCCAACCAGTGGCCTAGGTTCTTCAGCAGGGAGCGATCAGAGAAGTTAGCAGCTGCCTTGTCAGAAGTTAGAAGCACCTGTCGCAAAAAGATAAACAATCATGGGTTTTAGTTCCACTAAATTTAGTTTATTTAGTTCTTTATTATATTAACATTTAGAAAATGCTCCAGTTAAATTCATATTAGACAAGAAAATAAGGTTTAACCTCTAAAGCGGATTAAATGACCATGTACCTTGATATTTCTATAAGTTTCATTTAGAACCATCTTGACAAATTCTGGGTTCTTGAGCGTGTCCAAAAAGTTGGAATAGAGGCTGTGAAAGTTAGGCTCAATGCTGACCCGCTTCATCACAAGGTACTGAGACACCCATGGCATAAACTCTTCTTTCACAGTTTCCTTCAACTCCTCAACCTGTTGGTGAGGGGGAGCAAATAGAGGAAATCAAATAAAGTTTTAACTCTTTAAAGCCGGAAACAGGAAATAATTGAACATTCAAATTTTTCAAAATTAAAATGTTTAAATTTCCTAAAAAATGTTGTAAAAGTTAAATTAGATAATTTATTTGCATCAAATTTGATACATAAGGCAATTACATATAATATTTTATACATTTTCTGTTCACTACATGTTTCTGAATATTTAAGTCAGTGTTTCAACAACAAAAACATCACACTGATGGTGCAGAAGCCACAAAAACTCATGTAACAAATACGATACACTTGGGTTTAAAGGGTTAAGAGTGTTTTTGTTTTTTTTTACCTTCTGTGTCATGTTGGACTGAGAAAGGTTATTGAAGATAAAAGCTATTTTCTCCTGGACATTCTCTGGGGGTTCAACAATCCGCTCTGTTTGGTCAGTGGCAACCAGCAAGGTGTCGATGTTGGTAGTGTTTATTGAAGGCTGCAGGAATGAACAACCAATTGTGAGCGAGTTCTTGCAGATGAAAAATGACAAGTGAAAGGACTCAATCAATTCACGTGAACCTACAGGCATATCCTTCTTAAAGGTGCTGGCTGGAGGCCTGGAGATGGTGCTTATTTTGGCAGGCGTGGTTGTTGTGGTGGTGGTGGTGACCAGGGTGCTTGGCTGGCCTGGCTGTGGCGCTTTGAGAGAGGGAGGCTGCTGGGACTGAGCCTGAACCTGGGCCAGGGCGAGACTTCCGGGTGTGGTGATGGATCCCTGCATCTTCACCGGAGGGTCACGTGACTGTTGGCCATACTCGATATACTGCACACACAGGATGTTTAAAGAAGCAGAGCGAGAGGGTCAATCTATTTGAAGGTGAGGATTAATATGAGCAAAGCAAACAAACATTCAGTACATATATCTACCTCTTGTAAATGGTGAGGAAACTGAAGGAAGTGACCGATTGAGGCCAGATGCTGACAGTACTGAGGGTAGTCCTTAAGTCTAGAAGCATAAAGAATGTAATCACTGTAAACAACTATTTCATATTGATGTTTGTCTAAAAAGTATTCACATACCTGTTTTTGAACCTATCCAGTGCAGCAATACCAAAATAATACATTTTGGATCCGTATGGTTTCCGTAAGGCCTCAAGAACGTAACGCAGGGCCAGACCCAGAGCCATGTAGGTGACAAGACCCTTCTCAATAATACCACCAAAGAGGCAGGCAGTGATGTGCAGTTCTTTGTCTGGATACTGAGGGAAGAATCTGTATTCTTCAAACAAGTTTCGAAGCATGCAATTGAACACTTCTCGTTCCCGCTTGATGGTCGAGTCCTTGAACCTCTGAAGCATCTCCAGTACCTGGAGAGAGGCAACGACAATGTAGAAGGTGACTGGATAGCCTCACAATACCAGAGTTCACGATCTCTGATTCATCAAATTAAAAAGAAATTCTACTAATATAAAGGTTCCCTTTGAATATATGGTGAATATTTCTACAGCGGTCATCGTTGATATATGAATCCTGAAAAAAAAACTAGAGCGATGATGATTGCAACAGATTCATAGTGCATTTTAATTTGTTTTGGGTTCTTTGTTAGCAGACACATTTTTTCTAAAACAAGGAAAGGCAAGGCAGCTTTATAGCACATTTCAGCAACAGGGCAATTCAAAGTGCTTTACATAAAATCAGTTAAAAAAATAAATAAAACACAGAAGAAACAGTTAAAAATAAAAACAGAATAAAACAAGAATAAAAATTACAGTGCAGTATAAAAAATTAAACAGTAAAGAAATGATCGCCATTTAGAGAAAGGCAACATCAAAAAGAAAGGTCTTCAGCATTGATTTAAAAGAACTGAGAGTAGCAGCGAACCTGCAGGTTTCTGGGAGTTTATTCCAGATGTGAGGACTATAGTTACTGAAAGCTGCTTCCCCCTGTTTAGTTCTGACCCTAGGAACAGAAAGTAGACCTGTCCCAGATGACCTTAGAGGTCTGGGGGGGTCATAGTGTACTAGCAGGTCAGAAATGTATTTAGGCCCTAAACAGTTTAATGATTTATAAACTAGCAGAAATACTTTGAAATCAATTCTTTGAGACACAGGAAGCCAGTGTAAGGACTTCAGAACTGGAGTGATGTGATCCAGTCTCTTGGTCTTTAGTGAGGACTCGAGCAGCAGCGTTCTGAATCAGCTGCAGCTGTCTGATAGATTTTTTTTTTTTAAACTGTTTTAACAGGAAACTTCCTTCTTTGTTAGGGGTATCACCAGCCGACAACATCTCTAATCATGACGGAGACATTTATGGTCAATCCATGTCATGTATTTTAGACAAACAGCTTGTCTGATGATCGGACAAGGTATGATGGGAAAAAGGTAGAGGATGGATAAAAGAAAAAACAGAAAATCAGATGAACCAACTATTTTGTAGACAGAGGGACTGAGCAATAGATGGAAAAATTACCTGATAACGGAAAATGGTTCACAGAGAGGGATAAATCAATGGAATGACATAGAGATTAAGAAAAATGAATAGATAAATGGTTACATTCTAAAAAACTGGACAGGCAGACAAATGGTTAATTGTATTCAAAGGCAGTCTAAAAGAGAAAGGCCGAATAGTTCGATGGAGTCAAAAAAGCTTGACAGGCTGAGTGAAACTTGTGTGCAATATCCAACAAAACAGTACTTACTTCGTCCACAGACATGGTTGGGTGAGGTGGATGGTTGTAAATACGCTGGAAGTAACTGTTAGCTTCATCGTCGATCTCCTTACTAAAGTGCTGGTTAGCCTCTGGCCACACCTGAGAGAGATCAGCTGAAAGAGAGCAGAAATATTATTTAGATCAAATTTAAAAGGCACCTTTGTTTCAGTGCTGACTTAATCCCAGTAAAATGGTTTCAAGTTATCACAAAACAAAAATGAAACATTTTAGACAAAAATGGTTATTAAAAACTATACAGCTGGTTTATTACCGTATTTTCACGACTATAAGGCGCACTTAAACGTCTTTTTTTCCCCTCAAAATGTGCGGTGCGCCCTTTGGTGCGGTGCGCCCTATGTGTGTTGTAACTGCGACTTTTGAGACCACCTCATTGAGGAGATGATGAAAGAGTGGCTGAATGTAAGGAGACCAGGTGTTTTTTTTTTTCCACCCCTCACCATCGCTGTTAATATGTAACTCCATGCGTGCCCATCTCACAGCTGATGTGAAAAACATGGGGAAACAAATGAATGCTGTGCTTGCTGTTCAACCGCTCGACATCGGTGTGAACCGGACCCAGCAGGTGCAGCAGAAGCAGCGAGTTTACATGCAAAGTCAATGGTTGACGCGCGTATGGGTGCAGCAAAAGGTCCTGCAGCGCGTTTTGGTGCAGCACGTCGGGAGCGTTTAAGCATCTGAAGCGCCGCCAACGCGCTGCTGCTGCTCGAGATGGAAAAATTGAAGTGTTGCTGCTGGACGCGCCGCATCAACCAATCAGAGAAGCAGATCTGGGAGCTGACAGCGAGACAGACAGCGCTCTGATGACATATGATATTAGATGAAAAAGGCTGGATAGATGCGTGGCTGAGGCAGGTGTATCTGAGAAGACTAGGTGGTTTTTTCCACGCATCACCATCGCTGCGTGCCCATCTCACAGCCGATGTGAAAAAAAGGTGAATCAAATGAACGCTGTGCTCGCCGTTATCCCGGGGGTCTGACAAAGGAACTTCAACCGCCCAACATCGGTGTGAAGCGCCTGTTCAAAGTAAGGCTGCGAGCGGCGTGGGAGCGATGGGTGACAGACTGAGACCACAGTTTCATGATAAATGGAAGGCAGCGCCGGGCAAGTTACGCCACAGTTTGCGGATGGATTGTAGATGCTTGGACTAACGTGTCTGCTGGCTCTGTTGTTCAAGCTTTTGCAAAAGCAGGCATTATTTCTGAGGAGCCGCGCTGCACGGAAAGTGACTCTGACAGTGCAGATGGGGAAACTGGCATGTCTGATTTAGCGCAGCTGTTTAATTCAGAAACAGAGGATGAGGACTTTGAGGGGTTTGATTAATACTTTGTAATAAATACTTGAATAAAGCACAATCATACTCAGTTTTGCTCCCGCTCTATTTTTCTACCTGAAAACTTAATTCAACAGCAGGCTCTGGGCCGCGGCGCATCCGGACTCACCTCGGCAGGTGTTTTTTCATCTAAATCTTTTTAAGTGAGAAAGTCCACCAGAAAATTTAATCATTGCAGTCAGCTCATCCAGATTATTATCCTGCCTATGTTTTAAGTTAATTTATGCGTCAATAAACGAAGAAGAAGGGGAAACTGGCATGTCGGATTTAGCGCAGCTGTTTAATTCAGAAACAGAGGATGATGACTTTGATGGGTTTGATTAATACTTTGTAATAAATACATGAATAAAGCACAATCATACTCAGTTTTGCTCCTGCTCTATTTTTCTACCTGAAAACTTAATTCAACAGCAGGCTCTGGGCCGCGGCGCATCCGGACTCACCTCGGCAGGTGTTTTTTCATCTAAATAATCTAAATCTTTTTAAGTGAGAAAGTCCACTTGAAAATTTAATCATTGCAGTCAGCTCATCCAGATTATTATCCTATGTTTTAAGTTAATGTATGCGTCAATAAACGAAGAAGAAGGGGAAACCGGCATGTCGGATTTAGCGCAGCTGTTTAATTCAGAAACAGAGGATGAGGACTTTGAGGGGTTTGATTAATACTTTGTAATAAATACTTGAATAAAGCACAATCATACTCAGTTTTGCTCCCGCTCTATTTTTCTACCTGAAAACTTAATTCAACAGCAGGCTCTGGGCGGGCTCACCTCGGCAGGTGTTTTTTCATCTAAATAATCTAAATCTTTTTAAGTGAGAAAGTCCACCTGAAAATTTAATCATTGCAGTCAGTTAATCCAGATTATTATCCTGCCTATGTTTTAAGTTAATTTATGCGTCAATAAATTGTATCAGAGGAGTAATCACAGCCCTGTGTCATCAGCGATGTGTCTCTCATGGCCAGCTCCCAGGTTTGAATAATACTTTGTAATAAATACACCTTGCAGCTTTATTTGCTGTGATCAGTGGGAATAAAGTAGTTTTAATATGTTTTTAAGTGGGAAAATCCACCTGAGAGGACATGTACCTGTATATAAAAAACGCGCCCTATAGTCCGGTGCGCCTTATGTGTGTGTTAAATACAGAAATGGGACACATAACTGAGAGTGCGCCTTTTAGTCCGGTGCGCCTTATGGTCGTGAAAATACGGTAATACTAGTCATTTCTTTATAATCCAAAAGATTGGAACAAATTGCAAACTTTAATCTTTTCAACTCATAAAGAGATAAAAAGTAAATGCATTAGGTGTACCCATAAAGGCCCAAAACAACAAGGGTTCTTATATTTGATGTATCTAACAGATAAATCTTATTAATCTTATTTCCTTAATCAAGGGAAAATTAGCTTTACATCCAAAATTATGAAAAAGGAACAGTCAGCGTAAGCAGACAAGCAATGGAAGACTGATCTGTATTTCCTCTTCAATAACAAAACCTTATGTTGCAAAAGGAACATTTGAAGCAGAATGTGCATTAAAGTTTAGGAAACCCAAGCTTTTATTACTTTGAAGAGGAAATACAGCGCAGAGCAAAGCAGGGCTCTCAGTCAGACCACTACCATCGCCACTTACAGGCCTTCATCTTACTCTGCTGGAAGGTAGGAGGGGTCAGGCCAGGTGTGCTCATCTTCCTTGTGCCAAAGGGATCAGTGCTAACTGATGGCATTCCCAGGCTGGAACCAATGCTGGAGGTGATACCTGACCAAAAATAAACACATATGTTACGTCAAGCTTAACTAACCTAAATTGTACTTAACTTTTTTTTATCCTCAACTCTTTCCAAGTCTTAGTGAGGAAAATAAACTACCGTAGTAGTGAAAGTTTAGTTTGACTTTCTGGCCAATGCTTGTATTTGTATGAAGGAACATCAGAAAGGATAAGTACCAGAGTCCATACCAGGAAGCTGCGAGCTGCCATGAACCCCAAAAGGTGTGCTCGAGTTAGGGTTTGGAAGAGGCGGGAAGGCCTTTGAAGGGGAAAGAGGATTACTGATAGCTGAGCCGGGGAAGCACGGCATGCTCTGAGTGTGGGTGGTTGGGGTGCTACCAAGACTCAAGGCACCTATACCAGGCAGAGTGTCCATCTGAATAACAGAATGAGGAAAATAATGAACAAAAGGAAAACATTTAAATAATCTTTGTCCAGAAAAAAAATAAACAAAACATATCCAGATCTCATAAAGTATATCGGTTAAAATAATAAACTGTCAAATTACCATTGGCCTTTCACATGACGATACCTGTACAGGTGAGATGGCATCCAGGCTGCTGGCGCTTGGAGCACGCCCCTTTGGCATCACTCCAGGTGGAGGCTGTCGAGCTTTATTCATTACATTGCTACGATTGGCAACCATGGTGAGGATTGTCTCTGACAATTCCTGGGACACACTCCTGAAGGCACAGGGGAAAAAAGACCTAACATTTAAAACATTTTAAGCAGCAAGAGTTAATCAGACATTAAAAAGTCAATAAGTTCAAGCAATACAATCTACATTGTTGACAGGTCTCTCTGATATCTGCTTATAACATTTGACCTGCTGGTGCTGATATTAGTTTATGGCAATCAGAAAAATAAAGAAAAGTTATTGATTATTATTTCCACTTGTATTAAACCCATTTCAAACCAAGACCTGATTGGTTGTTTCAAAAAGAATTATGAAACTTGGCTGAAAACTAAAAAGGCCCAAAGAATCCCACCTTATGATGTTTAGCTTCCTTCCATCTACTCACTACAGACATGTTAAATATGTAACTTCCTTCTCAAAGTCACATCTTTGTGATTCCCTCTATTTAATTTCTAAAACACCTCAAACATGCTAAAAAAATATCAAACTTTAATTCATTCTAGATCAGTAAAAGCCTCCATTCCAAAGATATCTTTTGCTTGAACCTCTTAGCTACGAGGTTTTGGTTTGATTCTTCTAGTTTCTTACTGTGACGATCAAGGATGGAGCTAAAACAGCTAACGCTAAAAAAATCATCCAAATGCAATTACTGGCAGTTTTCTCTCTACATCTTCGACATGAAGTGCTCAAACTAAAGAAAACAGCTAAAATCCCTCACAAAGCCTCCAAAAAGAAAATGTTATAGCTTCTCACCCAGCACATGACTGCAAACAGGCAAGCATGGTGGCTAAAGTCTCTGGAGGAAGCTGGGCACTTTTGGGCTGGTCCTTATCTGGAGCCAGACCCCCCATGATGGATGGGCAGCGTCTTTTCAGAAACGTAACACATGCCTGGATAAATGGTTCCTATGATGGGTAAAAGAATACAAAAAATAAATATATATTAAAATGACTGATATGTAGTAGTAACCGTGTAAGTCGACTTCATCTCCGCATCATCTATACCCTTACCCCATGCTCCCGGATTTTGTCAGTCAGCCATTTATCAAGTTTGAGGTATTCCCGGCGAGAGGCAAGTGCAGCGAGGTCAATGACAAATGCAAAAGGAGTACCATTCAGCAGCATCGACAGAGACTG
The DNA here is from genome assembly GCF_016077235.1 of Cyprinodon tularosa. Lineage (NCBI taxonomy): Eukaryota > Metazoa > Chordata > Actinopteri > Cyprinodontiformes > Cyprinodontidae > Cyprinodon > Cyprinodon tularosa. Next base: position 351,000 of record NW_024039044.1, on the reverse strand, counting down.
AAATGATAAGCTTGTTTATTAAATTGGCACCACAAAATTTTAAACTCAACACAGTTGTAAAACATTTTTTCTTGATATTAAATTTGGACATACAACACTTTGCAATGCATTAATAACCTTTAGGTCCTGGGCCACATCCAGGATCCGAGACAGCTTGGCCTGATCGTACTGTTCCCCTCTCATGTACCACTCTGCCATCGAATGCATAATCAGCTGACGAATGGAAGGAGACTGTCCCTGTTAAGGAGGAGGCCAAATAATCAGATGCTTTAAGAAGGTAACAATGTGTAGAAACAAATCCACAAAAATGATGGAATACTAAACTAAAAAAGTTCCAAGTTTTGATTTACGGAGCTAAATTATAAAAGAACCAACCTGTCCATGCCAGGCATAGTGCAGGATAATGGCAGAGTTGGGATGGTTGCCAAGAAAGATTGGCATGAGGGTGGAAATCAGCTCATGGCGTAACGAGTGCCAGGAGGTGGAGATCTGCAGTAGTGCCAACACCAACATGTCCGGGCAGTGCTTGATTGGGAAGCTAAAGAGCTGCTTCACCTGCTCGTATTGCCCAACCTCAGAGAGTCGAAGAAGACTCTCCACCAAGTCCAGACTTTTCCTGTGGAAGTTTATAGAAGCTTTGTAAATGAAAATCCATGGCAAAGTCTAAACATTTAAGAGAACCTGTGAATATTGTCACAGCATAAACTCTCATACTTGCACAACATTTAATATTGCATTCCTTGTGTGAAACAGAATATAGCTTTCATACCAGGTAGCTATCTCCCTGTTGTCGTCCTCAGGCGGAGCTTTGAGGAGGTCAATGACCACAGTGTGACACGGGTAGTCGGCAAAGCAAAACACCTCAGGGTTCATCAGGGATTGCTGAATAAATGAAAGCTGGAAAACAAGGTTCATCATTACAAATAAAATACTATGAAAACCAGGCTTTTAGGTAGCAATGCATTCGGGCGTACATTCTAAGCCCTTTACTAAAAAAAAAAAAGAAAGACAAATTGTACACCCTGTTTTTGGGATGTACGGCTTTGGTAGGCCCAAATTTTTCCCTAGAAACTTTGTTAAAATGTTAAAAATTTCACAAGCAGCAGATGCCGGAGTTGGAAAATTTAGCTACTCAAGAGCCACATTAACCAATCAGAGAAGCTGATCTGAGAGCAGACAGAGCTGCTTATGCAGAGTGCAATGATCACTCCACTGAAACAGTATATTAACGCCTAAATTAACTTAAAATGACAGCAAAATATGTTTGCTTTTATTATTCTGGTGCCTGCAGTTTTTACCATATACCTGAAAAAATGCTAACATCTACTTCCAGCCGCCACGATCAGTGGGGGAAATCCCCCAAGAGGCGGCCAGGCCTGAGGCAGCAGCTGCTGGGGATTCCCAGTAACAGCGCACCACCGGTATGTGGGGGTCTGCGTGGCTCCGACAGCGAAATAATATTTTAAGACAGGATTGTAATATTGATTGACTGCACAGACGATGTTTTGAGGTGTACTTTCTCACTTAAAATATATTAAAACTACTTTTTACACACTGATCACAGCAAATATAGCAAAGCGACTCTGCCATTGAACACAGGAGCAGCACAAGCATCAGGCGACACATCACACCTGTGTACATGCATCAAAAATGAAGCAGCAGACACATTTATAATGGCGTGTGGTGTGAACGTAGCATTACACGTTCTGATTATTTGAATTAACCTATGAAACCTAATATTGTACCTAAAAAATTATTTCATGTCTTCCTTATGAAATTTCCACCTCTTGTCAAGCCCACATACTTCCCATATTCAGGACAAAAGTTGTGTTGTAACAAAGACAAAAAAGTTAACTGCATTTTACCAAAAAAATTCAGGAAATAGCATTTCAGGGAGTCTACATTTAAAAATTTTCCAGGGAAGCATACCAGGTGTACACCGTATGAAATATTCCTAGCTAAAAGCCTGATGGCAACCATTTTAAAACGAAGATTGTTTGCTTCGGGTTTTCCTTAAATGGCAGTAGTTACCTGCCCCTCAGCATGTTTCCATGGCCGGTAAAAGAGATCAACAGGGAAGACCTCCATCCCCAGGCCTCGTTGGATCCCGTACACCACGATCTGCAGGCCTTTGCTGTCCCGAATAAGAAAGCCTGGGTGGTCCAGTTCATACGTTACCTCTTTGAAGTTCAAGTTGGGATTCTAAGATAATCAGAAAAAACAAAAGTTTTTCACAACTTATTTTTTCTAGCAAGTAGAACAAAAACAATCCTAAATGGAGCCAGGACTGCAGTTGCTCAGAAAACCAATTACAAAACCATTATGGAAAATATCAACTATGATTAACCCAAATTTTCTTGGTTCCTTTCTTACTACACAATGTACTCATCGCTCTGTCAGCTTTAGTTAGCCAACTAAAAAACATGCATGACAGTGAGGGACTTAATGATAAATTACATTCTTGTTGATATTTTACTCTATTACTATAAGAAATTAAGTCTTGATGCTTCTGACAACCACTGACATAAAAGAACACAATAGTTCATTTTACAATGAATATTTCTACTACTTACAACTTCTTTGACAACATCAATGAGAACCTCAACATTCCACGTATGTGCCTGAGAGCCGTCGTTCTTATCCTTGCCATCACTCCAAATTCCACTTCCTGGAGCAGAAATGGACTGAGGGGAAGATCAAAAACAAATAGAATAATTATTTATCAAAGTTTAGAGTTTATAAGAAAATGTGAGACTCCATTAATTCAAACATGCTTGGAGCAGCTAGTTGAGTGCATGCAGTGTATGTTGTGTTTGGTAAAATCCCCAAATATCTCTTAATGTCGCTACCAGCTAGCGACAGACAATTATCACATTTCTAATCATCACTTTGATGAAGTTCTCCTGAAATATTTAGAATTTAAAAGGGACATTTGCAAGTCCATAAACACACAAGAGCATCAAAAAAATTATGCATTTAAAAAATGTATTTCAACCGCAAGTTACTGCTTAGCATCAAAGTCTAATTGCAGAGTTAAACTGTAAAGGTGAAACAAGTTCTGAATGATTTAGTAAAAAGACAGAGATGCAGTGAAGCAGATACTACAAAGAAAAATTAATCTACACAATTGGCCACTGTTTAATTTTAATGTCTAAGATCTTAACAAGGTACTTTGTGCTACTTGTAAAAAGACAAAGTAACAAAACCTCTGTTTCATTGAAAACAGAAGTTAGCAAATGAGTGTATTTGGGTGGGGTTGAACCTGAACATTGTTTACATTTTCTAGATGCCCTGCAGGAATTCTCATAGCTTCTGTTCAACACAACAAAAAGGTCTCTTACCTGAAGTGGGATGCCATCAGATAGACCAGAGTGGGTTCGAGCCATCATTCCCAGAACCCTGGCTACCTGGCTGGCAGTCACCTCTCTAACCCCATACTGGAGAATTATGTTTCTGCATTCATCAAGACTGGAGACAAAAGGACACATACTATGTCAGCAGTACATCAAAATTAGTTTAGTTTTAGCAATAGCAGACCAGTAGAGACCTCAGTAATGGCTTTTAGGGCTTAATCAGATTACAATTTTCAATCATTCATGAGAGTGACATAAGGTTACATCATCAGAAAACAAATTGATCATCGTTTTTTTGCCATTGTTGGGTCATTTATACACAGGATAAACAGGGTATTTGATACAAATTTGAAAAGCTTATATTTTAATAGGAAATGGAAGAAAAACAAACTGATTTTAAATTAAGTTTAACTTTGTGTCCAAACGTTTTTCTCTAGGCTTTTTGCAAGTTTAAATGTTGCCACCCTTTAAACATAATCTAAAAATGGTTCATTAGCAGAGCCGTGAGAAGGTGCCATGCTAAGAAACTATTCACAATCAGAAACAGCTTAGTTAGATGAGACCCTCTCAGGATGTACTCCTAATCTTCCCGAAAGCCTGCTAGAGAAAGGCACCAACCTTTAAAAATATAAAAATTTTCCACTACATCTACACCAGCTACAGTACACTTTGTATTTATAGCCCTCTTCTATATGCAAATATTTTCTTTTGCAATTTTGTCTTCTCTAGTATTAATTTAGCTAACGGTCCAATTTAATAAAAGAATAAATAAAATAAACAGATACATTTGGTTATATTTCATGTAATCAATTTAAAAAGTAATGTGTATACTGTAAGATCAGTGGCCAATAATCTTCTTTTAGGAAGGCGGTATATAAAACATAGCTTAGTTTGGGAGGCGTTTTCCCAAGCTGGACAGACACCTCTAATATTTAATCTGTATTAGCAGCGGCACAGAGGAAATATATCCTTTCTAAATTAAGTGGGTGTTCACTCTTTTCTTTTGCACAAGTCTATGGATGAGTATTAGAATAAATAAACAACACAATATAATCAATACTTAAGATTGTAGTAGTGGCCTTTTTTGGTTGTTTTAAATCAAAAACAACTGGCTGTTTTATTATAAGATTTTCTGTAACAAGTGATTGAACTGTGATTTTGACTCAATGCAATATCACAGGCTTATCTATCCTTATCTTACTTAAGTTCAATATTTAACAAGAGTTAGGAGAGCCTACAGCGTAACCTTGAGAAAACCAGTTTAAACAGCATTTTCTCTTTGCTTTAGTTAACAAAACTACATTATAACTTAGAGAAAAATGTTTAGATTGATTCAAGTCATTTACAGGATAAAACTGACCCATAAAAATCATGTGGACTTAGCCTGCCTTTACTACCATGACAATCAACTCACCTGGCACAAAAGCCATAGCCAACTTCCTGAATGAAGTCTGCAAGAGAACTCTCCATGATGGTCTTAGATAACTCCCCAGAGTCTGGTAAGATCCTATCCATGGGAATGTCCCGTTTTTCAGGGTACAGCAGTGGTGCGAGCACCACAGGACAGCGCTCCTGGGGGAAATCTAGGAAACAGGACACAGAAATGTAATCAATCTGTTCAGATTAAAATAATAATATTTCATGATGAGACAACAAGATGGTAGTTTTTTTTCTTCTCTATACCTCGGCAAAGTGTCTTGAGGAAAGCGTCAATCTGCTCCTGCCCTACCCCACTGGCTCCCTTCTGTCCAAACAGTAGATGGGAGAGCAGCAGGTGCAACACCTCTATGGGAATGTCCTGGAAGCCACCTTCTTGGTTCCCTCCGAGATCTGCGTCCACGTAGGACCGCAGAAGATCAGGAAGTTTCTGCTTGATGAACTGTGCAGCTGAAGCATACAAAATACATAAACAAAAAAACATTTTTGGGGTGTTACTCAATATTTTTTAAGGAAAACTGAGGACTCACCAGGAAACTAAAAAAATATATATCTTATGTTTAGAGAGATGTGGCTTTACTACAACACTTACCAAATCCCCAAAGATCTGTGTTGCTGGAGTTAAGGAGAGCAAGGCCAAAAATTACCTGGAAATAGAAAAATAAATCAGATCAAGATGGTTCTACCATGTCTTATTAGTTTTGTGTTAAACAAGACAAAAGTTTTTAGTCACAAGCTTATTTATTTTAGTTGATTATATCTAAATTAAGGGCCATCTTACCTCTTGAACCTTGCTGAGTTTAAGTACTTTACTCAGTTGAGTAAACAGGTGGGCAGATGGCTTCAAACTCTGAAAGATAAAATAAATAGATTTTTTTTTATCAAAAGAGCTTCAAACACATTTTCTCATTAGAGCACAAAAAATATGCAGTAGGTACCAACAATACACCCAGTCTTTTGCATACTTCATAGAAAATTTACCTTTAATTTAAAATAACTGACAATCTCTGAAACCGAAAGGAAGCAGACTATTGTGTGTTAAAAGAGTAAGTTGATATTTTATAACACCCGCTCCTTACCTTCTGGTAGTGCAGGGGATTGTCGATGGCGTAACAGAGAGTAGAGATAAAGTTTGGCTTTGAAATCAGCGACACACACTCCTGAATCAGAAACTGTGTCTGGAGGGGAATAAAACAAAGCAGAGGTGAATCAGGGGAGGAATAGAGAAAGAGATATGAGCAAATTTTATATCAAATAATTAGCTGCAATAAGAGTAGGAGGAAATTGCTCTCAGTGCATAGACTCTCAGGTTGAATTTCCATCCTTGTTTGGTGGCAGTCTGCTCATTTAAAATGAGCAGACAGGTTAGTGATTGAAATTCTTAAGTGGTCCAAAACACCTCAATGACAAACCAAGCTCTTTCTTATAAAAGATTACCTGGTGAAAATCCTTGCCACTGCTTTTACCATCGCCACTGAAATCCACATGGGAGAAGAGACAGCGTAGTAAATGCCTGTCTGCCTCAGGGCCGTGACGATTAACAATCTGTAATCACACAGAATAGAAAAAAAGATGTAGGGAAAAAAATAAACTTTTTATAAGCTCTCCGCAATCCTTTTTTAAAAATGTCCTTCTCTAAACCTCTGTTCAACCAAAGTCGTAAGGTAATTTACATCAAGAAACTTCAACAGAATGAAATTAAAAAATGTATCCTCGCAAAACTAATAACAACCAAATTCTGATGAGCCTAAGAGAGGCAGAGTCAATCGCTTTTTTTTTTTTTTTTGTAGAAATTCTTTAAGTACACCAAGCTTCACTGAACACTCATCAACAGTCTCAAACAAACTGAATAAAGAGATGCAGAATATTGCAGAATCTAAGTTGGTTATTTTTAAACATTTCAGCTGTAATACATTAGGGCTCATCTACTGACATCACTTCACCTTTGAAAGCAACCTAAATACTGCAGCTAGTTTGGTTAATACAACTGACATAAGAATTACAACATAACAACTTTCCCCAAAACGGGTGTCTAGATGACAGCATAAAAACCAAAAGATGTCAAAATTGTGGTTTAGTAAAGTACATAACATTTATGGTGCTTATGCAAATCTGTTTGAATCAATTCAAAGTCACCTTTACATACATGCCTTGTGTTTATGCTGAGAATTTTTTAGAAGAATTTCATTAAAATGCAAAATCTAAAACTGTAAACCATCTACAGTACATGTTGACAATTTAAGTCAACATCAGTAGGTTGTTCTCGTGATCTACTTCTACAATATTAAAATATAAATTTTGTGTTTATTGCTGCTACTTACATGCTGTATTTCTTGCTGGCTGGCTCGGTAGTTTTTCTTCGTTAAATTGTCCACCAGATAGCTGATTTGAGACAAAGCCAGCGAGAGCGAGTCAAGATTCATTGCTGGTTGGGGCGGAAGCAGGCAGCCGAGCGCGGCGCAAAATCACCATTATTCCCCTTTAGTCACTTCAGTGATAGGTTACTTCTGCTCCCCCCCCCCAAAAGGTGTGACAAATGTTGGCTTCCAAATGTGTGCTCCGATTAGTGGCTCCCAGTGCAAACAGGTAGAATCCTTCAGTTTAAAACCATGGACAGCATCTGTGAATGAAAAACAGTTTTATAAATCACTTAAGAAAATAAGATGATTTTCTGTAAGAAAAACATTCTTATGTGACCAACTGATTTTAAGAATTATATAGTATAATTAGGTTTACTGCCATATTAGACAAAACCACAGATGTGATATTTTATAAATAGATTAATCTGTCAATAATTTTTTCGATTAATCGTTAAGCAAAAGTTTCCTTAAAGAAGACTTTTTTATTAAATGAAACTAGGTGAAACAAAGTTTTCCACTTGAGTCCCTAATATAGCATATCGACAGCGGAAGCAGTTATTGCTGTCTTAAATGCAAAATTATTACATATTTTCGTTTTACAATTTTGGTATAATTGCTGCTCAAGGTGGGTCGCCCTGCCAGCTAAAGACACGTTTAGAGTCTCTATACTCCAGTTAGCTCATAATAGATTACTAAATTAGTTGAAGATTATTTCAATAATCGATTAATCCGACTGTTTCAGCCCTCGTCAAGATAACAACATGCCAAGGCTGGGCTATTTATCTATTTTATTTAGGGATGCACGATATTTGGATTTTGGCCGATATCCGATAAGCCGGTATTTTATAACTCATGTAGCCGATAACCGATATCAATACCGATGTTAAAGCTGGACAAAAATAAGTAGTCATTGAAAATAGCAGTTTTGTTATCCATTTCTGACACTTTGAAAAATTATTTACTCAAATATGTTTTCATATGCTGATTTCAAATTGATTTTTAAAAACGCGGTATCGATCTATTTTACTTTCAAAATCTCGTGAAATTTCATCGTTCTGTTACAAACTCTCGTGATATTTTGCAAATTCTTGTGAGATTTTGTTAGTAAAATAGATCAATGCCGCGTCAATATATCAACATATAAAAATATGGCAAAATTTCGTGAATTTTCGGGGGATTTCGTAGCATAACGATGACATATAGCAATATTTCATTAGTAAGAGAGATTGATATGGTGTTTTTAAATGGCAATATATCAGCATATGAAGATATTGTGATATTTGAATGTATCAATATTTTTTCCCTCATCTTTAGAAGTTTTAAAGTCTGTTAAAAAGAAGTTTTTGAGGAAGAAGAAGTAGTATTTATTATTTTTTTTTTAGACTTTAGAAACTCAGAAGCTGATCAAATATCGGGTTAAATATCGGTGGGGTGGCCGATGTCTGATATTCAGTTTTAAGACCGATACAGGCCGATAGCGATAGGGGGCCGATTATATTGTGCATCCTTAATTTTTTTATTTCAATTTTTGGTTGATTAAGATTGATTTCTTGGGAAATCTGTTTTATGTCGGGGTTTTTCCACAAATCCATACCGTAAGCTTCTATAGCTCAGACTGACTCAGTGTGTGACACCACTAGCTGCAAACATTTAGTGTTATATTTCATTTCTGGGCCGAAACTAACAAACATGGAAAAAGCAGTATGTTAGATTTTAATTTTAAATTAAGGCCATGAAAAAAAAAGTTCATATAGGCCAGAGCTATTTACAATTTCATACCAGAACATAGAGAGTGTGAGAGTACTGCAACATTACTAGTGTTGCGCTGATGCTGTTTTTTGGCCCCGATACCGATACCTGGCTGTGCCGTATTGACCGATACCATCTGTTTGAAATGGATGTTTGTGTTTATATATGAAGAACTGCATACTACTTGGATGTAAAATAATTGCCATCATGGCTTTGTCAAGCTGCTGCCTACCTTTGTGAAGCAGGAAAAAGACTAATACAAAGTGAATCCAGTAGAACCTTTTATTGCCTACCTGGAATGGGGGACAATAGTTGAATAAACTTTTGGTTCTCAAAATGGTATTGCCCTATTTGTTGGTACTCGCCGATATCACCATTTTAGTGCTGGATCAGGGCACCGATACCGATACTGGTATCTGTGCAACACTAAACATTACAGATTTAATCAACTGTCTGCACGTGATTTCTGCTGGCTTAATCCTTACCTTCTTGCAACTAAAACAGTGCCTTTAAAATCAGGAAGTTATATTGCATTTGAGACAATGAGTCGATGCAATCAACTAGTTTTCCTTAGGTAGAAAACTTTGATTCAATTTGACTGGATGATCTAGTTGAACTGTAAAATGCCTTGAGATGACATGTATTGTGAATTAGCGCTATATAAATAAACTGAATTGAATATTAGTAGAAGCTGTTTTTGATAAAGTTACTCCTTCACCCTCCGCAAAAGGTGGGACTGGGCAATTAACTGCGCTTGCAATATAATTTTAAAACTGCAGAGGTACTCCATTTTGGGACACGTTACATTTTAACAGTAGTAAAAAAAGAAAATAAAAAAACGGGGCGTGTAGGTGGCGCAGTGGTTAGCGCACAGGACCTATGGATTCGAATCAGGCGTGTGGTACTTTGCCGCATGTCTCTCCCCCTCTCTCATACCCCATTTCCTGTCAGCCTACTGTCGAAAAAACAAGCCACTACTGCCGTAAAAAAAAAAAACATTCTCACTCCGGTCCTTTAGTTGGCAGTAATACACTTAAAGCAGATTTGCAGACACACAGAAGGGAAGATAGAGTTGCAGTTAGCGTGCAGATCCATACATGTGAAAAGTAAGCACTTTTCCACACAACAGTAGCATTAAGCCTCACCATAAAGGACTCTAAACAATGATTTTTTTTAAATGATAAAAAAAAGTGAAACCCTGGAGTTAAACAGCTAGATGATAGTCGCTAATAGTAAGGAAAATCAAATAAAATCGAAACTACAATTTGGGTCGGGAAGAATTCTGTGTTTAATCTCAATATTTTAATTCAGGTAAAACATCAGGAGGGTATAGTATCAGCATGTAATAGAAAATTTTGCAATTTATAATTTGATAGGGGTGAATTAACATATGTCCGGTATGAAATTATGGAGCTCAATCCTTTTTCGTTTCACAATACTTGGGTGGAAATCATTAAAAGTGCAAAAACATGCTACGTCAAAGGGCTGAAGTGATCAGGATCCTTCACTCAATTTTTATACACATAAGTTTCTTTTTGACATACTATGTATGAATTTCCCTGTCAGGGAAATTCAGGGACACCTTGGTTGCATTTAAAAGCTTTTGCTTTAAACTATAGCACCATGTTAGCTATTATATTTTATTTGTATGTTTTACACTTTGCCTATGGTCCATTTGTAAGTAAAGTTAAGTATTTTTGGTATTTAGCGTAACAAAAAATAACATGACCAAGGTATAAAATTGCACATGTATGGAACAAGGAAGCAATGTAGCCAAGCTACTCCCAAGGAAGGCGAGGAAAGGAGGAGGAAGAGCCCAAGAAAGTGTAAAAAAAGAAAAGAAAAAGAAAGCACAAAGAAAAAAAGATTTGACGCCAAGACGTTAAAGACATGAGTAGTACATAGAACACAATATGAATGTTGGTATTAACAAAATAGGAAATAAACTAGTGAAGCTGTTGGGTGCGAAGTTGATGTATATGCAAGTAATAAGCTCAACACAGAAGGAACAAACAAACAACAGAAACACATGGCTTCATCCCCAACACCATAAAAAACAACACAGGGGACTGCAAAAGAAGCAGATTTGAATCGTGTTCTCGTCGCTCCAAGATGTATAATAGAATTTGAGACATTTTGATTTTTTTAAAGTTGTCCTTAAAAGAAAAGGCACCATGGATGAAAGGTCTGGGGATTTTTTTTCCTGGAATTGACTAAAAACATTTATTTTAGGAAAGTCAGACAACTCCTTTACTCCGTGCTAAAAGTGGTTGAAGACTGCAGCGTGTAGCAAACTCTAATTTATGTTCAGTCAATGAAACCTTCACTGAGTGGTTTACCTGCTGCATTAAACAAAAGTTTTAAAGTCTTAAATTTGTGTTGCTTACAAGTTTGCCCTAGATGTCTATATGAATGAGCTCTAAATTTCACGGGCATTAATTTTCGTGATCTCTTGGTTGGGGGATACGAAATTTATCCTACATCTCACTAGTTTCATACAAAACTAATGGAGAGGGAGCTGGTTCCACTGTGCCGAACTGTTTAGTACTGTTATAGGATCGTAACGGCACCCGTGCAAAAATACTTTTCAGTATTGATAATAATCATTTAACTTTATTTGATCTCACATTGGATAAATTAATCTCTGGATTTAACCCATCCGCTTGGGGAGTAGTGGGCTGCCATTGCTGCACCCGGGGAGCAGTGTGGAGTTAAGGGTCTTGCTCAGGAACCCAGAGTGAGGGCTGTGGGGATCAAAGCCGGTAATTGCAGCCTTCTCAGAGCACAAAGGGACAAGTAAACAGGTCGGCCTGTTTTGTTAAATTCTAACATGAAATTATGATGTGAAGTGATTTGGGAAAGGAGTCATTTGTAACTGGGCACTTTTGAAACACCAGTTGTAAGCCAAACTTTTATATGTGGAAAAACAAAAAGGGAAATATTGTTGTTTAAACACCTATGATCAAAATAAAATTTTAAAAGAATTTAAAACAAATCAAATCTGGACCAGAGTTTTCATGAATAAAAACTGGCCAACTAGGCCAAAACAAATGTAATCTAGTCTTTATGTGTTATAAAGTTAAATTACGTTTATCATTTTTTCCCCAAATTTAGACTACAACTTTACAGAGCTCACGCTGTGATAAATCTGTCGACTACTTATATTTATATTGCCAACTTAATAGATTAAAAATAACAAATGTCGCTCCACAGACAAAGACCGTGCTAATACATACTAGCAAACCGTAGAAGCTAACGCGAGGAAAGGTGATAAGTCCATTTATCAAATGCTACCGATATGTAGGGATTCTACTAGTTTTACAGAAAGTTGGACTCTTCAGCGGCCACACTCCAGTAACCTAGGAAGGAACCCTAGCTAAGTGTGTGGATCAGCTAACCACAATGACGCTGGTAAACACCATTAAGGACCTAGCTAACATATGTACAAGAAAGAAAACATAAAGACCACCAAAACATAGTTTATAAACCTTCATTAGACGTCTTAATAAAACGAAGTTCATATATTCAACAGCTTAAAAAAAGATGGGCACATACTATATTAAAATGCTCTCTAACGCTAAAAATGACTACATTAGCATTGGCGAGAGGCTAACGTTAGCTGTGAGAGCATGTTTCCTATAACTGTGCACAAAACGGACACAAATAAGTGGTAACTTTCCCCGTTTTAAGTCAAGTGGTCTTTATTCCTATTTTTTCGGGATTCTAACATTCACCTTCGAGATTTAATTTGAAACACTGGAAATTAGTTTTACGATATATAGATCGCAAACGTTAACGTTAGCCTTGCTAGCTTGCTGCCGAGGCTCCAACTAATCTCTGAATATGCTAACGTAGCTACAAACGTTGATATCGGAAGCCACTCTATTATTTTCCATTCAAGAAAATGTAAGGGTTCGCTTTTCGGTTACAAACCACAAACACATCTAGGTTACCACGTTTAGCTCGAAACTTAATATGTTTTAACTACAAATTTACTACTTTTCTGCTTACGAAAATGACAGCTGTTTTCAGGAATTAGACCCCTCCTTGTGCTGGTAAAAATGGAGATACCCCCCTTTTTAAGTCTCTGCTTTTGCTTTGTATGTAATAATGCCGATTGTTGTATGTTAAATGCGTTCTCGGTCTCACCGTGCTTCCAATAAAGTATTTCAGATCGTCATTCCTTCTAGTTTTCCCACAACAAACTTGATGAAATGGAAGGGTTGCAGCGCCTTCAGATCAGTTTGATTTTCAAAATAAAATGGCGTCTGTCAGCGCCGCGGCGCGCTCACGCTACCTGACGGGGGCGTGCATGAGTGTCACGCTGAGGAACCTGAAAAAAAAAACCTTAAATAAACCATAGAAAGAAATATTTGAAGCAACTGTTTGCCACTTTGTCAATGACGATGAGGTGTGGCATGTCTTTTTTTTCTTAACTGTACGTTTTTCAAATTAATACCGAAAAAATAATTGATACAGAGTGGAGGGCCGAAGTTGTGTGGATGGGAGCAAGAACATGTTTTTCTTTTTATGCCATTTCTCCATTACAAATATTATAAAAAGAACATTAAACGTTTTTTGCTGCAATATCAAAATTCTTATTTTGATTAAATATAAAAAATGAATATATGTTCTGTTAAAAAATTAAAGCAATTATGTGAGGCTCTTGATGATTTGAGGACTATAAGTACAGGTTTGGTGACCCATTGGTCAGCCTAGACAACTTTTTAAATTCCATATCTAAACAATGTGAAACAAAATCTATTTTTTTTTATTATTTCCTTACACGAGGCTTATTATATCTTTCAAAAACAAGTTCCCAAATTACTTTTTCACGAATATTTTTGGTTTCAGAGTAAATGAAACACATTTGGGCCTTTTGCACATGGTTGACTCGGTGAAACTAACTCTATACCCATCTCTTTACTCAAACAGATAATATTGTCAGGAATTAACCATTTTCTATAAAAACATAGGATGTTGCACTCTTTCTGAGGAGGTAATATCCTGCATATCAGGCCTTACATAATTTCCTGTTGCTGACCATTGCAATAGGCAAATGTAAACATATAACTATAACTAATAATGACTCATATTACATTTTGATGACACCATGAATGCAACTTCCAAATTTGTAAAAGTCCTGCAATGGATGGCAGGGTTTTTATTTGACCCGATATTTGTGGAAAAGATAGGCTTTTACTGGTTTAGCCCTACTTTGGGGAAGTTATACATTTTTATTGATACATAGAATCTAGGGCTAGGCCTTATCGCTTAAAAATCAAATATCCATTTTTTTTTCCATATTCAGATTAATCATTCTTTTTCTCACCTAAGTTTCATGATAAAAATGACATGTGACATACTGTAATTACAAAAACTAGCTTTTATTTCAATCATCCAATCTGGTAGATTACCTTTATTTATAGGGAGAAAGAATTCAACTTGTGAAATAAGCTGTAAAATAAAAATGTTTTACAACAAACAATGAAAATATAACACACTAAATGTTTGCAGTCAGTGGTCTCTCACGGTGAGCTATTCTTTCATTTATGAGTGCATTTCTCAGAACAAAAATGATTGACTGATGTCAGTCTGAGTTTTGGAAGTTCAGGGAGTTGATTGGTTAAAAAAAAAAAAAAAAAGAAGAAAAATCATGATTTTCTTTTCTAAATTTAAATCTTCATAACCAAAGATTTAAATTAAGTGATAAAAATTGATTAATCTTCTTACACTAAAAGAATCAAAGGTATCTCTGGGTTCTCAAAATGATTTTTTATTTTTTTTGCATTGTTGCAATAGTTAGAATTTCTTTTGGTAAATCCCCAAAAAGTAAAAAAAAAAAAAAAAAAAAAAAAATCACAATCCACTGGACTTTGTTATGATAATTATCATTAAAGATGTGTGAGCTTATCACACCCTGGTATGGGCTGCCTGTTGTGCATCAGAACTGATGTTTTAATCTAATTAGGAGATTTCCTCTGTCTGGATATACAGTTATAATCTTCATTTTGCACATGGTAAAGATTTGGAAATGGAATGAGAGGGGTGTGCTATTTTGATAAGGCTACAGCCACGGATGTCTAATCAACTGCTATGATGTAAAATATAATGATGTGGCAGACTGGAGATGTAAAATACCTTTTTAACTGTTAATCGAGGCCATTTTCTGAGAGGTGAGCCCAGAGGTGAGCAGCTGCTGTTCTGTAACCCTAAGCAACTTCTCTGATCTGAGTAAGATTACAATTTCTATCAAAATGTATTGTCATGTCTCCTGGTTATTTAATACATATAAGTTATGAAGTGTTATTTAAAGAGTTTGTCCCAGGTGATCTCTTTTCAGGGAAAAGAACCGGAAAGATAGAGCATCAGGGTGCGTACACAGAGCCTGTCTTTAACAACTTTGTTTCCAAGTTTGAAGACATTTCGCTTCCTATTCAGGAAGCTTTTTCAATTCAAAATGTCGGAAGAAGCGTTGAATTTGAGGCTTTATAAAGTAGCCCTCCTAAGTTTTTGTTTTCTACTCAATTTTATGAAGCTGCTAAGTACTTGTTACTTTTGGCTCAGCTTAGCTTTGCAATCCACTGTTGCTGTTTTTCTTTTATTTAAAATGCAATTTCGAAATGCAGGATAGCAGCCCATAGGACTGAATTTGGATGCCACTGTTTTGTATATTTGCATGACATTCCACACATTTAGAATTTTTATTAAGGCTTTGGTTGTTGCCATGTGGCCAAGTTATTCAGTAGGATGAATTCTCAAATCAGAATTGCAATTTCTTTGTCATAATAGATTCAACCTCAAACCTCTAGTCCATAGTGAAAATGTGAGGAGAATCAAGATACTCTTGTTATATTGTTGGTTTGCTTTTAAATGAGAAATTACAATCACAATAGCCGTCCTTATTTTTTTGTGATATTTTTATGCTGAGGTGCTTTACTTCGCATCAGTACATCAGGTGGTTTCCGAAAGTTACAAGGTACTTTAAAATTACTCAGAAAATTAAACAGAAATGTACTTATATTAGAAAACATTTTTTTAATGCATTTACTTTTCAATACTGTATTTTATAAGTATTATATTTGTAAAGGAGTACTTCAATACTTTAGCTTGAGTAGATGTATAACCCATTAACTTTTTCTTGTATTTGAGTTAGATTTGACAATAACTATCAATACTTTTACTCAAGTACTGGTTTTGATAAACCTAGTAGTTGATTTGATAAAAGTTGATAAAATTTTGATAAAATAGTTGATTTGATAGTAGCCAAATTGATAAAACTAAAACAGAACAAAAAACAACAACAAAAGAAAACCTTTTCTATATAAAACTAAAATGGGATAGAAACACAGTTTGGTCATTCTCAGACTTTTTTGTTATTAAGAAAAATAATGTTATAATATCATCAGATAAATAAGCATTACTCTTGGCAAATAACTCTAGTCTCAGCCTTAGCTCAGCATTTCAGCACAGGGGAAGACTGCTGGTTTTCTTAAGACTTAACATTCAAAATAAAGTTGTTACATCTACAGCACGCTAGGGGGCGGTAGTTGCCAGACACTGTGCTTATCAGAGCGGCTACCCTCCTCCTTTTTCTGAGACATCATTTCCTCTGGTGTTTCCACGCTCCGCCAGAGGAGGGATATAAGCAGGACTGTTTTCCACTCTGTATATTTGAAGGTGTTTGTATTCGAGGTTCAGCTGGACTTCTAGAAAATGTCGACTTGGGCCAAGCCAGCCGCGGGTGTTCGGAGGCCGTCTGGCAATTCAAACGGAAGGTTAGCATCTTTAGCGTTAGCAGCTAGCCTGCACTAAAGCAAGTGCAAATAATAAGTTACGGGTGCAATTTTCTGTACCGATTCTCACTCATATACCCGTAGTATCAAAAACTTAATGTTTGAAATGTTTTATTTTTTTTATTTGCAGTGCTCAGCAGCTGCGCCTGTTTCGGAGATCGGCTCCATACCCGAGCAGAGAAGAAAGAACCGAGGAGCTAAAGGATGCCCTGGATAGGTAAAGCGGCTAGCACAGCGGCTAAAACATGACACATGCAGTGGGATGAGATTAGGATGCACTTATAACTAGAAACTGGTCTTTTTAGACCATGATTGTTTGCTTTCTCTGTCCTTGTTTCCATGGTTTGTTTTTTTCACTACCACCAACCTAAATAAATACGGAGTTGAACCAAAGTTTAACCCAAATTATATTTCAACCTGCAGCCTGTCAGCAATATGTTTCCATAAATAAGATCTGATTTTAACCATACAGTTTAGCGATCTTTAATTTTATTAGAAACGATGCAATAAAATAGAATCTCTTCTGATAGGATGTAAAATTTATGCTTTTGCAAGTTTGTCAATTGATTATAACAAGCCTGGTGATACAGGCGTGTTGCTCACCAGAAGGCAGTTTTTGGGACACAATGAATACTTTTTAGGAGAAAAGGATGCAGGCACAGTTAGTTGATTTTGAAGATAAAGCTAAATGTTTTAATCCTGCATAGATTTATTAATTGGACTTAAGGCTGGGGAATATTTCCAGACTTGTGCTACGTTCACACCTAAAAAGCTTTGGGGAGCAGAAGCAGCCTCTTTACATGGAAAGTCTATGGTTGATGCACATCAAAAGGTCCTGCAGCTTGTCTAGAGTGGCAGGAGCAACACCTCCTGAGCTTCTGGTGCGTTTCCCAAACAGCAACTGTTGGAGATGGAAAAATTAAGTTTTTACTGTTTTATGTGCCGCATTAACCAATCAGAGAAGCTGATCTGGGAGCTGTCTGGTACATCTACTTCTAGTCGCCATGAACAGTACAGGAAAACCCCCAAGAGGAAACCAGTCCTGCGGAAGCTGCTGCTGGGTATTCCTAATAACAGATCACCATCGCTATGGATCTCATCGCTAGGAAGTAATAATAGTAATTATTGGACTATTTTGATCTCACATTGAAAAAATTTACCCCTGCATCTAACCCTTGCCCATGGGGAGCTGCCATCAGGGGCGTGCGGGGAGCAATTTGGGGTTAAGCGTCTTGCTCAGAGACCCAGAGTCTGTGGGAGTGGAGCTCGAACTCAGAACCTCAGGATTCCAAGCTTTATGCACTAACCACTAGTCCGCCATTCCTCCTGAAATTGAAAAGTTATAAATAAGAAAATAATTAATATCAATCAGTTGTAGCCAGTGAAATGTTTTTTATAGTCAGCAAATTTCTCTGGGAATTGGTTGAGAGTTCACTGGAATTAAAGTGTCTGAACTAATAAAGTAGGATTTGCCTCAGTTGATCCACATTGTCTCTGACCGCAGCTTGGTCTGACCCTAGATGGCCACTCTGTTGGCACGCCCCCCACCCGATGATGTGGGGTCTATCGATGTCCATGGTCCACCCCTAAAGGAAAACTGTGTGCTACTTTTGCAAGTAGCAAGGGAACAATATTTAACTTTTTTCTTAGTACCAGTGACGATCTGTCTTTTTTGTGTTAAAAATATTTTGTTTGTACAAGTTGTTCTTTAAGTTAAAGTGAAAAAACGAATTTGACTGCTGTCACACTGAAAAGTTAGCTCTAGATTTTTGACTTGCAATTGTTGTGGTTTCTGCAGCAGTGCATTCTGCATCAACTAGGTCTTCAAAAACACCTGTTGTTGGCTGTTTCCTTTTTATTTCAGCTGTAACAAATTACCACAACTTAGGAAAGAAAGAACACTCTTTATAACACACTATGCTGCCATAAATTAAAATCTGCAGTGCAGGCAAGGTTCTCTTGTTCAAGCCAGCCCATAACCAGGTCTGTCTGCAGTTTGCCAAGGACCATCTGGATGATCCAGAGGAATGGGAGATGGTCATCTGGTGTGTTATGATAAAAATTCTGTTTTCTGGTTTAAACTCCACCTTTTTTGTGGAAAGACGGATGAGTATAACCCCAAGAATTTAATATAAACTCCACTGAATTCCAGTTGGGAACGACAAATGGGACAATCTTGAAAATCAAGTACCGTATTTTCACGACTATAAGGCGCACTTAAACGTCTTTTTTCCCCCTCAAAATGTGCGGTGCGCCCTTTGGTGCGGTGCGCCCTATGTGTGTTGTAACTGCGACTTTTGAGACCACCTCATTGAGGAGATGATGAAAGAGTGGCTGAATGTAAGGAGACCAGGTGTTTTTTTTCCACTCATCACCATCACTGTTAATATGTAACTCCATGCGTGCCCATCTCACAGCTGATGTGAAAAACATGGGGAAACAAATTAACCCTGTGCTCGCTGTTCAACCGCTCGACATCGGTGTGAACCGGACCCAGCAGGCGCAGCAGAAGCAGCGAGTTTACATGCAAAGTCAATGGTTGACGCGCGTACAGGCGCAGCAAAAGGTCCCGCAGCGCGTCGGGAGCGTTTAAGCATCTGACGCACCGCCAACGCGCTGCTGCTGCTCGAGATGGAAAAATTGAAATTTTGCTGCTGGACACGCCGCATCAACCAATCAGAGAAGCTGATCTGGGAGCTGACAGCGAGACAGACAGCGCTCTGATGACATATGATATTAACGCAAATAAAAAAGGCTGGATGGATGAGGAGATGATGAAAGCATGACTGAGGCAGGTGTATGTGAGGAGAACAGGTGCTTTTTTTCCACGCATCACCATCGCTGCGTGCCCATCTCACAGCCGATGTGAAAAAAAAGGTGAATCAAATGAACGCTGTGCTCGCCGTTATCCCGGGGGTCTGACAAAGGAACTTCAGCCGCTCGACATCGGTGTGAAGAGGCCTTTCAAAGTAAGGCTGCGAGCGGCGTGGGAGCGATGGATGACACACGGAGACCACAGTTTCAGGAAAAGTGGAAGGCAGCGCCGGGCAAGTTACACCACCGTTTGCGGATGGATTGCAGATGCTTGGACTAACGTGTCTGCTGGCTCTGTTGTTCAAGCTTTTGCAAAAGCCGGCATTATTTCTGAGGAGCCGCGCTGCACGGAAAGCGACTCTTGACAGCGAAGAAGGGGAAACTGGCATGTCTGATTTAGCGCAGCTGTTTAACTCAGAAACAGAGGATGATGACTTTGATGGGTTTGATTAATACTTTGTAATAAATACATTAATAAAGCACAATCATACTCAGTTTTGCTCCCGCTCTATTTTTCTACCTGAAAACTTAATTCAACAGCAGCCTCTGGGCGCGTCTCCTCCTCTTCACTGCGGCGGCTGGCAGGTGTTTTTCATCTAAATAATCTAAATCTTGCAGCTATATTTGCTGTGATCAGTGGGAATAAAGTAGTTTTAATATGTTTTTAAGTGAGAAAGTCCACCTGAAAACTTCATAATTGCAGTCAGTTCATCCAGATTATCTATTTCTGTCGGAGGCGCTCAGACCCCCACATACCAGCGGTGCACCGACAGTAGAAATCCCTTCATCAGCAGCCTCTGGGCCTGGTCGCCTCGGGTTCACCGCGGTGGCTGGCAGGTGTTTTTCATCTAAATAATTTAAACTGCAGGCACCAGGATACCGGTAATAAAAGCGAACATATTCCGTCGGCAGGTTTCAGGATTTTAAGTTAATTTAGGAGTCATCACAGCGCTGTGTCATCTGCGATGTGTCTGTCTCACGGCCAGCTCCCAGGTTTGATTAATACTTTGTAATAAATACATGAATAAAGCACAGTCATACTCAGTTTTGCCCCCGCTGTATTTTTAAATACGCAGTAGAGGTATTTAAAGGTAGTAGAGGACATGTACCTGTATATAAAAAACGCGCCCTATAGTCCGGTGCGCCTTATGTGTGTGTTAAATACAGAAATGGCACACATAACTGAGAGTGCGCCTTTTAGTCCGGTGCGCCTTATGGTCGTGAAAATACGGTACCTGTTCTTCTAACTGTAGGAGCTTAATAGTGTTAACATGTACAAATTAATCAACTGTATAAATACAAATGACTGTATTGCATTTGCATTTAAAATAACGGTCTGGATTTTCAATGGACATAAATGCATTTTTTATGACTTTGTTAAATATCATGGAAATCCCACTAATTCAAAATATTGTTGTCCCCAGTTATGAAGAACTTGAGCAGCTTCAGGGTTACTCCACTAGTGTGACATATGAAACATACAAGCCACAGCCAAGTGGTAAGACATTTGTTTTTATTATATAGCAGATATACATTTTCATTATAAAATTACCCCTTCAAACTACCTCCATAATGCCTGAACTGTCCTCTATCAACCCTGACTAATTCCTGCTGTATTTCCATGTAAATTGCAGTCCTAAACCCTCCAGTCAAAGCAGAGGTTGTCACTCCGGCAGAAAGGCGTAAAGCCCTATACCAGAAGTTCTACAAGCAAGTCCAGGAGGCAAGAAAGCCAGCTGACTGCGTGGTCCTCTCTGTCACAAACAAGTTCTTGTGAGTTTTGTTCTTTCAGCTGTTCAACTTAATAACTCTGCTCCAAATGGTTTAGAGTTTAATAAGACTCCTTGAATCCCCAAGGAAGTTAACTCTTTCTATTAAACCAGATAATTAATGTAAATTGACACATTTTATTGAAATATATCACAGTTGCAACTATTTGTAGCCAATGTGATGGCAGTTGTATTCATAGCTTCCAGGTGATCATAAAATGGCTTTAATCACAAATAACCTTCACTAAAAATGACATAAATTTCAAATGAAAAAGGAAATGTCAAACAAAAGCAGAGTAAACATTCACTCTACTTTTGGCTAAAGAGAAGCGAATACTTCGAAAAGGTAAGGAAACATTTTACAACTTATTCCAGGAGCTAAAACAAACAAAAATATCAGTGTTGAAATGTTTGAGCTCTGTGTTGTATCCACTTAAGAATCAGACCAGACATCTTTTTTTTTTTTTTCTGCACAAAACAGAACATCAGAAGTTCATATCAAAAACACAAACGTTGAAACTTTCGACCATCCTCACACATCACTGCTACAATGGCCTAGACTGATTATTTCCACGACTTGTGCAACACAATATATAATGTTGACATCTACATTAAAACCTTGTTTCTTTTAACATTCACATGTAGGAACAACTTGTTTGCTTGCTTTGTTTTATTGCAGTTTCAGGATTAAAAAAAACATTATTTAATCACCTTCCTGTTTTGATTTTCTAATAAAATTATTATTTCTTAGTCATTATACACTTGAATAAATTCACCTGTTTCAATTCCACAAAACATTTAAAGTTAAATCGCTTTTTTGACTGTTGTTGGATCAACGGGGATGTGGTTCCTCCACCAGACAGGTAAGTTTTTGTTTATTTTGAATACAATGACAATGTCAAAAGTACAAATACTTTCTACTTTGGGGTTTCGCTCAACAGAAAACTGAAAGTAAAACATTCTTTACAATGCTTTAAAACATTAAAATCTAAGCGTGTGTTTAAAAATGCAAACAAAAAAGAACTGGTGTGGGGTGGAACAAAAGATTCCACACTGCCATGTTGGAAAGAGGGAAAGTAGAAAGTTAACGCTCCTCTTCCATTTTGAAAATCATTTTGTTTGAATATAAAAGAATGGGATATGATGTGCTTTTTGTAAATTTTAGTTTTGACGAGTCTCTGTAATAAGGAAGTTAAAATGAAGTTAGGGGTTTCATATGCAAATACAAAAAATATGGCTTCCATACTAATGACTTATCCATTCAATTCTTCCCACACCACATTCAACAAAATGGTCTCAAAAATACAAAGAATTAGATTCCCAATAAAACAATGTCAGTATTTTAAATGGAATTTATTTGACAGAAACAACTTGTTCACCAGCTATTTCACTCAAATTTTGAAAACATTCAGTCACACCCCCACAATCGAAAAACCCACCAATGAACAATATAAATGCTTTCATTCAGACCTTTTCATCCACCTGACAGCAAAAACATCAACACTTTTCCCCAAATACTGTAACATCATTATCGTTCAACCTATATTTGACCACCTCAGTCGTTATTTTGCACACACAATTGCAATGGTTTCTGCTGAAATATACATCAAGAGATAAAACATTCAAACAGCAATTGTCTGATTCAAACATTTAGTTTATAAAGAGCTGGTGTGGCTACAAATGGTACTGGAAGGCATTAGTGGGAGGATAGTTTTAATAGTCAGACACCCCTCGTTCCAATGGCGTCTCTGACCTAAGTTCAGGGCAGTGACTGTAGTTCAGGATATGCAGAGAGCGCATCTAAGACACACTAGACCAGGCATCCCCAAACTCGGTCCTCGAGGGTTCTGTCCTGCAGGTTTTAGAGGTTTCCTTTCTCCAGCACAGCTGATTTTAATTGAAAGCTGATTAACAGACTTTTGGTCTACTGCAATTATTATAATCAGCTGGGTTTAAGCAGGGAAACCTCCCCGAGTTTGGGGATGCCTACATTAGACCATAGTTTGTTGTTCCTGGTCCTCAGGGCCCGCTGCCTTGCATGTTTTAGGCATTTCCCAGCTACCACAGACCTTACCTTGTTGAATTGAGTATAATCGGGCTTCTGCAGCATTGGATGGCTGCTGAGAGGGTAATGCTTTGGTTTTCTATCAGGTGTGGTATTTTACAGAGGCGTCTTAAAGAGGAAGGACAGCAAGTACTTAAGACCAGGGTTGAGAAACCCTGCATTTGACTTTCTTTTTGGGAAAATAATTTCAACTGTACTGCAGTGCTACAATTGACTATTTATACATTTGCATTTAAAAGCCATTGAAGTGGTGTTTCTAATTAAATGGTTACTGATTATTTCTCCAAAAAAAAAAAAAAAAACATGCAAAGATACATATGAGTGATAAAAATAATTCTTGCACATTTCATATCTGGAAAAGACTTGATCAGCACCTGGCACTAAAGAGATAATTTATTTTCTTTGTTGATTTAAAATTATTCAAACTAAACCATTTATCTCCACAGGAAAGTCTAGTTAACAAAGTGTTTCTCTTCCTCTCAAAGGGATTACCCCAAATCGCTAAGCCTGTCCTTGCAGGAGCGTGGCCTGTCAGTGGAAATGCTCTACCTTCAAGCGGAATCAGGCCTCACCCGGGCCCTGCAGGATGTCCGAGCAGATGGCTCCCCGTTATGTATACTGGTGGAGCAGAAAAATGTAGCTCTGACCTCCTGCACTGTTATCATATTCTCAGAGTCCCTCAAAAGTAAGTCCCTATCCCCAGAGATCCTTCAAGTCTACCTTGAATACGTACATTACAATAGTGCATGGACCGGTATGACATTCTTACTGGATCATCACTTTATGCCTAAATATCACGGTTTCATAGTATTGTAGTTTTTCTGACATGTCTGAATTTAAAATAGGAAAGTATGTGGGCCTGCTGAATCGTGGGCTTATATTTACCATATTCTTTACATTCAGATTTAGCCTAATGGTCAGTGGAAGGTGTTTTTAGACCACAGATATCATGCCAAAATTTTCTCCCTTGCAGGTCTCACTTCCATTTTGTTTTTTCTCACTTTTATAAATTATTAAAAGCCAAAAGAAGCAGCATACATTGTTAGTATATTCCATTGTACACCAAAAGCATGGATATAGCTAGAAAGAAATTCAGTACATTCAACTTTCACTCAAAACCAATGAAAAACATATTCCAACCACTCCAAAACACTCTGGTTGACAAGTTAAATTACTTTTTTTTTTTTTTTTATTCACATTATTAACATAACATCAATTCACAACACATCTCAAGACACTTAACATTTTTAATTCAGTCAAATCTACAGAAAAATTTCAAGTTTTAAAAATTAAAAGTTTTATACTCATGGTAAACCAGCAGATTTTACTGACCCATTCACCTTGCACAATTTGCTCCTCTGACAAGCATATAGCAACAGTAGACATTTGCTTTGCATTGTAATGTCACTTACTGGAGCAACCCCTTACCCAAGCATACATGCTGCGACTGTGCAGAGAAAAAACTCATTTTTAACTAGAAATAATTTCCAGAACAATCAGACTCAATTTGTGCAACCTTTTGCAAAGGCCATCTGGAAAACGCGCGCGCACACACACACAAAAAATATAAATGCAAGAACTGATTTACAAATACTTTACTGTAGAAAACAAAATTGTGTTAAACTCGCTCCATAGGTACCTCTGTCTAGGCAGGAAGAAGAAACAGTTAAGCAGATGACCTCTCAGCCAATTTTATTATGTCTAAAAGGATGAAAGAGAACATACAGTAAGTTGCGCTGTTATATTAACTGTATTGCTTTTTTTTGTCACCAGTATCCAATAGCAACCTTCTATATCCAAGCCGCAGTCATTTTGTGGTACTGAACTATAGCTGACTTTAAGTTTCTGGGCACAAGCCCTGCCAGAAAGGGCCAAAGCAGGGCAAAGAATTTGATGTGCTTATCTCCTTCAGCCTACACAGGGATGCACATAGGGAGCGGCCATGATGCCGCAGATGCTTTCAACATGAGCAACCTGAGAATTGTTAAAAAAATAAAAATAAAAAAAGAGGAAAAAAATCATAAACTGCAGTAGGCGTATGACTTAAAAACGTCTGCACTTTATTTTATTTTTTTTAATCCATGAATGCACTGAAACCAGTTGCTGGCCCGTGCCTAGTAAGAACCCTTGTTTCTTTTCAAAACTGTGATCTATGCTACGCTTTGATTATTTTTCATTTTTTTTAACACACAATCTGATACTTTTTTTTTATTTATCTAACCAAACTAAACTAGGGATGCACGGAAATTAAAATCTTGGCCGAAACCGAAAACAAAAAATGGGGCAACCAAGGTCTAAAACCAAAGCACTAAAATAAATGTCAAATGTCACAACTCATGGCATTTCAATAAATGCATTACAAAATTATCAAAATATTTGTTTACCACTTACATTTTTTTTATATATATATTTTTTTTTTGCCCTTTGCCTTGGTAGAATCACCTGGAAACTTTCTTCCCTTTTCAAACACCTTTGCCACAGATGGAGTGGAGATGTCTGGTATCGGTTGGTTTTCTACCACATAATTTTTGTGCCCCTTACCTCAGTGCACAGCGAAACCGATGGGCAGTGTTTAAACTCACACACTGACACTCAACACCTATTTTCTGGGCATTCAACCCTGAAAATACATGTTTTTTTTTGTTTTTGTTTCGGTGGACAAATTTTCAGTGCATCCCTTACCAAAACACAGATTAGTCTTTCAACTTTTACATTATAATTGTGCATAAAACTTGCAGATTCCATCAGTAAATTGCATTACATCTAGGGCTTTAAATGCAGCAAATCTTTTAAGGAGAAACTAAAACTCAGCTCTGCGGAGTTAAAATCCACAATATTAAACTTTTGGTTAAATAGTCTTTGATTCTATTTAACTGCAAAAAAAAAAAAAAAAAAAACAGACGAAAAAATGACAAATGTAATAAATGCACATTGAAGCCTATGGGGGGAAAAAACATGTAAACTGAGTCATTCATTCTCTGGTAGGAGATTCTTGAGTAGATTTGTCCTGTCATTTGTTTATCATTTCCCCTGTCACACCTTGATGGTTTAGCCAGCATTTGCCTCACGTCCCAGCAGTGTTTTTGTCAACGACGAGGATGACTAAATCATTCCGAATTTTTTATTTTTTATTTTTTTTTTTATTACTATAGCAAAATCTGACAAGCTTAACTTATGGATCTTTGATGACTAAAACTTGACTAGTCATAGGTTTGAGTTCTAATCAACGAGACTAAATAAAAATTTGCAGGTTGTGTGTCAGACGTTTAGAATGCATCTTTGTGCTGTAATCTGCAAAGCAGTATCAGCCATGCAGCTGCTTCCTGTTTGATCCTGCCGCCCAACTGCCCCACATGGTTGCACATGCTGCAGGAGCACAGATGGATCATGGCGGCAGTGGCAGGGATTGAGAAAATAACTGGGAATGGTCCGATACTGTGTGCTCAACTCTGACTTTGTGGGTGCGGAGCTCTAAGTCTGCGCTTCATGCTCCACACTGATGGTTCGCTCTCAGCAGCATGGCTCTTCCTGCTCTCGCTACTTGATACACTATGGGGATGATCATCCTCTGCCAACCGTAACAAATCCCCTCGTCGAACTATCAATATTTTATTTCTTCCAGCTCACAAGAGGTTATACTAAACATTCTTTAATTTCTACCAGAAGGAATCCCTAAATTATATCCAAATAAGTTTGTTGGCCATGGGAGTAAACGCAGGGAGGATACATCACTCCCCTACTCGCTCACCCTTTGGTTACTGTAAGTTAGAAACACATTAAGCTGTCATCTGGAGCATGTCAAATACGTTGATATGTGTTGGAGATAAGTCCTTGATAAGTTATGCATAAGTTACTCATAGGTTTTGGATGAGCTAGACATCACGGCTCAAGAGTAACTTACACTTAACGTATGTCAATGATCAAATAACTTACCTGTAACTTATAGCCCACGTACGAGCATATGCTGGCATAAGTCAAGAAATTTTGAGCATGTTCAAAATTTCTCGATGTATTTGCCGTATGTCGATGTGTGCCGATGTGCTTCAGCATGCTCAAAACTTATAATAAACTGACCCATAACTTACCCAACGTATGCCAGCTTTTTTGCCAGCTTCTTTGTACGCCAGACATATGCTGGCTAAGTCGTCAAGGTGTGACTTTAGTAGTCAAGCCAGAGAGCACCTCCTTCAGAAAGACCTACAGTAGTGGCCATTAAAGATTTCCCCACTTTCCTTCGCTGGTCCTTGGCTAGCCCCCCTACAATTCCTTTTTAAACCTCAATCTTTGTGCGTTTGTTTCATGACAGAGTATTTTACTACAATCAAGGAACTTCTTCATTGGCTTCAGAAAAAGAAATATTTCCCCAATGGCCAAGTCAATCAACCGAGTTGTATGAAAATCTTAATAATTGTCTTTACCAGGCAATGAGTTAGTTTTTTTTTTTTCCCCCTGCAATTTTTAACTCATAACTACATTTGTCCAACAGTTTGTTTGATTTCTTTATAGGCATAAAGTACTTGTTGCAGACACTCCAAACAGCGAGAATTTAGTTTTAATGGAAGTACTAAAATTATTTTTGCTGGGATCATCCGAAAATGTTTTCTTTTACCAATGGAACAAATGACTCTTTCCTCTGAAGCAGTAGATTCCAACAAAGTTGATCTATTTTAAGCCCATAATAAAATCTAAAACCAAAACTAACTTTAAGCACTCCATTCATACAAAGAGGAAACTCTCCATTGGAAAAACATACACAATCGAAAGAGGCTTGTAAAGCTTTATCCCACCAGCATTTACCACAGGTCACCCAGGCTGTAATGTTTGTTACGCAGGCATAAATGGCACAGAGCAGTTGGCTTTCATTCCGTCTTTCAAGTTTGTGAGACGCATCCCGAACCTTTAATCTTGCTTATCCAACTAATGCAATTACCATGAAAATGTGGCACTGTTTAGAGGAAACTGTTATCAAAGAAGCAATTGAAATTGCGCTCAGTAATCAATGATTTAATCCCAGAAAGTATTCTATGAAAAAGGCACAACATTTTTTTTTTAAGAAATGCAAGTTCATAATTTACATTAAACATATAATTGTTCAATCCATTCATCCCAAACCTTTAAACTTTGTCTCTATAAGTTTTGCTCTGAAATTCATGTGTTTACAACTTTCACTTATAAAATAATAAGCCTTCACATTGACTAATGGAGGAAAAATGGATAGACTATTTACACCCATTAGACAGAAGGAAAGAATTTGGATTTGTGGATGACTGTCAAAATCCTAGCAGGAAATATTAACTGAGATCCAATGTGATTTTGATAAGTGGACTTTCCAGTTATTATTAAAAACACTTCAGAAAACATGTTATTGAATCACCCAGAATAATTTTTGAAAAATCAGCCTTTGCCCCTGAAATCATAATGAAATGTTATGTTGGTCCATACGGTCCACAGCATAAAACC
Organism: Cyprinodon tularosa; assembly: GCF_016077235.1. NCBI lineage: Eukaryota > Metazoa > Chordata > Actinopteri > Cyprinodontiformes > Cyprinodontidae > Cyprinodon > Cyprinodon tularosa. Next base: position 322,197 of record NW_024039044.1, on the reverse strand, counting down.
TAAATCCTCAGTCATTGAATTCTCTTGAACGTGCACAATGCAAACTGCAGCAGAACATTGTAAATACATTTCATACATCCTGCACAACCATTCACACAGTGACCCAAAACTCTTATCATTAAACCTGTTGAACAAAAAAACTAAAAATGTATCCAGATATATTGGGAAAACGATAAGCTTTTTTCTTGCATTTTGTTCCATCTTGATGTTAACTCTCCTATTTTCCTCCCAGTCCACCGTAACATGCCCAAAGACCAGGCTCTGGACTTTGTCCAAGCTGAGTACAATCGTGGACTCCTTAAAGAGACTTCACCTCGGGATCCTGCAGACATTGCGGCGCAGGCGTCACAGCTTCTGGACGACTTCCTTGATCGAGAAAAAATTGCACGGCACACAGTTCCCTCGGAAACCCGACATCTACTGTCACTGTTAGCCGAGGGAGTGCATCTGTATATTGAGGAGCTGGAAACCATCTCTGAGTACATTGCTTCCCGGCAGGAACATTTGCAAGGTGAAACGCTGGTAACTGGTTGAAGGTCTGGTACTGGGTCTGAACAAATGCTTGTGGTTTACAGTCTTGGTTTTCTCTTCTCAGCCCTGGAGTTAGATGATGAGGATGATAAGGGGAACATGATTCCTCCAGGATTGGGGAAACCACCTCCTTTGCTTCCTACTCCACCTTCATCAGTACAGCCTCAGTCTTCGTCAGGGTCCCATGGGAACCTCTCCTCATCTACATCTGTTGGTCTTCTACCGACACCAGGTGAGGACTGCAAGCAGTGATCCTATTTTACTGAATGTACATTCAGTCAGCTAACACTTATGGTTCTTTAGACCAGGCATCCCCAAACTCGGTCCTCAAGGCCCCCTGTCCTGCAGGTTTTAGAGGTTTCCTTGCTCCAGCACAGCTGATTTTAATTGAAAGCTGATTAACAGGCTTTTGGTCTAGTGCAATCATTATAACCAGCTGTGCTGAAGCAGAGAAACCTCTAAAACCTGCAGGATAGAGGGCCTTGAGGACCGAGTTTGGGGATGCCTGCTTTAGACATTGGTTTCGGTTTTTATACAATCACATGAATGTTTTTTTTTTCTTCCAAGCACTGAGTAGGACACATCTGATTTTCTTGTTTTTTTATATTAAATACAGTTGTCTATTTTTGATCTTCTGCTGAAACCAGTACTTCTGAAGATTCCCTCTTTGTTCCGGGCTGCAGGTCTTTAGCGGTGGTCTTATTGTCCAGTAGGGTAAAGCTCCTCCCCAGTTTCAGGTCTTCTGCAGCATCCAACAGGTTTAAGCTCCATCCATCAGCTCTGGCATAATCGAGCGTTCCTTCTGAAGAAAAGTATCCCCACTGTATGTTGCTGCCAGAATGTTTTACTGTGGGGATGGTATGATCAGGCTGGTTTACTATTTTTAATTTCACCAAACAAAGGAGTTTATCCAAACAAATGCTGCTTACAGGATGTTTTCTCTCTCTCTGTTAACCTCAGTTTTCTCTTTGCCACTCTTCTTTAAGGCTAGATTATTCAGCAAAACCTGATGAAGCTCTGTATCCCTGTGGCTCGTCCAGAGTTACCACTGGCCTTTTGGCTTCTTAAGATAACATTTCTTGAACTTATTATTTTTTTTAACCTTCTCACCTTTCTCCCTGACCTTTGTTCTTCATAATACTGTTTGTTTCCCAATGATCTCATGAGCCAGAAACGGACCAGCAATTAATCACAGATGGACTCTACTAGATAATTAAAATAATAATAATGCATCTATTATGACTACATTGCTAGGAATGTACATGAACATGTTTTCCATTTTAGGTTCTTTCCCCAAAACCAAACCTCCTCCGCTGCTGTCTTTGCATCGATCTCCTCCTGGTATGTCTCGGCCTCCCCCGTCCTCACTTGATCCCTACGGTGTTCCTGGTTTGTCTCGAGGACCCTTGCTCCACCACACGCCTCCTCTCTATTCGGGCCACAGGGCCCCGCCCAGGGCCAGGGTGACTCCTTCGTCCTCAAAGAGTTCTCGTCCTCCTCTTCTTTCAACTCCAGGTGAATCATTTAATTTAGGACTGTTGGTCTTTGAGAAACACTTAAATCCAGAATAAGTCTAAAGATGATTTTTAGCAGTTTTAGTTTACAACTAAAACATTCTGCATCTTTTTAATCTCTCTACAGTTGGTCCCCATTCTCGGCTGAGTGGACCGCGTCACTGAAGAGCAGCATTGTAACACAGTTTTAGTATTTCAGGCAAGCAGGATGGTCCCAGAGGACTCCCCTTCTTGTTTTTCTTTTCTTATTGAAAATGATAATAGACAGTATATATAATTAAGATATTTTCATGTTTGGATGCCTTTCTCTCACTTTCCAGTCAGAAGTTTCAAGAATGCAGATTGTTTGCTTTTCCTGTAAACAGTCCAGTTATATCTGCTCTAATCGCCCTGTTGTGTATATATATTTTTTCTTTTCTTTTTTTTTTTAATAGTTTTAATATGATGGTAGTAGAGCATCAAACTTCAGCGGCAAAGTTGCTGCTTATAATTTCAGTCAAAAGGCTAGAACATGATTCTGTTAAATTTTTTTCTTATCCGGCTTTCTGGTATATTGCATATTGGTTTATTTCTGATGCATTTCATGTTTTTTCGTTTCTAATAAAATAAAGTTAAAGCTTCTGAATAATCATTACTTAGCAGCCTATCATCTTATTACTGCATTTTTTTTTGGGGGGGGGGCGGGAGGGCGATTGTCACTAGACAAAATCTTGACTCTGCAAACCATAAAAACAACATTTTACCATATTTCTTTTTAAACTGCGTGTTCTGTATTAAGTCCTGTGTATGGTGCTTTTTTTTTAGATGTAAATACCTCTAGTTTTTTTTTTTTTTTAAGTGCAGCTGTGTTTAAGTTCAGTAGTTTGAAGTACGAAAATTGTTTAGTTTAGAAACCGAAAACTCTGTCCTTAATTCAAACATAAAATATAAATGTAACCAACACTGTGGTCTACTAAAAATTATTTTTTTTTCAGGAAAAGGTAACAGCTGTGCCAGCAGAAACTGAAATCAATAAAATGCTATCGTCTTTGTTTTGTAACCTTCATTAGTCTGAGGTCTTTGCTTTAAGGTGGATGAAATATCTACATCTTTGTTGTCTACACAAAACAGAACTTACAATTTGAGAATTTTGTCTGAAAAAAAATGTGGTAATCATGTCACTTTCAACTTGTCGCGGTTGCTTTTACTAACAAATTGACTGTAGTTGTGTTTAAAGAAGCAGAAGTCAGACATCAATGTCCAGATCACTGTTCTAAAGAGATTAGATTTTCTTTTTGGCAGATAAGCATAAAAATAAATTAAATCAAGAAGATTATAGATATAAATCAGTTTTCTGTCCCTTTTGGGTATATTAAAGGTATACTATGCAACCGGTGTTGATTTTCCAGTGAGGCTCCCTCCAGAGGGCGAAAGTAAAAGTGCACTGTCGTAAATATGCTCAGCTGTTCTCCTGGTTTCTCCGTCAAGCCAGGCGCGGTTGTTTTGAGCTTAGCAGCGAATGACTAACGCTGCGTTCACACTGGACGTAGCTGGCGCGACAGAAGCAGCGAGTTTACATTGACGCGCGTCAAGGCGTTGCAAAAGGTCCCGCGGCGCGTTTTGAGCACCAGGCGCAGCACGTCTGAGCAGCTGAAGCAGCGCGTCGGGTGCGTTTAACGCAGGGAGAGAGACACAGCGCTGATGATCACTCCCCTTAAACAGTTTATTGACGCCTAAATTATCTGAAAATGCAGAAATCTGCCGGCAGAATATGCAGTTTGGATTATTTAGATGAAAAACACCTACCAGCTGCCGCGGTGAACCGCTGCTGATGAAGGGATCCATACTGTCGGCGCATCCCTGGTATGTGGGGGTCTGAGCGGCTCCGACAGAAAAAATATTGAAGGCAGGATAATAATCTGAATGAACTGACTGCACTGATTACGTTTTCAGGTGTATTTTCTCACTTAAACACATATTAAAACTACTTTATTCCCACTGATCACAGCAAATATAGCTGCAAGGCAGAGAAAGGATAGTGAAGCTCCGCCCAACGCGCCTTAGACACACTTTTGCACCGCGCAAGCTGCTTCAGCCACTCGTCAGAACTAACTGGTACAAGCAGCAAAAAGGAAGCAACAGACGCGATTTTGCTGCTTTTGCTGCGTGAACGTAGCATAACTGCACAAAGATTACCACTGTGCTAGCAACGAGAATGCTTTTAACTGGGGGCGTGTAGCAGTTCTCGCCGTAAAGCAAGACTGACTCTCGCGAGACTTCTGAGCCTGTGGGTGCGGGTCGGTGCTCCTGCAGTTGCAAGTGCAGTATTTCCCCCACAGACCACCAGGGCGGCCGAGAATACCTTTGTTCAACCTGAAATGACTCATTTAATCATCCATAACGTTATGGAACACATTAATTAACTGAAAAATGTTGCATAGTGTCCCTTTAAGGAAACTTACAAACCAAAATGAAAAAACAAACGACAATAGTGCATATGTTATACCATATATCAAACGTTGACCTCTGAGCAAATCTGTACAGGAGTATCATATCACATTTATCCCCTCATGTTTTCTATACAATTCAAAAATACCCCCCAAACCTGATTGAACAGATCTTCTCTCCCTCTACTACTGAAGGTTATCCTCTCATACAAGGCTGTTTTAATCATCAGCTCTGTCTATTCCCCAAAAAATAGCTGATTTCCAATGCCTCAGTATTATCCTACATCCAGTTAAGGTTTCTAATTGTATCTAGAGCCTCTGTCTTCCGAATACACTAATGTTCTCTAGTAACACACCCAAAATACATAAGGCAAAATACAGTTGGACAAAATAAGTACAAAAAGAGCATTCAATACAGTAATAATTCCAGCCCAAAGCTGATAATTTTTTTCACACCACCAAAGAGTATGTGAACTAAGTTGTCCGCTTATTTCTGGCATTTCCAGCAGGAATCCTCCTCTGTTAATCTTAGGTTGGCTAATTTACTGGGGGTCCAATATTTTAAGCTTTTCTAATATCCCTATAGAAATTTGATGCCCTACTACTACTGCCCGGCGTGACACATATCTCCTGAATACTGGATACCATTAGGGACATCTTTGATGCAGTATCTAATTTGTAGAAAGTTGTCTTTGATCTAAAAATCCTGTTGGATTTCACAATGATTTCTACCATTTTGTCCAAATAAACGTCTAACCTGATTAATTTCAGAGCTGAACCGTAGAACCCACATAAATGCTTTCTTAACAATTAGAATTTTCAAACTATACCAAATAGAGGCTCTAGATGTAAGATAAGGATTTGTATTAAGTTGGTGTTAACTGGGAGAGAGAAAATGCATAATGATACCTGGACAAAGCCAACCCACCTTTATTTTTAAATGCGTATAATCTAGGCCCACTAAACAGTGGCTTTGTTAATTGTATAATATATAGAATATACAGTACTTAGGAGAGACATTCATCTTCACCGAATAAATTCTGCCCAATAAGGAGAGGTTCATTTTACCCAGTTCTGTAAAAGTAAAATGATCTTCTGAATCATTGGAAAAATATTGGCATGTTTAATTCCAGTTTAATCAGTTTAATCTCTAAATATCTCAATCCTGCTGGCATCCACTTAAATTGCCATGGGTTCCTAATGGCTGTAGGACAGATTTAGATAGAGGCATGGCCTCAGACTTGGACCAATTAATTGTGTAACCAGAAATTTGGGAAAAAGAGTCAATATTTGAAGTGATTGAGGGTACTGCCACGCCTGGGTTACTGGAAATAAAAAGAATGTCAACATACAGAAAAAGTGTGTGCTCCTCTTGACCCATTTTTATCCCTTTAATGTTTTCACATTCACGCAATGCAATTCTAGAAATAACTCTAAAATGAGACATGACAAAGGAGAACCCTGCTTAGTGCGACGACTAAGATTGAAAGATGGTGACATCTTACCATTGGTAAGAACTGTGGCCATTGCATCTGTATAGACCAATTGTATCCATTTTTATCCAATTATTGGACTGTATCTGTCTAACCCTATGTGAAAGCATTTTGCCTGTTCTCTCACCTTGTTCAACATATTTCAGATTGAAACAGAAAATTGCATATTCAACTTTTTTTCTGCAGTTCAACTCAAACTTCTGCTTAATAATTGATTCCACACTTCTCTCTCAGGGTGTTGAATGTGTTCTTTTTGAAGAATCTCAATGTCCTGTTCTAATTTCAATTATCTATCTTGCTGAGCTTTTTTAATAGAGGAACCATATTGAATGAGAATATCCCCTTAGGTTAGCTTTAAAAGCATCCCAGGTCATTCCTACATCCTCAATAGATCCTTCATTACACTCCCAGAATTCACTCATCTTTGTTCTAATATATTCCCAAAAAACTTTATTCTGCAGTAAGGAGTTGTTTAGACGCCATCTAGGTGAGGATTTAACATTATCCCCACAACATAAGAACAGGTCAATTGGGGCATGGTCAGTTACCGCTATATTACCAATATAAGATCCAACAGTTTGACTCACCAAGGAACTTGACACAAGGATATAGTCTTTTTAGAATATATAGAATGTGGGTGTGAAAAGAAAGTATAATTTCTCTTTTGTGGATGAAGGAGTCTCAAAATGTAAACTAAACGCAGCACTTACAGCTGTCTGGGTTGGGAAGTTTTGTCCAAAAACCTGTCCCTAATCTGATTGAAATCCCCCAAATTATAACATTTACATTTCCAATATTTTCTCCATAATTTTATTTAGCCTAGAAGTGTTTGATTTTTGTATTTTTTAAGCAAGGGCCACTTTCAGTCAACAGGCATTAAATCCAGCACCTGTTGTTTGTACGCGCTTCAAACGCTAGATGGCGACAGACTCCAGGTTTTTTTTCTTTTTTTTTTTTTTTACTACACTGAACAGAATTTATATCCGTCAACTGAAGCGTTCTTACATTCCCGTCTGCTATTCTTTTGGGACAAAGTGATCAAATGTTTAAACATTGCCCCACCCCCTTTAAAAAAGGAAAAAAAAACATTTGTAGGAAATTTCATTTTGTTGGAACTCAAGAAGTAGGCAGCTAGATGAACCATAAGAATGGCTAGAGTCAAATCTAAAGCAATACCTTTCAGAGTTAAGATTTAAATTTATAAACCAGAAGGCTTGCAATGAATTTAAGATTGTGAGCAAAAGCAGAACCGAACATGTGGAAGAGCTGGAAAATAAACAGGCTTTATTTATGTTCAATTCAAAGCGCTAGATATAAAAAAATGATAAAGCCGAGCCCTACTGATGAACTAGTACCAGTTTAGCGTGGTTCGTTTCTGGCACGGTCAGGTTCAGTTGTGCGTGCCATTTATACCAAACAGTTATCCCGGTTACCATGCTCAGAGCATTCTCGGCATGCTTTCAAAAGGGTGGTGTACATGGGGCTATAGTCTCTCCAGTGTGTCCTGGGCCTCTTCCCAGTAGGACAATCTGAAACTCAAATCCTCAAGGGCAGGTGTGCGGCAATTTTTTAATGTTTCTCTCCTTCAACTAACCTGACTCCAAATTAAGGCTCATTAGCACAACTTGACTTCAGTTAGTGTTGTAATTAAGCTATTTGTTTCAGGTGTTTAGGGCAAGGGGTACATCTAAAAGCAGGTAGGCACCCGCCACTCAAGGATTTGAGTTTGAGACCCTCTGAAGTCACATTGCCCATCATTGTGGCGTTGGGACCTCAACCTGGAGCCAGGGCAGGGGTTGGGGTTTGTCGACAAGCTCCAGGTGGTCAGGTCACGGCCAAGTAGTGAAGCAAGGCTATACCCCAGTGTGCTCACCACCTGCATGAGGAACCATGCATAATTGGTTCAAAGAGCATTGGAAAGCAATCAGAGGGGAACATCTTGGCGACCTGATCCATGGACACACCTAAGAATCCATATAAGGAGAATTAAATTGCATGGGGAAAATCATATTGCGAGTGCATTGGGAATGTTGCAGGTAATCTACAAATTGCTTGTGGAAATAAAATAAATCTGCCCAATTAAAATAATCAAATTGCGTATGTTATTTACAGTAAACATCTGACAAAGTTATCTTTGTCTTCTCATTGGCAGCTTCCCCTGTTCAGAGAAGGACCTAAGGCCAGTTACACAGAGATCATGCTCTAAACAGCTTGATTTGCCTCCATAAACTCTTCTCAATAGTTGCATAACTGAATACACTGCAAAAGAAGTCATGGACAGGTTTCAGATATTACAGGCTAACAATGGAACCAAACGACCCATTCATCGGTTACCATTTGCATGTTTCCAAGCAATACAAGGCCTTGTCTATATACGTAAGACTCAAACTCACTGCGGATCCAGACATTTGAATTGAGAAAGCTTCCTGGAGAAGTGGCGAAATGTCTTCAAATCTTGGAAACCAAGTCCAGTGGATATTTTTTGAACTTTTACGGAATGACTATGACCTGGATGACTGAGAATCTTCATCAGCACATTTCAAAAGAAGGAGTGGGCATAATAAGTGTGCTTCCAGCAACCCTATTTCAGAAAATTAAAGAAAAGAAAATAATCTTTAAAATATAAGTAGAGGATGCAGGTGCTCAAACATGCTTTGATATTTATGTTCATGGTGTTTGTAGTTGTCTGTCTTCTTACTAGAATAAATAGTGGTGCCCCAAGATATTATTCTACTACTGTTGTCTCTTCTCTCCGTCATCTGTCGTTGTGCCAATGCTTCCTTTGTAAATCATAATGACTGCAAAAAGTCTTCAGTGTGTGTATACAGCTGACTTTCAAATGTATTGAATATATGGAAAACTAGGTATACAGATCACGCTGAACACACAGTCCATAGTGTGAAACATGGCTACGGTTGCATCATACATGTTGAGATGTTTGTCTCTCATACGGGTCTTCATGTTACTCAGAGTTGGAGGCAAGATGGAAGAAGCTACAGAAAAAAAACTGAAATTCATTGAAGAAAATCATTCAGAGGCTGCAAAGGAATTGAGACTGAGGTAGAGGTTCACCACAACTAAACATAATACCAGAGTTTGTCAGGATCTGCAGCTTGGATTTTTTTTGGGGGGTTCATGGCTTTCATTCTCTTCTTTTCTGTTTCTTATTTTCTTTTAGTTTAGCCATATTCTGTTATTTTTGCTATTAAGGATTTGCCATGTCAGTTTTTTATGCTCACTTTGCCAGGTGTTTTCTATTTTCTTGTATATTTCTTTATGTATTGTTAATCAGGCCATTGCTTACTCAGCTTTTTTTTTCTGTATTTGGGTTAGGGTTCTAATAGTTTCCTTTTTTACCTGTACCTGCACAGGCAGACTCATTATCAATGATCTTTAAATTTGTACCGTTATTGGACTTCAAACTGCAAAAATAATGTACACAGCTAAAAACAATCAACTACCACACAACATTCAAAAACTGCTTTATGTACATCAACATCAGAAATGATCAAGACAGCAAGAAAAAACTTTCTGTGTTTCTGTTTGTGGGCTGAAACTTTGCAGCAGTCTGAATGTGGAGATCAAGCAATTTATAAACATCAGTCGGTTTAAATAAAAAAGATAGTTATAAATGAATCATAGACAAAAAAGTGTGTTTATATTAACAATATTATTATCATTTTTATTATTATTATTAAGTATACTATTATTATTAAGTATACATTATTTGTAATTATTTACATATTATCGTAGGCATTGCTGATATCATTTCTACTAAGAATATAGTTCTCTGTATAACATATACAACAATATAACATTGATAGTAGAGATATGCAATAATTAATCATTCTAAGGTAATTATAATATAGCTGGAAACTGAACAGAGTAATTATAGCATAGGGTGGGGCATACATTTATACTTTACCGCACTTTATTTGTTTATTTTATTTTCTTTTTCCTGTACAACATAAAGCAATTTTGTTTATATTCATAAATGCATAAATGATTAATTAAATAATTAGAAAATCATTTTCAGCTATGTCTCCTTAATTTAGCCTATTTTTTGCAAATGTTTTTCTGACCACTTAACCCTTCAGCAAATATTCAGCTGTCATTGGGCTCTGTTTTGTTTCCTGTCTTCATGCCTGTTTTCTATTATTTTATCTAATCATCAAAATCCCCATGATGCTATTAGCATCCGCCTGCACTTTGATTCTGTTTATCAGCATAAGAAAACAAACCATGGGCTGGCTTATACCAAAGCATATTCATGTGTTAGAGCAGTCTAGTCAAAGCCCAGAATCTGTGTTAGAACCCCTTTAAGTCTGAATAAACTTTAAGAAATATTTCAGTTTTAATATGCAAAGCTGGGTAAGGCAAAGTTTATGTGTTATTAAGGTCTGTGTTGAATCTGTACATGGAAAACATATTTTCTGTCCTGATTAGCTATTAAACAAATGAATGATTTAAGTCTCTACCCTTGAACACTTCCCAGCATTTGTGTTTCTTTTTGTCATGAACCTCCAATTGTTTCTGCAAGAAAGAAAAATCAATCTTCTACTTTAAAAAGTGTAGTGTAAGTAAGATTATTATTATTCCAACCATCAAAGAAGAGTAAGTGGGAGTTAAAGATGCTCCGACACAAACATACACAACATGAATATGCCTGAATGTTCTCCTCATGGCGCCTCTTCCTCGTCTTCCCAAGCTGTGGGAGAGCCGCTGCAAGGAGCCCATCATCTCAGGAAGTAATGGACAGCCGTCTCCACCTCATTACACCAGCCTACACACACTCTCTGATTGGACTTTGTACGAAAACAGGATAATGCTGCTTTTTCGGTGTTTGAAATTCATAATTTAGTCATTTTACTCAGTTTTCTTTTCTCAATTTAAACAGACTTTTCTATGGGTTTCTGGCCATTATTTTGTGTGTTTACGTTCTTATTTCAGAATGTTTTTGGTGCATTAAATTAAAACATTTTCAAATATAAAGTAACTTTTTGAAAATAGGACAACACTTTTATCCTGTCCACTTTCTCAGCTGTGTATCAGCCCAGTGCTTACTGAAGCTTGTGACTTGAAACATCTGTGAAAAGCAAACAGACTCCGACATTCCCAAACCAGACTTCCTTTTTCTCCATGACTAAGCCTCGAAATTTTGCCCATGAAGACCACAAATGGTTTTGGAGACAAAGAGCAGAGTTATTGGAAAAAGCTAGACTTTGGTCCAAAAATAGAATTTTAAGACCTTTTTCTTTTTCCAGAAACTTTTTTAATAGAACAAGTAAATGTGAAATGTATATCCAATCAAAATACTCACAAACCCATCTGTTTACCATAAGGTGAAGACGTAGGAGGATTATTCTAATGTCATAAAAAGTCCTGTTTTGAGTTGACAAGAAATTCAAGCACGAGTATTAAGGTATAGCTGAAAATAATTAACTTCCATTAAATTCACTTTAGTGTGTTGCAATCCAATGGGTACAGTCAAATCCAATTAATCCAATTACATGCAATTTTATTTAATACAGTACATTCATAAATCACTATAGGGCTGCACTGGGGGGCAGATTTAAGCACTAGCTAAAAGGGCCCTGATTCCAATCCTGGCCTGTGGTCTTTCTCCACTGTGTCAGCATGCTCTCCCTTTACAGGTATGGGTTCTATGCCTGTTATGTTAAATGGTGTATCTTAACAACCCTTGTGGATGACTATGACAGCATCTCTCACCAAAAGCAAGAGTGAGGTGACAGTGGAGAGAAACTGTCGCTATCTCAATGCTGCACGCTGGATGCCAATTTTAGTACTATGACAGCATATGTATAGATGCAGGCAGTTTTTTATAAAGAGAAATGTACCAGATGGTTCTATAATAACACCTAAAATACAGCTTTTAGTACCAGCACTTTCACTGTGAAGGAAAAACGTTCAGAAATAATTATTGCAATCTTCAGCCAAGTGTAATACTTAATGTAAAAAGGTAAAAAAAAAAAAAAAATCTATTTTTCTTCATCACTTAAACGTCCTCTATTTTCAGAACATAAGACCACAAACTGTCTTATTTGAAATCAGAAGAAACAAAATTTAGAAAAAGATGATGATCTGAAGACAGGAGAGACAAAGGTGTTAATTTAACAAATATAAAACCAAAAAGTCTAGTAGATTTTAGCAAGATAATAGAACCCAGAAAAAGAGCCAAGCAAGATCAACGAAATCTTTCAATTGATTAAACGAAATAAAAAAGTATATATATAACAAAAACAGAAACAGAACATGACTCTAACTAAACAAACAACCTTGACATACTAAAGAGTTTGGAGAAACGCCAAAGCTGGACTGATCAGAAAGAAACGTGAGAGCCAACATGTATTGTGAACATGAACGTGCATTACCTGGAAGTTATCCTGCACTGAAAACAATAGCTAGAAATAAGCCAATATTTCTCAAATTGGGTGTATTTACCCTAATTTGTGCAGGTAAAAGATGATCTGCCAATGGAATGAGTATTTTTGCTCTTAAAATAAGATAATTAGATATTGCAATTGAAATATGACAAAGCAATTGTTTTTTTCTTATTTAAATGTTAATTGTCTTGTGCACAAATTTTAAGAAAAAAATGACTTATTTAGATTTCTATTTTTTGCTATGTTTGAAGTTCCTGCGCCACCGAAACTCCATGGCAAGTTACAAAAATTCGAGAGAACGCATTTACTTGCCGTGACAGCTCAAGGAGCATGGGCGTGGGCATTATGGAGAGATATTTGTGCCATCGGTTTGAGCGCGCAGGAACCAATCCGAGCGCGCAGTGAGACAACACGCGCGCGCGCAAAACCGGTCTGGCGCGCGCTCAACTCTGAAAAACCCTCTCAACACACTGTTCTCGCGCTCAGTTTCATCTCTGCGCGTGCTCGAATCCGTCTCTGCTCGCGCTCGCTCGACCTGCTCTCTCTCCGCGCTCAACACCAGCTGTGCGCTCAGCTGTTTCTCCGCTCGCTCGACTCTCTGCGCTCGCAACTTCAGCAATGTATGTAAATGAACCATACCATCAGCCAATCACACTCAGCTTCTTTTCATCCAATGAAAGCATTCCTTCCTTCTTCTTCTTTTCTATCATGGCGGGTCGCAAGCAACTTTAAGGTGCATACCGCCACCTACTGTTCATGAGTGTGTAGCAACATTGTTTTACAGCTATTAAATTCTAATTTTTAATTTTGCATTCTGAAGATAACTAAATAATGCTTTCCTTAATCTATAAACATCCTTTATATTTCCTTTATTTCCCAATAATCCTTTAAGACTCCATTCTTGGCCTGTCATTTCAACTACTCTTCTCAATTTTTCCCTTTCAGGTTCATATGTTTTACAGTTCATTAATATGTAAACATTCGTTCCAAATACTACATCCGGTTAGATGAAAAAAAATACATAAATAAATAAAAACACAATCAGGAAAATCAAACAACTCTTACAGTTATTTTGTCAACATTCCTAAGATAGTACTATAAAATATCTTGAATTATCTCAAATAAACTTCAGTAAAACAGTTATTAGATCATTGCCTCATCCATCTCTTTTACCTGCTATTGACATGGATTTAAATTTGATGTTTTAAAAGAAAAATAAGGAGGATATTTCAGGTTCCAGTATGGTTCAACAATATATAGATAAAAAATATTATGGATATGTTAAATTTTTTATGGATGCTTCAAAATATTCCAATATTAGGAATGGTGTTTTGTTTTAGTTTCATAATTTATTTTTAAATCGGGTAAAAGAATCAGTGATGGAATTCAGCCTACAAAGGAGAAATGTTTTGGATCATATTGGCCTTACAATGGATTGAAGAAATCGTTCCATTAAGAAGTTTAGTTTGCTCTGATTTTAGATCAGCGACTGTTATATTAATTTAAACGCAATTATTCAGACAGCAGACCTGATCTGAAATTTAACAATTATTATTTAGAATACCTTTTACAGATGGACTCTAAATAAGAGGGTTATTCTTTATTATATATATTAAAAAGAATAATTTGATAAACAGGATTTTTCAGTTGGTGGCGGTAATTGTTGTTTGCCAACCTCCATAAAAAACAACAAAAAGAAGAAACACCCGCCACAAAAGCTAAGAGTAAGGCCAATATGATCCAAAACATTATCTATATACTGTTGAACCATACTTGAACCTGAAATATCCTCCTTATTTTTCTTTTAAAACAGCAAATTTAAATCCATGTCAATAGCAGGTAAAAGAGATGGATGAGGCAATGATCTAATAACTGTTTTACTGAAGTTTATTTGAGATAATTCAAGATATTTTATAGTACTATCTTAGGAATGTTGACAAAATAGCTGTAAGAGTAGTTTGATTTTCCTGATTGTGTTTTTATTTATTTATTTATTTATTTATTTTTTCATCTAACCGGATGTAGTATTTGGAACGAATGCTTACATATTAATGAACTGTAAAACATATGAACCTGAAAGGGAAAAATTGAGAAGAGTAGTTGAAATGACAGGCCAAGAATGGAGTCTTAAAGGATTATTGGGAAATAAAGGAAATATAAAGGATGTTTATAGATTAAGGAAAGCATTATTTAGTTATCTTCAGAATGCAAAATTAAAAAATAGAATTTAATAGATGTAAAACAATGTTGCTACACACTCATGAACAGTAGGTGGCGGTATGCACCTTGAAGTTGCTTGCGAACCTCCATGATAGAAAAGAAGAAGAAGGAAGGAATGCTTTCATTGGATGAAAAGAAGCTGAGTGTGATTGGCTGATGGTATGGTTCATTTACATACATTGCTGAAGTTGCGAGCGCAGAGAGTCGAGCGAGCGGAGAAACAGCCGAGCGCACAGCTGGTATTGAGCGCAGAGAGAGAGCAGGAGAGCAAGCGCGAGCAGAGACGGATTCGAGCACGCGCAGAGATGAAACTGAGCGCGAGAACAGTGTGTTGAGAGGGTTTTTCAGAGTTGAGCGCGCGCCAGACCGGTTTTGCGCGCGCGCGTGTTGTCTCACTGCGCGCTCGGATTGGTTCCTGCGCGCTCAAACCGATGGCACAAATATCTCTCCATAGGGCATGGGGATCGCGGGGGTCACTGTTGGCGGGTGTCCACCTGCACGCGGTTCAATATGATGATTTTAATCCAGGCTGAAGGACAGCAGCTGGTGCGGACACCCCTGATTTATATCCAGTGGTTTCTTATAGAAATCTGAAAAACTTTGTTGTGTTTCTACTATTTGTATGTACCACATTGAATAAAAAAAATTGCATGATTAAAAATAAAAATCTCCTTTGTTGTGTACATAGGATATACAAAATAGTCTTCCATAGAGGATTCTTGGCACATATGACTTATTCATGGTACTTTCTTTAAATGGGTAGTGTTTGTACACATAGCAGTACTGTTGAGCTTTAAAGAACACACGCCAACTAGTGGCACAGCGGGGAAATTACAGTGCTTTTATACTGCTGTGCACAGAAATTATAATTGAAAGGTTGACATGTAGATGTGTGTTAACCAAGATAGATAAAACCAATTCCTTTTCCTTTAAAAAACTGTTAAACTTTAGAGGTGACATTGCTTGAATTTAACTGTTTCTTTCCTGTAATTTAATATATTGCCTAACTTAACTTTAAATTTTGAAACTCAGTAAAAATAAGTTCCTCAGAATTTACATGTTATCTTTCTAGAACTTAAAGTTTTTTTTTGTCTCTTAACTTCAAAGAACTTTTAATATATATATATATATTTTTAAACTCAGAGGTTGCTCTCTGTAATCTGCTTAGTATTTAATTCTCATTAACTTACTCAGTATTTTTCAAAACTTACCATCAGATTTTCTAAAGTTAGGGCATTTTTTTAATTTCAATTTAACTGATAAAGTCTGAAAAAAGTTGCTCCTTATTTCACTATCAAATAAGTCACACAGGAACATTATAGGAAAGTACCCTTTATATTCTATTGTGATCTAATCTATTAGAATTATTCTTGTTGATGATGTGAGTCTGTTGAACCCTAATAATACCTGCCTGTTGTGTTTCAGAACTAATGTTTTTCCAAGTAGTTTATCTAATTGAGATGGTTCCTCTGTCAGGATAAAAGGTCAACTTCATTATGTACATGGCAAAGATTTGGGAATGGAATCAAAGGTGTATCCTTGATCTAAGAACAAAGTGTAGCATTTTGATCATGGACGATTCAGTGGTGCATCAGATGTTTGTAAAGTGGGTTCTCAGGAGTAACAGTGACAGCCAGTCACATAAAAAAAGACAGAGGGCCATTCAGGAGCTTGAGGGCGTCTAAACTCAGGGAAGCAGGCTTCAGCTTGAGCTGCGGTTTTCCGCTTGGTCCTAGTGGTTGACTAATGTCTGTGTATGCAGCGTAAATTTTTTTTTGGACAGTAAAAGATGCAGGGCACCAAAATGGACGTTCAAAAACGTGCAGGGGACATGTCCCCCCCCGTACCCCCGCAAAATTATATCCATGATTTCGATAAGGCTGGAGGATGGACGTCTCCGCATCTGCAAACGTGTATGATGGAATGATGTGGCAGATTGGAGCCTTATAAAATGCTTCCTTAACTGTGATTCAAGGCCACTCCAACAAGATGGGAGCCTGTAAGTTCTGCCTTCTGTAACCCTAAGCAACCTTTTTTAATCTGAGTAAGATTACAATTTCAGTCAAAATCTGTTGTCATGTCTGATGGTTATTCCATCCCAATAAAAAACAAAAAACTGCTCTACTTTCTCATCCTCCAGCTCTACTTTTGCTGTTTTCAAATGTCTCTCCTCACCTTTCCCATCTTCCCACCCTTTGAGTTGAGTGATTTATAGACCTTTACCACAGCCATCAACACAAGTCTCTTCCATTAAAACGCTAGTTAGAGGAATTAATTTTTCTGTGATGTATGGCGTCACTTTTCCCATTCCCTTTTTTCAGTTCCCCAGAACTCTCATTCTCCCTCCATGTAACCCCCCCTCCCCTCTACTTCTCCTTTCTCTGCTCCCAACTGGATCTCAATCAGAATCTATCACTCCACCTATTCCTGCTGCCTTTGTGTCAGAATTCACAGGAACTTCACCCAATAGGAAACTGTTTTGTTGTTACATAGAACTCTTGCTGTGTGTGTTTTTGTGAAGGAGAGCGTCGAGCTTCTCTGATAGAATTAATGGAATGCACACACACACACACCCAGCATCACTACATCATGTCCACACACACACACTCATGCGTTCATGCACACATTAGGGTGTTAATTGTTGTGATAACACCTTCCAATAACAAGACTCTAATTATCAACATGTTTGGCTGTGGGAGTGTGTATCTGGCACTTGTGCGAAGATCGTGGGGTGAACGTTTCTGTGTGTGTGCCAGTGTGAGGTGCGGCACCGAGGGAGGAAGGTTTGATGATTTTCGAACATGCTGCTGTGCCTGCGTCGGTGTGAGGGGTGGATGCTCTCATGTATGGGGCGATGATGTCTCAGTCTCAGTCCGGATTTGCATATGACAAGAGGTCCTTTGTTGTTCAGTTAATTGCAAAAGGCTCAGTTTGAGAAATGACACCACTGCAGTGGAATCCACTGAATGTATCTGTTGTTTTTGTAGAGAGAAATTTGGCTTTAGCAATGTATCTTGTCTTTATTTATGGTCTCCTCTAATCACAGAACTAATGAGTCTCTATTTTGGAAATGTGATGCTGTACCAATAACTTCCAAGTATATGCAAGTCAACATTTGCTGGTCTAAAGAAAGTTGGAGACATTGGCCTAAATATTGAAAAGTGCTCAGAAACACAGCTAGTTGGTTACAACATTTTAAAACCATATTGGTGACTGCAAGAAGGAAGTGATATTTTGGCTTGATTTAAAAAAAAGTAAATAGTTCAGATTTTAATAAAAAAATTGGTTTCTTGAACAAGAACACAAGAAAACAAAGAAAAAGGAACATAAAACAACCTATACATACACTGAAAAAAAAGAAATAAAAACTTTATATTTGTGCATATCAAAGATTTGCTCCTAAAGTCCATACACAAAAAGAAATCAGCTCATGGCATAAAGGATACAACACATGCTGAACATTTTATTTTTGACAGTTTAAATTCAAAATAGACATATACCAGAAAAAAAAATCAAACATATACTTAGTTATCATGCCAGTATATTTATATGAAAGCCAACAACAACAAAAAAACAACATTATGAAAATACTTTTATAAAAACAAAAACAGGTTTACTTTTTGTGCATACATTTTTCACTTCTGAGGCTTTGTGAAGGCAAATCTGTGTTTTGCTTGGTCCAGTATGGTGTGACAAACCTAGAATAGGTAATGTAATGCATCAGTCAGCTTTATTCAATTCAATTCAGTTTATTCATATGGCGCCAATTTATAACACGTCATCTCAAGGCACTTTACAGTTCAACCAGATCATACAGTCACATTAAATCAAAGTTTTCTATCTAAGGAAAACCAGTTAATTGCATCGAATCATCGAATGCAATCCCTCACACTAAGCATGCTTGTAGCGACAGTGGAGAGGAAAAACTCCCTTTTAACAGGAAGAAACCTCCAGCAGAACCAGGCTCAGTGTGAGCGGCCATCTGCTGAGGCCGACTGGGGTTCAAGGAGATAGAAGCAGAGATACAAAAAGCAGCTGTAAAAGGCGGCCCCGTCCAGGAAACACACAGCCAGGCAGATGAGCTCCGAGCCAAATCCCATGTCAGAGGATGAAGAGAGCACATCCAGCCCATCACAGTCAGAGAAACAGGACTACACTGGAAAACAGGCCGCTCTCCAACATCTATAAACAAAGGTGTTGATGGTAGCAGCACGGCTTATATTTCTCTCCAGGATGGTGTCACAGCCAAACAGGAAGAGACGAGGCAAAGCTACAATGAGAAAAAGCAGAGAGAGCATAACATTAGAGATTGAACCACCAGATTCTGCAGAGTGGGAGAATAGAGATAGAATGAAACAGAATAATGAAATAGGGGTCCCTATGTCCTCCAGAAGTCTAAGCCTATAGCAGCATAGGTATAGAGATAGCTCAGGATAACCTGAGCTACTATAAGCTCAAAACATAAGTTTTAAGCCTACGCTTAGAAGTACACAGGGTGTCTGCCTCACGGACTAAAACTGATAGTCGGTTCCACAGTTGAGGAGCCTGATAACTAAAAGATCTGCCTCCCATTCTACTTTTAGAAATTCTAGGAACCACTAGTGCTCTTCTAGGGACATAAGGAACAATCAGATATCTGATATAAGATGGAGCTTGACCATTTAAGGCTCTTTATGTGAGAAGGAGGATTTAAAACTATTTATTTTCTGAGACTGTGTTTATTTAAGCGCAACTATGCAAATTAACAAACACCTGTCACGGCTCTGACATTTTTGGTTCTGTTTAAGTTTTTTGAGTTTTCAGTAATACTTTGATATATGTCTTTCTGTGCTTTCTAGTTTATTGATTGCATTTCCATTTCATCTTATTCTAGTTATTTTTATTTTATTTTAGTTCTTATGTATTTCTTGTTTACCCTCTGTTGCCCTTTTGTGTCAGTCTCCTTCTCCTAGGTCCCTTCTAGACTCCTCTGTCCACACCTACTCCCAAGGCAAAAGGGCAAAAGTGTTTGAAAAAAACGACCTAGCATTCATGTAACATCACATTAACTTCATAAGACCGAAAATCAGTTATTATGGACAAAACACAGTAAAACCATCAGTTTGTACATTTAAAGGAAATGTTTTAAAACCCAGATACTTCTTGATGGATACACACTGCCTTACACTGACTCTGAGTTCTTTAACGGCCTTGTAGGTGTACTGAACAGGCTACTGATTTGTTTCCTGGCTGGTAGACTGTTTGACTGGCTGTCTGAGGGGGCGGCTGGCGTCCTGCCTGCCTACTTGGTTTACTGGCTGACTAGTTGGCTCAGTGCCTGGTTGGCAAGCGTACCCGCCTCAGTCATGTCCCAAGCCAAGCCCCTGCGCCCCTCCAGATCTTAATTGGGTTAAGTTTGTCCGCCACAGATAACACTTCCTCTTTCTTCGGAGAGTACAGAAACAAACAAAAAAATGGCCTGGCAATAATGACGCGCTTTAACAGGGCTCTTTTCTACTTTAGGTGGTGGAAAATCAGGAAGAAGGGGGTGGGCTCCCTGCAGAGGGACAGTGTCAGGGGAAGTGCGGCATTGTTCGGAACTAAGCATTCAATGAGAAACGAGAGCAGGAAGAAAGAAAAGGGAGCGAAGGAAAGTAGATTTGGTTTTCGTTAAAGCGCTGTCACATTGCCACAGTTTCTTTTTAACGACGTCTCACGACGCAGACACACACGACCCTGAGAGACGTGGCAAACACCCAGGAATATAAATGTGTGCGTGCACGTGGCTTTTAGAGACACTTTTCCCACTTTTCTGTTCAAACTAACACAAAGAAAAGGTTCTTTCCTGCAGCTGCGCCAAGACTTTTTTGAGAAAGAGCAATAATAACAGCTGTCAGTTAAGCTGAACAAAAGTATGTGCCACTCTGACCAACTCAGATTGAGCAAAGCTGCCTCAAGGTGGCCCGAAATTTGTATTTTACCTAACCTGTCATAACTACGGTCGACAATAATGGCTCTATAGACAAAGGATTCATATGTCGTGTCAACATTCATACACAAACATTTAAAACAAATTAAAATTACACCATTATAGCTGTTGTTTTCTGTTGTTTGGAAGTATATTGAGAGCATTTCAAAATGCTGGAATCCATTAAAGTGTTTGGTCCAGACCAACTTGAATGTCACTCATGCACTAAAGGTTCAGACAATGAAGCAAAAAAAATTTTGGTCAGTTCAAGGCAAACCACCATATGCAGCTGTGAAGACGGTCTTTGTCAATCTCAAGCCTTTTGTTTTTGCAAAGATCAACTTGGAGTCTCAAACTTGAGTCTCCATATTCACTTTCTTGTTCTTTTTTCAACGAAGAAAACATTAAATTGTTGCTCTCTAAAGGAGTAAACATATCTTACACACATCATGGGAAAGAACGACGGTAAAGATTTAGATTGCAGTCTTCAGGGCGTCCATTTTTAGGTATCATTACTGATTTTGGTTCCTTGTGCACTTCATCTAAGTCCCAACATCAACCCCTTTTCTACCAACACATGCCCCCTAATAATTCACAAATCGTAAAAATTATCCTTTCATTTATTATTCCATGTGGTACCTGGCCAGAGGTATTGAAACAGCCCCACAGCATGACAGTACCACAACCATGCTTGAGAGCTGGTACTTCATTCTAAGACTCCATCAAACATACATTTTTCCCTTTTTTTCCTCCAAATGTTCTTGGTTTAAGATTTGGATCATTGTATCTCAAAACCAGGGGCTCATTACTCTATAGCAAGGGTTTTCAACCTTTATAATCCAAAGTGCCATTTATGTCAAAAGAGGAGAGATACATTTTCTTCTATTGGATGCTAATATAAAAAAAATAATAAAAAGAAATAGCAAAACATCTTCTAAAAAAAAGTACATGAGAAATAGATCGAAACACAAATCATTGGTAATTCTTTTGTCATTCTGTTGTGTAAATTCATTGTAATATTCTATTAAAAATCAAAACTGCTAAAACCTGTTTTTGTTTTTATAATGATATTTAAAAGCTTTGGGCAATTCTTAATAATTTTTAGCCAAAATTATTAAAAGAAATTATGCAGGTCTAAAGAAACACCTCCGGCCCTGGAGCCACAGTTCGCAGACCCCTGGTCTGGGATGCAGTCCGTTCAAAAACGAGAGACCACATGAAAAAAGGACATCTAAAAGCTTGGTTTGAGATCTCGTCAAATAGACTTTTAGATGCATAAATGCTTATATTTTTGGTTAAAATAAAATGAACTCCAAACTCAGCTGCAAGAGTCTTTGTGATCCTCCCTGTCTGCACATGACTCACATTGATTATTTCCACCACAAAAACCTTGGCAGGTGAGCCAGGCTGCAAAAAAACAAAGCTTGAAAACAAACATTGAAATGATGATGCTGAATGATTATTGCGAGGTGGCTGCAGGCGAAACTCTAGACTCTCTGTTTTCACCTTTGGATCAAATGATGAAGGTAGCTTATACTGAGACAAACAAACAAGCAGCAGTAAGCACACACACTCAAATACAATTTTGTATTCATGCATGTACCATGTACACCAGCGCATGCATTCTATTGAAATTCAAAGTAGTTTAGAATAATGCAGAAGACTGCACTTCAGCTGCTGAATGGGAATCTGCAGAACAACAAGCTTTTCTCTGTTGGACTGCTGCTCCAGGTCACATTAACTCCAGATAAAGGCTGCAGTTCTGTGTTTGCATTACAATCAGCCCCTCTTCTGCTTGTTTCAAATAAAAAAGGACAATATAAAGTGTTAAAAACAGAGATATAAGCAGAGCAGAGGACAGGTAGAGATAGACTTGAGGCAGTAGAGGGATTAAGGTAGGCAGGGAGGGAGTGTGCTTCAGGCTATATAAATATAACATGAACTGTGTTCGCAGGTGGCAGGTGGGGAAGGAGCACAATGTAGAGGAACCATGTTCATGACTACTTTGTTCAGTTGTGGAGAATAGACTTTCACTGACTCTTCACCTCAGGAATACCAGGCTTTGATAGCTGGGAGACAGAGAGCGGACTCCTGTGGAACCAGCTCGCAGCGGTCTCTGACCCTGACTCTGCAAACAGCCTCTCCATCTTATTTTGGTTGCAGATGCTCACACCTTGCATTGTGTTGTCGTTTTTACGTCGGTGTGAGCTGTGATAATCCAGGGTGTTTGGACTTTTTGTATGGAATGGTGCATGGATGGAGGGATGAGATTTTATAAAATGACTATAGCAGCCCTAATTCATATGATAAAAAATTTGACCTCCATCCCATTTCAAATCATTGTCTTTACATTCTTCATCAATTAATACAGATAATTGCAATTTTATGCTGGTCCTTTTTTTTTTCCTCAGATTAATGATACAAATATTTATTTACTTAGTGCTTATCTCTAATGACTTGTTGTTAAAATTGCTAAATTATTTACAGATTTATTTACCCAGTTTATGTAGAAGATAAAAAATATAATTACTTTTTATAGATTTCCTATTTATTCAGCAATTAACTAGATTTCATTTGTAATGCGTTACCTTTGCAGTCCTGGCAAACAGAAGATACACCTTCCTATAAAGGCTTTTACAGCTAAGAACATGGGAGCAAGGATTTGTTCCTCAGAATCTAAAATTTTGAGAATCTTGTTTTAAGATAAAAAAAAATAAAAACCACAAAAAATGTAAAACTATTGAGGAGACACTAAGTGCATCCTGCTGATTCTTAAAGGTATGGTGGAGGATTTTTTAAAAAAAGACCCTCTCTTATTTTGAAATATGCACATGCAAAACCTTTTACCCTCTACCGAGAGTGAACACCTGTTAAACACGTGCAAGAGCATGCACAAGGCCATTTCTCCTCGAGGAGTTGATAAGACGGTCGCTAGGATGGATCTCATCTCACCCTTGTTTATATATAAAAAGTTTCCACGCAAATAAGACATAAAAAAATGCTGACTTGTTTGTATGTGTGTGTGCTGCAGTGGAAATTTGGACATGTTTGCAGGGTAAATAAGGATTTGTGGCCACAGTATAACTACTAACGATGCAAATTACATAATCAATAAACTTATCTTCCATGGAAAGTTACAATATAGAGGTAGATAACTTTTACCAGCAGTAGTGTGAAATGGATTACTCCAAATAGCATGAAAACTTTATCTGTCGAGTAGAAACTTTGCAGCTGAGGCATCAGTGGGAAGCCGGACTGGTGCTTTCAGTGTATGCCATCGTGTGAAAGTATCTCTTACAAACACTCTGGTCTTGTTTGTCTCTTCTGATGCCTTTCTCTGCTTCTCATACATTTAATAGACACTTTTTCTCTTACGACCCTCAGCGATTTTCAAAGAATTTTCAATTACTGGCTGAAACTGTAGCTCACCACATAAAAGTGCGCATGCACAGAAAAAGATTGCTAACTCAGTACAGTACGAGCAAATAGGACAGAGTTACGTAAACATATCACCAGAATGACTGACAATTAGGAGGACTACCGGTACTTATTTTGATGATCCACTCGGAAAAAGAACATCCTCCACTATACCTTTAAGTCGACATTCAGGTGCTGCTAAGTAAAGAACCTGATTGTCTGATTCGGATCAGTATAAGAACCGCTGCAGAAGCAGGAGTTTTGGTGGTTTGCTGCCATGGAGCATTCAGGTTTGTGTTAACACACTGCCAAGATGGAAAGTTATGAGCATCTGTCCCTCTGTCTGTTTGTGTCTGCATGTCGAGCCACTCTAAACAGATGTCTTTTGTTCAAATGTAGGTTAGAGAAGAAATGAAGCCCAGTAATTTCAGACAGGTTTGTAGGATCTATCGGTCACTGTAGAATTTACTTCAGGGGCCAATGAGCTCAGCGCCCAGAGCTCCTGAACCACACTTTTGAATTCTGGATCCCCTGTTCTAATATTGAGTGATAACTCAGAAATATGTGGCTTATTTGTAGCTTAACGGAGGGCAGGGCCGCCTGTGGAGCTGGTTGACAGTTGCCTTTTGTATATCTGCTTCTTTTTCTATGTCTGCTTCTGTCTCCTTGAACCCCAATCGGCCTCTGCAGATGGCCGCTCACATTGAGCCTGGTTCTGCAGGAGTTTTCTTCCTGTTAAAAGAGAGATCTTCCTCTCCACTGTCGCTACAAGCATTGTTGGTGTAAGTGATTGCAGGTGTAGAGTCAAGAAGTTGATGCAATTAACTAGTTTTTCTTGGATAGAAAACTTTGAATCGGTTTGTATTTGGACTGTATGATCTGGTTGAATTGTAAAGTGCCTTGAGATGACATGTGTTGTGTGCTATATAAATAAGCTGAATTGCTCCCTTTTTTGCTCAAGCCTGGCGTGTTAAAATGAAATTGAATTACAGATTGTTATCTTAAACAGTTGGTCACAATTGAAATCCTCAACATTGCTAGGAAGGATACTGTTGCCTTGCTCTTTTATCTCTTAAATAATAAGATATACTAAAGAGTCAAAGTTTTTAAAGATGCAGCAGGCAGTGTTTGTTCAAATGAGCAAGGCTTTGTTTGTCAATCTTGTGTCTATGCAGAAAAACTAGAGTCTGAAAATAACTTATGTAGGTTTGAAATTGAATGTAACATTAAGTTAGTTTACAGTAAGCAGCAGCTTTGATTTAAGGTGAAACGGTTGGATCATAAAGATCTTCATGAAATCCCGTCTGGTTCCTTGTTTTCTGTCTCTTTCCTGTTAAGGTATGAAATCTTTGAGCCAAATCCCCAGTTTTGAGCCATAAAGCTACATCTGCTGCTGGTTTATTCCATTGATGTCCTGTCTGTATCAATTCCCGCTGCATGTCTGTTGGCCGACTTATTCAGAAGCTGCTACTTGATGTTCTCTTGTTGTGTGTATTAGAAAGCCAAATCTGGGTGGAGATGACAGAGGGTGTAATCGCTGGCTATGTGATTCAACAATAAGACCCTTAGAAGCCATTCAGACTGGGGCCTGTCCTTGACCCTTAAGGAGCTTGTAATGTGGGCTTTTTTCCCCTGCTCTTTGTATTTCCAGGCACAAATGAGGAGGGGTGCCGGAGGTGGAGGGAGGACCAACCACTGAGTGAGGGCTTCTGGCCCTCCATGTCAGTGGCAGCATACAGGGGGAGCTTCACACACACACATAAAGACATGCACGCATTGGTTCTCCTGGCGTGGACTCATTTCATTTGGAAGGAAGGGTGAAGGTTTGAGGGTGAGACAAGAGAGGGGATGGAGAGTTGAGAGAAAAGAAGTACCCCCTCCTCCCACCTTCGGGAACTCCAGCAGGGGGCCGATCTTAAAGGCTTCTCTGTCTCTCCACAGGGGGACGGGGTGTGGTAGGGGGGCAGGGAGGCTCAATCTGCGGCCCCGCTGGTCAGCACTGGGAGCTCCACGTTGCTCGGCTATCCATGACAACCAGAGTGAGAGACGCGAGAGGGAAAGTGAGGGAACATGGAAAAGCTCAGCTGCGGTCAGAGAGCGCTCGGTTGGAGCAGAGAGATGAGAACAAAGCACCCAGTGATTTTCATTTCTACCTCTTTGTTTGCTTTATATTGTCCACAGACGTGTCCCCTCTTTGCTTACTGGGAATAAAGAGGCTTCAAAGGAGATGCAGGCACACACAGCCATGTCGACATAAATGCACACACATGTGTGGCTAATTGAATTATGTGTATACAGTGAGTCAGATGCTTTCTGTTCACTGTGGCTTCACTGTGAAAGCAGCTCTCAGAAGGGGCACAGCACCCCTAAAGCTGAAGAGCAAAGGCCGGCAGAGGATGCAGAGAGGGTTTTTTAAAGAAAATGTCAACAGATTTTAAACCTCTGAGGTTACATCCCTGTTACACAAAGGGCTATGCTCTTCTGTGTTCATCACTGGATTGTAAGTTAATGGTTCTTATGTTAAGAGCAGAACATGTTTAATAAGCATCAGCACTGTATACAAACAAACTTTCACAAATGCAGAAGTTAGTGTAGCAAATGCTTCTCAGGTGCTTCATGAGATATAATGAAACTTTATGGAAGGTAGAGGCCAATAAAGATGAAATCTATTTGCTCTCTTTTAAGTGTTTTCAATATTCAAACTGAAGTATTTCCTATTGCATAATCAATGCATGGAGAATTACTATTCAACCATCAGAAACAAAGTAAACGTATTTTTATGTCAGAAGATGTGGCAAACATGTTTGCCTGTTTCAGAAGAGAGAATTGTGGGATTGCGTATTGGAAGGAACATCAATTTAAATGGGATTTGTATAACCTGATAGGTAATACAAAGAAACATCACCAAGAAGGTGCTGGGTTTGAGTGCTGACAGGGGTCTTTCTGCACAAAGTTTGAATGTTCTCCCCGTCCATGTGTGTGTTCTTTTCAGATACTCTGGCTTTCTCCTGGAGTCCAAAAACATTACTGCATTAGAGCTTAATTAAATGAATGGCTTGAAAAGGTAATCAATCATTTGATTCAGCTGTGTTGAAGCAGGGATGCATCTAAAATCTGTAGGACAGTAGATCTTGAGGACCAGGGTTGGAGACCACTGCTCTAAATTATCTCAATTTAGAGTCAGTATCATCATTTGTCCGTTGTGTCTTTGTCTTGTCCTCGTATGGAGAGTGAAGAACCATCCTCTTGCCTGCCGTCCACGGGAAATCTCCCCCTCATAGACATTAGAATCCTAAAACACGTCAGAAACTGTTGCTATGTTCAATAAAAGAACACTCAATGTGAAGGGAGATCAAGTGATTGGGCCTAAAGTACTGTGCAGCTTTAAGAAAACTAGTGATCAGTGAGGCTAATCAGGGTAAAAGCTTAAGGGAGCATAAAGATTAAACTTGAGATCAATAGAGGAAGGCCATGTAGTATGATGGGTCCAGATTTAGCCTGTTCCAGAGTGATGGCTGCATCAGGGTAAGACGGGATAAGGCTTAAGTGATGCATCCATCATGCAAAGTGCCTACAAGCCTGAAGCAGCAGTGGTATGATCTTGAGTTGCTGCAAACACTGAGAACTCCAAGAATGAGGTGTTCATTGTGAACCCTGCTGGTGAAGAAGCTGCAAAACCCTCCAACTCACCTGTCATCTCTAACAGATCTTTTGAAATAACTTTGAGATGTTCAGCTCCATTTGTTTTTAATACACGGACAGAACACCATTCTTTCACTACCATGACTCGTACCTTTTGTGCTAAGTTTGTGTGTTATGACCATGCATGTCTTCTTTGGAAATATCCAAAGGACATTTTTGAGTCTTGCGCTTCATTTGGATGCAGCTTTGAAACTGTCATCTAGAAAGAAGATAATTCATCTTTCAAACCATCTAAACAAGCCATATGTATGTAAAAGTTTTTTGAATTTGTCATGAAATTGAATTCAAATTGACTTCTTTCCTTCCATCAGTTTTCTAATTAAGTAGTTAGCAGCACAGGAGCACCACAGGTGAAGGGCCTCTCACCATTTGTTTTTATTCTGTACACCTCTGACTTCTAGTACAAGAAGTATTTCTGTCATCTGCAGAAATACTCAGATAACTACAGTGGTTGGATGCATTAGAAATGCAAGAGTAAAGGGAGGTGGTGGACTGCTTTGTGGCATGGTGTGGAAACAATCATCGGACCCAAAATGTGAGTAAAAAAGGAGATTATTGTATTTTAGAAGAAACTACAACTTTATTGAACACAATTACCATTGAGGGACGAGAAGTGGAGGTGGTGGAGTAGTATATACCTCAGGGTTTATCTGAGTAACTCGACTGAAGACTATAGTGTGGAGCCGTTTACAAGAAGGGACAACATACTTCTCGAGGAAGATTAGATCCTTCGGTGTTTGCAGCAAGATGCTGCATATCTTCTGTAAGTCTGTTGTGGAGAGTGTGATCTCTTCTGCCATCGCCTGCTGGGAAACAGCATCAGAGCAAATGACTTAAAGAAGCTCAACTAGCTGATCAAGAAGGCTGACTCTGTCCTGGGAATTCCTCTAAAACCTCTGGAATTGGTTTTTACAATCAATAAGTATTCACAAAATTATTATTATGGGAAAACCCTGATAATCCTATTAAACAGATTGACATACATGAGCTCTTTCTGTTTCTTCAGATTTGCTGTAAGACAGCGTCTACCTGTTGAAGAAGTCCCTCACATTTAATTCCGCTTTGTATGAAGCTATTTCAATTTTATTGAATTAACAGAGACTAGCAGAGTCTAAAATGGAGCATCTGTTTTTCTTTTATTTTTTGTTATTTCTATGAGAATTGCCCACACTGTTCTTTAATGACAGTCACCTTTCTGCCGATGACCTCAGTTGAGTCCACTCTCTCCCTCAGTTCCACTCTCAGTTGCAGTTGCGCCATTCAGCCACAACTCGCCGCTGTTGCATAACTCTCCTCCCCTCTCTCCCTCCCTCTGCCCATCTCACTCTCTCTCCTGCCTCTCTGCCTCAGCCAACCCGGGCTGTGCCGAGCTGCTCCCTGCGGGATCAGAGCGCTCCCCCGCCGGGACCCTTCTCTCACATCCCCCTGCTGGGACGCGGCTACATTTCCAGCCAAGCACTGCCTGCCTTGGCTTTATTATGTGTGTCTGCGCCGCAGCCCCGCCAGCAGAGGCAGGCAGAGGAGGAGGAGGGAGGCTGGTAGCCAGAGTCAGGACAAAGAAAAAGCAGGGAGACAGAGGCTAGCGCAGGGTTAGGCTGCTGTTTATTAGTGCCGCTGTAGGAAATATTAACAAACAGAAAACGTGGGTTGTAAAAGCAGCTTTCCCCTCTGGGTGGAGAAACAGGGAGAAGGAGCGCACTGTCCACAGATCCACACCACCTAGAGTAGAATTAAGGGACGGAACGCAGGAGGCTGTCCGGTTCGTCTCTTGGAGGGGGGTTAAAGAGAACCAGAGCAGGTTGAAACAGTAAACTAAAGGAGCTCAGAGGAAGAGGAGAGGAGCGCGCGTCATTCGAGAGCCAATTATTTTAGAAAATCCCCCCAAAAAAGAACAAAACAACAACAACCCCACTCTCTGCGCGGACTGTGGCTGTCACTTCTCTCTACCACAGCGCGTGGAGGTCCTGCCCAGGTGTTTGATTTGCCGCGCGCGTGGGTGGCAGCTCGCGCACAGGTCCGTCCGCGAGCGCTGGAAGAGATTGGAGAAGGCGGAACGCGTGCCGCGCGACAGCGGAGAAACAGCCGAAACAAACCCAAAAAGGCTGTCTGAGTCGCGGCGAATAAGGAAGTTGTGTCCGCTTATCCTACAGGTTGCGCCAACCTTTTTTTATTTTTATTTAATTCCTTCCTTTGAAGGAGGAAACAGCAGCATCTGCCTGCCGTCCGTTCGCGGTGCGTCGAGCTGCTACTGGCCGGACTGACGCCGGAGAGCGACGCTGCCGCATTGCAACAGGCGGAGAGGAGGTGGAGGTGAAGAAGAGGAGCGGACAGCCCGGCTGCTCCGACGCCTGCATGGGAAGCTGAAACACGAAGCGGAACGAGAGCAGTTAGAGAAAAGCAAGGTTTCAGAGAGCAGAGCGGAGATGTCCAGACGGAAACAGGCCAAGCCGCGTTCAGTTAAAGGTAAGAAAGTCCTGCTTTGGTAGCAGACTGGGAATCCTGCCGCCTTAGCCTTGTTTCTTAATTTAATTGAAGTTAATATCCCCCCAACGGGCTGTAAGCAGGTTATGTGAACCTCTACAGCCACCAAGAAAATAAAATAAAAAAACAACTTGTGTTTTTTCTACTCCGTGTACTTGACTGAGTGGGAAATAGTTTTTTTAATCTGTTAACACGGGTGGATCATTGTTCTGTCAGCGTGCTGTGAGCTTTTTCTTTTTTTTCTTTTTATCACAAACTTGTGGTTCAATGAATGAGTTTGATTTCTGCAGTCTAATTTAGACTGTAAATTTAGTCCCATTTTAATCTTACTGATGTTTCATGATTAAAATATAAAATGTTTTGCAGTTTGTAGGTTTTGCATCTTATTTTAGTCCAATTACTTATATTTTTAACCAGTGCAAGGTGTGGGTTCATATTTATTAAATAAACAACAATAATTTTAGTGTTTTTTGTTGCAAAAATAAGTTTTTAGTGTTGCTTAATGAAGCATGATTTTTTTTTGCTCCATCTTCATAAAGTGTAGTTCATAGCAGTGCATGGGTGAGTGGACATCATGCAGGGGCGGGGTAGAAGGGGGGCATGTGGTGTCCTTGGCCTGGCTGTTTCCTTTATGAGACCCAGATGGGCGACGGGACTGTCCAACCATGTGGTCACCAACACCCCCCCTCCTTCTTTCCCCATTTCCTTAAACCATCCAGGCTTCGCTTTTTCCCTTTGCTGTGCCTGAATCGTTTCTGGCATTAATTGTAACTCATGGCTGTTGGACCAGAACTGTGATGTCTGGTGGTTTTAATCCTCCACTATGAGGCAAGACGCCATTAATTTAGTCCACATTAGACGGGAGGCTGTGTGTGCTGTGCAGGAATCTCTGACAGAATGTGTCAATGCACTCCCTTGGGGATTGGTTTGTGGTTTTTTAGGGCTTTCTACTGCAGGCTGAGTGTTCAGGCAAACTGTTTAAAATTGTTTTTCTTTTAGCTCTCATAGGGAAGAAGATTTGATTGGCAGTGACAGTTTTCACTTCCCACAGCTGCCTCAGGAATCTCTATAGCAAAGCTGTGAAAAAGTGAAGCTCATTCCTGCAGTACAGACCTGATTCTGGTCTAAAAATGCAGAATATTAGCTGCATCCTTTATCAGCGTGTGAACATTTTAACTCAAGAAGCTCAAACCCCATGTTTAGCTGTGCTGAACAGGTTAAACATGGGTGAAGATTTCTGTAACACAAATGAAATACTGAAAGTTTCTTCAGACCAAAATAGCTTATTTAAAAAAAAAAAAGTCATGTTTGGCTCTAAATGGGTGACTGCATCAACCAACAAGTCCTACTCAGATCTTGAAAACATAAGATCTTTCCCCTGCATTGCTCCCTGACCATAACGTGGAAGAAAGGACGAAGATTATTGTTTCGTCCCGTCAGGATCGTTGGATCCATCTGCGTTCTGTGTGTGTGTTTGTCTGAGCTCATGTTGTTGGAAGTGGGATCTCGTCTTTGAGGCCGGCGGGTCTCAGCAGCCTGGATAACGGGAGCTTAGCTTCAGTGAGGCAGCGGAGCGAAGCGAAGCGATGCAAAGCCGATGCAGACGACCACCACTCTCTCTCTCTCTCTCTCTCTCTCTCTGATTTTTCTGCAAATACAGCCCTTGTTGCCTTGTCTTTAAGCGCCATGTGTTATGTATACTCCTGTGTGTGTTTGCTATCTCCCATCCACACCTTGCTCCTCTGACAGCTTGGCACGGCCTGCATGGGAGGGGGGCGCTTTAAGGGGGAAACTAGGGGAGGGGGTGAAGGGTAAACAGTATGGGGGGTGTAGCAGGTGAGAGGCCAGGCTGAGGTGAGCATCACCGGGGGATTATCTGTGTTTTCGTGTTCTCCTGTCTTTCACCTGCTCACCGAACTCTGACCTGGCTTAGCGTCCATACAGCCGCGTGCAGGAAAACAGCTACAGAGAGCCGCTGAGTCCCAATTCCTCCATCTCTGCTGCTGCAGGTCTGGACCGAATCACAATGACCCGCTCTGGAACGGCTTGATCATACATCATTCTGGCTTCTAGCTCAAATGTTATCAAATTCTGTCTTTTTTTGGTGTTTATATTTATTGTTTTCTCTTAACTGCCCTTCCTTAAAGCTGCATAGAATAGCTGTCTGCATTAAGATCCAGGCATAAATGATATTCATCTCTTACTAACTTCTATTTTCCAGCGTTTTCACTTAAGAGGTGATTTGTTCTAGGATAGTTTTTGTTTTTATAACAATCACAATACTTATGAAGTGGAAAAGTATAAATAATCAAAAGCTTGCAAATGTGAATCCAACAGTTTCCTTGACTTTGACCTCACAACCCGCCCTGAGCCTTCCAGTCTTTGTTGATTGATTATTTTTAGCTAAACTCTGCTAAGATGCTGCAGTCTGGAAATGCATGTACTTAAACATTGAAATGGCTTAACTTAAATGCATCAAAACTAAGTCCATCTCTTTGGGTGCATTCTCTTCTCAATCATCAGCTTTGTTTCTTTCAGAGGTTGATAAGTTTTACAACAGATAGTCGATCCATATAATAGGAAAAAAAAACATGGAATTTTACTGTTTGATTCCTAAATAACCACCTCTGTCTCCATTATGTTTTTAAACTCCTTTAACATATATTTTAATCTTCAGTGGAAAGCATAACTGCTGCTCCGTGCATCTTTGATCAGAGTTTTGAAAGCTGTCAGCGAAAGCCCACCCAGCTGGTGGAATAGCCCGTTAGCGAGCAGGGCATGACTGTAAAGAGCTTTAGATGTATATTAATTATAAATGCATCAGTCAGTTATGAAGAATTTGGAGTTGGTCAGTTGTCCCTTGATTGGCTTTGAAGGGTCAAACCGGTCAAACAATAAAAAAACTGAAACTGGTTTCTCTACTTGTCGAATTCATGAATGCTTAAATATGGTGTTTATATGGGGCAGATGTTTGAAAAATAAATAAAAGCAAGCTTTTATTTTTCTTATGTTTTCATGTGCAGCACATTGGCCAGTGGGTGTTCCTCTGAAATGTTCTTTATGAATAGATTTGATCTCATTTGATTATCTTAATTAATTAAAACCCAGTACCTTGTTAAGGGAACCTGTAGCACACTGCCTTCTTTAAAGTTCAGAAATCAGCTTAATAGCTGGTATCAGCCTTCTTAAAGCCTGATTAGTGCATCTCCAAACAACTTCTTTAAGAGGCAGTGAGAGCTGAGATGTTCATCTAACTGGTTGGATTTAATGCACTCGTGCAGAAGACTCAAAACGTGATAATTTAATGAATATAGCTTTGGGATGGTCCTTTGGACTAATGGGGTAAATACCGATATGCATTTTATGTTGGGCAGCTCTAACAGGTTCATTCATGTAGGCAATTAAACTGAAAATCAGTTCCTCACTCAGTGATCACTGTCACACTGTGTTAGGGTTAGGAAGAAAAGCCAAACTGTGTCCAGTTATAAATTGCTGTATGTTTGTTAGAAATGGCAAATCAAAAAGGGGAAAACTGAGGGGATGTTTATGATCAGAACTATTAATTTTCTTTCTGGAACTATATGAATGCATATTAAATCTTGTATTTTTCAGTTTAAACATATATCTGCTCTTTGTAATCATTGATAATTTTTTAACACCCTGTCAGTAGTATATTTATAATTGTGCAAAGTAGGGCTGAAACAATTCTTAGGATTAATCGTGATTATGGAAAAAATTGTCATCTAATTTAGTTATCAATTAATTGATTAAGTGCAGTATAGACAGTAAAATATGCTTTTAGCTGACATAGCAACCCACTGAATGCTGTAATTATATCAAAATCGTAAACTGTCGATATGCTCTATCCAGAACTCCTCAAGTGGAAACGTTTTAGTTTCACCTGGTTTAATTTAGTAAATAATCTTCTATAAGGAAGCTTTGGCTATCTGATTATTAATCGATGAATTGAAAAAAACAATGAACAGATTTATTGATTGGCAAAATAATCGTTAGTTGCAGCCCTAATGCAAAGGAATGCTCTTTAAAACTTAACCTCTCAGGTGATTAAATCACTCTCATCTGATGATTCCCTCTCATGTCTTTTCAGGCATTGATTTAGCAGAAATTTATGTTAAAAAAAGAATAACGCAAATGCAAAAAAATGTTTTATATCTCCTTCCGGTCTTATCCTGGTTATTATGTTCACATTTTGAAAATGAAGTGTTAAGCAGCTGCTCAAAGGAATCCATGGCAGGATTAGGTTTGTAAAGCCTTCCAGTATATATCGGATGACATTTTTTCCTGCAAGGCTGAGAGGCTAGGACCTTGGTGAATTTATTGGAGAGCTTTAAATCTGTCACACAGCATCTATAGAAATGCAGACAATTAATAATTCTTGTTTAAAAAGGTCTAACAGAAATAGATGAAGTTCATGTGCGTTTTCTTAAGCAATTGCTGTAAACGGATCTTCTAACATAATGGAAATAATGAGGCAGTGCATTTTAAGTCCTTACTAAGTCAGCAACATTAGTGTTTTTTACTGATTTCATTGTTTAAACTTTCGTGATTTATATTGTTTTATATTTATATAACAGTATACAACTTCTTCTGCCTTTACATCTCTTTTATGTCAAAGTAAACAGATTTTTGCTTGAAGATATTTTTCCTTATGTTTAAAATCATCCTCATTGCTGCCTTAATGAGCAGAGATCCTCCTTCAAAACGTGTTGGTTTTGAAGGATTTAGTGAAACGGTCGAGCGATTAGACCCTGTTAGCAGGGACGGGACCTGACTAATTGCCGTCTGTAAATTGAACATGGACTAATGGTGCGATGATGGTGCCATGAAACGAGCTCCTGGGTTAAAAAAAAGCAGGCATGAGCCTGAGGAAGAAACGAAAGTGAGCTCTGCTTCCCTCTTATCAAATATTATTTCAGTGGATTAATCCGTTTTTAATGTGTGTCGTTAGTGAAGCGAGGAAGGCAGAAATCTCATTCTGTGTCTGCTATCTCTCTCTCCCTCTCAGCCCTCAGCCCCTGGAGTCTCTCATGCATTATGTAGTGATGATTATTACTTAATTACACATTAATAAATCCGCTCCATTTGCAGGACATTAAACGGGAGCTGAGCACATGTGACAGGGAGATGGAGGAGGGCGGGAAGAGCGTAGCGGAGCGCTCACTTTTTCAGCATTCTTTGCTTTGTTTTCCACTGTTTGTTTGGAGCCGACGGAGCCAAATGAGCTCTGTGGAGGTTGGATTTGCTGCTTTAGGGATCCAGG
Organism: Cyprinodon tularosa; assembly: GCF_016077235.1. Lineage (NCBI taxonomy): Eukaryota > Metazoa > Chordata > Actinopteri > Cyprinodontiformes > Cyprinodontidae > Cyprinodon > Cyprinodon tularosa. The sequence goes on along the minus strand of NW_024039044.1, from coordinate 286,781 downwards.
TCGATGACATCATTCCACTCCATCTCCTCCTTTCTGATTCTTCTGCTTTATATTTTTTTTGTCCCATCCTTACATGGATACAGTTCAGTGTTTTACTGATGAGTGCAAATAAAATCCTCAGTTGAATTACATCATCATGATCCTTTGCCTTCATCAAGTGTCTGAGTTAGTTTCACTTTGTTTGCCAGACCTGTGAATCATTAACTTTTCACTTAAATTAAGAATAGATGATCTAATTGATTTTTCTGGACTGAATATTAATTCCTATCAAAACAAAAGTAAACAGTTGTTAAAAATAAGTTTATATATACATACACACAGATAAATAGTAGATTTTATTTTAGTATATAGGAAAAAATGATGCACCAAATACCCTAAATGTATCTTAAATACCAAAAGGTTTCACAGGTTCAAGAGTGTCACTTTTTCATTTTAGGCAATGCACCCTGAATGCATCAGGATCTCCAATGCTTTTTCTTCACAGTCAAACCTATAGATTGTTAATCTGATCAATTCTCGTAGGTAGCTATTACATTATCTGTAATAGTATACCGATAAAGTATTTTTTTTATTAAGTCCACTTGAAAGGTCAGCTTCCATCTCTGAGATGTAGGAAAGGGAAGAAACTCATAATTGTATTTTTGTTGAAAAAAAATAAAAAAAATATATCCCCCATCAGTCTATGTCAGTATTAGTTGCAGTTTGGACTGAGTGGACACAGTACAACCAATACAGTATTCTTTATTAATTTAAATTTCTTGATAGACACTCATGTTATCTTTCAAAGGGATTTTAATCCTCAATTTTGTGGACTTTCAAAATTCTTCTTTGGACTTTTTAGTTCTTTTTATTGATTTTACTTGTTCTTTTTATTTATTTTAAATAAAAAAAGATCTAATTTAGTATAAGTTTTTGACTGCATATTGTGCAATAACAGAAAATTGTTAATTAAAAACTATTTTTCGCATGCAAGCAGTATCTGACAGTGGTCTGTTGTGAACAGAATGAAAACACAAAAAGATCCTACCTTTTTACCCATGAATCAATTGTGCGTCAGAGTTAAAGGACTTGAACAAAGTTAGAGACTTAGACTCCCTTTATTGTCATTACACAAAAAAACACAAGGTGAATCTTGACAACGAAATGTTGATTACTTGGCTGCCGGTGTAACACAGCTAAGATCTTATTCCTACACAATAAATATGTTTTCTATAACTAAGAGCTAGCTATATACTGGGTAAAGAGTATATATATATATATATATATATATATATATATATATATATATATATATATATATATATATATATATATATATATATATATATATATGTTGCACTGAGTTATTGAAAACGAAACATTAAATTGAAGACAAAACTAAACTAAAGAAGACAAACCTAAACTTGGACAATGACTGACTGACTGAGCGAGTAGAAAAGCAGCGAAAGTTGTAAGAAGATTGTGGATGACCATCTAAAAGCTGGGAGCATCATGGCTCAAGTAATACTGACAGGGCTTTCCCAGTGGATTCTTAGTGGAGTTGGCTTCAGACGTTCCCACTCCGGGAGTAGGTTTCAAATATTGTTGATTTTGCTGCTGCTTCTTCCAAACAGGACCCCCAGCTGACCAAGACGTTTGGTGGATACACCCAAACCCAGCTAGGGGCCTTAGTTCTGCTTGGAAAGATGTTGCACGGTTCTTGTTTTACTGTAAAGCCTTTGCATTAGGTCACCCAAAAATTGCATTGGAGACAGATCCCCTGTCTGTTTGTCTTTCTCCTTCCATCTGGATTTGCCATTAGCGGGGTCTTTAGTGTCACCCTTTGGCAGAGCACAGACTCTTTCACAGGACGACCTGCTCTTATAAAACCCTAACCTCTAACATGTGGCTATGATTACATGAAGGCTGCAGTGTTTCTCAGGTATGGCTGAATTTTACCAGCTCTCCGAAAGCTGTGTGCTGCTTTGTGTGTCCTGTGAATCATCTCATTAGTGTTTGCACAGCTTTAGATTGGGTTTGCGATTGGTGCACGTGCAGCCACGTTGTGTCGCTCCTGTATGAAAAGCCTGCAGTGGCTTTGCATTAAGGCTTGCTCAACCATTAAATGGCTCTCTGAAAGCTTTGTTAGAATTTCCATTGACTCCTCAGCAGGGGGTGGGTTTTGAGTTTTTGCTATTTTTCTTTGATAAACGGGACAAAACAGACTAATGTAATCGGTGATTGGCGGTGCCCAGCGGTACCATGAATTGAATGTAATGGACTCATGTGGATCTGCGCTCAATTACAACCAAATTACTCAACAATAGAAAGCTTGGAGAGTAACACATACCTAAGTAGATTAGGCCTTCTGTCACTCTGTGAAGAAAACAAAGTGCAAGCGCTAATATTGGAAGTAATCACTCTCATTTTCTTTTTGTACCTGATCCCAAATGGATTCTAAATATTATTCAGAAATGCAAAGCTCTAGAGTCTAGTCTAACATTGACCTTTACCAGCATCACGAACAGTTTTCAATCTTATAAAACCTTTTTGTACATTAACCAGTAAGATTTTATATCAGACTTCAGTTCTTTTTTTTTAATTACTTGAATTGTTCCTTTCGGGGGGTAAAAATATAGCCTGAAGTAGTCCTACTCAATTCTAGTCAGAATATGAGTCTGATACTGCTCCATAGAGCTGTGATTAGGGGGCGTGTTTTGAATGAACCAGGAAAAAAAATGCCTCTGCACTCAATTGGATAGACCTACAACCAATAAGAGCAACGGAGTGCGTGACGTATGTTAAGCGATGCATAGTTGTTGTCAACAAAAATCAAAGCGTGCAGTTGCACGCCTAGAATAAGAAGATGAGCCTTGATCGCATTTCTCTGTTCCTCTTTTAAAATTAATTTGCTGTTGATATCTTCTAGAACAGACCTAATAGCAGAATCTACACTCCTCAACTCTCCGGCGGCAGCCATTGTTGTTGTCACCCAAGTGCGCTTTGGTCACATGGTTGATTACGTTACTGTTGATCATCTGTCCATGATTGTATAAAGCCCGCCCTGACAATTTGATTGGATCGCCAGAGGGTGGGCGATAATACTCGCGCTACTATGGAGCAGAGCCAGACCGAACTTCCCCACCTCAAACCTTGTGGACGGGACTAAGTTCGGAATGGCACCCAGGCTAGTAAAAATATAGGCTCATAAATACATACATCCATTATTATTATTATGCGTAATTCCCTTTGTCATCAACAAGCCACTAGGTGTTTGTACACTTTTCTTGGTAGAATTGTTGCAGTTTGTTGAAGAGTAGTTTTTTTGTTTTAAAGGTTGAATTTAGGGAGGGCATTTTGGCTGCCTGTTTTATCCATTCTTAAACCCGATATAATGTGAGTTTTAGATCATTGTCCTGTTGTTGAATGTTGGAAAAACTGTAAATCATATACCAGTTTTTACATTGTTTACATTTAATCACCGTGTTTACATTTTATCACTGCTGCACTTTAGAAATGGAAATGTCTTGAGAGCTGCACTGATGGAAATTTTACACTCTGTGTACAAAACCACAATAAAGTTTGCCTAAGTCCAAGTCTTAGTTTAAGTACCAAACCGTGTTCATATTCCAATCATTTGCTCTCAGTTGGAGCTTAAAGTTAAAGAATATTGCTTATCATCCTTTCTCATTACCTTTTTCTTTTTGGACGACTCGCCTCTACCTCTGGCAGCTAAACCAGCTCCAAAGCATTATCTGGCAACCGCCATGCTTCTTAGTTTTTTGGGTTTTTTCATTTGAAAGACATACCTTGAGTCTCCTAAACACATTTTTCCCAGTCTTTGCTGAATCTGGAGAAAAGAAAGAGATGATAGCTCTAGATACAAATAATTAAACAGCAATTAGGCTCAGGTATATAAAGATGACACTAGTCAGAGTAAATATGAAGCCATTTTGATTTTTATCAACTGGAATGATTTGAAGGTGGGATCTTTGATGGTTTTACCTTCGGATGAACCAGAACTAGATGTAGTATAAAGCGTGAAAAGGTGGTCAAAGCTTCTACTTAGCTTCTAGTGTTTTTCCCTCAGCGGGATATGAATTTGCCAGCCGCATCTCCTTATCAGCAGCCGGCCGGTTGTTGTGCAGGTGCATGTGTGTGGGAGAAGCAGACCGGGGCGATGCCATCCTAGCGGCTTAGCTTGCCTTTCCTGTCAGCAGCAAACTCACTGGACCTGAACACCATCCCCGTCCCCCGTTGTCCTCCTCACCACCACCATCATCACCATACCTTGAGATAAACGCACTGAAATACACACAAACTGCATCTCTCTGAGCGTGGTCTGATGGAGAGTATGATGATTCTGGTTGAACTTTAGGAACACAATAATTTATGTGTATTAGAGTCCATCACAAATGTAACTTTCTTACATTGATGATCTAAACGCGGAAAGAAATTGAAATGATTTTATAAAGTCTTAGTCGTATTTATTTTATGTTAGTTATATTGTTGCTCTGTTTTGTTAAACGATTTTTCTGTTGTATAGGCAGATGCAGATATACTTTTTAAGTTAAAATTGTCAATTGATATATGGTGATGCATACAGGTGCTGGTCATAAAATTAGAATATCATGAAAAAGTAGATTGATTTCAGTAATTCCATTTAAAAAGTGAAACTTCTATATTATATTCATACATTACATACAAACTCATATATTTCAGATGTTTATTTTGTTTAAATTTGATGATTACAAATGACAACAAATGAAAATCTCAAATTCATCATATCAGAAAATTAGAATATTGTGAAAAGGTTCAAAATTGATGGCCCCTGGTGCCACACTCTAATCAGCTAATTAACTCAAACCACCTGCAAAAGCCTTTAAATGGTCTTTCAGTCTAGTTCTATAGGCTACACAATCATGGGGAAGACTGCTGACTTGACAGTTGTCCAAAAGACGACCATCGACACCTTGCACAAGGAGGGCAAGACACAAAAGGTAATCGCTAAAGAGGCTGGCTGTTCACAGAGCTCAGTGTCCAAGCACATTAATAGAGAGGCGAAGGAAAGGAAAAGATGTGGTCGAAAAAAGTGTACAAGCAAGAGAGATAACCGCACCCTGGAGAGGATTGTGAAACAAAACCCATTCAAAAATGTGGGGGAGATTCACAAAGAGTGGACTGCAGCTGGAGTGAGTGCTTCAAGAACCACCACACACAGACGTATGAAAGACATGGGTTTCTGCTGTCGCATTCCTTGTGTCAAGCCACTCTTGAACCACAGACAGCGTCAGAAGCGTCTTGCCTGGGCTAAAGAGAAACAGGACTGGACTGCTGGTGAGTGGTCCAAAGTCATGTTCTCTGATGAAAGTAAATTTTGCATTTCCTTTGGAAATCAAGGTCCCAGAGTCTGGAGGAAAAGAAGAGAGGCACTTCATCCACGTTGCTTGAAGTCCAGTGTAAAGTTTCCACAGTCAGTGATGGTTTGGGGTGCCATGTCATCTGCTGGTGTTGGTCCATTGTGTTTTCTGAGGTCCAGGGTCAACGCAGCCACATACCATTAAGTTTTAGAGCACTTCATGCTTCCTGCAGCTGACCAACTTTTTGGAGATGCAGATTTCATTTTCCAACAGGACTTGGCACCTGCACACAGTGCCAAAGCTACCAGTACCTGGTTGAAGGACCATGGTATCCCTGTTCTTAATTGGCCAGCAAACTCTCCTGACCTTAACCCCATAGAAAATCTATGGGGTATTGTGAAGAAGAAGATGCAATACACCAGACCCAACAATTCAGAAGAGCTAAAAGCCACTATTAGAGCAACCTGGGCTATCATAACACCTGAGCAGTGCCACAGACTGATCGACTCCATGCCACGCCGCATTGCTGCAGTAATACAGGCCAAAGGAGGCCCAACTAAATACTGAGTGCTGTACATGCTCATACTTTTCATGTTCATACTTTTCAGTTGGCCAACATTTCTATAAATCCTTTGTTTTTATTGGTCTTCAGTAATATTCTAATTTTCTGATATGATGAATTTGAGATTTTCATTTGTTGTCATTTGTAATTATCAAAATTAAACAAAATAAACATCTGAAATATATGAGTTTGTATGTAATGTATGAATATAATATACAAGTTTCACTTTTTAAATGGAATTACTGAAATCAATCTACTTTTTCATGATATTCTAATTTTATGACCAGCACCTGTATATCTTCATCGTGACAACCTGGCTAGTGCCACAAAATAAACCAGAGATAGAAAGTTGATGTTAGAAAATAGGAGGCTGAATATTATGAATCTTGTTGGAGATTTGCTTTTTACTCTTAGATGATGGATGTTGATAGGGTGTGTTAATATCTGTCACTATGTTTGAATGTGAATCATTTGTTCTGATCCGATCTACTTCTTAGTTCTTTAATTCACACTGATCTTTCTAACTTCCTCTCCTCTTCCATTTCTCCTGCCCCATCATATTCTGTACATTAAACATTAGTGGAGGGGGCAATTAGCAGTTCCCTTTTGCACACCTGGCTGATGCATAATGAATTTACTGTGCTCCCCTTCCTCTCTATGTGCCACGCACTGATGTTGATGAAAGGAGGACTTTTGGGAAAAGGGAATCTGTGTGTAGATGTGTGTGTGTCTAAGATGGAGCTTTTTGTCTCCTGTTCTGACCTTATCTAACCTCTTGAGTTTGAGCTTCAGTCCAGGTCAAATTTCCCTGTTTCAGTAATGTTTTTGGACAAATTGCTTGATAGGAAAAAAAAAAGCATTGTGTATTTAAACTTTATTTTGGAAAAACACTTTTTTATATTTCCTAAATATACATACCCAAACAGATTTATTAGTAACCCCTGTTGATGAAGAATACTAAATCCTGAAATAGATTAATTATTGATTACAACTTGTGGGTTCCTGATACATCTGTTTTTTCCTCCAGTATAATACAAATTTTTCAGCTTTGAGTATTTACTAATACAAATATTGAAGTGATACAATATCAGCACAGATCATCGATAGTTTTAGTATATGTGACATATGGTAAAGAACTGTCTGCATGTTAGCTACAGTAGAGTATCTGTTATCCTGTGGGTCTGTCCCTCACATAACCTGCCAGCCTTGTGAGAGCTCTTTGAAAGGAAACTTTAACCAAAAGCTAGTGATCGTGGCCATAAAAACAGAAAATTTGCCATTCGCTTGGTTTTTCTGCGTGATACAAACATAAAGCAATTTCCAAAATCATCAGAACTGTTTCACCAGAAATAAAATCAACCTGAAGGCTCACAAAAACTGGAATTACTTTAGTTTTACCATACATTTCTAGATGTGCAGCCCATTTTTATGAGGTTTAACCTCCTGATCCTCTAATTAATGCATACATTTACATTTTTAAACATAAACCCAGCCCCCTAAAAAGCACAGAACCCAGCCTAAGACCCAGACTAATGTTCATTGTCCTCGGAGCAGGGAGCCTTCTGGAGAACAAGCTGCTTCTGTTGTGTTTCTGCTTTTTATCGAGCGCTCTCCCAGCTCTTTGTAGAGTGCGCCTCACTATAGACCCACCGATGTTTCCTTTCAGCGCTGGAGTCTTCAGTTGGTTTTTCTAACTCCTTTCCATTCACCTTCCAGTCAAAAGGCAACAGCCCCCTGCTGGGAGCCCTACAATGGAGCGAGCTGCAGCAGGAGAAAAGAGAAAGAGTAAAACAGCAAGAGACAGAAAGACGGAGGCTCCTCGCTGAAAAAGATGTTGGAGAAACTGTTTCAGGGAAAAATAAGACCTGACCCGTGTCTTTAAATTAAGTTTAGTGTTTTCTGTGTGTAAAAAAAACCACATTCTGTAGATAAACACAGAGGTAAAGAATTAGTGAACTCATTCTCCTGATGTCAAGCATCTAATTGAGCTTTTTACAGCTTAGAGATGTACAAAAAATGTTTTATTACTTTCAGTCTCAATGTATGAAGTGTTTTGGTAGTATTTTATTCAGAGCAGAAAAAATTATGGAGACAATTCAAAAAACTGTGGAAAAATACTTATATATTTTATTCTAAAAGAAAACTTTTTAAATAATTAAAAATAAAGTCTAAAAAAATTCATTTTCTTTACTTTAAAGATAGAAAGCTGATTGCAGCATTGTGCAAATATATTTTTTAAAAACGGCCGATTGCAGATCTTCTATTATGTGGTAACTGGTTGGTAGTTGTATAGTGCGTTATAAAGTCCAAGGATCCCAAAGTGCTTTACACTACAATCAGTCATTCATCCTTTATGTTGTAGCCACAACCAAGCAGCAAAAGCGATGCCTTCGTACACTGACGCCATCATGCCTGACCGCCATCAGTAGGCAGTGTGGGTTAAGCATCTTGCCCAAGGGTTTAACGACTAAGATTAACGGAACTGAAGTTCGAACTGCATTCTTTCTGTCTGCATGCAATCTTTATTTGTAGTGATTTATTTATATATTTTTTGCTTACTTATTTAAAAAAGAAATTCCACTTTCTGATTAGAGTTTATGGTAAATATTTATCTAATTTTCCCATCATCTGTTCCCTAGACCAGCAGATTTTGCTGCAGGAAACATTTAGAACTTTTTTGATGTTTAAAAGATGTCAGTATTAATATAAAATCTCTGTTCTGTGATGATTAGAGACATTAGAAAACAACTTTATTTTCAATCTCTGCTTTTGTTAAAACACATGTAACATTTTTTGGTTATTATCTTTCATTGGACAACCACCTGCCTTTGACTGAGAAGTTTTATCTGGAAGGTTATTCTGCTTTTTATAACAAAATACTGATAAGTCTGGATCTTTTTTCTTAATAAAAGAACATAAACAGCTTAAACAACTAGTTTTATTGTATGTTTTCAGAATGGAACTGTAGCATTTTTGATTGCGACGCTGGTGGAGAATAACAGAGCAAACAAGGAGGCACGCTCCGAGCGCTCACTGCCTGTGCTTTATGTATGTTTTTCCAGTTTCTCCCAGAAGGAGCATGACGAGCAAGTTAATCTGTCCGCCAGCGACACAAAGCTGTTTATTTCTCTTTTTTCCTCTCAGACAGTCCCCTTCTCTCTGTCTGTATCACCGCCCTTAAAGCCTAATCAAGTTTGTATCAATCTAAATAATGCCTTAGCGTGAAATTTGTGTCTTCATTCAAAAAGCACTCCTGAGCCTGCACTACAAGAGAAAGCAATTATGTACCCCTCCCAACCCTCCCTGCCCTCGTTGTTCATCTACCACATATGGGTGCGTGGTTATGCATACAGTTTGTCTCCTCTGGACAGCAGTTGTGTAACAGCTTAGTGTTCTGATAGTAAGCTCTGGGCCCAGTTTATACTGGTAAATACAGGCTGTATTTACTGGGAGGCGGGGGTGTCTTCTAGTTCAGTTATTTCTGGAGGCCTCCCAAGAGTCTAGGTGCTCCAGAGGAACGCTTTCCTCTTCCTCCTCCTCCTGCTGCTGCTGCCCTCTCGCTCTCTTCAATCTTTGCCCTCCTTCACCTCGCCTCCCGTCTCACATGTGTGCTCCTCTTCACCTTCTTCACATTTATTTCAGACAGATGGATCAATAACAAACAACAGAGAATAACTCAAAATGAAATACTGAAGCAAACACCATTGTATCTCATAAAAGCAGTTTTAAAAACAATAAACATTTTCAGTTCCAACCCAGATATTTAATTGTATTTGAGCATATTTTGACCAAGCACTTGAGTTTGGCAAGCATAGAGTTAATGGTAGAGTCTTTGATTGTTTGTCATTGGCAAAATGCAAAGATTACAAATAGAATCTTGGTTTTTAGAATATAGAGTTCTTTAACTATGTCGGGATTCATTCTGGTTTCCCTTGTTGGGCATTCAGCTAAGGACACTCAGTTTATCAGTGGCTAAGAATGAGCCCATGTTAGCATCTCATGTAGATCATAAAATAATCCCCTTTCCTCCAGGTACTTTCATTAGAAATTCAAAATACAAACAGAGAAGGTTCAACTATTCCTTCTGCTGCAAAACTAGTAGTTGTCGGTGGGCATTATATTGAGCAGCTATCATCTTTGCTGTACTGGCTAATGCAATATTTCACTAGCAAATGACTGACAGGGGGCAACATTTGTTACACATTCAGTCTTTTTTTTGTCTGGCTGTATAGTTGGTCAGTTGGATAGACTCTTACTATCTTCTTACTATCTTCACCGGTCAAAAAATTAATGAAATTAATGTTGCAACTCTCAACAACAGTGTTCCGCATCTCTGAAAGTACTAAAACAAATTAATAATTTCATGGTAAATAAATTTCTTTTTGATGCAAATAGATCCGTCAAAGTAAAGAATAAATGTGGTGTTAAAGTGATGAAGTGTGCTTATTGCTTAAGATAATCTTGCAGATATGGCAAACTGATGATTGCTTGTTAACTAGTCTGGAGCCTGGAACTTAAAGGTATAGTGGAGGATCTTCCCAAATTTTCTAAAAAGACCCGCCCTCTCAACACAACCCTGAACCCACTCCCGAAAAAGAACAGCAATTAAACGCGTGCGAGAAAATGCATGAGTCCATTTCTCCTCGTGCACGCTTTATTTTAATCATCCTCCAAAAAACAGATTTGCAATTTTTCCTCCATGTCAGAGTCACGTAGGATGGCCTTACATAAACATATTACCAGAATGATTGACAATTAGGAGGACAACTTATTTTGATGATCCACCTGTAAAAAAAAAGGACATCCTCCACTATACCTTTAACAAAGGTGCAGCACTTGGCTTGCTAATTCAGATTTGAAAGCTGGTTAACCTAAAAGAGAGTGATAGATGGACTGCTTCTGGTTTCAATATCATGATTATCTGTTCTTCAGGCAACTTGAATTGTTCCTAAAGAGGCAAATTTGTTGGGATGAAAAATTTCAGTGGGCTTCTTTTAGCCAACTTACTGGGTTTTTCATTGCAGGGTTGCGTTGTGTTACTCATCGAACAGTCAGAAGGAGCTCCATTCACTGTGACACTTTAGCTTACGTTTCAATAAAATTACTTCAGAATTTTACAAAAAAAAAAAAAAAGCCTTTTGAAATCTTAATATATCTAGATACAGGTAACTGTTCAAATTTTGGATAACACATTAAATCAATTATGCTTCAGGTTAGGACTGCGTGTATCGTGATGGTATCTGATCAATATCAATAGGAAATAAGTCTAATAGATGTAGGCAGAGGTAAGAATAAAGCCTCACATCTGTTCACAGCCAAACTAAGCAGAGTTATTGGAAGGCTACATTTATTGGGAAAGGATAAAAGTTGCAATTTAAAGTTACGGTTGCAATTTAATTTGTAGGCTCTTTTCTCCAGGTCCTTATTTCAAATAAACAAACTAAACGATAATTATTGATACTGACTGATATAAAAATCTTTTTTCCAGACATATAAAAAGTTGTGTGCTGAGTAAATCAAAATTAACTGTAATGACGGAGGAGATGGACAGAATGCTTGTGTTGGAAAAAAATGTAACTATAGCCTAGCTTATTAACAACTCAATGAGGTGCTACAGACTGCAGAATGCTAGTATTTGATAATAATACTTACCTACTTTTATTTTTTTCTGGTACTTTCATTTTCTCCTCATTCTTTTGTAGTTTTAACCTTCTTGTTCTAACTTTAGTCTCCTACCTCATTGCCCCCACCCCTTTCCAACACATCTCTTCTGCTATCGATTTCCCTTCCCACCATACTCTCTCTCTGACAGACAGAAAAACAAATGTCAGATCAGAGAGGCTCTTTAATCTCAAGCTGTGTTGTTTGGCCCTGAACATCAACTCTGTGCTCATCTGATTGTAGTGTATGTGTGTGCTTCTGTATGTGTCTGATAGAGAGAGAAAATGACTGTTGTACTCCATAGATTTGTTGTGTGTTGGAGCTCTTCTTCAGTTTGGAAGCTTTGTAAAGGGGCAGTCTCTATTTATTTATTTATAATTTTTTGGTATAGTATATAACAGTGTAATCTAAAGCAAGCCTTTATTAAAATAAGCTTGTTATACTGATGGGGTTTTAAGTTTGAAATTTTTTTAGATCAACTGAACTTCCAAGTTCTCTTTAAACAGATTCTGCACCTTCCTATTTTCATCTAGTTACATTTTACAGCACAATTAATTGAATAATATCTATAATCAAATATAGCAGCTAATAAAACTGAATCAGGCATTCATTTTTTGTTTTGTTAAGCATTCTTTGTTCAACAGACACGTGATCCATTAAGCAAAGGACAGCTCAGCAAAGATGTTTATTTTTCCTTCTGAATATTACTGCTTTTAATCTTTTCAAATGTTTTCACTGTGTAACACCTTCAAAACAGCAATACTGCTGAGGGTTTTTTGTAAACTAAAATTGTATTTACTATCAAACAGCACTATGTAAATATATTTGTAAAAATAACCTATCAAGTTATAAAAAATAAAAGTGCTTCACAGGAATCAATACTTGTTATTACTAGTTAATTATCTTCTCTCTATGCTTTTTTATCAAATGTTCCTGTTTGTTAAATATTGCATTATCCTTTGAGCTAATTTTGTTTATTAATTTATTTTTTAGAGTGTTATGCTTCTGTCAAGATACAAACCTGAATGGTACAATTTTCACGTTTCATATTTTTACAAAATATTTTATCCAAACATTTGGGGAATTGAACAAATTTTTCCGTTTGATGTCAGTCAGTTTCCCCTGTCTTTGTTATTGTTGAGCGCACGTCTTAACAACCCATAGAACTATGTTGTTTTCTATAGCTGTGTTTCATAACGGAGAACAGTATTTTAAAATGGGATTGACAGGTAGAAGCATTACAGTGTGACAAACAGAAGCAAAGGCAAAAGAAATGTGTTACGGGTAGATATTTTATCGCAGCACTGTATGCTCTACGATTGGGGGTCTGGCAGACTGTAAAGTTGACAACTAAATCAACTTTGCTGTAGCAGCTGGAGACAGAATCAGATAGCAAAATCATTTTGGGTCAAATCAGAGGAAAAGGGAAGAGACTTATGATAACAGAGGCAGAGGAAAGGGAAAAGATAGCGAGGGCGACGGAGCTTGTCCGCCAGGCTTTGTGAGCTTGTTTTTCTTCCTCTCTGCCATCCATCCAAGCCCGCTGCTAACACTGTCCCCCAACACATGCACGCTGTCACAGACAAAAGCAGACATGCACGAACACTCACTGAGTCCCAAACCTCTGAGTGGCCTGGTGTTTCTGGCCCGTGACACAGTGCTGGGGATTTTTTTTGTTTTTTAAGGCTGTTTTGTGAAGAGTGCAGGCAGGCAGAGAGAGCAGTTTTACTGCTGATAAAAGTATTTGGTTAATCAGCTTCTGTCCCCATCCCCTGACTTGATCTGTTTGTGTATGTGTGTGTTTGACACAGGCCATTGAAGTTTAGGATGTTGGTGTTGGGATTGAGGGGGAGATGGTCCCTTAGGGCTGGCTGGGGATGGAGATTGGCATCAACTCCAGGCCAGTAGCGTCACAAAGTCGGTCCTGAGGGATGGGAGGGCCAGCCAATGAGAGAGTCCTTCTAGATCCAAGAGGGAATGCTGGTTTTAGTGGAAGATGGGGCTGAGGTGGGTTTTAGAGGGGACACGGGGAAAAGAGAGGGAGGTGGCACGTAGAAAAGGGGGGAGACGGACAGATAAAGAGGGAGAGTGTGTCAGATGACAATTACCCTCTTGACTTGCATCCAACACGGGTTGTCAATCAGTTCGGCCCTGCGGGAGGAGAAGCCGTCTATCATTGGCTACTCCGACCCACATCCCGCCTCTTTGGGCTGCATGGCCGTTGTAAGATTGGCCACGGTGACCCGCTCGTCAAATAGATCTGGGAATAACTGGAACCTTGGGTTGCTTTGGGAATATATGGCCCTGATACTGTGCGTGGAGGCTGTTTAGACGGAAAAAAGACAAAGGATTTATTTTAGCCACGCTTTCCTTTCACTGGACTCTTAAAGGTGAAACAAAGATTGGTACAAGCTGTTTTATGGTAGATAAAAGAAAAGTAGTAAATAATCACTGAATCTCTGAGGCTGAGGGGGGAATAAAAGTCGGAGCAGTCAAAAGATGAAGGCAGAAAGACAAAAAAAAAAAGGGAAGTGCATGGCAGAGTAAAGAGCAAAAATGGGTTAAAAACACTGAAGGAGAATAGAGAGAGGGCTGCTTTGCTTTGCTGGAGCGTGAGCAGATAATTAATGACAACAACTGTGTAAATATTTGTACATGGGAACATGGTGATGATGATACAGAGGCATGCTGTAGCGGTTCGCTGCCATCAGATCGCCTGTGATGAACGAGGAAAGGAAAAAACAGCCATCATGAACCAGAGTTTATGGCAAACAACAAGCCCTGTTATTTTAGATTCCCATTAAGCTCACCTGTTCAGGTGTTAACATAAATAGCCAGTCATCCAATCATATTGCTGAAATACGATGAATGTAGCGGCAGAAGGAGGATTTAAGTGACTGAACAAGGCATGGTTCTTATTGGTTTACCCAAACACATCAAGTTTCAGTTTAAAGAAAATTGTCTGAAAAGGATCAAAAACATTAAGCAGTAGCGGTGTGGACGGATGCTTTGCGGATGTTAAAGAAAATTAGCCTTTTTACGTCATAGAATGGAAGAAGCAGCCTATATAATCTCTGGTTGCAACACAGATTACCATCTTTGAACGGAGTACTCCCTCACTCTTCAAGGTAGCGAGCATCTCTAGGATGTGGTGAAATTGCAAATCCGCATTATGAGTGTGATGCTGATAGATTTGCAGCAACTGTGTGAAGCTAGCATGTTAACATGGACCAAACTCTGAGGAATGTTTTTGGCAGGATGTTGCATATATATTAAGAAGCATTAAGGCTGAACTTGGGGAGAAAGACGATTCAAACCAGAACTAGCAAATTTTACCTAATAGAGTGACCAGAATGTGCAGACTGGATATTTTAAATGTCTTAAGTTGGTTCAGGACTAAGGTTGAATGAGTGAAAACAGGTTTCTATGTTTAATGGGCTACGTTAACCTCATTTATTGGTTCAGATGTTTGAAATGCAGCATATTCTCACACTAAAAGGTTTAAGATATTAAACCTTGTATTTGACTGCATTTTATGGTTGAGGTGAAAAAGGAAGGTGTCACAAATTACCGGGAATCCTGCTTTTGACCCTTTATACATCCCACTATTCGCTCTCTTATAACCTATCACATGGAGCATACAGGGATGGGGGATCCTTGAATAACCTCTCTAGAGCAGGAGCACCCAAGTTCATTCTACAAGCACTTCTATCTCACAACTGAAGAAAGCACTGTAAACTGCTCGTCTAGAAGCTGCATGATTCTCTAGAACTTGATTTGGACACTTCTGCTCTAGATCATCCAGAGTCTAAGACCTTCTCCAACTCCTTCTTCTCTTCAGTTCCAGAGCTTTTCTATAGCATCTAGTTAGGAGTTCTGAGATGGTCATAGAAGAAGGTTTGTTTTGTATATTGTAAACAATGGTCCACCATATTTTTTGATTCAAATGTCCTGGTACGGTAATCCTTAAAATAGAAGCCTTGCATCCCAGATCCTCATCTGAACCTGATGGTTGGTTTCACACAAGACCCACCTGCTTTGTTTTTTTTTGGCCAAGAGGCTTCAGAACTGTTGTGGTCACCTGAAATTCAGAGACTGAGTCATATCTAAAACCAAAACAGCTGGAAGTCGTGTTTTTGTTGGGTTTTAAATCCTCTGGCTTCAGAGTTTTGCTGAGGCCGCTCGGATTTAAATGGAGACTCCCGTCTGCTTCTGACCAGCAGACCCTTGGTTTGGTAAATTCTCATTTGCATCCCATGTTCGATTTGCATGTAAATGTGGGTTTTGTCGCTGTGGACAACCTGGTGTAATTGTGTGCTTAATGAAGCATAGCATCTCATTACAACAAAGACGGGAGTGTTCTGTTGTTTAGTATTTCAGCTGCTGTACTGCAGAGGTTACTGCTGGAGCGTATTCCCTTGCTTGTGTGTTGCATGTTTCTGATTAGGGTTTACTCCAGTAGAAAGTAGCCATGTTTAACCTACAGCATACTTAGGATGTGTGGATAGAGTATTATTATGACTACAAAAACTTTTTTTTAAATCTTTTCATGAGTGAAACTGGGCCATTAGTAAAATTAAAGCACCCCACTTTCCAGAGATAAACAATAAGATCAGATATGGTTTATATGAATATTAATTGGGAAATCAGTGCCTATTTAATAGGTGAAATTGTGCCATTTTTCTCAAATAACTGCATAGTTGCAGCAGCAAACCTTCAGGAAGATTTATGCATCCAGTGATCCATCAGCAGGTCTATCTGCTCACCTGTTTGTTGGTCCTGATTTGCTCTTTAACTGCGATGTTGCATCTAAACAACGATGTAATGATATGCACATCAGGCAGGGAGCCTCTTCCAACGTATTTCACTGATTTAATGAAACAAGGTCCATTTTCTGCCTTCTGTGTAAATCAATATCCTGAATAGCTCTTTAATTGAGTGATGGTATATTTTCTGCTGGAAATCTTTTCCCAAAACACCAAAGATTCCCTGAATTTTTATTTTGCTTCACATTCCTCCTTAGTAGCTGCTTCCGCTTTCAACTGACAGGTTTCCAGGAAAGGCATTAATAGACCTGTTTTTCCAGGTGTTCAATAGGAAATGAAAAGAGAAAAAAAAAGTATTAATGTGTTACAGTTTGGTGCAGTTCAGAGTTACTGAGGTGTTGTTTTGCTGTTAATTGTTGTTTTGTGTCGGTTTGAAAAATTCCAAACAGTCTAATAAAGGAAGGTGGATTTCTGTGTCTAAGTGTAAAGGAATTAATTGGATGCTGTGATTCCCCCTTTTTTTTTTACCTCCTAAACTCATCCTTCCTCTTATATGTTAATGATCAAATGCAGATTTCTGCTTATTTTTACTCCTTCCCATAGTTGCACATGTGCTGCATAAACTCTCACGGTTCACAGTAACGCCGTGTGCGAGTCTTTAGGGAGGACGCAGATAGTCTAAATAAAGCTGTGTGTGTGCTCAGCTAATGAAACACACGGTATTCCCTACAGCCTCATCAGGAAAATGGATTTTATCAGATCTAAACTTACTCTTATATCTGCCTAAGTTTCTATTTAATCCTCATGTCAGAGGTTTGTGGCTTTTTTTTTGCGCTCTGGTCTTTGCAAAGCTTCAACCTGCTCAGACCGATTAAGACAAGTCCTCATGTTAGAGCAATTAGCAGTTGGACCTCCTAGTGCAGGTTCTGCAATGAGCCTGATATTTAAGTTATTTTTATTTAAAAAAAAGCCCCCAATCTAGATAGCATGATGCCATGTTACCCCAAATTGCATTTAAATAGATATTTATTGTTAGGTTTAGGCCTACTGCCAAAAAACAAAAAAAAAGTTGCACACAAATAGAAAATTCACAGTAATGTCTCAGAAACAGTATAGACACTGATATACATTATTCATCAGATTTACATTTGATCAGGTTACTGATAAGTGCACAGCAACAGCTTCTTATAAGACAATGCATTAAGGCCTACAATTATGGCTGTAAATAAATTGGACATTATGGAGATTTGTGAACTCAGGTGAAGTTAAAAGTTTTCTTTTTTTTTTTCTTTGTTTTCTGTTCTAAGCAACAGTCTGATTAATGTTTGTTACATTAAGCTGTTGAATTAAAACCATCATCTGTTTGAATGTGGAGTAAATATTGGACAGGATTGACTGAAATGGATATCAGACTGCAGCGATCCTCATCAGTCACAATGAAAGGCTTGAAGGGTGGATCTGTACTGACAGCAGCAACCAGTAAGACATCGTTACCCTGAATACCATTCAAAAATCGCTCTATTGTTAAAACCTGCAACAGATCCTGAAGTTAATTTATTTATTCAGGAAACTACAGGTACTGATTTAATAAATTCATATATAAATAGTATATATACTGTACTTTATATAAATAAAGTTGGTGAGTAAATGAGTGTAACTCCTGCTCTTGTGTTTATCTTTACAAAGGAACAGTCTGCTGATTTATAACTTCTTGTTTTGATCTGAGTTCTTGGCTCAAGTCTAACGAGAGGGTGGCGGCGGTGAGGAGGGAGGTGCTGAGGAGATGGAGGGTGGAGGTCAGTGGTGGGAGTGGGATGAGAGCAAAGGGATTTGCAGGGATCAGGAGCGACCGTGCGTAAGGGAGAGGTGCAGCGTTGCGTGCCGGGGAAGGGGAGAGGAGGAAATCCCATTGTGTGCTGACTCCGGCCGTTTCCTGTTTGTGTGCCAGCTGTGCTTTCCTCCTTCCTGCTGTACCCAGGAAGTTGGTGTCACATTCCTGCTGCGATCGGTTCAGCGTGTGAATGTGTCGAAGAGATGCCAGGTCATCAGAGGTGTCTGTCTGTTTGATATAACCTGACATAGTTTGTTGTTATCCCGCTGGTCTCTTTACTCACTACTAATGGGACAGATTTCAGTACCTTTAAATGCAACTTATCCAAATTTCATTAATAAACACTTAAAGGAATAGTACACCCAAAACATGATTAGCCTTCATTTTCTACTCACCTCCATGCTGAACAACACTCTGGAGTACTTTTTTGATATCTCAAATGCATCTGGAGATCTGGGAGGCTTCTTGCTGTCTGCTGACATTCAAATAATGGAGGTCCATGGCGCCCGAGACAGAAAGGTCCATAAAAGTCCACAAAAACGTGTCAATATTCCTCCATACTGCTCGTCCAATGTAATCCAAGTGTCCTGAGTGGGTAGCATCCAGAATTTACTCGAAACGAAGTCATTTAGAATGTTTTTAGAGCATAAACAGTAGTGTATAGGATTTCCTAATAGCGCCCCCATGCGCGCTCACGATTCTACGGAAGCCGGCAGACCAAACCAGCGCATTCAGCTCGGCAAAGAACTCATGCTCTTCCTCAACACTGAAGTCCTCAGACATTTTTCTTTCGTTGTTTCTTTCTTTGCACAGGTAAACAGCACATTTCTTCTTCTACGCTTGCATTATCGGCAGACCAGACGCTGAATGCGCACTTTCTTCCGGTTTGGTCTGCCGGCTTCCGTAGAATCGTGAGCGCGCATGGGGGCGCTATTAGGAAATCCTATACACTACTGTTTATGCTCTAAAAACATTCTAAATTACTTCGTTTCGAGTAAATTCTGGATGCTACCCACTCAGGACACTTGGATTACATTGGACGAGCAGTATGGAGGAATATTGACACGTTTTTGTGGACTTTTATGGACCTTTCTGTCTCGGGCGCCATGGACCTCCATTATTTGAATGTCAGCAGACAGCAAGAAGCCTCCCAGATCTCCAGATGCATTTGAGATATCAAAAAAGTACTCCAGAGTGTTGTTCAGCATGGGGGTGAGTAGAAAATGAAGGCTAATCATGTTTTGGGTGTACTATTCCTTTAAAGATCACATACCAAATCATTTTGGCTCATAACTATTTTTCCAAACTTTGCTAACATTTTCTTTGAGAGCATTGAAGCTGCCATCTTTTTCTCAAGGTGAAACCAGGAAGCCAACCGCTCAGATTTAGTGGTCTTACTTGATGCAATTGAAAATATTTCTTTAGTATATTTAAAGCCCTATAATGCATCACTTGTTTATATGGTCCCTCTTTTGACGGACATGCTGAATATGAATATGTACTGGAATAAAAGCAGCTTAAAGTTCTTCAGAAATACCAACCGCTGTTCATGAGGGTTTTGGTTACTGCATAAAGCCACCATAGCTGAGGCAGTATGCTTAAAGTTTGAATCAAAATAGGAAAATCAAGAAAATCGGACTTACAACTTGCAAAAATGCACAGATCTAGTAAAATGGTTTTCTGTGTTGTTTTTTTTAAATTATCCTTTAAATGCAGTTGAAAGCGCATTTTGTTCATGTGGTTGTTTTTAATAACACAAATTATGGTGATACTGTTTGATCCATGCAATTCATAAAGTTAATTTCTTCTCTGTGTCCCTTCTGTTTTCTTCTCAGCGGTGGAAGAAGGAGAACCCTCAGAGGGAGGAGGGACTTGGGATGAATCTGCCGTCCAGACAGGTTAGTCCTTCATCACATGAAAACATTTGACTGAACTTACCGAGAGCCATTTCTGATCTACACCAGGAGATGAGCGCTGAAGATCCGACAGTCCTTGTGATTTATAATGGTTTTCTGGCTAAGATTCAGTAAACAAACCATGAGGGATAAAGGGATTGGTTGAAGTTTACGGTAAAGGGAAAGGGTGTAGAGGAGAAAAGAACAGGGATGATGAAGATAAAATGTTTTCTGGATTTGGACTGAATGGAAGGAGATGATGGAGGGAGGGTGAAGGAGGGATCTGTCTCCTCTGTGGTCTGAATATCTTGGGATGAAAAGGGAGAGATGGATGAGCTTTGCCTTTTCTGTTTTTTAGATTTGTTTTCTACTTGTTTGTTTCTGTTTTCCTCTCAGTCCCTGATCTTTTCCACCTGTTTTCCCCTGCATTGAAATTTGAAATTGCAAAGAAATTAGGAAATTTTCTACACATCTGCTTCCTTAAATAATATCTTCCATTACATCAAAAAAGTGCAAATTGGAACTCCTGTTATGGAGCTTTTACTGATTTATTTTATTTCATTTTCCTATCTGGCGGGTAAAGTCTCAGTTGGTACGGTAATAATTATGTTAATCACCATTTTAAATGAGTAAAGGACAAGAATATTTTTATACAGGAGTGACTAAAACCTACGTTAAGCTGGACAAAGAAAGGGTTCTGTTCTGATGAAACCAAACTAGAAACAAAATAAACACTACACTGGAAAAACGATCTAGAAATAAGTAAACATTTCTTAAATTATTTGTATTTACCCTTAATTTGAGTAGGTAAATGAAATAATTTGCCAATGGAATTTGTATTTTTATCCTTAAAATAAGATAATTAGATGATATGCACTTGAAATAAGACAATGCGGTTGTGTTTCCTTATTTTAAGTGTTCCATTGGCAAAATGTGTCTTTTACCTCCTGAATCCAAGAACAAATGCACTTATTTTAAGAAAAAAGGACTTATCTAGATTTCGTTTTTTTTTTCTAGTGTAAAATAATTATATCACTACAGTGAAACACGGTGGTGGCAGAATCATGTTATGGGTGTTTTTTTTCTGTCACAATGAATAAAGGGTTAAATACATTCATATATATCTCTCTTCGTTTTGGCCCCAAACCTTCAGGTTTCTGTTAGAAAGCTAAAGGTGAGTCTGATGGAGGATCTCTGGGCTCCTCTGAAGATGTTTGTGGAGCAGAGCTGTCTGACTATCTGAGAACTTTAAAAAGTAGAGGGACTAAATGTCGCTAAGTTCAGATGCAGGACGCTGATAGACTCCTACTGAAGAGGACGATGCTATACACACCCTGGAACTTCAAACTGTCTTGAACTGTATTGTTAACAATGCAGAGCAGCTTCTACAGGTGTTTTATTTGTCCTCAGTCCTGTAGTAAAGGCTTTCAGAGGTCTGAGTTTAGATGTCCGGCTCACAAACAGGGTGTTCTCAATGGCTGTTGGCACAATCACCCCAATGTTAGGTGACTGTATGCTTGTTTTTATTTTATTTTTTTAAGTGGTTTCAACACACGTTTTCCTAAACTTGGCAGAAAAAGAACAGTAAGGTGTTTTTTCTGCTCTAGTGAGTTTCTCCTGCTCTGGTTTTCAACCTATTAGGGAGCGGCGAAGCACTTCCTCTGACTGGATCCCTGCAGGGAGACGAGATAGTGCTGAATGTGGTAAATATCCAGTTAGCTCCCTCTCAGTCTCTCCTGGCCCTGTCTTTCGTTCAGCTCTACGGGGGTTGAAAGGAAACGAAAGGAATCACTCCTGGGGTGTCCATGACGTGCCAAACCCTCCCTTTCCCAGCCTCCTCTGAACCTGTGCTCAGGCTCCTCCCGGGCCCACCGTGCTGCCTGAAGTCTGCTGCAGTGTGTGTGTTTTCAGCAGGGTGCTGACTTTGGTCCTGAGTGGTTCAGTAGAAATGCTGTGTGTGTCAGTTCCTGCAGGAAGCTGGGGTCCCATGACACACACACGCTTGCACACAAACAGACACACACCTAACTGAGTGTTCCTCCAGTGAAAACATTCTGTCCCATATTCCCTTACTCAGCCACACTTTCAGTTTTACCGCCTGTTTTGGATCCCAACAGCTTTCTGCATCAGATTTTCACCACTTCTCTCTACATTTCTCCATACTCGCTGCTGTCGCTCCTCCGCAGGCCTAACTTTTTACTTTCCTTCATTTGCTTGTTAACTCCTACTTCTGCACACATAGTAAGAGTGTGAATTACGTCTTATTCCCCAGATTCAAAACGACGACTCCTTTGCTCTCAGGGATTCAGGGATGAGGATGTAACCTATCAAAAACTCCTTCTCATTATACTACCAGTTTCAGAAACTTCCACCCATCCTTTTTTATTTTTCGCTACACTTTTTTTCTGCCTTACCGTTTTTCTTTCTCTGGAAAATGTGTGTTGGGTTTGGAAAGGCCCACAGGAGAGATGCCGAGGGGAGGTGGGAGGAAAGCCTGGAGGGAACTGCTACAAGCCAACTTATTCTCCTCTCTTCTCCTTTTTCTTCCTTGGCCTTTCTGTCCCACATAACTTCCCTAAAACTAAAAGTACAGTAACATCCTCCTCCCTTATCTCTCTCTGCCCTGTCAGACCATCAAATGAACAGAAAACATCTTATTTCCTTGTTTTTCCTTCTCATCTCACATCTTTCTGCCTGAGCAAAAAAAGTGAGAAGAGAAGAAGAAAGGCACACCAGACAACATCCTTCCTCTCATTTGAACAGCGCCTCTCTCCATCTGCTGCAGACTATACTCACTTACCCGTTCTGTGTGCTCATGCTGACACTTAAACAGTCTGTGAGTCATCGTGGAAAAGGTTTGTCGAGTCCCCAGGCTGAAAGCGAGAAGCCGAGACCAACCAGATTATTGTTATTCGCCGTGTGGTGTCACACACTCCAGTGGAGTACCGAGAATCAGCCTCCCGCACCTATCGTATGACAGATCTCTGGCTATTTTAGAGCTGCAGCTATCCAATAGTCTAGTAATCCAACACACCATTGATTATTTTCAACACACTGACAGATGATGTTTGTCTCTTTTTGAGTGAGGATTTCTTCATCATAGCGCTTCTTTTTGTTGTTGGAAAGTCTGGTAACTTCTCTTTATATTGACCATTTGTAGCGAAAATGCAACTGGTTGCATAATCCCATTTTGATTTTTCTGTGGATTTATTTTTGATCATATTATTGTTACAAAAACTACTCAGCCAAAAAAGAATTTACTTTCTCTGTCAAGTATTTATCTAAAAACTTTGCTTTTTTGCTTCCTTCTAGAATATTTGACGACTGCTTTGGAAAAATTGTTGCATTGATTCAAAATGGTTGAAGCCTTGAGTCAGATAAATTTTTTCCAACACATGTGGTTTGATCTTTGCTAAGGTAATTCCAAAGCTTAGTCTTTGATTCCTTATACCTGTGGATTTAGGGCGAAATTAAAGAATTTGGAGGTATTGCTCCTTTATTACGACCTACTTCTTTGTTCAACGCACAGTCACCACAGTATTATACTGCCACCGCCTGTAACCTGTTATGTTTAGGCACCTATGAGCAAAGCTTCTGTCACTTTGGCCCAAAAGCTCAATCTTTATATAATTGTAGGGTAAAACTTTGTCACAGAGGCCAGCTGTCCTGAATGACTATTCACAATTTACAACTTAAAACTTTGTCCTGTCCTGTTGAAAGACCTTATAACCTTCCTTACCCTTTGTATCAACCTTCTAGTCCACCGTCTGCTGGAGATACCCCACCTAGGACCCTGTATAAGATTAGATGTGTAGAAAAATGATGGATGATTTGATTTATAAGTAAGAAAACAGGGTTTGCAGGTCAAGCCTCTGCTTAATTGCGACGTCCCTATGATGGCCGATTCTGAGAAAAACTGGACTCTGTCCTCTTTCTCTCCTTCCTTCTGCTGCTTCCTCTCCCCATCGTCCTCTTCCTCCATCGCTCTCTCACTGCTCCCCTCTGGAGCTCCATAATGTAGTTTTAATTTCCCCAAGGCTGCCACAGGAAAACAGTTCCTGTGTCTCTGTGTGTGTGTGTGACTGAGCTCCTATTGTCTGCTGGTGTCTGTGCTTTTGTGTATTTTTTTTTGTCCACTTTATACCATTTAAATACATTCTTCATCTGAATTTTCAGGAGTTTATTGCAATCAAAAATACGAAAGTTGGGCAGCTGTCAGATTTTTCAGGGTTTTTTTTTTGCTGATCTTTAGGAGTTCGCCTTACATCTGCATTTATTTAAACCTGCTTTTCTATATATAGTGTTCAATTCGTATGTTTGTGCGTCGCATCCACTTCCTTCCATGACGTTATTAGTTCTTTCATCATCCTTTTTCCAGACATTGGTGTTGGGTGCTAAACCTCCCAGAGCACATCACGTCCCAGAGGAGTGTGTGTGTGTGTTTAGCTGCATGCATGTATCTCAGCAGCTCTTTTTCTCCTGAGGATGGGAGGCCTTGCATTGTGGAAACAGACCCATGCAGGCTGTAGGAGCCTGACTCCTCCACAGAGGAGATATTAGCTTCTCTTTGCACCCACCCAGCAAACACATGCACACACATTTGAGCAGTGACACAGAGGAGGCAGAAGGTACCACGGGGGGGTGGTAGTGGTGGGGGAGGTTCTCCTGGGACCCACAGAGCATGCCTGTTGTTGTTGTGTCCAGCTGCACCTGTTCAGCCACTGACGCATTTATTTCTGAACCCAGAACCAAACGGGTTCACCTTTCTTTTTTATTTCTTTTTTTATTAACCCTCTCAGCATTTCTTTTATCTGATTGTTGAAATTTACATTACAACAGCAGGAAGAGAAAGAATAATAATGAATATAAATATAGTAAAATAGCAATAAAGGTTCTAAATTTGAATATAAATCTAAAAAGAAACTTAAAATAACTGAGTTCAGATGATCTTCAAGTTTTCTTTTTATTTCTTTTGTTTGAACCAGATGTGTCTTAAATATTTTATATTAATATTAAATATAAAAATATTAAAATGAACCTGTAAGAGTGATTTCATTTTTTCTTTAAGTTTTTTCCCCCTTACAGATAAGAAGTTTTAAAACAATCTAACTGTAAATATGCCTTTTTGAAATTCATTCCTTTAGGGTAGTTCTTTAATAATTATAAAATAACTTTATAAAAAAGTTTAACTCGCGGCACAATTGCCTCATAGCAAAAGGGTTCTGATTTTCTCAGACTTCCTCCCACAGTCCAAAAACCTGCATATTAAGTCGATTGGACATTTCACATCACCCTTAGAAGTGAGTGTGAGTGTGTGTATTTGTTCGTCTTTAAAAATTATTAATTTAAAATTAGGGTCATCACAGAAAAAAAGAGTCAACTGCACTAAAACGTCAGGGGACACAGAGGAGTGAACTTATTAAAAAAAAAAAGATCAGATTTTGATCGAAACATCCAAAATGATCTGGAAAAAAACAAAAGAGAAACACAGAAATATGTTCAACTTTGCAAATAATTTGAGACTTAGAAGTGCTTAGCTCCATTTCTTGTTATAAGCTACATTCTGTATCAGTCTTTATTTATTTATGTAGCATGAACAAAAATTCCTCAGGGTAACTCGTATCTCTGTTAATGGACACAAAACCAACAATGCAGAACTGATGGGTAATTCTATTTAAATGGGAGATAAAATAAGTTTCCTTTTAAAACACTATTTTTTCATAACTCAGCTGCATACCTTTTTGTCTGGAAGAAGTTTAGAGTAATGGGGGAAAAAAAACCTCTTGGGTGGGTAGAAGGAGAGTAGTGTGTAGATACATCATGGAAGAACGGCGACGCCACTTCCTGGCTGGGATGGTGGTACGTTTGCCGTAACCATCAGCTACCCTGGGAAGGTTTCTTCTGGTCATCCTGGTCGGGGACAATTGACCCGATCTTAATCAGGTTAACCTACCTAAAGGGCCATAGCACTAGGTTGTCTGGTCCATGTGTGTTTGGTAGATCTGGAGAAGGTTTACCCAAGGGTCCCTTAATTCATTTTATTGGGGGCTGTACAGGAGTGTGGACATCTGTGTCTCGGCACAAAGTGGACTCCACCAGGCCTTCCCCCTTTCCTCAGTCATTTTCGTGTTAATGGACAGGATCTCAAGATGTTTTGGAGGTGATGATATTTGCAGATGATGTGGTTGTTTTGCCGTCTTCATCGTCCACTGGAGCCGTTCACCGATAAGGATTAAAGGCCTCTAAATGTGAGGACAAAAATCCTACCCTAAAAAAGGTGAACTGGTCCTTAAGGATCGGGTCTCAGCCTTGTCCCAGGATAGAGAGTTCAAGTATCTTGCCGTCTTCCTCTCATTACTCTGGCATTTTTGGAAAAAAAAAGAAAAATAGTTGATTCTAACCGACTTAAAACAGAAAAGATTTTGTTTGACTGAACGATACGTTTCCCTTCATGCATATATGAAAATATCTTGATTTAATCCCTCATGAGGTCGTGACGTTGCCTAAAACGGATTACTTTATTTGTCGATCCAATGAAGGAGGGATTTAAAACGGAACCATAGAACAAGAAGCCGTGTTTGAAGCTTTTTTTAATTAGATCATCTTTTGGACGTTAGGTACTCAAATTTTATTAAAGGTGATATTACTGATGCTGTGATTACAGTAAGCTGGTGAATAGATAATGCCTTTTAGATCGGATGTGAAGCTGATGGCCAGGGTGATGTTAGGCGTCTACTTGCTGGCAAAACCAGCTCTGATGTTGAGCAGAATGAAAGCCTTGTGCTGAACCGTTTGGGTATCCAAACATTCTCCTGGAAGCTCGACACACATATTTTCACACGCTTTGATTCCCCCTTTAGTGTGTGGACTGGGATGTGTGTGTTTTATTCATGGTTGGCCGGCAGATCTCCATCTCTGTGAGTTGCAGAGTGCGTCCCAGACAGGCCGCAGTACCTGCTCCTGTCTGCCAAATCAAACACGGCAACCTTTGCAGGATTACAGCATGTTTTATTCCCCTTTAACTCCCCCTCCAGCTCTGCCGCTTTCCTTCTCTGCACTCATATCACCCCGGGGCACTTCAGGAGCATTTCCCTGAGTTCATTACTTACCGAGGATTCTTCCCACAGGATATATAGGCGCGTATGGCGGTCGCTGACTGTGTGCGTTCGATTTTTCCTGTTTGGCTTTGAGCATTAACTAGCTTAGCTTGCCAACTGCTCACAGCAGAGCGATGAAGTCAGAGTCGTGTTACAAAGTTTGAATCCAGCTCCTCCAGTTTGCTGTTATATCCCGGTTATATCGGCTTACATGGAACAAAGTCTCCATCTCTCTCTGATCTGTGAAGGTTATGGCTTATTATTACTTTGATGACTAATTACCTCTATGAACTTATTTTTAATGTGTTTAATGAGAGAAAACATTCATGCAATCTAATAAACACAGCGATGCTAAGAAAACACACTAGTCTCCACATGTGAGCCTAACGAGCGGTGATTAGTGGGTCTCAGCTAGGCGTGGTTAGGCTGTGTAACATCATTTCTGCACGGTGGACTCTGCTAATTCACTCCTCTTTATCTAATTACCCAGGGTGAACACAGTCAAATGTAACACTGCATGCTAACACACACACAAACACACTTATAAACAGCACCTGCATCCATCTTTTTCTGCAGATTTGCAGAATGACCTCGTTACTCCTGTTATATATTTATTTTTTCATCTCTCAACAAACATTCCTTGTCCTCAGGTTCCAAAGACTGGGGGAGACAGCAGAATAATGCTTATTACCGTTACTCTAGAGACCTCCTGCCACATACTTTATGCTGTTCTACAGTCAGGCCTGTTATTAAGGGGGCCATTTGTCGTTCCACCGGGATGCAGCGGGGTAGTTATGGACTGTCAGTATCTTAACACGGACATGGCTTCCAAATATATAACTCTTTACTTGAATGTTTTGGTCGCAGTTAGGTGATTGACGTTATCCACATTGTATAAAACTGTAACTGGAGCGTGTAACAAAAGTAATTTCCCTCTGGGATTATTAAAGTATTTCTGATTTCTGATCTGATTTCTGATTTCTGAAATAGTATTATTATTTTTGACCACCAACACATGCAGAAGTGTTGTTTTGCAGGCCCCAAAACAAAATGTTCACCACCGACTAAAGAATCTGTCTGCAAAACTGTATGTTTGCAGAGTTTTGTGTTTGCAGCATGATTGCGTGTTGCTTCTCTTCAAGAATTATTCCTTTGCAGCATTTTTACTTTGCATGCGTAACGTGTGTTTATGCAAGTCTTATTTTTGTGCTCAGAAGCCTAAGTATGTATTAAATCTAATATTTTCTGCTAATTTATGTATTTGAGTCGTGTTTGCACTCCTCTATCACCGTATTTCTACCCTACAGTATGTGTATCAGCATATGGTTCTATTTTCTTTTTTTCTGGAAAACACAAGATTACCCACTGAGGGACAATTAAAGGTTTATTCTATTCAAACAACAATTAATGAATCAACCCAATACACACAAAAGAGACCAGTTAACATCAACCAACCCAAACACCAATTTCCAAACTAACTAAATTCACCTGAACATAAATAGAAACAAAACCCTCCATCAAATCAACCTGTCGGTATATACAGCCAGAGAAATGAATTTGATTCATGTAAAATGTCTGAAAAGGGGTTTGAAAAAGTTAAACTTATTTTTCATACCCCTATTCTATTCTATTCTATTCTATTCTATTCTATTCTATTCTATTCTATTCTATTCTATTCTATTCTATTCTATTCTATTCTATTCTATTCCACAAATCTTGTCTAATAATTTTTTTGTAATGTGATTACGAATGACAGTAAATTTATCTAAGTCTTGCAGTTTTTTTCTTAGAATCCAACAACAGATTTGAGACAAAGGTTTTGTGAGACCTCGAAGGCAGCTGATCCCTTTAGGTAGTTTTGGTTTATTGCAATCGTGATCCATCCCAGGTGTGATTCAGCCTCTCATTATTTTTCTTGAATGAAAAGCTGCAAGGTTCTGACTCGGTGACTAGTTTAAAAAAGCTAAATGAATAAGTTGCATCTGTGCAGTTTTGAGAGCTCTTCCTCATATTTTAGGAAGTTAGCTTTTTGATGAATTTTTGGGTCCCAATATAACCCAACAGGGTGTCTGTTTTTGAGGTTGGAAGCATGTGTTTAGTCCATTTTCTGTGCGTGACTGAGCATGTGCAGTAATTCCTGCTGTAGGAACAGTCTGTGACTCTGAGATAATGGTTTTCAGGAGGGTAAGTGTGTCTGTGAGCTACTAGAGCTATAGCTCACCAACATGAATGCTAGGGATATTTGCTGGGGACCACTGCCATAACATTCAATCAGTACCCAAACAGGCAGACTCTGCTCTGCTCCCTCAGCCCCGATGGGAGTAATGTCTGCCTTCATTAAGAAGGCCTGCTGCTGCTTTCTGCTGGAAATGGGTTGGGCATGGAGCATCGCACTGAAGATGAAGGAGGGGTGCTGACTTTTGTTCGAAACAAGAGAAAAACAAGAGTGAAAGATCAAAGTTTGTCTCGCCAACACCCCTAAGCATGCTCTTTAAAAGCTAGACTTCCACCATTTTCTGGATGTGAGATTTAAACCTGATTAAGTCATCATAAAACCTAAAACATGCAGAAATAATAAGCTGATAATAAACTATAATGCACATATACTCTATAACTTGTTGCAGAATAATGGTGTTGAGCTAAAACCTCTACTCATTATTCTTGTTATAAAGAGAGAACTTAACTTGCTTCATAGAGAACGGGATCCTCCTTCAGGCCAAATCAGTTCATGCAAGTATATACAGCACAACTATGGCTATTTATGTTAGAAATATCATTGAGCCTACAGATGATGGAGAGTGTTATAATCTATACTTAAAAGTAGGGCTGAAACAATCGGATTAACTAATTATTTAAATAATCGCCAGCTAATTTAGTAATTAATCATCAACTGGAGTATAGAGACTGTAAAATATGCCTTTAGCTGATAGAGGAACCCACTAAGAGCAGTAATTATACAGAAATTGTGAAAAAGATGATGTACAAAAACCTTGCATTTAAGATAAAAAAAAATGTTTTTGTCTGACATTATTCTCTGTCTACGGAAAAGGATTAGAGCCACTAAAAAAAATAAAAAAGGTAAGTGATTTTCTATTTATTATACAGTTTAATATGGGAAAAAGTCAGAATTCTGACTTAATTCTCAGAATTATGACTTTAATCTCAGAATTATGAGAAAAATGTCAGAATCCTAAATCTCTTTTTTTTTTCTTTCCCATATTAAACTGAAATAAAATAAAAAAAATCTGTTAACTTTTTTCTTTTTTTTTTTTAGTGGCTCTAATCCTCCTCTCTCTATCCAGAATTCCTCAAGTGAAAAAGATTTGGTTGGACTTGGTTTAATTTAGTAAAAAAAAGTTCTTCAAAGAACCTTTGGTTATCAGATTATCAATTGAAAAACAATGACAGACAGATTAATATGCTTTGCAAAATAGTCATTAGTTGCAGCCCTACAGGATAAAAACTTTAGAAAAAAAAAAAAAAAAAAGGTTTTGTTGTTCTCTGTTTTGCAATTTAGATGTTTTTATTTGTGTGATGATGCAAAATTCTCCACATTTACTATTTTTTAGCCAAGAACTGATTATGTATTTAACTATCTAAAGAAAAGCACTGGTCACATCAGTCTTAATGACAATTTGTTAGATTTGCAAGCGACATTGATCCCCCCTAGTATTTAAGTTTGCTTCAGAAAAATCCTTAGTTTAAAGTAGATTTTATCCCTTTACTCGTTTACTATGTCATAAAAATAACCCTCATCTTTTTTAACACACAGGATTTTAAGGATTCTGCTTCAAAGTAACTGCAATTAGTCAAAAGATTAATTTTCCTGTTCAAGTCTTACTAAATATTCTCAATTACATTAAGGTGCAGACTTTGACTAGGACATTCTAACATATAACTAAGTTTTATACATAAAATGTTCCAATGTAGCTTTGGTTCCATGTTGGGTTTGTTGTCTGGCTGTAGGGTGAATGTCTGCCTCAGTTTTAAGGTTGTTAGGAGCGTCTAAATAGAATAGTAAATAGTGTGTCTTCATAAAGAGCTTCTCTAGCCATTGACCATCAGAAGCTATTTATATTAGAGCAGGGGTAGACGGCTCAAACACTCAAGAGTCTCTTAAGAGTCATTGCTCCTAAATACCCACTGTACATCCAAATCACTGACTTGTCACCAAGCCTCCTCAAAGCTATAAGACATGATGGTGATATATTTGAGAATTTAGATAGGTGCTATTTTTAAAAGGTCCTATAGAGGGGGCACCACTTACTCCACATCCTAATAGTTCAGAATCTACCTTTCCTGTGGCTTAACAGTAAGGAAAGGGCTGTGGTGAGAACAGCAGTACTGAATCCAGATGTCCCTCTATGTGTCATTAAGGACAGGAAAGCAGATTGATGATGCTTTTGAAATTGGGATCACAGTCTTTTAGAGAAGACCTACTAAAAACAAATGTAGTGAAAGGCTGACGATACCCATTATAAACCCAAATCATATGAAGATGTCTAGATTAGCATGTGCCGCATAGAGTACCTCAAGAAATAAAGTCTTTGTGTTTAACTTCATGAGGTACATGTATAGAGTCTGTAGGTAATCTAAGCACCAGACAGGAATGTCAGGAGGTCCATGCTATGGGGAACCTCCAACTTCCTTTATTACTTTCAACTATTTAAAAAGCACTTTGGGCGACCACTGGCGCACTTCCTTCCAGATATGCACCATTAGGAATGACCCTGCTAAATTTTCAGTTTTTCTTTTTTACTGAGAAATGTCTCCTTAGACCTGCCTACGATATGAATCATCTTGGTGTCACCCCTTCATGTTGATAGAAACAATATTAGCACCCCACAAAGTGATAAACTCCCATTCCCTTTGCTGACAAACCAGGAGGGCTGACTAAGAAGTGGCAATGATCACTACAGGCACAGCATCTTCCAGGAGCCTCTGACGGTCAGCATTCCTTTGAAGCGTCCTGCTTCCAGAACCGGCATCCCTCTGAGATCCATAAGAGGACCCATAATTATCCTGCCTCTGTGTGGGGTGAGGTGGGTGGGCAGCACAGATAGAAACTCTCCCAGCTGAGAGAGCCCTCTGTTCTCACATCCGTGTCTGGATTTATCCATGTGCACAGTGTTTCTGGGGGCTGGAGTCCAAATAAAGGGATGAGTATTTTTTTAAGCAGTATAGAGGCGAGAAGGAGAGACTGGTACGCTGGAGTGCAAGATGGAGAGGTTTCATCTGTCTCTTTCCTCTGTTGCTATGACAGCAGGTTGTGTTGGCATGCGTTGGAGCTGGCGCTGCCCTCACCTCTGGCATCAGGACACCCTAGGGAGAACGTGCACGTGGTGTGTGCACACTCAGTTTGTATCTATTTTTGCATGTAATAATTTCCAATAAAAATTGGAGAGAGAAAAGCCCTCTTTTTTTTAAAAGACATTTTATTTGGCTCTCACAGATGGCTAAATGAAGAAATCACAGACAAACTGATCATTCAGCTTCAAATCTTAATTTAATCTCCACAACATTTGAGTTTATTTGAAAAATATCTGTGTGTGAGTATGTGCACGCTCATATACAGGAGTGTGTATGAACACGAGGGGCTTCTCGGTCTCCCTGACCAGACGGCACTCTCACCACTGGACAGATGGCCAACACCCTCCTTCTCTTCTTCCTCATCCCTCCTTCTTTCCCTCCATCACTATCCTCCTCTCCTGCGGCAGCATCTAGCACCTCATCACCCCAATCCCTCGTTCCCCACCTCCAGCAATCCCTTCGTCCCAGCATACCTCTGCCCACAATAAATCAAGAGGTGAATCCCTCTTCTGTCCCACTTTGTCTCTTTTACTCCTTAGGTTAGGCTTTTTCCTATATTTACTGTCTGCATCATAAATATAGAAAAATAATTGAATGAAGGATTATTTTTTATGATGTAAAAAAGACTTTTACCCTGTCTAGGAAAGCATGGCTGAACGATAAACCAAATAGAAACTGGGTTTATAGAAGAGATGAAAAAAGTGGATTATTGCTAGAACCAATGATTAAAACAATGGAAATCAATAATCTCCTAGGCTATTTGTTTTATCTTTGCTTTCGTAATGCTTGACAAGTAAAATGTCCTTTAAAGGTCTCCTGCATATCCAAGTCCTGTCTATATATATATATTTTTTTACATTAAGTCATTTAAAGCAGCATTTTCACTGCTCTTGTGGTAGTTCTCAAGTCCAATCAAAGGGTTTCTTTTTTCCTTTCCCTTTTTCTGCATAGTTTCATTCTGTTTTTTTTTTCCTTTTCTTGTCTTTGCACATTGCTGGTGTTTTTCATTCCCATTTGATTTGTTTTTGTTGCTTCTACAGAAAAGTAACAAAAAGCTTGCCTTTTCCTTTCTTTTTAAAATTTCATTTGGTGTATTTTATTTTTCTTTTTACTTCTGATTTTTCACCTTTCATCAGTCCATTTTTCCTCTTCTTTTTCCTTCTCCCCATCTCAAAGCTTCTGTACTTTCCTTTTTTTGGTTTCTTACATCCTTTCCTTGGTTGCCTTTCCTTTCCTCTCTCTTCCTGCCCTTCCCCTCTCCTGAGCCCAGTGTCTTCAGTGTCAGTCCTGTTGGATCCCCAGCATTTATAATGTGATAATAAGGTGTGAAAATGGAGACACAATGGAGCGGTGAGGATTGGGCCGCCGCAGCCCTCCGCTGGTGTCCTCTCACACTCTCGACTGCTACCAGAACACACACATTCACACACAGTGTTGGAGGCTAAAGTGGCGACTCGGATGGGGAATATTTAGCAGTGAGGGGGTGATCTTTAGTTAAATACTCTGAAACATCCAGTTTGTTCAGCTGGGTCTTATGAAAAAGTAAACATGAAGCAAAACCATAAGGTCTGTTATAATAAAGTAACGTTATTTTGTTCATCCTCAGACGTTCCTGCGCCTAACAGAGAGCTGGAGCTAAAAGAAGGCCAGGGGGGCGAAGATGGGGAGCAGGAGGAGCGCGACGATGACGACCTGGATGATGAGTCCATCTTCACCTGCGATAACTGTCAGCAGGACTTCGACTGCCTGGCAGAGCTCACCGAGCACAGAACCAACCACTGCCCAGCCGGTGAGACGTTTAGTCCGATCCTGGTTTTGGTTTCATCTTTTTAAGTTATTTTTTCTTACTATGGAAGCTGTGAAGCAGATCTGTGATTAAACAGGCTGCAGGGTCTTCAAACACTCGGGTGGCTTCATATTGAATCACCAGCCTGAAGTTTCCTTTCTGCATACCTTTAGCTATAATCAGTAATATCCACACGTTCCACTGGGACCCACACAAAGGCTGCTGTTGGTACTGGTGTAATTAATGGGGCGGCTGAAAGGAACGCGACAGGGGCATCTGGTTCCTCCAGATTAATCCGAACGCTACCGTCATAAGCCCACACAGACTCTGTCTGCCTCTGTAAGATGTGTGTGTGTGTGTGGACTCGTTTTTAGCACAGTATAGGGACTGTAATCTGTTTACACTGTCATGTCATGGGGACCTATATCCTTATGGGGACCAAAAACCTGGTGCCCAAATGGTTAAGTTTTCTTGTTTGGGCTGGGGTTGGTTTTGGGACTTTCAGTTCAGGCCTTGGGTAAGGCAGACATATTCATTTTTTTAAATAGCAAAGTCAGGCCTTTGATATAAAAACTTACTTACTTTGCTTACTTTACATTTTACTGTTCCAACAGAAAAAGGTTGTTAGAAATGATTTAATGTGTTTCATACGGTCTGTGTAGTTTAAGAGCATTGCTATACTGTAGGTGCTCTAGATTTAACCAAAAGGCTAAATTCAATCTGGAGTAGCTGAGCAGAGAAAAAAAAGCAGCTAAATAAAACATCAGATATTTATATGCAATAAACTGTAAATATGCAAAAAAAGAAGCTAAAAACAGTTATCAGACATTTGATCAAATATGACCAAAGGGAAAAAAATGTAACAGGATGTTGGACTGGCAAGGTTCTCTTCCTGGCCTGCAGACCTTTGCTGCGGGTCCTCCTCTATCTACCGGTACCTTCTTTCTTTCTACCGACTTTCAAATTAAAGCATGTGGTGCCAAAAAAGTACAAACATATTAATGAAATATAAACATCTAACCATATATTAGATTAGAGGATGGCAGAGATGGAGGCGGTTGGACCAGACATTCAAGTCCGGATCAGGTAAACAAACTGATTGTTGGTTGAAAAATAGAATGTCTGACTATAAGTAAGCCAGTTTTTAGATGGTTTTCCACAGGCTGCTTGAATTTCATGATTAGCTTAAAGTTTATGATTCTGTCTTGATAAGCTTAAAACTCAAAAGATTAAGTAGAAGTTGTACCGACCTATTCTGATCAATACCCACATGCAAGCAAAGTTCAATAATCTTTCACTAGCTAGGTTCAAGATTAGATTTTTCGTAAGGTCTTGTTGCTTTTTTTTAACGTTTTCTATTTTTCATGTTTGCTCCCAGCCTGTAAGTAAATACAGCTCCAGTTGCCTCCACCGTGTCACACTCAGAGACACCCGCTCAGCGAGCCGCACACAGGGCTGCTGTCAGAGCACAGGATGTGGCCTGTGATTTCAGCAGAGGAGTCTATGTAGGGCTACATGTTGCTGAGCGAGAAATCCAAGGGAGGGGGCTGTGACTGAGAGGGAGCGCAGGAGAAATGAAATGATAAACCATGTTTTTCCCCCGAGGAAGAGCAACTTAGATTGAAGCGTAATCCCACAGCTCTGCAGAATCTGCTCACACTTCGTTGCAAGCTTTTTGTGTATTTGTTTTCATATTTGTGTCGCTCGGTCATTGTGCACATGCTAAAACATGTGAACGGATTGTGGTGGTGGGATGATACGGCTCTGGTGATTATTGGGGAGAGGGCTAGATGGGATTGGACACAATGAAGAATCCTCTTTTAATTCTCTGGAGGATCCTGGAAGTCAGAGCATTGGGACAAAGATGCACACAAACGCTTGGAAAATCACGAGAAACTAGCGGCCTTCCGGGGATAAACACACGCCAGTCTGGATATGCATGAGAGAGTTAATGTGTTCATGCATTCTGTGCTTTGATTTAGTTAGAATTTTGTCCCTGAACAGAAAGCAAATCCGTAGACTTCAGCTATCTTGATGAGAACATGCAGATGGGGCAATCTTGTTAAAAAAAAAAAAAAAAAAAAAAAAAACATGCTATGATGTTAGCTGCAAGTTAGGGTTTGAAAAACAAAATGGATCAATTTACTCATATCAGTCCACTAAAAGAATGTTCCAGAAACTAAGAAGGGTGTTTTGTAAGCACGATATTCTGGTGCATTTTAAATCCAACAACCCTCTCTTATTTTTTACACACTAACTCTAAGCAGCAGCTATGAAACACATAGGCCAACATTAAACAAACATCTCCTCTGGTCGAGAATCTGTGGTTAGTTTACATCTCCAGGACAAGGAATGATCACCCGAAAACGACAACGCACATTTTTGACTAAAACAGGTGGTTCAATAAGATGAAGGAAGAAAAGCCTAAACTAAACCAGGGAGGTGAACAGTTTCATCTGAATAACTCTTACTGTGCAGATCTGAATCCTTTCCCCAGGAAGATCATCCTGAATGGAGGTTGGGGACAGTGAATGCGCTGATTGCCCCATCACAGACCTTAATGGCTCTCTTAGTTTGTTTGTCCTTAAAACAACTTTTTCTCTATTACTGTACTCTACAATGTTCAGGATATAACTGAGATCTGATGAACCTGGAAGCCAAAGGCCAGTTTCTCACACTGTTTTTCATGCTCTTGAAGACCTTCCATAAACGGGGGAGTAGCGGCCTACTGGTTAGGGCATAGAGCTTGGAATCCTGAGGTTGTAAGTTCGAGCCCCACTCCCACAGACTGCCACTCTGGCTCCCTGAGCAAAGACCCTAAGCATAACACTGCTCCCTGGGTGCTGCACAGTGGCAGCCCACTGCTCCCTAAGGGGATGGGTTAAATGCAGAGAGTTAATTTCATTGCTTTGTACTTGTGACAATGTAATGACAAAAAAACGCTGAAAAAAATAAATATAAATAGTCTTTGAGCACCTGATTTATCCATGAGATCAGACCACCTTCTTCTTCACGTATATAGCCCAGTTCTACAGTTTCCGCTTCTTCTAGATGTCTTTGGGTGGAGGTCAGCTTTGGTACGGTAGGTCTCCAGCAGCTAAGGGGTTAATATTAGATATGTCCAACCCACACTCATTACATGCATCTGTGCACCTAGGACATTGGTTTAGCTGCGTTTGCTCTGACCAAGCCAACACTGCCCTTCAGTGGTCATGATACTGTGGCTGATTTGGTTATAAAACAACCTCAGTCAGTTACCACTGTAGTAAGATGTTAGAGCCCACCCAGATAACTCATTTTACTGTCAGATTCAGACCAGAGAAACTGGTGAAGAATTGACTTTAGAGGAGATAATTACTGTAAATATAACTTACTAGTTATTCTATGAAATTGATTGGGCATCACACAGGGTTTGAGCTCAGTGCAAAGGTTTGTTTTGAAAAGCAGCTTTGAAGAAGGCTTCTCTTTTCTTTATTCCTTGAGCAGATATTTTATCTCTAGAGCTGATCTCCGTTTGATTCAGAGCTTTTCTTTATCCCCATAGCTTTACTCCTAAACTCTGACTGGTAATTGGAAATCATCCACCTGTTCTTAGCAGCTTTATTTATTCTATAGAAGAAAAAAACAAACAAACGACTCCCTACTTCAATAAAATCATATTCATTTTATTTGATTTTATTTAAATTACATTTTCTAAATGAAATTTTTATTCATTTATTAACTGAACTTTTTTTCAGAGAAATCGTTTTTTCAACTTTTAAAAAACAGAAACACTGCTTTTTGTTTTTCTGTTTATCGTTCTCTAAACCTTTCAACAAACTTTTAGTTATATTGGTGAATTTAAAGAATCAGGAAACAAACTTTAAACATGTTTATTATAAGATCTTTTAACATTGCTAGAAATATCTGGAATCTGGAACATTAATAAGATGCATACGGTGTTCATTTTCAATGCTCATTTCTACTTTTACTAAATGCAAAACCACAAGGTAAGAATGGAAAATGAGACGTTTGCAAAATTTCTCTGTAAAACTGGCAAAAAATGTTTGAATTTTGTAATTATTGTTCTGACTTTCTGCGTAAATGTTCTCAGACTTACAGTAAATCAGTTTTAAAACAGAACTGATGCCATTCCCAAGTGGCGGTTGAAGAGCGCTGTTCGTTAGCCGCAGTGTTCAGCTGGTATCTGTGACGCTAACTACACTGTGGTAGTAAAAATGGGTCCCAGGTTAGCAGCTAGCCGCTGCATGCTGTAACACTGAATGGGTCCCAGGTGCGAGCATGAAGCACCAAGTAATTCAGAACCCACTCCAGCGGAAGGCCTGTAAAGAGGCTCCATTAATTTGAGTGGAAATTGGACAAACACACGCAGACACACAAGCAGTGGCTGCAGATCAATGATGAGTGCGAGCACTCAAACACGCACATACCCACAGACTCCACACGTCTGCTTAATGGAGCGCTGCGTTAATGTGCACAAGTGTGATAGCTTCACCGGCTGTGTGTGCGAGGGATAAGGATTACATGTTTCTGTCTCCGCAGCGTTGTTGTTATTCTGTACGGCTCCAGCTTTAAGCCGCCGTGTGACGGCTGGGTTTGAATTATAGATCAATTATTCAGGATGTGTGACCCCGCATTCACTCCCTGTGAGCCATTTATTATATTCTGTTGGCTTTAATTAGACGTAAACAACTGTCGTACTGTTTTAATCAGACATAAAACAATTTGTTATGTTGGTTATCTTCACTGTACAGTTACTCTGGATGAATTAGTGTAACTGCAGGGCTCAAAGGTCATAATTGTGTGTTCATTGAAAACTCTTTATGACTGGAATAAAACCGGAAAATGTACGCTAAAGGCCTCAGCTTCCATCCTTACATTTTTGTCTGCCTATCTTCCATGGGTTTATGGAGGTAGCATTGTGTGATTCCGTCCTGCTTTTTCTTAGAGTTCCCCAATGAGATCTCGGTGTGAGCAGATCTCAGTTTAGTTGGATTTAAAGTGGACATTCAGAAGGCATGCCAAGGAGAAGAATCACCTAAACCAAATCATTCCAATGTAAAGGAGCAGTGGCTTTACTTAAAGCCTCCCCGGGATGATAGAGCTGTTCTGTTTAGCTTTAAGGCAGAGGCAAGGCACCGCACTGACAAAGTTCATGTCAGCAGGTTTTACCCAGAATCTTTTTCTTTTAGTCATGACCCATATCTCCTGGCTACAGGTGTAGGTTGGAGATGATAAATCAAGAGCTTTCCTTTTTGGCTCAGCCCCTCTTACCATGTCAGATTGGTGCATTGCCCTCATTACTGAAGACGAAGCCCCAGCCTATTCATCAGCCTCCCACTTCATCCTGTCGCCACTAAGATATGGAAACTCCGTCCTCTTAATGTGGAGATTCATCCCCGGAACTTGAGAAAAGTAGAAAAGCTGACTTCATGTTGGACCTTTGTCAGCAAGAAGCTAATTTTAATATTTGCCTTGAGCGTCAGCTCACTAACAGGACAGACTCAGTGTTTCTATGCAGGGAGGCTTCCTCTGTATAATTCCTTTAAGTCAGCCAGATTTTCCTGCTACCTTAAAGAATTATAATAAGTAGTTTTCTTCAATTTCTGGAGTCTTTCACGGTTTTTTGATTGGCAGCTTTTTGACAAGAATCTGTACCATGATTGTCATGTTTGCAAGCTTTTAAAGGACCAATGTCCAGAGTGGCTGAGTTAAAGGAAAACTTTAATGAATTAAAAAAGTAAATAATGGAGAACAACAAAAGAACAAGTCAAGAAACCAAAGTAGTGGCTTTTATAGGGACCAATAATTGTATTTACTGAGGGGCAAGTGGAAAATGATTATGAAAGCAGGTGAGTAATTCAGAAGATGCTATAAACCAGCTTGGTCAGAACAAACGTGGGTAGACGGCGAAAGAGAGACTAATTAACATGAATGAAGATAAACAAAGAAAGCATTGATTAATGAAGAAAAAAAAACACAAAAAGCTCAAAAGACTTTTTATGTCGTAAAGCCACCTTAAATTAGTTTTGCTGTTGACATAGCCTTTGTTCTCTTACTCCGCCCCCTAAAAAATGGCCTCCTGGATGGTGAGCCGCGCTGTTCCTGTGCTATGAGTGTTTCTAGCAAACTGCTCTATCTTTCAGTTGCTTCAGCGAAAATGTTGCCGATGTTTTTACATGAAGTTGGCTCACTTGAACTCTGGGTTCTGCTTAGACTGTAATTTGTGTTGTGTGTCTGCCCCCTTTTAGTCCTGGCAGGGTGTGTATCGTGTGTGAGCCCTGGATATGTGAGGAGAGGCAGGCCAAGAGCGTGAGTCGAGGGAGTGTTGATGGGTCTCAGTAGGAGTCAGAATGTGGAGCAAAGGCTCCCTGAGGAGAGGAGGAGCGGAGAAAAACCTCCTGCAGATCAAATGGAGAACATTCTCTGGCCAAGCACACATAAAAACACACACGTATCCCATTAGGGAATGCTGAAACGCTTCCCCAACTGCTACAATTTTCCAAGGTTGGGTCAATGTGAATTGTTTGGATATTGAAACTGATTTAAAAGCTCTTCATTTGACAGTTTTCTTGTAGAAATTCAACACACTTAGTGCTAAAGCGCAGTGTGAGAAGGTTGTTAAAGATGACGGGGTAAGCAAATAAACGAGGGAGCTGTCCGTCAAGATGATGGGCAGAAACTGTCGATATCAGTGACAAATAGCTTGTCATTAACCCAGCTAGCTGGTGGGAAGGGGTCCACATGTACCGGAAAAGGCAGGAATACCATGCATGCACCCTCTTTAACCGTTTTTTGTGCTCTTCCTCTTGTATCCAGTCACAGTTTTCCCGTCTCACTTTTTTATAAGGAGACAAAGAAAAAAGAAAAGCAGAGAGAAGGTAAAAGATGGGTAAAGGGAGCGGAAGGAGGAGACAGGGGCCTTTGGGTGACTGGTTTTTCCTCCTTTGGGACGTCCTCCCTCTGCAGAGCTCTAACCGTCTGTTGCAACCCGCAGAAACACACACACACACACACACTCACACACACATACCTCACTGCGTCTGTCATCAGGAAAGCAGCTGAGTCCTGTGAGGCCAAGACTCTTATTAAAACCACAGATCACTTTCTAGCAGAGAGGATGGAGGGATGTAATCTGAACCAGAATTACTGAGCGACTCGTGCGCTCCTTCTCTAACCAGGATTCTCCAGCTCGGTTGTTTCAGTTGTTCGTTTTCCCCCTGCTGTTCACCCTCCCCCCCTTCCGTGGCCGTGCGGGCCCCCCCCCTGTGCCCGGGGGTGGCCCAAAGATTCCAACGCTGAGCTCCTGGCATACATACAAGTGCACAGCGTATGCACAGACACACACAGACACAGCTGGCTGCTGCTCAGGTTTTCCAGGGAGAAAGCAGGAGCCCGGCACCTGAGGAGAAGAAGAAGAGGAGGAGGAGGGGGGGAAGGGGTGGGTGGGTGTAGGGGGTGCCACAGAGAAGTCATTTTTCATCACAGGGTTCATTTTTCACTGCAGAGTTCTCCCAGTCTCTACATCGCTCTATTTCTCTTTATCTGTCCTCTCCTCCTCCTGTTCCCCTCCCTTGATCCCGCTTTGTCTCTCTTTATCTTCCCTTTTTCCCTTTTCTCCCCCCCCTTCCCCACCTCTCCTCTAAACTCTTTCCATCCTCTCTCTGTCTCTCTCTTTTTCAGCCTACTTTCTCCTTTATGAAATATGGATGGGAGCAGTTTTGGGCGCGCTGAGAGGTTTGCAGTCGGAGGGAGGGACGGATGGAACTTGGGAACCGGCAAGAAAACGAAAGGAGGGAGGGAGGGGAGCTGGTGTCTCAGCAGACGTGCCTTGTGCATGCACCTAAACACCTCACTGAGCAATCTGTCAACATGTCAGCAACACATGTTTGGTAAAAAAAAAAAAAAAAAAGAAGAAGAGGTGAAAAAAAAAAAAAAAACTTCCCCCCTCTCCGGTGGGAGTAATGGCTCCCACCAGGACTCTGGAAATGCTTTGAATTCAGCAGATTTCTATTGCCGGGTTCTCCGCCGAGGCCTTTTTTTTTTTTTTTTTTTAAACCATGCCTGCATCTCAGAAATTTGAGACCAAGGACCCCTGGGGGCGTCCTTTCATAATGCCTGAAAATGTAGGGTTATATTGTGTGCTCCTACCCATGGGGCTTTTATTAATACCTGTATTCACTGCCACTGGAAATTACACAGGCGGCGCTGCAGGGCCCCGCGCTCACTCCAGGAAGGCAGAAAGACTCTGCGGGGACGTTTTTCTTTTTCTTCCCTTCCTCCCCCTCTTCTTCCTCCTTCCCCTCCTACTTTGACTCTCTTCCCTTTTCTACTTACTTAATGCAAGAGTGAAAAAGAAGAATTTGCCAAAGGACACCGGGAAGTGAATGTGAGTGTGTTGGCACCAGCTAACCCTCTTGTATTCAGCCCTACTTTGCTCCGAGGAAAAGAAACACTCCATTAAAAATGCAACTTCCTTCATCCTCTCTGTCCTTGTGTGACTGTGAGTGGATCTGGCAGTGAGTAAATATTTGTGTGTGAAGTTTAGCTCCATCGTCCAGTGCAAAGTGTTTGATTTTTGCTTCATTAGAATTCAATCAGCCGAAGGCTTTTTCTCACTGTGTTTACTTGTATTGATCCAATATTTACATTTCAAGTTATAGAAATCTACATTTACATTTTAATGAATAAATCATCTTGGATTATTTTTTCTGTCTTTATTCAACAACCAGCTGGCTCATATACTCGCTCATTTATATTTGGATTATTATCATGATCGGCCGCTTTGTTTAGATACCTTTCAAGCCAAAAGAAAAGCATTATTTGTCCGTTTCTTCTTTTGAAGCGAAAAGTAGATGCTGTTGCAATTTGTTTTTTGTTTACTTTGAGATGTTTAAAAGAAAGACGTTTGAGGTTTTTGCAAACAGATGATTTACACTTTTGCACATTTAAGATACAGGAAATAAACTTGGTAAAATGTTGGTGGTGTACAAAAATCAGAGAACAGAATCTTTCAAATATGGATTCCAAAGGGGAAAATTAGGGAAACTTACTATTTTATTCTGTAAATCAGATGTCTAACCAGAACTTACTTACTATGAAATATAAAAACAAACAAACAAAAAAAAAACACAAAAAATTTTAGGGGTAACACGTTTAGATATGAAGGCCTAAATATTTCATATTGTTAAAACATCTGAGTCACATCAGATAAATCCACAGACCTGTCTACAAATGTGTCCAATAAAGAAAACTTTTTTATATACTTACACCTAAAAAAAGGTTAGAAATAATAATAAATGTTGATTTTTTTAAACATATTTGAAATACAAAAAATCATACAATAGAGCATGAATAACATAAAATGGTGCCCCCATAGGATGTGTTTTATCTCCACTCTTTCTCTATGTTCACAAGTGATTGCACCTCATCCATCCCGTCTCTTAAACTCCGGAAGTTTGCATGACACTGGTCTGATCCTGGACATCAGGATCACCTAGAGCTTAACCTATGGACCATGGAGATGGTGGTGGATTTCCGCAGAACATCTCCCTGCACTACCACGTAACCTCACTTCCAGTTCTTAGGTCCATCTACATGAAACAACAAGACCTGCAGACCTGGTTGGAGAACTAGGTTGGATAAAAGAGCAGCTAGCATCTCTGCAGACCCCAAGCATCCTGGACACAAACTGTTTAGATTTTTACCTTCAGGTCAATGCTAAAAGCAAGGTGCCACAGAGACAATTTCTTCCCTCAGGTTTTCTCTCTGATGAACAGTCAGAGGAAATATTACTGTGGTCTCATAATGACAATAGTCTTTATGCTTCAGAGTCCCCACACCAATACCATGTCTTTAAAAGAACATCATATAGATGTATATATATATTTGCGTATACCATTATCTGTATATATGTATATATATTTATTAAAAAATGTTGACACATGTATGGTTAAATATCTTTACTAAGACCAAAGTGGAACCAGAGTCAAATTAATTGTAAGCAAACCAATTAAACCTTATCCTAATACAATAAACGATGTTATCTATCAACGTGAAAAAGAAAATCCATGTAATGTTTATCTTTCAGAGGAGATTCACAGTTTCCTGTATCTGTAAAAGCTGACCAAGCAGAAACTTCAAGGAGATTTCTAATGAGAAATAGCTCTTATTTTGGGGCAATGATATAAAAAATGAAAAGGCTTCAGCGCACATCATCCCCACCTACTGGAAAATAGCAAAAGTACAGCCCTGAAGTAAACTTTTTGCCTCTTTAACTGATGTTTCAAAAAAGCTAATCTCTCATCTGCCTTTTTTTGTTTGTTTTTTTGCTCTTGAACCCTGAGGCAAGGCAAGGCAAGGCAAATTTATTTGTATAGCACAATTCAGTAAAAAGACTATGCAAAGTGCTTTAAAAGATTAAAATATAGGAAAACAAAACAGAATCAGAGCAAGTAGAAGAAAAAAAATATATATAATAAAAAAAATGCAGAAACAAGAAAGAACATTAAAAGCAGTTGGACTAAAGAAAATAAAAAAA
Source organism: Cyprinodon tularosa (assembly GCF_016077235.1). Lineage (NCBI taxonomy): Eukaryota > Metazoa > Chordata > Actinopteri > Cyprinodontiformes > Cyprinodontidae > Cyprinodon > Cyprinodon tularosa. The sequence goes on along the minus strand of NW_024039044.1, from coordinate 241,994 downwards.
TGAACTAATGATGAAGCATCATAACAGAAGTTTCACGTTCTCGTTGATGTTTTGTTGATGACTCTAAAATCCCATCTTCCATGAACACAGCACATGAATAAAAGTGCATATTGAATGGTTAACTCGCAGTGGTCCTGCAGGGGCTCATCTCTCAGCGATGGAAGTGCTTTCTGGACGTAAAGATGTTTTTTCTGTCCTCATAGATCTATATTCATCAGTTTGTTTTAAGTATTCTTTTTTGTGTAGATGGGTCAGGATAGAATCGTTGTGGGGCCATGTGGGGCCCCCCCTTCATATGTGTGTACATGTGGGGGGTGTTTGGATAATGAGGAACAGGCCATTGCCTTGGATTCCTGCACCCCTGCCAACAACCCTCCTGCTGCCATCTGGGACGTCTCTCATTTTTTTCTTCTCTTTCTCCATCTTCTTCATCTTGCTCCTACCTTACCCCCCTTCCTGTATTTTTGCACACCTCTCCAATCCTCCCCTCTCGCCCCTTGTTCTCAGAGCCTACAGTGTCTTCCTGCCTCCGTCCCTCCCCCCCCTGCTGAGTTCTCAAACTCCAAACTGACCACATCCCTTCCTTTCACCCTCTTCCACCCTTCCCCCACAGCTTCCCTCCATTCTCTCCCCATCATCCCTGTTCCCTGTGGAGCTGGCCCCAAAGCTCTGATCCCTTCCTCCATGCCCCCTCAAACCTCCCCACTGTGCCCTCCAAAGTCACACACACACAACATGCACACACACACATGCACCCTGTGGTAGCTGGCCCCAAACCAGCCCCTCTTTACCTCCCCCCCTCTGTTTTCCCCTATTTCTTTCTCCGTTTTCCCCACCTCTCTCTCTCCCACACCCTGTTTGATGCTTTTGATTTGATATGCACTTCATTCAGGATGTTTTTCGTCTTTCACTTTAAATAAAAGACTAATTGCATTAAATATTATAAACATTGGCCTTCAGGAAAATAATTTAATGCAGCTGAATTTTACTGCCAAGAACACGATGTGATCTTAAGTTAACCTACAGCTGCAGGTTGCAAGTTAGGACTTTGCAACCTACTGTGCAAACGTGGTCCTTCTTCCCAGTCACTTTCGATTTAAAGTCATTTTTCCACCGGTTGTAGTCCAGAACATCAAAGACGTCAAACTTTGAGTGCAGAGACTTAAAGCTTTCCTGATATTTTACTGTTTCGAAAGAAATTATTTCAATTCTTAAAAAATGTTCAGGTCTGTACAAATCCTGATAATACAAAGATCCTTTGGTGCTCAGGACTTCTCGGGCGAAAAACACGAAACTTTTCAAGGTTTGTTGAGCATGGACGTAAGGCAACAGAATAAATAAAAGCTATTTTTAAGCTAGCTTGCACAATTTTTCTTGTTAAAACTAGTTTATTGTATTTAGGTACATTGCTTTTATCTGAGAGTTTGATAGGCTCTTATTTTCCATCTGTTCTCTTCTGCTTCTTGGAAATACAGTAGTTCCGGTCAGTTCTGGGCCCACATCATGGTCTCCTGTAAATTGGACTTCTCAGCCAGATCTCTTAAGACTAGACTGCAAATAAACATTTTTTCAAAACTATTTAAAAACCTTCTTCTGATTTCCAAGCAGAGTTCCTCACCATATCAGTTTGTCATTCTAGTAAAAACAGTCATTTCTGCTGCTTGCATTCAGGATCTCCTTCTTATATGGTATAAATCTACAGGTGCTGGTCATAAAATTAGAATATCATGAAAAAGTAGATTGATTTCAGTAATTCCATTTAAAAAGTGAAACTTGTATATTATATTCATACATTACATACAAACTCATATATTTCAGATGTTTATTTTGTTTAATTTTGATGATTACAAATGACAACAAATGAAAATCTCAAATTCATCATATCAGAAAATTAGAATATTGTGAAAAGGTTCAAAATTGATGGCCCCTGGTGCCACACTCTAATCAGCTAATTAACTCAAACCACCTGCAAAAGCCTTTAAATGGTCTTTCAGTCTAGTTCTATAGGCTACACAATCATGGGGAAGACTGCTGACTTGACAGTTGTCCAAAAGACGACCATCGACACCTTGCACAAGGAGGGCAAGACACAAAAGGTCATCGCTAAAGAGGCTGGCTGTTCACAGAGCTCAGTGTCCAAGCACATTAATAGAGAGGCGAAGGGAAGGAAAAGATGTGGTCGAAAAAAGTGTACAAGCAAGAGAGATAACCGCACCCTGGAGAGGATTGTGAAACAAAACCCATTCAAAAATGTGGGGGAGATTCACAAAGAGTGGACTGCAGCTGGAGTGAGTGCTTCAAGAACCACCACACACAGACGTATGAAAGACATGGGTTTCTGCTGTCGCATTCCTTGTGTCAAGCCACTCTTGAACCACAGACAGCGTCAGAAGCGTCTTGCCTGGGCTAAAGAGAAACAGGACTGGACTGCTGGTGAGTGGTCCAAAGTCATGTTCTCTGATGAAAGTAAATTTTGCATTTCCTTTGGAAATCAAGGTCCCAGAGTCTGGAGGAAAAGAAGAGAGGCACTTCATCCACGTTGCTTGAAGTCCAGTGCAAAGTTTCCACAGTCAGTGATGGTTTGGGGTGCCATGTCATCTGCTGGTGTTGGTCCATTGTGTTTTCTGAGGTCCAGGGTCAACGCAGCCCCATACCAGGAAGTTTTAGAGCACTTCATGCTTCCTGCAGCTGACCAACTTTTTGGAGATGCAGATTTCATTTTCCAACAGGACTTGGCACCTGCACACAGTGCCAAAGCTACCAGTACCTGGTTGAAGGACCATGGTATCCCTGTTCTTAATTGGCCAGCAAACTCTCCTGACCTTAACCCCATAGAAAATCTATGGGGTATTGTGAAGAAGAAGATGCAATACACCAGACCCAACAATTCAGAAGAGCTAAAAGCCACTATTAGAGCAACCTGGGCTATCATAACACCTGAGCAGTGCCACAGACTGATCGACTCCATGCCACGCCGCATTGCTGCAGTAATACAGGCCAAAGGAGGCCCAACTAAATACCGAGTGCTGTACATGCTCATACTTTTCATGTTCATACTTTTCAGTTGGCCAACATTTCTATAAATCCTTTGTTTTTATTGGTCTTCAGTAATATTCTAATTTTCTGATATGATGAATTTGAGATTTTCATTTGTTGTCATTTGTAATCATCAAAATTAAACAAAATAAACATCTGAAATATATGAGTTTGTATGTAATGTATGAATATAATATACAAGTTTCACTTTTTAAATGGAATTACTGAAATCAATCTACTTTTTCATGATATTCTAATTTTATGACCAGCACCTGTACTGAACATAGAAGAGAGATGGATATATCAGTAAATTAAGAAATTGCCCTTGACCTTTGCTCCCTAGATGAGGCCCTGGTCCAGCTTTCCATCTTCTGCTCCATCACTCCTAACTTACCCATCTTCGGGTCAGTGTCTCCATCAGACTCAGAAAGAGCTTTCTGACCAGAAGTTCCCTTTAGGCAGAAAAAGTTTAAGTATGTTGCTCATGGTAAGATGGGGCTAGAGATGATTGGCAGCGCTTCAGTAGAACTGCTGCTTCTCATTGAAAAAAAATCTGATCAGTGTGCCCCCTAAGGTCAGGAGAGTCTGGGCTGGTGAAAAACCTCCTTTAAAGTTCTTCATAAGTAGTGCTCAAGTCCAGACCATCCTGTAACTTTTAGACACATCCCTTTTCTAACACACCTAAATCTAAAAGCTCAATCCCCTCATTTAGCTTAGCAGAGGCTTGGTAATGAGCAACTAATTTAATTCGGGTGTCTTAAAAATGGGGTGCATTTAAAAAGTTGCATTTATTCTTAGCTTTAGTTTTTGTTGCTCACAAACTTTATCTTCCATGTTTGTTAAGTCGATTCAGTCTGCAGGAGGTTGTGCATCGGAAGCAAACAGCGTTCTTTATGTCCGACACAAAGGGGGCCCCCAGGTGCACGCACACACACGCTCACATGCAGACTTTGACTCGTAGACAGTGGTGGCAAAGGCCAGCATACCGCAGGGAGAGGGTCTATAATAGTTTTAACCCAGTACTCAGGTGCATCTTGCTTTTGTCTGGCAAATGTCAGAGAAAAGCACAACTCCGGGGAAAAAACTCGGGAGGACACAGGGAAAATTGACGGGATCTGAAATGCAGGTGACTAAGAGGTAATTTCAGGTTGTTTTAATGTGGTTAGACACTGCATCAAAGACAGCAACATCTTCTCTGTGGGTTGAAATCTGAATCATGTTGCTTTCTGAGTGTTTCGTCCAGTTTGTGAACGGCTGTTTTGACCAGCTTTTCTCTCTGGGCCCCCGTTAATGTTGGGGGAGCTGTGAGCCAATGCTTCACTCTGTTCTCTCCACTCCTGAAGAGCTCCCTGGGGAACCAAGAGGACCAAACTCTGCCAGGCTCACACACACACACACACACACACACACACACACACACACACACACACACACACACACACACACACACACACACACACACACACACACACACACACACACACACACACACACACACACACACACACACACACACTAATATCAACCCCCCCAACACACACCCACACTGACGTCAGCTGCTTCGAGCCTTCTCCCCTGGGTGCTTTTGTTTCCACCCCCCCACCCTGCTCCCTCACCTCCATCTCTCCTTCCACTCCTCCAAATGTCTCTCCTCGTCCTTTGTCCCTAGAAATAGCTGTCCTGCTTACTGCCTGATTGGAATTCTCTTCACTCCATGAAGTCACAAGGGAGGGTCTTTGTGTCCATCATTATGTGTGCACATGTGTGCGATTTCTTCTTTTTTTTCATGCTGATGAGAGCATCCAACATTTCTGATGCATGTGTGGCTAATGCCGCGGTTCTCAAAGTGTGTGGCGCGACCCACTGGTGGGGAATTGAGACGTGACAGGTGGGGCGCGCCAAGTTCCGGTGTGTGTGTGTGTGTGTGTGTGTGTGTGTGAGACTATAAATATAGAATGTGTGAGAGCAAACTGTCCTTAAAGCTGTATGTTGCCGCTTTTTAGACCAATCAAACCCACAAAGTAATCATTAATAGCCTACATGCAGTCTAATTAAAAGAACATTAGATATGAGAAAAATTTCACCTGGAACTGAAGTGCCAAAATAATGATTGACGTGACGTCGGCATATTATTTGTAACGGAATAAACTTTCGCGCCCCAGTGTTGCCAACTCAGCGACTTTGTCGCTATATTTTAGACCCCTCCAGCGACTCTTTTTAAAAAAGGGACTAGCGACAAATTAGCGACTTTTGGAGACTCTTACGTGAAAGCACGTATCGTTCCTTTTCTTGTCCTCCAGCGGCAGGTGCTGCCGTGGGGCGCCTCCGTCCCAACCCCGTTCTCCCCCGCTATCGCAGAAGTCCCTCTCAGTGCTGCAGAGACACAGCATGTTTACCCTCAGCGTCCAGACTGCAAATAAAGCGCACATGCGCCGGGATTGACGGCGCAGGTTGATCATAAATAACTGAATTTGAAATATTTTATCTTAAATAAATAGGATCAGTTTATTGAAATTACGTCTGACTCCACCCTGAGGCTCAGGTTTAATGCTCAGACTAATAGTGAATTCTGGTTTGGAGTGGAGAGGGAGTATCCACTCATCGGGCAGAGAGCTGTGTGCATTCTTCTTCCCTTTGCCACATCATATCTCTGTGAGATGGGCTTTTCAGCTGTTGCTTCAATGAAAACAAAATACAGATCTCAGCTGAACATTGAGCATGACTTGAGAGTGGCAGTATCAAGCCTGCAACCCCGTTTTGAGAAACTGTGCAATGCAAAACAGGCTCATTGCAGCCACTAATGCAGGGATAAATAGAGCTGTATTGCCAGATGGATTTCACTTCTTTTCTTTTATTAACAGATTGCAGAGTGGCACTTTAATTTTTTCTATCTTTGAGCTTGATACAAATTTTGACACAGCTGCATTTTTATTTTCTTTATTTTTGAGCTTGCTGTTATTTGATGTAGATAGTTTGTATTTAGATACTACTTGTTACTTCAATAAAATTGGAAAATTTTAAGATTGTTGCATATTTCATTAGCATTGTGTTGGGGCGATGGGGACAGGCGGGGCTTGAAAATTCCCCCTTGTCCAAAGTGGGGAATGACAGAAAAAGTTTGAGAACCACTGGGCTAATGGATGCAGGAGGTTGCTTAGAGGAAGATGAAGTGTGTTTGTTGAATCTTAGGATTTATACTGGATTCAGAAACTCTGTAAACACTGTTCAGTTGTATTTTTTGACCTTCTTTCTACATCATTGATCCATCCACCCATAATCCATTCGTCTTTATGTCTCTGATGTTTCTAGCTTCAGTATTTACAGCCTTACAAATGTACAAATATTACTAACTTCAAAAGGAACTATAATGTCTATATGAAAAAGGTCTATAAAGGACTAAGATGGGCAAGCCTGAAATAAGAAAAAGTTAACTGATATTAAAACTATAAGAAATTAAAATGTTTTAATTTGTCATGTTCTCCGTCTACATTCAGAAGAAGCAACAGACAGGTTTTTTTGGGCAGTTTAGTCCAGAGCCTTAGAGAAAAGAAACTAAAAGCTGCCTAAACTTGTTTAGTTCTGGTCCTGGGAACACTCAGCAGGTCTCTGAAGACCTGAGGATGTCTGCATGGAGACGCACACACAGTCGTTAGGTTACTAAAGCTTCTCACTTAGAAGAGTGTTATCAGTAAATAATAGCTGATTTACCTCCTTGAGGTGTTTTAAACCATTGAAACATATTGAATTTAGACCAATATCTAATATTGATGACTGGAATCCACTGCCCCATGACTTTCCAAGATACCAACAAGGGTGTGCCTTTGTTTGTCTACCCACCTCTGACATATGATCCCTGTTGTAATGTTGTTTGGTTTGCGATTTCTAAACCAAACCTTGGTCTTAGCTTCTTAGCCCAGACAGCCTCGATGTTTTTCCCAGCAGTCTTCTTCAGGGGGTAAAAGGAGGATAAAATCTGAATCTGAATCACTTGAGGGAGGCGTTATAGAGATTGATGACCACAGGTAGGAATGATTGCTCCAATCTTTAGCAACTGCTTAGTCTCCAACACCTGGGACTTTGGAAGTAGTCAACTAGCTCCTGTAAGGATGTTCCAACAGTTTAGCAACTTTCTTTTTAACAGTGGCTCTTGAACAATGCATACATTTTCTCACTTTGGGATGATTGGTTCTCTTTTCCAGTTTTAGTTTCATCTGAAGTAAATTACCAGAATGAACTGATCTGTGTGTCTGTATGGAGAGTGGAGGCCTAGTGGTTACGGCATTGAGCTGGAAATCCTGAGGTTCTGAGTTCGAGCCCCACTCCTACAGACTGCCCCTCCGGGCCACTGAGCAAAGACCCTTAGCCCCACACTGCTCACCAGGCGCCGCACAATGGCAGCCCACTGCTCCCCAAGGGGATGGGGAGCAGAGAGTTCATTTCGTTGGTCTTTACATGTGACAGTGTAATGACAATAAATAGTAAAAGCTAAAAAAAACATATCTCATGTCAGTCCTTATTGTCCCAGTCAGATTTTTCTCTTTGTCCCCTTTGTATTCTGTATTTTTATTTTTTTCCATGTGTGTGTGTATGTTTAACAAAACTCCAAACCAACATTTTCCAAGTCGCCTCCTTTTCATTGTGTTCTCTGGCTGAGTGTTTTTGTGTTTGTGCATTTTTCTGCTCCCAGCAAGAATCCAAGTATTGGGGTTAAGGAACAAGAGAGTTCCTCCACCGTGGTCCCTCTTTTCCTACCCTCCCATCACCACCAACTCTCCCCTCTCTCTTTGTCTCCCTCTCTCTCTCTGCCTCACCCCTGCAAGTGGGATGTCTTAAAATATTAACCGATCTACTCCTGATTTTTTTTTTTCCAGATATGATAGAAAACATACTTGTGAATAAGTCAGGAGCAGAGTTTGCTCAGAGCGCAGCAAGACGGAGCATCGGATAAACAACATAAGACAAACAACGCCACAGAAGAAAAGGGGAAACACTAGGAAAGGAGAAAGAGGTGGAGGCGTTTATGGGTCCTTCCATCAATGCATCTTTGAAAGTCAGATTTTTTTAGTCACTTTCCTGGTTTCTGCCTCATGCTGTTTTTATTTTCTTCATGTTAATGAGAGCCACTCAGGTGGCTCCAAGCCTTGTTGAAACTTCCGTTTGTGTCCAGCTTCTTTTCCTGGAACAGTTTAATAGCGAGGGCTGGTTGTGTATGGGTATTTTGAGGGGTCTCCGTTGGTGGAGTTAGTGGATCCCCTCCCCTCACCCCATAGGCTGCCAAGCAGTGCGGCCTGCGAACCAGCAGATAAAACAGTGCTTGTGAAGTGAAGAAGCTCTCAGTCTTGTGTTCAGAGATTTGAACGCGCCTGTGTTTGCAATGTGTGTGGGTGTTTGGTGTGTGTTCGGGAGGTCGTCCTCAGAGAATAGTTTGTATGGTGGTGGTGGTGTGGGGGGGTTACAGTGACAGCTGCAGAGGGAGGCCGGGAAAGCTGACTGCTCACCGGCTGATAAGGGGGGGCTCTGCATCAGAGACACAAAAAGTAGAATGATAATTCTGCATTGCAACATGTACGCCCTCACATGTGAAGCTCAGGGAAGCGAAGCAGTGAGGGAATTTAAAGAAAACTAGACGGGGCTGTGAGACGCTGCAGAGGGGGTTCAGACTGTAGGAGGGGGCACATTTAAGGCATGAACTTACGAGACTACTCAACAAACCTAAATTCATCTCAAAGCTCCACATCCAGATCAGGTAGAGTCTGGTCTCAGATCATGTGTCATGATCGTAATTATTCAATTCTGCAATTCTTTTAGATGTATATCTGGACTCTGACAGGTAGCCTTGCCTGCAGTCTGAATTCTCAAGGTGTTTTTGGAATTTACAAACACGAAAGGAACCAAATTGGTACCGTTCCAGCTTAAAACATTTGAGACAGACCCAAGGCAGGTCAGTCAGTTCATAAAGTTGTGCAAAATTAAGAACTGTGGAGCTCACAGCAGAACTGGAATAAATATGGCAGTGCAGAAGGATGCATGCGTTGCTGCTGCTAACATATGTGTTTGGTGTGAATCCACAATTTCATCTTTAAAAGAAGAATAGCCAAAAAAGCAAGGAAACATTGTGAAAAATAAAGACAATTTTTTAGCATAAATGATTTTAGGTTTATTAGTACTTAAAATGTATGTAGAATAATACATTTTTTGGAACTGGAGAAAATGTGAATAGTTTTCAAAGCCCAAGGAAAACAGACTTTATGTACATGATGTCTGTATGAACAATTCAGATATAAACAGATAATCAGTTCATAAAAATTCCTCTAGAAAAATAGTCCACACATGCACTTACTGCTATTTTCCTTGCTTTATTCGTCCCTATACAATTTCTTACAGCATTTTTAAACATACTTTGTTTGTTGTTGGGATTAGATCTGTCCACCTCATGACAGTTTCTAGATAAATTCTTCACAAATTGAAATTTCTGTATTCAATTAATTCTTTTCTCTAAATTAAACCGAATTACAAACTGTCAATAAAAGATGTTTCATTTCATGAAGTAATTTTGCCTTTGAACATTTAGCATTTTAACATCGAGTAGGTTGTTTTTTACTGAATGTTTTCAGGAATATCAGCAGTTAAATTTGAATGACAAAGACTTGTCCTCTGCAACCACACTGAAACCATTTTCCATTAAATCCATTCCTGCTGCCTGATACATTTCTCCTCATCTTTCCTGATGTAACATCAGCCCCCACCAGTCCTTAATTATTCATATTTTAGTAATACAATCCAAGTTAGCAGTTCAAACATTAGTACATAATAAAACTCCCGAGGCTTTGCTTTTAATTTAATTCCTCCGTTTAAATTAATTTTGGGGCATGCTTGTGATTTTAGCTCGTTCCTCCGCAGAGGGGGGAGGTGGGGGAGGCAGAGGGAGTGGTAAAGAGATGGAAGAGACGGAGGAATCGGAGCTTGCTGAGGGAGACGAATCTTCTGCAGGTGGAGTAGGAGCAGCAGCGCAGGTGTTTGTGCATGAATGATATTGAAGAAAGAAGCCCAGCAGAGACAGGTGGTGTGGTTAAAAAAGCTTTAAAACAAGATCAATCACTTTAACAGACACAGCTAAAAGCATGGCCACTGTACTTCATGTTAACTACATGCTTCATGCATCAATTATATTAGGTAATTTCAAATTATGGCATAAGATTTATGTAGATACAAAGTTCTGCAAAACTTTCACAAGTTTTTTTTTTGTCCTTTAAGGCATATTTGCTTTAATGTTGTAAAAGGATAATTATCAATAATTAAGTTTTTTTTTTGTGTGTTTTTTATTAGAAAACTGCACAGGTGGAAAATGGAACAAATAGTCTATAAATAGGACTCATAACAATGTTTCTGGATTCATTTAGAACCAATCTGAAACAAACTTATCTTTAAACAGATTTGCTAAATTAAGTTAAACTTAAGCACAACTATGTAACCAAAGATGAACTAAATGAAATTAAGCTTAGAAAGAGAAAATTCAATATAAGGTAGGCTTACATCAGCTGAGTTATATTAAACTTTGCAAAATTTTGTGAAAGCTAAGCTAAAGTTTGATGGGCTATACTGACAAAAGTTAAGCTAAACTTATTCTGAGACAATGATTGATCTGGTTTAAATGTGTTAATTGTAAACAGAGATGTGTCATTCTTCAGTAGATCTCGATCTGGTACGCCAAGCTTTCAGCTTCTTGGGAATAATACTGTTGGAACTAAAATCTTAATTTTCTATGAAACTGTGTTATAGTTAGGATTTTGTCATAATTTCCATTGGAATAAAGGAATCAAAACAGAATTTGTTTTCCAGCAAACTGCTCTGGAAACAGCCCAACGTTCCATCCTAATATAGTTCTTTGCTAAATGATGCATTTGTTGACACAGCACTGTTTTATCCCTTGAGCTAAAAAACCTTTTTGTTCCTGAATGATTTATAGGTTACAATACAGATCAAGGTTTGGTTGGTAAAAAGAAAGAAAAAGTGGGATATTTTAGGACGTTGTTGTGGAGGGTGTGGCTTAGACTAGTAACTGTAATTGGAAATTTGGGGGTTCAGTTTCAGCCTCTCACCTCAATGTTCCCCTGGAAAAGGCATTTTAACTTGCCTGCTTATTCTCATTTGGAGCTTTGCAAGCTTTATAACTATATCTGCCGGAAATGTGACTTTAGCGTTAAAGCACTTTGAGTCTTGACTGAGTACAAAGAGGTAAAAGAGTCATTTCTGTTTAGTTTCTCCACCCATCTGTGGAGTAACCACCAATACTCTGAGGTGCAATGATGCTAATGTCTGAATTTAGAAACAGTTTTGTTATGTAAAAATGTTAACCTTTCATGTACTGTAAGTTCTCAGGTGTTTCCAGTTCTCCTTTACTTATAAAAATAAATGTATTATTACTTCTCGTTTTGCCAAACATCTGTTGTTTCTGTGCTCCTAGGTCCAGTTTTCTGTCCTTGTTGAAGTGCGGTTTGGTTGGTTTGGTTTCTTGTTTCTTTCTTATCTAGAAGTTGCATTAGAGAAAGATGCTAGGTGTGTGTCTTTGTGTAGCGTTTTACCTTGAAAAAGCTTCCATGTTCCCAAACCACATGCTCAGACTACCTGTGCACACACAGGAGCTCAGCTCAGTGGATATAGGATGTAATTATGGGACACTCTGGCCTTATTCTCTCATCCTGTCGACCTTTACTGTTTAATTTTATCTCTTGTAACAATCATAGACTTGTACGCTTTTTTCCCCCCAAATAAATCCATCCTTGTTTCTCTCTTTGCACATTTATAGGTAAGTTTGTTTTTATGGCACATTTAGGTAGCAATTAAAATGGTTGCATACTGTAATAGGTCTACATAAAGAGAAAGTACATTTTAAGATAATTACAAAAAGAAGATTAATATTAATATAATATGTTTTTAATCCTGATTGAAAGCAACATAGGTTTTCAGCACTTTTAAAGTTTTCTGGTAGTTTTTCCAGATATGAGGAGTATAAGAACTAAATGCTGCTTCTCCATGTTTAGTTCTGGGGATTCAGACTAGTTCTGATCCAGAGGAGTTGAGAGGACTGGGTGGTTTATACGCTGCCAACAAGTCTCTGTTTTTCTTGATAAGCCATCCAGTGATTTATAGATCAACAAATGTATTTCAAAGTCAACATCCTCAGATACAAGGAGCCAGTTTAAGGATTTTAATTCAATTCAGTTTATTTATATAGCACCAATTCACAACACATGTCATCTCAAGGCACTTTACAGTTCACCAGATCATGGTGGGATCTTTTTTTGCACTGAGGTGAAGTGCTCTTTTCCCTTAGTTTTGGTGAGGAGGCTGAAAGAAGCATTTTGGATCAGCTGCAGCTGCCTGATCGACTTTTTAAGGAGACTTGTGAAGACAGCTGCAGTGATCAGTTCAGATGAATACATTAATTAGTTTTTCAAGGTCCTGATGAGACATTAGCCCTTTAATCCTGGAGATGTTCTTTAGGTGACAGAGGGACGTCTTTCTTACTGTCTTTATGTGGCTCTGAAGGTTCTGCAAGTCCATCAGTACAATCAAATTTCCACCCTTATTGGTGGTTTCTAGCTGTAATAACTGAAGCTGTATTCTAACCTTTAAATGTTTTACCTTTGGACCAAAAAAACAATTTATTCATTTTTGTTTTACTTCAGCTAAAGAAATTTTTGCCACCATCGTGAGTTAATTTTTTCTATGTAAGAACCTAGTTCATAGCTCAAACAAACTGCACCTTCTATAATGTGTAGATGACCGGACAATGCTAAGGTTGTCATCATAATCACACACACAGCATCTCACTGCAAACAAAAATACACACAAACATGGGCCGCTTCTCTAATATAAGCTTACAAGCTGATTTACAGAAAAGGGTAGGATTTTACAGCATCTTTAAAGGAGGAAATCCTATTTTAAAGTTTGACAAAAATCAAAGATGTTTGCACAAACAAATGAGCACCACATTTCATTATGATGTTATGATATGAGTACTAAATTTACCTTATTAAAACTAGAGCAAACATGTTGCTGAATAAAAGCCATTTCCTTCTGATCAACCGCTCTGTTTGATTTTGTCTTGTTGCTACATTATGCTGCAGAAAACGACATTTATTTCTGTTTGCTTCTAGTATGATCACCAGACTCCTCAAACATTATGGCTTTCATCTACGATAAAAGCAAAAACAGGAATCTAATTGGACCGGGAGATTTGTATCTGATTCAACTTTTCAGGGTCACCAGCTCTCAAAACAGAAATGCAATACAAAAACCACAAAAAGTTGCATTATAGGAATTTTGAATTTGATTTTATATTTTTTTGCAGCATTTTGTGGTTTGATATTAAAACAAAATTCTTGGGTTCATCTTTATCTTTGCTAAAGCTAACTTTTGTGGAACATGTATTGTTTTTACTCAGGCAAACTCATGTCAAACTGTAAGTATTTTTTTGCCTCTGTTGAGCTGTTAAATGGATCATGATCTAAGAGATGTTCCTGACCCACATATAGTGGTCAGGTTCATGCTCTCCAGAGGAATCTCTGCTCATCTTCCTTATTTTGTCGCAGTCGTCATTATTTCGTGCCTGTGAGTGTTTATGCAGATTACTTTCTGGATGCTGTGTGCATCCCAGTGTGCGTTCTCCCACTCCATGCCTCCTGCCGTCTGTGCCTCTAATCCCTGAGTGTGTCAGTAATGGCAGGTCCAGGTGTTCTGCACCGCCCCTGGGGGACCCCTCTTCCATGTGTGCGTGCATGTACTCCTCTCATCGGGGGGTTTAGGAGCTGTGAGTGAGGGGGCTGTCCACGATCCCATCCTCCAGAAGGGAAGGGAGGGAAGGGGGAGCGTTATGCTGGAGGTACCCGCCTCTCACAGCTTGCTTTCTGTCCTCCCTTGGGTCCAAGACCCCCCTCTACTGTCCTCCCCTGGGACTTCAGCAGCCTCATTGCCCCCCTTGTCTCTTTTCCATTTTACCTCCTGATCGCAGCTCAGAATCACCTCTTGCGGCTGCAGTCAACCCGCTGAAAGGAGCCTGTGCAGGTTTTCAGCTTGATGAAAAACCCTGCCTTTGTTCAGATGACACATAAACAAGTTTATTTGCTGACGATGGTGTGCTTGTCTTGTGAATAACAAGCTGCAGCTACCCGCTTCACTTATTATCCCACATCTGGGTAGGTGAAGATGTGTGTTGATATTGTCGATTCATCAATCAAGTCCATTTCTTTCTCTCAGGGAGAGCGTGTTTTGAAATTGTGAAGCTCTGAAATAAAACCCAGCTCTCAGGAATCCTAACTGTGAATATTATTACAATGAGGTGGGACTTTTAATAGCAGGAAAATGCCTTCAACTTCTGCGTCTTCTTGGTATAAAGTGTATTCCGTGTGTGACTCAGGTGAATGTGTTTCTGGGTTAGGCAGCGGTCTGCTCGTCCACCAAACCTCATTCTTATAAATAGATGATTTAGCCGCTGGCATACACACAATTGGATGGCTGAGCATGTGTGTGTTTGTGTGTGTTGGCATGGTGTTGTTGTTTATTTAACACTCCTGCTTGACAGCTGGTTCTCATTTCTCAGCGAACAAACAGCAGAAACAAAGATGGACTGAGATAGAGAGAGGGATTGGTGGGAATGACTTTCCTCATGGGGAATTGAACCACAAACCTTTGTCAGTTTAGCTGCATTGGTGCATGTTTTGAGCAGAGGTAGAGGAGGAGGATGCAAAGAGGGTAAAGGGTCGTGCGGAGATGAAGGGTTTGTTGAAAAATTCGTAAAAGGAAACAGATGCCAGCTCTTTATTAGAAATGGAATTTGCATGCAGAGGTGGGCGGCTTTGGGTTTTGTTTATGGGTTTTGAGTTTGTTTTTACCTTTGTCTACTGTTGCAATCGGTGCAGATGAGAATAAATCAAAAGCGCCTTAATTTTCTGGATGTTACAGGAGGAAGAAGAGGTCTAAATGTCTCCTTACCAAAGAGGGCGTCACCTCAAGAGCCCGGTAATATGTTTGAAAGACTGTAGTTATTTTTTTGTTTTACCTGAAGCTTGTGAAAAGGTTTGATTTGTTACCCTCTGTTGTGTTTTCATCAGGGAAAACTAGCTGATACACCAAACATAAAATGTTAGCTATGGAAAAAAAATGGTTTGGAATTCAGAAGGGATATTCATAACAACATGTTGTTTGCATTGAGCAGCAGTGATCCAATATATATGGAGTCTAACTGCCAACTACCATTGTAAATCAAATGTAAATCCACAGTCCACCTACAGAACAAAATCTGCTCCTCAGAGACGAACAGAAAGAAATCCTAACCACTTACTTTACCATGACCTGTTATTGTCTGGAAGTTTAATGGTTCATGATATCTAGAACATGAATAAATACTGTACTGTTCATGACCGCTATGGTAATATCAATTAGAGCAGGTTTTCCATACTTTTTACTCCTTCCAATCAAACACCGTCTCAATGTCTCTCCATCTCTATCTGTCTGAGCCTCAGCATCTTGTCCATATATATTACATATCAGGGCTTGGCTTCAGGGGCAGACACAGTTCATACAGATGGCCAAAGGTGTCATGCTTAGAAATTAGGCAGTGTGTAATAAAATTAAAGTATTGTTACATATTAATATTGACATCAACAGATAAATTTAATCATTTTACCAAACAAAACAAAAAAAAAATTAACATATTTTACACTACAATTATACTTTTATTTTGTGACACCTCTTTACTGATGTTCATTGCATGTAATGCTGAAATAATTAATCTGATTAATCATCATTAATCGCTTATTGAAATAATCATTAAGTAATTTAGTAGTGGATTAATTGTTCACTGGGCTGTAGAGACTCTAAAAATGTCTTTACCTGATAAAGCACCCCACCTTTAGAAACAGTTATACCAAAATTTTAAAACAAATATGTAAACTTTTAAAAAATTTTTTTTCAAAAATGTGCTCGTCAATATGCTCTATCCAGTACAGTAAAAAAAAGTTTGTTTCACATACTTTAATTTTGTAAAATTTCTTCTTTAAGGAACCTTTTACTATCCAAATTTTAATTGAAAAAATAATTGACAGATTAGTTAATTTGCTAAATATTTGTATAAGAAATAGTTATGGTATAAGATTACTTACATTTCTGCCTACAGGATTTCTCATAATAGTGAAATATACTTATTATCTATGAATCTTTTGATGTGTTAATATGTTTGGTCTAAGCTGTTGCTACCGCAGTGGAGGTTGTTTTGGGAGCATAATATCCAGATAGCAGCAGGATTTTCTATAACATACGGCAGGGTAAAAAGTTTTTGATCTTCTTTCCTTAATTGAACTGTCTCTGACCTCCATGGAAACTGTAAGGAAATGTTGAACGATTTAAAAGAAATGTTTATCCTGATTTATTACATTCCTGTAGTTCTTTGTTGCAACTTCTTTAGTAAATGTGTTTTTATTCTGTTTGTTGGGACAAACTTGTCATCTGTGCACCCACTGTCCGCCCACCCCCCATCCTTAGCCCCCTGCCCCTAACCTTCTGCCCTCCAACAAATTTTGCACACACACACAAACTCTCTCCGGCCATATGGTACAGTTGGCGCCCAAAAGCAGCCGGACCCATTCCCAGGGCAGGAGGTGAGGGTCCCTACAGTCTGCACAGAGTGTACCAACGCATGTGTTTGCCTCCTCCAGGGCTCAAGCCTGCGCCAGCTTGCTGCATTGGTGATCTCTGACTTATTTATTTTTCCTGCACTCGTCCCGACGGACTCCATCCCGTCTGGGCTGCACGGTCAGCAGCAGAGGACTGTAAAGTCCTCAGAGTGGTGTTTGTGGACCGTTTCGCCCAGTGCAAAACCTCAATGTGAATGCTTGTTTCCTACATCCAAAGCCATGCAGAGGTGTTTGTCATGAGGACTTCATCCGTGGTACTCAGGTTGAAAACAGATCTTTGCAGCAGATTGAATTCTTATCCTTCTCCAGCATTAGAGAGACTACACAACAGGTAGTTTCAGCCAAACAATACGACTTGTCAAAGAAACTGTCCTACTGCGCAGGTTTCATTATGCATGGCAACCAATAAGCTGCTCTTAGCTTTCCGGTTGCTATGGGAACTCATGGTAATCAGTCGGCCAGGTAGGGATCATTCTTCTGTTTTCTTGTCTGTTCTCTGTGTGCATTTTTTGGAAAAAGCCTCAGAGTGTTTCAGTGCAACGAGAGCCGATGGGTGGCTCATTATTCCTATCATTTATTATCACTGCTGAGAGATGACTTTGGTTGCGTCTTCTTTATTATGTTGCATCAAACGGGAAGAACAGCCTTCAAACACCCTCTCAGAAGCAAATACTTCTTTAGATTTACTGGAGCACCATTTTACAATTAAATAGATACAATTGATCAATTTATTAAGGAGCTATGACTTGTTTATTTTTGATGTAGCTCATCAAGATGCTTTGCAGCATGAACCATAAAAGAAGAATCCACTGGATGGATGTGGTTCTTATCCTTTTTTGTTCAGTGTCGAACGTTAACTTGCCCCCCTGTTTATGTTTGCATGTGAAAGTCTGTGCAAAACAGAGAAAGGCAGAATGAAGCCAAGGGTGGAAGTTGTTTTTCTGCCCCCTGTGGCGAGTCTGGGGCTGCATGTGTGCACGCCTGGGGCAGCCTGGGGCCATCGGAGGGAGCCTGGGGAGCAAAGGAAAGGAGGGATGAAGCTCAAGTGGAATGGAGGGATAGAAAGGTCAGCAGGAGTCTTCCAGGGAAAGGTGTCCGCCTGGGCTGAAAGCCAACCAGAAAGGTGGGAAGGCGAGTTGGATGGATTGGGAAAGCCGAAGAGAAAGAGATTAAAATGACACATCACACCTTTTTTTTAAACGGCTCTCTTGAACAGTTAGAGGTTAAGAAAAAATTCAGCTTAATTATAACCTTTAAACAGTTTATGGCATGTTAACAACATTATTCGTTTACGTTGCTAATTGAGATGTTGCAGCACACAGCTGCAGGTTGTAGGCAGTTTTAACTCTTGTAGTAGCAGCACTGGGACGTAAAAACCTTTTTGCTGCAACCAGCTGAGCTCCTTTGATTCAAACATCAAAGCAACAGAGAGGAAGCATGGCATAGACTGCATTTCCATTCCAGGCACTTTGCAAACATTGTTACCCTGATATTCTGCTCCTTCTTCTGAAAACTTGGAAAGACGATGCGATCCTCAGAATATCTCTTTTTGAAGTTTCTGCCATGCAAAGGTTTTCATGCCCCTGGAATGTTTCTAGATTGTGTCACTTTACGACAGCAAAACAGTGTTTTTTTGTTGGGTTTTATCTGACAGGTTAGCACCAGGTAGTGACTCATTTAGATTGGGAAGAAAAATTATATTTGACAATTTTTTATTTTCATTTTGTAAGCAAAAATCAACATAAAGAAATCATCAAAGTGCATTTTGCATATCCATACTTTGCTATGATACTCTAAATAAAATTCAGTGTTTAGTTTAATGTTATAAATCGGATATTTTAGAACATCAGAGAACACTTTCCAACAGGACCAAAACATGCAGCCAGAGCTTCAATAGAAAGGCTTAGATCTGACCATAACCATGTGCCAGAGTGGTTGAGTCAACATCCAGACCTTTATCTCATTTAAGATAACTCATAAGGCTTAAGAGCTGACTTCTTTAATATGACTGATCTTAATTAATTTTGCTTTATCACTTATTAAAAAACACTCTTGACTTCTTCAAGTCCAACAAACAGGCTGGAGTTGGTGGTTTTAATGTGACAAAATGTGAAATAATAGTAATTTTTCCTGTGTGCCACATCCCAAACAAATATGTCAAGTTTTGACGGGATGGCAGCAGGAACTAAAGAAAGTGTTGATCAGCGTGTGTGAGGCTGTTTCCTCCATGTGTTGCCTCGCTGTCTGGCCTATTAGAAGCTCACTCAGCGTGTGCGTACTGTTTCAGGTAGATGCAGGCGGTCCTTTCTTTTTTTATTCCCGACCCCTGG
The DNA here is from genome assembly GCF_016077235.1 of Cyprinodon tularosa. Classification (NCBI taxonomy): domain Eukaryota; kingdom Metazoa; phylum Chordata; class Actinopteri; order Cyprinodontiformes; family Cyprinodontidae; genus Cyprinodon; species Cyprinodon tularosa. The sequence goes on along the minus strand of NW_024039044.1, from coordinate 222,934 downwards.
CTCTCTCTTTTTCTCCCCTCTTTCATTCCCCCTATTTCTTCTCTATTTTTCCCCGAGTTCAGACTCTGTCCATCTGGAGCATCTCCCCCTCTTTTCTCCCCCGTCAGTCCCATCCAGGCCGAGACAACGGGGGTGAAGGCCAGCACCAGTAGGGCAGAAACAGTTGGAGACTTGGAGGGATGGAGGGAGAGATGTGGATGCTGTAATGAGTGACAACATGAAAGGTGACGGAGGGAGGGGGTGGAAGAGAGATGAAGACAGAAGAGTGGAGGGACTGCTGAGGACAGAGGGAGGGATGTGGAAGGAGAAGATGAAGCTTGAGCGGAGCAGTAGGGACCCTGTGGTCAGCTCCGTTTTCATTCGCCAAAGAAGAACAGAAACAGGAGGAGGAGAAACAGCAGACCTTTTCCCCCCCTCCGCCTCTTTCTCCGCTCCTGTTAAACCAGCCGTCCTCATCGTCAGCTCCTCCAGGAGGACCCTTCTCTAATTTAACTTTTCATTGAAATTTTCTCTGCTCCCCCTCCTCCCAGCCCCCCAGTTTCTCCCAGTTTGCCGTCCGGCCTTGTCTTGCCAGGTCCCCTCGTGGCCGACTGACAAAGGCGCCGTAAAAAGCCGTGTGATCCTCCATTTTAGCGCCAGCTACGCTAGTCAGAGGATTAGGACTCTTTAATGACGCTAATCTCTCTCCCCTCCAACCCACACTCACCCCCACCAATAAAAAGAGATTTTTTTTCTTTTTCTCTTCCTCAAATCAAATCTCTGTAGTTTCGGCTCTGCCGTCTTTCCCACCTCTGAAACGTCCAACTCATCTCTTTTTGTTTCCCATCTAAACCAACCTCAGGTTTAATTTCTTTAACTCTGTCTTTCTGAGTGCAGCTGAAATATTTGGGAAATAGCAGGGTCTGTGTTTTAGTCGGTCACCTCTCAGGAGTTTAAATACCTTCATCCTGTCATGTAGCCAGCAGGGGGTGTCTGGATCAGCCTTTTATAGGCGCCCTGTATTGTTACACCACCTTTACTCTGTGCAGATGCTTCATTTATGGGTTTAGTTTGTTGCCTGTCTTCTTAATTTATCTGTGGCTGCAGACAAAGCTACAAAGTAACACTTGAAGTCCACACATGACCCTTGGCATTAATGGCCTTACAGATATCTGTGGAGAGGCTTTTCTTTCCAATGTTGCCTCAGCTCCTTAAGGTTTGCAGATGTTTCAGTCTGATCTGCTCTTTAAAGGTTTTAATCCAGCATATTAAATAGATTAAAGTCTGGACTTTGACTGGGCCATTGCAGCATCTTGATTTTCCTTTTGCCTCAATGTGGATTTTTAGGAAATGGGCAATAACAGTAGCATTTAACTTTAAAAACCTGAAGGATCTGCTGCCACCGACTTTGTGCTTAAAGAGCACAGCACACCTTTCAGGAATCCAGTGAAGTCCATCCATTATCATCAGCCCACAGTCATAATATAATGCTTTATAATGATTTCTCCTTGATATCCGATCTTCTTTGACATATTCAGGGCTGTTACGTAGAAAGAGTACTAGCAGCATATTTTTAGGTTGGTAGTCTTATTAAGCTGGGTGTCTTTGTCAAATTTAGATTCGGTAGCTTCTTCTTTGATCATGAAATAAGGCAAACATTTAAAAAAATGTTTGTGCTTGGATTAGCTGCTTTTTCAGCGTAACAGATTTGGCATTTTTTTTCAAAAATGTAATGGAAACGCTTTGTTCATATCACACAAGTCGTGTAATCAACAACGACACATTACTGGAAAAGCAGTAACATTGGAGGTTGAAGGCGCAGCATGTTTTTTATTGAGATATCATGTGATGTAATGGAAACAGAGCAACTGCAAAATTATGTTTTTGTTTTCTTCGTCATTAGTAAAATACCAACAAAGTTTGGCTCACCTTTGTAATGGAACCCAGCTAGCGAGTGCAACCCACCACCATGCCTCATCACTCAGGAAAGCGGACCGTCACGCCTCATTGGTGTCTGTTGAAGCCAATGTATTGATTTACGTGCCTTGCTTTGAGTCTTTAATGGTGTTTGTTCTATTCCAGTCAGATTTTTAAGCTCATCGCCTCCTGCAGAGTTATATTTTCTCATGCCAATGGATGCATTTTGCCTCCATATTAAACAGATCTGTTTCCGTCCTTTCTGGAAGCTGTAATCCAGTGTAAACATAAAGAAGATTCCTAGACAACTGGTTCGTTTTCACTGAAACTTCTCTAGTGTTTAACCTGACATTTCTTTCTGCATCCTGTCACTCCAGCCTTATTTGTTCCTGACTTTGGTGATTTCCCTCTCAGATAAAGCAAAACCCATCCCTTTTTGATGCTGGTCTTCTTTACATTTTTTCCAGTGAATGTTAAAGAGGCTCACCGTGCTGCTTGGGAGCGCTCAAAGAGCAACAGAACAATATCAAGCATAATTCAGCCTTCTCTTTTGTTGCAGCGAATCCATTCTGAAGTGTCTATTAAAGGAGCTGTGGCCTTTCTGTTGCCTCTGTGCATGACTGCGCAGGAGGGGGGAGAAAAAAAGGAAAAAGAGCAGCGCATAATCTCGTATGTCTGACAGATAAAGGGAGCGAGTATCGCCATCTTTCCGCTCTGTTCTCCTCATCTCCTAATCGCTTTTCTGACGTTTCAATCTGCCAAGGCCCTAATGAAAATATGATGAGGCGGATCTGCGGTCCTCGGGGACGGAGGGGAGGGATGGAGCGAGGGATGGCTGCAGAGGGAGGATGAAGGGAGAGAAAATACACTCTGTCCTTATTTCCGGGCTCCGCTGGGGATACATAGTTCTTGGAGCTTTTTATTTAGATGTTGCTACTGCAGGAGTGCATTTCTCTCTCTCTACGTCTCTCTCCTCATTCTTTCTCTCTATCTCTGCCATCCTTGTTTTTTTGTATATTTATGAATGCTTGTGTGTGACCAGGATAGATGTGTTTATTTTTTGTTTATATCTTTTTTTTGTTTCCTCCTGTGAACTCCCTCAGGCTTCTCCCTTTTGCCATCCAAGAAAGATGAGACTTCTCCTTAATCATCCCACTTCGCCCTGTTTTACCCCCACTTTCTGTGTCTTAGCATAGCAGCTTTTTTTTTTCTACTTTTCAGTCCCTTAGCTGTGTGTAAAAATATACCTTCTTGTGCCACCCTCTCCCCTCAGATGGTGATGATGACCCTGCAGGCCTGTCCTGGGTGCCCTCCTCACCCTCTAGCAAGGACGTGGCGTCGCCTTCCCAGATGCCCGACGGCTGCTGCGACCTCGGCACGGCCACTGGAGGCGAGGAGGAGGGAGGCGCCGGCTTGCCGTACCCCTGCCAGTTCTGTGACAAATCCTTCAGGTATCTCCTCAACATTCTCCCACATCTGGATGGTTTAGCTGCACCCTCAGATCCTGCTCATGAATATCTGGGGGCTCATAAATAAACTACACCCTCCGTGTTATTTCCATAATAAAGTGGAACGCTAAGGCAACAGTAAAGGGAATGAGGTGAATACATTTCTCACCAACCTCTCCGGAGACTCAGTCAAGAGCCATTTTAAGAACAGCTGTCTTACACACACTCCAGAGTCATCATCATTATTATTCTCTGTATTAATCGTTCTACTGAGCTCTTCTTCCTCATACATCCTCCTGTCATCCTTTAACATTTATTCCTTTCTTTAAAACTGTGCTTTGAAAAAAGTGTTTACACCCTTTAACTTCCCTCCATTTTGCTTCTGCTACAACCATAACTTTGTTGGATTTTATTGGGATTTATTGTGAAAACGAACCACAAACATCAAAATAAATAGGGTTTCAAAATTCTTTACGACGAACGAAATGTTTGTTTGCAGCCCCCCTTGTTCTGATGTTCCTAAAGAAAATCCAGACGGAACATATATCTAATGGTTCTTTGGATGTTTGAGAGGGTGAAGAGTTTGACACTTCTGGAGTCTTATAAAGAAGAAAGAGCCAAGAGGCTGATGGTAACTCTGGAGGAGCTGCAGAGATCCACAGCTCCTTTGACTTCAGAATTATTAGATGTGCGTTCCAAAAACCTTTCCTTTTGGAAAAGCATAAAAGAATAAAGCAATTGTTGGAGAATGGGCCATAGAAGGTTCCATTGCAGATTTCCATAAACCATTCGGGGGACAGTAAAAAACATACAGAATGCCACATTCCCACAGTGCAACATGGTGGTGGCATCAGCATGGCATCATGCTGTGGGATACTTTTCTCCAGCAGGCACAGGCTGGTTGGTTCTGCCACAGATTAATTGGGTTCAGGTTTGGACTTTGATTAGGACATTTGTAGACATAGATATGCTGAAAATCAAAGAGTTGAAATGTATTTACGAAAAAACAAGTTGTTTGATTTTGTGCTGGAAGTTGGTCCTTAACCTAAGTCTAGAGTCAGTGCAATTTTTAAAGATTGCTCTTTATGTAACTCTTCCCATCCATTCTGACCAACCTCTCAACAGCATGATGCTCCTTTTAAAATACATCAACAGTTGTGTCTTTATTCAACTAAAGAGTTTTGAATGATCTAATCACAGGCTTACAAAGCTGTAAAATTACCATTTGGATGAGCTATTAATGTATTTAACAAAATGCATAACATTGTAATCCTATTTTATCTGAAACAAGAATGTTTTATTCTTTAATATCAGACAGTAGAAGCAGAAAAGCAAACATTAAAGCTCTGGTTTCAGCTGTAAAAGCTCCAGGTACATCATATCACCTGTTGTCATAGTTTCTGGTTAAGCATCACAATTTATTTATTAAAGTTTGTTTATATTTGGCATTATTAACTTCCTATTAGCTAACATCATACTTCTGCCTGCAGTCGCCTGAGCTACTTGAAGCGACACGAGCAGATCCACAGCGACAAGCTGCCGTTCAAGTGCACCTTCTGCAGCCGCCTGTTCAAACACAAGAGGAGTAGAGATCGCCACGTGAAACTCCATACAGGTACGTTCAGCCATCACGTCCCAGCTGTCCTGGGTTTTTTTCCATCTAGGCACCTTTTCTTCACTTAAAACTGAAAACTTGGCACTAGTGGCCTGTTCTGGTGCATTTTTAACTTTGAGACGAGAGATTAAATATGTGGAAGATCCAAAAATTCATAATTACCGAAAAATCCATTATATGTTTGGATTTTGTGTTCTTTCTTCTTTCTATAGATTCAGATTGCTTTCACGGAAATTACAAATTCCTTTCACTAAAATCTGAGCTTTGTTTTTAAAGCAGTTTGGTTTACTTCCTAGAGTTTGAAAGAAATGTAAAGTTACTTTTCCCAGAATTTATAAGATGCGCATCATTACTTAAAGGACACCTTCTGGAGCATACAGTTAACTTTTTCAAGCTTTACTGCTGTTGTTCTCTAGACGTACACTGTACTTTGTAGGGATACGTTTTCTAGAACCTAACGGCGGCTTTAAAAAATAAATAAAATGCAAATGAACCCAAAGAAGCTTTTTAGAAATTCAAAGGTTTCTGGGACTCACAAATTACAGAGCACAAGTTCTTCAACTTACAGGTAGCTTTTAATAACTCAGTGGTTACGTACACAAAAGCAGAACTCAAGCAATTTTAAGTTACTTGTTATAAAATGGAAAATCTAATATTTGAAATGTTCAGGTTACGTGATTTAACATAAATAGCAAATAAATTATTTAAACACAAATAACTTTTGCAAAACTTAAAGGTTGTTTTTGTAGGATTGGTTACTTTATAGAAAGTACAGAGTCAATTCTGGAACCTTACACACCATATATAGTTGCCATAATGTAAGTTAATGGTTCTAGCTTACTTTTCAACAATTTACTGGGTGCTTTTTGCAGAACTTGTTGGTTATTCCCACTAAACCAAGAAGATATACAGCATCTTTATCAAATATAAGTTATTATTATATTTATTGCTGTTATATTCTGGGAATCACACTTGGCTACTCTGGAAGTAACATATTATGGTTCCACATTGAAACTTGATCATCCAGTCTGATCTAGACCTGATTATAGTCTAAAACAGCTTGGATCATTTAACAGATTGATAATAAGGGCAAGAATCAGGTTTAAGTTCTGGATTCTTGTTTTTAAAATTCATGCACATGCTTACGCTAACTTGCAGGAGGCGTCAGAGTTAAACACCTTTTATTTACCTTTTTATCAAAGGACTTATTCGACCAGGATTTTCATCTTTAATTGTATCGCCTGCAGGAGATAAGAAGTATAGCTGCCAGGAATGTGAAGCTGCATTTTCTCGCTCTGATCATCTTAAGATCCACCTGAAAACACACAGGTAAAAACAAATAAGCTAAAAAAAAAAATTGTTTTTGTTCTTCAGTCTGATTTGTTGATAATTGGTCCCTACAGCTCCAGCAAACCATTTAAATGCTCAGTTTGCAAACGTGGCTTCTCCTCCACCTCATCGCTGCAGAGCCACATGCAGGTAAACTAGTGTTAATGACTTGCTGCTATGAGATTTACTACAAAGCTGATAGGTTAGTTTCTATTTTATTTTGATTAATCTCGGGCACTATGTAACCTCACAGGCTCACCGTAAGAACAGAGAGCATCTCGCACTAAGAAGTGAGAAGGATGGAGGGAAGAAGGGAACGGGAGGAGACGTTGAACTGGAGCAGGATCTGTACATGTGTGATTACTGTGAGGAAACGTTCAGCCAGACGGATGAGCTGGAAAAACACGTCCTGACTCGACACCCACAGCTGTCTGACCGAGCAGACCTGCAGTGCATCCACTGTCCAGAGATCTTTCTGGATGAGGCGTCGCTGCTCACTCATATTGAAACACAGCACGCCAACCGGAAACACAAGTAACAGCAGAGCGTTGTTTGAGTTTTTTTGACCTCTGAAAGAACTGTTATTTACTGGGCTTGCTTTTTCTATCACAGATGTCCTGTCTGCTCTGAGCAGTTCCCGTCTGTGGAGGACGTATACTGCCACCTGGACAGTCACCGCCAGCCCGACTCCTCTAACCACAGCGCCGCCAGTCCAGATCCTCCCCTCGGGAGCGTAGCCTCCATGAGCTCGGCCACACCAGACTCCAGCGCCAGTCTGGAGAGAGGCTCCACCCCCGACTCCACCCTTAAACACAGTCAGAGTGGAGAACGCAGCCTTAGGAGAGGCGTCGATTCTGGGGAAGACGGGGGCATTAGCCTGGTCCACCAAGGTACAGATAAGCTAATATAAGAGACATTAAAAGGATGTTTACTTACACTGCAAAACATTTAATCTAAGTAAGTCAATCTTCCTTAAAATAAGTGCATTTTTTTATCAAACTGAGCAGGTATGTGACACTTTGCCAATGGAATATGACAGTTTACATTAAAAATAAGAGAAACCGCAACTTTTAAACAGAGCGTGTGCAAGAACAAATGGGCTTGTGCATGCTCTCGCACACGTTAATAGACTTTCCCTCTCAAGAGCTGGTACAGGGTTTTGCATGTACATATATATATTTTTTAAAGTGGAGAGGGCAGGTCTTTTCAAAAATTTGCGAAAATCCTCCACTATACCTTTAATAATAACATGTCCAATACTTTTTTCTGCAGGCTCAGGAGGAAGTTGGACTAAAGTGACATATTCCTGCCCTTACTGCTCAAAGAGAGACTTCCACAGCCTGGCCGTGTTGGAGATCCATCTTAAGACCATCCATGCAGACAAACCGCAGCAGAGCCACACCTGCCAGCTCTGCTTGGAAACTCTTCCGACGCTCTACAACCTCAACGAGCATGTGCGAAAGGCCCACCGTGCCAGTGGAGGGAGCGTGGGCTCAACAGCGGCAGCAGCAGCTTTCCCTCTGCTTCAGTTCACAAATGTCACTGCGTTTCACTGCAATTACTGTCCGGACATGTTCGGAGACATCAACTCCCTGCAGGAGCACATCCGAGTGTCCCACTGCCTGCCGGGTGGCATCGTGGCGGGATCCACCACTCTAGGTATGTTAACAATAAAGGAATTTGGCCTGATTCAAACAATGATGTTGGTAGTGTTGGATTTAACAGTTCAACTAATGACAGATCCAAAGCTGCCTCCTGAAATAAGGAAATAAACAATCCTGTTCATAAAAGATGAATATCCATAAAGCAACCTAATAAAATAAGCCAAAAAAAAGACAGTAAACTTATTTATATTCTTGTGAAATAAATTAGATTTATTAGATTTATCAGTACAAAAACATTGTCGGTTTGCAATTGTTTTAATCGTGAAAGAAAAGATTTTCTTTGTTTGTGGTCATGTAAAGAAAACTTAGGAATTGAATTACTTAAAACATAAGTACCCATTAAACAAACAGGTTAGGAGTGATTGATGTCTGGAAATTAAAATCATCACTGAAAACCATGGTTTAAATATCATTTGCTGATGTTATTCCAGAGGGGAACCATGCCTTCTTCTGCAACCAGTGCTCCATGGGATTCCTCACAGAGTCCTCCTTGACGGAGCACATTCAGCAAACGCACTGCGCCTCAGCTACGGGCGGCGGGGCGGCGTCTGGAGGAGCTGTGGCCAAACTGGAATCCCCCGTTCTCCAGGCTGCGTCTCAGTCTTTCATGGAGGTGAGAATCAAAACCAGTCGATTTAAAAATAAAGGGATATTTCAGTACTTTAACTCTCTAATTTTATATACTGCAATATTCTGGAATTTATAATAAATTACAGTTAAAAATGTTTTGTTCAGTTTGAATGGCAAAAAGACCTGTAGGCTGTCTTACGGTCTTTCATTTTTGCTTGGGACGTTTTTTTTTTTTTTTAGGTGCTATGGTGAAATCAGCTCACCTTAAGTAAATTCAGGTAAGTAAGAGTAGGCTTAGGCAGTGTATAATAAAGCAACTTAAGTTTAGGTTCATTTTGGTAAAATTAGCTTAGCTGAAGGGAAGCAAGATGGGCTATAGTAAGCTAAAACAACCAAGAGTCAATTTAATTAGAAGTAGAAGATGAATAAATACGGTAATATAAGTGTGCTTAATTAAAATAACTTGAGGTGAATTAAAGGTACAGTAATCAAATTTTATCTAAGCTATAAATTAATAAGAGATTTTCAGCGTAGATAAAGTAAGGCAAACTCTAAACTTTATTTATCTAAATTACATTGAGATATTAATATAAATCAAAACGATATGTAAAGGGTAAGGAAAAGTTAACACTGTGCTCTTTTTATAACCGTGTTTTTTATTCATCTGCTCCTTCACCTGACATAAGCAGATTTTTAGGATCTTATAGTAGACAGCCTCAGCTTTTAGTGTCTTTTTTTATTATGATCTTTTTGCTCTTAAGGTTTTAGGATTGTCAAGGTGGTTTCAGACAATATTTTTCTGTTAAGTCTGTCATTTTTTCATAGAAACAATCAAATAAATGTTAACAAGTTGTGCTTTCTCCAGTTACGGGCCCAGGATGATTCATTGATCAATTAGATGGCTGAATGAATAATAAAAGGACGTCAGCAAGCCTGAATATCTAAAGGTCAAGAGCACTTTAAATATACTGACAGTTAAGAAGGAAAAATAAATTAGAAATAACTCAAGAATTTAGCTCAGCTCTGAAAAGAAGCTGTCAAAGCTGTAAGTCTGATTGTAATTTAAAGTGTACGCTTGTTTATCTTCCCCCTGCTCTGCATATCTTTTTCAATTTCTCTCTCCCTCCACAGGGACCTAACATTTACCTTCGGGGACTGACAGTGAATGTTGATGAATAACGGTCTTTATAAAGATTTATTTTCCATTTTTCAGGTTTATTCCTGCCCTTACTGCACCAATTCTCCCATCTTTGGCTCACTCCTCAAGCTCACGAAGCACATCAAGGAGAACCACAAAAACATCCCTCTGGCGAACAACAAACGGCAGGCGAAGGTTGCTGACCTCAGCCCAGCCTCCTCCGACGTGGAAATCTCATCTCCCAAACGCCACAGACTGGGAGGCGATTCCACTCCCTCCATGGGAAGCAACGGGGATTATCCGTGCAATCAGTGCGACCTCCGATTCGCTAGCTTCGAAGGTTTCCAGGCTCATCTGAAGTCTCACCTGGAGATGCTGCTGAGACGCCAGTCCTGCCCGCAGTGCAACAAGGAAGACTTTGAGACACAGGAGGCACTGCTCCAGCACCTCACAGTGCATTACACCACCACGTCTACGCAGTACGTGTGCGAGAGCTGCGACAAGCAGTTCTCCTCCGTGGACGACCTCCAGAAACACTTGCTGGACATGCACACGTTCGTCCTGTACCACTGCACCCTCTGTCAGGAAGTCTTCGACTCCAAGGTCTCCATACAGGTAATTAGAAACTGCTTGATTCTTTTTACGTACTTTATTCTGTGCCCCAATGAGCCACTCATCCATAAAAGACTCACAGTTTCATTTCAAAATTGGTTAAAAAAGTGGCAGTTTGAGTGAAGAAAAGTTTGGAATCTGAAAATTAAAAATGTGTAGGAACTATGGTTTTATAACTCTACTTCTGCCTTCCGTCCTCCAGGTGCATTTGGCTGTGAAACACAGCAACGAGAAGAAGCTGTTTCGCTGCACCGCCTGTACATGGGACTTCAGGAAGGAGGCCGATCTTCAGCTCCATGTCAAGCATAACCACCTGGGCCAGAGGTCAGGCCTTCCAGGAGGACTAGCAGGTACGTTTTAGCTTCTTAAAGGATGATGGGAAAATGTTTTTTTTTTTCTTATATTGCTTAATGCTTCACTCTTTTATTTGACCTTATATTTATGTTAGTTTATTTGATTGTGTGTTCATATTCACTCCTCTGAAAATAAAGTTTTAAAATGAGATTTCTTCCATCTCAGAGAGCCTCTGTTTACAGACTGATACATGGGAGAAGAAGGTTAACTGTCATTACCATTAGCCTGTAAAGGAGGCAGACATAGAGTGAATCAGCGAGTAGTAGAGAAATGGAGGATAGTGTGAGCTGGTAAATTTCTGGCCGCGGAAGCTTGATCTTGGTTTTTCCCAGAAGAAGTCCTGCTAAAAGCTTATTTTATTTGCAAACGTTAATAAAAAAAGAAGCTAATTCAGTTTTTGGGCATCAATCAGCTGTTTGGTTTTTACAGTGGCATTAAAAAAATGTATATCTTATAACTTTTCTCTAGCAATTTAAGAACAACTTGTTATGCTTCAAAATGACACAGTTGGAGCACAATTGAGACCTAAAAACGCCATTTTCTAAATAATAGTTTGTGAGTAGTAGAGTCTGTAATATTAAATTGTTCAGCTGCAACCTACAGTTGTTCTAATATAATGATATTTAGATATATTGATATTTGAAGATGGAAAAATTACATTTAAGGACCCACCTCAGTAAAGTACTGGAACTAAGCAGAATGTTGATGAAGATTCTCAGTCATGCAGGGCATATAACTCCAAAGACTTGAAAACAAAACATGGCCTCTAAGCTTCAAAAGCCCATGTAGCTTCCTGACAGCAAAGAAGGGCTCCATAACATGGACAGAAGGATGGTTTCTGAAAGCTTTCTTCTCTTTTCCCTTTAGAACAAGTGGCTTTTCTCACCTTTCTCAGTTTAGAATAGATAGACAAAGCTAATGGAAGAAAGTTATATAATCATTTTGAACATTCATTTTTTTTTTTGCAGGACTGAAACCACGAAAGTGCATCTTCTGCGGGGAGACGTTCGGGACTGAGGTGGAGCTCCAGTGCCACATCACCACCCACAGCAAGAAGTTCACCTGTCGCTTCTGCGGCAAAGCTTTCCACGCCATCTCGCTGCTGGAGCGACACCTGCGGGAGAAGCACTGCATCTTCGATGGCAGCAATGTCACCGGGAACGGAGGAGGAACGGGGAGCAGCGGGAGTCAGAACGGAACGCCCAATGGCCTGGCTCAGAGCGTCAAGCGGGGAGGAGCAGGAAGTGGGGTTGCAGGAGGAGCAGAAAGAGCAACAGTGGCAGCTGCTGAACAAGCCGACCTGCAGAACATCCTGCTGAAGAGCGCCGTCACTGGAGGAGGGGGGTCGTCGCAGGCAGGCGACACAGCCAACAGTCACGAGGCCAGCGGTGGAGAGGAGGAGCTGGACAATTCGGAGCCCATGTACGCTTGCGACATCTGCGGAGCGGCCTACACAATGGAGTCGCTGCTGCAGAACCACCGCCTGCGCGACCACAACATCCGGCCGGGCGAAGATGATGCAGGTGAGAACTATTGTCTCCTCTCCTGTGTGTCTCAGGAAAGTTATGGATCATATTTCTGATCATTCCTACTTTTTCTGTTTTCCAGGTTCCAGGAAGAAGAAGGCAGATTTCATCAAAGGGAACCACAAGTGCAACGTGTGCTCCAGGACGTTCTTCTCTGAGAGTGGGCTGCGTGAGCACGCTCAGACGCATCGCGGACCTGCCAAGCACTACATGTGCCCCATATGTGGAGAACGTTTCCCATCTCTATTGACTCTCACAGAGCACAAGGTACGCATCTGATCTGCAGCATGGAAATCTGCATCTCTGAAAGTGTGTTTAGGTCCTGTAAATGTGTTTTTTTTTCTCCACCGTACCAGATGTATTGATTGTTAAAGATGCTTTAAATGCCTTAAAATAAGTAAATTCTTGATCTTTAATTTGATCCAATTAAACCACTTTATTAATATATTATTGCAGGAGCAAAAACTGAACAATGTAAGAAAGTAAATTCTGTTGGTTAGAATACCAGAAATGATTGCTTCTAAACCAAATCTCTGGAGCTGCTTTTTCTACAACAGTGTGCCTCTCAGTCTGCATCACCTCAGAATCAGGAGCCAAGTTAGTCTGGCACTTTGAAACGGTCACACCATTGAAGAGTCACATTTCAAGCTCACAGAGTTGACATGGCAACTATAAGACTCTACTGTCTTTTGTTTTTAAGTGACTCGCTTTCTTTCCTACCATCACAAACACACGTAGACATGTAAAGATGAACTGGATGTGTTTGCTATGTCGAGATGAGGCCTGTTTTTTTATTTTCCTCTAGTTGCTGTGGGATACTTTTTCCAACTGTTCCATAAAACTGTAATCTGGGGACCTAAGTCCAAAAGTTGTCTGAAGACTTTGTCTGTTAGCAGAATAATGATAGTAAAGGTGATTATCAGAGTGCCCAGACGTAAACCTTGATGGAACACCTGTTGGTTCTGAAATGAGAAGGAAACACTAATTGTTACCATACTAGATAAACTAGGTGGAGGTTAAGAAACCAATAAAAAAACAATAAAAACGACTCATTATAATAACTCATTCATAACTTGAGGCTTTTTTTTCTCTCCGCTAATTTAAAGCTTCAATTTTCAGGATGAGATTTTGTTCCTGCAATGAAACATGACTCTCACAGCACATGTATGTAATGAACTGGGTTATGTGGGTTGAAGGATGTATATTATTACCGTTTGTATAATAGTATTGGCTGTGAGAAACCTCACAGACCTTACAGAGACATCAGAGTGCACGGATCTCTCTGATGGGGGTTTTGTTGAATTTAGCTTCTGTACCTTTTTGTTGGAGACTTAAAATGAAAAGTGCTTTATGTCTTGTTTCAAAAAGCTGAAGGAAATAGTTGGTTTCTGTTTTTTTTTTAACAAACAGCCTCAGTTTGACCAGCTGTAGATCGGAAGAAGAAGCTTCCCTTCAAATGTGTCTGTCGTGGTACACAATATGCTGTTGACTCCCGGATAAATCCTTTTCTCAGGTGACCCACAGTAAAAGCCTGGACACGGGGACCTGTCGGATCTGTAAGATGCCACTCCAGAGTGAGGAGGAGTTCATAGAGCACTGCCAGATGCATCCCGACCTCCGCAACTCGCTCACTGGCTTCCGCTGCGTCGTCTGCATGCAGACCGTGACCTCAACGCTGGAGTTGAAGATCCACGGTACCTTTCACATGCAGAAGCTCTCCTCCGGCTCGGTGCTGGGAGGCGCCGGAGGCGGCAACAGTGGAGCGGGCACAGGGAACGGTTCAGCCTCTTCTTCCCCGAACGGACAGCTGCAGACGCACAAGCTCTACAAATGTGCCTTCTGCTTGAAGGAGTTCAAAAACAAAGGGGATCTGGTGAAGCTGGACGTCAACGGGCTGCCATACGGCCTCTGCGCTAGCTGCATGAGCCGGTAGGAAGGGTGTTTAGAAGCCCAGAAGATGAGCATGTTATATTTAATTCTAAGAATGTATAAAATGAAGATTTCTTTTTCATCCAATCAGGGGAACAAATGGCCAGAGTCCCAATGTGGTTGGAGGAGCAGTGACGCCTGGAGATACTCAGGCAGATAAGGCTCTGACAGGGCTGAGGTGTCCCGAATGTGGTGTGAAGTTTGAAAGCGTTGAAGACTTGGAGAGCCACGTCCAAACAGATCACCCTGAGGTCAGCCCTGAAACCAGCGCTGCAGGAAAGAAGGCTGAGGCTTCACCTGCACCCAAGGTGAGACAGTAACTAGTGAACAAAACGCGTCCAACAAATGTCTAAAAAAAAAATCAGTGGTTTGTTTTTAGCGGGAGAAGTGTTATATTTGAAGAAAAGTTGAATTTAAATGTTACAGATTCCAGAGTTGTCCAGTGCCAGTGAGATATTGATGCTCCTAAGCTCTCCACAGAATCTCGCTCTCAACCATCCCTTCAGCGTAGTGTTTGATACCTGAGCAGGTGTCAGCAGATGGAGATGTTTTCAGGAGGCCGTTTGTGTTTGTGTCAGGTGTTGCTGCGTGTATTCGGGGTGTACATACGTCTGTGTGAGCCGGGCCCCAGCGGGTCCTGCGGCTGGGCCGTGCGGCAGCATTGAGGGGGCTGTTCGCTCTGCTTGATATTGACAGTCAGGCTCCCCGGGACCTGCCGTTGTGTTTCTGACTGAGTGTGTGTGAAGGTGTGTGTGAGTGTGTCAGTTCCCAGGGACTCCCTGTCTTACCTACACCTTTGTTTCTGCTTAGTCTAACAGCACAAAGCAGACAAAGTAGGGTTTCTGCGTGTGTGTGTGTGTGTGTGTGTGTAGCAGACTGAAGCAGCAGAGGGAAAGTGGAAGTGGGGCCTTTGTGTATTTTGTATGTGTTTGTGCATGAGTGATCGCTGTGTGCAGTGAATGGATAAGCAGAGCTGCTCCTCGGCTCTCGCTCTCTGTGACTCATCCTGGATTTTCTGCATCTTTCTTTCTCTCTCTTGTTCTTACCTCGTTCTGAAACGTTTCTTTTGTCTTTTATTGATTTATTTTCATTATTTGTCTCCTTTTCTTGTTTTCACTGCAACCAGCGGCCCAATCTCGGCTTTTACCTCACAATTTCAACTATCGAGGCAAAAATAAGGTGCAAAATGCACAGCAGTAATATTGTTTTTATGTCTTTGTCTTTCTATCCTAGAAAAAGACCTACCAGTGTATTAAATGCCAAATGACGTTTGAGACGGAAAGAGAGATCCAGATTCATGTGGCTAATCATATGATCGGTGAGTACGGCGTTTAGATGATCTGGTCTGATTTTCATTTCTATGTTGGTTCCATGGACCTCAACGCAAATATGTGCATCTAAATGCACTATTTATGCAACACAAATGTACAGATGCACAATGATTAGGACAAATTAGGATTTTTTTATTTTTGATTTTGGAGGTTGTGCAAAGAAGCTTATTTTGATTTTTAGAACTTCTAGCTGTTGAAAATGTTGATGTTTTTATATCCAATGCAAATGTGAGTTCAAAAATGTGCTTTTTTATTCATTTTAGCCTCAAGCAGCACACATATTTACTTAGACATTAGAGGACTTGTAATTGATTCTTCTGAAAAATGTTATGACGTTTTACTCACATCGTTACTAAGCAGCACTGCTAAAACCCATCTTTATACTTTGAATGTTCTTTTATGGGCGTCTTGTGGGACTCTTATTATTTTTTTCTCTGCTCGCCACTAATTTGCTGCCTTAGCATCCCTGTCGTCATGGAGATTAACGAGGTGGACCCTCGAGTTGTTCTGGAGGAAAAAATACTCTGCCTGCCCCCACCCACCCACACATACACACCTGACAGGTAGAGGTGCTGGTGCATTCCGAAGGGGTTAGTGTGTGTGTCTGTCGGCTCTGATGCAGCTGCAGAACCTCTTACCTTATGTAGCCAGCAGACACCAGAAGGCCTGTAAGGTGTGGGAGGGACTCTAGGAATTGCTTCAGATAGTGATAAACAGTTTGTTGTGGAACCAGTTTACTTTGGAGCTTATTAAAAATAGAGAAGATGACCAAAACTGGAACTTAATGAAGGGGCTCTAAAGATGAAATCATATTTGTGCTGGAAGCTGAGTAGAGTATGGAAATGTAAGCAGAAGCAGAGCTGACTTGATGTTATTAGAGAACCTCTGGATTTGGTCTTCTGGTTTAATAGCGCTCAGTGGGTCATTCCTCCATCATGGAGCGACACATGATAGGACTCTGGATTGTCTTTAGCACAGTAAAGGGACAGAGTTGTGATGTAAGCCCTCACATTGAAGGTGAAGGGAGTTGTTTAACAATGGCAAACTTGAATTAGATGTTTGAGGCTAATGGTTAACAAACAGAGGGGTGATATGTTCCCTTTTAGGCCGATGGATGCTTTCCGATGGAAAGATCAACTGAAGAAGGCAAGATAATCCTTAAAGGTCATCAGTTATGTTTCTGGCTGCCTATGATGGGAAAAAGAGATCTGGATTCAGTTTGAATGAAGATATTGTGCGCTGTGATAATACAGTACGCAATCTACTTGAAAGTAATTTTTAGGGGTTCATTTAATATAGAAAGCAGAAACATTTCAGGTGAATTAATATTTTTATCCTCTCATCTGTTGCTTATCTCCCTCACCTTAAGCTCCCCTGCTAGTCAGAACTTTACAGGGTTGGTTTGGCAGAAACTTTAATTTAGTTGGGATTCTGTTTTGACAACAACCACATGACCCAGACTGACGGTAGGAAACCTTTTGAAAGAGGCTCAGTTTCTCTCTGCAACCATTTAACTTAACGTTTTCTCTAATATATTCATGGCATTTCAATGGAAACCCATCCTGAAATCATGGTTCACCCTCATGGTCCGCCTCCATCAAACCTTCCCTCCTTCTACAGCTCTACTGTACATGTTCATATTAGTGGCAGTTTTGGGTTAATTAATGTGATAATTGTGTGAAAACTGAGTGATAGTTAATTATCATCATAGCAGAATGTTTTAAGAACTTACTATTTTTACACTCC
The DNA here is from genome assembly GCF_016077235.1 of Cyprinodon tularosa. Lineage (NCBI taxonomy): Eukaryota > Metazoa > Chordata > Actinopteri > Cyprinodontiformes > Cyprinodontidae > Cyprinodon > Cyprinodon tularosa. The sequence continues at coordinate 205,776 of NW_024039044.1, read as the reverse complement.
AGTCCCCCCTCCCCCTCATCCTCCATACCCTGACAGTGAAGGAAGAACATCTTCCTTGTCCATTTCAATGTAGATGCATGAATTGCTCATTAATCTTTTTGTAGCATTAATTTGCACAAATATTTTCTTTTTCCCCAAACTATGATCAGGTACTCTGTGCTGCTCAGCTTTAAAATAGAAATACCGAAATAAACAGACACTGAGAGGAGAAAAAAACAAACAAACAGTTTTCCTGGACATCGGTAACAGAAAGGCCTGCTGTTGAGCCTCAAATAGGAAGCTGTTGATTTTAAAGTTACTGTTCTCTCAGCTTTTTATCAGTCTAAACTTTTAGTTAATATCAAGAGCAGAAATGAATCCACAAGTTAATTATTAGTTCAACAAATCTCCCTTACTTTAGACGAAAGACAAATAATGGTCAATTTCTGGTGTAAATTGATGTAAAAATAATCTAGTTAGCTGCTCAGTGTAGCATCTCCAGTTTTAATCCTCGAAAACACAATCCTGAGATAACCGGAATGTCCTTTAGCTTTTGGTCTGATCAGGAAAATCGGACAAAAAAGCTTTACTGCAGTATTTGTGGATGTTTTTCTGTTAACAGTAATTCACTTTAATAGTCACAGCTCCTTATATATAGCTAAATAATACATTTCTTATCAAATATATGATTTCCACTGAGTCCAAAGTAAATAGTTGATGATATTTAAATCAAAAGGGGTGAAGGTTGTGTGTTTTTTCATGTATGGAATGAACCCCTGCTTAAAGCTGAGCAACAGAAATGGAACAGTAGAAATATTTCTGACCTGTTTGTCTGATCAGGAATTGTTTGGTTAACATCTCTGAGTAAATATAACATGCGGTCTTCCAGTTCAACTTTATCACTTATATCACAGCATTCACAGTTAATCACTCAGATGACATGTTTCCACTGCTACATATTAGCATGTTAACAGAAGAAGCTTTCATCATACCAGCTGCACTTCATGGTCCTGATGATTAAAACATCACTAACATCCAAACAATTAGAGTCAAAATAGAAGGGATGGATATTATAGAATATTTTATACTGTAATCCAGAGCTTTTTTAGGGCTTTGATTTGACATAAACGTTTTATTCCATGTTACACATCACATTAAGTGAGACAACAAAGAAAACATCATCCATCACAGATTAGCAAAAAATGACATGAAGATATTTTTAGAGGGGAAAAAAAACTACATTTGGATGTGATGAATGCAGCTGTGTCCAAAACATCTGTGCTACTGATAAAAAGCGTCCACGTGCCAATATGATCCTGGATCAAAGTGATTTAATTTATTTCTACTATGAATGTCTATCTCTACATCATATGAATGAAATAAAAAACAAATCCAACATTGTTTCTACTAGATGTTTCCACATAACTGAACCTTTTGACACCTTCTCTTAAACAACAGTTTAGGGTTTTAACAGAAAAGCTGAGATGCTACCCCACCAGTGACTGATAAAAGCAAACTTCTATTGTGTTAACAATACATTTCTTGTAGAAAAAGACGTTTTAATTGCATAATGCAGAATGTCAGACAAACATGGAACTATTGTGCAACATAGATCCCACCAGGCTTTGAGAAGCTCAGTGTTTCAGAATGTGATTGTTGTTCTGCCATCTGAGGTAGTTGGTCTGTCTGGAGGTGAAATGCATTGTTTGCATGGATGCATTTTAAATACAAACTCCTCCCAAAGATTGTATTCAAGCAGCCCTTTTGTAAATGTGGTATTACACACATATGTTGAGATGATGATTTGATTCAGTATGCTGTGCAGCTCTTTTTTTTCATTAAATGAGTTTTTGCTGTTGCTGCAGAGCAGTTAAAGAACCATATTGACCTGATTTTTGTGGGGTAGGAGAAACTGAAAGGTTTTGTTTAAGAGAGTGTTAGTTTGTGCTTTTGGTTTGCGTCGATCTTGCACTTCCTGGACTTAATGGAAGAGGAGAAGATGAGGTGGTGCTGCAGACACTGATAGATGGAGTCACTGCAAATGAACGAGACCTGCAGGTTTATTTTCTTTTGCATATTGCAGGTGCTGAAACAGATCAGCTAATTTTCCAGAGCAGCAGCTGTAACGCTTTCCTCAGCTGCTCCTCTAAATTTGATAGATTTTCTTTTGAGGTAACAACACGCCACACTGATTTGTTTTGTCCTCGTATGTCTCACCCCTCCCTGTCACTGTATGAACATGTATATTTGTTCCTGTGTGTCTCTCTGGACTGCACCGCCGTGATTTCTGGCAGCCTTTATTGTTTTCTGCTGTGCAGCTGCAGATCATGAAGCGGTTCCCTCCCTGTGTGATGGTGTGAGGCGGTGAGACGAATCACCATACGTGTGTTACCACTCGGTTCTGTCATGCGGTTTGTCAATAAGCAGCTTCTGTTTCTTAGACGACAACCAGGGAGCAAAAACAGGGTGTCTGTTTTTAAAGCATCATTGGAACCGGAGCTATTTAAACTGATGTATTTAACACATGCATTTCCCTAAATAAAGCTGTCAGCAGCAGGATTCAAATGTTCCATGCAGCTGCTAATGTTTTGTTAATCATTTCGGTTAAGATTTCGCTGCATGAAACCCCTCCTTAAACATGTCTACAAGAACGGAGCAAAGTTCTTCTAAAACTTTAACTTCATCCATGAACTCTTAATCCTAACTTCAAAGGTGTTTTTTTTGTTATTTTAATGTTTCATTTTTTCATATGAGTCAACCTTATATTTTAGTCTGTAGATGGGAACTTCAGCGAGTTTCTAAACTAAGATCTGAGTTTTTTCTATGTGAAATAAAACAATTTTTAGGCCAAAACAATAAACTAAAGCTATAAAATTCCTAAATGGTCTTTATAGCTTATCGTGTAATTTCTGTTAATAGATAAGCTTTAAAAATCAAACATCAACATAGCCATTTTTCTGGGTCTCTGGTTTGTGTACCTATCATTATTACTTTAATAATTTCAAGCAAGAATGCAAGAGTTGTGTTTACTTTGACTTTATCTATGAATAACTACAAGAAAAAAGCACTGAAGACTCAGAAAACACTAAAGTGCTGCTTGCTGTGGTGATTCCTGCAGTTTCCAGGAAGCTGTTGGAGCCCTGGTGGAAAAAAAACCTGTAGATTTCAGATTTAAGTCTGAAATTGACTAAAGTCTGTAACAGCTACCTCGATCTGTGAGTGATAAATACGTCTGCTGACCACACATGTAGATTAGTGTCAGTCTGCAGTGTTTGATGTAAGAAATACACGAGGTTGAAGACAAGTCTTATGGTAGAGGAGCTCGATTTAGCCTTTAGTTTCACTACTAGTTGCTCCTCCTTTGTCGGACTACACAAACAGCATTGTTTCTCCTCACTCTGCATTCATTGTTGGCATCCTACTTCTTTTTCTTTTTCTTGACTTCTTAGCTATGTGGCAGAGCTAGTGCCACCCATTGGTTTGCCACGAATATTACTTCTATTACAGCTTTGTTGGCCTCAGCTTAAAGGTATAGGGGGGGGATTTTCTCAAATTTTTTAAAAGACCCGCCCTCTCTTCTTTTAAAAAAAATGTATATGCACAACCCTGTAGCCGCTCCTGAGAGGGAACGCCTATTAAATGTGAGCGAGAGCATGAACGAGCCGATTTGTCCTTGTGCATGCTCTGTTTTAGTCATTCAATTTTTCCACTATGTCAGAAAGTAACACAATACCAGAATGATTAACGATTAGGAGGACCACTTATTTTGATGATCCATCCGGAAAAAGAACATCCTCCACGATACCTGTAAGCTTTCTCTACGCAGATGTTTTATGTGGATGTAGCCTGGGAAAGTTACCAAACCACTGCACATACAGTTAGATTAAAACAAGTCCAAAACCATACCTGTTAAAAGACTAACTGCAGTAGAAATGTTTCTTCTGCAAGTTAAATTTAAGCTGATGAGGTCCAGACAGACTGGGTTTACGGATGATACCAAAAGGCCCATTAATATCAGTTGAGTGTTTTCTACATTTTTTGAAATAAAAAAAAAAAAACAGTTTTAAATCTTAGAGCGCAATTACTTTTTTTGAATAGGTTTTCCTACTTTTTAAGATAAATAGTTGAGCCCTAAGTTCAGCCGTCGACAGCTGTACCCGCCCAATAGCAACTGCTTGTGGTCAACGTGAATTTTACCCCTGCAAGTAAGGTTTTTGGTGTCTGCATTGGATGTAGGTGCCAGCGGGGAGAACAGAAATGTGCTTTTTGTCAATAATTCCCAGCGATACCAAGGATCCAAACCTCCCCAACTCATCAGTTGTTTGCTTCATCTCTAATTCTGAGTAGAAAAGGAAAACGGGGCCTTGAAGAAAAAGGCTAAAGCCAAATAATAGCTGTGTGACTTTTCTTTTGTTGCCTTAAGCTTAAAGATTACAAATGTGTTTCCGTCCTGACTGGTGAGCTGCCTTGTCTATAACATTTCTTCCTCCTTCCCCCTCATCGCGTTCACAAGCCTATTTGACTAATCCTGCTCATTCTCTCCTCCGTTCTCCCCATCCCCACCTTGGATGGCCATAGACGAGCCCACCTGTCAGCAAGGTTTGTCTGCTTTCTGTGTATTAGCTCACACCGTGAGCGAGGCAGTGCTGCTGCTCCTCTGCCTGCTCATCACCATGAACATTTTCCCCTTCTGTTAATAAATTGAGCAAAGCACAAACTCTCCTTTTTTTCTTTACATTTTCCTTTCAAGCAGCCAAAGTTTATTGTCAGAATGAAAAATCTTGAACATTTTTACGTGCAGGAACTTCTGTCTGCCTGGAATGAAAATGCAAATGACTGAGGAGCAACTTGACTTTTGTTCAGATCACTATAAAAAAGCAGCAACTTTGGAGGTGATCAGTAAATGTTAGTCAGCTTTTCCTAAAATCCTGATTGCATGGTGTGCAGTCTGCAGATTCCTGCATAAAACAATTGTTTTAAAGAAAAGTGACACAGCCTGCACACGTACTCCCCTCACCCCCCCATTAACCCAATCCCTGTTGCTGGCTGCATGCTCCATTGTCCTTCATACACTCTCACACACACATGCACACAGCTGCCTTGGAGGTATCGAGTGGCCACTCACCTGTATCTAAGTGTTCCCTGTGGACTGTGGTGGCTAATGATGTGTCCTCAGCATGAGCTTTACTTACCTATTTACATCAGCGCACTCTAATAACTGGAACTCACATTCCTCATGTTTCTGCTCCGCCCTGACGTCAGGTTTAAGAGAATTTGCAACTGATGGTTGATTATCCCCCTTTTAAACAAAAGGTGTCTGCAGTCTGTCTATCCAAAGTACCAAACACAAGGCTAGATCAACCCCCTGTGAATCTCAAGCTGCACCACCCTTCTAGTCAGAGTTGATAAGGCATTGAGGCATCTCCATTTCCTTTCTTTTGTACCTCGACGTTGCTTTTTTTTTTGCATAGTTTTCATTCTTTCGATTAGCCTGCCGTCAAATCTGTGATGCGGCCGAATGCTAATGTCGGTCTGCTGTCTAAGCAGTAGTCCCATGGGTTGCGGCTGAGCCGATGTGTGTCTGTGCACGCTCATTCCTCCGTGGCTCTAAGTGCACAGACCTATCCGTACGTATGTTGATGTGGCGACAAGCGAGCCTTGGTCTGCTTACTTTGTGCCACTGAAGATTTAATGAGGCGAATAAGAAGCTTTTAGAGTCAGTGGAGGTGGATAATGTGGTTTAAGGCCCACTCATGTATGAGTGCGTGTGTTTGTGTGTGTTGGCCACCGGCTAGAAACATGGCTTCTCCTTTCTGCCCTGCTGCACCTCCACTAATAAGATTCGGGCGTCTGTGGCTGTGCTGTTGTTGGTGTGAAGGATCAGACTCTGCAGCAGGTCTGGACTGAAACAAACAACATAACTCAGCCTGTCTGAGGAGGGGGTCACCTGGTTGCCCAAATATACACTAATCAGGCATAACATTATGACCACCGACAGTTGGGAAGTCATTGAGGCTGTCCATCCTTCAAGCATAAGTAGGAATATGAAGCAATCAGAGGAGGTTGTACAAGTTGTTGGATGAACAGGCAATGTATTTACATCCTATTTTACCTTTAGCGGATCTTTTCCTCCTGATGATCAGATGTATATGTGTAGTGTTGTTGATCAACTATATCTCCTTCAATCCATTAAAATTGTTTTAAAGACAGAAATAAGCGATACATAGAACAAAGATGAGATTTTCATCAATGAAAACTTATAAATGAAAAATCTATTTACAATTTGCAAAAATAATCAAGATATCTTAAAGAACAGTTGATCTTAAAGAACTGTTGGTGCAGATTAAGAACCTCTTAAGATGTAAAATGTAAATCTTCTGCTCTTACCTCCTATTTTATTTTACCTCCACCCTGTCAGGACCAGAACATTTCTAAAAGGGATCATTCTCTGGTGAACAGATCAACACGGCTTTCAGTTTATACTTCCAGTTTGGAAACACAGTAAAAATCCTGTTTTTTTTATTTTTATGTTTTGGTCTAAAAACTACTTTTTACAAAAACGTCTTTGATTTCTAGAATAAATAAAAATATGTATTTTATTTTTACCTTTACAGAATCAAAATGAAGTATCAGGACATGTCTGAGACTAATAGTAATAACAAGGTTAACAAAACAGATTCCAGCAGGGTGTTGGGTCGCACTCTGATGGTATGAACACAGGAGCAGATGACGGCCACCCCCTCCTCCTGTCTTCATCCCTCCCTCCATCCATCCTTCCCTACTTCCCTACATCCCTTCCTCCCTCACCACCTGGAGCCAGCGAGCTGTGACACCAGAGGGAAGGAGGGAGTGATGATGGAGGGGCAGGGGACTGGAGGAACTGAGAAAAACAGGAAGGGCTTGATAGAGAGGGAAATAAAGGATCTTCAGTGGGTTAAATCAAACCAAAAGATGAGGTTATCTTTTACACAAACTGCTTGCTTGCTTGGCCATTTCACTGGTTTAAAGATATTTTAAAAAAACTACAAATGGCTCTTTGACCTTTAAAACTGTTTAATTAAGGAGCTCAATTGGATTTTTTTCATTCAGCCCCCCCTCCCCTCCTCTCTGGTGTGAAAAACACAAAGCAGCCTGGTTTCTTGCACAATTATCCATCCATCCATCTCTTATGCCAGTTAATCCTTGCAAGGAGGTTGATGCGTAGCTTCAGTAGAAAACAGCTGTAACTTCAGCATAATCTTTTCATTTAAAGCTGTACTAAGCAATTTCTAAGTAGAGCTCCCCCTACAGGGCCTTTTAAAAGTGGCGCTATGGTTCACACAGACTGACCTCAGAAAACACTCATCATGAAGAAACATCAGAGGAGGTAGAGGCTTTATTAAGCTAAAAACTTTACTTAATGCTGCTTTAATATAAAGCATGTCAGAAAAGGTTACTTTGTTTGGTGGTTTATCACTTTAAGGAAAACAATTATAGCATTTTAAGTAATTAAAACGAACCAAATTAACGGAAAGATAAATAATAAAAATCTTAAGATAAAGAATAAAAAGTAAAGCAATATCCATCTTTTTTTTCAGAATGCAAGGATATTTCCCTTATGCTCACCTCAGTGTAAAACTATAAGAAAATATTTAATTTTAAATGTATGTGTCAGGGTCCTGCCCTCTGCTTGGGTTTATTTTTAGTTTCTTTGTGTTCCGTGTCTTTGTAGTTTACGTTTACCAGTGCTGAGTTCTTTAGCGACCCTCTGTTGCCCCCTTGTGCTTGTTTTCCTCTCCTCCTGGCTTCCTCCTAGTTGGTCCTGCCCACACCTGCTTCCAATCTGCTGATTAGTCTGTCTTGGTTCAGTCTCCCAATATATACACCAACTCTGCAGTCACTCAGTGCTGGTTTGTTGTTTTGTTGCTTCCTCATTTCTGGTTCCCCATGTGAGTTTTCCCTGACATTTTGGTTCTCAGTATTTTTGGATTTTTGCCTCTGTTGCCTTCGACTACCTGATTAAATCTACATAACTCACCTTTGCATCCATATCTCGGCATTTATGTCCTCAAAAACCTCCACTCAACGTCAAAGTAGGATTTCTTTTCCAAAACAAGTTTGAAGACGTTTCACTTCCCATCCAGGAAGCTTTTTCATTTCAAAATGTCAGAAATAGCGTAGAGTTCAAGGCTTTATACAGTGGACCAAAGCAAAGCCTTGTTTTCGCTTAGAAACATGCAAATTGAACCTGACGACCTGGTACGCCCCTTTGGAATGGGGTCATTTTGTTTCTTTGCTAGCCTGTAATCCCTGAGACCTGTCTATGTCTCTGAAAGTCGTGATTGTTAAAGGGGATGGTTGGCCTGGTTGAAGAGGTGAGGTGCCCTGGTCCCCTGTAATGGGGTGGGAGTTGCGATGATAGTGGGAAGGAATCAACCCAGTCGTTGAATTGTAGGTTTTAGAACAGTCTGTGTCTGTTTAAGGTTGGTTTTTCTTTCTTAACATAGATGTTTTCCTAAAATATTTTCACATGAACCTTCTCCTTTTGAAAATGATCTCGTTCTTCCAGTTTCTTTGTGTCTAAGGTCTTTTTTTCGCTATGCAAATGACATATTTAGCACTAATGACTAAATCTAATTAGTTTATTTACATAACACCTGTTCAAATCAAATGTCATTTAAAGGCACTGTACAAGATGAATGGTTAAATTAATGTACAGAAGTACATGCTTAGCTCCAAAAAAAGAAGGAAAATATGTGCTTTGTCATGTTTTTTCGATAATACCAAATCTTCTTTGCAATAAATCATTTGTAAGGAAAATGCATTTGTGGTTGAAAAACGGGCCAAATTCTCCCTTGCAAGACCTAACTCAGTTAGATGGAGGTAGTGTGATGCTGTGGGTCAGCATTTCGCTCTGGTAAAATGATGCTCACCATCATCAGAAGCAATCAGTTCAAAGGTGATTTTCTTCAAGACTTCTGTGCTCCTCTCCATAGAGAGGGTTTAGTAGAGATCTTCAGAATTCAGGAGCGGAGCAGACCATGTTATACTGAAATGGTGACACACTTTTCTTACAAATGTCAAACCGTTTAGGAGGAAACAAACAGGATTTCTAACAATATAAGATTTATTTCAGAGAAGCTTTTGTTAGAAGAACAACATAAGAGGCTAAACATGTTTCTGTAATGAACTATGCTAAAGCATTCTGAAATCCTGTGACCTTGTATAAACATGCCGTTAGCTGTTTGTCAGTCCCTTTAACCAGGCGCTGTCGGCAGGATGGGTGCATTTGAATTGTTTGCTGTTATTTTTTTAAAGGATTTTTTTTGTCAGTGTGTGTTTGTGTTTTGAAGGCTGGGAGCATGGCGGTCCCCCGGAGAGCTCATTTTGTCGTCTCCTCGCTTGATTTACCTTCCTCTTCTTCAGCAGTTTATTACCAGTCATTACAAGCTGTTTGGAAACCTAATAGGACACGCTGACAAATGGACTGGGAGAGACCCAACAGGATCGGCATTCCTAACACGAAATAATAATCATTGTGTGCTTTCATCTGCGGGTGTTTGTATGAACAGCATCAGCTATCTTAACTCATGTGTAGAAGTTCTCGATTTTATAGAAATTATGCCCTTTTTAATCTTCTTCTGTTGCCGTTTTGGTCCAGATATGAAACACGCTGTACCTGCAGCCTTCCAACTCTCCCTATGTCCCACTCTACTCAGCTCGTCCAGGTGTGGCTGCACCAGCTGCTAAACAGAACAGGACACACACACACACCACACGTAGACTGTTCCTCTCCATCTCTGCTGGCTAATTGTCAGAAGGAAAACAAGGCGCTTTGCCTTTCTGCGCTTCATAAACAGGGGCCAAGCAACAATTAACTCCCTGCTTAATTCTCTAACTATTCTGAATTCATTTTCTCTCGTGACAGCCACATCTGTCACAGCTGGTGCAGAGTGGCTGCAGCGTGTGGATTTGTCACAGACCAGTGCAGTAATGGAACAAAGTTGTGACTTTGAATGGAACATTTTCTGGTGTGGAGGCCTGTTTTCTAAAGTGCCGGACAAATGTTGCAAGAAGAAGATCAAGAGAGATGTTGGATTTTCAGATCCATCTTTATCATTGGGGATCTGCCTTAAAAAAAAAAAACAAAAAAAAAAAACAGGTGGGGTCTGCGGCTCTTTTATTTTTCTCCCGATTAACTTATTTATTTATTTTCCTGTCAGAGGAAATGTACTTTTGGAGCTTAGTATGCATGCACAGTGACATATATATTGTCAAACAATTTGTAGGCTTGGATTTGTAGTATTAAAGTGAAACAAATATTGCAAGTGAGAATCTAAAGGAGACTGGCTCTCAGAGAAGACTAGAGAAAGTGTCTTTGGCCCCGTCCACACGAAGACGAACCCTGGCCTAAACGCACAAATTTTTCACCAAACCAGCCTCTCATCCACACGAAGCCGGCGTTTCGGGGGTCTGTAAACGATCATTTTTTTATTCACCCTTCAGAGTGGGAAGATTCTGAAACGCCGTTTTCGCGTTTCCATGTTTACACCCTAACCGCATTTTTTTTTTTACACGCATGCGTCATAGCGTCGCCTCTAAACACGCAAGCGCGACACATCACAACAACAATGGCGCCGTTGCTGCTAATGCTACTCACCCTGCTGTCGGGCTGGTCGGGCTTACAACAGAATCTTCTTCTTCTGGAATATCTCCAGGAAGAACAGAGCAATATCGACCACATAGTTCAGCACCTGAATTTGACTTAACCACGAAAATAGACCCGCAGGGCAACCATGTATAAATATTAGTGCGCATGCCCTACATTTCGTCGCTTATTTTTGCTTTGGCACCACAGCGCCACTTACAGGCCTGGCATACATTTTGCAGCGTTTTCATGCATTCGTGTGGACGCTCACATTTATTTTACGTCTCCGTCTTTACGGCAAACGTTTTGGAAAATATCAGCGTTTCGTGTTCGTTTTGACTTCGTGTGGACGGGGCCTTTGATTCTGTTCGTCCACGTTCTAATGGTTCTGCACCACTTTCAGGAAGGCTTTGGGCAGGGTGTTAGGGGTCAGCAGTGATGGTCCTGGCCCTCTTCTGAACCCAAGTATGCATGTGTGTGAGAGTGCTGGCTTAGTGGGCCTTTGATTCCCTAAGAATCAGTAATATTGTTGTTTCGAACCTCAGACTGCCAATCTGGTTCCCTGAGCAAAACCCTTAACCCCACAATACAGGTGATTATTAGATTACAATCAAGACATGGGGTTGAATAAAAACTAAATCTAACAATAATACAAGTAAATAGAAAATACTGAAAGTTCTTAGAAACTGCATCACTATCGCTGCATCATAACTAAAACTGCATCACGATCACTGCATCATCACTAAAACTGCATTACTATCATTGCATCATCCCTAAACCTGCATCAGCACTAAAACTGCATTACTATCATTGCATCATCCCTAAACCTGCATCAGCACTAAAACTGCATCACTATTGCTGCATCATCACTCAAACTGCATCATCAATAAAACTGCATCATAACTAAAACTGCATCACTATCGCTGCATCATAACTAAAACTGCATCATCACTAAAACTGCATCATCAATAAAACTGCATTACTATCATTGCATCATCCCTAAACCTGCATCAGCACTAAAACTGCATCACTATTGCTGCATCATCACTAAAACTGCATCATCAATAAAACTGCATCATAACTAAAACTGCATCACTATCGCTGCATCATCACTAAAATTGCATCACTATCGCTGCATCATAACTAAAACTGCATCACTATCGCTGCATCGTAACTAAAACTGCATCATCACTAAAACTTCATCATCACTAAAACTGCATCACTATCTCTGCATCATAACTAAAACTGTATCACTATCACTGCATCATCACTTAAACTGCATCATAACTAAAACTGCATCACTATCTCTGCATCATAACTAAAACTGCATCACTATCTCTGCATCATAACTAAAACTGCATCACTATCACTGCATCATCACTAAAACTGTATCACTATCACTGCATCATCACTTAAACTGCATCATAACTAAAACTGCATCACTATTGCTGCATCACCACAACTAAGACTGTATCACCATTGCTGCATCACCATAACTAAAACTGCATCACTATTGCTGCATCATCACTAAAACTGCATTACTATTGCTGCATCACCATAACCAAGACTGCATCACTATTGCTGCATCATCATAACTAAAACTGCATCACTATTGCTGCATCATCACTAAAACTGCATAACTATTTCTGCATCATAACTAAAACTGCATCACTATCGCTGCATCGTAACTAAAACTGCATCATAACTAAAACTTCATCATCACTAAAACTGCATCACTATCTCTGCATCATAACTAAAACTGCATCACTATCACTGCATCATCACTAAAACTGTATCATCACTAAAACTGCATCACTATCACTGCATCATCACTAAGACTGCATCATAACTAAAACTGCATCACTATTGCTGCATCACCATAACTAAAACTGCATCACTATTGCTGCATCACCATAACTAAAACTGCATCACTATTGCTGCATCATCGCTAAAACTGCATAACTATTTCTGCATCATAACTAAAACTGCATCACTATCGCTGCATCGTAACTAAAACTGCATCATAACTAAAACTTCATCATCACTAAAACTGCATCACTATCTCTGCATCATAACTAAAACTGCATCACTATCACTGCATCATCACTAAAACTGCATCACTATCACTGCATCATCACTAAGACTGCATCATAACTAAAACTGCATCACTATTGCTGCATCACCATAACTAAAACTGCATCACTATTGCTGCATCATCATAACTAAAACTGCATCATTATTGCTGCATCATAACTAAAACTGTATCACTATTGCTGCATCATAACTAAAACTGCATCACTATCGCTGCATCATAACTAAAACTGCATCACTGCATCATAACTAAAACTGCATCACTATCACTGCATCATCGCTAAAACTGTATCACTATCTCTGCATCATAACTAAAACTTCATCACTATCACTGCATCATCACTAAAACTGCATCACTATCGCTGCATCATGACTAAAACTGCATCACTATTGCTGCATCATCCCTAAAACTGCATAACTATTGCTGCATCATAACTACAACTACATCACTATCGTTGCTTCATAATGATTAATGCATCATCAATAAAACTGCATCATCACTAAAACTGCATCACTATCTCTGCATCATAACTAAAACTGCATCACTATCGTTGCTTCATAATGATTAATGCATCATCAATAAAACTACATCATCACTAAAACTGCATCACTATCGCTGCATCATCACTAAAACTGCATCACTATCTCTGCATCATAACTAAAACTGCATCACTATCGTTGCTTCATAATGATTAATGCATTGTCAATACGATTAATGCATTGTCACCATCGGAGCATCTTAAATATTGCTACATCATTATTGCTGCTTCATCACCATTACTGCTGCATACCTATCCCTGCACCTTTTTCATTGCTATCACTGCATCATGATCACTACATTACTGCATTGTTACCACCACATGACTGTGGCTGCATCTTCACATCAGTGCATTGGTATAACTACATCACTTTTCACTCCATACAAATCATGTGACAAAGTCACTTGACTTGGATAATGAAGTGAAAGTCCTAGAAATAAACCATTTATTAGTTTTGTGGAAGACTACAATTCTTTAAATGTCCTACAGGGGGGTCAGAAACATCTTTTTCTTATTAAACACTGCTCCTGTATAACTAATAATTAGATACTTTTAGCTACTTGATACACTTTAAAATAACATGCTTCTACATTATTACATGAAAGGCCTTTATTGGCTCTTTAGGGCTGGATAAATTTGGCATGAGGGCCTATATCTGTTCCGTAAACCTGTAGTTTGATATGCATGTCTTACAGTCCTAGTATATTAATACGTTCCAGTACTGCATTTCAACAAGGTGGATCCATAGTAGAGATTGTCCCATAACACCACAGATCCACCACCGTAATAAACATTTGCCCATGGGAGCTTTCCTTTGTTTCCTAGCAGAACTACTAATACGTGTTGTTGAGGAGCTAAGTCTCAGACTCATCTGGCCAAAGATCAGTTCCAATCCAAGTCCCTGTAGAGCTTAATTGTTGCTATGGATACTTGGAGACCCTAATAAGCCACTCTTTGCTGCAGGTTTTTAAGATGTTTCCACATCCCTGACTGTCCTCTGAGTTTTGTGGCAATATTTTCTTTTCCAGCTTTGTTTGTCACAGTTTAAAGGTTTGATTATTGCTCTGACTGCAGATTATGGCAGGTTTAGGCAGGAGTTTTTTTCTTGTATCCACTCGCTGATTTATGCTAAAATGAGTAAAAGCAATGGAGAGATTTTGCTGTGATTACAGACCAACTAAGTGAGGAACAACAGGAGAGGCAAACAAACACTCAGAGAAGACGGAGAGAGCAGGAGAAGCAGGAGGAGAAGGCTGATCAATAGTTAAGAATGAGGACAGATAGAGACGTGGTGTGATCAGATGGATGGAAATGAATAAAAAGGATGGAGGGAGAGGAAAAGCGGGGTAGACATGGGAGGACAAGAGCAATCTCTGGCAGCTTTTGGCTCCTGCTCTGTCCTCCCTCTGAGCAGCTGGACTTCATTAGTGGCTGGTGTTAATTACTGGGACCGGACACGCACGCACACAGAGTGGATCTTCAACACACAATAACTGATGTGAGCACAGCCGTGCATCCTGTGATTCAGGGTCACCTTGTTTGGAGCAGCAGAGAGACGAAGAGGTGGTGCCAGACAGAACAACAGAAACCAGAGGAGCTCACACGCGAATGAAGCTGCTGTGGGAAATTATTTATTCATTAGCTTATCATTTTATAAATCTGGTGCTTCAGAAGTTGATTAGTGAAGTAATTAGTAATGGCTCTCAGGTAGCCCTACAGAACACCCTGAGATGTGTCAGCTGTACAGCAGCAGATGATGCAGCAACATGAAATAAGACAAAAGTACAAAGAATAGAATTGATGAGTTTTTTTAATGAATAGTATTAGGTTGGTTTTAGGTTTATGTTGACTTTCAAAGTTATCAACTTTTGTGTAAAACAACAACAGCTAATAAATTGTTCTGATGGTTAACATAATCAGTGACGTTGACATAATCAAAATTAATGTTTTCATCAACAAAAAGTTCTTTAGGTCATCAAGAGCTACCATTTTCTCCTCAGCATTGAAACGTCCGCTCCGCATGACAATCAATTCACTACATTGTTTTTTTCTTTTAAATTTGTTTTGGCTAATATGTTTTTCTGCTCTAACTTTACTGATGTGATACGTCAGCTGCTTTACTGCTGTTTATGCAAAAAATAATGAATAAAAACAAGGAGAAAAACTCCATCTAAGCAGAGAAGATGAAGTAGAGCTGAGGCAGTAATTAGATTGGTACGTTAGTGTTCATTCAGAAATATCTGCAGAATGATTCAGCATCTTTTAATCAGCAGGAGTCTGTGTTTTTCTAGATCTTCCATCAGTGTGAAAGAATAATTTTGCTGCGAGGGGGTAGAGGGCTCATTCAGGAAGTATAGGCTGGAAGGAAATAATCATGCAGTGTGTTTCTAGTGGTGGTTCATTTAAAGGCCTTTATCATGAAAAAATACATTTATTATAGCTTTTAATAATACTCTTTCTTCATTTAAATCATGCAAAAACTGGTATTTCACTTGATTTATGTATGTATTCATGTATTCTGCTCGCTGAGCACCAGTTTCTTCCTTTCCTGATAAAGAAATAGTGGTGATCGCTGTCTTACCTAGAGCTATGATCACCTACGCTTAAGGGAAGTGCCTACCTCAACCACAGCCCTCCTGCCCAGTAAATGAATCTTCCTTTTTTTATGATCAGCCTTTTTCGTTCAGCCTTCCTAAAGACCAGCCTAATTGCTAGAAATGGCATGATACGGCAACAACATGCGATGGCAGCCAAACAGTGAGAGATAGCTTCAATTTGAAAGCAAATGTCTTTATTTTGCTGGAAGAAAACAACTGTTTTATGAAAAAAGTAATATTCTATAGAGCTAAAGGAAACATTTCAGCATACGTCTGCCCATGGTTGACTTTGGAGAGCTTATAACAGCAGGACAGAAGACCTTTAAACCAACATTTATACATTCCTTCCATCCTTCCTTCATTCCTACATACCTTCCCTCCCTCCCTTTGTATTTTCTGGAGTTAAATGCTTTAAGTCATTTTAAAAACCAAACACATTCAATCAAAATCAAATATGTTTGATTCTTGTTTCATTGTAGTTTCACAAAAACAAGTTAATCGTCGTGATTTAGGCTCTAATTTAGCTGATGTTTCCAGGTAGAATCCAACTTATTAAAGGATGGTTTAAAACAGGCCCCATCACAGCAGGCGGTGTTTTCCTCAGTCATGCTGTGAGAGGTTGAATGATGTTCTTTTGGATCTTAATTACACAACAGAAGATGGGAGACGGAAACAGATAGCATGAAGAGGAGAGAAATGTTAATACAAGGCTGTAGACTGCTGCTTTTATCTTTTGCCTCTAAACAGATGTCTCTTTATTGCAGCACAAAGGCCTTCTGACAAAAACATGCACACACAGAGGCTTGTACACACCTCACCCTGAATAAATCAATCCCTTTCCCTGTTGCTGTGATTTCCCAGGGTGCTTTGCTCTAACCCCCTGGGTGAAAAGGTGACAAAGCCGGCAATATAGGCGGAACCCACTGCCCTCGTTTTTTACCCTCCGTTTTCTCATTTTTAGATTACAGCTGCATAGCGCTTTAGAGAGACTAAATCAAAAGACTTTAATAAAGAAAAGGTTTTTTCTTCATTCGAGACTCATCTTTCCTAAAAATTTGATACATGACTTGGATTTTCTAAGACTAAGAATTGAGACACATAATACCAAACTACACAGTTAATGAGGTCTGGTCTTTGAAGTTCTCATCTAATGAGGAAGCCATCTTTTGTTTCTGAAAGCTTGTCAGTTAACAGCCTTCATATAGTTCCACATGAAGCACACAACACATGAAGACTCTCTAAAATGTTCATCCACAGCAGCGGGTGCAGATATCTAGACCGAACCTCTCTTGCATTTAAAAGTTGTTCAAAGTTGTCCTTCACATGGCCCATTCTACAATATGGTAATTCACACAGTAAATGTTTTCTTAAAACATATGTCCACACAAAAAAACAACAACAAAAAAAAAAGTTAGCACATTTGTTTATTTAGTTCATTGCAGTTGGCTTTTCTTCTGACTAACTGGCATTAAAAAGTGAACTCCACTTTCATTTTTCTCAGATTAGATTAGAGTTTTTGTCTATACTGATGGAATTTTATTGGTAGGAATAGGATTCATTGTCTTTTTCTGTATAATTTTAAAAGCATAAACTGAATTGATTCAAGCTACAGGCTTACTGTTTTTTCATTCAACATTTCTTATTCTGAATGCTGCTTGACAAAATACTCTGATTTACTTTATATGAATACAGAACACATTTGTCTGATCAGAGGCAGCATTAAATCTTTTTCTATATGCAAACAGAAGATCTCACAGCGTCTCTGAGGCTTCTTTTGCATTTTTCTGCCATAACTGTATTCAAAGCATGTCCATAATGCAATAATAAAGCTCTGAAAGCAGGATAACGGAGGATAAAGTAGCAGGGCGTCTTCAACTGATGCACATTGTCGTACATAGCAATAAAAGCCTCACCTACAGCGCTCCGTCACCTGGATGTACGGTGTGTTCTCTGGTGGGTTTATGATTTGCTGTTTTTCTGCAGCTTTGTCTTGTTAAATCTGCTGCATAGTTTAAGGAAAACTGAGAGGTGCTCCCTTCTTCTCCTTTTATGTAATCCTTTTTGTTTTCTCAAACAAAAAGAACTACAAAAAATGCTGTCTCCTGCTCTCTGTCCCTCTTCATCCTCCTGGATGGGAGATGGATCATTTGTGACTGAGCCAACCTGCTAATGGTGGATGGCAGGAAACAATATCCTTCATGCCAAATATGCACACATTTGTACCAACGAAACATAAACATCCATCTGGAAATCTGCATACTTACACATTTCCATATTTGCAACTATATGTATAGATATACAGCATTCCCACTAATGTATCTGCATGAAACTCCGCATGATCCCTGCTGCATTGCTCCTGGTGCTGGGCTCCCTCTCTGCTCTGTGCCGTGCCTCCTCCTCTTCTCCCTCCTCCTCTCCTCCCTTCTCCACCACCTCCTTCTCCTTCTCCCAGTACATCTGGCACGCTCAGCTGCTGAGGAGCGCCATAATTATCCCGCCGGAGACCTGCATGTGCTCACACAAGGCTTTCTGCGCTCTTTGACGAGAGCCCGCGCACGTCTTCGGCGATCCGCGCCGCTCCCTGCTGCTCTCCGTCACTACCGGGGCTTCATTAGAGTCTGTGCACCGTGTTTATATATGTGTGTTGTGTGTGCTGATGCGTGGGGCTTTTGGATGCCATCCAGATGTTTTTTCTTTATAGTGGAGGAGCCGGGCGTGTCCTAGATGCAACTGCCCTGCACTGTTTTAAACTTTTCTTTCTGTCCTACATATAATGTCATTATTCTTGCCAGATATTTACACCAGCGTCCAGTCTAATTAAGCCATCATGAAGCAGACTGAGAAAAAGGCAACTCAGCACACTGGTCACACATGCAAGTCTCATCTTTGGTGAACAGATTTTGCTTACCAGCAAAGAATATAACTACTTTAACTCTTGAGGAAAAACTAAATTGTAGGGATGTATAGTCATAGACATTCCAGAATAGATGTCCCACTCTGACCAAGACTTTTCTATTAGGCCTCCATCATAATTTGAGATTGGGATGAAAATTTCTTTTCGACCATGCTCCTAAAGTTGCTAAACCAGTTCCAAATGGCAGTGTTTGATTATTGCGCTGCTAATTAGGAAAAATACAATGCTAGGGTTGTCACGATACTAAACTTTTCAACTCGATACCGATACTAAGGAAAATATTCGATACTCTATACCATTTTCAATACCACAAGGATAAAAACAAAGACTCCAAAATTCAACAGAAATATTTTCATTAATAAATAAAATACAATAAATAAACACAATAAGTGTTGTATGCTGTGCCTAATATTATGCAAGCTTGATAAAAAACTTATAAAATTCAAATTAAGTGTTCCTTCCTTGGCTATGCTTTTCACACATAACAATGACACTAGCCAAACCAGTTAAGAAACAAAAATTATTCTCAGCAGCTGCACCTCTTACAAAAAAAAAGTCTGAAACTGAAAAGTGCACAGAATTATTCAATCACACAGTGTTCTGAAAGTGCATTGTCCTCTATTCTGCACTTTAGATGAATGACTGCTTAGGTGCCACTGGTGACGGCACTGTATCGATACTTTTAAAAACGAGTATTGTATCCGGATACAACATTTCAGTATCGATACTTTTTTGAGTTTCGATACTTTTGACAACCCTATACAATGCACATTAAGATGCCTCTTGATTCCCTTCATTCCTCTGAACTAAAGCAGATGTGCAACTCTGTTGAGGAGGTCTATGTCTCTTCCAGTCTGAAAATAATCACAAGATCTCCCAGCTCAAAACAGTAGTTTGGGGAGGGAGATTTCGGGTTCTCTACTTGACCTTTTATCTTTGATATTACATAACTATAAGAATCCATTTAGACAAAGGAATGGAGCAGAGCATCAAAGAGAAAGCGTAACTGTTGCACACTTAAATACATCGAAAAAAGCCAAACCAGAACCAACAGCAGCAGCTAAATGGAAAAAAAGACATTGTTCCAGTCATGGGGAATCCTACTGTCATACCTGGAGAAATATTTTCACATTTCGAGCTGAATGATCTGGTTGAACTGTAAAGTGCCTTGAGATGAATTTGTTGTGAGTTGGCGCTATATAAATAAACTAAACTGAATTGAATTGAATGTAGGGCTGGACATCAGGTAAAGGAGTTTAAAGATATGTCTTACAAAATGTCGGGATCTCAATCTGATGGGATGTTTATGGTTAAAAGTGGTTAAAAACAGTCTCTGTCACAACAAGCAACCAAGTTTAGAATGGCTGTTATTCAGGTCAAGCAAAACATCTTATTTAGACTTAATAGGTTGAACCACATAGTAAAAGGCTTCCATCCTGATCATAATAACTCAACATATAATGTAGAACAAGAAACAATTGTGCCCTTTGCTGAAGCACCAACCTGGTTTCAGTCCGTCTCTTGTCAGAGTCTAATTACAGATGTGTTGAGGTGAAGGAGAGTCTGAGGTCGGAGCGCCGCTGTGTCCGCAGGTCAGATATGTGTGTTTGTGAGTGTGCGACAGGAAAAGACTGTGATTGGCAGTAATTGTGTGTATTTATAGCATGATTGGCGTTCGGCGTATCGGTGTGTGTGGGTTTGCTTTGTGCCAGCCCACCGTGGCAGCTCTGAGTGGGGCCGCAGGTCTGATTCCCGGTGCCACTTTGTGTCAGACTTACCGTGGAGCCAAAAAGCAATTCAGCTTTGTGAAAAAAGGCTCTGGAAACGCCTCCCACCATTCCACTTTCAATCCGAGCTTTTAGTGCCGTAGGAAAGGTGGAACAAAGGCACCTGCGTCAGTCACATGGAGTGGCGCTTAAGACCGGGCCGGTGACATGCTTTGACTGCTACAGTGTGTCACTGAGACAACAGAGTTGCCGGTTGCAGTATTTCTTCATTACTTTTTACTTCGGTAAACTGTTGACTTCTACTTTTTGTAAACCTATGTGCTATACTGTCATTAGAAGAAGGTAAAAGCACTTATTGGATCGTTTAAATCTGCATTTGTTGCTGTGATTAAAGGTAATGTTATTTGAATCCTATAGAATTGTTGTTTTTTTTAGGGCTAAGAAAATTAATTGGATTAATTGTGATTTATCGCTTATTGAAATAATCAACTAATTTTGTAATTGAATAATTGTTAACTGGAGTACAGAGACTGTAAAATATGCTTTTAGCTGAAAGAGCAAACAACTTAAAACAGTAATTATATCAAAATTGTGAAAAAATATATAGACATTTTGCATTTAAGTTAAAAAAATGTTTTTGGCTGTCAATATGCTCTATCAAGAACACCTCAAGTGGAAAAGGTTTAGTTACACCTAGTTTAATTTCATAAAAAATCTTCTTTAAGGAACCTTTGGATTTCTGATTGTATAATCAAATACATTATTGACAGATTAATCCATTTGCAAAATAATCGTTAGTTGCAGCCCATTTGTTTTTAAACCCACATATAGTTTTTAAAATGCCTCTTAGTTAAACAGTGACTATTTATATCTTACTAATTGTATCACTAGAAGTACATTTATAAACCTAAATGAGATCCCTATGAGAATTTTTCAAAGGCACATAAATAAATATCATCAATGATCAATTTTTACATACAAATCTAGTGATTCTTTTTCTGACTCTTATCCAAAGCCTTAAGTATACCACTATGGCTTGCTTTTTATTTAAATATATTTTTACCTCTGTTTAGACAAGGAAAAATAACACATGTACTGTAAGCCCTATTAGGTCATTTTTAATGATATATCAAATACAAGGAAAACAGTTAATCCTAGAAGTGTTATTAGACTTAATTTGTCTTTATTTCTATAAGGATAATTAACCTTCGCAACCAACAGCCTTCACTTTTATATACACAAAAAATACAGATATATATCAACATTACCAGACAGAAAGCACACAAACTGAATGGAGACATTCTTATTGAAAACATCATGACCTTTGCTCTAATGTGTATCTCATTAAAATAAAGAAACACTAACAGGTGAATAACTGATAGGTAGGTTACTGAGTGCTTACTCTGGGCTCTGGTTGGACTGTAGGAAAAAATATTAAATTATATATATATTAACAAATATATAACAGAAATTAACAAAGCAGGTTCAGACATCCCCAGGGTTGGTATGAATCAGTGCAAGACTGGTGGCAAACATCATGCAGAAAAATCCTAGAAGAAAACATCTAACGCTTTAAAATGGGAAATTTGTGACAAGAACACAGTGACCAAAACTAAATGGTAAATGGCATGTACTTATATGGCGTCTTTGTTCAAGTCAGGAGACTTGACCAAAGACTAACTAATTCTACTACTAAAACTAATTCTGGTAGATGGCAGTCGGACAATCATGAACAGCTTTTATCAACTTCAGTTTAACTATTATAATAAAGAAAGAAGCTAGGCAAAAACAATAGACTAATGAAGCGGCATTACGTTTTTTTCAAGGCTATTTCAGAATGCTCAAAAAAGTTATACTGATTAGATGAGGGCTGCCACATATCAGGAAAATGTTCGTTTGATATTATTGCTAAAACGTTTCATATGAATAAACATTCCCCGTCAATCTGACTTATAACATGTTTAGTTATATAATGAGGTAAGTGTAAGGCAGCTGCACTATATTGTCGATATGCGTTGTGTGATTGTCCCATACTTTGGATAGGATATCCTCCCAGATAGTAAATAGCAGCAGTCCTTTGTTATTGCAGTTTTCTGCAGTGATAATCCAAATAATTGAGAGGAAGGAGATGCATTTTAACTGCTTAGGTTGAATTTTGGTGAGAAGCTGAAAATCTTTGGCCATGGTTGGAGGATTCAGACACTTCATTTTATCAAGTACTTACAGAAATCGTGGAAGCACATTCCTTCTCCTAAAGAAGTAAAATTTAACAGCACATTGCAAAAATTGACATTCAAAACTTGTTTAGGATTTCTACTGCAGGAAAACTTGGACAATTCTGAATCTGCAGATGGAGGTGAAATACTGAAGTCCGGTTATTTGTTCAAGTTTCAAGTGATGATGAGTTAGCAGATGAGCTGTGGGGTTAGCATCCATCTGTTTGGGTTAACAGACAGTTAATCGTGGATAATATTTTCACCAAACAAAGAGATCAGCGGTATCACTGAGGCTTCTTTGACTCCAGCTGGATTCTTCTACACAAACAAACACAGATATGTTTTATTCCATCTGCGTCAGCCGGCGCAGCAGACGTAGGTTAGAGTTGGTGATGCATCCGAGCAGAGACCGTCTTGGACCCGGTGATGGGAAATCCTCTCTCACATAATGAGAAGCGAAGGGACTGCTTGAGTATTCGGCCAGAGTTGGCTTCTGTTCCTCTGTCCTCTTCGTCTTTAATCCCTGCAGCTCTCCTGCACTCCATCATCATACCCCCCACCCTCCCATCCTCTTCATTGTCTGTCCACCCCCCCTCGAGGTAACAGGTTTACCCCTGGGAGTCCCTGGACTCTTCTCCTTTTTGTCTTGTACACACAGTGCTCGGGGCATCGGCAGAAGTGTAATTTCCCCAGTGTTCTCCCTAACCTGGAATATCTGACACTGTGACACCAAAAAAAGGAGGATGGGAATCCGTGAGTGCATATACCCGGGAGTGCACGAGGAGATGTGAAATTTTCAATAGAGAAGAGGTCTTGTGGTTGGGGTAGAGGGGGGTGGGTTGTTATTTTTGTCTTTGTGAGCCTTTATAGGAAACTGTCTGGTGTTCAGAATGGGACAGAACTGGACTAACCAGAACCTGGGGCTGACTTACAAATCATCCTGTTCCATCCAAGGTCACAAAGAATTAGGTTTGTTATTAGAGGCCTTAAGAAATGAAATGTTGGACCAAATGTTCTGAAAGTTTGGAAACAGAGCATTAACTAAGTGGTTTAATACTGTCATGGAAGTTCTGTGTTTTTACTGAATGAGACATTTCAGTTACACTAACCTGTAAACTGAAGGTTCCCACAGAGCGAAGCTTGCTGTCTGTACTGTGAACCATTCCTACAGCTCCGTGTCACATGGAAAACAGTTCAATGTTGAGACTTTTTACCTGCTGAGCTAAATTTTACCACCAAGTAGTTAATTGTGTGACGGTGAGTGCTGGATCGCCAACACAGATGTCCCTCTTAGTCTGCGCCACCATAAGTAAGGATAGCAAAACATATAATATCCGGCTCCTTTCTATCATTTCCATTTAATTTTCTTAGCCTTTAGTGTTGCACTGCTTTTTATAGGACCTATTTACGTCCATCTCTGATTGCCCGACTGGCCAGTCGTCTCTGCAGAGAGTTCCTGCTCCTTGATTAAGGTTTAGACAAACGGCTGTTGGATCGATAACTTCCCACAAGCAATATTTGGTATCGATGTGTGTCCTGCTCATTACCGCAGCATGCTGTCCTCCCCATGGACCCGTATTATTCACACACACCAATATATGCCACTGCACACACATCCAATCAGACTCCTGCTCTTCTGTGTCTCCGCGGTAATTTGTTCCATTTTCTCTGCTTTATCTCTCTTCTCTCCTTCAGCCCAGCTCTTTCTTATTTCTGTCTGGATGGATGTCTTTGGTTTAGCAGATTGTCTCACTTTCACACTGCTGCATACTGGGAGGATTAATGAAGCTGTAGAATTGACATTTGTTGGAATGGTGTGTAGTCAGTGTCAGAAGAAAAAAATATATGAATGATGCTGAATGAAATTATGACATGATGCATTTTAGTGCATCCATCTAAATCACCTTCACTGCACATTTCCTGCTGTCTGAGTGTTCAAACTATAATCGCCGCGTGTAATGACGATCATAAAGTTTAATAGCTCGGTGCTGCTGTAGCCGTTAGCTACTTAATGTTGTAATTTAATGTGCGAAAATTGTTTTTAATGATGCTGCTTTTGTATGTGTGTGTGTGTGTGTGTGGGGTCCCAAAAGTCCTATCATTTCTGCTCTGCAGGAGGAAATAAACCTGAGTTTGGCGTTAATTATGGAGTACAAAGAAAAATGAGAGCAGCTTAAGTTCTCCTCCACCTGTTGACAAAAGAACAAGCATATGTCGGCATGTTTGGAGTTGTCATTAGAGCAGTGCAGCCTATTCCCCCCTTACAGATTTCTTGTTCTTCTTTTTTTACTTTATTATGACTAAACATTGAAATTATAAAAGATAACTGGAGTAAATGCAAAAAGCTATGTTCAAATAATAAGGATTTAATGTATTAAAGGAATAAGCATTCATTCCAATCTGGCTCTAGATAGGAATTCACCCTAGCCCTAATTGGTTTAATTACCTTCATATTTGTTTATGTTTATGCATTTAGGAGACGCTTTTATCCAAAGCAACTTACAAATAAAGGTAGGCAATAGCATTAGCATTAGGCATTTGGGGTTCAGCATCACTAGCCACCTGAATTGTCTAGATGTAAAATAAAGAATCACATTTCTCTGAAAGGACCTTCCTGACAACACGAAGTAGACAGAAAAGGTTCGCATTAAATTTGTGAGAAACTGCTTCACAAGCTGCTTTCCAGATTTTTGGTGCCATGATTTATGCTTCCTGGCAGAACATCATGGAAGAAAGCATGCAGTGAGATAACACTCGTCACCAGTCAGCAAAAAACTTTTGATGAGACTTTGGTTGCCAAGGGTGACACAATCTGACAAAGTGTTGGGGGTATATACTTTCTCACAGAGGACCAGGTTTGTTTGAGAAGGTTTTTTTTCATTCGTGATGAAATAAGATTCTTTCATACCTTCCTCTTATTCCTGTTAATCGGCTAGCTAAAAAAAAAAGTGTTCTACATTTCCCTTTCTTACAGATTTCGTCGAAGTATATCTGCTTGTGTTTACGTCGATTCTTAAAATTTTATTCAGCACCTAATATGAAGTAGACACAAATAATCACAGCTTTTCTGTCTTTTTACAGTTAATAGATAAGTTACACCTGTAAGTCAGGAACCAACACTATTTTTTATGTTTACGTATTGGAATAAACGTGCAAATATCTCCATCTTTTACCATTTTATTTTTGATGTTGTTGCTGGGTTTCATCTTCTGACCATCAGGATATGAGTGAATATTAAGCATGCATGTTTATGCATGCTTGAAAGTTTTCCTTCCATTATTATTATTCATTATGGACTGTTGTGTAAACATCTGGCCTGGATACCTGGAGATAATCCAAAAGATGATGCAGAGCCTCACTTTGCACATTTCCACTTGTATTCATTTTTACAACTTTTCCAAATTTTTCACATTTTGTCCTTACTTTTTTTTTCTTCTACCATTGTTAACATACAAAGAATAAGAGACACACTTTTTACTTTTGTAGCTGTATTTCAAAGTTTGTACGCTTTTGTTTGATTAATCAGCGCCAACTGTCTATAAAACACAGACCCTGGAACCCCCGCTGTTGTAATTAAAAGTGCCCTTGACAGCAACACAGGCCTTTTTTATACACTCTAACATGTTTAAAAATCAGGTCTCGCATTCAAACCCACACACCACACCTTTGAGTTTGATGGTCCGTCTGGTGAGTTCACTAACCACTGGGAAACAGTTAAATTTTATAGCTGACATGTATACTCTGCACACAGACAGCCAGAGGTAAATATAACCTACGTAAATGTAAAAATAGGGGCCTTTTTCTTTTCATCTCAGCTGTTTTGGTGGCATCTCCTCCACAGTGAAAACACCTGGAAGCATCATCTTCCTCGGATCTGTTTGCGTGCAGGCTGCGTGTTCTGAGCTTGGTGCTGCTGCAGCGCTCTGGGACTGCTGTGTGTGCTCGTTCTGTATGCATGCTGTGTGTCGGAAAGCGACTCAGAAAATGAGGGAGGAGTGACTGTGTGTGTGTGTTTGGTCCAGGTGCTGGGACCTCTGTGTGTCCCTGGGCAGGGAATAAAGTGTGTGTGTTGTGGGGGGTCCCTGGACTCTCGGCTTCTCCCTGCTAACGAGACACACAGTTGCTTACCTGGTCTACACACCGCATCGATCAGGGCGAGGACGAGGGCTGCTCTGCGGCCCGTTAGCCCACCGCTAAGCATGCAGCGCCTCAGGGCACAGTGCTTCCCCCCCCACGAACACACACACACAGACGCACACCCAGACATGCATACAAACACTTCCATCTGCATTCAGATAAACAATAAATGCTGCCTCACATATGACAATTACCACAACTGACGGTGGACAGGCCAGGTTACCATAGCAACGTAACAATTCAGTTCAATTCATTTTACTTTATTCATCCCTGCGGGGAAATTTAAACTGCAAAGAAAAGGTGCACATAGACATATGAAGGCAGGATGCTTAGCTTAATGGAGGAATGCTTAAAGTACTGTTGGAATTAGGTTGGTTCTTCCCAGCACACTACATGCATTTTTTTTAACATTACACAACTAGTCATGAACCTGCTGATGCTTAGATACCGCCGACTGATATAAGCAACATTACCCACAGGACTGCAGATGTTGCCTTGGCTGCTAATAGTCTGTATGCTTTCTGCTTGGAAGTTGGATTTTCAGAGAACTGCAACAGAAAATGCCCAGAAATCGTAATTTCTGTCCATGAAAATCAGAGTTCAAAGGGCAACCCCAACTTTAGTTTCTAATATCATTGCCATGTGTACACAGTTTGGGAAAATTGGCTAGTACGTACAACATTTACCACAAAAAAGAAGTACAATTATGTAATCTTCAAGTGTTTCTTGGTAATCATAAATTTTTAGTAATAAGAAATGATTTCCCTTCAGTGCAGATTGTCAGAAATCTAGGACATGACAACAGGCAATGGTTGACGGCAATGTGCACATTTTAGACAGAACGGACAGGCAGTTTGAGAGGGCAGTGAAAAAAGCTATCTATGTTAGCCAGGAAACCCAGAAGTGGTAGCTTCAGATATCTCCTATTACCTGCTCTGCAGCCCTGACTCAACCATTCTGGCTGTGTTTTCTAGCTACTGTTCATTTTATCTTGGGACAGGCAACCAGAACAACTTCTAAAGGACTGGTTATACTCTTGCAGCAGTGTGTCGCAATGAGCTTGTATGACGCAGCTATTTTTGATTTATTTCCAATTTTCAAGAGCTGGTCTGCGCTATGTTACTCCGCTGCACATGGCAAGGGGGACAATCACGATGTAGCCGTGGGTCTAGATACGGCTGAGGCGGTAAGGAAGTGGAAAAATGCAAGGGGCAAGTTTGTGTGACATTGGAGCGACATGAGGGCAAAAAAGAACGGGGATCCAGGTAGAAAAATGGTCCCAGCGTTCTCAAACACCTCCTTCTTCTAGCTGGTCCATCTTCACGAGTCGTTTTCCACAATGGCGATCATAAAAACAAAACAAGCGGGTAACTTACCAAACAGGAAATACACATAGTGTAGGGCAGATATAAATCTGACCAATCAGAGGCCTCCTGTCTGCGGCACTGTCTGTGGTCACCTACAGTGTCGGAGAGGTGCACCAGAGTGTCTGCGGAAGGGCCGGGGGCATATCTGCGTTAACTGTGACACACATGCAGACGGCCTGGTTTCTGAGTATTAATCAGCCTTACCTCTACAAGGATCAAACTATTACAAAATTTGATGCAAAAAGTTCACATTTAATATAAAACATAAATGTGTGTAGTTTTCACTTTCATATTGCTTTGACTAATAAAAGCATTGCATTTGTTTTTTTCCCACCTCATTTTTAAGGGGAACCCCATTAATTAATACAAGTCTGAGCAGTCTTCAGACTTTTTTATTACAGTTTTTAGCTGCATTCACTGAGATGACAGTAAAGTGACAAAAGTTTTTTTTTGAAGTGTTTTCACTTCTTTAACAATAGCTCGGCCTTTACAGCATCTAACAAACAAAATTGCTGCTCTCATAATCAAACCTAACCCATTAACAATTAAGCTATCTATAAGCTAATCATTTCTTATTTCACCATAGCTATTTTTCCTAAATCATGTTCGAATTGCTCTTCACTAATTCTCTGCCTTTTTGTCTCTTCTTCTGAGCTCCTCACCCCCTCCTCCTCCTCTCTGCAGGAGGAGCTGAGGTTGGGGGGGTTTATGAGTTGGCAGTCGGACTGCTGAAAGGGTGGCCACCTATGGGGACCCTCACAGCAGCCGGCTGACACACACACACACTTTCTAACCAGAGCTTAGGGTATGTGTGTGTGTGAGCAGCTGTAAGTCCAGCAGACTGTTACTGTAGCTCTTTGTTCAGCCCTGGCTCGACTCCACTGCGTGCCTTTCTTTTCTTCGGATGCTTTGATTTTACTCTCTGGCCATTTTTCCTCCATTTTATGACTCTTTCACCAGTTTCTTTTTATTTATTTTTTATGGTCCTTATTCTACTTTACTCTACCATTATAACCACTTTTGTACCTCTCAGCTTAGGATTTCTTCTCGTTCTGCAAAATAGATATCTTTATACCCATTTCAATATCCTACCAGAAAATATGTGGGTTTGAATCTGAATGATTAAGCCTTGGACAAAATTTTAATTTTAGGTTTTCAAACTCAAATTGATAAAACAAATGTTTTATTTAAGGAACTGTAACTATGGTTTGGAAGCAAATTGGATGAAACTGAAATACTTTCACTCCGTTATGCCTGTAAAGAGATTATTTACAACCATTTTTCTACAACCTAGACAGGGATTAACGAAATGCATGATACTTGGAACTCAAATGTGGAAGGACAATCT
Organism: Cyprinodon tularosa; assembly: GCF_016077235.1. Classification (NCBI taxonomy): domain Eukaryota; kingdom Metazoa; phylum Chordata; class Actinopteri; order Cyprinodontiformes; family Cyprinodontidae; genus Cyprinodon; species Cyprinodon tularosa. The sequence goes on along the minus strand of NW_024039044.1, from coordinate 176,234 downwards.
GGTGAAAGAAAGAAGATTGTGATCAATCTCCTTCCAGTTTCCTGCTTGGGGACCCTTATATTATCCATTGTCTCTAAGGCCACCGTAACAATCATAACATTGACAAAAACACCATTCTACTTTGTATTCCGTCCATATCCTTCTGAAGTATACCGTCTTAGAAACACCTTCAAGTAACACCAGAACAAAGTCCTGATCTAATGTTACATGCACAGCAAAGCACTGCGACAAATAGTCAAAGCAGAAATTTTCAGGTTCTGTTGATGGAAATGGCATCAATTCATTTCATTTTATTTATATAGTTCCAATTCACAACATGTCATATTCAGGCACTTTACAGAGACAATTCAACCAGATCATAAAGTCAGATTGGTTCAAACCAAGCATGCTTGTAGTGACAGTGGAGAGGAAAACTCCCTTTAAACAGGAAGAAACCTCCAGCAGAACCAAGTTCAGTATTGGCAGCCATCTGCCGAGGCCGACGATGCTTCAAGGAGACGGAAGCAGACGTGGAAAAAGAAACAGAGATACAAAATCAGCATTAGTTTTGAATTAAGTGATTAAGGTCCTTTTGCACCAACTTTTTAACTCAAACCTCCGACTTTCAGTAATGTTTCTAACTCAGAAGTTTGGAAGGTCCAGATCTGAGGAACCCATTAATCACTGTGTGAAGTGAACAGGATGAAGGAAAAAAAGGCATGGATCTTTTTTCTGGACCTGAATCGTCCGTCTTTGGTTATAATGATCCACCCTACCTGCCTTAATTGTCTGTTTTGCTAAACGATATTTGGAACTTGAAAGTTATTGCTTTATTTGGCCAAAATAGAAATGTGAAAAATCAAAGCTGTGTGTTTGTTGTGTTACATGTTTGCTTTTTAACTAAAGTTTCCACTCATATCTGGAGATTGATGCTCAGAGAAATAACCAAAAGTTTACAACTTATTCAGAATGTCCAACTTTCAAACTTTACAGACATGGAAAATGAACCTTAAAACATTAAAATGAAGACTTGAAATATCAACGTAGTTTATTTTTTCCTGCATAAACTTTATGGCCCTAATTTAGCTACATATAAAAGCCTTAAAGTGTAAGAAAATGGTGCCACCTGCAGCTTTTCAAACCTCTTTACTGACATCAATCTTCTGTAAACACACTCTGACTTCTTCATCTCCTATTTTCATGTCTAGAGGTGACAGAAAGAGAAGACGACAGGTGATTTAAATGCCCAACAGAAGTGGTCTCAGATTAACAGCTCGTAGAACACTCTTTTAGTGCATCTCTAAGAATGAGCTGCTTTTCCTACTTTCTGCTGCTGTTAACCCCCTCCTCTCACGTCAGACACTTTGTTTGTGTGTTGTCGGCGCTTCTCCCCGTGTTCTTGTGTGTAATTCATCCTCCCCCGCTGCTCTGTGCTCCTACGTAACAGACATATCAGTCATGTGTGTTTACTCTTTCCTCGTGCGAGTGTGTTTTAGTGTGTCGTGCCAGTCTGTGAAGTGAGGGGATGAAAGGAGCCATCTTCAGCCGCCACGGCGATCAGGCTAATTACAGCAGCTTAAGTGCTTTACCCACGGTCATCACACACTGTCAAAATACACCACTGAGCTCAAGTGTGTGCGGTTTAATTTTTAAAGGCCATGAAAGCTTGCTTTTAACCAGCTCCGCTCGACTTTGGAGCTGCACGCACGCATTTGTCAACGCTCTGCAGGGGGTTTAAAGGCACTTGATGCAAAGTTTTTTTTTTGGAGGTTTTATCTTTTAGGCTTTTTACCCTTTTGCTTTTCTTTTGCTTTCTTCTTGTCTCAAAGCAAATTAAGCAAGTCGGTCTCAGATGCTCTTGTCGTGTGCTTTACGTCCCTCTTTTGTCTTAACGATGGCGAGAGCCGAGTAACGGCCGGGCGTAGCTCATACCTGGAGATGAGTTTGTAGGTTTATGTTTATGTCCTTTGTGAGCTAATAAATTAATTACTGAAGAAGCGTGTTGGTGTGTACCTGTCTGCCAGGGGTTTTTAGGTTATGTGGTGCTTGTGGAGCCCTAATGGAGTGTGCAATGTGTGTTTACTGGCTCCCAGGCTGCTGTTTATCACTTAGCGAGCTGGAACTAATTTACTAATTGAGTTTTGAGTTTAGGGGGAAAGACTGCAAAATAGTATGAGGGGGCTTGAAGCGATACACCAGAGATTTTCAAAAAACATTTTTCGTGTTTTTTGGGAAAATACGATTTGAATGACATGACAAGGAACCTTTTTAATAAGGTTCCTTGTTGTGTTTAGAAATTTCTGTCAAGCATAGAGTTTGATTTGTTCGCTGTCAGGTCCGGATAGATATGAGGGGAATACAGTGGAGAAACACAGAGTGTATACAAAACTAAACTGTTTGCCAATGTTCAAAATCATTCCAGGGCAGAAATGTACCCCTTTGAATAAGGGACCAGTTCAATTACCGGTATGTAAAAATAGACTAAAGCTGCCACTCAGCCATCAAGCTGACAATGGACTTTAATTGTAATACATCACCCCTCTGAACATCCCTCTGTGGCCAAAAAGGAGCAGTCTATTAATACAATGTAAATTTTAGGATTTTACTTGTGAGGCGCCAATATCTTGAGGATACTAGAACGTCTTTGGATTATCAGCAGATTATTTGTCGCACCTCTACATAAAGTATATGTTGTATTCGAGAAACATTGTGAAGGTGTTATAGGTGGAAACCATGTGATAAAACTTATGGTGGAAACGTGACTGTGATCTTCATGGAACAGTTTTAGATTAAACCTATGAAAGCACTGAAACTCCTCAGTTTTTATATAAAGACATAAGAAACATTTAAATAATTGAATTTTAGTGTAGTTTTCAGTTATGATCTAACAATCCTTATTGTTTAATAACTTTAAAAAAGAAAATATACCACATGGTTGCCAAACTTCAGTGTTGCATTCCTAATGATTTATAGAAAACATTTATAGAACGCAAACCCAAGGAACTGAAAGAAAAAAAAATGTAGGATGTTGCTTGAAAGGAGGCGGTCCTTCCTTCTCTAAAGCACGTGGCTCGCATTCTTTGCCACTTGGCATCCTTTGTACATGTGAGCAGCATCTTTACTGAGTGGCAGCTGTGGCGGCCTGCTGGTACATTATATAGAGTCCTGACATCTCCCAGAATGCAATTCAGCAGCATTTCTCCAAAAGGACATCTGTGGGGTGCATCGACATGGGAGATGCTGGACGTGGAAAATCAGAAGCAACAAACACTAACTGAGCTTTTTACCAGTCCGATCAGCGAGTTTTTAAAAGCACTTTTGTACAGCAGGTGACCGTCACCACTATACTGTTTGGAGCTTTGAAGCTGGGAAAAGACACCTCATCATCTTATATAATGGATTTCATTTAGCTTATATTCAATAAATCTATAGATGTACTGCTACAAACAATAGGAATTAGTTTTACAAAATTCTCAAATAAAAGTAATTTACTATTTTATCCAATTCACTTACATTTATTCCTTGATTCCTTTTACAGATGTTCATTTTACAACCAAGGAGAGGAGGCCAGCAGCCTATAACAGTCCTCTAAGGTCTGGGAGAAAAGTTTTTGAATAACAAATTAATCCAAATGGTTTGTGCTGAAAACAACCTCTGTGATGCAGCAGATATGCTAAATATTTCTTCGTTTTTCATTCAAATCAAGGAGAATATCGTGTCAAATAGGGTTGTCACGATACTTAACTTTTCAACTCGATACTGATACTATGGAAAATATTCGATACTCTATACCATTTTCGATACCACAAGGATAAAAACAAAGACTTCAAAATTCTACAGAAATATTTTCATTAATAAATAAAATACAATAAACAATAAGAATAATATTTTGAGGTTGTATGCTGTGCACAATATTACGCAAGCTTGATAAAAAACTTAAAATAAATAATAAATGATAAATGATAAAATTAAAATTTAGTGTTCCTTCCTTGGCTATGCTTTACACACATAACAATGACACTAGCCAAACCGGTTAAGAAACAAAAACAATTCTCAGCAGCTACACCTCTTACAAAAAAAGGTCTGAAACTGAAAAGTGCTCAGAATTATTCCATCACACAGTGTTCAGAAAGTGCATTTTCCTCTATTCTGCACTTTAGCTGGATGACTGCTTAGGTGCCACTGGTGGTAGCACTGTATTGATACTTTTAAAAACGAGTATTGTATCCAGATACAACGTTTCAGTATCAATACTTTTGACAACCCTAGTGTCAAAGGGGCATTAAGGGTGTAGCTTTCATGTGCAAAAAAAAAAAAATCCAAACTAATCTTTTCCAAGTAAGCCAGTTATGAAAGAAACTGTTTAGGTCCATTTGTATGTTTCTGGCTGTTCTTCCAAACGGCATTTTTATGGATTTATTTTATGAATTGAAAAAAGAACATTAACCCTTCATATGGAGCGTTTACACCAAACACAAATGACTTGAATGAAGCCAGTGACTTCCATGTAATCCTTATGCAGAGGCGCGCTTGTTTCCAGTGCGTGCGGTTTCAGATATGCCCTGACCCAGACAGCAGGAGAATCTGACTGTGTTTATGTGTTAGTGAGGGCTTCTCTGCATTAAAACATCCTCCTGAGCATCAGTTCGCTGGATTTGCATGGTGGGGATGATTGTTATGATAAATCTCCTTTTTTTCCTGTCTTGATCTGTTTTGCCTTTGTCCCCAATCCTCCCTCTCTCTCAGCGGTCCTCCTGTTCTCCTCATTTCTCCTCTCCCTCCACCTCCCCATCCCTCCTAGGGAGAGCAAATCCCTCTTTTCCTAGGTAGGAGTGCAGGGAGGAGTGCTGCGTCTTAGATCTGCAGCCCCCCCGCGTCGTCCCTTCATCAGGTCCCCCTCTGGTCCTCCCACCCCTTCATCCTGGCTCCATCCCTCCATCACTCCTCTATCTATTCTCTTGTTAAATTACGGCTTTAAGCCCCCCTCCCTCCCTCTCTCTGCTCTGCCTCTCAGCAGACGTCTCTCTTCTTTCTCATTACTCTCACATTTACATTTAAAGTCTAGCACTGAGCAGATGTTCTTATCTTACATGACTCTCAGTGTTTTGAATCATCTTTATATCCTGCATCACCTGCAGATTTACTCACGCTCACACAACAGGAAAAACCTCAATGTTCATTTCTTTAAATGTTCTTCTACATTCAGGTCTGTTGCTTTCACTCATTAAAATCCTTGTTTCATATAACACCATTTATTCTTCTTAATTTCTTATAATTAAACCTTTACGTTTTCTTAAAAGATTTTTATTTTTTTATCATTAGCAGTTCTCCTTATTGATGTTTGACCGACTTCTTTTCAGTTGTAGCGACATTCATTTCCACAGAGCTTTTTTGTTTTATTGACCAATAAAATCCAGGGTATTATGAAGGAATAAGGGCACTAAGGGAATCTTTCAGTAATGTTTTTTTTTTTTTTTTTACTATTCCTATTTCAAAGATACACCAAAGTAAAGCAACCTAAACCCAAAGCAACTACACTAATCTGTCAGTAAACCAACCTTCCAGTAAATATTTGATCCAGTTTTTTCTTTAATCTGATTTTCTGAGGATGATGACAGGGTGCAGACTGTTCCTTTGCACAGATCGCCAAACCAAGGTCTATACACTGGTCTAAGCTAACAGGGTTACCATGTAGGCTCAAACTGTAGCTTATCCTGAATAATGGTGACATTTATGACCTCATGTTGTTATCATGAGATTTAAAAAAGGTTTCAAGCTATATAATTACTTCAGTCCTGTTCAGGAATCCATTGATAAGAAAGAAGGAAGGTGATGGGGTATAAGCAAAACGAAAAATATGTGAAAACATGGATCTTAAAGAACAACAAAAGTTTCAAACAGTTCATTAATTCACTGATCTACTGTAAAACTGCTGTAAACAAAAAAATTCCTTATCAGTTTTGATTTAAAGGAATCAGTAGTTTTTGTTAATTTTAGGGGATTTGATTTAGAGCTGAAAATAAAACAAACTACTTCCTCATTTAGTCATCAAAAACTATCTTAGCTTTAAGGATACATGTAGGACAAAGTCCATGGGGCTAAAATCATAGTTCTAGCATGAGCTGGAAGGTAAAGGCACATATGTACAGGCAGTGCATCAACTTTAATTTTTTTTCCACTTTCCTTTTAATTAAGTAAAATGGCAGTTTTTATGCAGTAATCATAATCTCTAATTAGAGCTTCTGTAACCTCATACTTTAGCAGAACCTTTGATGATCCCACTCTACAGGAGGTCTTCTAGACAGACGAGAATCCGACTTTAATGTTGTATTAAATATTAGTAAATGGGGATTGCAAGCATTCATTAACTGTTAACCTTTTCATCCGTGAGGTGGCATCCTTCTTGACAGGAGGAACATTCATTGTTCAGGTTGTAAGGAACTAATAACCATCATGGAGTGGAGACTCTGGCAAGCGATGTGCCTGATGATGATCGAAAAACCTTGATGATCTCAGGAGGGTTCAGGGGCAGAGCAGAGAAAACGTTTCTTACTGTGGATTTCAGACCTTTTATTCTCACTGAAGTGCCATAACAGGCAGAAGGAACCGGTAATAAAATGGCCTCATTATTAGTGAGGAACGTATGAAGGTGTAACTCGTTGAAAGGTTGTAATTTTCCACTGAGTAGGTCTGACTGGAATTACAGCTGTTGGCCAGTTAGAGGTGATGAATAATTCCTATTAAAAGGATTTAAGGGTATTAACAGAAACTGGTTTTACTGAACTAGCGTCTGGTTTCAGAATAAAGACTTCATCTCTCCGTCTTACTGTCTGCACAGGCGATCCAAGCGGAGCATCCCCTCTTAACAAACATTTATCCATTCGTCCGACCTTCTCTGCTGCTGCATCCCACTCTCTGTGAGGTGCTGGATGGATTACCCATGTGTCGTTTCACAGCCTCCGCACGTGCACACACACACCAGCATTGATGTGTGTTGTGTTAGCATTCTGCTGTGGTTTAAATACTGGAAGCATACCCACACACTCCATACTATACACGCATAATAATCCAGCTCACACCTGGCAGCACACACACCTGTAGCTGTAGAAACCTCCTACATGCACAACATGAAGACGTTTTCCTGCTTTACTGGTCCACATGTTTGGGTTTTAATGTGTTAGAGCAGGGAGAGGTGGAGGAATGCACCCCTGCCATGTTATGAATGGACCAGCCCACACCATGGGGCCCCTGGGGGCCCCTTTACTGCAGCAGCGCCTCCCTCCTTTCCTCCCTCTGATTCTCTGTTTCCAGTTTGATTCCAGTCTGTCTACCTGCCTTAACAGACCGCTCGTTGTTTCTGCACAGATGTCAGTCATGTGTCACTTTCCCCTCATCAGTTTCAGTCAGATGTTGGCACAGCTGCGGACCTGGATTGGGTTTTCAGGTTCTGGTTATAAACCGCATGTGTTGGACGTCTGGTTGTCGTTTTAAACCCGGTTTTGTGTGTATGCGTGTCAGCATCGCCGCAGCTCAGTGGGAGTGGGCCACTGGGACCCGGCCCCTGCTCTGCTGGCCTGGAAACCCCGTGTAGTCAGACAGGACAATAGACAGAGCTCAGATTCCTGATGAGGAGCTGTTGGAAAACAAAGGGCTCAGGAACCAGAACGAGGCCTCAGAAATCTTCTCTGTTATGTCTTAGCAGTAGGAAATATTGTTCTGGTTTTACATATATTTTCGATCGTTCCCAGAGGTCAAGACTAGAGTCTTATGATTTTTCATTAATTTAGAAGAAAATGTATTAGAAACTATGGGTACCAAAGAAGGGATTTACCTTGGATACGGAGCTTAATGTTTTAGTAATAATAAACGATATAGACAACCAAACCAGATGCACTGCAACGCTTTGAATTATGAAGTGGAAGCAAAATGTAGATATAAAAAAGTTTTACAATTTAAAACCTTAACAATAAGGGATGTATTCCTATTCTGCCCCCTTCACTCGGATGCCCCTATATAAAAAAACAGGTAACCCGATTGGTACTTAAAGTCCAGCACTTGCCTAGTGATGGGTACATTTAACTTTCAAACTGATACGGTACTGGTGCCCTGACCTGGGAACCGGTGTTGGTTCTGAACATCACAGATTTTCTCTACCATGCCATGTCATCTCATACATTGATTACTTTCCTGGAGCAGACAGTTTTTGATGATGCATTGTGTTGGAACTGAAGCTGCCTCTGTCACCAAATGTATCAAACATTTCTCCTCCCTTGTTTCTGGCTGCAGACAATGAGTTGCTAACAGATGCTAATGGTTGTAGCAGGAGTTTAGCCATAGAGCTGGGGCTGTCGAAAAGTATGTAGTCTTCTACATTGAGGAAAATCTTGCACTTGAGCAGGTACCTCCTTAGATTAAGTATTCCCACCCCTGAATATGCCCTTTGTGTCACAAATATAGCAGCAAATAAAATTTGCATTGAATCTGCATTTTAACCACTTAACAACTCTCTATTAGCCATGCTGGCTTAGTTTACTGTAGCTGTAGCTTTTAAAGATGGTGTGATGGTATGTCCAGCATGGACATTTTCCCATTCTTCCACTCCCTCTGTGTCACAATGATCCGTTTAGTACCAAATTATGGTATACCATTTAATTTTACATAAATAGGTACTCGTTAGTACTGACTGAATCCAGTCAGTTCCTATAAAAGTAAGGATTTCGTAACCCATCCCTATGGATGACCTCCTAAACCAGGCATGCCCAAAGTCTTTCCTCTATGGTCGCTGTCCTGCAGGTTTTAGAGGATTTCCTGCCCCAGCACAGCTTATTTTTATTGATAGTCGATTAACAGGCTTTTTCTGAATTGTAATAATCAGAATCAACTGTGCTAAATAAGGGAAACCTGTAAAACCTGCAGGACAGCGACCCTCGAGGGCCGACTTTGGCTGTTTAAACGGACAGACTGGACAAGGAACAGCCAAGTGGGTAAATGGTAACTGTGGCGGAGCTGCATGGAGCCACTGAACTAATCGTCGCAAACACCTTCCCTGAGTTTGGGGTATTTTATGTAGTAGGGGAAACATTTTCAGCCTGTATGCAAGACTGGTGGAGACGGGAGGGTTTTCATGATGGTTTGGAGCTGATTAGCTTTAACAATCCATCTAATGATAATACCAGTGTTTTTTTTTGTAACAATGATGATAGCATAACTCAGCAGAGTTACCTCCTACTGTGACTCTACAGGTGCCCAGATAAGACAGAATACAGCTTAGAGACTAGGCATTGGGGTTTCTGTTGCGTCACTGATCATGAGGCCTGTCCAGTTTTTTTCTTGTAGAGTTGGACAAAGAAAGTTGCAGATGATGAAAACAGAAAATAATTGTTCATTCTTCCTCATCCAGCGTCCCTGCTGAGGATTTCCCCTGCTGGTTATTGTCCAACATCACAGAAATGATAACCCAGTGTTTGGTCAGAGGAGGTGCGTTTTTTAATTGTTTTTTATTCCTGCATGACATCGATAGAGGCTTTGTTAGATTTATTGTTGCTTGTCTGTCTGCCAGTGGGTTCATTGGTTAATGACTAATCATTAAGACAAGTATGTGTTTGTGTTCTTGGAAAAAGGCAGCAGAAGCAGAGGTGATTAGATGCCGCTACCTCTGTCTTTCCCTCACTTCGGACCGCCCGTTCATCTCTCTGTCGTAGCCATCGGTTCTCCCGCTCTCATTATCTCTCCCAGCTCCTCTTCCTCCTCCCTTCAAACGCTTCTCGACGCCTCTTCTGGCTCCTTCTCCCTCAGCTACAGGACATTAGGAGACGAATGAATTAATAAATCATTTGCACGCTGACGTGACAGCGCGCAAACAACGCTGACAGACAAACAGGGTGGGCGAGTGTTTTGCTGTCATTAAGAGAGACACACTGACTCTCCATCATCATGATCTGAGAAGCTGCTGAGAGCGTAGATGAAACCCACATGGACTAAATTATCACGTCCAAACATCCTCTCTAATTTATCCAACAGGACTCTATTGAAGACTTGTAACATTTTGGGGTATTTGAATAGGCAGTGCTTTTTAAAGCCAAGCCTTAAATCCATTACTCTGGGTATTAGATTCAGTGTAGTCTGGACATTACCCAACAATCTCCACAGGGAGAAGACTAAATAGGAAATAAGCACGGATATGGTAAAAAAAACACAACAAGAAAGTAAAACCAAACAAGAATAAAATCTGTATACATGAATATCAGGGAAGCTTGGTTTTTAAAACTGAGTGAATTACCACAATATTTTCCCAAACTGGGAGTCGATTATTTATGAAGGGAAACCTCTGACTCCCAATTAGGACCTAAGATTGAAAAAGGTTCTTGACTAATGATGGAAAAATCTTTTTTCCTTAATGTTGGCCCAAACAAATCATTTTAATAAAATCTTTTCAACAGAAATCATTTCAGATTATTATATTGTTCTAATTACAGAGCATCATCCTGGACAGACTGATTTTTTATTTACATGAAAACAGCTGAATGTTTAACTATCAGTGGATTTCATTAAAAGTTCACATTAACGACTAATCTAAAGTTTGTATATGTGGATAAGAGTGACTTCATCACTGATCTGAACAATCGTTTTGCTAGACTTAGCTGGAATCCCTTCAGTGACTCTTCCTGTTGCTGTTTCAACACCACTAGAAATAAGGCTGAGGAAAGTTTCCACCACTCTTCACTCTCAGCCCTCAGATGTTTGTGATTCTTCCTTCAGCTTGTTTGTCGATGAAATTGGGATCTGTGCTTCTACTATTCCTGGAATTTGCTTTTTTTTTAAACCTAATTTTTTTATAATTTCATCCTTTCCTTAAACCTCTCAAGGATATTATAAATCAGTTAAGCCGGGCTTACACTGTATGATTTATTTGCCATTTTCGGACCGATTCTCCAGTCGTGTGAGATTTTTTCGATCGGGCCGAATTTTAGCCTCGTCGTGCATTGTGTAGTATACAGGGTCGGGAGAAAATCAAATATGTTTGAAATTTAGTCGGCCATCATAACATCGCATCAGAGCGTTTACCCGCACAGTGTGAGATCTTTATAAGCTTTAGAAGCCGTGATACTTTAGTTTTCATGCTGCACAGTTTGTATCAGGGTCTTCTGGGTTTTGTAGAGTTTCCACTGGTAAACTTCACTCCATTCTTCATATTTTCTAAAATCTAACACTTTGCTCTCCTCAAATTTTGGATTATGCAGACAATAACATATAGAGTATGGGAACCTGCTATGTCATGTGAGGACATTTTAGTTTTTTTAAAAACCTTTTTGAGAATGTTGCAGCCTGCTTTTAAGGTTATCTTTTCTGGGGTCAATATATCAGCACTTGTTCTTAAGGAAAGGCATCAGTGTTGCTTCAATAAACAGTTTCTAACTACTCTGAAATATCAAGGATGTTTTTTCTACTGTAAAACTGAAATAGGTAATTTTTCAACCTTTTTTTTACTGCGATGTGCTCCATAGAATTAGTCTGCCATGTTTTTTTTGCAAGTGTTTTGTGGGACCGGTGTTTAATGTAATTTCTATTTTTTTATTTAATAAATAAAATGCAACCAAGAGAAGCAAATGAAATATGTGAGGTTTAAACTGCTTCTGTATAATGCGGCTTTAATCATGTGTATAATTTGAACCATTTAAAGTGTTAATTAACAGTTATTTATTTCTCAGCAAGAAGTAAACGTTTCTTAAACTTCTCCAGAGCTTTTATTGTTTTCTTCCCTTTGGTTTTTATAATTGAATAATGATGCAAAACTGTTAGTACAGATCCATATGACCAAATATAAAACACCAAAAAGACTTTCCTAGAGTTTCATACATCCTTTGACAAACATTATCTCTGCTTGATGAAGGTAAAGTCCTTATGAACAGAAAGTTTATGGATGTGGACTGACCCCAAAAAACACTCTGGCCTGTATCCGTTTAGACATAGAGCTTATGTGTAAGCCGAGCCGGAAAACTCGGCAGGGCGTAGAGGAGGAAGGGGTGAGTGTTTGATATCTGACAGCTGATTAAGGAGGGGAGCGAGGAGCACGGCGCTCCGACAGGAAGCCTCAGTGGGCATCATGGGAGGTACGACCAGGAAAGAGGTGAGTAAAATGAGAGAATATGGGCATGATAGGAGACAGGTAGAGGAAAGACGAAGAAGCTGGAGGCACATTTTCTGTACTTGTTTGTTTAAAGTGAGAAAGAGAAGAGGGATGAGAGGAGAAGCATGAGGAGAGGAAATGGAAAACAACGTGGAAAAAGAGAGAGGAAGGTGGCCTGGCACCCTGCCGCTTATCCTTGAACACTCCGAGGAGGACTCCCTCTTTCTCCTTCTTCAAGCACACATCAGCAGTGCCCAACCAGCGCACGAGGGTGCTGTTGCAATTAAACCTGCACAGCGTGGAGCCTAGATTGAGAGAGTGACTGGGGGAGGACTCCTCACTGCATGAATGGTACCCCTGGAAGACAGGAGAGGGAGGGAGGGATGGATGAACTCGAGGAAGAGGGAGGAAACAAAGGATGAGGCAGGAGTTTCTGTCAGGATTATTATAGCAACTAAGAGCTGTGATGAAAATGTTTACACAACGAGTATAACTAACAGAAATAAACTTTATCTGATGGCAAAATGTTTTGGTCCACGTGCAGATTTACAACGAGGATAAATGGTATTTTAATTGTTGAAGGAAGGCCAGCAGAATAAAACAAAAAACAAACATTGAACTAGAAACGCACCGTGATGCACAGTAAACTTAAATCTCATTACAGGAATCATATCTTGAACTTAAAAAGTTTCCATAGAAATCTTTAGATTCTTTCTACATACTTTCTTGTCCAAACATCTCAACCATAAAAGTGTGGAGTTTATTCACCACTTTTAATACTTTAACTGGACCTGGAGACCGATCCGAACAAAACAAAGGTTTGTGCACACTGTGCTTTGCAGGACGTGCTGTGGGCTAAGTTTCTGTTCTGTGTTGATCATGGCTCCATAAACTCTATGATATACCAGGAGACGGGTCTTCACTAAGGCACAACTTCTAAAGTCTGCAGCATTTGGGACAGCCTTCTGTCCTGTAAGTCTGTTGTCAGCTGGTGGTGTCTGTTGTTCTTCCATATGGGATGTTTAGAGTAACTTTGAGCACAAGATGAAAGCGCAAGATGTAAACAAGTTTAACATTAGTTTAACAATTGCACCCTGGAACCCTGAGGTCAGTGCTTATGTTTCTGTGTTTTGTGCACGTAGAGATCTCAAGCATAGTGTTGCACAGAAATGTTGTTTTCTATCTAGAGCTTGTTCGCTGTGACACAGCGCCATCACTCACCCTGCTGTGATTGGTTCTTTAATTAGCTCCTAACAAGAGCCTTCGGGAAGCCAGCGTGCTGATTGGATGTCTTATCATTGGTAATTAGCTCAATTAAGTCATTAGGAGGGTCCTCAGCTTTTTCCCTTCCTGGGGTCGCACAGGTAGAGCTTCCCCCTGCCTGCACGCCTGCCTCGGTGCGATTAAAAAGGATTGGAAACAGAGAGGGGAAGAATCAAATCAAAGTGGTGTATATTTAGACAAATCATTTCCTAGGCAGTGTGTGAAGCTGATCAGACTGCTATCCAAACATCAGACCATTTAACCTGACAGAAATCATGTCAGAGCAACAGATTCCCTGATTTGTCATGTTTATGAGCAACATGGATCTCTTGTTTTTGTTGTTATGCATGTCTGCGGTGTCCAGGTGTGACACGGCCCGCAGCTCTTAAAAACACACATCTGGAGCAGAGAGCGCTCTCCCCACCCAGATGTGCTCCGATCTGCCACTGCACTCCAACATCAGAGGCTTTCTGCCATTTATGGTCGGAACGGTGGAGTTTGTCCAGACATCAGCTGTGTCTGTCAGGTGTGTTTGTGCGGAGGCTAACAGATGTTATTTTGATGTGGAAAAATGACGAAAGGACAAAGAGGAACAGCGCCGATGATGGCACAGGCTGAGCGTTACGTGAAACGAGCCATGAGACGATGTTTGGTCAAGCATGGTTGGCTGGAGAGCCAATTAAAGTCACATAGGCAGAGACAAGAGATGAGTCTCCTCCTCCAGCTGTTGCATGGCTGCAAATTAGTCAATTATTTTTACGTGTGTGTGGGTGTGCCTGTGTGGGTATGCCTCAGTTAATGTGAACAAACGTGCATGCATGATTCGAATCAGCTCATAATTGTTAACAATGATGCATTGTTGACTGAACAAAAGAGAGGGGTGTTATGTTGTCACCTCCCACCCCCACCAACATGTTGGCCGAGGAAAACGCAGCGATCCTAATCAGAGGCTGAGACTCTACTGAAATGCTGCTTCACTAATTGTTTACTTCCTGTCAGACGAAGACTTTAGGTGTTTTTTGGGAAGTGGAAATTCCCCAGTATGCACCAAACTTCAAACATAAAGTGTTAGAATGGCAGGTTAAAAAATTTCATGTGACATCCCTGTTTTTTTTTCAACTAAAAAACAAATATAAAAGAAAAACAATACAAAAAGGAGTAATAACCAGGTTCTTTAAGTGTTTTAATGCTTTAACCGTCTGTTGAACCGTTTCAGTCAATTTAGCATTCAGTCCCAACATTTGGTTTTAAGCTGACCAGAACCAGTGTTTTATGCAAATATGTTTTACTGCAGAATGTGAAGTTTCCGGTCATTAATCTTTATAAAATATCTCAAGCTAAGTCTAAGCTAGAGATCTTTAATAAATATCAATGTCTTATGTCCTGCAACAGGTTCTCAAAGGGAATTTGACCTAAGCTTTGACTATGCCTTAGAACCTCAGATACAATGAGATGCTTTTGATCAGTCTCTGGTCTTTGTCTTGCTGGAAGTTGAAGCCTCGACTCATTCTTAGGTGTTTTTCAGCTTCTAAATTGTGAAAAAAAATTTGATTGAAGGTTTACATGCTGAAAGTCATATACAGTAAAGATTTATTTCAGTCCTTTGAAAAGATTCAGTTAAAAATAATGAATAGGTACACATGATCTCTGGCCAGTCCACGTTTAAGGAACCTTCTGTTTTGGCAAACTGCAAGCAGGGCTTCTTTTGGCTTTTTATCATCAATGACTTTCTTCTCACCTTTCTTCCATTAAAAAACAGATCTTGCCACACAGCTGCTGAGATGCCACCTTCTTTTATCTGATCAGTGCTCACCCTGTCAGCTTACATGGACGGCCAGGTCTGGGTGGGTTTGCACTGCAGCTTTACTGTGCTTCATATAGAGAAGATGGTTTGAAAACTTCTCCTCGACTTACACTGGCCCATTCCATTCACATAAACTCTTTGTAATAGACTCTGTAGAGGCTGTATAGAGAAACACGAAGAACAGTGAGAGAAATAAAATACTGTTGAATATCCTTCATTCCAGCTGAATGTCCAATGAATAGATATTATATCAACTTTCCTATTTTAGAATGAGAATCTGATTATTTTCAGTCCTTGAAAAGAATCAGAGCAGCATGAAGCTTTGTGTCTGCAGAGATATAACTGGAAAATACCGGTACCAGCACCAGAGAGATGCCATAGTGCAGAAACCTTATGATGGAGAAGAAGGAGAGCTCCAAAGGGACACAGAAACAATGCCCTCTAACTACTGCGCTGACATCTCTTTGTTAAAAGTGTGCGAGCGTGCACGAGTGTGAGGATGTATTAATATTGACTTAGCATTCTGGCGGGGGGTCTTTGAACCTCACTTTTCCTACTTGAGGCCTGCAGGGACGTATTGTAGTGACGCATACATGCACACACACACCCACACACACAAGAGGCAATGTCAGATGTAATTAATGGTACAACATAAAGTGTTGACAGAAAGGCAGAGCAGCATTGTATTAAGCATGAGCCATATAAACACATCTGTTTGTGAGGATGATGAGGCAGAGAGGAAGGTTTGAACCTCAAATCCCAGTAGTGGCTCTGCTCTGCGTGTAAGCGCTCAAGTCGAGCAGAGAACTTATTCTCTGTGCGCCTGTCCGTGCACGCGCATCGACGTTTATGAGTGGAGCGCCGTTTTTAATCCGAGTGCGTCGGGCTATCAGCTTTTTATGGTTTCTGGTTACAGAGGAGAGACCGTTTCTGAATTTGAAGATACTGGGAGACCTGTCATGAACCACAGACTCCTAAAGTGAAACTGTCACAATAAAATTTGCTCAAGGCTGCATACAACAATATGCATGAATGAAAAATAATTTATTTCTACAGAGCAGTTTAACAACAAATATCTCTGTTCAGTAATCCTAAATACTTGGAACATTGATTTTTACATCTTATCCGTGCAATGTTTTTATGGGAAATGTAATATTTGAACAGAATTAAGACATAAAATCTCAAAAAAGAAAACAAAGCCTTAAATGTGTGATTGATCTTAAAAAAAACAAAAAAACAACTTCGGCTATTTTACTATTTGAGTCAACCTCAAAGAAAAGCCATTGATCAGTGACAAATTCTTTGGATGATCTTTGACCTTCCAGAGCTGTGATAATCTACATCAGGGGATTACAGTATCTCTTCTATCTGTCCAAGAAGAAAATTGAACACCAAGTAGATTAAAACCATTATCTGGGCTGATCAGCCTGGTGTGTATTTTTTCATTGTTGAGTTTTTCCTTTTTACTAGTTTCTCCGGTGGTCTGCCTCTCAGAGTGTCTTTGGGGAAACTGTTTAGAAGTCTTCTTGCACTCTCACACAAACCCCCAGACACATTTATATTTGATTCCTCCTTCAGAATAATTAATAACTTACTGCTCATTTATTTATTTGTTTGTATTTGAGGCTGACAGGAGGGGAGAAATGTGTTTGTGTGCTCGTCTTGTGAGACCAAAAAGTGGTTATTATTTTATTCTTCAGTGCAGCACAGCAGAAACTGGCATTATTTTGGCAGGTTGTTGCAGCATGTGTTGCTTAGCTGGATGTAAAAATAAAAGAAAAACCTGATATCCTGATTAGTTATTCTTCACATAAAGTGATAACAGCCATCCTAGAAAAAGGTTAAAGGTCAAATTGTAATTCCATCCATCCATCCATCCATCCATCCATCCATCCATCCATCCATCCATCCATCCATCCATCCATCCATCCATCCATCCATCCATCCATCCATCCATCCATCCATCCATCCATCCATCCATCCATCCATCCTGTGGTACATACATAAAAATGAAACCATAAATGGTGAAACACAGAAGCTGAGATAAGTCACATTAGATGTATACGTTCTCACTCCAAACTATATAAAGATGTTATTTTGTTGTGTGGTCAGCTGTGTTTTGGACTGGAGCAGCTGTTTTTATCCTCACCACAGCCCCTCAGAGACCAAATAATTCAGGTGTAATTGAACATAATCAGATTATACTGCAGCCTAATCTTTGAAGGTCACTCACCTCGTCTGGATTCATAACTGCTAATCTGCACTGTTTTTCCTTAAAGGAGGCGGTTCCTGGTGGCCATTCCAGCCTGATTGTTCCTCCGTTAAAAAAAAAAAAAAAAAAAAAGGCTTCACCATTACCTGCTCCACCCAGCTGGACGCGTCTTTTCACTCGAATGCCACCTTGATTAGCTGCTCTTAATTTCGGGGCAAACCCCCAAGTACACGACAGCACTCGAAAGCTTCTGAGTGATGAATTACGGCTGAACAGTGAAGGAACCTGCAGAGTGCAAACCACAGGGGGGTTGTTCATTTAACCGCAAAGTGAGAAATACAAGAGTTTGGAAAATAATTTGCTCCGTTGTGCTGCACGCTATTCCTAGTCCGACTGTGGCTGAAATGAAGATGTTTCTCTGCAGATCTTCTTTATTTTAGGGGTTCCTCATCTGTACATCTAGCAGGCATCTCCTGTCTGCTCCTTCACCACCCAAACACACACACACACACACGCCCACACACATACACTCAGTGTGCGGCGAGGGACGTCTCTAGCCACGGTTGCAGGTATCTGGCAGGCTCTTCCACACATGACCTCGCAGTGATTAAGTGTCTTCATTAGCATGCTATTCTGCGCTGCGAGTGTGGGCGAAGCGTTCGTGCTTTAGGGGAGCTCTGTTTGAGCCGAGTGTATTTTTGGCCCGTCAGATTTTGGAATCAATACCAAATCCGCCTCTGTTTGCTCTTCAGGTTGTGTTTCCTTTTAATCTCAGCTCTGCCGTTCTTCAGTCTTCAGCGATGTTGTTACCATGGCCACGGCTCGGCTCGGGTTGGCACAGCCCGGTGTGGCGCTGTGTTGGTGTGGGTTTTAGAAAGGAGAGACAGGAAGAGGGACTCGGCGGGAGATTTAGCTGGCCAAAGTGAGGCAGGGGGGTCGAGGGCAGGAAGGCCGGACCAAGGTCACTCTGTCTGTGTGTGTTAGTTTGTGTGTCCACGGTGAAGGAAGCAGAACCTGAACCTGCATGTTCTCCAACGATGTGTCTGCTGTTTCTAATCCAAGACAGAGATAGATGAACTACTTTAAAAAATATTCATACCTATTCTGCCCTGACAAACTTTGTTGGAGCATTTTGTAGACCAACATAAAGTGGGACATCATTGCAAAGCAGAATTAGAAAAGCTAATAGTTTCTTGATTTGTTGCAAACATTTCAGTTGTTTTTAAACTGAAACCAGCTTCCACCTGTCTCCCTGATTTATCCACCATCCTTGTTGGTTTTATAAATCTGTGTGTCCCTAACAGCCATCTGAGGCTTTAACAGAACATCTACAGAGCTAATGTGATCAGATCCCCCACAGTACAATCTATATGCCGATAAAGGGCCTTCTAAAGGCTGGATTTTATTTAAGGATACTGGAGTAAACAGGGCTACAGAAATGTCATTTGGATCAGTTATTTTTTTTAGTTGTAAAAACATTTAAAAATTGCTGACAAAATGTAAAAAATATATGATATGTGATAAATGCCGGTGCTGATATTTGCTCTGATCCTTTAGGTTTCCTGTTCATTTTGTCTCCATCTTGGAGCCCGTCTCCCTCGGTGCTGATAGGCATTTTGCAGGTCAATAACATCCTGAGCTGCGTTTTTTTTCCTTTTTTTTTCACTCCTAGAACAGCATAGCAGAGAGTAGGGACATGAAAGAGAGAACAAATTCCTTCCAATCCTCTGATACCCTGAGTGTCTGGGAGGTGATGTAAGGTAGCTTCAGGAATTTAAAGGTCTAGGAAGACAATCATTGTCATTACAGACCAACAGATGTTTGCATGGATGGATTTTCCTGCCTTCCATGAGAAGAAGCCTTGTCCTCATCTTTGATGCAGTCAGTTACCTGCCGTCCTCACCTGTCTCCGTCTCTCGCTGCCGGTCTCCCATCATGGATCTCTCCGGGTCCAGATGGACAGTTTGCAGGTTAACTGGAACAGCTGGAGCTGCATTATTAGCGTCCTGCTGTGAGCTCTTATTGGCTCTGCTCTTCTCCTCTCCTCCTTCCTGTTTCTCTCTCCTTGGTCAGTTTCGACACTGACTGGAAAACCCTTCTCCTTTTCATAATGTTAAATCGATCAGGTCCCTTTAGCACTAATTATTATTATTTAAACCCAGAAGGATGAGCATTTAAAACATAACAGTAGAAGTAAACATAATATCAGTTTTTTCTCCCAAAAATGCACTCAAATGAATTTAATTATCTCTTTGACAGTATTTTGAAAAGCTTTATTAGATATAATTTGTGTGCAGAAGAGGTGCATTTAGGGTGGAGCTTAAGCTGTGAGTCTCTCAGGCCCTTCTGTGCCTCCTGTGTGTGTGTGTGTTAATGTTGTTGTGGAATGGAGATTGGCTTTTTAGTGGTATTTGGATGCAGAGATGCAGTGAGGATAAGCCTGCTAGCTCCCTCTGACGCCCCTCGGGAGAACAGATTAAAGAAACACACACACACACAAACATACACACAGTAAACAGCGGGCTAGGATTAGACAGGGGTAGCAAAAACACATTCTCTCATTTCTGCTGGATCTTCGTTATTGAAAACAAATGCTTATGGAATTGTTAACACATTTCTGCAGCTTCCTCACATCTTAGAGACTGAGACGTAAAGATTCTGCCGCTTGGCTCTGCTTCTCCCATCGCTGACCAAACAGAAGGGCTTTAGGTTGTGCAGATGTGAAACATCAGAGGCGCTGTTGTCTCGTGCAGAATGTTGCTGGATCAGACCTCGAAATCAGACCTTAGATCATCTCTTTTTTGGTTTTTGTTTTACTTTCTTTGTTAAAAAAAGAAAAAAAAATGTACAAAAAAAACTGTCAAAACCAGTAAAACAAAACACTGACATTAAAATAACAGGAAAAATATATTCCCTCAGTGTTAAATAAAATAAAAAGATGCAGCTTAATTTTTAATGAATTAAATTCAAGGCTGGCTTTTTATGATATTGAAATGTTTTTTTTTTTTGGGTAAACTCAACTTTTGTACTGCTGCCATTAATCACAAAAATGTTTTAAACTTAAAGCTCAAATCATTGGATTTTTTTAAATGATGAAAATCACCAATAAAATCATCTGATGCTCAGCTAGATTTCAGTATAAAATGTCCCCCTTTTATAGAAAAAAATGGAAGAATAAACATTTTATTGAAGATTAAACCAATTATCTTCTTTTAATCCAGTAAAGGCATTCAATTCAACTTATTTTTCTATTTTTATACTTATCTCTATTCAAAGGAAATACATCCACTCCCCTGGTTTGCTAAATTGATGGTCATTTTTAATCAGCCTCAACCACAATAATGTAAAACAAAAAAGAAAAGTCTGATACTTATAATAATCACCTGATGCTTACAGTTTTAGAAAATTATTAGATTTAGCCAAAGGATATTCTGTGTTGCAGAAAATAATTCTATGTAACATTGCCACCACGCAATAGTGGCACAATAACATCAAATAACCGCTGGTTTGCATGTCGGCAAAATAACCTTCTCCTTAAAAATGTAACAAGGATTTCTTCAGTTTGATGACCTTAGGCTGTTCAATGACTGCTGGTAAAATACAGCAATAAAAATGCATCTTGGGGGTCACCAAGCCTACATAGCAACCATTGCTAATGCCGCAAACATGAGGCCAACAACAGACTGAGGTCGGACTGTTTCCTTGTCGATGTGGTCATTAGAAAAAGATCAAAAAGATCTCAACTTTTTAAGGAAAAACTAAACAACTGAGAATAATAGGTCCAAAATGAAAACTAAAGGAATATTAAAAGCAGCGATCTGGATATGTAGAGTTCAACAACAACAAAAAAAAAAACCGCTGCCCACTCTCCTTCCCTGACACAACAACAGCTGGGTTAATTGACTCGTTTATAAAATCTCCACCCATATTTAGTTGAACCATATATTCATAGGCAATAAGAAAACTTCAACATTTCTAAGCTCAGACAAATGAACATCTCACTAATTACCTTCTTCATATAACCATTGAATGCTTTTTTTAAGCCAAGAACGCTAGGATTTCTGTCCTACCATCACACTCTCAGGAACTAAAACTTAAGCTAGATCTGCTGTGGAAAAGGGATGAATAAGTTATAAAGCAACTCTTTCACTCACTTGGGTACAGTGGAGTATCCAAGATGCTTTGGGTCTTTTGCTTTTCAAAAGATAATGGGACACTTCTTTAGACCAAATGGCATCAGTAGTTATTTTAAAATACCGTAAGATTTTGAGTTTAATAATAAAAACCTGAAATGAGTTCAAGTTTCTGCTTGATGATCCAAAAATATGTTGTAGATAATCACAGAAATGATTCATTAGACGGAAAACTCACCTTCAACCACCATCTCAGTTATGCTCAGTACCTGAATCCTATGGAGAAGAGGTGAGCACCTGAGAGAAACCCAAACTCTGGACATCTTGAAGGATTGTGCAGAAATTCACCAATTCGGGATTATTATGAGATCTGATCCAGATTATTATGAGGAGGAGTGGGGAAAATAGATGCCTGTAATTCTTACATTCATCTCTGACTAAACATGCAAATTTAAGATCAGACTTTTTTAAAGCTTTGGTTTGATGTTCTCATTTATCTAAAGGCAGAAATTAACTTTTAACAGGTTGTGCCAATACATAAATAAGCTGATGCATTGGCTTTTATATGTACGCCAAAACGATGACTTGCAAAAGTATCTCCTCCTGACCTGAGGCAGGCCACTTAAAACTTTTATTAGTTTTTTATTAATAAGGCGCACCACATCTGTAAATGCAGCAGCCTCTTTAAAGATGAAAATTTGTTTCCAGCTTCTCAATCTCAGAAGGATTCAAGTCATTCAGAGGAAAGAAAGAGGCAGTTGGGGGTGGAGTAGGGGGTATGACCCTCTCTCTGTCACCTTGACAACTGGATCAGAGCTTTGATTACAGCTACAGAGGTGATTAACTGTGCATACAGAGAGGATTTTGGACCTGGATGATTATGAGCGCGTGTGTGTGCTTTGGCTCACAGGTTCGACTTTCCTTATGGCTAATTCTGCCTCCCAGGTGTCTCATCCTTCACTCGGCTTATTTTGCACTATAAAACTGGACCTAAGATCTGCAGAAGGTATTGGCTCTGTTTTTAGGAAAAACACAAAACTGATGTTCACCTGGAGGTTTCAGTTTTGTTTTACAAACTGTAAGTGAACAGATGTTTAAAGCAGTTTGCAGAGAATGACAGGTGCTTCCATTTTAAACATTATCTCAGGGAGCAGTAAGCTTGTGTTTGTGTTGATGGTTTATTTACTCGCACTGATTAATCTTATTCCCTTGAGGCCTCCTTCAGGCTTTCAATTAAGATTCCAAACATAAATATTCTCCACTTTTGTAGCTCGCATGCCTCCAACGGGCAAAGAAGAAACCATAAGTTGTTAGTTATTGCAGACAATTCAAAGTTCTGATCAATGATATCAAGATGCAGAATGGTGATATTTGCATGTCTTTGAACGTTAAAACCTATTGACCACTCGTACAGCAACTGCATCTTCTTACAGTTTAATGCATCAGCATCCTGTCTGTTGCATTTCCGTGTTTTGTCTGTGGAAATTAAAGGATGCTCCTGTGATTTATGTTAGACAGGTTTTGCATGAAGAATTGAGCAATCTAGTTTGCTCATTTCTCTTTTTGCAGAAGTGTGATGCATCCGTTTACCTTTTTTTTTGTAAACAAGAGCTCCTGTTGTGTTCAGAGACATAGAACGCAGCTAAAATCAAATAAAACTGTTGTGAATGTGTGAGACAATGATGTAAAATGAGTCTGCGCAGACTTGCACGTGTGTGTTTGTGAGCAGCTTTTTGGCTTCAACAGGACCAAGCGCTCCAGCTTCCTACTGTTATGTAATCTGACAGGGAAAATCCAAGCTGCTGCTGACACACACACACACACACACACACACACACACACACACACACACACACACACACACACACACACACACACACACACACACACACACACACACACGCACCTACACACTCCCATCACACACTCAGTCTCCTTCCAAGACTCACATGCACTATGCACTACACAAATAAGCTCAATTTGTGCACAAACTGGTCATCGCCATATGCTGATCCTGTCTGCCAATAAAATGTCTGCCTGACTGTGTGTTTTTGTGCAAGTGGTGTGTGTGCAGATAGTTTTCGTACAGTGTGAGGATGTAAAGCAAAGGAATGTGGAAAACAACAATCTGGAGCTTCAAGTTTCAGTTTTATTTAAATAAGATCCTGCAGTGGATGTTACTACTAACCACGAATCATAGCTGTTGTAGAGTTTACTCCAAATCAGCTGGAAAAGTTTTTAACAGACAAATAATCCTTTGTTTTACAGACACATAAATCTATCTTACCATTTATGAAATAAAAAAAAAATGTGTTGTTTCAGCTTATTTGCTTTAAATAAAAAAATATTTCCACTAATTAGGGTTCATTACAATGAAGCATACTACTCTGTGTTTTAGTACTGGCAATGGAGTCCTTATAGTGAAAGATGTGATTATTGTACATTGATTTCAGTTTACCTTAAACTTTAGCCTAAGTTTACCATTGAGTCACTTAAGCTCTGATTTCTACTCAGCAGATTTTATGGTCTTTATTATTTGACGCATCTGCATGCAAATTAATCCCTAAATTGCGCTAATAACTATTTTGTAGAGAGGCACCTTGGCATCTATTAAATAAGTTCTTCTACAACCAGAGACCTATTTCACTTAGGGGTCAGTCCAGGGTGGATCGTGCCTTTTACCCCATAGACTTCTGGAGATAAGCACCAGCCTCCTGTGACCCTGATAGATAAGCAGCGGAATATAAATGGATGAATAACACTTAGCTTTTATCTAAGATATCACAAATTTTAAGCATATAAATTAGCTTAAATATGTATTATTGATTAATCACTTCTGTTATAAGTTATGTTGTTTCTCCCTTTAGTGTTATCAATTTTAATTTTTATCACAATTTTATTTAATTATACCATACCACCATTTCCCCATTGTGGGACATTAAAGGGATTTTTTTTTTCTATTTCTAAATTAATCATAAATAACTTTAGGCCAAATATTAAACCTTGTGGAATACCATAGTTTATTTTCTCTCTACTTTTATTTATTTATTTTTGTTTTACTTTGTTTATTGAACATTTTGAACATAAGACAGACATTGTTGGGACAAATTCAAAGTGTCAATACAATCTCAATGTCACAGTTCTGTCAACCCCCAATCCACCCTGACCGCCCACCCCACCCACAGGCCAAAAAATAAATAAACAAATGAATAAAAAAAATGTAGAAATAGATCAAAAAGGGTAGACATGAATGTAAATGTAGATAGATAAGTAGAGATCATGTAAGACATTCAAGTATCCTAAGGGTCTTTTCTCTATATTTTTTAAAAGAAAATATTTAATATCTTATCCCAAAAGTAGTTTCCCTGTTCATTGAACCTGGGTAACACTCCCCTTCTGGTCATTACTGTTGTTTCGCCATTAAAACCACAGCTGCATTTCTATATAAAGTATTGTGAGATAATGGTATAGGGTAGATCTTGCTCTTTCATAATTACACTTTCTTCATTTGAAATGCATATGTATTATGATATAGTAGGTGTGTCTCTACAATAACATTCTTTTTTTTGTTAACAGCTAAATTATTTTAGTAATCTCTAATAATCTGTTTAGTTTCTGTAATAAGTTGTTTTTACTATTGAGTTTTGTTTTTTAGAGGAATCTAGTCTCAGTATTTAACCTGATGGAACACCACAGGTTAGATTCAGGTAAGATTACATTTTTTTGTAGAATATAACAAAAGTGAAATGGTGCCATTGTGGTTATTTGATTTAGACATAGACCAAAAATGTATGTATTTATTTTTTTACCTAAAGAAAACCACTTTACTTAATGTATCCGATCATAAAACCTGTGGTTTTATGAAAGCTCTTTCTATCTTCGCCTCTCATTTTATTTGGACCAGACAGTAGAATTTTGAAGGGAACAAAATAAAGAAAATAACAATCATGTTGCAGCGAAGGAGAGAGAGATAGGATGGAGAAAGGAGATGAGATGAGAGAGGGAGAGTGTGTGTGGGTGTTGGATACTCGCGGGACCTCGGCACTGCAGCATTCTTTCTGTTTCCGTGTGTGTGTGTGTGTGAGGGTGAGGGTGAGTAAAGGTGGAGGCACTCCTGGGACCCCTTCAGCACTGCAGCAGGTTGTGTGTGCTAGAGTAAGTGTATTCTCCAGCCCCCACAGTACCAATGGGTCAAGCTCACAAACTCCTGCATCACCCCCCCCAAAAAAAAAATCTATACACACACGCACCAATCACCCCCTGGTTGCTATGGTTACACACCTTGAGCGAGCCCCCCAGAGAGGAGCGCCCCCCTTAACTGCTCTCCTCTTTGCTGCACTCTTTCTTCCTCACAGCGCCTCTTGCTGCTCTCCACCTCCGTCCCGTCCATCTCCATCCTTTCTCTTCTTCTCTGTTTCTGGTCACTTCTTCTTCTTCGGGCTTTACATTACAGGCCTGTATAACAACAGCATTTCTTTATGTCCAAATGGAGGAGAAATCTATAAACAAGTTACTGTTTTGCTTTCACTGTTGTCTATTTAGTGATGATAAAGTGATGTGATGCATGTGGAAGCTCCTGTAACAGATCTGTAAAACTTAGTTATCACACGGGCAGATAATATATTCAATTAAGAATACCTTTTAATTCTATAGATATTGCATTTAGAGGAACTGAAAAAGGAATGCAAGCTACATCTCTGGCCATAGTTATACGGATGATGCCCAACTTTATTATTTATGTTCTACCACGTGAGTAAAGTTGACACTTAACACCATGGCGGAAAAAAATTATTTCAATGTGTATAATCTCAAAAGGATGCTTAAAACATCGGGAATGTTTTCTCAAAACGCTTTGAATTGTTGCATGTTTTCATTTTTATTATCCTGTGAAGCACTTCTCATGTAAATTAAATGTGTCGAGCTGAAGAAATATATACTGTAATAACATATATAAATATATAAACTACAAATATTTTGTTATAAAAGTTGTTTGGTATCATTGTAGCACATTGTTCTTCTGCAATTCATTTTATATAGTTCAAAACGTGATTAATTTTCCCTATAAGGGTGGCTAATCAGTATCTGTTTGGTTATTGCAGTTTAGACGGTATCAAAACGAAGAGCTAATCTTTTTATTCAAACTTTTTTAATGACGTCTATTAAAAATATTTGACATAATTTAGATTTTAGCTTTTATTTTCACCTATGCATTATCATCTGTTCTCATCTTAAAAAGAGGAAATTTCAAATTAAGGACTTCAGAAAGCCTCTGGGGCTGCTTTTAAATTGTCAAAATAATCTCTAAGAAAAAGTGATTAAAACACCTTTAAGTACTGCTTTACTGTAGTGTACAATAACTTGCTTTCATACTTGCTAAGTAAATAAAAGCCAAAGTTGGCTATGCCCACTGCTTAGCTAATGAAGGACATACCACATCTCCTCCACACGTTCGCTTAAAGAAAGAAGACATTTTCATTCCCTTCCTTGCTCTGGAATGATTAAACTGTAATTTTCATTCTTGCTTTCTTTCAGATATTTTTGAAGAGAGCATTAAACTGACTGATTAAAGGTGCTCTCTCTTTTCAGCTACACAAAAAGAGCTATATTTGTTATAACATGTTACTAACAAGTGGCTTTAACATGCTTCTTGTCTACAAATGTAGGAACAATATTTTGATATTTTTGCATTACTACCACAAGTAATATTACTTGAAGTGCACAGAGGTGTTTCACAGCACAAAAGATAGAATGCCGACATACTCTGATATAGATTTTTAGCAATGGAGGGGGTTGACAGGAGCAGAGAGACAGTAATGGAGGGCAGACACCCGAGGGACCCCCAGAAGCTCGTTTAGAGCGACGCCAGGAAGGTGGGTGTTTGCATGCATGTTGAGGTGTTTAAGAGCGACGCACCTTAGGGATCCGTCCACAGCCCAAACCAAAGAGCTCATTTGTGTCATGCTGCATGTTGCAGGGGTCTGTGATGAGGCCAGCGTAAATGGGATGATGCCACCTGGTCCTTCTCCTCTGGTCAATTAGCAGGGAGAAAAAGGCAGCTAATGAGAGAGAATGTGACCAAGCAACAGCATGAGCAATGAGGATGGGTGTTTGTGTGAAATAATTCAGGTAGTCGGTTTGTAATTGTGAAGCTGACTGCAGTAAGGAACCGATTTTCCTCCATCTATGTCCATAAGGTTGTGTTGTCTGCTTTAAGTTATTATGCTCCTTAATTATTTTCCTCAGGATCCATCTATTCTATTACTCTGCAGCGGCTTCATCGTTCTGTTGTTGAGGCCAGGTCAGATGGCTGCTGTGTCCTAATAATATTCTATACTAGGAAATTTTAATTGGCTTAATCTGAGAAATCTAAAGATGCTAAATAAAACATCTGTATTTATTTCTGTACCGAGCAAAACTTGACACTCCCGATTTATAATCATTAAAAAGCATTTGATATTTTGAGTGTTTTTATGTACAACCTCTTGTTGGCAAACATTTTTTCCATTTGCTGATAGCATCTAAACTCAACCAGGATAATCTTATCAATTCCTTACAATATCCGTCAGAAGCAATAGTATTTTTCTGTCTTCCTGGCACTGATCTGACTGTCTTGCATGTTAGGAGTCAGGAAGGCGTTCACAATAAAATACAACTTCTAACCAAATCTGTCACAAACACACCAATGCTGTCTGAATGTCTTTGTTCCTCAACAGATGATCTTACATTGAATAGAGCTTGTCAACTAGATGCCTCCTGGATATGATTTGTGTTCAAATGGAGAAATGCTTATTTTCTCTTTAACCAAAACTCCAGCAAACACCGATAACCCCAAAGCCAAGATCTGACTGGAAGGAGCAGAATAGAATTACATTTGTGTTTGCCTGATAAGAAACATTGATTCTAACCCAAACCGCCATACAATCTAAGGCATGTTAGATAAAACAAAATAACAAAAATAAACTAAAATAAAAGAAAGGAGTCTGAGGTGCAAAGGCTGTGGTGCTCCAAGGTCAGCCTGAGCGATATAGTCCCTCCATCGTATTTGAAAAGAGATGCTACCTCTCGATGCTGAGCAGCAGGGGCTCCCCTTCCAGATGGCCCAAACTCCTCAACCAAATGGTAAATGGTAAATGGTAAATGGCATGTACTTATATAGCGCCTTTATTCAAGTTAGGAGACTTGACCAAAGCGCTTTACACTACATTCATTCACCCATTCACACACAGATGGTGGCAAGCTACATTGTAGCCACAGCTGCCCTGGGGCTCACTGACAGAAGCGAGGCTGCCGTACACTGGCGCCACCGGGCCCTCTGACCACCATCAGTAGACAATGCAGGTGAAGTGTCTTGCCCAAGGACACAACGACAATGAAAGTCGGAGTCGGGGCTTGAACTGTCAACCCTTCGATTACAGGGCAAACTCCTCCATCCAACGCCACTGTCGCCCTAACCAATCTCTAAAGGAGTTCCGTCCCACCCTAAAGACAGACCTCATTTCAGCCACTTGTATACAGGATCTACAGAAAGATGGATTAAATAATAATTATTAAATATAATCCCAAATTGATCACTTATAATATATACTAATTGACAGAATTTAGCCCAGATTCAGTAGATTCTAGAAACCAATGCGTCGATTAGAGGTTTCTATTTTTATTGCAAATATGAATAAAACCAGTTTCATAGGTTTGTAGTCGCTACATTTTAATCAAAGAATGATCATTATGATCAGTTTTTCAAGTTAAAATGTTGAAAAAGTTAGATTGGAGTTGGTTGCTGGTACAAACTCTTAGTCCTAACCTTCACCCTGCCTCTGCCTGTTTCCTCCCCTGTGTTCTGTGTCCCGGCGAAGGCCTCCCAGCGATGTGTGTGTTCATGTGCTGCTGGATCAAATGCTCTCTGTGAGACAAAGCGTAGCGGCAGGATGCTCTGCCACTCTGTCATCTCACTATGAGTCGCACACGGGCCGGGGTGCATGGGGAACAGCACACAGAGACAGACGTCCACACACACACTGATCAAAACAATGTATTTGTCAGAAAAGAGGAGTCTTTCATGGGACCCACACACACACACACACACACATACATGCAGAGGCGTTAGAGGCCTCTCTCCATGCCCTTGTTCCGGACAGCCCAATTATCTCGCTGCACCTCACTGTTCTCTCCTCTGTTCTCTCTGAGGTTTTCACATTCATTCTGGTTTGGATTTTTTTTTTTTTCCTTTCATTGCTATTTTTTTCTTTCACACTAATTGATTGACCATAAATGATCTCATAAAGTTTACTTTTCCGAGCTGATATTGCATTAATCATGTCTCTTTGCACGGGGAACCTACAAATAATGAAACCAAGCAACATAGAACTTTGGGTTCTATACTGTTAGGTTTATTCAATGATGATTATAAAATTAACGTCTGTGTGTGCTTATGAAACATTTGAGCAAGTAGATGCTTCACTTTGTCTTGTGATTCAGTCAGGAGACCCCCCTGCCTTGTGATTCTGGTGGAAGCATCCTGTTTTATGAACTGATCAATTGTTCTGTCAGAACAATACTGTTTTGTAACCATGTGTTATGTTCTGTTAATAAAAGACGGCTGCAGGAGGGGAGTCGGAGGAAAAAAGCTGGAAGTTGGGTTGGGCTTTCTTTCCACTCCTGCAGAAGTTGCTTGAATCTCTTTCCTGTATAGACTCAAGTTCTTCTTTTACAAACCTACATTTTTGAACCCAACATATGCTCACTCATACAATAAGCTTATTGGTGACTGAACTAATTTATTTAATTTTATGTATATTTATAAGCTAAAACAGTGGAACTTAAATAAGGCATATTGTTATACATTTACAACAAAAAGATTTTACAACCTGATGTAAAAGAACAGGACGGACCAATACAGTGAACCCTCGCTTTAACGCGGTTCACTCTTCACGGTCTTGCTGCTTTACGGATTTGCATCATACATTGTTAAACTTTATTGTCAAACATAATTGATGGTGTCATGTCGGTTTATAAGGATCTTTTGGCCCAGAAGAAAAAAGACAGACAACAACTACTGATAACTATGTTTTTCTCTCCAAAAAACAAACCTGCACCGCAGGCTTTAGAAGAAAAAAACACCACAGAGCAGGGTCAGGATGCAGCGGCTCCGTCAGAACAGCAGTGAAATACTGTACTGTACTGTACACGTCAGTCACTATTGTCCTACTATAATTTGTATTTTTTTTCATAATCATTTTCCATTTTCTCCGGGGCGTGGCGGTGCTGATCCCCGCAATATTAACCCTTCAGTTTGTATTGAAGATTAAAATTATTACTTATTTATTTATAACTATATCATTTTACAGTACAGTACAGTAGTTATTTGTAACAAAAAAACAACAACAACAAATGTTTATACCGTACTTTTATTTGTTAAACAAATGTTTGGGCCTGTAAAAAGTTTTTGTTCCTTGATTTCAATGTTTTATGGAGTATTTCATTGTATAATAACTGTAAAAAAATAAAGGTTTCTACTTCACGGATTTCGCCTATCGCGGGTTCTTTTTGGAACATAACCCCCGCGATAAACGAGGGTTCACTGTAAACCCAAAGTCTTTTAGGTTTAGTGTGGGATGATTCCCAACGTGTTCAAATAGAAGGCATAGATTTCTCTATTTTTTTTTTTTTTTTATCTGGAAATAAAAAAAAATCCCCATCATGATCTGGTTTAGACAACAGGAACCCTGATTACAATTTTCTGGTGGTCTCAAAACAAAACCATCAGATGCCAAGCATAACCCTAAGTCTGACCCCATCGACCTCCATGATGCGCTGGCAATCCCATGTTGTGCATCTATGAGATATCTTTTCCATTTCCTGCTCTTTGCAGTAGGACTGTGGCCCAGTGGTCTGGATAGTTGTCCTTGAATCTGAAAATTGAAGGTTTGACTATGAATGCTGGTTCAGCTGTAGAACGTGGGTTTTCTACCAGCGTGGGCTTTGGAGTAAGGATGAGTGTGAGTACTGTTCAGTAAATATTGCTCTAGTTTGGAGCACATTAAATGGTCTGTATGACTAGAAAAGAGCAATTAAGTTCCATTTATCAATTGTTCCATATAGAGGTAGCTGATGTTTGACTCCCTTATTGGATCCTGACAGTGTGGGAGGGTTGGAGACAACTTCTGAGGGTCCCACCCCAGCACACACATACACACACACACACACACACACAGGACATGGACTTAAAGAGGCTTTCTCTACAGCCCTGTTCCTAATAAACCCTCACACAGTGATGCGTAGGCTCTTCTTATAGTTTCATCCCTGTGTCTCTTTTCTTAAACAAAGCTCTAACAAAACGTTAAGATTTAAACTTTATCAAACAAGACATGTGAAACACATGAATAAGCTGCTGCTGCTGTACACCCTTCCTGTTCACTTTCTCTCTCCTCCTCCCTCTCTCTCTCTGCATGTGTCACTCCATGTGACTCTGTCCTGCTGGTTCAATCTCCTGGTAAATGATAATGAACCTCTATCTGTCTCAGTGTGCCTCGGACACGCTGGCGCCCCTCACAGCCTCGCAGCCTTTGAGGTTTCTGTGTGTCTGTGTGCGTGAAAAGGAGCTTGTTTGGAGATGGGGACCATGGAGGACATCATCCACCCATACCCGCACACACACAGCTATTGAGATGGGATTGGCACCCTTGTGATGGCCTTTGAGGCAAGGAGAGATAAAAATCTTGGTGTGCGTGTGTGCATTAGTCAGTATGGGTGTCATGGATGCATGATTGAAGACGTTATTAACCCTGCGATCCCCTGCAGTGGAGGTTTTGCAGAATGTGTGTTTGTGTGTTAGCACTTACAGGACATGAGATAAGTGTTAGAAAAGAGGGCTTGTTGTATATGTGTATGTGTACACAGCTCGGCGGGGGTCACAGATTGGCCTGCAGACGACACCATCTGATGTCTCCCGGCAGTTCGGTCCTGTGGCGTGTGTGTATGTGTGTGTTGCCCCGTGCTGTGTGCGTGGGCGACTGGGGTATCGGACCTGTTTGGTACACTGGTGATAAGGACAACAGGCAGGGGACTTGATCACCAAGGGGTGCACGTGTGTGTTTGTGTTTACGACGCCCACCTTCATCTGGCCTTTCACCATGGGGGCAGTGATGTCACTCACACCATCTGAAAATAGATACAAACAGAAAAACACAGCTAAGAATATTTGTTCTGCACACTAGCAAGGATCCCATCTCATTATTACCTGAATATTAGTTGTAAAAGTGTGAATGTTTTTATATTTAATTTCATTTATAAGCTTCCAAATAGGAAATGAATACATTTTCAAGATGTCCTTCTTCAGGCTTTGACTGTTTTGTTAACTGCTGTCAGTTCAGTACCAAACCATTTTTTAGATCAGCGCCCATTGTTTGACCACTGAACTCAAAACACTACATGCCACTAAATGTAATCTGTGACACTATTTTCTACACACAGAAATCTTCATAAATAGTCAGCTTCAAGTTTGATATTTTGAAAATGTATGAAATACAATATAATAAAAGACTAATAATAACAAGTACGTCATCGCTTAAATGCTTTTATCTTAACAGCTTGTGCACAACATTCAAAAAGCAGTAAAGAAGAGATGAGGGATAAAGATTGTTTTAATGTAGCCTGATCTGCTTAGCTTAGCCAATCTTAACATATTTGTTCTTACTTTAGATTCATATGATTCTTTAGAATCATTGGTGGGGTTGAATAAGCCTATTTAACATGACCTAAGTTTAGTTTAATTTAACACATCTAATCTTATTTATCTATTTTTACATTAATTTACAACAGCATAACTCAGGTTTAATTTAGCCAACCTCATCTTTGAAAACATTAGTTTTTCAGCTCAACTCAACTCAAACTTTATTTATAATTTACTTATAAACTTATTTATAAAGCACATTTAAAACAACCGGGGTTGGCCAAAGTGCTGTACAGGAATCACAGTTAAGGAACATAAGATAAAAACTGAAGGCTAAAAAACATAAACACATAAAAATAGAATAGGATAAATGTTTCAATTAAAATACATTTTAGAATAAAATAAAATTTTAAATAAAATATTGCCAAATGTCCACTTACACATGATTAAAAGCCAGGGAGAAGAAATGTGATTTTAAAGAGGATTTAAAAACCTCAAAGGAGCCTGCTGATGTAATATGCCAAGGCAAGTTATTCCAGAGTCTCTGTGCCACTGCCATAAAGGCACAATCACCTTTGGTTTTAGGTCTGGTTTTAGGCATTGCCAGTAGCAGCTGATTAGTTTTTCCCTTGCTTGATTTGATCTTGCCCATTTGAGTCTGTTTACTAGCTCACTACATTAGCTTACCTTGTCTAGTCTACATTAGCCTACCATACTATACCTGATTTTTGCTTGATTTAATTAATTAAAGCTAAAATGTACACTAAGGATGTAAGGTATCTTATGTACGGTAAAGTGGTGGCAGGTTAAAAAAAAACAAAAAACTGTGCAGTATAGGATTAATGTGCAGGGTATTGAATAGTTATTACACAGTTATTGCACTGTTATTACACCAGGTTATAGTGCAGTGGCATTGTAAAGCATCACGGATTAAATCTAATGATAACCTCATGTTAAATCTGATCATTTGAGTTTTGTGTTTCTAAAGGAGGATGTGCAACAACACTGTTAAGCCAAACAATCTGATTTTATATCAAAACAAGTAAATTAATATAAAAGCATAACTTTCTTCTACACAACCCAAAAATTGGTTTGTCTATATTTATAAGAAACACAACCTAAGGAGGAGTATAAAATGAGTTTTTAATGTAGATTTTATTTTCAATGAGTGCCTTTGTTGCTACCTGTTTTTTGTATACATCAAACAGCTGTTCTTAGTTTTGTGTTGATATCCTGAAATTAAATCACACTTTCCAAATTTCCGTGTTGCCTAATCTAACCTACGCATGCGTGTCTGTCTCCTATTTGCAGAGGAGGGCATCAATCACGAGTGCAAGCTGTGTAACCAGATGTTCGACTCACCTGCCAAGCTGCTCTGCCACCTGATAGAGCACAGCTTCGAAGGCATGGGAGGAACCTTCAAGTGCCCCGTCTGTTTTACAGGTAAGACGCACGCTAACATGTTCAAGGACACACGTATGACAAACAGAAAGATAAAAGCTGAATAAACTTAGTGAGACTTCAGTCTGATATGAAGTTTATAGAAACAGGAAACTTTTTGTGTATAAAAATTCTGACCTTGGTTTGTGATAGTTTAAAGAAAAAAAAAAAGGGTCTCTGAAAAACTCAAAGGCTTTTATGAAGGAAAATCTGAAAAGTGTGGAGGACAGCTGTCTTCTGTCCCTGTGAGTCAATAAATGAAACTTTAGATGGAGGGAAAGCTTTTTTCTTTTAGTGAAAAAGAGAGGTTTACTACTTTTTTGGCATGTTGATTATAGTTTTAGTTTATTTTTTTTTTGTCTGCTATGAGAGACATAAATTTTCAATATATACTGTTTTTAACATATGATTAGTGTAACCATTGATTAGTGTTTGACCATTGGAAGTATTTCAAATTTAAAATCAGCGCTGATCAAATGAAGCTTAGATATTTTGAGACACTTAAAGCAATTTTACCCTTGCTAACTTGAACATTTTCAAAACCTATCGGCTCAGTTCAACACAGTGGATCATTTATGAGAGCTTTAAAGCTGTGATATATGTGTATAACTATATGTGTATAGTTGCAGCAGGCTTTAATATCTGCATGTTTACAAACATGAAATGTTTTTAATCCACAGGAGAGAGGAAATAAATGACCAAATTAGGTTCTCACATTCAGCACTTTTCTTTACTCTATCAACCCCCCACAACCACCCGCCTCATGGCTGTTGAGTTTGTCTTGTGCTTTGTGCCCCCCCCACCCCCCAGGTGCAGCAACACTTTAAACTTTAACTGTATTCCTTGGTGGCTCATGAATTAGTAAAATAGGCTCAGCTCCTGTGGGAATGCTTAATAATTCAGCAGTCTCGGAGTGGAAACCAAAAGTTTACTGTAACAAAGGGGGGGGGATACAAAACAACACTGAAGCTTAAGTTAAAAGACAAAATAAGGAGATGATTAATTGATAAATGTCACATGTTCTGGTGACAGTTGATTTCTCTTAATCCAGCGAGCTGCTTCCTCATCAGCCCTCAGTTCCTTCTCCGGTTTAGATAACTGATGTTTAGAGAAGTCACTCTCTGCATTGCTTGAATCCAGATTCACAGTCCTAGAATTTTTATTTTGAAAAATTGAAAGAATCCCTCTGTTTCACATAGATAAAGTTTTCTTTTTCTCCAGTTTTTTTTTTTTTTATCCAGGCATGAATTTTGTTTTCCCTGTTTGCAAAGACTCCATCCCATTAATGCTGCAACGCTTCGCTCTGTCTGTCCTCCTTGCAGTGTTTGTGCAGGCCAACAAGCTGCAGCAGCACATCTTTGCCGTGCATGGTCAGGAGGACAAGATCTATGACTGTTCCCAGTGTCCACAGAAGTTCTTCTTCCAGACAGAGCTCCAGGTAGGCTCACTCCTCTGTGAATGTGTGCAGTAACAGGACTGTCTGACCAAGGACACTCCATGGATGAAGAATCTTATCCAGATAAAACTTCATGCCTCTTCTGTAATTATTCCTCTTTTTCTCCCCAACTTTCCATGCCTCTCTCTCTGTCTCTCCTCATGAGGTCTTGGTGGGGTTCTGGCAGGATTCAGCTCATTTTGAATCAGATCTATAAGTGGATATAAGTCACACTGGAGTTGGTCCATAGCCAGCTGCAGCCAGCTTAGCGTTGGTCTTAACCTTCCTCTCATCTAGCTGCAGATTGTTTGGTTTTCAAGTCAATCATCAGGCACTGGTGTTAACATAGTCTATGATAACACTGCACTCAATGGTGATTAAAATCCAACTTTTTCAGTTTTTTTTTTTTTTTTTAGTTTGTGTGCTCTATAAGATTTAACTTAAGCACAGCTCTGCTGGTACACATGGTTTATATTGGCAGGGAGATGTAAGTATGGAATCACTCTAATATAGTAATAAACAACAGCTTTAGTTATGATTTGGTCCTCAGAAGACCAGCTAAGCTCACCTGCCTCCTGCAGAGAAAGCCGCTCAGTCAAGCACATAAAGTGGTGATGATATAGTGCCAGAGGTGGTGGGCATATGGTCGGCCAGTCCATTTAACAGCAGGGTGACCACTGGACCCTGTCGGTCAATGTCCACACAGACACGCACACACACTCCAGTTATCCTCCATCCCGGTTCTCTCCTGCCATCCCGGTCCTCAGGAAAATCAGGAATCGACTGTCAGAGGTTTAATGTCTTCAAGATCATCCTCCCCTGTGCCATGTGATCATGCCAAAAAAAATGCTTAAAATGTCTCAAATCCAATAATTTAGCTATTTTGTTATTTAATTTTTATTAAACTCTTTATCCAAATGAATCTGTCTCCAGGTACAGTTTCTCATAATTGGTACTTCTTAAAGTGATAAAATCATCAACTAACTAATACTAAACTATTTCTAAACCAAAAAGTAAAGAAAAGGAGGACAAAAATAAAAAAACACCTTCACTTCATTGCGGTCTGAACACTTTTGTTTTCTGCTAGGTTGTTATGAGGTCTGGACTTTGACTGGACCATTGCAGCCATGATTGGATGAACTCATGTTGGTTTCTAGGTTACAATGTACACATAGGTCATGGTTCAAATCTATTAATTCTTTCTTTTAGAAAACTATCCCAAATCACCAGCCCTCCACCCCCATGGAGTCAGATCTTTGTTATTTATGGCCAATATCCCTTTTAAAGAGAAAATGCTGTTTA
Source organism: Cyprinodon tularosa (assembly GCF_016077235.1). Lineage (NCBI taxonomy): Eukaryota > Metazoa > Chordata > Actinopteri > Cyprinodontiformes > Cyprinodontidae > Cyprinodon > Cyprinodon tularosa. The sequence goes on along the minus strand of NW_024039044.1, from coordinate 138,871 downwards.
CAGAGAAAACTATATAAACAGTCTCCTGAATGCTTCAGAAAGGCTAACTCAACTGATCCTCACACTGATGGCAGTTAGTTAATCAGCAGCACCTGCTTGCAGCTTGTCAGGTTTTATAGGACCAGGAAGTTGTCAAAACAAGCTTTTGGATACATATGTCTATATAATTTATATACCCATCAAGGGTTATTTATACTCACAATTAGGGCTGGGTAAAAAAATCGATTTAATCGATTTTGAATCGATTCCTTTACATTTTTGCAAAATCGATGTCTAGGGAAGGAGATTGATTCGTTTTATTGTGACGCACGTGACGTTAACATTCAAATGTGCAGGAAAGATGCCCTGAAGATGACTTCAAGCCAGACAGCTGCAAATATAGCTAATAGGTTGACTGAAGACATTAATAAATTGCGGCTGACCAGCAAACACCCTGTAGTTGTTACAGACAACACTGCAAATATGGTTTCTGCAGTGGAGATAATGCAGCTCATGCATGTCTGCCGTTTCATGCATGTCCGTGTCATGTCTGCTTGCTCGAGTAAGGCTTCACTTTTTCACTTTTCACTAACAAGTTTGCACTTATGAGACAGTTTTGGTCACATCTCGAGTTTAAACTGTCTGATTTAAAAGTTTGCACTTTGTGTTTAATGTGACAGGAAAAAAATAAAATACATCAGTATTTTGAAACACAGTTGAACCTCTTTCACTATTGTAAAGACAGATCGAATCGAAATTAATAAATTTAGAACTGTATTAATCAAAATCCAATCGATTCAGGACTTTTGGGAAAATACTCATAATAATAATAATAGTCCCCACATTGTTCCGATTAGAAACCTTTTGGATGAATCTATTTTTATTCCTTTGTTTTCATTGCATCTTGTTGGCCTCCTGTGCTTCAGCTTGACTGCAGCACTCTCCCAGCATCCATCTTGTTACTCTCTGGTATTTGCCCAAACATGTGCGAGTGATCGGATGCGAACTTTCAGCCTGAGTCCGACCCGTTACACTTCATCGCCTCATGGGAGGGCGCTCTAAGTGGGCTAGACGGAGAGGCCGACCGGGGGAGATGGAGAGCCTCCACCGTGGAGGTTAACGTGAGTGCGAGCTGTTGCTGTGCTTCTGCACATCTGCCAGAGAATGTGGAATGGGGTAATTTGAGTGTGTTTTAATGAGTTAGGGATGAATGGATGGAGGAAGGCGGCTTGGCCAGCAAGAAAAAGCTTTGGCCTCTTTCGGGGCCTCGGAAGGGCCGTATGATGTCCGGCTCACAAACAGCGTGCCACCTGAGGGTGCTTGCAGGCGAGAGGCAGCACTGAATCATCCCTTCCTCCCTCCTGGTTTCTCTCCTTCAGCCCCACTTACATGCCCGCTTCTCATGCTCTCTCCATCATGGCTCCTGCCACAGTTTTCACTTCCTCCCTCTTCCTGTCTGACTCCCCCCTGCTGTCCCTGTAGATCCAGCCCCTATGCATATTTTAGCCCCTCTCCTCTCTTCCTCTCTTCTGTGCCTCTCCCCAACGTCCCATAAATAGTGCAGACGTAAGCTGGTAAATAAGAGATGTTTTTTTCTGTATGTGTGTGTGGGTAAATAAGAGATGCTGTGGCCCTGATCACTGACGTCCTCCTGGATCTCTCTCTCTGCAGTTTCACAGTCGGTTCAGCTTCAGTTCTGCTCGCTTCTCTTTGTTTATTTCAGTATCAGATATCAGGACTCCAACAACAGCTTTTTATTTTAGTTCTTTAGATTCAGGAGCAAAGTAAACAGCAAGCTGAAAATCAGGGAAGCTAAAGATATTATAGAAAAAGTGTTGGGCATCACCAAGGCTTTTCTTAGTTGTATACAAAAACAAAATTGAGATCATCTTTCAAGTTCACAGATTTATATCTATTTATTCTTAAATATGTTGTACTCTTATATTCTCCATTTACATGCCTATTAAAAAAAACAAAATAAATGTTTTATATTTGGTCTTCTTGCATATTTTTCAGGGAGATTTGCGGGGCATTATGGGTCATGGTCATACTTTAACATATAACATGGAATCTGAAAAATAATATCTGGAATTTAAAAATCTGTAAATTTGTTTATTTTTTTAGATGCATTTTTTTTACAAGATGCTCTGTAGTCAATTTGTCACATTCCATACAGCGCTAAACTTCACTTCATCACTAGGCCTCCAGGAGGTGCTATGCTGCAGCTTCTCTGTGATTCATCCCCTTTGCTCTCCTGTTTTTTTTTTCTTCTGTAAGCTGCGGGACAACAACTTTGGCCAGATGATCAAATATATACCAGGATGGAGATACACTTATTCATCAGGATTTACCTCCTTCTGTTCTCTGATGTTTTACAGTTTCACTTGTATGTCTCATCAGGAAAGATTCAGATGTCCCCAAGAGGTCGAAGTTAATCAAACCTGTCATGATACTAAGAAAACAGGAAATTTGAAATAATTCAGAACAAAAATGCACACGGATCCTAGAGTTTTGATTCCAAAAGCTTCAGTTCAGGTTCTGTTTCCATCCGATTGGTGCTTTTTGGATCAGAAACTGGTTCGATGCCTGATGTTTTTATGAAATGAGCTGCGTTTAAATAATCCCAGCTCTGTCTGACTCTCAGAGCCCCTCTCTCTAACTGAATTATGAAAAGAGTGGATGTGTCTGAACTGGGAAATAAGGTTTAGGTGTGCGTGGAGTTGCAGTGTGTACCCTCTGATCCGTGCATCCCTCGGCTCAGTGTGTGTGGGTGAATTTGATCCGTAGATCCCTGCGGTGTTCCAAGGCAGCTGCCCCACCGCTCACTGGGAAACTCTGTGTTATTAGAGCAGGGACCTGGGACTCTCTCACAAACACAAACATATTTCTACCTCTCTGAATCCCCAGACTTTCCCTTATTTTTCCATCAGGGAGATGAATCTGAAAGAGGATCCACATAAAGGATCAGTGGAGAGGCATAGCTGGATTACACTATTGAAAAATGTTTAACTATGAAGAATAAATTAAATGAATTAAGAAAAATGTGCAAATAAGTAATGTAAAACATCTGTAGAGACAAGATGAAGCTTAAAATGTTTGCTGCTGAAGTTGAATTGTTTCATTTTGACTCCAGATCAAGGAACAATAAATCTAAAAATAAATTACAAAACACTTCTTATTGTCCATAACCTTTAAAACCTTTAACCAAAACTTTAAGATGGGCCTTGATCGTATAGTTTGATGCATTTTTTTTTATCCTGCTAAATTTAATTGCTTTTAAAAAGTTATTTTTAATACTTTATCATTTAGGTAGAGTTTATTCCTTTTTTTGTTTTCCTTTTTAATTGATTTTATTTATGTTTAAATCTTAATTCCATGTAAAGAATTATTTTATTTTCATATAATAATTTATTTTACAATTTACAGTTTTATTACCTGCAAATGAAACAGTTTTAGGTCAGATTTGTTTGTTTTATTCTTTTTAATGTGATTTTTATACAGATGTGTATCAATTACTCCTTTGAAATTAATAAAGGGAAACACTAGGCATACCGCCACACACACACTCACTGCTAAAGCCAACTTAGAGATGCCAATCAGGTTTTTGGACTGTAGAAGGAAGCCAGAGAGAGTGCATGCAGAGAAGGTGCAAAATCCTGAACGACCCGAGGCTAGGAATCAAACCTGGGCCTTCTTGCTGCAAGGCAACAGTGCTACAAATTGCACCAAAAGTATAAGTATATAGTTTAATTTTGTTTTAGTTTTATAAAATGATCATTTTATTTAGAGGAAAGCAGTGAAGGACCATTAACATATATTTTCTTCTTTGCTTTAAACATTTGTTTTTGTCATTTTGGTTGTTTTTCTTCTTTAAGGGGGGTTATCATCATTATGGGTCAGAAGCAGTTTGCATATTCTAATGATAATTTGCCTTTTTATTCATCCTTTATGAAGCCGTGAGCCTCCACTGCTACCCGGAAACATTCAGGAACTAAATGTCTTACTCAGGAACATTAACATTGGGAACCAGCAGGCTTCCTAGCACACAACTAACTCCATTTTTTTTTTTTTTTTTTACTTCTTATGTATTGAAGTGAAGTTTAAACAATGTCCGAAACAATTTCTGTGAACTTTAAGCCATGTTTTGATCTTTGAGGCTAAACTTGGCCTAAAGTTGACCTGAGGAGATGTGGAGCTTCAGTTCCGGGAAGTTGTGGACTAAAGAAGCGTTTTTTTTCAGTTCTCGCCCCCTTTTGCCAGTAACTCCTCCTGTCTGAGTAAATCCCAGTTATATATCCGTTCCTTCAGGTTCCTATAGATGTTGAGGAATAGAAATACGTTCTGTGTTGTTAGCAAACCAGCAACTTCTGCTGCTTTCTGAGACGTAACCGATTCCTCTAGCAGGAAATTTAAAATGGTTTATTTCCTTGTTATTTTAACTCCCCCACAAACATCCAGTCAAGCTTTCCTAATCAGTTTCCGAGTCTGCACCACCTTCATTATCATTTAGATTAGTCGTACAGTATTTCAGCTTGGGATGAGGTCATTTCCTAGTTTCCAGAACAAATGTTTGCCCCACCTTTGCTGCGGATGTGTTGGAGATTCAGAAGGGCTTGGATTTATGTGTTGTTTGCTTGTTTCCATCACGCTGTGAGTATATTTTTGGTTGTGTTTACTGTTCCCAGCCCGGCTGGATGGGCCAGGAGCAGCAGGAGAGGGAAGTCCCTCTGGGAGACAGAAAGGGAGGGGAGCATCCCGAACAGGATGCACTGACAGGTCAACGGGTCATCACCTGGCAAGAGATGATGTTAAGTTTTTACTGGGAATTTAAGAAATAGGCAGTATTGTTTATGATAGTATGAAAAAAGCAAAGATTATGTTGAGGCAGACAGAGATGAATAGAGGAGCAGGGAATCCATGTCTGTAGGATGTCGAGGGCAAGGTTTATTTTTGATCTGCTCCCGAGGGGGCTTCCTGTCCTGGACGGGTTGGGGCTGAAGAAAAGCCAGGGAGTGGAGAAACATAGACGGCCCATCTGCCAGCCTCAGACATGGATGCAAACCCTTAAATGTGCTGCTGGAAGAGTTTCAACTAGGAGCTAAAAATACCATGAAACTCATGGAAAACCACAGGGGCGACTGAGGTGATCCTTCATGTGGCGTTGAAGAAAACCACACAAGTAACTGACACAGATTCCTGCACTGACAGCCGGTCGCTGAGAGGTGGAACCGCCACACACGGACATCACTTCCCCTTCCTGTTCCTAAATCAGACCTGGCACCTGAGAGGAGACCTGATTTAAGGTCTGGTTGCATCATTACAAAGCAGCAAATCAGATTTTGCGGACAGTCCCTATGCAAACAGATACCTGTGTGACACCTGAGGAGGCTCTGCAGTCGCTGCACTGCCTCAGAGCATGCACAAACACATTAAAGGTGACAGAGCAGAATGGATTTTTTTCACATCCTTCTTTCTGCAGTTCCTCCTGGGATTCTGTGGGTTTGTGTCTGGTTCTGTGTTTTTACGTGAATCTGTTCACATATCTGTTCTTGTTGGAGGGGGGGGTGACTGCGACAGGGCTATATTTCCCTGGAGCCCATGGCTCTGCAGGCTGTAGCCTCGCTCTCTCTAAGCACTTTAGCAACAACAATAGCAGGCCTCTGCATCGACTGGCCTGGAATGGGCTGGCTTTTTCTGCCGTCCCCTGCACGCTCTGCAGAGTGAAACATGGCGAAGTAAAACCCAAATCACGGTTTTTATTCATGCATATTTGTTTAAAGCACCGCTGGAATTGGTTTGGGGAAGGTATAAGAAAGTCATTAACTTGTGTTACTTCTCTGCTTGTCACACTTATGGCTGCAGTACATCCCACACTGTATTGTAGCTGCAGGATAAGATTAAACACAGCATACTGAAAGGAAAACATGCTCAGCTCAAATGAAAACAATCAGTTCATTCTCCAGTCGGGCACCGAAGACAAGCTTCCATATCATGTAAATTTAATAGATAATAAAAATAATCTTGTTTCAGGAGCAAAAGATATAACTCATCATTACTGCTACATGGATTTCTTTATTTGCTTTTGGTGAGTTTACAGGAACTCTACTTTTAAACAGGAGTAGCTTCTGTTCATCTTACCTACATTTATTTTATTTTGTACAAAACCAAACCTTTAAAATCTAATCGGTTAATGTGTAAAAGACACAATGACACAGAAGTTGAAATGCATTCCTTACACACTGCTGTGTTGGTTTTAGTATTAAAGCATTGATATGATACTCTACAAATGTTTTAAATGGGCCCTGACTTCCTATCCATACCAGACTCATAAACTAGTCTTGATGCTCTTAAAATAATTAGAAAATCTTCTACTTGTTTTCTTCATCTGCTTTAGTTTGTTTATTACTATGAAAACCTGACATATAGCTCAAGTGAGCCATAAGAATTGACTCCTTGATAGGTGTGGAAATGTTTTCAGTAAAAGTCCAGCTGCTTCTGGTTTAAGCCTGTTTTATTTCTGCCTTGACCTGGATGACAGGCAAAACAAAATGACTTCAAACTACAGCACAGATAGGATCAAACGTATGTGTTAATTCTGCTTAAAAAGAAACAGTTAAGAAATAAATCTTAATAATAAGCATTTTCATGTAATTTTTACAGCCCTAATAACAATTTTTTTACAATGTTTCCATTTCCAAGTTGTTTTGGATTTATCAAATAAGGACTTTGTCAAAGTATCACCAGGTATGGTAGAGATTGGACAGGAGTCCATCTTTCTCTTTTTGCGTTGCTTATATCTAATAATGTGACTAACACCTTTAATTTAGATTATGTTGTTATTATGATCAGCTTCTGTAATAATGCTAAAAATGGATTTTCTCTTTTTAATTTCTGTACAATAAAATGTGCGATCTGTATGATAATACTACCCATCTTTCTCTAGTGTATTTGTATGCCATGAAGAGACTCCCCCCAATGAAATCACTGAGTTATTTCAATAGAAAAAACAACAACTATCTTTACCAATAATCTTTTCAAGGGTCTGATGTGTTTCTGTAACACCCTCCAGAACAGGACAAAATAATTTCTAATGAAAAAAATACACAATGGATAACAGCCTCAGTAATGACGCTCTTAAAGCTGTTCCTATTTAACACCATCTACTGATATCCTGTCAACATGATGCATTTCAGTGTACTGTCGTATTTCCCTCCTGGACTATTTCCAGTGATCCTTTGCTGCTCTGTCAGCTCCTCCGGGGAGTTTACACAGACTTTCTCCTCTTCAGTATTTCGTCCTTCCACCAAATCTCTCCGCTATCAGCTGAGCTGCTTCCATCTTCTTTCTCTCCCTCACAGTGACTAAAGTTTGGTCTCAGTTTTAGAGGTCAGACAGTCTGTGGATGGCTTTCCATCAGGAAAGTGGACACATTTAGCTCCAGTCTTCTCAATCGGTTGAAAAAGAATGAGTCTGACCTCTTTTGGCTGTGAAAGGAAACGCTCGAAGCTTATGGAAAGCTGAGGCGAAGGATGAGTGAAATAGATAAAGAGGAGGAGGGTTTTCTATCATAATGGGGTCAATGGCCCCCAGTGAGATCTCCCTACTCGCTTCAGAGGCCTCCATGCTGACACAGAAGGAGGGGACACTTACTTCTCACCGTCCCGTTGGTTATTTTGCTCATTTGCTGCCGTATTTCTGCGACAGCCTTCTTGCTGCTCTCCAGTGGGGGGACATTAATACTCTTTACTTTCCTCTGGACAGAGAAGTTCAGCCTCTAAAGCTTCGACACAAACACACAAATGCACCAAAGGTCTCAACAAAACATGCACGGAAAGATAAGCGGCCATAGAATGACAAATAAGTCTTTATCAAGCCTAAACCACGTATAATCCATCCCATTCCTGTCCCCATCCTCCCCTGTCCTTCCCTTTCTGGTCTGTTCATCCCTCCATCCTCTCTATTTCCCCTCCTACCATCCACTTCTCTGTTTTTTTTGTCCCTTGTTTTTTTGCCATACCAGGGCCGATCACAGAGAGGGAGTGATTAATCTGAGAAAGCTGCTTTTAGTGGTGGGGAGGGGCGCCGTTGATTGGGAAGATCTCCCTGGGAATTGTGAGGAAGCAGGGAAGGTTTCTGTGGGAACGGCTCTTTGTGTGTGACAGAGAGAAAACGGGAGGTGAATTCATCAGGAGCAAGCTGCACTATCCGGGGAAAATCAGAGAGAATGCCTCTGAGTGGAAATATCTCCACACTCCTCCAAAGAAATCCATCCAATCATGTCCTGTCATCTCTGCTATATCTGTCCAGCTTTAGATGTAATGCTAGCTAAGTTCTGAACCGGCAAATCCAGATTATCCCGAGTTTGGTTCCAATCTGAGGCTGATGCAGAGCAGCGAGAAAAGGACACATGATACATGTGATCATGAGCACAGATAGGATTTACTTGTGTGTTCAAATAAAACAGCTTTTATATATTTGTATGTTATTTTACTCCTATGTTTTTTTATCCAGCTGATGTATTATTATTTTCTGCTCTTCTTCACCCTGTGTTCATTTATAATACAACGTGGTACAGCGTTTTACCTGGAGACCTTCCATCAGTCTCTGTTTGAGCTCTCGCTGCTGTTCTGAATTTAAATTTTTTAAAAGATGGAACCTTTTTTTTTCATTGTAATCAAGTGTTGATGCTCTGATGCCTTTGGAGAGATGTGAGCGAAGGCGTCTCAGAGGTGCAGAGATGCTTTCTGTAAAATATTAATCACAAAATGAAAAGACACGAGGGTCTCCCATATCTGAATAAACATGTCGGGGCTCCATGGAGGTTCTGACAGAAACCACAGAAAGGAAAACACAAACATGCCTTGTGGAAAAACAGTGTCCACCTTCAGTCTATGCTGGTTAGGACTGGATTCTACAGTTCTCCTGTTTAAAAGCACTAACTGATCATTATGCCTAAATGAAAGGCTTTTTTCAGTTTGTTTTTAAAGGGGGACAAAGCTTAGTTTAATACAATGGGGCGTTGGAAAGACTTCAGCAGTTACCTTAGATCAGGGGAGTCAAAGTGGTTCCAAGAAGGGCCGTGTGGCTGCTGGTTTTCTTTCCAACAAAGCAATAGCAAACCAGACACCAGCCATCTCATCAAGTGAGTCCAGTCTGAACATGATGACTTGATGAGCGGTGCTATTGCTTGGTTGGACGGAAAACCTGCAGCCACACGACCCTTCCTGGAACGACTTTGAGACCCCTGCCTTAGATGCATGTTTCCCACATTATATCCAGGAAGGATTTTCAGACCTTCTCCAAATTATAAAGTCCATCAATCTTCAGAGAGACAACTCTTCATTATTGGAAAATACTTCCCAGAAGTGGAAGAGTGTCAACGCAAACAGGGATAAGAGATAAGACCGAAAAGAAATAAAAACTCCATCTCAAACTGCTGGGGCTCACTTAGCAGGTCAAAGGTTAGCCTTCATAAAAATATGGCTTATTGGAAGGGTTGACAAAGAAAGGGTCTCCTTTCTTAAAACAATGTGTGCTTAGGGTTGGAAAGTGGTAAAGATTTCTGGGATGATGTCATATTTGGTTAATGGGTGAGCTCTGGCTTAGGGTGAGGGTCAATGTGAGGTGATCCTCTAACCTTGTCTCTAGAAAAAATACATTTTGTAAATAATAGTTTTTGTTTTTTAACCCATTGTTGTGGATGCTGATGCTGTAGACTGGAAGGATCTCCTGTAGGGGTCTGTATTACAGCAGGTCTGGTGGAGCTTCTGACTGAGAATGTTGTCGTAAGACAGTATGATAAAGAGGATGCTGAGGGCGATCTAAAACCTTTTAGATTTTATGAAGTATTCTCCAAGGTCTCAAGACTTTTTCAGCCTTTTTAGCTCCACTCCTCTTCCTTTGAGCTCTGATAAACATCCCTCTCCACAACCACCACAATGTTCCCATGTGGGAAAGATGATCAGTTTCTACCAAAGATTTTTTTTTTAATTAAGCTGAAAAAGTTCAGTTTAAGTTTAATCTGAGAGCTCCTGCTTCCATAAATTTGACATTACCTGTTATATTTTAAAATCAGGACTTCTGGCTTTTCCTCAGCTGGTCTATCTTCTCTCCAAGTTCAGATGAAAGTCTAGAAAGTTCCCTGTCTGCTGCGTTTCATTAATGTTCAGAGGTACAGAGGCGCCACCGGACAGGTGGAGTGTCTGGCCCAAGGACATGACAGAAATGGACAGAGCTGGGGTTCCAACTAGCAACCCCCTGATGTTTGGTTTGAACCCTCCTACAGTAATCTAGCCCCACAATTACACAAACCTAATGCTTTTTATTTAACTATGGATATATATAAAAAGTGTTTTTGTTGTTGAGAATAGAATTAAATCAAGATCCATAATAAATGTCTAATATGAAAACATTTAACAATAGTCTGCAGAAACACATTAAAAGGAATAAACGGCCTCTTTCTGGTGGGTCGCCTCCTCTGCTTGTCTTTCATCCTCCATCAGATTGTCTGAACTGAAGAGATTTTGCTGTTGCTTCTGTGGGAGGCAGTTGTGTTTCTGTTCTGGCGGTTGTAGTTTAGTGGAAAGCTCTCTGCTCATGCAGCCCATTATTTCTCCCATCATGTGTTCTCACTCTTTCTCCCGTTCTCCGTCTCTTCCTGCAGAACCACACACTGAGCCAGCACGCGCAGTGAGACCGGGGCCCAGTGGGATCCCTCAGCTCAGCCGCGCCCCCGACCCGGAGCCGGCAGGGGACCCACATCTCCACATCACAGCCAATCAAAGTGTCATTTGCTACTCACATGTAAAAGTGTAACGATCGCGCGACTGGGCGCGGCCATTAGGAGCAGCGGGGGGACGGAATATTAATGGGAAATGCTATTAAATAAAGAAAAGGGGAAAGTGGGAGAGGAAAACTGTAAGAGCGACGTGATGGGAGGAGAAGGGTGAACAAAGGTATTGTACGTGCAGTATTTTTTATTGTCCCTTCCAAAACCCCCTCCTCCCACCAGCCACCATCTGACTCATGCTTTTTATTTTATTTTCCAACAAACTGAATAAAAAACAATTTTTTTTATTATACTTTTGGTAGATTGTAGGAAAAGCATCGCTATGTTGTCCCCTCAGTTGCTTCTTGTGTTCATAAGTCCTATTTTTTTTTTAGCTTTTTGCCTTTATTTTCAGTATTTTATTTTTTGCAGTTAGTAGGTACTCGTGCTGTGTTGTGATTGCCAGTCATAAAATTCCTGACCCCGCCCACAAGCAAACTTTCCTTTTTATGATTGTTATATATTTTCTTCCTTTTTGTAATTACTATTAAAAAATTCATGAAAACAAAAATAAAGTGCAGGAAAAAAACGTACAGATCTTTTCTTTCTTTTTCTGCTCTTTTTTTTTATTTGGGATTTCCAGACATGGGGCCTGTAATGGTTACTGTAAAAATAATTATCAATGATTTCAGTGCGTCTGGTCGAAGACCAGTTTTTAAATGTGAATTAACCAGATTGCAATAATCTAGTACAGAAAAAAAAAACAAGAAAACAAATAAAAGAGAAATAAAGAACTTCTGTGTGGTGTCAGCTTATTTACAGAAGCACTTGCTGCTTTCTTTGCAACAATAACTGCAACCTAGGTGTAATCGTGTCTGCAAATGTTGGGAATCTTTCAATTAGGATGATCTCAGCTCCAGGATCTCATCTCTTTGCGAGCTTAACCCGCCTGGTTGACTTTAGAAGTTTTGATCTGGTTTCGAAGATGAAACTAGCTCCGAGAGAGGCTTAAACAGGAAATTAATCCTAAAGCGGTAGAATTAACTGGAATTCCTCTCATCTCTACTCACCACTCTAAGAAGGAAGATGCAGATCATCAAGAATTCACTTCATTTTTCTAACAGAAGATTATAATTTCCATTATATAATCCTTGTTTACATGTATGACAGTAGGACAGAAAACACACTTATGATTCTGAAGACGTCGTTACTCCATGGTGCCACTTCATGATGCAGGTCTAACTGCAGACTTTTTAAATCCTTCACATTCCTCCTCACTCTTCTGTCAGTCAGTTTGTCCTTTTTTACTTTGCTACTTTTTTTTGTAAAACCAGAAAGGATTTAAATATAAATGGTTAAGAAAGGGTTGATGGGACAAAGGGCAGAGTATCACCAAATCTTAGATCAGCACAGCTAAGAGATCATTTTATGCCGCGTAACCCCTAATTGTTTGGAGTAAAAAAAAAGAATGCTTGTTGAGAGATCCTTTAAATAGGCAGCAAAAAACGTATATATATATTTTTTTATAGGTTTTAGGTGCATATTAGTTGTAGGATGCATTTTGGGACATACAATACCACAAGTGTGCTTAAATGACGATAAGAATGCTGCAGAACTTGGGGGGGATCTAAAGAAAATTAAGTTAGGGGACAAAGTCTCTGCTGTCATCAACTGGTGGCTCACTGGTAAAGATCAAATTACCAGATTAACAGGTGTTTTGTAGATGTTGCTAAGTTTATGTCAGGAATACTTTGGAGTTTTCATACCTTAAAGGAATAGTACACCCAAAACATGATTAGCCTTCATTTTCTACTCACCTCCATGCTGAACAACACTCTGGAGTACTTTTTTGATATCTCAAATGCATCTGGAGATCTGGGAGGCTTCTTGCTGTCTGCTGACATTCAAATAATGGAGGTCCATGGCGCCCGAGACAGAAAGGTCCATAAAAGTCCACAAAAACGTGTCAATATTCCTCCATACTGCTCGTCCAATGTAATCCAAGTGTCCTGAGTGGGTAGCATCCAGAATTTACTCGAAACGAAGTCATTTAGAATGTTTTTAGAGCATAAACAGTAGTGTATAGGATTTCCTAATAGCGCCCCCATGCGCGCTCACGATTCTACGGAAGCCGGCAGACCAAACCGGAAGAAAGTGCGCATTCAGCGTCTGGTCTGCCGATAATGCAAGCGTAGAAGAAGAAATGTGCTGTTTACCTGTGCAAAGAAAGAAACAACGAAAGAAAAATGTCTGAGGACTTCAGTGTTGAGGAAGAGCATGAGTTCTTTGCCGAGCTGAATGCGCTGGTTTGGTCTGCCGGCTTCCGTAGAATCGTGAGCGTGCATGGGGGCGCTATTAGGAAATCCTATACACTACTGTTTAGGCTCTAAAAACATTCTAAATGACTTCGTTTCGAGTAAATTCTGGATGCTACCCACTCAGGACACTTGGATTACATTGGACAAGCAGTATGGAGGAATATTGACAAGTTTTTGTGGACTTTTGTGGACCTTTCTGTCTCGGGCGCCATAGACCTCCATTATTTGAATGTCAGCAGACAGCAAGAAGCCTCCCAGATCTCCAGATGCATTGAGATATCAAAAAAGTACTCCAGAGTTTTGTTCAGCATGGGGGTGAGTAGAAAATGAAGGCTAATCATGTTTTGGGTGTACTATTCCTTTAAGAGCAATTCAGTTCAGTTTATTATATAGTGCCACACTCTCATCTCAAGGGACTTTAATAGAACAATTCAACCAGATCGGTCAGTTTTCTAAAGAAAATCAGCTGATTGCATTGATTCGACAGCAATCCCTCACACCATGCATGCATGTAGCAACAGTGGAAAGGAAAAACTCCCTATTAACAGGAATACATCTCCAGCAGAACGAGGCTCAGTGTGACCGGCCATCTGCCGAGGCTGACGGAAGTTGAAGGAGAAAGAAGCACACATAAAATAAAAAGCAGAGATACAAAATGTAACTGTTAACGAACTCCACAGGTGCTCCTGTTCAGGAAAGATAGCAAAGAAGCCGAGCTCCGAGCATTCCCACGTCACAGGATGAACGAGAGCATATATAGTTGGAGATTGAACTAACATATTCCGCAGAATGGGATAAAAGAGATGACGAAGCAGAATAATGAAAAGGGTTCCCTATGTCCTCCAGCAGTCTAGGCATACAGCAGCATAACTATAGAGATAGCTCAGGATAACCTGACCCACTCTAACTGTAAGCTTTATCAAGAAGGAATGTTTTTAGCCTTGCCTTAAAAGTAGACAGCGGCTTTAATGCTGCATTAAAACCTCTAGTTCCAATGGTGTGAAACAGGCACTTCCTGCTTTCATGGTGACTTGTTGAATCGGTGCTCCACTGATTATGGCTTTTCATACTTATTACACATATGCTCAAGTATGAAGGGACCTGCTTAGAGTTGATTAAACTAACTCACAGCAGCCGTTGTGAAACCAAAAACTCGGAATTTCAAACTTTAAGCTAGATCATTTCAGATTTGAGGATTGTGGTCTGAGTTTGTTAAACCTGCTTTGTGAGACGGGCCTCAGGTGATATTGTGTAATCTTTTTTTTTTTAACAGTGTCCTGTCTGGCAATAAGAATAATTGTCTTGATGCCAAAAAGAGCCCAACAGATTTTACTTTCACAAGTGTAACAGTATGGCAATTGCCATATTGCTCCACTTGTTTCATGCATATAAATTGCTTTATTATAATTATGCAGGGAGTTTTACAGTTTATATGGACACTGCAATGTAAATAGAGCAGAAAAACAGAAGAAAAAGGAAAAAAAGAGAAAAGATGAAAGAAAGAGGAGATGGAAAGGAGACAATGACAAAACATTTTCAGTCTGCTTCATCACCTGCAACGAGATGAAAAAAGAGCAGCACAACCGAAAGACATGGTACGAGACATACAATAAAGTAACATCTTGAAACTACCGCTGAAGTAGTATTATATATTGTGTAATCTTAAAGTTTGATTCCCTTATGAAGCTTGTGAGAAAATGTCTTCATGATACACACAACTCAGAGGGAAGTGTATCTTCAGCTTATAGGTTCTCAAACCTCAAAGAATTTGATCCACTATACCTTTTATCTAGAAAGCACAGATGTTTAAATATTTATGTGTCTATTTGTCAGCAAAGGTTGTAGAAAAGCATAGTTAGTCTTATGGATGTGGTGCCCATTCATTTTCCTGTTGTAGATTGACCCTGAGGTTCTGGTGCTTATCAACTGGTGCCTTCTTGCTACGCCTCTGATTAGCAGCAAAGCTCACTCCTCTTTGAGGCAGGACAGCAGAAAATGCAGCCCAAACAAATTGTCTCAATGACTGGAAACAGAGCATAAGGGCATTCCATGAGAATTCAGAGAGGTAGGGCACAATCCTGCACATTGCTCAGGTGGCGTGCAGAAAGTCCACTAGGATTGGAGCTCCACAGCAGTGTAGAGAACTCAAGAGAACCCACCCCCCTTCTTTAAAAAAAATCTTACAAATCACCCCCTTCTTAAATGACCATCCCCCACATACCATCCCCTGTGACATTGTATTACTGAATGTGTAAAATTTCTACTATATGTTTACAGTAATGGCATTAATATTGCCCTTTCAACATATGGCGGGCTTACAAGTAGCCTGAGCAAAATAAATAAAATCAAAGTAGCCTACCATGACTATGAAGCTGCTCCCAGTGGGAAAGTTTTCCTCTGTATTTATCCTTAACTATGTACAGTAGGTGCAGTGACAGCCATGCCAGTCCAGGGACTGACTGCCGTTCTACTGTAAGGATCCTTGGTCAAGGTCAATGACTGGCGTACCTGACATGTAACAACCATACCATGCATATTGTTTTAGGTTAATAGACTATATTAATTAGGTATGTATGCTTAAAAAATAAATATCCATCATCCCCCCCCCCTTTTTTTTTTTTTTTTGCAACTAGAGAACTGTTCACATCCACAAGAATAACATGATGAAACAGAACAAAAACTGTGTTTCCTGTAGGACAGTTTGATTTCTGCAACAAAAAAGTGTCTTTTCTGAGCCGCAGTGCAGCATGTTTGAAAGAAGAAACAGAATCTTACCCAGTCATGCTACTTAGTCGTGTTATCTGTGTTACAGCTCCAATAGCCTGGTAAATTCATGCATTTATTTATTTAGCCTATTTGGATCTAAGGGGCTCTCCCTTAGAGATAGGGTGGGGAGCTTGGTCATTCGGGAGAGGCTCAGTGTAGAGCCGGTTCTCTTCCACATCGAGAGGAGTCAGTTGAGGTGGCTCGGACATCTTCTTCGGACGCCCCCTGGACGCAGAGACTATGTCTCTCGGCTGGCCTGGGAGCGCCCAGGGCTTCCCCCAACAGAGCTGGAGGAGGTGTCTTCGGAGAGGGAAGTCTGGGAGTCTCTGCTTAGTCTGCTGCCCCTGCGACCCGGTTCCGGATAAAGCGGGAGACGACGAGTACGAGTATGAGTGTGTATATATATATATATATATATATATATATATATATATATATATTTCACAGCATATATATTTCCATGTTGAAAATTTTGGCTGATTTTAGCTAACTTTTCCACTTTTAACAATTAAAATAATTTGCAAATGTCCCCAAAATTTACTTTCCAAATAATAAATTACATGTTAAAACTTACCTGAAAGGAAAATACTACATTTATTTTAGGGTAAGCTGGGACTTGAGCCCTAAATGAGCTAATATGGGGGAAGATGATACAAAAAATAAAGGTTTAACAAAAGAAAATCAAGGTAAGTCATGAGGCCAGAGGTTCGTTTTGCCACAGAGGAGTGTCTGGGGGTGAACTGGAGGTAAACCTATTTAAAAAAGGGCAGGGTAGGACGTCTTGTAGGCTTCAGACACCAACAGTGAGGCGGGGAATGATTAGCTGGAGGTTGGGCTGTTACCTGAGATGAGACTCATCAAATCAATCCAAAGATGATTAGTCTGTTGTATCCACCTGATAAAACAGGGAAGCTCTGGGGGAAGAAACTGAATTTTTCTCTCATCTACAAAGGACTATCATTGACTGTATTACTCAGTGGCTGTCCTCGATTCCCTCTGTGAAACCTGGGAATCTAGAGAGGTGGTCTCTCCTCAGCCTCCTGAAGGATCACAGGAACTGCAACTGAACAAATGGAGACCAAGGACTGGTGGAGGAGATTCAAAGAGAGTCTGGTGCTCTGAAGGGAAGGATGATGATGATGGAGAGGATGATGGTGGACTTAATGGCTTTGGAAGTGAAGGTGGCACTGGAAACCAAAGTGAATTTATGACTGCAGTACTGCAAAGGAGCAGATGGGGGTGTAGATGATAATGATGCTGGCTGTATCCATGGTGACGGGAAGATGATGTTGATGCTAAATGAGTATCCTACTCAGAATAGGTATGGAGGTAAAATTCAGTATTAAAAAAAAGGCTGATTCCAATGAGACTATTTCACTTCCATAATGAAGGGGGCTGAGAGATTATCATATAAATAAAATGCAAATAATAATATTGAAAATGTCAATTTCATCTGAGGATTTTCCTCGCTTAAAATTTTTCAGCTTGAATCTGAAGCAATAACAACAAATTCATTGGGAACCTATGAAAATAAAGGTTAAACAAATCCAATTTAAAAAAAAAAGTTTTTATGTTGATATAATGAAACTGATCAAATATTATAATTTGAAATAAAACGGAACCCTTTTTAATTATTAAAAAAGTGCAGTTAATCGAAAATTGCTTGTTTTTTTTTAATGTGTTGCTGTCCACTTTAGAGCTGAAATTAATTTGCAGACTGTCCCTAACGCCACATTTCCCGTTAGTAAAACTCTGTTCATTACATTTTAACCAAATATTATATTTCTGCAGCTAAAGATTTTTAGTCAGGCTAAATATTGAAGCTGCATCGTTATTTGCTCAGAAGTAGGTCTGTGTGTCAGCGGAGCGTTTCCGGGTTTTAGAGCCCAGTCTCTCCATCACCTGCTCCAGCCTGCCTCCTCCTGTAGGCCAGCCCAGCAGCTCCGGAGGCCCGGCCGGACACCGAACCAAACCAGCGCCGATAAGCAGCTCCGGAGGCCCGGACACCGAACCCAACCAGCGCCGATAAGCAGCTCCGGCTCATGCTTGCTCACTGAAAGCCCAAACCTGAGGAGGGATAACGGGTAGCAGCCATGGCGGCGTCGCTTCTCTCGGAGACCGACATCAGGCAGCGGTCCATGGCGGAGGAGGATCCGAACGGGAACGAGCATGGCGCGGCTGCACGCAGCGCGGCGCCTCGCTGGGGGCCGCAGCACGCCGGGGCCCGTCAGCTGGCCCGGCTCTACTCCCCAGGTAAAGGAATGACACCTCCTCTCTCTGTGTTCATGTGGGTGTTGGTCTGAGCGGAGGCCCAAGCAGACAGAGCCCCGGAATCAGCGCTTATAACCGCTGCTGATGGGGATGTCCTGGTGCAGCAACAACAGGGCGGTTAAACGTCTCTGATATGATGAGAAACGTCTGAGCAGTTGGTTCTGGTGGATCTTCTGTAGGGAACAACATTAAGGCCTGCAGTCCACAGCCATGTGGGAGGCTGCAGGTGATCTACAAACATAAACACCTGGTTATTTCTCTTATCTAAGGAAATCATTCCCAGCTCAGCACTGAAATAAAACAAAGCTTTAAATAGCTGCTCACTCTGGGCTGTACAAACAACCACTGGATTAAATTTTAACTTGAAGCAGCCAGTAAATTTGCCCTACATGAAGCCTCTTCAGGCTTTAACACACCTTGACATTTGAGGAAGTTCTTTAGTTAAAGGTCAGATTTATAAATGCAGACTAATTAGATCAATACAACTTTAATATTTGAAAATAAAGTCTGGACTTATAAGTTGCACCTTCACTTCATGATTCTGGTTGCCATCAACAACCGTCCTTGGTTGATCCTGGAAGAGAGCTGACTTCCAGAAAAATTTCAATACTTTGCTTTATTCTTTTCAAAACCTCTTTGGAAGTGTCTTTGGACCTTTTGGACTCAAGTTGTGTCCAAGTTTCTTCTGGTGAAATCTTCTTCAACGTTTTCCAGGCCAAGGAACCCCAAACTGATGGGGAGTTGGAGCGGGGACCCCTAATTATATAGATATATTGTATGAAATGTGTTTTATCAAACTGGCCCTATAGTCACTCTATTATGGAGCAATGCAACGAAAGTAATTTCACTCTGAGATTAATAAACAGGGTTTCCGTGGGTCATTAAAAATCATTAAAAGTCATTAAATTATTGTTTTTTAAATTAAGGCCTTCCTTAATTGGCATTAAAAATTATTGTGGCATTTAAAATGCTTTATTAAAACAATTTTTTTATAAAAACAATTTCGTCTGACATGTTATATCACAATATATTTGCGTGGAACTGCTTCCGGTTGATCGCAAAGCTGTATGTTCAGAAAAGAAGCTTGAGTCGGAGAAAAAGCTAGAGAATGGTAACCTGACAACAGCCAGATGCATGTCTCGCTCCGCCTAGCTCCGCTCACATACATCTGGGAACCCGCCATAGGAATTGCCTTTACTGAAGGCTGGGCCTTATCAAAACTCATGCATATGATTGGATAAGCCACTTGTCTGTCTTCTTTATTGATGTGCTATTTCAACCACTCATACCGAAGCTAACCCGTGACGCTGTGAGAGGAGGAGCCATTTGGTAGATCAAGCTCTTGCCAAATCCGGTCGGGAGAAGGGCGAAAACATCGTTTCCACCAACAAAAGCCTTCAAAGCCGTTCTCTGATGTTCTTTTAATGAAACAATATAAGATAGATTGGACAACACAGAAGAAATAGCAGCATCAATGCTAACGCTTGCTTCCTCAATGCGAGCCGCCATTGTTGTTGGAATCTCACGGTCGCTTCTCCACTCCAGGACACACCCACCCTGCGTCCTGATTGGACAGACCATAAATTCGGTTGGGGAAATCACTTTCAATGAGCGGGTTCCCAGATGTATGTGAGTGGAGCTGGGCGGAGCGAGACATGCATCTGGCTGTTGTCAGCTGCAGGTTAAGAGAATGGGGGGGGGAGCAAATTTCAACAAAAGTGACTGGAAAACGAGGAATTTGGGACATAGCTGCAGCCTGTCGAAGGGTACCTGTTGGTGGTGTTAAAATTATTTCTAAGAGCATTAAAAGAGCAATAAAAAGCATTAAATTTGAGTTATTCATTCCTGTATAAACCCTGTTAAAGTATTTCTTATTCTGATTCCTGGTTGATGGGACAGGTGTTGTGAATGAAACGGTGCCCAGCTTGAAAGAGCTCCTGTGTGTCGCTGAATGTATGCATTGATGACTGAAAGACATCTTCTGCCTCCATTTATCTGTTTACTACAGTGTGTTGAATTCATGTTAATGTGTCATTAAAGACATTTCAATTATTGGAGAAAAAATTGCAGCGGGGAATATAAAAAAAGTATAATCAGCCAAAACTTTCGTGACCCACATGCATTCAACCCCTCCGGACCCCGCGGACCCCCTGTTGAAGACCTCCGCCCTACATTATTGCCTCGGCATGATGCTACCACCCCTTTACTTTGCAGGTGGTAAAGTTTTGCTGGGATTTAAAGCATCATTATGCCAAGGGACAGTAGGTACAGAAGATTTAGCATCATGATCATCAAACTTCTCTCCAGAAGAAGCTGTAGCTATCCAGGTGGGAGAGCTGCAGAGTGCAGACTTCAATGGAGCTTGAAGATGCTAGAGTTATCATCAGTCCATAGTGATGTCCAACTGGCTGCCTGGTAACAGAAACACTGGTGACCCTGTAGATTCTACTGGCTGTTTATCAACCTTTTTCCTAGAGACAGGCCGATACATCGTCCGGCCGATATTTGTGGTTGTTGTTAGCATTTTAAAGTAAATTGTATTTTATTACATGTTACTGGGAAATTTGGTGCAGGTTTAGAGATTGATAGCCAGTATTTAGCAGGAAAAGTTTAGGAACTAGTGCATTAGAGCATCCAGCCTCCCTGCCTTGGAGTCGCCTGAAGCACATACATTACCCCTCCCTCTATTTGCGTGTCATGTTTAGTTTAATTCGTTACTAAATGTTTGTTTTTTGTTTAAAATGAGACGTTTATAATCTTTGATATCATTGTTGTAATTTTATTATGTAAGTAGGGGAAGAAAAAGCAATATCAAGTCTAAGAATCGGCTCAAAAATAACGATATTGGCGATCTGTTAGACTGATGTCAAAATAATCGGTCAGCATCTGTCCATCTGAAATGTTTCACCTCCTAACTTCTGACTGCAGCTGTAGATTTAAAGTCTAATGGATAATTTAGCTGTCTTGCTCCTTATTTTAGCCAACATTAATCCTTATGTTGATGACCCCATCTGTTTTTTTAAGACCTGGATTTATTCTCGCATGGTTCTTCAGACAGCCCTGTCTCTAAAACCCAGAACATTCCGTAGATTGAGTCATTTAGTGAGTACAGATTGACTTCTGGCACCGTGGACGGCAAAGACCTTATCAGAGGAAACCTGTGTTACCAGTTGTGCATCAAGCTGGTTTGTGCCACATTTTGCCTGACCATCTGCCCCGTGTCTCACTTCACTGAGCATTTTAATTGCCTCCAGTTGAGCCCTGCTGGCAACCTGTTGACACTCTCTTTAAAAAGGAGGGGTGATTAGATGAAGGGAAGCGGTGAATTCCTAGCAGTCTTGTTGGATGGTTTTATAAGCTTACGTCAAACCTCTCCATCTTCAATCTGACTAGATGGAGTTTTTTTTTTTTTAAACCTCCATCAGCCCTTTTTCTGAATATGGCTGAGATCAGTTGCTCTATTTTTAGGTGATGACAGAAACTGAGTCACCTTCTCCATTAATGGAATTGGATTTGCACCACTACTCAGTCCAATTACATTAGAGAGATAAGTGTCCGTCTGCCCTGTTGCGGGCAGAGCTGACCAGCAATTACTAGTTTAAATAAAGGACTGGTAGGAAGTAAGAACACCTAGCAACCAGGTACTGGTGTGAAAGCTTTAGGATGATTTGCCACTGCACCTCATGAAGCACACTAGTTGGAGAATGGAGACCATCTATACCTGCCACTTGTGCTAAAAAATATGGATATCTTGATAGATATAATCAATTATAGATCTGATCAGTTTGTTGTACAGTAGAATTGGGCTGCTTAAGGTGGCTGCATGTTGGAGTGGCACTGCTAGCTTGACTCTGATATTCTTTTTTAATGAGAACTTTAATTTCTTTGTTTATGGAGTTTTTTTTTTTCAGATTTTTTTTTTATGGTTCCATTGTCGACTGCTCTGAAACTGGATGGTATTTACTGATAATTATTACTTCTTTCTCCCTTTTTCAATACTTGTTATGATACGTAACAATGGTAACCATAGCCAGTTGGCTTTATCTCACCTGGGAGCAGCTAATTAACATCTCTAAGGCTAAAATAATTCATCAACTTCTTCTGCAAGTACCGTCTAAGTTGAATGCAGAGCAGGCGCAAGGAGATGAGACGGGAACAAGAAATTCAAACTATCTCTTCCATCAATCATCTTGGACAATGTGAGATCTATAGGAAACAAGTTAGAAGAACTCCAAACCCTTGCAAGAACCCAGGCAGAAAATTGGCATTGCAGCATAATGTGTTTTACTGAAACATGGCTGCAGGATCACATCTCAGACTCGAGCGTCTATTTGCCAGGCCTTTTCACCATATGAACAGACAGAGATTTGAAGAAGACTAGGAAATTGGCAGTGCTTGTGAACAACAGGACATATTACTGTAAAGATTCATCATTGCAGCCAAGATATAGAAGTACTGGCAGTTGGTTTCCAACCATGTTATTTGCCCAGAGAGTTTACCAGTGTTCTGTTATTAACTGTGTATATTTCACCTTCTTTCCATGCCGACAGCCAAATGCATTTGTGGCAATAACTGCTGATTTTAAGCATGCCTCACTCTCTGCTACATTCCCAAGGTTCACAGTTTGTCAGCTACCATACCAGAGGAAACTTGCATTGCAGTCCAAAATACTATAATACAGTACATTTGCATAAAACAAGTCCAAAATACTTTGGACTCATTTTATGCAAAAATCAAGGACCCCTCATTTTTAAGTAGGACCTCCTCTTGGAAATCAGATCACAATCTTGTTTTTCTCTGCTCATAGTATAAGCCACTTTATATGAGGCAACCTGCATTAAAAAGAGCTATAAGAAGATGGTCACAGGAAGCTGAAGAAGCCCTGCAAGGTTGTTTTGAGTCTACAGACAGCCACATGGAGATCACATTGATATAATGACTGATTACATAAACTTCTATTTAAATAACACCATCCTAACCAGAACAGTGTAAAGCAATGTAAGAAATCAGTGAACTCTCCTCCATTACATTATCATTTAATTATTAAGCTACTGGAGGCTAATGTAGGTACTGCTTATCAGTGACCCATTAAGTACATTGTCCTCCTGTCCAGTTGAGAGAAAATTTCCAGCATCCCTTTGTTTGTAATTTTTGCTAAAATTTGGGTGATCATCTGCAAAAACCACCGGAGCGCACAGGTTGTGGCTAAAATGAATTGGTCATGCCACAGAAACGTGCAGCGACATGTTTCTGTCAAGATAAGCAGATTAAATCGGTAGCCCCCTCAGTCCTGTTGGCTCCATCCTGACGGCTGCAGCTCGGATTGATGCTTTAAAGGATAATGCATGCATTTGTGCCCTTGACACTATCAGCTGCGACTGCAGGAAAAGTCTGGTCAACATTGCCCCAGTGATGCTTGTGTTGTGATGCAATACTGAAGAACAGTGCTGTTAAACTCTAAGGTTGTTGCACAACCAAACACTGCTATAAAGTTTATGAGAGGTCAATGACACTTTAAGGAGCTGTTTCTTTCCTGCTGAAGTGCAGGTGAGTTCTCACAACTAAGGCAATATCTTGTGGTTTTTCTATTCGTGCAGATGAGAAGCAGTCCATGTATGGTCTTATAAATGAAACCATGTCAACAACAGTGATGGAAAGAAACAAAGTATAATTACTTGACTACTGTACTTAAGTGCTGTTTTTTAATTATCTTTATTTTACCTCAATATTTTTTGGGGCGGGTACTTCTAACTTTCACCACACTACATTTCAAAGTCAAATATTGTACTTTCTACTCGACTCCATTTCACTGCTGTGAGTTCCTTGTTCCTTGAAAGTGTGAGGGGAATCAAGACACTCCTGTTTTCTTTTTAGTTTATTTTTAAATAAGGAAAAAAATAATCAAAATAATTGTCCTTGTTTTTTGTGTCATTTTTATGCTGAAGTTCTTTATGGGTGGTGTAGAGTCTGTAGCAAAGTGATTCAAAGCATCAAAACATCAGATGTTTTCTGAAAGTTACAAGGTTTAATAAAATTACTCTGAAAATTATACAGAAATGTACTGAAATCAGAAAATGTAATTTGTATTTTTGGATACTTAAATACTTTTTAATGCATATGCTTTTGAATACTTAAAGGTATAGTGGAGGATTTTTGCAAATTTTTGGAAAGACCCCTCCTCTCCAATAAAAAAAAAATACACACAACCCTCTACTTGCTCTTGAGGGAACGCCTATTAAAAGAGTATGAGAGCATTTCTCTTTGTGCACGCTCTGTTAAAAGTTGCTGTTTGCATCGCTCATACATGCTTACTTCCCAAAAGAAGATTTGCAAATTTTACACTGTTTGTCTCACCACTGGTAAGAGAAAAAGGGGACGAGCACATAGGACAGCCTTACGTAAACATATCACCAGAATGAGTAACAATTAGGAGGACCACTGATTTAAATTATCCAACTAGAAAAACAACATCCTCCAATATACTTTTAAGTATTTTCAAAAGTGAGTACTTCAATACTTTAACTTGATATAGATGTTTGACCAAGTAACTTTTACTTGTAGTTGTGTAAGATTTGACTACCAGTAGCAATACTTTCACTCAAGTACTACTGTTGACTACTTCGTCCACCACTGACTAACAATGCTTTGATTGCAATTACACAGGGGCTTCTCCAGCTTTTCAAAAGTGTGGGGGGTGTAGTCAGTCCAAGGTTGTTGCAGAGTCAGTTAATTGTAAAAAACTGAATTTCATATTTTACCAGAAGATTATTAATATATATAATAACTACAACTAGAAGTTTAGTTAATGAATTGTTAATTCAAATCAAGGGTAAAACTTGATTATTTGTTAAAGGTTTACTCTTTTACTCAAGGTTGATCTTCTTAATCAGCTGTTAAAATCCAGTTGTTTTTCATCGATTAAGTAATGTAGACTATGGTTATCAGCAGAGTTATTAATCCCCAACCAAAGCAGCTCTCTGAAGGTTTCGAACTATTCTGATGCAAAACACAGACGCAGATCTAATGGGCTGAATTTGATAACTTACAGCAGCCTGTAAAAGACGTCTCCTTAAAGTGGTGGTGGATAGCTCTGTAGCAACGGTTCATACAGCAGATGCACAGGTCCCAACAGCGGCCGGATCAGGAATCACCGTTTGGTGGCTTCGTAGCAGCACCCCAACGAACAGCTATGGGGCCTAAAGGCACAGGGAAAAAGTATCGAACATTGAGAAATCAGTGGCATGCATTGCTAGGGCTGGGCGATAATTCAATAACGATATATATCGATCGATAGACGTGTGGCGCAATAGAAAAAAAGAGGGTCGATAAAAGTTCGATAAAAAAGAAACACAGTTTTCCTTCCTTCTCATTGTAGCCTAGCATGTAGGTTTATGCTAGTCACTACTTCCTCCCAACCAATCACAATCGCGGACCCAGGCACGACGTCACCAAGCGCCGCCCTCTCAAACCACAACACAGAGCACATGAAGATGCAGCAAGGAGAGGCGGAGGAAATTGTTTCAAAAAAGGGTTTTTGTAGTTCGGCAGTCTGGCAGTATTTCGGTCATGGCAAGTCGGACCAAAAACAAACCACAGCCATCTGGAAAATGTGTCGGGAACCAGTGAAAACGAAGTCTGATAACACAACCAACTTTTTTTTTTTTTAATCATCTCAGCCGCTCCCACCTGCAGGAGTACGAGCTGTGTAGGCCCCGACGCGGCTCTCCTCCGAGGAATCTTCGGAAAATATATATATTTTTTCAGTTCTGGGCAGTTCCCCACGTACTTCTAACAATTGAGAGAAAAATGCTGAGGGGCCAGAAACTTCAAAGTAATAACTCAGGTTAAAGCAGGAAACGGTGGCGGCGGCGGCGATGGGGGGGCATTTATTTATTTGTTATATTTATTTTGGTCACTTTAGTTTATTCTTTGTCAGTATTTAATAACATAACTCAGGTCTCTTAAGTTATTTTTCTTTAAAACATTTCTGTTATGGTTAAAAAAGTTGGTTAAATAAAGATTTAATTCAAAGTCTGTGTTTGTGTTTTTTATTAAAATTAAATCATTTAGCAATATTATAAAAGTCAAGGCAGAGCTGCACATAAAATATGGTTTCAAATCTTTTCAATAATTATCGATATCGATCAATATGTATTTTTTTTTATCGATAAGCTTTTTTTCTATATCGCCCAGCCCTATGCATTGCTCAGGTTTGATTTTGGCCCATTCTTGCGCTCAGTCTTCAAATCTTGAAGGAATATGTAGGAATCTTGTCCTGCTCATGTGTGAATCCCTGGTTTTTGTTTGTTAAAATGATCATTACTCATAAGTTGGATTGTTTTTGTTTTATAATTAACCACAGTAGAGCTTCTTTCTGTTTGAAAACACATCAGTAAAGATGTTTTGATGCATTTTGACTTCAGTCACCAATCAGGTGCTGGAGTCCATTTTCTTTCCCCGTGTTTTTGTGAAGCTTTGAGCTGCCGGTGGCAGTTTGGTCTAATTTCAGTTTCCTTTTAGGAGCAATAGTAGAAGTAAATATAAGTAGAGCATTTGAATGTCTGACCTTGCATTCCTGCTATTAGTGGTCATTATTTATGTTGGTAGCAGAGGTGATGTCAGAGTATGAGAGAGCCGTGGGGGGGATTTCTCTGGAGACGATAAATTGCCATTATTCTCAGTGTCACAGAACAATGTGTTAAACTGATGGAGGACAGTTTCATCTGCCAACACGAGTGCAGGCAAATACAAATGTGAGCTTCCTGGAGTGACCGGATCTCGGTTCTATGATTAAAATAATGGCCCTGTGGTTTCCAGCCTTCACTGAGGATGGATCTGTTTTCACCAGGTGAGTCTCCACAAACTTCCCCCTCATTTCAGCCAAAGGGCTCAGCAGGCTGCGAGTGGAAGATATGCTCAGCAGCGCTAACAATGCACCGAGCCATTTTATGGAAACTTAAAAGCAGAAATGTTCCCCCACATGCTGACAAGTGTCTGTTTAAAGTAAAATAAACAGCTGAAATCCAAAATGTCAAAGTGTCCATTTAAGGGAGCGCCACGCTGTTCGGCGCTGGCTTGTTTGGGCTCGGTTCAGCGCTGGCGGGAGGTAAATCTAAATAGCAGTTTGGCTTGTTAGAGTTTGGAGAAGTTAGATGAGGCATCGGCGACGCTCCGTAGAGCCAAACACGGCCTCATTACAGCAAAGCAAGGATGGACAAACAGCTGGATGCATCCCCCTCTGCCTCCGTTTCTGCGCTTTTCCATTTCTCCCACCAAGTCTGTGTTCATTCCCTCGTCTCCTCTGTCCTCCCATATGTGTTAAAGTGTCATGGTCCAGTGCCTTCCTCCTCATCCTCCTCCTTCTCCTCCTCTTCTGTATTTACAAGGCATCTTAGCTCTCAGTCTTGTTTCATGAGCAGCTTGTATGTTTGTATTTATTATCTTAAGTGTGACTGCCACTTTATGCTGGTCTCAATCAGGATTTTCTTTTTCCTGAAATCTCTCCTTAAAGTGTGAATCTGATGATAATCTGAGTCTTTATATGTTTTACAAACTAAACATTTAAAATATTAATCCGGTTTAGCATAGTTTGTTCTCTTGCGGGGTTACCAAGGTGGTGATTTGGGAGATTTTAAAAACACTTTTGTTTTTTTATCTTGCATTTCTGCATTTTAAACCCTATTTAACATAATAAAGCTGCTCTGTAGTTTTAATTTAGACTCACTAGGATGATAAAAAAGTCCATCCTGTTGCTTATTCTCAGCCCAATGCCGATCTTTTCAAGAGCATTCTCTATTTATTTTCATGAAGTCGTGTCAAAAGTTTGCAGTACAAGTTTACAAATTAAATTAAGTGTTTAAAAGAATTGTTTTACTCAGTGGGATTTATTAAATTTTCAATTCAATGAAGTTTATTTATAGAGCCCCAATTCATAACACGTCATCTCAAGGCACTTTACAGTTCAACCAGATCATACGGTTAAATTAATCCAAAGTTTTATATCTAAGGAAAACCAGTTGATTGCATCTACTCATGGAATCGAATGCATTCCCTCATGCTAAGCATGCTTGTAGTGACAGTGGAGAGGAAAACTCAATTTTAACAGGAAGAAACTTCCAGCAGAACCAGGCTCAGCGTGAGTGGCCTTCTTCCGAGGCTGACTGGTGTTCAAGGAGACAGATGTAGAGACACAAAAAGCAACTGTAAGAGGCGGCCCCGTCCAGGAAACTCGCAGCCAGGCAGACTAGCTCTGGGCCAACTCCCATGTCAGAGGATGAAGAGAGCACATCCAGCCAGTTACAGTCAGAAAAACAGGCCGATCTCAAGCAAAAGATGAACGTCATAACCATGGATTAATTTAGTAATTGCACAATTAAATGGATAAATGATGACACTTTCCCGACTCAATATGTTGAGGTAGAAGCTCATTTCGATTAGAGACCAATCGGCTGGTTTACTTTCCTACTGACTGTCTCACCTTGGATACTGGGACCATCTTCTCCGTTTCTGACAGTTTTGTTGTCAAAGTGAGAACGAGTTTTCTGATTTCACCATCAAATTAAGAAACTGTTTGTACTAGGCTTGTCCCGATCCGATCCACGTATCGGATCGGACGCCGATATTGGCAAAAAAAATGCGTATCTGCAAAGAATATAAAAATGCCGATCCAGTTTTAAAAAAAAAAATCTGGTCCGTATTTTCCAGTTTCGCCGATTGAAACGATCCATTCCACTATTTTGCGCCAATGTTCCCCGAATCCGGTCCGCATTTTCCAGAACACCTTTAACACACCCACAGGTCTTTTTGGGTCTGTCTCCCGGCCTAACCATTAAAACAGGTGAATTGGAAGATAGCGGGAAAATGTCAGCCGTGTGGGATTATTATCTACACGATGTGTAGATGGAGACTAGGTGTGGAGGAGATTGGGGAGTATAAGGCATTTTTGTGTAATAGTTCACTGTTATTTGCACTGATTTTTTTTTAAGCAGCCTCTTTTTTCAAGAGTAGAGTCCTGATTCTAAGTTAATAGAATATTTTCCACTCTTGTCTGTTTTGCATTTTTTATTAAAACTTACAGTAATACTTGCACCTTTAACTGTTTATGGTTTTACTGTTCACTGTGCAATTTCAGATTGCTATTCATAATTTTGTCCAGTTTGTGTTTATCTCTTAATAAACAGGTAAGTTTGTTGTTACCAATCATTGTGTTTTATTCAATCTCACCTAATTCAGCTGGCTAGATGTTATCAAGAGTACTAAAACCCTTTTCAACATGAGCCTTACAACTAAGGCTAAATACTTTAACTTAAACTTAAATACATGCTCGGATAGGCTGGTATCGGCCAGTATCAGTATCGGATCGGAAGTCCAAAAACAATATCGGTATCGGATCGGAAGTGCAAAAACCTGGATCGGGACATCTCTAGTTTGTACCAGACAGGACACATTGTTGGTCCCACTTCTTTTTCTTGCTAACGATTAGGTTCTGGACTAAGGTGTAAATTGAGTACCGGTTAGAGTTAGGTTTACAAAGGTAATGGTCAGGTTTACAGTAGGATTATTGTCAGGACTTGGGCTAGGGAGTTGGCCCTAAAAATCTAATCTCCGATCATCATCTCCCCCCCCCCCCCCCCCCCCCAAATTCAAATAATTGATTATTTTGTTTCTCATATATGTTTTACAATAAAACTGACAAACGACATGCATTACTTTCAAAAACTGGCTTTTATTCCATTCCTCCCGTTTATGTGGTGATCTTCATTTAAAAGGCAACAACATTCTAGTTGTAAAAAAATTATTGGAAAATAATGAATCACACAAATAGTAAAAATATGACATACTTGATGTTTGTAGTTACTGTAGTGGTTTTAGACACTCTGCTAGTTTATCATTTATTAGTACACTTAAAAAAGATGATTGTTTATCAAAAATGTTATCTTTATAAACAGAAAATTTTTTAGTTGATTTTAACCACTTATCCCAAATCCCTAGTTGGGTAGTAGGAGTGGATGAAAATGATTGAAACTCATAGGGAGTCAACATGGAGGCAAATGTGTATGTGTCTAGTGGGAGTGTCTAGTTGTTTATTTAGCTGTTTTAGCATATTTTCATCTAGTTTACTAACCTTGTGAGAGCAATAAACCAATAGGGACCAAACCCTGGTCCTTTTGTTGTGAGGGGCCCCTGTTTAAATTTAGAAGTACTGTTTTTATTAAGTTTAGGGTCAGGTAAAGGCTGTGACAGAAAGACAGAGTAAAGATTACACTTGGTTTGTGTATGAGGGGCAGAGATGGGAAGTAACGAAGTACAAATACTTTGTTACTGTACTAGATTTTTCTGATATTTTTACTTTACTTTACTACTTATTTTTATGGCGACTTTTTACTTCTACTCCTTACATTTTTACACAAATATCTGTACTTTCTACTCCTTATATTTTAAAAAATTGGCTCGTTACTTTAGTTTTGAATAATTTCAACGAAGTTACCGTTATTATTTTTCACGTCATCAATACCAAATTCAATCTAACTGGATGGGAATCTACGTTGCATTTGAAGCACCACTACAAGATGAATCGACAGATTCGGCGGTATTCATTGGCGGCAAATCATTGCAGCTTGGTGGCTTTGGCGTTAGCATAGTAGTATGGACGACGAGATGATTGAAAATGAACACAACAGAGATCTAGTCCTATTGGCAGACATCCATTTAAAATGTAGACAACTGCATGAAAAAAGTGGTTTCTACTTTTACTTTTATGCTTTAAAGGAGAAGTTCGTTTTTTTACACTTTAAGCCCATTTTCTGTAGTGTCCAGGATGAAATCGAACGATTGACACCAAAAGTTTGACAATTGGTCCTGTCTCTGCTTTTTGGCTCATTTAGAATCACCCCCTGGCTGCTTTAGAATGGCTAGCATAGAGCATGTCCGATAATGTCCTTAAAACAACCTTAAACGTTCTTTTTTTAAAATATGCTACTCACCGGGTCGTCAGCGCTGTTCAATGACGTTCCAAAAAAAGTTTCGTAAAGAAAAAACGTTCCTGTAGTGTTTTATTTAGCATTTTGTAAATCCCATTGAGTTCTGTAGGAATAGTCAATATTCCCCTGCCACCGGAAACGGAAATGGGGCCTGTTTACACAGTTGTAGTCTTTTTGCTTCACTCTGTGTACTCCGACGTCGAGGTGCTAACGTCTCTGTTAAACACTTTAAAAAACTCTGAAAATGGAATACGAAAGGTGGATTCTTGATTCTCGACGTCGGAGTACACAGAGTGAAGCGAAAAGACTACAACTGTGTAAACAGGCTCCATTTCCGTTTCCGGTGGCAGCGGAATATTGACTATTCCTACAGAACTCAATGGGATTTACAAAATGCTAAATAAAACACTACAGGAACGTTTTTTCTTCACGAAACTTTTTTTGGAACGTCATTGAACAGCGCTGACGACCCGGTGAGTAGCATATTTTAAAAAAAGAACGTTTAAGGTTGTTTTAAGGACATTATCGGACATGCTCTATGCTAGCCATTCTAAAGCAGCCAGGGGGGGATTCTAAATGAGCCAAAAAGCAGAGACAGGAGCAATTGTCAAACTTTTGGTGTCGATCATTCGATTTCATCCTGGACACTACAGAAAATGGGCTTAAAGTGTAAAAAACCGAACTTCTCCTTTAAGTAAATTTACAAGCCTGTACTTTGTTACGTTTACTTGAGTAAAGAAGTTTAATCAGTACTTCCACTTTTACCACAAGTATCTGTACTTTTACTCAAGTACGGAAAGTGAGTACTTTTGCCATCTCTGATGAGGGGTTTATGCTTGTACTGATGTAAAGGGGGGGCTTGGGTGTTGGGGCTTTAGCAAATGATGACATTGATTGGAAGTCAATAGAAGGTCCTTACTTTTTATCTAAAATGTGGTATGTGTGCATGGGTGTGGGTTTTTACTAATGCTAATCTTCATGACGTTCTTACTTGCCCGCCTCATTAAAAATTCCAACCCTTCTAATAAAACCCACTCACTTTCTTTCCTTTTATTTTGTCCTTTTATCACATTGGAGCTGAGCTTCTATTGGGTCTGCTGAGAGCTGGACCATCTAAACTATAAAAGAGCATATCCCCAAGTATGATGTTTCC
This sequence comes from Cyprinodon tularosa, assembly GCF_016077235.1. NCBI lineage: Eukaryota > Metazoa > Chordata > Actinopteri > Cyprinodontiformes > Cyprinodontidae > Cyprinodon > Cyprinodon tularosa. The sequence continues at coordinate 106,636 of NW_024039044.1, read as the reverse complement.
TACTGAGGAGTTTCTACCGGAAATCTCAGAACTGCAGACCCCCGATCCAGAGCGATCAGGGCTCGGAGTGCGTTTGTGTATGAGGCCATCTGAGCGTCTCAGGGGACTGCAGTTCTGTTTTATATTTCGGTGTATGTGTTCATATGACCACAGGGTGTGTAGAATCACTTATCAGCACTAAAGTCAGCAGTATCAGCAATTAGAACTCTCAGGGTGACGATGAGGGAAAAACCTGGAGAAGGAAAAAAAGTCCAGAAAAGTATTTATATTAGCATAAATTATGTCTTAGTGGATTTTCTTAATGTTGAACCCCTACTTCCTTTTTTTAAAGATCATATTGTCTCGATTAGAGAAATTGGGACATTTTAAAAGAAATGTACTGAAAATAAATTTTTAGATTTTGTTGTATGGTTATGCGGTGTTCCGTAAATCAATTAAATCCATTAAAGATTCTGGCAAGAGTCCACAGGTTTCCTCTCTGGGTCCTCAGATCCCCTGTTATTCTCAGGTGGATGTCTGGACCCACATTTAAAAGAATCATCTTTTGCTTTTGAAATAGGTCCCTGTTTTTTAGAAGTTACAGTATGCCATTCCTCTGTCCATTGGGACGTTAAATTTCCAGTTCTGTTTGGCCTGGAGCCATGGATGCACTTTGACACCAATTGGCGCTTTTGGACCAAACTCTTTTTGGTTCCCCCTGAGGGTAATAGGGGCCCAGTGTTTCTCTAGAGGACTGTCTGCCTTTGAGGGGCTTTATTCTATATGGTTTAATTGGCACACAGGTGTCATGGTGGCTGGGAATCATTGTTTTGTAATAGTTTGTATTTCCATTTTCTTTGCAGCTGCATTTAAAGAAAAAAAGATTTTTATTAAATGTTCAATACGTCTATTTTGGAGCTATTTTGAAACAATAGTCTTGTAATTTGATGCCTATGGATTTAAGATAACAATTCAGCATCTTGTAAAATCATAAAACAAAATCAGTTCCAAAGAGAAATGTCATAACTCTGAGAATGTCAATTTCGATGCAATTAGTACCTGGTTGGGACATTTTACATGACTTACAGCCTCTCTGAGTAATTGTATGGAGGATATCAGTCTGTAGATCTGCTTAGGTTTAGTGGTAGCAAAGGTTGTCTTCAGCTCTTCGTGTTAGAGCTGAAGTTGCTCATCTTCCTCTTGACAATACTTCATAGTTTAGCCATCTCAGTTTTCCTTCTAACCAGCAACAGTGCCAACCGTGGTCAGTGAACCAACTTCTGGTTTTGATGGCTTTGAGATTGACCTCCAAAAACTCCAGCGGACCAACATCAGCAGATACTCTCCTCTCTTCAGACTTTAGATTTTGAGACTTTGATTTCCGAATGAAACTAAAGTTAACTTTGAACCACTGAGCAACAGTTAAGATAGTTCTGATGTCTCCAGTTCATATGTGGCTTTACACGAGGGATGAGACATTTGCTGCCCATGTACTGGATACATCCTTTTGTAGTGGCCACTGATGCTCTTACTCCAGCCTCGGTCTGATCTTTTGAGGATGTGTTGAAGGCCAAAAAGGTTCTTCCTGGGTTCCTACAGGTGTATCTAATAAGGTTACAAATGTTTGCACTCTGGCTGCAGGTGGGGCCTCCAGGCTGGACTTTTGCTCTAGACCTTGTCCAGTGAAATCTGGGGGCATTGCAGGTTTTTAGACATGAGCCTTGTGGGTGTGTCCTTGTGAGTAGAGAGCTTGCAGCGCACACTGAACGGCAGTTCTGGAGGGAGGCCGGTGTGATGCCTTCCTCCGCTGACTCTGCTATGAGTTAAATTTGTGTGTTACATGCGTTTGTTTGTGTGTCTGTGTGTTATTACCAAATCTTGTCCTCCATGTTTGTGCCTTTGTTGCTGTTGAATCTGCAGGGTAATGGATTGATTAACTTTGTGTTGCAGGACTGTGTCCACATGGAGACATGCATGATGTTTCCGTTGTAGTGTGAGTCTTTTGTCTTCTTTGTGTTGTTGGTTTTCTGTGTGTGTTGTTGTTAGTGTGTATCCATGTGTGTCCCAGGTTCTGGCGTCCACAGAGATCAGATGAAAGGGAAGAGCCCTCCGACTGATCCTCTTCTCCTGAACGAGGGAATTCAACCCCCCCTTCCCAGTCCTCACCCCCATGTTTCCACGTCGCTGTCGTTCTCCCTCAGTGTCTCTTTCCCCTTTATCTCCCTCTCTCCAAGCATGTGACCCAATTTCACCACCCACATTTCTCTGTCTCCCCCTAAAGTCCCATCTGAGGAGGGTCTGCTGAGAGAACACTAGGGGAGGAGTGGTGTGGGGTGGAGGGTGCAGGAAAACTGAGTGACGGATGATAAAGTGCAGCAGAGCTACATAGAATAGCTACGATACGCTGCGGTTCTGTTTCTAATGTGTGAGCCATCTATACATCACAGGTGTTAGTGTGTTAGAAGGGATCTGCCTCAGAGATGTAACGTAACACATGAGGAGAGAACATGGAGTGATAGAACGTGATGAAGAACATGGAAGATCCTGATGATCCTGAGAGAAAGTGACATGGAAGGTGGAAAGAAAACCTGGCAGAAGAATAAAAGAAGATTTAGTTTCCATGATTTTGGAATATATGGACCTATATATTGCTTATTCTTAATGCACCTTTTTCCTCCCTGTTAGCACCTTCTGTAACTTCTATGCCAATATGTGACGAGTGAATTTCTCCGCTGTGAGATCAATAAAGCTCATCTAATCTAATCTAATCTAACCTAACCTAATGCAAAAACAGTTTCGTATCCCATTTGTAAATTTCTCTTACTTTTTCTCTTACAAATGCGTTAAATCACATTCAACTAACATTCTTAAATTATCTTAAAGGATCCTCCTAAAAGTGATGCATTTCACCTGTGTGTAAGTGAGCGCACGTTACCAAGAAAACTAAGCTTGCATAGTTACCCTGGTTGGTCCATAATAAGGCTCTGAATTCCCACGCTTGTCAGGAGGTGTTCATTCATAGAAATGGTATTGAAGATTAAGAAGAAAATATTTGGTATATCTCCAGACCATGTTTGTCATCCCTTTATCTCACTCTCAGTCTCTCATGAAGCACATCAATATAAAAATGTTAATGACAAAACTCTTTCTTTCAGAAAGACTCAAACCGAAACATTCCACATTTAGCTTAATAACAACAAAGCCAAGTAACTGTCATGAATGAAAATGAATCCAAATCTTACCGACAAAATGTCAACAAATGAAACCAGTGTCCCCCTGACACTGACATGTCAGCTGCATGGTAGTGACTGATGGTTCTGGCATCAGTGAATAAAAATGTAATTTATAAATTACATTTACTTTACATTAAGATGCATAATATACATTATAATAATGTAGCCTGATAAAATGGGTAATTGCTTCTAAGTAAAGCTAATATAGTCATTTAGTGAAAAACTAGGTTTGGATAACATTTTTTAGCGCAAGACTTTTACATCAAGTCTGGAACATTCGTAAAATGGGGTCCTACATGAAAGAAGATTTGAAATTGGAGAAAATTGGTGAATGTGACAGTTTCTCTTAAATGACTTGTACGAATAGCCTAGTAAACTAGCCCCACCCACCAGCGGCCAAAATCATTTTTGCCTGTGAGTGGATCAATGCCCCAGGCCCTAGAACTAACTGGCCAATCACAACGCAGAGATGGGTTTTGAATTTCTGGATGCAAAGCGGGCGGGGCTTTGAGAGCGTGACGACAAAGCTGCGCGCCGCTGGACAATGCACAACAACTATTGAACAGTTCTCATTTGATTTGGGTTTGGAATCAGGTTTGGAAGGATTAGATTTGGGGTTTTCATTGAAATGTGAGCAGGAAGAGTCTCTACGCTCACTAATTTTTAAGAAGGACGTATTCGCCGGTTTACCGACAGGCTGTCGTGCTTACTTCGTCGCAGTCAGTTGCGCTCATTGGTCAGAGCTTTGGCCAATAGGCACAGACATGGTTTGAAAAACAACGGGTTGTTCTCATCAACACTCTACCGATGTCTCATTCATCGGGGCCAGACTTAATTACACATTTAATCTGACATTTAGTCTGGTTTATCAGACTATTGTACGAATGATTTAATAACAAATTTGATCCTATAAATGGTTCTTGTGTGAGGCCAAATATGTGTTTGTTTCCAGAAAAACAGGGATGTAGACTGAGTAGCTTGGAAAAGTATTTTTTAACTTTTGTAGTTGTAAATTTGTGTGTGCGTACAAAACAAAACACCTGTTGCATCTTATTTTACCAGATAGTTGCATTTTTAATTCGATTTATGTTCTGGACTTTGACTTGACCACTCTAAAATATTATTATTTCATTGCATGTTAGAGTTTTTCATCCACCTAGAAGGTGAACCTACAGCCACATCTAAAGTCGCCTGGATCCTGTTCTAGGTTTTATTCCAGGTTTCTATTTCTTCATCCACCCTCCATCTACCCTGATAGCTTCCAGGTCCCTAAGGAAGGAAATCGACCCCACAGCATGACTGGACCACCACCATGTTTCATTAATATTGTGTCCAGACCAGACCTGATCGGACCTGTGTCTCTATTACCCCTTTCTCACTAGCCTAAAAAAAAAAGGGCCCTTTAAATCTGGGAACAATCTGCATTAGTGGCAGTGGGAATGGTTCTCTGACGCAGGTCAAACGACTCAGCAAGCGATCCGGGTTAAAACTGCCTTCAAATGGCTTGGCTCTGATCGGCATACAGGGGGAAAAGCAGACCTTGGTCGACCCTCTAATTTACGGGATATAAATGAACGCAACGTACTGACGTCGACACACCGCACCAGTCACGTCTGACCTAACAAGTTTAAACAATCTGTTTAAATTCGATAAACATGGCGCAGCACTGGTAAGAGGGATTCAGACACACAAAAGAGCAAAATAATAAAGCCCATTACTATGCTTTGGCTTTGTGAAATTATGCTTTCCATAGTTTACTTTCCAGATTTCTGTCGCATTGGTCATCATCACCGCTAACTCAGCTTGATGGCTTGACCAGACACGCAGCAGTAGAGCGACAGAGCCACGCAGCTTGCCAGCGGGGGATCAGACCCAGCTTTCTTTCAACAATGGGAAGGGAGCCAAATGCCGATTGTTAGCCAGTCGACCCGTGTTTGAAAAACTTGAGTTAACCCGCTAATTTCAATGGAAAAGAGGCTTACGTTGCATTTTTTTAGCCTGAGGGCAGAACTTCTGAGATCCACTTAGAGATGGCTATCTTTGCTCCACTCTTCCACTAAGGCCAGGTTACATGTGGAAGGACTTTCTCCTTAGCTGTGGACTTCTGTGGCTCCTACAGAGTTACCATGGTCTTCTTGGCTGCCCTCCTTGTCCAGTTTTCCGGTTTAGGTGGACTTCTGTGTCTAAGGGGTTCTGCAGGTGGTCCATCCTCTCTCCATGTTCAGATGATGAAATGATCAGAGCTCTGGGAGATGTTCAAAGCTTGGAATATGTTTTAGAATTTAACTCTGCTCTAAACTTCATACATTTCTCATAGACTGTGTGCTGAGGTCCTTGCTCTTTATGATGCTGTTTATTTTCTAATGTTCTCTAGCACTGTAATATTAAAGACTCTACAATAGAACTAATTGATCCGGAAGTTATCTTGATACGGTACCTTTTTCTCTATGGTTTACCCAGCTGTGCTCTCTGGGGAAGTAAGTCTCTTAACCGACAATAGGTATAATTTGTTTACTTCAGTCAAGCAAAACAAAAAGTGAAATACTCAATAATATGTGGTCTAATTACCCTGCGTGGCAGTCTCTGAGATTAAAAGTTATTTAGCTGCTTTTTGTTTGAGCCCAGAGTTCAGGTCTTGGTGTTTAAGCATCTAGCTGCAGTTATTTAAATAAAAGCAACTTAATCGCTCTTTTTCAATGGTTTACAAGATTGCTTAAATTCAGACATTTAATAAACGGTCACAACATAAGCAAACATGGAGCAGTGACCCTGATAATTGCTTTGTACTCCTCTTTCTTCAGTAGTTTGTGGGTTTAAGAACAAAGCAAAGCAGAAAGAAGAAGATGAGGTGATGAACTGTGAGCTTTGTCCTGCCAGCAGCAGATTTCTGCAGTTTGCTGCAATAAAGCTCTTTGGAAAAGAACCATAGTCTAAGTAAAGAACGGACAAATTCTTCCTGTTGAAACATTTTAGTGTTTAGAACCCGAAATATGATTTTAGTAGAAGAACCTCTTTGAAGAACCACCTTCATGACCAATACCTCTCAGCATTGTGTAATTCTCTGAATTTATCAGCTTCTCTACCGTTAAGGAGGAATTCTGATCCGCTCTTCTCTCACATTTTTGGTACATTGAGTTTTTTAGACATTCGATTCTGCACCGTGGCTCGTCTTTATTAGCTGCTCTGTTGTGATGCTGCTGTGTTTGGGATCATTTTCTTGATGACCCAGTTTGGGAGCTTCAGGTGTCAGCCTCACATGTGGCTTTAGATTGCTTCAGAGAGAAATAGGCTGAACTCAGGGTTTGCGACGTTCGCAGGTCCTGCAGCTCCAAAGGAAGCCTAAGTCATCATTCCTCCTCCAATGTGGGATTCAGTCAGTTTAGTTTTAACATAATATTCCATTTTTTTTTACCCAACAAACTAGTTTCTATCTTAAATATACGTTTCAGAAGTTTAAAAGTTTCATATTTTTACTCTGTATTATTTTACTCTATATTTTATATTTTCTTTGTATTAAATCTAGTTTTATTTTCAGAAGTTACCTCTATAGGCTTCATTAGTCTGTTCATGATTAAGGTCAGATTATCCCGGTGTGGGTTTAACACTCTATGCACTCTAGTTCACCTGGAAACTTGATGAGTCTTCTCTGCCATCTACGTATTAGTGAGAGAACACAGATGGCTGTTTTTGATGATTGATAACAAAAGACTACCCAAAAGTGCACCTTAAATCCCATCTTAGACTACAAACAAGAAATCAAAAAAGCTGTTTATTACGATGAAAAGTGCCAAATTGGTGTCTAATCGGCGACAGAAAAGACGAGAATTAAGATCCAGGCAGCTTTCAAGAGAGCTCACATCTGCACAGCAGATGGCCCTCTGTTTGTTACAGGTAAAGTTCTTCATTCAAAATTACTTCAACATTTATATCTTCCTTCCCTCAGAGGAAACTAAGCTTCTAAAGACCTGTGTAGTCATGGTAAATACGTAAACACTGGTGTCATTTTTAACTTGGCACCAGGGACAGCCTCTACAAAAACTCTGGAATTTATAAAACACTCATCCAGAGTTGAATAAATATGGGCACTTTCTTTTTCTATTTTTTTCTATTCTCTTTTTGGGAATTTGAAGTTAAAAAACAGGTAAAAATAATTTTACACAAACAACGCATAACCAGAAAATGCACCGAAATACATTGCAATGGCACAGCTGGAAGCACATAAAACTGATATCACTGCTTTTAAGCCTAGGCAGTTTTTAAATGTTTCTTCCCGAGAAGCAGGAGATTTCAGTCCACATTCTGTTGTGCATCATATCCAAACATTTGCACTTTAGTCCCACCTGCCGAAAGAAATTTGTTGCAGACTTTGGCTGATGTGCTCTTTCCATGGTTTCAGTCCTAAATATGAATAATCTCTTAGTTGATATTTTACAGCATTATGTTAAAAAAATAATCATGGAATTATTTTCATGTGAAAATTCCAAATGACTTAGCTGCAAAATAATATCAGAGCTATAATATGTGATTTTGTTGTATTCAGAACTATTAGATCTAATAAGGAACCTATTAGAAATGATCAAAATGAGGATCTGATCAAACCTTAAAGAAAACCACTCTATATTAGGAAATCATATATTATTCTGATCGTGCTACTAATGGTCACACCTTCCCCGAGGTTATTCTCATGCATATATCAGTATATGTTATCACATTTTAGCCCTTTTCAGTGGCTCATTGTGGGGTGAAGGGATCCTCTTCCTCTTTATTTGGTCATTAGTATTCAGGACGTGTTGCCTTCCTTCCTGCTGTCCGCCACTCGTTCCCCTGACAGCGAATCAGCCGGCGTTGATTAATTTCAGCCTATTAGCACCCCTCGTTCACCTCCCCCGGCTCCACCCAGGTTAAGTCCCCGTGCACACCCACGTGCAAGCTTGCAGGCGGGGGTTGCTGCTGGGTGAGCGATGGCGGAGAGGTTGCCAGGGAACCAGTTGTTGTCAGAGCGATATTAATGAGCGGGTTGCTCGGGCCCTCAGAGTGTGCGCCGATTCATTCGTGCCAGCATGTTTAAGTGTTTGGGTGTTTGTGTGCCAAAGGAGAGAACAAATGGGTTGTGTTTTTCTTTCCGTGCATCTTTACACGTTCACATGGATGCTTTTAGACATTTTTTTTTTTTGGTTTGTCACCGCCTCTGTGTGTGATATCCAGCAATGCCATGGCCTGAGGGACAAGGGCTTATGTGTGTGTTTGTGAGTGAATATGCACACTCTGTGGAGGCCTGTCCTAGTTTCCTTCTCCTCACCAGGGAGCTGGAGGATCCAAGGACTGACGCACATCACCTGACAGCCGCCCCACTGCTCCAGTGCCCTGCACCATGGGTGTGTGAGTGTGTGACAGAGATGGAGCGTCTGGATCTGCGCGACGAGCATTGTGTGTTAAAAAGTCCATCAGTGTGAGCACGGCGGTCTATTTGTTCGCTCACAGATTGGCTGCAGCCTTATTTGGAGATGATGGGAGATAATTTTCCTGTATTGACCCGTCCTGTGTTTTGGGGTACCTTCAGGCATATTGGAGGGAAAATTATGTCGCACAAAACCTAAAACAACAAAACTGAATTTGTTCCGCTGAAGCGACAAACGGACTGAGGCTGTGTGCGTCGACACACAGTGGCTCACATGTGCTGCCGCTTTGAGCACCATGCAAACTCCTCTGGCAGCTTCTGTCAGGATTTACAAAGTATGAACACAAGAAGGCTTATCTAAACATTTATTTCTGCCCTTGCATAAATATTTATTGATGTTTGGATTAAAGTTTTTTCTGTGACTCAAGTATTTTAGCACAGTTGGTATTACAAAGATATTTAAATACAAAATATTATTGATAATTTATTTCAGAAACTGAAAACTCAAAATAATTTTATAACATGGAGTGTTTTGATTTTTTTCTCTTGCAGCTAATAAAGGCTTAAAGTTAACTTTTTTATAGAACTTCAACATTTCCCACTACTGTACCTACAGAAATAACTCAAATAGAAAAAACATCAAACCACTAGGCTGCATATTTACATGCAAAAGTAAGCTGTTTTAAGTTAGTTGGTGCTCGTAGCTTTTCTATTGTATTTTTCTCTTCCACTTAGCTTTTCAGCACTTACTTTTAATGCAATAGGCTGAACAGTCAACTTCTCCAGCAACAGCTTTCTTTGGTCACTCCTTGTGTGAAAAAGGTGCATAACAGGTTACCCAGGAGGCGGTTATCAATACCCTCTATTGATAACCATCTCTTGGGTAACCTTTTATGCACCTTTTTCATACCACATGTTTTTCTTCCACTTTGGGTTGAAACAATCAGATGAATTGTGATCAGTCGATCATTGAAATAAGCTACAACTAATACAATGAGACTAACCTTTTCTAAGAATGTCTTTATTACTGCTGTTAAAAAAAAAAACTCAAATCATTTTCAAGAATAAAAAAACAACTTTGAGTCATGCTTGAACTGATGCAGCTTAGTCTGTGTTCTACTCACCCAATTTTATTTATATATTCAGAAAGGGTTTTAGCCTTAAATAATGTATTGCACATTTAATTTGGGCTTACAGTTCCTAAGTTATTTGCTTTTCCATTTGGGTATGCAAAATAGGCGAGAATTTCCCAAAATGAGGTGGGTTTTAAGAGGTAATTACGAAGCCATTTTCATTTCAACAGAGGGCTTTGTTTATTTTTCTACCATTTCCATTTTAAAATGTGATGGAAGAGTATAACTATATGTGTTCAAAACTATTTTCATTTTAAATTAAAGGTATGTTGCAGCCAAAAAAAAAAGTAGGAATCCTGAAACAGAGCCAAAACCAAACACTTTATTCAGATTTTTGCATGGAAGTTAACTGTGTCTGAAGTATCAGTGAAGAGGCCCAGACATGCAGTGGGTGGCACTGTTGCCTTGTAGCAAGAAGGTTCTGGGTCCAATTCCTGGCCTGGGGTCTTTTTTCTTGGAGTTTGAATGTTCTCCATGTGCATGCCTGGGTTCTCTCCGGATACTGCGGCTTCCTCCCACCGTCCAAAAACATCAGTAAACATTCAAAGCTGCGCTATTAAATCAAAACTGAAAAGCTATATTGATGAATCCCTCATTTTTACTGTATCATTCATCTCCCAGACCTAAATAATGGCTCAGATCTCATACTTAAGCCATGTTTTTCTCCAAGTGGAAGCAACTATAGGAAGTATACCGCTGGAAGTTTTCTTTCTATTAGACTTTGGCTACATACAAATTCATGCTACATACAAAAAAATGCTCCAAAGTTTACGACACAATGCAAGAAACTGCTACATTCAGATTGGATTGAACATTTTAACAAGAAGAACAAGAGAAGTGACACATATAGAAAATCTCCCAAGTTTTACTTAAAAATGTTTAACCTTATGGAGAACCGGGAACAAAATGAAAGGTGCAACGATTAACTTTGAGACAGATTTAGACAGCAGCATCTGAAGAGGAAATGTAAAACCCACCAAGGAGTTAACTACCATCTACCTTTATTGCCCATCTGTCTCTTTATAGCTTCGATACGGGTGAAGGGTCAGCTTTGATGAGTTGTAAAATATCCATAATCACATATTCTAGACCCCCTATGAGCTCCTGAGTCCATACCTTCATATTCATAGTTGCTCCGGTCTTCAGACGCAGACCTATGCAGGCCGGAGTGCTTTATTAAGAAAAAAAAACTGTCATGAATTTCTTATAGCCTCCTAATGCTGTGAGATACATTAGGATCTGAACGCATTAAAGTTTCAGACACATTAGACTGTTAAAGACAGCCAGGAAGGGCAGGAGGTCTGCAAAGTGGATGTAGTTGTTGATTTCTTGGGTAGTTTATTTTTGTAAATCTTTGAGATGTTGCATTTCCTGCTGATGGGTTTAAAAATAATAGGAAAAGGGGCAGAGGAGAAAGTGATTGTAAAGTTCAGACAATTCCTGAAGGAAGAAAAAAAAAGAATTGAGCAGTTGACCAAAGTCTCAATAATTCAGCACCTCTGATGTTCAGCCGTGTGCAGAGGGAGGGTTCTCAGTCTGACCCTCCCATCGCTCCCTGATTTTCCTGCTGAATGCGGAGTTTAGAGTTGGTTTCAGTTACTCCGTCTTTCCCTAAGTTGCTGACCTCTGAGTTGGGATCGTCCCTGCAGAGATCGGCCTCCCACCTGATGGGGACTCTGTGTGGCCTGAGCGTCAGTGTTTCATACTGGAGAGGTCGTGACCGCATCGCCTCGTCTACATTTGTCTTCCTCTGAATGATTACATATTAACAGTGTGGACACACACACACAAAGTGATGGCTGCTGGGTGATCCTTTAACCTCCTGTAAGGAGCAACTTGTTCTTCTGATGGGAGCAGGAATCCATTTCATCATATCCAACCCACCTAACTTCGTCTCCTATTTTTCTTTAATTCTCCATCAGTTTGATTACTTTTTCCTGCATGCTGGTATAGAATTAATTTCCATTTTCCCCTTTCCAGGTAAACGAGTCCAGGAGTGGGTTTGTGTGATTCTATGCCTATTCCTCTTCATCATCAACTTCTCATTCCTCCTCCTGCACTTCTCCACTGTTCACATCTACAAGATCATTATTGGCATCGGTAGGTTAACAGGCACAAAGACAAATGACCTGGAATGATAAATTATGTGCCTTATATTCATATTTAGACTCTTTTCAAATTGAATGCATTGATTTTTCCTCTATTCCAGTTTTGGGGATAGTGACAGCAGATTTTGCATCGGGGATTGTTCATTGGGGAGCTGACACCTGGGGATCTGTGGACATCCCTGTTATTGGGAAGGTGAGTATGCACTCAATAAGCAAGCATGTAATAAATTGAGTCCACTGCAAAAAATAATTTTTGATTAATAAAAAAAGTTATTTAAAAACAGGAAAGGCATCAGCAATTAGCTCTGATATAGGCCTTGAGAGATCCATAATCCGTTTTAATGGGACCTGATCTTAAATAAGGAGCAACATTTTACCAATGTTTTTCAAAACCTCAGGCTGGTTTATCATATATTATATGACAAAGGTTGAATGGGTAGAACCCTATAAAACCCCATCTAGAGGTACAAGTACTCACTACGTTTCAAGACTTATCCATTGAAAGTTCTTAGTTTTTATGCAATGGACTACCGCAGGACATATCTCATAATGTTCACACTCCTGGCATATGACCTGGCAGCTAGTTAAATGAATTAAATATAAAATTATCAACTATGTATATGATACATGGTGATTTCATCGGATTTTCAATTTTTACATATTTAAGACCAGTTATTCTTTGTAAGTTCAACAACTGTAATTTGATTAGCCAGACCACCATTAACACTATTACATGTATACGTGTGTGAATATCTTTTTTTTTTTCTGTGTATATGTATACACAGGGATTAAATTCCACTTGTTTGGGTTTTCAGGAAAAGCCAATCTAAAGGGACTGTACATTTCTTCCTTCTGCTTTACTAAGAAAAGTAAAATTGTTCCATCTGATCATTCCGCCGTTAAAATATTTTTCTATAAGCTGTGGTCAAACACTTTCGAATTGCTATCTATGTTTACCTAAAATTTCAACTCTCTCTGGTGAATTATGATTATTTTATATTATTGTATTTGCAGTTTTTACCACATACCTCATGATCATTTTATATTTACATTCAGTTAATGCAAACAATTCCAGGAAGTGGAAAATCCCTGACGCCCTGGCAGGGTTTTGACTGTTCTCCATTACATGTTATGTCCCACTATCCTTATGGAGACTTTGCATTGACTGCCATCAATTTTGCATTCACTTGTAATGCTTAACCCAGAACCGTACCCTAATCATTCCCAATAACTGCCTAACCTTTTCCTCCTGGGGACCAGTCCACAGGTAATACCCCCACCCCTTCCAGAATGTAGCAAATTCCTGTGAAATGGTCCCCATAAGGTTACAAAAACATAACCACACAAACACAGAGGTCATTCTGCTGTCACCTGATCAGCTGGAGGACATATGTTAGCACTCCGTTGGTGTGTTGGTTAAAGATGGCTGCATGCTCACCTCCTTAACACATTTATACACAGTTTCCCACAAAGCCAATTAGATTAAAGTTCATCCTCATCTCAGCCAATTAAAACAAGCATGATCAGGTGCAGCATGCAGATTGTTTTTATATGAGCTTTGTTTTGATTAATGGGACCAGACTTTATGGTTGTGTGTGTTGCAGGAATGTTTTTTGCTTGAATGTTTTATTCATAGGTAAATAATTTGTTGAAATGTTAAAACTAATGTGCATTTTAAGAGCTGCTGTATCCCAATTAGAGCAGTTACCTGTCATGTTGTACTCATATATTATAAATGCATGATTAATAATGAGCTGATATTAGTCAAATTTTGATTACAAATAATGAAAAGTGCAAAAAAAACAAAAGCTGTTACGGATAAATAAAAGCTGATACTCATGCTGCTCCTTAGATTAATAGCAATCTTATAAAACTCATCTGCACTAAATCTTGTGTCTACTTTCCTTATTTGATTTCTATGTTTCAGGTGTACATGGCAAACATTTACTTCCTTCCTTATCTTCCTTCTGCCTTGACGAATTAACCAAAGGTTTTATTAAGAACGTTTTACCTGTTTTTTTTAGAGACTGCTTTGATTGAAACCCCAAAAACATTCCTTACAGTTTGTTGGGTGTTTTTCTTCGGCCCTTAAAAGCAGCAATTATCAAACTATGGTTGAAAAAGAGAAGCTTGGACAAATTAATCCTAAAGAACTACAAATCCATCTCAAACCTGTCCTTCATCTGTAGATTTGTGGGGAAAAAAAGTTCTTTGAACAGTTAAATGCATTCTTAACAATGATCAGCTGCTTGTCAGATTTCTGTGTATACCATAGTACAGAGACTGCCCTGATTAAGGTGTTCAGTAACATCCGTATAAACTCAAACTCTGGAAGAACCACAGTGCTGGTATTATTGGACCTCAGTGCAGCATTTGACACTGTTGATCACTTGATTGTATTACAGTTTCTGGAAAACTATGTTGGCCTTTCTGGTAGAACTCTGGACTGCTTTAATCCTACCTGAAGGACAGGGACTTCTATCCGTCAGAAGGAAACTTTAAATCAGACACCAGAAAAATCACATGTGGGGTCCCCCAAGGCTTCATCCGGGAGCCCCTCCTATTCAACATCTACATGTTTCCCTTGGCTTTGATTATAGCAAACTACCAGATCAGTTACCATAGCTATGCAGATGACACACAGCTTTACATAACAATGTAACCAGGTGACTATGAACCCATCAGAGCATTGGTTAGTTGCTTGTATCAGATTTATATGTGGATGCACATTCTACAATTGAATAAAAAAACCTGGGTTAATAATCCATAGAGATCCATAGTTAGCTCACAGCTTCAGTTACTAGAAACTACTGATTATGGCCAAAATCTTGGTGTCATGATGGACTCAGACTTTAACCATCAGAGCCAGGCGGTTACCAGGTCAGTTTTTTATCACCTAAAGAACATCTCCAGGATTAAAGGACTAATGTCCAAACAGGATGTAGAAAAACTCATTCATGCATTTATCTTTAGTAGAATTGATTACGGCAAAAATTTCTTCATAGGTTTGTCCATCAGAGAGCTGCAGCTGAGCCAAAGCCCTGCCGCCCATGTTCTCACTAGAATAAAGAAAGTAGAGCACATCAGCCAGGTTCTGAAGTCCTTCCACTGGCTCCCTGTAGCACAGAGAATGATCTTTAAAATCCTTCTGTTAGTCTATAAATGACTGAATGGATAAACGCCTACATATAAAATACATAGCAGATTTGCTGTCAGTGTATCAACCTCCCAGACCATTCAGGTCTTCTACTTCAAGCCTACTCTGTTCACCCAGGACTAGAACCGAACATAGAGAAGCATTATTTAGTTCCTATGCTCCACTTACTCCACAATTTTTTTTTTGTTTTATTACCTGATTTTATTATATTTTGATCGTCATTTGCTTTTATTTTTATTATATTAATACATGTAAAGCACTTTGAACTGGCCTTGAACTGATATGTGCTATACAAGTACACTTCCTTCCTTCCCTATTTTCTGTCCTTCTGGACTTCCTTTCTTGTCACCTTCCTTGTTTCCTTGCTTGTGACCTTGTACCTTCTTGTCCATCTGCTCTTTCTTCCTTCTTATTTTGTATCTACCTCCTTATTTCCGTCCTTCATTTTTCTTTGCACCCTTCATTGTCTCCTAACATCAATCCTTGTTTCCTACCTCCATGCCCTCAGCGGCAGATTGCTCCCTTTTTTTACCCAGATATGTTGGGTTTGAAACATCTGGAAATCACAGATTTACTTAGTCTTGCATAATAATGATAAAAAGCCTTTAATTTCAACTTGAAAAACATGCCATACAATCTTAATAACTAGGTTTAACGAGGACACCAGTTTGAGTAATCATAGTGTCCAAAGTTTCTTTCTCTCTCATATCCGATTTAGTTTAACTTGTGTAATTTTCATGTTTTTCTGAGGAAATTATGTGGGTGGATGTTCATGTATGATGTGGCATTTATCGAGGCAGACTGAAGACACAGCAGCATATTTACATGGTGTGTCAAGCGCTGTAGGAGAGGCCTAATAAATGCATTTAGTGGAAGAGAAGTGTAGACGTTAGCAGGGAACAGAGGGGTGGCAATGGGCTGCAGTGCTGATATGTGTGTGCAGTTACCTCAGTGGTGGTTTGGAGCGGAGGAATAAAGCAGGTCTCTGCTTTTATTTAAGGTTAGTTTGAATATCAAAGACTGACTCGATGCAGAACACCCGAGGCTAATAGAGGCACTTTCATTCTTTGTTTGTTGTGTCGTTTTTTTTATGTTAGCTGCCTTGTATACGTCTTGTGTTTACATGCTCTTGTCATGATTTTGTTTCCAGTTTCCTTTGTTGTCCATAATTGTTGAGATCTCTCTAAGGACATTACTCAGGGTGTGAAACGCAGTGTAGAAGCATTTATGCAAAGTTTCTGCACACCTCTCAATCTTCGCGCTTCCTGTAAAGACAAGAATGTCTGTCACTTCATCAAGAATTCATTAAAGAATCCCAAACTGAGACACATCAGTCTTAAGATCTATTGATTATGCATTATCTTTTTGTAAAAATCTGGGAGAAAGTAAGATATAAAAAAATATACTAATCAGGCATAACATTATGACCACATTCCTAGGTGTTATCCGTCACCAAGATGTTTGGAACAGATCCATCTAAGTCCACAAAGTTGTTGTGCCTCAGGATTATATTTCCTTTTTTTGGCCAAGTAAAGATCTCAGACATTCTGTTTTGTGGAAGGAAAAGACCAGCAAAATATAATGCTGGTGTCTTATCACTCCGTTCACCAACAAAGATGACTATAACATGTTTACACAATCTATTTTTTCTAAACGTTAAAGGATGAACTGATCTAAACTAAGCCTTGTTGGGCCTGCATAGCTTATTGGTCCACTTTTGGCTTAAAAGGGGCTGTATAACCCCTTTTTATGCTGATAAATATAAATGATTTTGTTTCTCAACCCTCTTTAAATGTCTTAAGCACTGGGAAGGACTGGTGGCTATTAACGGGTTTTGAGCCTACTTTAAGTCGTTAGACTGGTTCTTCTGATCCGCAGTCCAGGCAGTTATCAGATTACAGTGTAATAACACTGATTGTTGATTCCCCCCCCCCAAAAAAAAAAATAAATAAATAAATAAATCTTATTGACTTTTGATCTGGAGAGACAGGACATTTTGCAGAACCCTGACATGAATACGATGATGAATCAAAAACATAAAGGTTGACAGAAAACAAAGAAAATATGTTGGGAAGGATACATTTTTTTTTTCCAAGAATATTGTGTCTCTTACCTAAAAACAGGTGCTATGATTACAAGGTAAACACAAATTCATCACATTAAATGTTATTTAATATGATTTTAAACACCCTTAAAAGGGAAACTCACATTAATCATAATTACTTATCATGAATCCAGCCCATAAAACCCTTTTTTTTGTCTCCACAGAACTGAAATTGCGGCAACGTTTTAAAAAGAGCTGCACAGCCTCCCTGCAGTGCTCAGAACAATTCCTTCGCGAGGCTTCGGGCCACGCTGTATTTTCTTTAGTCTTCATGTCGTTGAGCTTTAATTGACTCAACAAGGATTTCGCAGTCCTCTAATGAGACTACTTTGAGGACAAAGTCACGCTCATTAGTTCCCAATGATGCTCGATTCACTCTGAAATTTGCCAGATGTGCTTCCAGTTTAGGAGAATGTGTTTGAAGATCCCAGTCAGCTCGGCTTCGCTTTTCATTGTTTAAAAGCAGCTCTCTTTGTGTTGGCTTCTACCTTGTTGTTGCATCTTTAACAAACATCTCCTTCTCTGGGGCGACGTGTCAGTTTTTACTCAGAGTAGGAATGTTTCCTAAAAAATGAAAGTGGAGAGAGGAAAAAAATCTGATGAAATAAATGTTAGATGGACAAAAAAAAAAAAAATGGGGGTGGAAGGGCGTATCTGCACAAGCAGTGGGAAGGTGCTGGTTGCCGGGGCGATGGGCGATGTGAGCCGGTGATTAACGGGCGCCGTGCCATGCAGGCCGCTAAACGGTGTGGGATTAGAAGACATGCAGCGACCGGCGTTAACTGGGAGCGCCGGAGCCGCCCTGCTCGGCACGACCTCCGTGGCTTAGCCGGCCTTTCATCTGACTGAGGGCTGCGGGGAGAGGAGGGGCCGAAGGGAACAGAGAGGGGCTGTTTCAGCGGAGATGGGGTCCTAATTGCACAGATATCAACAGATAACTTCAGAGTTGCAGTGGCACCCATCGACGACTTCCATAGATCAGCGGCTGTGATTGTTTCGAGCAGCAGACCCGACAATAATGAGTTTTCATGCTGATGCTTCCATGCCTACACACACACATGCAAACCTCCCCTTTTCTCGCCTTTTTTCCACCTAGGGAAATAAATTACCTTTATCCAGCGTGTGCTCGTGGGTGTGTTTCTCTTTGTCCTCTTTTAAGCTTCTGAGATTCTGATTCAGCCTTTCATTTGAGACCCCCGTGCTCTCACAGACAGGTGTCTGCCTCTGCACAGCGCAGGTGGGGTTTGGGGCCTTGTGTGTCTGCGAGGATGTGTGTTTTGAAGCTCATATTTTTGAGTTTATGTGCATTAGTATGTGTGTGTGTGCAGGTCGACTGCTGTTCTGAGGTTTATTAAGATGCTGGATGTGTGCTTTGGGGCTCAGCATTGCTAAGTGTGTTTAGATTCCTCTGTGTGTTTAATCTGCATTGTTTAGCTTTGCAGTTTATTGTATATTACCTACACAAAAAGCTGCAAACGACTTTCTTTGGTGGCTGGGTTTTGTTGTTTCCACCTGGTAAATGTCGTGCGCCTTGTACAGCAATGGCTGAGACGGTTAATTAATTGTCAGACTTGGTTGTGGGATGATTGTGGAAAACCCTGTAAGAATGCATCATTTGGTTTATAAAAGAGAGAGGGACCATCTTACAGGGTTCATGCAGCTGACTGGAATTCTTCAAAATACATTAATGCTTTTGAAGGGTTTGAATTGTTAGTTTTTTTGATAAATTCACAGAATGTTCTGAGACATACCTGATTATCTCATCTGCCTTTTGTAGACATATTATAAAGTGCCCTCTTTATATATATACATAAAAATATATATACAGTATATATATATATATATATATATATATATATATATATATATATATATATATATATATATATATATATATATATATATATATATATTTTTTTTTTTTTTTTTTAATTGATTAATAATCATATAGGCAAAGGTTTCTTAAAGACAATTTCTTACAGAATTAAACTAGATGAGTTCTGGATAGAGCATATTGACAGATGAAAAAGTGTTTTCATCTTAAATGCAAAACATTTACATCTTTTTTAATCAATGTTGGTATAACTACTGCTCTAACTGTTGTTTTGACAGATAAAGACTTGTTTTAGACTCTCTATTTGATGATTATTTCAATAAATAATAATCGATTATTTCAATAATTGATTCATCACAATTAATCTGATTGTTTCAGCCCCAATCAGAACATAATAAACTTTTCTGTCTTTAATTAAATCTGTAAAACTTAAATTTAATGTCAAGTGAAGAAAAACCACACAACAGGTTCCACGCAGATATTCGTTTCTATAAATTGTAAAACAGCTGTTAAGGCAAGTTGGATTAAAGAAAGAAAAAAGGGATTTTTTTGTTTAATTTCAGAACCAAGAGCTGCTGATCAGATTATTTGATTATTTGATCTCTGCGGGAGTGAGCTGTCATTAAAGTATAACTTTCGGCACTGGAGCATATAGATGTTCTTAATGTGACGTTAAGCTGGAGAGACATCAGAAATTACCTTCAATAAGGAAATGACGATCAGTCTGGGTAGGGTTATGAGGCCATTTGCTAATTATCTGAAGTCCATAGTCTAAGAGACAGAAAGCTGATTCACAATGGAGATTAAAGACAAGAAAACCCAACAGCTCCATGTCAGAGCCTGCAGCTCTTAGTCATAGTATTAGGGACAAAACTTATTACAGGGTGGATAGAAAAAACTAAGTGCAAATGTTAGAAATGAATATTTTTCGTAATGCTCAGTGTTTTATAAACTGTCCAGGAAAGTGGTGGAAACGTAATGGTTTGGGCTTTTAAATGAAACTCAGTCACATCTTAAAGCTACAGTGTGTAACTTTTAGCGACATCTAGCGGCCAGACTGCAGACTGCAGCAACATGAACATCTCCCCCCCACCGCTTCTCCCCCCCAACAGTACGGCGAGCATTACGGGACAAAATGTCTTCCACGACGTCCGCATCACCTACCTTCTCAAGTGAGGTTTGTTTACATAGATAATTTTACAGATAGTGTTTCATTAGTCTGTGTAGGGTATAGATTTCATGTAGACTTAAGATAATAAATATACCCGTTATTTTTTCTACATCGTTGTGACGTTTTGGCGATCTCGCAATCACTAGTTTGTTGGCTCTGCGCTGCCGTAGCGCAAAGATGTCTGCCTCCATGGCTGCGAGACCCGCTCCTATGTAACTATAAATAACGAATTCTAAGGCAACGCAAATATTAAGGTTAAGAGGCTGAGCTCGTAGATGATGATAAATAACATAGTTATGTATAATATATTACATTTCTGACTGTATATCCCTGTAATTATTACACACTGTAGCTTTAAGGGATGAAGGAAAAAAAAAAACGTCTTTAAGAATATGAAACAAAACTTATGTCTGCTAAGCTGCATCTGAATGAAACCCAGAACCTCTGGAACAACAGATGAGACTAAAGTAAAGATGTTTAACTGTGATGCAGCATCTAGTTTGTAGAAAACCAGTCAGCTGCCAACCACAGCAGTGCAGTGGTAATATATCATGCCCAGGAACTGGGCTGATAATTGAAAGAGCTAATAATGGAAACTGATATCTTAGGTTGTTCTGCACCCTGTTGGATCAGATTATGGAGTTCACTGTGTTTGTGTTTCAGTGTCCTTTAGTTAAATAACAGCATACTTCCCTTTAAAGGTTGTTCTGTCCTAAAGAGGGAAGAGAACCACAAAGCAATGATTTTTCTCTTCACAGGCTTTCATCCGACCATTCAGGGAGCACCACATCGATCCAACCGCCATCACTCGGCACGACTTCATTGAAACCAACGGCGACAACTGTATGATCCCCATCCTGCCCCTAGCTCACATGGCCTACAAGTTCCTCACATACACACCAGGTACATGCTGCGCCTGTAGGTTTGTCTACAGGCCTGTTGTCACTTTTCACCTGGAATTCTGAGGATTGTTTTCAGTTGAATTTCATGACATTCAAAAGTGATTCTAAGGACTGAAGAAGGTCAGATTCTCTCCAGCGACCTGCAGCAGAATCTCAGGGTTAGAAAGGACCAACGTAAGTTGTTTTTAGACCTGTGGCAGTTCTGGTAATCGTGTGCTCTGACCCTGAGAGCAGAAAGGGAGGGACTGGAGGAGGAGGAGGAGCAGCAGGAAGAGCTGGCAGAGCGCTTATGAGGAGGTGACATCTCCACCTGTCATGTCTGCACTTCAGCTCAAGCATAAAGGTCACTAATGGGAGGAGAACAGGGGAGGTGACACCAGTTATTCGGGTTAAAGGCTGCATTACGTACGGCGCTGTGGGGTTAAGCTGTTTCAAACCTCTGGAACCAAGTTTCTCAGATATAAATCATGTCAGCTAAGGGGGGCGGAAACACCACTTACACCAGAGCTGAGCATTTATTGGATTATTTACCTTCAGAGGTTAAGATTTGATCTAATTAGAAAGCAAAATATTACAAGCGAATTTAACTAAATTTCAAACTTGGGTTTGATTATGTCTTAGTTTTAATCTGTAATGTCTTGTTTTAATTTTAGCTATAATTGTAATAATTCTGATTGAGTTTATCATTAATTAAATATTTTTCAATGTGAATGAAGTTAACTTAGACACAGCAAGGTTTGTGATGCTACATTTTGGCCTAGCACAAAATAAAATGTTCCATTTATAATGGAATAAATAAAATTCTCCTATTTACAGGATGAATAATAATTATTTTGTGGTTCAGTTTGTGGTTGCACTGTTTCTTTGCAGTAAGAAGGTCCTGAGTTTGACCCCCTGTCCCTATTCGTTTGTATGTTCTCTCTGTTTGACCCCCTGTCCCTATTCGTTTGTATGTTCTCTCTGTTTGACCCCCTGTCCCTATTCGTTTGTATGTTCTCTCTGTGCATGCTCAGGTTCAATGAGGGCTCTCTGGCCTCCCCCCACAGGGAAAAAAGTGGCTGTTTGGTTGATTGGTCTCTCTAAACAGTCCCTCGTTATTAGTGTGTGTGCATTATTTGCCCTGTGATGGACCTACAACCTGTCTAGATAGTTGCCTGTCCTTCAGCAGAAGACAATGTTTCCTTGTGACATTGCAAGAACCAGAGGGCATCAATGATGGTTGGCTTTTTACTTTGGTCTAGGTACTCTGATAGTTGACTTTTTTGGGGGAAGCCAACTACCTCAGTATTTCAAGTTGAAATCTTTACCTGGTATTTATTTGACTGTTTTAGTTTGTGTATTTAAGCTAAATTTAGTTAATTTGAAAACATGCTAAAACTACCTGGAACAGAGATGGTTAATTCATGTTTTTAATTATTTCTGGGATTATTTGGTGAGATTTTTGGGATTATTGATTGAATTCAATTCAGTTTACTTATAAAGCACCAATTCACAACACATTTCATCTTAAGGCACCTTTTCAACCATATCACACGGTCAGATTGGTTCAAAGTTTTCTATTTAAGGAAAACCAGCTGATTGCATCGACTCATTGACTCACCAGCAATCCCTCACACCAAGCATGCTTGAAGCGACAGTGGAGAGGAAAATTCTATTTTAACAGGAAGAACCTAACCAGGTAGTGATAATAACTCTGCTGAAAGGCTCATTGAAAACTCATTTTCAGCTTTCTGGCAGAAGGCACTGGATTTATGCCCGGTTGTGTTACAGAGTAGTTGCCCTGGCCTCCAGCAAGGTTCCCCCAGTCTTTAGAAGGAAAACAGGCCCACAGCATTATAGATCCAACACCATACTCTTTAGTGCGCTTGAGGTTGTTTCCCTCCATAGGAAATCTCTCTTTGATCTGACCAAAGTACACAGTTACGTTTTAACTGAAGTTTAAGAAAAAACTATTTTTATTGTAATTTTTGTTTGTTTTGTTAGGAAAACAGAAGCTTTTTCTTTTAGTGGAACTCCCAGTCCATCAGCTGGGTTGTAGATCACATGTATTTGTTGTCATGGAAACACGGTGAGCCCAAGATGTCACCCTTTGCTTCATCTCTCTTACAGTGAGCTTTGGATTGTCAGTCTTCCAGGACAGGGGTAAGTGCTTCAGGAGAAAATGAGTGAAAAAGCCTTTTGGAGGAGACGTGAAGCATCTTCATGAAACAAGAAAAGTCCATTTGTCTTCAGCTGAAGCACTTAGAGCCCCAGAGTCATTTTTTTTACTTCTCTTTAATTGTCCTATGAATAATAAAAAAAAAAAACTAAGAAAGATATTCAATCTAAGATTGTACGGTTTAAAATAATTAGACAGAGTCTTGAGGTAAAATGGTTCTGTCAGAAAAGATTATTTTAATTTTTGTAAAAACCCACAAAACTCAATGTTTTTAATTTTTGCTTAAAAATGTTTTGTCATTACGTTGAATCAGGAGCACCATGGCCTGCTGCAGCTTCATGCATTCAAACGTTCGCTTCCGACTTCCATTAATAACAACCTGGTCAGTTCATGTAGGGTTTAGTCTTTGCAAATGGCTAAAAAGGATATTTTCTTTAAATGTGAGAAAATGTAGAAAAAAAAGTTTCTTTAAACTGCAATGCTGAAGACGCACTAAAGAAAACAAAAAGTTGATTTAACAGATCTCAAGAAACAAAGGATGTTAGAAACTGGAACTAGAGGGAAATGAATGGTCTTCATCATGAAGGATCAGAGGACAGTTGAAGCCCACATGTGGGCGATGTCCACGCTTGTCCTGTCAGGAGGTCACCGAACGGAGGCAGGGACATGGCAA
Source organism: Cyprinodon tularosa (assembly GCF_016077235.1). Taxonomy (NCBI): domain Eukaryota; kingdom Metazoa; phylum Chordata; class Actinopteri; order Cyprinodontiformes; family Cyprinodontidae; genus Cyprinodon; species Cyprinodon tularosa. Next base: position 82,786 of record NW_024039044.1, on the reverse strand, counting down.
CTTGTTTTCCTGTCATGTCTGCTCCCGAAGAGGTCACTGCTAAGAGTTTGAGTGGGCTGGCGGGAGGGGGCGGGGGCATACGAGGGTCATGTAGCGGTAAGATGACATCTAAACCTGTCATGTCAAGCTCCTCACCGTGTCACCGGACAAACACAGAGACACAGGATGAGGGGGAGAGTTGACGTCTCCAGCTGACATGTCCGTGTTTGAACCGCGGTCAAGAGATTGTAGTTTGTTTTTTTTCAAAGAAAGAGGGATGCAGGGTGAGGAGGACGCCTGTAAGTCATTTCAGCATTAACAGTTAACAAGAGACATGAGGATGGATAGAAGTAAAAGCTGAAAAAACATAAATCCTTAACTGAGCAAGTTTAAGCTGAATGGCCTTGGTTGCAGAAAAAAAATACCTTTGTTCTTTTTGAGTTCTAATATTCCAGATTCAGTCAGAATAAAAGCAAGATACTCAAGCTACAGGTCACAGCATCCAGAGCTCATTTTGCACTTAATTAGCCTGGCTGCTGTTTTAACATCATTCAGACATGAAGAGAAGGCATTAGACAGTGGATGTGTGGAGTATTACTAGCTGTCATTATCTTTGTTTGAAAATAGTAAGGGCCAAAATGACCATGATCCAACACATTAGTAATAATAATCCAAAGAACAGCTTATAGCCAGCAGAAGATTGTTTAGAGAAAAATAATTAACTAGTTTTCTAATTTGGAATTTGAAATGTGTCTTAAGTTTTGCAATTAAACAATAAAATTAAAACATTAGTTAAACCTTTAATTCATCTCATATATTAGAGAAAATTACCTATATTGTTATTCATATCATTAGATGTGTTTTTTTTTCAGATCTCTGTAACAATGTGCTTCAAAACTGTATGATAGAATAAACACCAATATAAGTAGATAAGCTTCTTTCACATAAGTCATTTAGTTTTAATTGTTTTTAAAAGATTGAATTAAATCTTATTTATTGAATTTCTGCTTTTACTTTTTATCTGAGAGATTTATTTAGAGATTTACCCTTTGTGCATATGAGGCTGACTTTTGTTTCTCTCCACAGCTCTTTATTTTTTTTTTCTCCTTTTAAAATTAAATTGATAACTTAATGATAATCTTGCATATTTACATATTAATTAGTGTTGCGCCGATACCCAATACTTGGCTTTGCAGTATCGGCTGTTACCATGCCGATACCATCGGTAAAATAATGGTCATCATGGCTTTGTCAAGCTGCTGCCTACCTTTGCGAAGCAGGAAAAAGACTAATACAAAGTGAATCCAGTAGAACCTTTTATTGCCTACCTGGAATGGGTGACAATAGTTGAATAATCTTTTGGTTCTCAAAATGTTATCGGTGCCTTATTTGTCGGTACTCGCCGATACCACCATTTTAGTGCTGGATCAGGGGCCTGCCCGATGCTGGTATCAGTATCAGTGCAAAACTAAAATTAATATGAATTAATATGGAATAATTTTTATTTAAAGAACCAGAATCTGTTGTTCTCAGTTCAAAGAGGAGGAGTCTGGTTCTCAGTGACTCTGAGAAGGAACCAGAGAGATTTTCTATTATTTGAAGCAGCTCAACCTAAAACAATTTAGCCTTTGTTGGTAGTTTTATCAGCTCTATACAAAATAAAAAAAAATGTACGAATACAAAGCTTTTATTTGTTAACCAGCTATCTTGAATCTAGCTAAAAGCTTTGTGTTGTTGCTGAATAGATACATGTACACCCAGTGTTTTACACCCAGCCGTCTGCACAAACTAAAGGGATTTTAATAGAAAAGCAAGTTTTCCTCCAAACAGAACCTCAGTCTAAGATTTTTTTTTATTACTATCTTGTAAGATAGATAATATATATTTTTTTTAATATCGTCTAGTTCTGTCAGTCAGACAGTTGAATAAAAGCTATTTTTCAGCAGTTTCTCAGTCCAAATGATACTTTTGGTTCACAGCTTTGCATCGCCTCTCGCTGTGTAAAATTCAGTTTCGTTGCCACTTTGTCACAGTCGGAAAACCACTTATCTGCTGTTCTCCATCCCTCAGCTGAGTTACAGCTTTACCTGCATCAGAATAAAGAAAGAACACACACTTGGATGGGGCTGTTGTGTATAAGGATGTGGAAATATGAAGGACAGTGGTTGCTGGTCTTCATCCCAATTCTGGATAATTTCATCAGAGTTATGAAAAGATGGAGAAGCTGCAAAATCAGTCATACCAAACAAGCGACTGTCCACTGTCGCTATGTGCTTTATACAACTCAATGACAATGCATTGTGCATTGTGTAGACGAGCCAGTGTGTAGATGTTAAATGTGAGACATTTAGGAGGTCTCAAAAGAACCCAGAAGATCATTTATCCTGCAGGCCTCACCTTTTTTAAGTTAGAGTTAACGATTAACAGTAAGAGAGAGAGACTGGGCCTCCTTTATGGTTGGTCTGTACTAACGGCATCTATATAGGAGTCCAGAACCCCTGCTGACCCAAAACAAAACAAAGGCTCATTTTATGTAGATCTTGAAGATTTCCAACATAAACTTCAGTGTTGTTGCTTTAACCAGGGGAGACATTTTTGTGTATAAATTGTTTAGAAAACATCAGCTGAAGGCATAACATTACCTTTATTATATATGTTATCATAGAAAACTCTGGAAATTATAAAATGCCCCTTTTTTTATTACATGTCTCCTTTACATGGATTGTATGAATATACCGAAACTAAACATGTATGTGAAAAGTAAGTTATGATACGGAAGATCCGTTTTATCCTTCTGGTTACATTGAAATACTCAAACAGCTCACTAATCTTCTCTTCTGTTCCTCAGAGATATATTCTTCCTGGATTTGTTTCTTTTGTCGATTTGCTCTAATCTATTTTCTTTCTAAGGAAACAGATAAGTTTGAAACGGTTGCATCCCAGCTGTTCTCTATAATTCCTAGTTTCAATTTCAATTCTATATCGCCAATTCACAACACATGTCATCTCAAGGCACTTTACAGTTCACCAGATCATACAGTCAAATTGATTCGAAGTTTTCTTTCTAAGGAAAACCAGTTGATTGTATCAACTCATTGAAGTGGATGCAATCCCTCACACTAAGCATGCTTGTAGCGACAGTGGAGAGGAAAAACTCACTTTTAACTGGAAGAAACCTCCAGGAGAACCAGACTCAGTGTGAGCGGCCATCTGCTGTGGTTTCAGTCCTCTTCTCTGTAAACAGCCTTTTCCTTTCTTTCTGGTTTCCTCATCCCTCCACAGCTTGTCTCCATGTGGCTCTTTCCCTCTGTATGTCCATACATCTTGATCGACCAATCGCCTAACTTAGTCCTTTTTCCCCCGTCTCCTTTTAGAGGCCTTGGTGGCGTCCTACCCCTGGGACTGCTACGTTTTTGCCTTGGCGGTTTTTGTGACGTTGACCAATCAGATTCACAAGTGGAGCCACTCATACTTTGGTCTACCTCGCTGGGTCACCCTGCTGCAGGACTGGCACCTTGTGTTGCCACGGAAACACCACCGCATCCACCATGTTTCACCTCATGAGACGTACTACTGCATCACCACAGGTATGGCCTTCAGAGCTAAAGAAGCTACAGTGACAGCAGTAGCTCTCATCAACTTGGTCCTCTCTAGATTTGGATCCGCTATTCTTCCACGTTTCCTCAGCTCATGAGGTTTGCAGACCTTTTTTTTTTCCTTACAGTGACGGTCCCACCACACTTCAATCATGGTGAGGTCCAGACTTTGACCGTGTGTGTGTTTGGAACACCTCAACTTATTTATGGCACTAAAATCTGAGTAGAATATTATGGGCAAATATTCTAGAATATGGGGTGGTCAACAAGGTTTTTGCTCCATTTTAAAACTGTTGAAATGCATTAAGCAATTTTTCAGGTCTGGAGAAGAAGATGACATATGTCTTTATCTCAGCCTTGAGATTTACACATAAAAAAAATCAAGATTATCTCTTAGATGTTTTATTTATATCAATCAATCATCCATAAGTACCAATTTATACAGTTTACTTCATACTTATGAAGTTAAAATACAGCAGTTCAATACTTATTAGGAAGCTAGTTCTTTATGCCCAGTTTTTACAGATATCTAATTTCAAATTAAATATACCACGTGAGATTAACTATTAAGCAACATGTTTTATTTACATGTAAAGCTCTATTTCAGGAATCATTACTCTATTTGACCTGTTTTGATAGGTCCCATGTTTAAAACATGATGTCTCTAAAATATTTGTCATGATGAAGCAGTGATTTATGTAGGATTTATGTTAAAGACTGGCTGGAAATCAGAAGCAGATTTCCTTTATTTTTATTGTATAATAAAACAACAAGGAACGCATTGGCCCAACTCCTGTAAGGTGCTTACAATAAAAACACAGCCCTTTTGTGCTACTTACACAATAAATGTTAACACAACAGTATCTAAAATCATGAACCACTGGATGTAGACGTTGCACACAATGAAACTAAATAAAAAATACAATGAAAATAGGTAAATCTATCCTGGCTGATAGATTAGTTTGCAGCATTCAGAATTCTGTTGGTTCAGGAATTAAAATAAAAATTGAGAAATTCTAAAAACATTTTTATAGGATTAAAAATGTAGGAGTTTATTGGATAAAAAAATTGTCTGACAAAAAATTGAAACAACCATTTTTTTTTCTCTCTAAATGGGCTCCTTAATGCCTGCAGAAAAAGCCCAAAGGATTAAACTCCACCAACCTGTTTTAAATGAGTATGACGTGTTTGGGCTGATATGCAGCATTTAGTTTCTCCAAAAATGGAGCCAAACATCTCTACTTTGGTCTCATCTCTCCAGAGAACAGATGTAACATCAAATCTCAGTTCTGCTGCCATTTTCTTTGTATTGAGAAACTTTCTCCTTGAACCAGTGAATCTGTCTTAGGTGACACCAGAGCAGCAAATTCCTGCTTATAAAGCAGGGTCAGCTTTGATGGTGATCGGTTGATCAACCCGTTTCATCCCAAGCTACCGGAAGCTTCTTTCTACCCTTCAATAGGTGAAGCAGACAGGATGGACTTAGTTCCACTGTTTGCGCATCTTGGTTTATTATTTCTTGTTTATCTTTCTTTATATCTTTAGAGCATATTTTTTAAAGGCACAAAATGAAAATATTTAAAACAAAATTAAATTATCAGACGTAAACCCCTTCAAAGTCACATTAAAACATCCATTTTGGAAGGTTAAAAGAGAAGATGATGTTTCCAGAATAATTAAACTTGGATTTCTCTGCAGATTCACATAAAATGGCGACTGTGTGTCAGTTTATAAATAACTAAAAGCAAATGTTGTGTTTGTGTGTGTGTGGGTCTGTGGAGACTAGAGGCCTCTGTCACACATCCACACTCTGTATTCAGTCTGCATCTGGGTGAAAGCGGGAGGGATACTCAGGGGGCGACTCTGCTCATACGTCACCCTGCGCCCCAGCGGACGACAGATGTGAGCCTGAGCTGTCGGGGGTGGCACGGTGAACACACTCCACTACATCTGCAGAGTCTCGCATCTGTTAGCGTGTGCCGGTCGCTCTGACCTCTTCGGTTCCTAACCTGTGTTTGTGGAGGAAGGAGGTGGTGGTCGGGGACAGGGGAAGAGTCCACAGGGGGCTGACGACGGTCCCCTGCTCGCGCAGCCTGGGCCTAGCTCGGAGTCCTCCGGGGGCCCGCCTTGCTGCCTTTGTGTTCACCACCGGCTGACAATCCCCATGTATATTTAATGCTAACCTGCTGTCTGTTCTAACAAATAGGACTTCACAGGCAGCGGATGGGAGGGGGGAGGACAGGGGAGGACAACAGGGGAGAAAGGAGAAACATGGAAAAATGGTGGAAATAAAATACTTCTGGATGATTCCAACCAAGAGAGAGACGGATTCTGCAGCAACCAGATGTGACTTAAACACATGCTTCCTCGTTGTCTGAACATTAGTTCTGTTTTAATCTGTGGATTAATTCAAACTTTAAAGGTAAACTTTGTGTGCATAAATCAAGATTATTTTGTCTACTCTCTCAAGGCTGCTCTGCTACTACATGGGTGCCATGCATTCATTCATGGGTACATGTTAATGTATTTTGGCCTGCAGCCACACGTTCATGAATTTGCTTAACTCAAACGGATAAATTCACAGCTGCTGAAAGTCTGTAAACATCATAGGAAGTGAAAAGCTTAAGGGTGTCTCCTGGGAAACCCCTCCATCCTTCTGCACACAATGAGAATAAGGCAGGAGGCTTAAATGTACAGCAATTTAAAGTCATTGTGTAGATGTGAAATAGAAAAGGAGACCTTTCATGCTTTGGAGTTAAGGTAATGACCGCGAGAGGGAGACGAAAGTCTGCCTGGAGGTAGCATTTCTGTGGAGCCATAAATGGTATAAATTATTTAGATATATCTACAAAATACTAGATACCATGTGCCAATAACCATTACTGTCAGAATAACCTACAGAAGCATAGATCCATTTTGAAATTAGCTTAGACCCCATGCAGACCAGAGATGTCGTGAATGAGCCAAAAGAAGCTGAATCATGTAGAAAGAGCACCAAAAGAAAAAGATTGTTGATCAAAACTTACTTAAAACCAGAGGTCCAGCTACCAGGCTCCTCCCAATTTATAAGCCAGGTTGCACCAGGTACTGCTCAGATTCGACCATTTGCCAGACTCTCCTCTCCAGCACCCTGGCATAGGCCTTGTTAGGGAGAATGAGAATTGTGATTCCTCTATAGTTGGAACGCACCCTCTGCCACCCTTTCTTGTGCGGGGGAACCACCGAACCAGTTTGCCAATCCAGGGGCTCTGTCTCCGACCTCCATGTGTTGTTTAAGAGGCCTGTTAGCCACAACAGCTCAACAACATCCAGAGCTGTAAGGTCCTCAGGGCAGATCTCATTCACCCCAAAGCTTTGCCACTGTTTTTTGACCACCTTGGTGACTTCAGCCTAAGTAATAAACAAATCCGGCAGAGCACCCTGTCTCTTCTTCGACCACGGAAAGCGTGTCAGCCGGACGGAGGAGAACCTCAAAGTATTCCTTTCATAGCTCCCCACTCCCAATGGAAACAGTGTTAGAGGTGTCAGACGGTTTGCCTGAGTAGTTTTGAGGAAAACTGATAGTCTTCAAAGTCCACCCAGGCCCTTGTTTTTGCCTCTGCAACCCCCCACACTGTGTCACCGTTGGCCTTATTGTACCTGCTTGCTGCCTTAGGAGTCCCACAAGCAGACCAGGCTCAATAGGTTTCCTTCACCAGCTTGACAGCATTCTTACTGCCAGGTCCACCACCGGGTTCAAGGTTTGCCACCACAATGGACGTCACAGACCTTATGGTCACAGCTAGGGGCAGATATATTGACAATGGAGACAAAGAACATGGCCCACTGAAACTCCATGTCCCCAAACTACACCGGAATCTGGAAGAAGCTCTCCCGGAGGTGGAGGTTGAACATATCCCTGAACGAGGGCTCCACCAGACATTGCCAGATGCTCACTATTTATTTTGGCCTGCCGAGTCTGTCTAGCTTCCTCCTCTTCCAGCGTATCCGTGCCCCTCTCTTCACCAGAGTGTTCAAGACCTGCGGCTCAAGGTCAAAATATATGATTGAAAAGTCAATCATGGACCTCCAGCCTAAAGTGTACTGTGCACCGATGGGAGTCCCTATGCTCGAACATAGTGTTCATTATGGATAATCTGTGACTTGCACAGATGTCCAATAATGAAACACCACTCAGGTTCAGAGTTGAGCCGAGTGGCGGTCCATTCCTTCCTATCATGCCTCTCCATGTTTCAATGTCATTTCCCACATGGGCGTTGAAGTCTCCCAGGAGAATGATGGAATCTCCGTGAGGGACGCTATCCAACACCCTCCCATGGGACACTAAGAAGACCCAGTACTCGTACTGCTGTTCTGCCCGTAAGCCAAAATGAGACTTCCCCCTACCCAAAGGCAAAGGGTTGCAACCCTCTTTTCTGCCAGTGTAAAGTCCAAAATGAGCCAGCATAGCTGGTCCACTCAGGAGGAGAAGAGAGTCCAGCCTCACTCAAGGAGCTGGGTTCCAGAGCCCTGGCTGTGTGTGGAGGTGAACCCAACTATTTCTATCCAGTATCGCTGCACCTTCCGCACAAGCTTAGGCTTCTTCCCCCTAGTAAGTGACATGCCCCAGAGCCAGTTTAAGCGGCCATGGATCGGATAGCAGAGGCCTTGGCCTTTTGTCTGCTGCCCAATCCTCTTCACACCATTACGGGAAACAATATTGTTTTTATGAAAAACTATGACCTTTAAATGACCTGTTTTAGTTTCTGAACTGACTTTGGTATTTTATCAAATAGAGGTTTTGACTTTAAGTCAGTACAAATGGATACAATCCAAAGGGCTTTATTAAGAACAGAGCTTCGTTTTCCTCACAGTTTTTTAATAAACTTTCTGTATCTTTTGCCCTGTTCAGATGCCTCTTGACTTCCTTTCTGCACTGCATACACCTTAGTTTTCTGTATTTTGCATGAACTGGTTGCACGGTCAGTCAAAACTGTTCGTTTGTGATAGATGGTACTGAAAATAAATGTCTGTCAGGAGTTTCATTAATACGTAGTGTTCTGATTACATAAAGATCTATCACAAAGCACCAAAGCTGTGTTTTTACTTCTGTTTTGCAGATCAAATGTGGTTTGAATATGATTATTTTCTCATCTTTTTTTATTCATCCTTGCTGTCTCTGCTTCAACTATTTTTTTCAATCCAGGTTGGTGCAACTATCCTTTGGACCAGCTGGGCTTTTGGAGACGCATGGAGCAACTGATCGAACACCTGACTGGGCAGAGACCACGATCGGATGACATGGCGTGGGCCAAGAAAACGGACTGATCCATAAACCTAGTGAAAAAAGTAACGAGGGATTACAGGGTGTAACTGCAAATAACACAGAAAGAAATGATGGATGGTAGAAACAGACTCAAACATCACTCTGATCTCTTGTTTTTTTCTGCTTCAGAACAAACGTTTCACCTAACATTGTGTGCAAAGAAAAGAAAAGTTGATATTGATGTAAAATCTTTCTGGATCTTCTGCATCTTTGACTCCTGAAGTGGGGTTTATTCATGGTTTTGGTTTCTGGAGGTTGGGCTCTCCAGACGAAAGACTGAGCTGTTTGTGACCAGCAACATCTCACAGCAACTCATAAATGGGAGGGTTCAGATAGTGTCCCATTTCATTGCATTTGGTTTGTGGTTTATTAGGATAGTTTTGGATTATATCTTCCCACCAAACTGCTAAAATTATTGTCTAAACATGATTGCACTTTCACAGGAGGGGATATCTGATCATTTTCTGACTGATCAATTGGCTTCCATCTCATAGATTGGGGTCTGTGTTAACTACAGCAATTTAACATGCTGATTTGACCTGTGGTCTTCTGTTTTCTGAGTTTAATTCATGGACATGTGAAAGCAACACCATTTAAAATAATCTAAACTACAGTTAGCTATGATTCTTAATCTAGTGGATGCTGGTCAGATTAAATTAGACTCATAAGGCTCATCTTAACATCACTATGATGAGATCTCAGATGACCATACTTTGCTAGAAACTGCATTCCACTGCGAAGGTCAGTCCAAAAGGAAAATATGAATTTTAGTATAAATTAAAAACTTAAGATGAAGTCTTCTGGTCACTTCTTACAGCTCATAAGGAGGGACTCCTGGGGGTTTCCTCAAGAAGTAACATATCGTTATTGTAAAACTGCAGCTTTTTTCACCCGAGTGTGAATCCAAAGATATTGCTGAGTTTATTTATCATGACAGGAGTTAACGGTCAGCTATGTACTGCTATCAACAATGGGGCATTCATTTATTTTCCAACAAATTAATAAAAAAACAAAGAGGTGTCGTGGATATTGATACATTTTTGCCAGAATGGTTATAAAGTCCATATGTAAATGATCTTAAAGGAAGAGTCTGGTCATATTCAGAATTCAAACTTCTAAAAGTACTTTAAATATGAAATTATTACATACTGTTCAATAAATGATAAGTTTTTTTAGTTAAGAGTAATTTCATTTGAATGTGTTTTACCGGAGACATTCATGTTTGTCAAAGAACACCACTGCTAGCTACCGGTTTGTGACGTCACGGTGCGGTGTTGGTTATTGATCAAGTCCCAATGCTGTATCTGGTGTTTGTCACAACGAGCGATTATCCAAGTCATCTTGAAAACATTCTTCTTCCAAATGTTGGCTACATATTACGTGTTTTTTCTCTGGCCAGAAGTTCAATGGCAAATCCTCCCTCTTCAATTTGGCAATCCAAAGACGAACCCGTCATTTGTGGATCATGAATTGGAAAAGCGAAATAACAAATTTTTTTTTCACTTTTACCTGATGTATTACAACATTTAAACTGCCATGCACCAGGGCATTGTCAGTTTAACTATAGCTCTGGCGAATTTCAATGGTGAAGTCTTCTCGAAATCTAAAATAATTGTTGTGACTGTCTAGTAGCTTCCATTGATTTTTCTTGTAAAGCGGGGAGAATGGCTCTAGGCTTACTGCACTATGACGTAACTTTCGGAAGATGTCAGGAGTGAGGTGTTACTATATTTGGGCAAAAATGGCCAGTCCCGGACTCGGTGATCGCAACGAAAAATGATTATTTTTTATTTACTAAATTCATTACCATGACCATATTGGTTTTAGCTATAAATAATGATCCATTGATCATTCCTTTATAGTTATAGGTAAGGAATCCTCTTCTCCAAAAATGCTGTTTGTTCTGTGGTTTAGGTCTTTATGACCAAGAAATAATGTTAAACTCCTCTTCCCTGGAGGGGGATCATCTTTGCCTGTAAAAAGCTTTTAATTTATAATCAGATTTTGAAGCTTAAAAATATTTTTCACAATCAGGCAGAGTTGAGAAAAATCCACACTCAGAATACTTCTAAATACATGACACTTTCTCAGACATTCTGGGATTGTCTTCATAGTCTTTAAAAAAGTAAAAAATATTTCCAAATGAAAGAAGTAGGATTTAGATGAAACTACACAGTCCATCCCCTCTTTGGAGCTTTATATCTTTACAGAAAACACACACAAGATGGAAACTTCTTGATTTAAATCTCTTTCATTGCTACAGTTTCATCTCTGAATGTGTGGTTTATAAATCAAAACAGGCATTTCGGTCTGTTTTCAGGCAGGGTGTTTTCACACTACAGGATTTACAGTTTCCTACGAGTACTGCTTAGAGTGCAGAAAGAGTTCAAACTCCCAGAATCCGATCCTTAGATTTCAGCTCTGATTTTTTTTCTCTCCAAGTTGGCTGAGGGATCTCTTACCTGTCACATCTCTTTATTAAAACACTACAGACACAAAAACATTTATATGGATATCTACCACATGCATCTACAGGTTTTGGTTTAAAAATTGTCATATAAGCTTCATGTTATTACAATATTATTTTTCTGATGAAATATTTCCACTCTGTTCTCCAGGAAAGACAGCAAACACCATAGAAACAAATGACTCAACATTTTATCTAGTTCTTCAGCAATGTATTTTATATAATAGTCCATCAGGCATTGTCTCATAGACTGTGATGATTTCAGTTATTGTTTGACTCCTGATTAGAAGTGATTCAGGAATTCAGAGTTTGGAAATTAGTTCTGCTTAGGCTTTAAAAATAATGCTGGCATCTGTCAAAATAAAATTCTGGGATGTGTTGCCAGAAATGAGCTTTACATATACAATAAGTTTTCATATAGACAGCTGTAATAGCTTATTTTGAAATTATTGTTCACATTTCTTTTTACTTATTTATGAAAAATAATTATTAAATATAAAAATATTGAGTTTAGCATAAATAGATGATCACAGAACAGCAGTATTTTCTACTTTTATTGCTTACTGCGATTAAAACCTCTATTTGTCATATAAACATTTTAAGTTCTTCAGTTTAAACTTCTGATTTTGCAACAACAACCCCCCAAAACAACAGGTCAGTGAGCTGCTTTGCTTTCAGCTTTATTTCTGACAAACACAACCCAATAATAGCACTTTATGTTTTCACCAAGTAGAAACCATTGTTAGCTCAAATTCTCATATATGAAATCTTACATAAAGCATGCACACTGAGGCAACAATGCAACAACATTGCCTGTAGTCCATTATTTTCTGGCTTTATAATTTTATATTTTTTTTACAAACGTATCAAGCCTTGTTAAGTTCTATTTTGCAGCTTGCTGCTGGTTTGCCTTAATGTTTTTAATTGCTGTTTGATTTGAATAAAGATTTAGTAACTCCTGATGTTGTCTCACTGTATTTATATACCAGCAAAGATCATTTCTATGTAGTTTTAAGCTGAAAATAAACAAATATTGGAAAAAAAAACTTTTAAGACAGACATTGTCTGTTTTGCTTTGATGCACATCTTAGTTATTAGTTTCTTTTCTTGTATCTAGATTCATTTTAAAAGATAAATCACTACACAATAAAAGCACGAAATCAGCTTTAGAAAAAAGAAAAAGGGTTTTTTCTTGTGGATTTCTGCTCTGAAAAAAAAAAAAACTGAAGCTTACATTAAATCCTAAAGTTAAACCAATAGCCCCCTCTTGTGTCAGCTATTTAAGTACAGGTTAACTTTGCCATTCCAAGGCAAAACTATGGCCTTTATATTTCAGAATAAAAGCTATCTGTTGTTTTAATTGGATTGTTCTTTAGATTTAAAACATACATTTTTATATAAAAAAAAAATGCAAAAAACTAGAGTTGTCATATATTGTATTGCTGCAGACATGTTGGGTGGATATAATTTTTCAATTTAAACTGGATTTAAAAAACTCACCAAGATTATTTTGAAAATCAGGAATTATTCAATTTTATTAAGCCAACTTTTGTATTTTTGCTCTTAATTATAACAACTGCGTTTCATATTTATATGTATGCTAAATTAATTTGACAATTCATCCAGATTAGTTTATTAATATCCTGTTGTGAAAAATTAGGCTAGAGAGTAACAAGAAATGACAGCAGCTAATTGCACAAATTCTTATTTCCTCTTCAGCTGTACGGGGCAACAGAACTGCGCTGTTTTAACTGGAACAACTAGAAAAAAGTTGAGTGCACCGGAGGAGGACCCAGGAAAACTGAGGTAGAGATATTGGGATAATAATAAGATACTGGTTTAATATAAAAGAAAATCTAAAGAAATGAGTTCCCTACCAAAGTAGCTTGGGCCTTTGACAGGAAAACCAAAGGCATGACTCACCTTTATTTAGTTTGTCAAGACTGAACTAGTGGTGTTTAGATAAGATCAATCAAATATGGATGAAAAAATACGCATCTGATACTTAGTTCAGTGAGTGTATTTGAAAATAATAAGGCTCAAAAAAAGTGTAGCCTGATTAATTTCTGTGGTGCCACATGATATCTTTCTGTCACTTAAAAAAAAGAAAATCCTTTCACCTTCTAATCATCATGTGTCAGACTGTGTTGCCATCAAAGCCTGCTTCTCAGTGAGTCTGATAGGAGCTCTAATAGCTGCCAGCATGACGCTGTGATCAACCGAGCACGTCAACGTGGTGAGATTCAATATGTCACCACCGTGTGAGTAAGACATGCTGCACGTGGGCCTTGTTAGCGCTGGTGCAGCAGTGGAAGTGATGGTGAATCTGTTGCAATGACAAAGGCGCTCCCACTGCGAGCTCTATGGAGAATGGAGAGATAATGGAGAGCTCTGCAACATGTTACATCCAGAGATGATGTGATATAACAGACACGTATTTAAGGATGACTTTTTTACACATTCGCACAATGCAAATGTGATTAATGATTAAGTGTTGGCAGGTCTGACTTTTTATTGCGTATAAGATGTCATCCAAATATTACACCAAAACTGGTAAGTGTTTCTCCTGTTTTGGTTTGGTTTCTAAGTACAATCTAAAAACAGAAATTAGGAAAACTCTGTTAGCAAACATTTTTTTGTTAATACAGTTTTTTCTTTTTTTTTTTAATTCAGAACACACAAGAAAAAATGGAGACGGTTCTTTCCTTAAAAAGTTTATCCATTCACAAAAATTTAAATAGGGGTCTGGCCTTTGAAAAAAAGGACATAATGCTCTCTGTTGTTTAAGGCATCTGTCTCACTGGAAAAACAAAGTTTTTCAAATCATTCTGATCTCAATACATAGAAATATGCAGTTATCTTATTTCTTTACTCATAAGAAAAGAAGTCTTCAAAAATGTCAAACCTTGTTCTCACAGGCGGGGTTTATTTCAGGAAATGAGGAGCCTGGAACTGTTTTAATGATATTTTCATAATAAGAACTTCCTTTTTATCACTTAATTTATGTCTTTAATAGAAATTAAATAAGTATATTCCATAAATTAATTGAATATATTTTAAATAAAGCTAGATAAAAATGAATTGTAAAATAAATGCCATATTTTAAATGGTAAAAAGCAGTGAAACTATGAGCAGAACCTATAAGTATGAGCAATCATCTGTTGCAGTGGTTTCTCTTTTTCCTTCAGGAGTCTTCAGAAGCTTTTCAAAAACTCCTTTGAGGCCAAACCAAAGCCCTTCACCTCAGCCTCTCTTGATTTCTCTAATGCAAGAGCAATCAAAGATGCTCCAGTCCCTCCTTAAGGTAGCCATTTTTAATTCGGGCAGTTGCCCAGGATGGTATGAAAGAGTTATAGACTCCAGGAGTTATCTTTTTTTTTTATTTCAAAACTGCAATTCGTATGAGTTTTCATTGTTTATTAGTATATGTGGTATGTAGTGAGTTGGTTCTCATTGTGTTTGATGCTCACATCAGAGAGTTGGCCTGCTGTATGTGAGACTGTACAGCATTTTCCCCTTGTCCCGCATCTAAGAGAATATCCTGCATTTTGACCGGCTTTTAGAAATCATGGCTGTTTGGTATCAGTCAAACTAAACCCACATGGAAGACAAATTAAGCTTTGGCCTCTTCCTTGCCTTTAGCAAGACTAACATAGTCTGAAGGTTACTGAGATATAGAGACATAAAGAATCATGTCTTTGCAACTAAGACATTCCCTGTGGATGTGTTTTTCATGAAAGTGCTAACTGGGAAACACGGGCATTGTGCAGCAATGAGACCAGCAGCTTTAAAGGTTCTAAAGTTCAAAGAGTCCCAAAGTCTGAGGATAGTTTTGAAGGGAAGGTGGCATTGGTTTGTCATGCAGTGTGTGTTACTGTGAACCTGTACTGCTAGTTTTAAAGGCCAGTTTGTCACTAAGTTGGTGTTTTCTCTACAGAAATGGATCTGTAGCTTTTGTGATGAAGGGTAATGACTTAGTAAAAAAAAAAAAAAAAAAACAGGCCCTCTCCCAGAGCGGCATTCATGCCATTGGGTGTTTTTGTCAAAAGCCATCAGACCTGACAAAGCCCTGAAGGCCTCCTACCTACAGCCTTTCTTGCTGGTGTTCTTCACTATTGGGTCGTCTGGTTACGGTCACAACAGGCACAAGTAACTTAGAGGATCCAGCTTCTGTACTTTGCATCTGCAACAGAGCTCCAAACATGACCCATTTGGAATATATATATTACCATCTATTAACCCAGAAGCATTGGAGAAAGTCTTCTATTGGTGTTTGTAAAGAAGAGCTCCATCGACAGACTGCTGGAGCCCAGTCCTTAAAAACTAGTATCTTGCAATATTTATACGCATCTTTACTCATCTCTACTGAAATGAATGGCTCCCTCCTGCTCCTGCAGACCTTTATGGTATGCTGATACATTTATTCAAGTCTGTTTGGCCTAAACACAAAAACAAGACAAGTAATGAACAAAGAGCAGTTTAATAAAGTAGAAAGCTAAATATTTAATGGGAGTATTTGCTCCTACTACTGCCATTAACTAATATTTCCTTAAATTCTGCTTTTCATATCGGGAAAAAGAGACACCTGAATCCATTGTACCTAGCTGAGACGGAGTAATACACTGAAAGGCAGGTGCATTGAAGAAAGGACGCTTCTAAAGGCTGCATGATGTGCATTTTTAGATGCTACTCTCAGTTCACCCCATTAAACAATATTTACCAACATTTTTAGCTATGGCTACAAGTTTTAGCAATGAAAGAGAAGTTTTCTAGATCAGGGAAAGGTTAAGCTCAGCATTGACAGCAGGTGGGTGTTGTGCACTGAGAGTAAATCAAGGACTTTTGGACAAAAGAGGCTGCTAAGCAGCTGTTTCTGGAAAGACTGGTATTTCTTTGAAAGTATACCGATAGACAGCAGAAGATATAACAAAGATTCAACACTATCCCCTAAAAGTCTTTGTCACAACCTTTCTCAGGCCATAATAAGACAAGACTAGTCACTTGTAGGTAAAAACAAACATAATGTAGGATATTTAACAAAAATTTTTATAAATTTGAAGAAATCTAAATTTCTTTGAGACAGTGTTGCATTAATTCCCAATTAGCTAAATAAAATCTAATTGGACTGATCACAGTTTGGCACTAAAGCCTTAGTAAAGTCAGCAAGTGGAAGTAACAAAGAGCTCTGGCTCTTCTAATGACGTGTAAGTGTGACAGCAGGTGACTTCTGTCAGACAAGGTGTCAGTGTCTTCTTGTTAAACGTCAAGGTGTGTTCACACTCCTGTCGATGTCTCGCTGTGTGTTCACAATGCTGCACACAGAAGAATGTGTTTCAGCTTCCACCTAGTGTGGATACCTGAACTAGCATGGCTCTGCGTGCGAGGGTCTCACCTGCAGGCGCTTGTACAAGTGAGAAGGCCAATTATGAGACCTGACAGAAGCAGTGAGTTACAGTAAACCTTGCCATGTTCCGTCAGAGGTTTAACTAAATTCTGTTGATTCCTAATTGATTTTGTTAACCACTCATTTGTAATAGCACATGCAAATGAGTAATGGGTGTATTAATTTGGCCTTGTTCTACTGCATGTTCAGTATTGAAGCAAAATTCAAGTTTGCACAGAAATATGTGATTATTAACTTGCTAATTACTTCCTGCAAAGGTTATTGTGAAAGGTGTCAGAATAAGCTTGTCGAAAGTAAACTGTAACTTCCAAAGACGTACATTCTGGAACAGCTTTAGTAAGTTTTAGGTGAGTACTTTGAATATAAAGCAAAAAGAACCAGGTTAGAAGGGACCTTACAATGGAGCATGGTCAGAAAAAGTTCCCTGTGAGTGTCTTCTGTCAAGGTTTAGTTGGGGTTTTTGGTCCCAAATGCAGAGGCAGGGGAGGCAGAGGTTAGTTTTTATATATTTCATGAAATAAACACAGGTAACAGAGGCAGGAATCCAAAAATCCAACATGAGAAATAAAAAACAAACCAGAACCATGGAGACATCAGGGGAAAAACAATCATAAGGAGCCAGGGTAAGATGGAGTAAGACGAGCAACCAGCCCTGAGGAACTGCACAAGGAGAGTATTTATGGTAGACTGAACAAAGAGAGGACTACCAAGCAGATTGGGAGCAAGTGTGAAGAAAGCAGTTAAGAAAGGAGCTAGAGAAAAGAAGACCAACACAAGAGGACAACAAATAAAAACCTTAGAACTCAAATATATCCACAAAATACAACAAAATAGGAATTAAACCAATAAAACTAGAAAGCATGGAGCAAAGTAAAACATAACAGAACGAAGACCGTGACATCTTCACCTTGCACAATGAAAAGAAAGACGTGTGATCACACGATGTTCATATATGAAAGGAATATTTCGCAACTGAGCAAAAACACATGGGCCATTCTCTCAGTATTTCAGTTAGCACCCATTAAACTGTGCAGAAGAATCCCTTGGTACCCGTTATGAAAGCATTCAGACTTGTCCGAGTGTGTCATGTACGTTTATTAAATTATAAAAAGTATCTTGTAAATTCTAGAAAACTATTGGACAGTAATCTTCAGTTTACCTTAATTATTTATGTTTCAGAAAATATGCTAGTATTTCCAAAAAATACTTTGTAAATTCTAAAAAAATCCTTTCATTATAATGAAACAATGAAGAAATTCTGTTAGGATTTTCAGCTCAAAATGTAGCATATCGGAGAAAGACAGAAATAATATGAAATAAAAATAAACAGCCTGAACATGAAACACTGTGAAAAACATGGAGCATCAAATATAAATCATCCTTAACCCTTGGAAGTAAAATTAGAAACTTGTAGACAGTATAAACATCTTTTTTTTATAAACTTTATGTAAAGATTTAAATTATACATATACAAAACAGAGAGTATGAATCAGGGATTTATATACATATCAAGTATTTTTTGGCTATGCCTACCTGTGGCATGTCGTATTACACAGAATACACAGAACATTTTGACAAATCCCATAAAAAAAAAAATAAAAGTAAAAAGGTAAAGAAGAGAAAGCTTAAAAAAATTATGTATCTCAAGGTATATGTACAAATTCTGAAATGCTAATATTAATACACAGTATGCATATTGCACATACATTAATTCATATTAACACATACATAGAGTTGTGTTATATACCCTCACACATATATATATATATATATATATATATATATATATATATATATATATATATATATATATATGTATGTATATATATATATATATGTATGTATATATATATATATATACACATATATATATATATATGTATGTATATATATATATATGTATGTATATATATATATATATATACACATATATATACATATATATATATATATGTATATATATATATATATATATATATATATATATATATATATATATATATATATATATATATATATATATATATATATACCTTAGATACCAACAGGCTGTGATATAAACATCATTAGAAGAAAGATGCATGCTTATTGAAATGTTGTATTGAGTATTTACACCAGTATTTCTGTTAGCGTTCAGGATAAAATTGTTCTCGGAGCATCACTGTGTCAGATTGTGTACCCCTACCGACCTCGCCACCCTCAAGACTCTAATGTTCTGAGAAACTCTATAATATAGAATGATATGCATGACTTTTTGAATTTTTTTTTTTATTTTTAATAACAGATGAACACAGTTACAATCTTTGTCTCCACCGACCTAAGCCACTATATTACACGAGACATCGAAAGGTGAGTCAGTAGGTGTTCTAACACATGTAATAATGCATACATGACAACAGATTGAAATCAACAGGCAGATAACAGTAAAATAAAATAAAATGGTACACAGCACTTGAATGAATCCCCTCCTGAGACAAGACAATCCACACATTCATAGTATTTTCCATCGACCAAAGATATACGCTAATGCAAAAGGGCTATCCTGTAGCTGTGTCACTGAGTTAGTAACGGTATGACAGAGCTCCATCTTGTATTAAAAACTGTTTTTTGAAACCTTAGGGAATATGTTATTCCTTCCATCATGTAAATGTCCCAAACTTTTTGTATCCATATGTTATATGTAGGAGGCTCTGGCTTCAGCCATCTGACAGTTATGCATTTCAATGCTGCTGTAAGCAAGATTCTTAACAGGTATCTATCCCCCTTCCTGTCTATTCCATCGGGTATTTCTCCCAGAATTGCCACCAAGGGAGTTTTTGGGACATTTCTCCTGAAAATTACTTTAAGTGCTTCAAAGATGTCCTCCCAAAATACACTTAGTTTAGGGCAGGACCAAAAGATGTGCGTATGATTTGCAATCTGTGTCCCGCAGTTTCTCCAACATGAACTTGGTTGAGTTGGGCCCATTTTACTGGTTATTGTTGGCGTTCTGAAAAATCGGACTATTACTTTCCATTTGAATTCTCTCCATGTGTTAGAATTTGTTGTTAATTGTGCGTCGGTACACATTTCTTCCCATGTGTCCTCTGTTATTGACTCCTGCAGTTCAGTTTCCCATTTAAGCTTTATGTTTGTGGAATCATGCCCGTTCATAGACAGAAACAGGTTATATATTTTACTAATTACATTGTTATTACCTTTTCCCCTTTGTATGTCCATTAGGAAATTTTCTATGGGTGCAGATTCACGGAGTTTAGTCCAATTATTGTGTGTTGTTACAAAGGTTCTAAGTTGTAGGTATCTATAGAAGTCTGTCTTAGGGAGACCAAATTCACTTTTCATCTGCTCGAAGGTTTTGAAGTTTCCCTCTTTAATTAATTGATGGATATGAGATAGTCCATAATTAGACCAGTTTTTGAACCCGGAATCTAAATTGTTTGGTGTAAATGTCTTTATAAATCCTATATTTGATAAAAGTGAAATCTGCTTTGATAACTTAAAAGCCGATTGTATTGATTTCCAGACTTTAAGGGTATTTTTTGTCCAGGTTGTCATTTCCTTTGCAGGGGTATCTAAGAAAGGTAATGTTTGCAGTGGTACTGAGCATCTGCTTTCTTCTATTTCCAACCAGCGAGTATCTGCACTATTCTGTAGCCATGCTAGTAGGGGTTTAAGTTGTGCAGCCCAGTAGTAATATTTTAAATTTGGGAGTTTAAAGCCCCCCTTGGATTTAGGTAACTGTAGAGTTTTCAGTCTGATTCTAGGACGCTTTTTTTGCCAAATGAATCCAGTTATCATTTTATCTATTGTGTCAAAGGTAGATTTGGGAATTTCCACAGGTAGCATCTGGAATAAATAGAGTAGTCTTGGTAACACATTCATGCGGATACTTTCAACACGTCCTATCAGAGAGATGGGGAGGGTATCCCAACGCTCCAGGTCATTTTTAATGATTCGTAGAAGTTTATTATAGTTTGTCTCATAGAGGTCACATAGAGACGGAGGTATTTGAATACCCAGATATTTGATACCGTTCTTGGGCCATTTGAATCCACTCTGTACTTTTATGAGGTCTGAAATTGTGCTATTTACATCCATAGCTTCCGTTTTTTTTATGTTGATTTTATAACCTGAATAGAATCCATATTGAGAGATGAGCTCTTTTAGGTGGGGGATTGTTGATTTAGGTTCTGTCAAGTACAACAATACATCATCAGCATATAATGAAATTTTGTGTACGTCTTTATTGATTTCTATCCCTTTAATATTAGGATCCTCTCTAATGAGTTGAGCTAGTGGTTCAATACTAATGGCAAACATTTTCAGGAGACTCTATCAAACGCCTTTTGGGCATCTAAAGAGATGATTGCTGATTCAATCTTTCTCTCTCTTTGAACGCTTGTTAGGTTTAGTAAGCGTCTTAGATTATCACCATAGTACCTACCAACAATAAATCCTGTCTGATCGGGGTGTATGATTTGGGTGATAAATTTGTTAAGTCGTCTTGCTAGGATTGCTGTAAGTATGCGTGAGTCTGTATTCAATAGTGATATGGGTCTATAAGACTGGCAATCTGTAGGATCCTTGCCCTCTTTGTGGATTACTACTATTGTGGCTTCTGTCCAGGATGGTGCCATAGTTTTGGATTTTAACGCATGATGATATGCTTTTAATAGCAAGGGGGCCAGAAGATCTACAAAAGTTTTATAGAAGTCGTTGGTAAATCCATCTGGGCCTGGACTTTTGTTGTTCTTGAGTGATTTGATTATCTGCTTAATCTCCCATTCCTCAATTGGTTGATCTAATTCCAGCGCCATCTCATCCGTTAATTGGTTCAATTTTATGTTATTTAAATATTCTGTAAGCTCTTGGTCATTATTACAGGTATCAGTATTTGTATATAGTAATTTATAAAATTTTGCAAAGGCCTCAGCTATTTTGTCAGGACTTGTCTCAACAGTCTCTTGGGATTTTATTTTATGAACCATATTGGAGGATTGTTGTTTCCTCAATCTAAATGCTAATAACCTACTGGGTTTCTGACCGTGTTCATAATATTTTTGATTAGTAAACCTCAAGTTACCTTCTACTTTATCTAACAATAGACTGTTTAGTTGTCTGCGGGTTGCATTTAATTCCTTCAGGATTTTACCTGAAGCGTATCTCTTATGTTTAAACTCCAAATCTTTGATTCTATCCTCCAAATCTTTTTGTTTAGCCTCCTTTTGTTTTTTCCTTGCAGATGTGAAGGAAATTATGCGGCCTCGAAGGAATGCTTTGGCACAGTCCCATAATATCAGAGGTGTTGTTTCTGTAGATGTATTAGTTTCTAGGTATATCTTGAGCTCCGCTGTAATGGATGTGATGAATACTTTGTCATTGAGTAGGGACGTGTTAAGTCTCCATTGTTTAGATGTTAACCTATGTCCTATATCCCATTTTAATAAGACAGGTGCATGGTCAGAAATAGTAATAGGTAATATTTCAATATCCACTATTCTATGCAGTTCTGACTTTGGGGTAAAAAAAATAGTCGATCCTAGAGTAGGATGCATGACTACTTGAGTAGAAAGTAAAGTCTTTAATTCTGGGAAACCTGCTCCTCCATACATCTACAATACCTGTCTCTATGATCTGATATTTGAGCATCCTACTCATTCTAGAGAGTGGAGTTCTTGGTGTGGGTGATCTGTCCAATATTTGTGACAAAATACAATTGAAGTCCCCACCCATCAACAACAGCCCGGTGCTGTGCTGTAATATTACCTTAAACAGTGACTTTATGAAATCTGGTGCATCCAAGTTGGGTGCATATACATTTACAAGCGATACTTCTATGCCATCAATTGTACCATTAACTAACACGTATCTTCCCTCTGTATCTCTATGTAACAACGTTTGTGTGAAATTAATCTGTCGGTGCATAAGTATGACAACACCTTTCTTTTTTCCTGACTGGTGGGATGAGTAGAAAGCCTTGTCTGCCCAAGATTTTTTTAATTTTTCATTCTCTGTATCAGATAGGTGGGTTTCTTGGAGAAAAGCAATGTGACAATTAATTTGTTTTATTTGAGTCAATATTTTCTTTCTTTTGACTGGATTATTGAGTCCCTTTACATTGTAAGTTACAATTTTAAGTGGGTCATCCATTAGCTCTATGTGATCTATGTTTGAACATCTCGGAATATATCTGAAATGGCCATGAGTCCTTTATGCAAAACACTGTCTTGTCTGTGTGGGGTCCAAGGGACATATACACAATGTGCGCAGAACCTAACAGAGAGGGATAATATAATTTTTTGACAACGGTAACCCTGGGGAACAGAGGGAACAGAACTAAGAGAACATAGAACAGGTAAATACAATGTTTATATACTTGGGACATAGTCCCCAGCAGCTAAAATGAGCTGCTAAAGTGCACAGTCAAGGTAGAGTCTGTGTGCAGAGGTGCGCTTAGATATGCAAATAAGATGAGAAAAAAGAAAAAAATGTAAAAAAAAAAAAAAAAAAAAAAGCCAAAGTCGTAATGGAGAAAGCAAGTCAGCTATAAAAGCTTCAAATATACCGCACAAGCTCCTGCAAATCCTAAAAAAAACGAGAATCTGGAAGTAAAACAGCAAATTTGCTCATATTGTTAAAGAATATAGATTTATCATCATGAAAGAGAGCAGTTTGAGAGATAGTCACAACAATGGATATATTTTCTAATATTATTGTCTGTATAGGCTCACGGTACCTTTATTCGGCTTGCTCTATTGGGGTAATATTGTTCCGGACATATTCCATAGCCATTTTAGGGTCGAGGAACTCCTTTTCTTCATTATGGTATGTGATCCGAAATCGGGCCGGGTAGAGGAGGCCGTAGCGGACTTCTTTATTACCCCGTAGCGCCTTCCGTACCTCCGTGAAGGTGGCTCTTGCTTTGGCTACGCTGGCCGTGTAGTCGGGGAAGAAGCTGACGCGATGTCCATTGTAGGAAAGCGGAGCTCTGTCTCGGGCTCTCCTCAGGATCTCCGCCGCGTCTCCGTCATGATGTAATTTAGCGATGATGACTCTTGGTGTCTCCCGGTCTCTGGGTCCTTTCCCGGTGAGTGTGCGGTGTGAACGGTCCACCTTTATATCTCGATCCATCTGCAGAACTTCTTTGATGATTTTCGCCACAGCTTGTGGGGAGCTGGAGCCCGGGCGTTCTACAATGCCGGCTATGCGGATATTGGACCTTCTCATTCTCCCCTCTAGATCTTCACATTTATCTTTCAGCGTGGCCATTTCCTTCTGTAAGCTGGTTACAGTGGACTGTAGTGAAGTAACTTCATCTGACCACGTTGATAGGCCACCCTTTATGTCCAAGATGTCCGTCTTTATAATATCCACTTCAGTTTGCATGATCTTTGAGCTGTTAGCAATTTCGGAAAGGACCGCTAGCAGTTCGGCTCTTATAGCTTGAAAATCTTCTGCTAATGCGCCTTTAAGTTCGTCTCTTATCACTTTAGCAATTTCGCCTCTCAGTGACGATAAGATATCTGCTTTCATTTCTTCGTTACTCATGTTCGGGCCAACCGTCTCAGTGGTTGTCGGTGGGTTAGCTTCGCCAGTTGTCCGCTGTCTCATACTCCTAGCAGGCCTTATAGCATTAGCATCGCTTCCGTATCTATACTTTTGCAGCTTTTCGGCCATTTGGGCCGATTATGCTCGGATTGTCCAGTTGTTTGTGATTCTAAAGTTTTCTCTTCTGTTTTTCGGCGGGTATTAACGTAGTTAATGCTGTTTATATATTAATTTTTTTATGTAATTAACACGGATTTTGCAGGAGCTCAGGAAAGTACGTCCTACGCCATATCTTGCTCACCAGCGCCCCCCCATATGCATGACTTTTAATACTACTTGTTTAAATATTCAAATAAATAAATAATCCAACTTATGAGTTATTTTTTGCAGGAAAATAAAATAATAATAAAATAAAACAAATAAATGGAGGCAATTTTTTTTCCACTTAACATCCTCATATTTAGTTTGCATTTTTATTTTCCTGAGTAAACAAATCTAAAACTTTATGTTATTAAGATAACAGGTTTTTCACAACAGTATCTAAACAGCAGTTGGCTTTTTGTTTGAAATACTATATATTTATTTAAAGTGTTTACTTAGATGGGTTTCAAGTAGGGGGCGTGATGGGTGAGAACTGAAGGAGTGACAGGGGAAGGAGGGTGAGGGGATTTGCCGTAAGGAGCCGGACCGGCAAGCTGGGTGTTTCCGGTGTTTGGGGACCCAGTGTTTAATAGCTGAATTCTTACAGTAGGGGACCTGCTGTCAAAGTATCGCACCACTCCCACTCGCTTAAAATGCTAATTAGGTTTGTGGATTAATGAGCATGTTTGGATGTGTATGTGTGTTTTTTGGGGGGTGGGGGTTCTTGTGAGGGAGGGGAACTAAGATTAATAATTAGGAAGTAAATTCATTATCTTGAAAATAAAAATAAAAAGTTTTTACGAAGTGCAGTGACTAAAATGATGCTCTGAAGGTGAAGCTGTGATGCTACTCCCTCTGCATTGAAACAAAGATTACACCAGAGACTATTAGATTAGTATGTTGTTATTAACATGTCTGTTCTGACTCACTGAGGTAAAAGTATGCTCTCTTAGAGACTTGTTATCTAAAACATATTTAATCAAAATATACTGGTTTTCATAATTAATATTACATGCAGCTTTGTTGGTTGTTGGGGAAAAAAAACTTGAGGTTAAAGGTTTTCACAATGAAAGAAAAGTTTTACACACTTTGTATATTTTGATTCAGATTGATTTAAGCTCAGTTACCTTAGAAAATACTGCAAAGTCCGATATAACTGTATTTTTTTGGTCTAGAATGATTGATCAATGACCTGCATGTTTTTTGCACAGTCATATCAAAAACACACCAGCATTATTCCTTCAAATGGTCACCAAACCGGCTGAAATCAGGGAGGAAAAGAAAAACAGCTGTAACCTCCTTCTCACCCTGCAACAGAAACTTCATCCTATACTCCAGAAAAATTGGAGGTTCTTTGGATATTGAACATAATAAAGCAATGTGTCACATCGCTATACTAATAACAAAGAGTCCCAAAGAACTGCGGCTGCATGATATTAGGAAAACTTACAATGTGTGATCACAGTGTCCAATATTGCTATGACAATATCAAATAAATACTTACAGAACATCCAAAAAAGCAGTTCTGTGCTCCACTTTTTTCCACATTATACATCACAACCTTATTCCAGATTGTTTTAAATTAATCTCTTTCCTGTGAAGTGCTGCAAATACTTTTTGGATGCACCTTATGTATGTGACGCAAATGTCTTTCTGCTCCGGGTTCATAGCAAAAATAGGTCATCATAGGACATTTATTTATTTATTAAATTTTTATTTTTACATCTATGGAATTTTTTATTATTATTTATCATTGATTTTGATAAAGGGATAATGCTTATTAATTAACATGGTTGTAAATTAGCAGAATTATCACAGAGGCTTTTTTCTTTTTTTTCCCATGTGCGGTCCATGGACAGATGTTTCAAGACATCCTAATAAAGAATAAGAACCACATTATAAAAAAGAGTAAAATATACTAAAAAAAAAAAAAACAAGTAGTACATACACTTATTAGAAACAACACTTTTACACACAACACACTCAAGCTAAACAACATAGACAATGACAGATGAAACATTCTGAAGAAGGGTAAGGGGACAATTGTCAAATGGCCAGCAGAGGGCAGCGATAAGTGGTAATTTAGTGCAGACAGCTTTATTCAGTAAGATTTTATATGAATAGTGTGTTACTATGTTACTGGAGTGATAATCCATTAATGAGCTGCTCAAACAGAAAAGGTGGTTTGGCCAAAAGGCTTTTCCTCCAGGGGACGATTACAGTCACCTCTGTCTGTTTCTCTGGTTCGGCGGTAGTCTTTGGTTTTGATACTTTAAGTAAATGTTTTTACTTAAAGCTACAGTGTGTAATTTTCAGCGACATCTAGCGGTCAGACTGCAGACTGCAGCAACATGAACGTCTCCCCCCCACCGCTTCTCCCCCCCAACAGTACGGCGAGCGTTACGGGACAAAATGTCTTCCACGACGTCCGCATCACCTACCTTCTCAAGTGATGAGGTTTGTTTACATAGATAATTTTACAGATAGTATTTCATTAGTCTGTTTAGGGTATAGATTTCATGTAGACTTAAGATAATAAATATACCCGTTATTTTTTCTACGTCGTTGTGACGTTTTGGTGAGCTGCTTTGCATGGTGATATAAACAGACGAAGTAATTGTAGTCATTAGTTTAACAGCGAGATTGTGTTCGCTGGAAGAATATATATTCCCCGTTTACAGAGTCCAAGTCTTGTTTGTGGCACGGGGGTTACAAGGCAAGGAAGAGGGAAAGGAAGAGGGCAGAGAGGCCGGGGTGAGCGTGCAGCTGGGGCCAGGCGAGAGAGGGGAGCCAGCGGGGTGAGAGCAGAGGAGGAAAGGCTTGAAGATCTCCAAAGGAGCTGGAGAGAAGTAACCGAGGTATATATCCAGAAAATTATTTTACAGAAAATTACTGAATCATTACCTGTGAAACGTCAGGGACGTTGCTGAATAAGTATACTGGAGAGTAACAGCATCATCACGCAGCATGTTATTGTTTTAGACAGGTCTGAGCATCCTGTACTCCAAAAACTGCAGTGATATTAGACAATTGTGTGTATAGGATTAATTACCTGTCCAAGAGAAAACTGGCAACTTGAGCGTCACTTTGAAAACCTTTTTCCTCCATCAGTGACTTCCATCGTGTAAATGCCGTGCCAATGTTGATCCGTGTTTTTTGTCGTTTCTTGTCACTCTTGCGTTTATTCTCGTCGTGTTTCCGCTTCTTAGATGACGGGGGTTCGGTGTCCGCCGCTTTTCGTTGTGATACAGAGTAGGCATGATCCTCCATTCGTCTGATGTTTGGCCACACAGTGCCAAACAGTTTGCAAAGTCACTCACGCCTGCCGCCTTGTTTACCTTTCTTGTTACCGAGGCGCAGTATACCTGCTTCTTCTTCTTCTTTGGTTTCAGGCAGACTAAACGCTTCTCAGGCATAATACTGCCATCTACTGTTCAGTACCGTCTCAGTTCATCTCTCTCAACTTGCCGTAGTTATTTTCGAGCGTAATGGGAGATCTCGCAATCGCTAGTTTGTTGCCTCTGCGCTGCCGTAGCGCAAAGATGTCAGCCTCCATGGCTGCGAGACCCGCTCCTATGTAATTATAAATAACGAATTCTAAGGCAACGCAAATATTATGGTTAAAAGGCTGAGCTCATAGGTGATGATAAATAACATAGTTATGTATAATATATTAAATTTCTGAATTTATATGCCTGTAATTATTACACACTGTAGCTTTAAGTAAATGTGTGGAGGTGAAGACAAATCATTGATCATTTTACAGATAAAGGTTAGAGTAATTGGCCATCCTTTCCCACCTTAGTAGGTGATGCAACTGTAAAATTGGATAGTTATGACGTATCCGGTTTCCGGTCTACATTTTTTACAGTGTGTTTATTCGGTTTAGTTTGCTTGTAGGGACATTTGGGGCTGGATGTGTCTGACATTGCTGAGAGTAAAGATTGTGCCCTTTGATATGTGGTTTGAAAGAGTTGAGAATTTAAATTGACACCCAAGATATTTTTATTCAGATACAACCCGAAGCTGTTTACCAAAATGTTAGGTTCAACACTGAGAGCAGTGTATGATTTTGAGGAGATTATTGCAACTGTTTTTGTAATATTCAGCTGTAGACAGTCTATGAACCCTAGCATAAGTAGTTGTTTTAGTTTCTTGGTAGGAACTGTTGCCATGAACATAGAGCACAGTGTCATCTGCATACACCTGCACAAACCCTTCAGGACATGCAGTGGAAAACAGCCCAGGTTGAAAGATTAACATAGGGGTAAAGTGGTGAGAATTGGAATCCACCATTTTGAGAGTGATCTGATTGATATGACTGAATATATTTTATGGTAATCACTGATAATTTGAATTATTTTAATTTTATTAGCAAGATGTCCTGATTCACTGTGTCAAACGCTAACTCAACAAAAAAAGACTGTGCCAACAATTCCTACCTTGTCCAGCAAGGCTTCAGTGCTTTTAATGCAAAAAGCCCTATATCACTTTCTTTAAAAGGATTCTCTCTAGAGCCAAATTGCACAAGGACAAAAACAACGGAGGTGCTGTTTAGGTGATTGATATGCTGATATGATGAACATGCTGCTGCCAACTTCTCAGCATTTTTTACACAACTAGAAAAATAATTATTGGTCTGTAATTAAATAAAAAGTGGGATTTACAGTTTATAAATAGAGGGGCAATAACGGCAGATTTTCATTTGCCAGGAAATGTTCAGTGCATTAATGAGAGGTTGATTATTTTAGTCATAGGACATGCAGATGATGCACTCAACACTAAGCATCAAAACATCCATTCCAAAGACATCCCTAGCCATAGTGAATTGATATCCTGCTAAAAATGACTTTCCGATACTTTCTCTAAAACTGAGAAAGGGTGCGCTCTTATTCACAAAATTGATTAGTCTATTTGGAGCTTCCGATTTAAACTATCTGCAGTATTAGCTATAACATTATAAGGGGATGATGAAATGCCTGTTGTACCTGTTTTGGAGAATTTACAAGATGCTTCTCAATTTTGATTTCAAGAGCTCTCTACTCCACGGGACGTCAAATTATTCCACAATTTCCATTTGACTTTTCTATTACAGAAAAAAAAAGTCAGCTGTAGCTTTGGTGACACTGGATTAATAATTGAGTGATAGGATGTGGAATCCCTGCTCCTTAGTTGATAAAAGCAACAGCCTCTCTATGTTTTTTGTAATGCTTCAGTGTTTTCTCACCTGCAAGACTCTGATATGAGGACAGCCATCGGACTTTTACACCACACTATAAACTGCTTGAAATCTTCACACTGAATGGGTTTCTTTGCAACCCCAAGCTGACACTGAGCCACTCGAGGACACACAACCATTGTGCTCTGGGCTCACTGCGCCGGGCACTGAACTAACTCATGCTTTGTGTTACCCATTCTCCTTCTTCATCTAATAGAATGTATGGGAAAATTGCTATAAATGATCACAATGACAATGTTGACTATAGGGGGACAGTATACGGGAGGGTTGCCAGTTTAAACCCCACCTCCACTCCTCCCAGTTATTGTGTCCTTTGACAAGACACCTCACCTGCATTTTTATTTATTTTGGTCCTGTTGTTGCCTGTGTACAGCAGCAGCGGTTCTGTTAGTGTTTGTAGAATGTTCTCTTTTGAAACCAAAATGTGTTCAAAGTGAAAGAAGTGCCTTTTTTTAACATCATGAGTTCTTCATCACTACCACTTCCTTTCACTAAACTCAGATCAAATGTTTGCAAACGATCCATCTAGGAAAGAGTTGGGGATCTGATATAGAAATATTCCGATTAGCCAAATACATCAAGACTCATTTGATTGGTCAAATACAGTGTGATTGAGGAGACAATGATGTGTTCAAACATCTGAGGCTACAATTTGTCGCAGTTTTGTTTTGTATGCCTATCTGTTCGACTTAGACATAGACTTAGATTTATTTTGTCATTTTTTATACACGAGTGTAGACAAAAAGAAATTTTGTTTAAAACAGCTCTAGACAATTTAATTTTTTTAAAGTGCAGCCTTGAAAAACATTAATAAAAACATAATAAGAGAAAAAAATTGTAATATAAACAAAATGACTGTATATATACAGTTCTAAACATTTTTTTTCTGTTATGGAAAGAAAAAAGTAGGTTAGTTGGTTAATTTTTTTGTTTTAGACAGTTGCCTTTTGTTTGTTATTTTTCGGCAGATAGCTCTCTCTGAAGTCATTTGCTCCATTTATGATGTAACTTTAGAACTATTTTCCTATTTTTGTAAAAAAAAAAAATCACTTTCTAAAGATGTGCAACTTTGTATGTGTGAGCTGCTTGGGATGGGAAGAGGATGGATCCACTCTTTAATATGTTATGGTCTGGCAACCCTAGACGGGGCGTAACAATGCTATTTTGATGATAGTAAATCTTCAATATATTGTGCAGCCCTAATCAGGACAGGGAATTTTTTTTTTCTTCTTCTGGAAAATCAAGTCACATCTGAACCCACGTCAATACCATGGTGGGCTCTAAAAATGCAGGCAGAGAAACAGAAGTCATCACATTGGAATCCACTCCAGCCTCTACAGAGACAAGATCAGAGTCCTTCTCAGCAGCAGGGAGCTCCACAGGTTATAAAGCATATCAAGACCTTTGAAATTATGTGTAGTTACCACATATGCAGTAATAATAGAGTGTTCTGATCTATTAGAATATTTCTACTAAATCTCCAGCAGATGGCAGCATTGCACCTCGGATTGTATATTAAATCAGGGATCACACAAACACTAAACACCCAAGATGTTTCTCTTTTCTTTTTTTCCCCAAGATTCCAACTTTTCTCTTCTCAAGATTTTTATTTAACAACTCTTTTTGGCGCCTTTCTCGTGGTTTGAATCTGGCAAACTCCTTTACTGGCCACGTATCCTTCCTTTTATCCATCTGCTCATTCTTCCTTCAACCATTCATCACTCATCAGTGAGATATCCAGCTTCACCTTCCTCCATCTGTTCCTCCAACCCATTTCTTCTGCTTTTTAAATTTTCTGCAGAAACAAAATTATACTGATGGCTAAAAATAGAACAGGCGTTTGTGTTTCTGCAGACCTGGGGAGGGTTTATGCATGAGTTGCACTGATATAATCCCAGAATAAATGTAAAGGGGGGTTGGACAGTTGAGAAAGAAATTTCATGTGCAGGTGGGGTGAGCATGAAGTATGAGAGACAGCCGAAAGGATGAACATAGAACAAGGAATAATAAACAGCAGGAACAAAAGGAGGAGAGATGAGGAGAGCCGTCTTTCTGTCGGCTAGAACAACGTGGGCTGTTGTTTTATTTCCTCTGTGGCTTCACTACAGCAGCTCTGTCTGTCTCAGGTGCTGACACAGCACACCTTTCACACAAACACACACATCGCGCTCACAGACAAAAGGTGGTTTAACAAAAAACTAAGATATCTTCCCAAAGAAAGGGCGACTTTCATTTTCAGCTTGGTTTGAAAAAGATCTCCGTGCATGTCTTCTCTTACCTTAGCAGCACTTCCTTTGGCACAACACCATCTCTAAATCCAAAGTCTGTTCTTAAAAACTCAATAAATGTTTGAAGGCTTAAGTTTTGATCCACCAAATGGCTTGGCAAGTTTGTAACTTTCGTCAGTGATTTTCATTGCAATCTACTGGTAGAAAGGAGAAGTTCCAACCTGCCATCAGTAAATTTCCATGAGTCTAATGGGGCTTGTCATATTTGAGCAAACACAGCATAAGATGAGTTCAGATAAGATAGGATTTTATCTCGGATTAGATAAAATAAGATCAGATAAGTCCCCAAAGTTGAACTATATAACGCTTTCAAACCTTTTCATTTTGGGTGTAAATGTGGATTAGTTGGTTCCATTGTGCAGCTTTAACCACAAGATTACGGTGCATCCCATTTGCAGGGTGATTGGAGGTTAGCTAAGGCTGTCCCAGCTCAGTCTATAGATCCAGCCTTCCATGGTTTTCCTAATTCATTCTTCCTAATATCTGAAATTAGTTAAGGGAATTGCCTTCAGAGAGAAATCCTGACATTCCTTCTCCCGACAAAACACTTCAGTGTCCTTCTGGGAGAATCAAAGATGTATCATATACACTCACCGG
The DNA here is from genome assembly GCF_016077235.1 of Cyprinodon tularosa. NCBI lineage: Eukaryota > Metazoa > Chordata > Actinopteri > Cyprinodontiformes > Cyprinodontidae > Cyprinodon > Cyprinodon tularosa. The sequence goes on along the minus strand of NW_024039044.1, from coordinate 50,222 downwards.
CCACTTTATTAGGTACCGCATGCTAGTAACGGGTTGGACCCCCTTTTGCCTTCAGAACTGCCTCAATTCTTCGTGGCATAGATTCAACAAGGTGCTGGAAGCATTCCTCAGGGAGTTTGGTCCATATTGACATGATGGCATCACACAGTTGCCGCAGATTTGTCGGCTGCACATCCATGATGCGAATCTCCCGTTCCACCACATCCCAAAGATGCTCTATTGGATTGAGATCTGGTGACTGTGGAGGCCATTTGAGTACAGTGAACCCATTGTCATGTTCAAGAAACCAGTCTGAGATGATTCCAGCTTTATGACATGGGGCATTATCCTGCTGAAAGTAGCCATCAGAAGTTGGGTACATTGTGGTCATAAAGGGATGGAAATGGTCAGCAACAATACTCAGGTAAGCTGTGGCGTTGCAACGATGCTCAATTTGTACCAAGGGGCCCAAAGAGTGCCAAGAAAATATTCCCCACACCATGACACAACCACCACCAGCCTGAACCGTTGATACAAGGCAGGATGGATCCATGCTTTCATGTTGTAGACGCCAAATTCTGACCCTACCATCCGAATGTCGCAGCAGAAATCGAGACTCATCAGACCAGGCAACGTTTTTGCAATCTTCTATTGTCCAATTTCGATGAGCTTGTGCAAATTGTAGCCTCAGTTTCCTGTTCTTAGCCGAAAGGAGCGGCACCCGGTGTGGTCTTCTGCTGCTGTAGCCCATCTGCCTCAAAGTTCGACGTACTGTGCGTTCAGAGATGCTCTTCTACCCACCTTGGTTGTAACCGGTGGTTATTTGAGTCACTGTTGCCCTTCTATCAGCTCGAACCAGTCTGGCCATTCTCCTCTGACCTCTGGCATCAACAAGGCATTTCCGCCCACAGAACTGCCGCTCACTGGATGTTTTTTCTTTTTTGGACCATTCTCTGTAAACTCTAGAGATGGTTGTGCGTGAAAATCTCAGTAGATCAGCAGCTTCTGAAATACTCAGACCAGCCCTTCTGGCACCAACAATCATGCCACGTTCAAAGTCACTCAAATCACCTTTCTTCCCCATACTGATGCTCGGTTTGAACTGCAGGAGATTGTCTTGACCATGTCTACATGCCTAAATGCACTGAGTTACCGCCATGTGATTGGCTACTTAGAAATTAGTGTTAACGAGCAGTTAACACTAATAAAGTGGCCGGTATATATATATATATACACTATATTGCCAAAAGTATTTGCTCACCCATCCAAATTATTGGAATCAGGTGTTCCAATCACTTCCATGGCCACAGGTGTATAAATTCAAGCAGCTAGGCATGCAGACTGTTTTTACAAACATTTGTGAAAGAATGGGTCGCTCTCAGGAGCTCAGTGAATTCCAGCGTGGAACTGTGATAGGATGCCACCTGTGCAACAAATCCAGTCGTGAAATTTCCTCGCTCCTAAATATTCCACAGTCAACTGTCAGCTGTATTATAAGAAAATGGAAGTGTTTGGGAACGACAGCAACTCAGCCACGAAGTGGTAGGCCACGTAAACTGACGGAGCGGGGTCAGCGGATGCTGACGCGCATAGTGCGAAGAGGTCGCCAACTTTCTGCAGAGTCAATCACTACAGACCTCCAAACTTCATGTGGCCTTCAGATTAGCTCAAGAACAGTGCGCAGAGAGCTTCATGGAATGGGTTTCCATGGTCGAGCAGCTGCATCCAAGCCATACATCACCAAGTGCAATGCAAAGCGTCGGATGCGGTGGTGTAAAGCACGCCGCCACTGGACTCTAGAGCAGTGGAGACGCGTTCTCTGGAGTGACGAATCGCGCTTCTCCATCTGGCAATCTGATGGACGGGTCTGGGTTTGGCGGTTGCCAGGAGAACGGTACTTGTCTGACTGCATTGTGCCAAGTGTAAAGTTTGGTGGAGGGGGGATTATGGTGTGGGGTTGTTTTTCAGGAGCTGGGCTTGGCCCCTTAGTTCCAGTGAAAGGAACTCTGAATGCTTCAGCATACCAAGACATTTTGGACAATTCCATGCTCCCAACTTTGTGGGAACAGTTTGGAGCTGGCCCCTTCCTCTTCCAACATGACTGTGCACCAGTGCACAAAGCAAGGTCCATAAAGACATGGATGACAGAGTCTGGTGTGGATGAACTTGACTGGCCTGCACAGAGTCCTGACCTCAACCCGATAGAACACCTTTGGGATGAGTTAGAGCGGAGACTGAGAGCCAGGCCTTCTCGTCCAACATCAGTGTGCGACCTCACAAATGCGCTTCTGGAAGAATGGTCAAAAATTCCCATAAACACACTCCTAAACCTTGTGGACAGCCTTCCCAGAAGAGTTGAAGCTGTTCTAGCTGCAAAGGGTGGACCGACGTCATATTGAACCCTATGGATTAGGAACGGGATGTCACTTAAGCTCATATGTGAGTCAAGGCAGGTGAGCAAATACTTTTGGCAATATAGTGTATATATATATATATATATATATATATATATATATATATATATATATATATATATATATATATATATATATATATATATATATATATATATATATATATATATATATATATATATATATATGTATGTATGTATGTATATGTATAAATATATATATATATATATATATATATATATATATATATATATATATATATATATATATATATATATATATATATATATATATATCTTCTTCAGAAGAAAATGTGTCCAGTTAAAAGGTACTTAAACTGAAGCAGTCTTTACTCTCTAAAGGTGAGAAATATTGACACTTTTAACGCTGTACAAATCACTCAGATGTTTTTTTTTCTTTGTAGGGTTTAAGATCTTCTTTGAGCACAGAGCCAGTCTGGAAATACTCCTAACTGTGATGTACAGGATGATCCACGATCAAACACTTTAACCATTGGTTCTGACTCATTTGGATGTGAAAAAGTCAGCTCTTCCACCTGAACCCTGCCACTCTATAGCAGCTCCTTTCATTGCTTACATCAGGATCCCATTTTTTCAGCCAAGATTCATATTTCATGATCTTAGCTGAAAATTGGTGCATACACAGATCAGTTAGTGCAGAGCTTCTCCAGTTTTCATCAACACAGAGGATTCACCCCGTTAGCTTTGAACATGGGTTTTTGAAGCATTCTTTTTATCTGCTGCTCCATCTAACAATCTTTTAATAACAAAACAAGACCAAATGAGAGGACAATGAACTTTGTTTAGTGAAGAAGTTTAATCCCTCAACCAAAAAAGTATTATTAGTCATTAACATGGGTTGAAAACATGCTTCCAAGTTTTAGTCGTAACAGTCACGCTAATAGGGCCATCTGTAAAATGGATGTTAAGGTCAAGTTTTTACAGCCATCAGTGACAACTGCACCCTATGTGTTAAAAGATGGAACTTGGGGCCATCTCCTCTACTTAGCATTACTTTTTCATGCCTAGATAACTTTCTTCCCTCCACACCCAGACATGTCTTTTCTGTCCAAAATGGGCACATTACTTTCCTCGAAAGGGCAAACTGTGTCCTTGAGCTGTAGATGAAATATGGATTCTTGTTCTGACCCGCTAGTTCTTCTGTGATTGGCTATCCTCTTTCAACCTCACTGATGACGGCTATGATCAGTGCTATTATTTTGATAAAAGCCTATAAGCCCCTTAGGCCAACTTTGAGCCAATATTCAGAGCTGAGGAAGCTAGATATAAGAATAAAAGCCCCCAAAAAGAAGATAAAAGTCTGGTTGCCTTCTGGTTAAGTCATTGGGATCAGAATGTCATGAATGACTGAGACACTTGACCATCAAAGCGATACTTCTACCTAGCCAAAATCTAGGAGGCATAAAGGTGAAAATTAATTATCAGTTACCCACAATCTTCAAAATCGGATATCATTAAACATAAAAGGTGTTTTAAGTACAACTTAAAAATGATATATTAAATGTAAGTAACACACCATCAAACGTGCTCTGCACCGCTAGTTTGTGTTTGGAGCTAAAAGAGATGTGAGAATGTACATAAAACGTGTCTCAGTGAAAACGTGTGCACCATTCCTGGGGTCTGGCAGCTATCCGGCTTTAATTTGACCAGTCAGGCGGTCGAAACTGGGGCTTCAGCAAATATATGTGTGTGGGCTGGCCTTGATGTTAAGGTGAGGCAGAGATCAATGCTGAGGCAAACAAAAAGGTTGGGTCAAACTTAACATCCTCTCCACCTATCTCCTCTATGTTTTCCTCCAGCTTTGTGCTTTTTCCTGCCCTTTCTTTAGAGGAGATCATATGAAATGTGAGAAAAAGGCTGTTGAAGAGAGAAGCTGATTGATTTTGAATATAAGTTGAGACTTATTCTCACTGTGAGTCAGATGCATGCATGTAAATAGAAAACAGTCATAAAAGCTGAAGTTCTCCTAAGATATGTTCTTTGGTTAAGTTATGAGCTGCTAGTATCTTAGTTAGAGCACACAGTGATGGAAATGTCCCCATAAGGGGCTGCAGTATCTAAGGGAAAAGCCACTTAAAGAATCCTGTGTTCAAACCCTGTTTGTGTGTTTTCTTTTTTCATGGAGGAGCATTTGCTTCCTCCTACAGTACCTCCTACTGTTTGGGTCATTAATAACATAGCCTCTCCCCAACTAAAATTAGCGGGTTAACACCGTTTTCAAACACGGTTCGACCCGCTAAGAATCGGTATTTGCCTTTGGCATTGGAAATAAAAGCTGCGTCTATCCCTTCTCTAGCAAGTTGCCTGGCCTCTTTCCTTCTACTGCTGCACTTTTGGTAACGCCATCACACTGGGTTAGCATTGATGATGTCACCAGAAATCAGGAAAGTGAACAATGTAGAGCAACATGTAAGAGAGACAGGGTGTAGTAATCCCTCTCACCAGTGCTACGCCATGTTTATCAAATGCAAGCTGACTTTTGCTTGTTACATCAAATGCCACTAGCGGGGAGTGTTGACATCCTTACATTGTGCTTAATGGTATCATGTAAATTAGCGGTTGACGCTCTGATGTTCCCATCTAGATGCTTGAAGGCGATTTTAACCCAGGTCACTTTCCGAGCTGTTCACCCCCCTATTCATGGGGGGTCAGTGAGCCGTTCCCACTGCCACTAAAAGTACATGGTTCCCGTTTTATTGACCTGTGGGAAAGGGGTACATGTAACCTTATGTAGTACTAAACCTCTCACCCCCTGCTTACAGGAAAAAGAAACCTACCCTCTGGAAACTTTGTACCATAAGTCTTAGAACCACCATATTGAGTACCAAACCTTTAGCTTAGCTCTGGGACGCCTCCCCTCAGACCAGAATGGATCATTCTCATTTGACTCCCAGTAAACTTAAATGACACAGAAAAACAAGTGGCCAAAAAGTACCTGCAAACTTTTCTTCAACCCCTTTCACAACTGATACATATGTCTTATACAAAACCCATCCTCATTTGGCCAAGAAAGTCTCATGGTTTTGGCTGTGTTCAAGTTTTATCTCTGAGTTTTCATTGGTCCAGTGTGTTCTAGTTATGTTTAATTGTATTTGAGTTCTTAGATATTTCTTGTTTGCCCTCTTGTGTCAGTCTCCTTTTCCCTAGCTACCCTCTGGCCTCTGTTCACACCTGCTGCCAATCTGCTAATTAGCCTGATCTTTGTTTCTCTGTTCCATATATTCTCCTCCTGTTCAGTCACTCTTTGCTGGTTTGTCGTCATTTATTTGCCCCCTTGTTTTGAGTATTCCTGGTTATATTTTTTGGTGGATTTTGTGAATTTATGTTTTTGGATTTTTGCTTCTGTCACCCTTTTTTGTTATTAAATCTTCAAGAAACCACTTCACTTTCAGTATCTGCATTTGGATCCTGTCAAACCTTCACCCCACTGTGACAGAAAGCTTTTTAAAACAGATGTGTCTATCAGTATTTCACATTGGGCTGGGTTATTGACATGAAAATATAGTTTTCAAAAAACAAGATATTTGTATGTGAAGCAAAAGTAAGTCACGTTCTGCTGATCTTTATACTTACTTTATGTACACAGCTGAACACAACTATAATGTCTGTAGCAAAGTCTTCAGGTCTTAATATAAAATGTGCTTCTTCACAATGTGTTTAATCAGTGTGATCTAATCAGTTGATTTTCTGGGAAAAAAGTACAACACTTCCAGGTAGCAACAGCCTAAGCTAGCTCTCCCGAACTGTTTTGAAACTTACCTGCTATGAAATTTACAATGCACAGACAGCTACTTGCAGTCAGCATCTGACACTAGACCAGTAACAGTCAAGGACACAGACATAGAATATCAAATATATAACCACTCCTTTTCATTCTTTTCAAAGACTTGTCCTCAATCCCTAAAATCTTGTGAGATGAAACTAAACAGACAAACCACAAAGCAGGCCAAATAGTAGACATAAAACTGGTTTAACTTCCTGACCAGTCATTGCTAAAATAATCAGCAGAGATTTTGTCTAGCCATCTCATTTATGTCTACTTATACGGATTGTTTGTCATGAAGGACGTCTGTGTACTGTGTTACGTATTTGTATGGGGGTGCCTTAGTGGAGTGTTTGTCTGTGTTTGAGGCGCTTGTCTCTGACTGTTAGCGTGTGTGTTTAGTTTTTGAAGCAGAACGCTCCTGGAGCTGTATTTGTGTTGTACAAGGTCACACCTCAGGGTATCTTTGCTGACACGCACACACCTGCGGTGCAGTCTCTGCTCATGTGACTGGCTGTCATGGTAACCCTCAGAAAGCTAATCAAAGAGTTCAGTTAGTAAGGATTGGTGAAACAGATCCACCCCCCACCATAGCCTCTCACACGCACGTACATACACGGCTTGGTTTTCATTAAATATGGGAACATTTCCTTAACTTGAATTAATTTTATATGGCCTAACCCAGATCCTTACCCTAATGCTAATTATTAAGAACATACACTTAACCCTAACCTAAAGTGAATTCACAACTAAGTCCTTAACCTAACCCAAATTTAAAGAACAGAACTTTAGCACATGGGGACCATTTGAATGTCCCCATTTGTACCTGTAAGTCCCCACATGTAGGGAATTTTACAAAATACTTCCTCCACATTGTAGGTAAAAGAAGGTAGCACACACACCTACTTGTTCTGCCATCGTAGTGAGGACCACGTGTTGACTCCCATTGACTTCCATTGATTTTTCAGTCATTGTCTTTCTATGCCTTTCTATGCCCTAACCCTAAAACTAACCCTAAACCTAACCATTACCATTGCATACCTCACCCTAACCCTTACCCTAACCCAACTGACACCTTAGCCCTAAACCTAACCATTAGCAAAATAGCATGTGAGGACCGTCAAAATGTCCTCACTTTGCAACAACTGGTCCTCAGTTTGATGGTGAAATTGGAAAAAACGATCCTCACTCTGAGTGCTAGAAAGGTACATACACACACACCCACACCTCCACACAAACCTACTTCCATTCATTCTATTAACACCTATCCAATTTTTAACCATTATCGTAAAAATGTGGTCTGCATAACTAAATGCAGAGTAAAGTTCTAATAAGGATCACTGGTCTTTAGAAGGCATGTGGGTGTACAAGAAAATATCCTAAATATGTTCATAAATCAACTTACAAAACACACACATACATACACTCCAGTAAGAAGTGAGAGAGATGCAGACATGAGTTACTGTTTGCAAAAATAAAGCTAAATTTTTTACCAGATGTGAAAAATTGTATAGTGAGAATTTTGATCAAAGATGTGTTTTTAAAGTCTGCCGTTTTAAAGAAAGCCACAATAGCATCAGTTCTAGGACTTTTTTAAAAACAATAATTTATGGTACATCATGAAAGTTTCGTATGTTTTACATCTGTCTATTTATTGTCTATACCAGTTAGCCTAGCAGGGTCTCAGGGTTGGTTGTCCTTTAAGAAGGCCACTATGCCGACACAGGGTAATAGAACAAAAAATAAGCAAACACAAAAAAATGTACCCAAAGGCTCTACATTGAGGATTCTGCATTTCGAGCCCAGTTGTGGACTTCTTTTTTCCCTAGGAGTGTTTTTGTAACATGTTTATTGGCATGAATGAAATATGGCATTGGTCTGATTAATGCAGATCTTTTGAAACTTCAATTATTCAGAACAACCTCTATTTATATTTTAGCAAAAATATCTTTTTAAAGATGTGAAGAAGAAGAACATTCAGACCATTGTTAATTATTTTTCAATGACACTAGCGATGAGAAAATCATACAAAGCATCTATTCAGCAGGCTGGCTGAATGGAAGATGCGTCACTGTTGCTTCTGAAAAAAGTATGACCAAATATCTGAGGAGGCTGTTCACACACCAACCTCTCAGCGTCTGTTTGGAGATGGACTGAGTTATCAGTGCGTGGCAGGTATCGATCCAATACTCTGCATTGTGCGTTCTGTCTGAAATGAGACGCGCAGGAAAGGTCAAGACATTAGAGAGGCTGTCAGAGAAAATAGTTTAAAGGGTTTTTAAAGCTTCAATCTGTGTGCTTTACATTTCCACCTCTTAATCTGATGGATCATCTGCCGTTTATTTATTATCTGTGCATATTGAAACAATAAAACACACAACTCATTGTTTGGTTTTACATACTGAACAACACTAATTTAAGCCCAGGTCTTAACAGATCTGTATGTTTTGCTTTACCCACTTCTGTAGAATTTGCATGTCTTGGGGACTCATCCATCCATCCATCCATCCATCCATCCATCCATCCATCCATCCATCCATCCATCCATCCATCCATCCATCCATCCATCCATCCATCCATCCATCCATCCATCCATCCATCCATCCATCCATCCATCCATCCATTTCTGTGTGGGCAGAAGTACAATGAAACTGCAAGGAAAAATTGACACATTACCATATAGAACACAAAGAAAACAACAAAACATAATGCAAATATAACAGATAAAGAAATATTAAAAAGTCGCATTGACTTATTGGACAGCAACAATTTTGCAAAATGATGAGTGAATAGAAACTCTTGACCGTTGTAAAGTAACACAGGTTCATAAGCTTTGGTACATGTATAGAAGCATTGATAAAGCCAGTCATGTCCTTGGGCAATGTATACTGCTACCCTGCTTCTGTCATTGTACCTCAAGGCAGCTTTGGCCACATTGTAGTTCACCATCATCAGCATATGAATAACTGTATGTCCTGTTAAACGCTTTAGGGTCCCTTGACTTAAAAAAAGGTGTTATACATATGCAGGCCATTTACCAAGAACCAACACATATCAGTGCTTCAATCTTAAATAAAACCTTAATTTGTTTATAATTTTTGTAAATCTGTTTTATCCAACAAACTTCCCCCCATTTCTTCCACGGCATCTCTTAACATAGACACCTGCTTTTGTCCTGTTAGCCTGAAGATCTGTCCCAGGACTCCAGAAGCGTCTCTCCTTGTGGAGCCAAGCTTGGGTTTGATGCTGTGGAACTGAGCGTCTCAGCCTGATGATGTTCATGTCACTTGCTTCTGTCTTTATTATTCCCCACAGACTGAAGCATTTTGCTCTTTCTCTGTGTTTTTTTCCCCCTTTTGCTTTCTAATTTCCTCTAAGCTGCAGTGTTACTGCTTAGGTCCCTCTGGAGACCAAGAGCAGCGTGATGCAGTGTCACTTCCGTCAGGGCCCCCCGTTCCCCTTCATTTGAGCGCATTTGTCCTAAAAACTGAAATTTTTGTGCAATGTGTGCAGAAGAAAGAGGTGCAGCCAGACAAAAAAAAACCCCCAAAAAACTCGTTTTGGTTTATTTTTGTTCCTGTTTTCTCTTTTTCTTTTTTTCTTTCTTAAGCTCACTGGCATTTCACAGCCTCTTTTATTTGCTTTTTCATATCCTCCACATGCAACCTTTCCTTTGTTTCTGCATCACTCATCTGATCATAGCTGCTGCTGCACGTTGTCTTGTGCTCTTTGTGTATCTTATAGGTTGGGTTCTACTATTTTCCTGCAACAACTTCACTGATCATAAGACAAACTACAATCAATAGAGGCTGGAAAAAGAAGAAGCTTTCAGATACCTACCTGCATTTATATGAGGCTTCTGCTTGCATGTCAAAGGAGAATTGAACTGCTATCAAAGAGTAAACCTAGATGTTTTCTCTATTATAAACATTAGGACTTTAGGGCCTGGAATGGAGATTATCATTGTGGTAGATGCTATTATTGAGTTTGTGGAACTCTACTCAATATTAGCCAAAGCCTCATCAGGTCAGAACCAATCTGACTGTTTTCCACAAGCTGAAAAAACATTACCCTTACTCCTTGTAAATTAAGATTTAGTTCAGCTGGGACCAGCTTGCTGGATTCAATGTAGAGATAGATACTCAGGTAAGTGACCATTAGACTCAGACGGGGTACGATAATGAAAATGTGAGTCACTAACCTTGTTCTTAGTTCCGTCTGTCCAGAGGAAGGAGTGGGATCCAGTTGGATAACTTATCTACAGCTTGCGGCTGAAGCCGCCCAGAGAGTTCCAGGATTGAGGCAGAGCAGACTGACAAGCTGAAGCCAACAGACGCAGAAGAGCAGAGGAGTAGAAGAGTCCAGATGCTGGTGAAGATTCTAAGTCATCAAGGTCATAGTCATTCCAAAAAAGTTTAAAAACAAAACACTGGACTTTGTTTTCCAAGTTTTGAAGACATTTTGCTTCCCGTCAAGGAAGTTTTTCAATACAAAATGTCAGAATTAGCGTTGAGTTCCAAGCTTTATACAGTAGCCCAACAAAGCCTTTTTTGGCTTAAAAAACATGCAAATTGAACCGTAAGAACAGGTCCATCCCTTTGTAATGGGGAGTCGTTGTGGTCTTTGTTAGCCTGCAATACCCAATACTGGTCTATGCATCTGAAAGGGGTGGGGGGGGGTCATTAAGGGCATTGTTGGCCTGGCTGACCATACGAGATGTCTTGGTCCCCTGCATGGGAATAAGGATTATGATGGAAGGAATAAACTCTATCGCTGCGTTGTAGGTATTGGAGAGCTGAAACCTGAGTTCACCCCCTCTATTTAAGGTTTGTGTTTCTCTTGACATAATGGCTTCATTCACACCTCTTTTAAACCACCTGTCTTCCTTGTGTGAACATTTTGGTCCTCAAAATAATGTCCTTTGTCCATAAGGTGTAGATTGCTGGTGAAGATTCTCGGTCATCTAGGTCATAGTCATTCCAAAAAAGTAAAAAAAAAAACAAAAACAAATCACTGTTTCCAAGATTCGGCTTCTGATCCAGGAAGGTTTTTCAATTCAAAATGTCAGAATTAGCAAGCTTTATACAGTAGCCCAACAAAGACTTGTTTTGGCTTAGAACACATGGAAATCTACACTGTATGGACAAAGGACATTCGTATTCATCAAGATCAAGACAGAACCACTGGAGGACTTTTTAAAAGTGCTCACAGAAATCAGAAAGCATTTTTCAAAAATAAATTCAGTTTATCTTTTGGCAGAATTTACACATGAAGTACAACTCTTAATTAAGGCTTTTATTCAAATGGTAAATGGCATGTACTTATACTGTATAGCGCCTTTATTCAAGTTAGGAGACTTGACCAAAGCGCTTTACACTACATTCATTCACGCACACACTGATAGTGGCAAGCTACTTCATAGCCACAGCTGCCCTGGGGCTCACTGACAGAAGTGGGGCTGCCGTACACTGGTGCCACCGGGCCCTCTGACTACCATAGTAGACAATGCAGGTGAAGTGTCTTGCCCAAGGACACAACGACACTGAAAGTCGGAGTCGGGGCTTGAACCCTCAATCCTTCGATTTCAGGGCAAACTCCTACATCCAACGCCACTGTCGCCCCAGTTCAGGTTCTCTATCTTTCCATCTACTTCTATCTACTTCTAATGCATGGATTTACTCTATGGGTTCTTGAAAGGACTACTTTTTAGCCAATTGGGAGTCGTACTGGTCACGTTTTAGCTGCCTGTCATTCGATGCCTTACCCCTTTAGATCAGAATAGAGACAAAAGTTTAGAAAGGAATCATTGGAACATGTTTAAAAATATTACTAATCTGAAAAACATATTTTTTTAGGGATATTCCTGATCTGATATTAATATTGGATATGGGGCCCATATCCATATATATAAAATTAACTAACCAATATATATAAAACTAACGTTGGATTATCAGTCGGTATCTTGATCAGTTTTTCTCATACCTTTTGTTTTCTCTATTTCAGTAATATCACTAGATCAAGGCTTTTTAACATTAATCAATACAAAATGAGTAATAATAATTAGTAATGTCATCACTCTGTTATCATATAAACATTGTATCATGCCTTAAGGGAAGTTTTTCTCCAAAGAGGATTCGCCTGCAGCCACTTTAAAATCTATCCAGTCTCATGCTGCATGTTTGCTCTTTATCATCATCATCATCATCATCATCCATCCATCTATCCATTCATCATCCATCTGCCTGTTACTTAGCCTGGCAACAATTAGACCCTTCATTCTTTACTCTCACATATTACCCTCTAACTCCTTTCATTCCTTGTTGTCTATTCATGTGCACATTTCTCCTTCAGTTCTATCTGTTTTCCTCTCTGAAATGTTGGCAGCATCGCTAAAGTCCTGTCAGCTCTGACCTTTACCTGCACTCCTTTCATATAAATGCACAAACACCCACACACCCACACACACACTAAGGTCAGAAATCATGATATATAGACAGAACTACAAAATGTCGTTCGAATAAAAAACATACAGTTAGAAGCCACTTAGCAAAGGGGTGACAGATGAAAGAAGAGACGGGGAAAAAAAAACATTAAAACCTGAAGGAGTGACCAGAAGCTTGAGCTTTGGGAGACAAAAAGGCATTCATTTTTGTTGCCTTAGATAAAAACAGCAATAAATGCCCTTTTTCTTTTAGAAGACGAAGTATCCTTTTATTTTGAGCAGAGATCTAATGAAATATACTGAAAATATTAATTGCATCTAAAATTGTTTCCGTTATTCTCTCCTGGTGGAGTGAAGCGACAGGCATCTCTTCACAGCTTCAGCTCCCTGATTCAGAAACAGACAGTGTTCATGGGAGAGTGAAGACCCAAACTGCACATTAAGATACCTAAAAGGCTATGCGTCTGGGGTTTCAAAGAAATCCAGATGCTGAGTGTTAACACAGAGCACTGCAGCCTTTTCTCTGGGAATAATCAGGCCTGTAACGTAAGCAGACAGGTGTGAGCATGCTCGACTTTACACAGCTGTCAGCCTTCCTGTCTGATCACCTTGGTGATTTTTCACAGAAGAGACGAAGTGGTAGGCTGTGACCGGGCCGCGCCAGTGACTTGCTTCGCCACTCTAGCTCTCCTAAAGCTTTCATTTGCAGCACAACTTAACATGACATGATGGTGACTGGGAAGGGGCTCTCCTAAGTAACTGTAGAGTACAGTTGCAAGCTAAGGTTTCAATGCACTCATTCTTACCATGATGTTATCAACATAAAACTGCACTTTTTTTTAGAAAGGGGACTAGGTATTCAGCTTTGAGTATTTTCTGGGTTTCTAGATATCTCTTAACCGGTTTCACAAAAACTAGCACATTTCACAGCTTCTGGGATCCCTCTGTGTGTATTCTTTTGTTTAGAGTTTATGCATATGTATTGGTGTTGCTGACGTCTCAGCAAAATCAAATATCTTCTGGTGACACTTACAACCTTCCTGGCAGTGCTTTGAGAGAGCCCTCCGTGAATTTCCTCTGCATAGGGTCTTTTAGTTCTCAAGTGGGAAAAAAACAAATCCACCTTTTTCCCCAGTAGAAACTGTTATCTCTGTGTTAATTTTAAAATTTAAAACAATTTGAGCCTTTACGACTAAAGATTTCTCACAGTATCAAAGACATCCGTTCTGTAAAGATCTTGTTTCTGTTGGTTTACTCTAAGTTTTCAGTTTCGCGTTTATCCATGTTTTTCTTTGTTTTCTAGCTTTATTGGTGTGTCTGGATGTATTTAAGTTTCTTAGGTTTTTCTTTGCTTGTCCTCTGTTGCCCCCTTGTGTTTCCCTTTCCCTTGGCTTCCTTGTCAGCTCTAATCACACCTGCTGCTTATCAGCTCATTAGTCCTGCCTTTGTTCAGTCAGCCATGAATACACTCCCTCTGCAGTCCCTCACTGCTGGTTCCTCGTCTTACTTTGTCTTACCCTGGCTCCTTGTGATAGTTTTCCCCTGATGTCTCCATAGTTCTGGTTAGTGTTTCATTTTTATGTTGGATTTTTGGATACCTGTTTTTTACATTTTAAAGTTGGATTTTTGGATTCCTGTTTTTGCTACCTGTGTTATCCCAATAAATCATCAAAGAACTCACCCCTGCCTCTCAGTCTCTGCATTTGGGTCCTCACAAAAACTTCCAAACCAAATCGTGACAAGTTCGTAATCTCTTGCTGACCCCTGGAAACATTAAGTCAAAAGTCCTCCATTTTCCATCTGGGTTGAGCCATAACCGCTCCCAGAAAAATCAGTCGAGGAAATCCTGCCAAAAACGCCAAATTGTCATGGGAAAAAGTATTCAACTATTCACTCCAGTTAAATAAACGGAGATGGATAGATTTCACTCAGTCAGCATTATATTGTATCTTTCTATCCTTGCAAAGAGAGAACAGTTCATCATGCAGCCCTTATTACATGGTAATCAGCCCTGTTCTGATCTGGGCAGCATTCATAACCCCTTACTGAAAATAATGGAAAGTAGTCAGAGTGAAAACAAATTATGTTTGAACATGTTACTGTTCAAACAAACACTTTGGTTGAACAGTAACATGTTATGCATAAACCTTGAGAAAGAATCTGGCTTGTCATGGGAATAAGTATGTCTTGTCTACAAACACCCCTCACTCAGGCATCGTTTAGCCATGCAAGTGAAACAGACTGAGTAAAAAACATTTTTCAATGAGTAAATTGTACAAATCAATATATGAGATAATAGAAATCTAAATGTTCTGACCACAGTCTCAAACTTTTTAAGCTGGTGAGGTACAAGACTAATTTGTGTGTGTTTGTAATCACAAATTAAGTGAGAATTCAGCTTCCAGGAAAGATTAGCATAATGGGTCAATACTGTTGTCAAGCAGCAATTGTCCATGGATGCATACCTGGCCTGGGGTCTTTCTGCATGGTGTGTCTATGTTCTTCTTGAGAAAAAAGAAAGGAAGTAGTTCCCTTTGGGTATTCTGGCATCCTATCACAGTCCAGAAATGTGACTGTTGGGTCAATCTGTCACTCTAAATTGCCCTTAGTTTGAGTATGTTTCCCTGTGATGGACTGGTGCAGGGACATGATTGACAGACCAAATAAATAGTAATCATTTTTAAGTTTAATATCTGGCTAAGTTTGGAGCAGACCACCATTTTTAATAGGATTCATGTCAGGGCCACTTCTGATTACACACAACCAGCTTACGTACAGTAGATGTCTGTTATCATTTTTCCAACTGACATTTTCCTTGAGACTCTGGTTTTGTTTTTATGATATCTGTGTATTTATCACTTGGCATTTCTTATACTGTCAAATGCACGTTGGTAGAGACACAATGCATCATCTAATTTAACGCCTTTAGCACAATAAAGAGACACATTCAATTCAATTGAATGCAGTTTATTTACATAGTGCCAATTCACAACACATGCCATCTCAAGGCACTTTACAATTCAACCAGATCATAGAGTCAAATTGATTCAAAGTTTTCTATCTGAGGAAGACTAGTTGATTGCATCAACTCATTGACTGGAAGGAAATCCCTTACACTGAGCATGCTTGTAGTGACAGTGGAGAGGAAAACCTCTCTTTTAACAGGAAGAAACCTCCAGCAGAACCAGGCTCAGTCTCAGCGGCCATCTGCAGAGGCCGACTGGGGTTCAAGGAGACAGAAGCAGAAGTACAGAAAGAAGCAGAGATACAAAAGGCAACTGTCAACCGGCTCCACAGGCGGCCCCGTCCAGGAAAAACACAGCATCAATATTATTATCATTATCTTCAATATATTTTCAAAGCGTAAATTGGGTTCAACTGTGTAGGATTCAGTCTATTTGACTGGATTAGAAAACCTGTCTGTACAAGGCTCCTTAGCTGACAATTCATGTGAGAGTGAACATTAAGCATTGTCAAAGGAATTTTCTGTGGACCTGTAAAAGGCACCCGATCCAGGAAACACACCAGGCAGACGAGCTCCGAGCCAGCTACCATGTCAGAGGATGAAGAGAGCACATCCAGTCAGTCAGAGAAACAGGACTACACCGGAAAACAGGCTGATCTCGAACATCTATAAACAAAGGTGTTGATGCTGAAGCTGCTATGAGAAAAATCAGAGAGAGCAATGCTAGAGATTGAACTAACAGATTATGCAGAAGGAGAATAGAGATAGAATGAAGCAGAATTGGCAATTACAATTTTTAAAATTAAATTGTTAAAAATTAAATATTAAATATTTACACCCAGACCCAAATACGCTCTACTGAATATTTGGTAACATTTTAAAAGAATTATTGGGAGTGTTTCACCTCCACCACAAGCTTATTTTAGGATTCAACAACCCCCTACCATTATTCTGTACTATTTACGGTGAACTTCCCCCCCATCCTGATGCTACCACCACCATGCTTACCAGGTGGAGCACTGTTCTTGCAAGACTCATCATTTAAACATGCATCTTGTCATTGTTGTCACCACTATGTATTACAATTTTCTCCTTTTGTTTTATTTGTTTCTTCATCTTCTACAGAAAGCAAATTAATTTTTTCAGCTTAGGATTTATTAATTTAGTAAAAACAACGTTGAAATGAAGACATGACAAATTAAGGTGTCATCTGAAACTTTCCTAAGACTGGCCCTTCAGTAGTTCATGGCAGGCTTGAGCCTGGGTGGTTCCTGGTTTGTTGCTCAACATCCTAAGCCATTTCCTCTTGTCTGACAATGTCTGTCTTTCTTCAGATCTTGATAAAGGTTATGACTGAAAGGTAGATACTTACCCTGCTAAAAAAAGAACATTTGTTTTCACACCAAGGGCTTAAGAACTAAATTACATGTTTCTATTCCTGCAGCTTATCCGTGGCGTATATTGTGGTCAGAAATTATTTTAATTGTGGAGTCAGATTAAAACTGAAGCTGGCATACTACATTGGGAGAGACATTAAAGATGTCCCTACAATCTAAAAGTGGCTTGTAAGGTATGAAAACTGTAGCCTGGGTGCCATTCCGAACTTAGTCCCGCCCACAACGTTTGAGGTTGGGAAGTTCGGTCTGGCATTGCTTAATAGTAACGCGAGTATGCTTGCACAATATCTGGCGGGCCAATCAAATTGTCAGGGCGGGCTTTATACGATGATGGACAGTTGATCAACAGTAACATAGTCAACCACGTCACCAAAGCACGCATGGGTGACAACAACAATGGCTGCCGCTGGAGAGTTGAGGTGAGTAGTTTCTGCTATTAGGTCTGTTCTAGAAGATATCGACAGCAAATTAATTTTAAAAGAGGAACAGAGAAACGCGATCAAGGCTTATCTTCTTATTCTAGGCATGCAACTGCACGCTTTGACTTTTGTTGACAACAACTGTGCCTGGCTTAACATACGTCACGCACTCCGTTGCTCTTATTGGTTGTAGGTCTATCCACTTGAGTGCAGAGGCATTTATTTTCCTGGTTTGTTCAAAACACGCCCCATAATCACAGCTCTATGGAGCAGTATCAGACTCATATTCTGACTAGAATTGAGTAGGACTACGTCAGGCTATGAAAACTGGGGGCCAAAAGAAAATTTTTGTTCTTTTTGTTGAAAATATTGAACTGAAAATATAATGTTCTTTTTTTTTTTTTTTGCATCTTTTTTTTCCCCTAACTGCTGATTAGTTCAGGTCAGATTTCATATTTAAACTTATGTATTTGAAGACCCTCTCTTAACTGTCTTCAACAAAATTAAAGTAATGTTTCAGCTTTGTTGTCTGATGGTGAGCACAACTGATGGTGAAAGCAGTAAGAAAGTCAACTTGTTCTCTTCTTCTTTGCAGAGAAAGTAAAGTGCCAACTGAGTAAAATCCATCAATCTTATTTATTTAACTGGACTGTATCGTCAAATACCTTTTTCCCACAACAATAAAATAAAATTTCACCCTCTGCAATACACCATGGCAATCAGAGAAAATGAACCCCTCTGTTGTTTTTGCTACAACCAACAGGCTCATTGATTTAACAAATTTACATATGATCATAATCAGGTCCCCTGATGGGTTAATCTCCCTCAGTGAGTTTCCTTGTTAAATAATCACTGTGATGTGCCATTTCACAGTGATTCCAGTTTATTTTGTTGTGAAACGTTTGAAATATGAATGCCTAAAATGTTTGATCCTTAAAAACCACACAATGATCAAAACTTGACTGTAAATTAGATACACTCAAGGCATAACTTCAGAGCAGGAAAGCAAGAAAGAACACTGTCAATATTTCGGTTCTGATTAAACAACAAATAGTTAGATAGGTTTTCCATGACTTTAACCATAAGGATACTGTAATTTTTAATATCTCTGATATCACAATACATTCTCAGAAAGCACAACATGAATGTTACATGTTCACCAAAAAATGCGATTAGTGATATTACAGTACATTACTGTGGAATTACAGCACTCTGCTTTTACATTGTGTACTGTGAAAGTAATGTATCAGTTGCCAGTAATTTACAATTTAAATAGTAAAAGTAATGTAAATGAATATATCCATTAATCCATACCTCTTAACCTATCAGGGTCCAGCCTGGATACTTTGCCGGTCCATCTTAGGGCAACATAGAGACACACAAGCATGCACACACACGCGCACACATTCCCATACCTAAAGAAAATTTAGAGACATTTCTCTTTCAGTCATGTTTTGTGTGCAGAAAACCGGAGTATCCAGGAAGAACAGATACATGCACACACTACAGAAAGACCCTGGGCTGGGGAATTGAACATAGGACCTTCTTGCTGCAAGGCAACAATGCTACTGACTTTGCCCCAATGCATCTTCAAATGAAAACATTTACTGTGAATTTCTTATCATTGTACAATGACCCCATAACAAACAACTCTGAGGTAAAGTCAATGTCAGCCTCATTGCATATTT
Organism: Cyprinodon tularosa; assembly: GCF_016077235.1. Classification (NCBI taxonomy): domain Eukaryota; kingdom Metazoa; phylum Chordata; class Actinopteri; order Cyprinodontiformes; family Cyprinodontidae; genus Cyprinodon; species Cyprinodon tularosa. The sequence continues at coordinate 31,114 of NW_024039044.1, read as the reverse complement.
ATTAACAAATAAATATTTTTCAAAATACTGTAAATGGTAAGAACTTCAACAGTTCAATAAATTCAACTTAACAGACATCTTAAAATGCACAGGAATTCTCTTTATTTTCTCTGAGAATATTTTTTACATTTTTCTGCCCTCTGACCCATTTTCTCCCGCATTATTTTCTCCTGTATGTTCTTTATTCCTTTCTCCGTATCGTTACATCGTCTTTTCCATTAACAGGACGTGACCTGGAGGTAAGTGCAGGCACGACTAGTCCTCCTCTTTCCTCTCTGTTTTTAAATAGCTCCACTTTTCACCAAACTCTTCGTCTTCTGGGCTCTTAGCTGTTTTCCCTGCAGCAACCGCAACCTGCCCACTGATGTTACTGATTTTATTTTCAGCCTTTAGGTCTTTTCCTTTTCCCCACTGGGATCACACTACTCAGTTTTTTACATTTTCAAGTTTCTACAGGATTTACTGATTTAAGCACTACATTACGGCAGTGGTTTCACATTATTAGACCGCTTTTTTTATTTTGTCCTCTTTCCACCTATTTTATTCTCTTGTTCTCTAAAGATTTGGAAACTGGTCTTTTGAAAAAGGATCTCCACTTTTCTATTTAAAGTTAATCTTAAGATCTTTTTTTTACATTCTAGCAATTGTAAAAAATCAGACAACTTTATTTAGATCCATATTAAGGAGTTTTTATTGCAACAACAATGACTGCTGAAGACTATAGCCATACTCACATTCTAATATATGCACACATTCATACACCATTGTGCAGATTGGTATGTGCCTACAACTGTCGGATTGCAAGACCACACCTCTTACTATCGGTCTTTCCAGGAAAAAAGCAACACAGTAGCAACAGCGCAATAAAATCACCACAGGCTACACTTCAAATGAAAGCTCAAACTGTGTTCTTTCCAACAGCAAGTGCATCATCTCTCTGGTGTCTAATTTTCAGCGACATCTAATGGTCAAACTGCAGACCCCAGCAACACTCCCCCCCCCTCCATATAAATGCGACCGCTCCTATGTAATTACAAATACCAATTTCTAAGGCAGTGCAAACAAAAGGATTGAGACTTTCAGTTCATAGATGATAACAAATAACCTACTTTTTTGAGTTTTTGTAGCACTACTGACAGGAAAGGGGGTATGAGAGAGGCAGAGAGAGATGACCACGTGTCGGATTTAAACCTGGGTTGGCTGCATCAAGCACTAAGGCCTCTGTACATGCGTTGTGCGCATTAACCGCTGCACCACCAGCACGCCCACGAATAACATACGTATGTATAAAATATTACATTTCTGTCAGTAAATCCCTGAAATTATCACACACTGCAGCTTTAAATGTAGCCAAAGTTTATGAAATGCATTCATAAATAGAAGTGTTACACACTAGCGCAGCATTGATGCTGTATTTTATTTTGAAAAAAAAAAAAAAAGAAAATACTATCACCATTGGCCAGTTTGACTTGACAGAACAGCCACTTGGAAATCCTTCCAAACATGGCCACTACACTGCTAACTTCACAGGTTGTGCTCTCTGTCTCCTGGTAGGTTAGATCCCATGTGTTGACCTGCCTGAAACCTCACTCAGGATGAGTTCCGATGACAAACTACGAAGCTTGCAAGACAGGTTCAAACATATATGTGCACATAAGGAGACAAGTGTGTTTAAAAGAGCAATTTCCTTAGCCGTTATCACATACAATAAAGTTCTGTGTGTTGGCCTAATCAGCTTAATGAGGTATTGCACTGTATGGTACTGGCAAGAACCCTGGAAGAAGGAGCCCAGATGTCAGACAAAGGGCCGATATGCCTAACCTCAGTTGCAGTCATAACTGTCAGTGTAATGGTCAATGTGCTGTTGGACACAAAAATACTGCAAAAATTCAGCATCTACTGCTGTTTTCACTGGAAACAGCTCTCCGTCATCAACATGCAAGTGGAAAGAGATGCAATATCTTTAATGTGGGAACAGTGGTGGTACAACAGAAAGAAGAAGAGCAAAGGAAGACATAAATTAGAAAAATGCCATTTAGTTATATTTTTTTCCCTGCTTCAGTCTAAAGGAAACTCTTTGGGTCTTTTCACTGAAATTATTCTGTATATCAAAGCACATGTTAGCAAATCATCCTTTCAAAAAACGTGCAACATACATGTGTGTCAATGCATCCTTAGTGTGGTGTTGACTGTTGTAGAGTCAACAACAGATTGCTGGTAAATATCCAATGTCGCAACATGCTCATCCAGAATGTCCAACAAGTCAATGAGTTTCATGCAAAAAACGTTTGTACGAATAAATTATTCGGTATCCAGGCAATACTTTAATTATCTGCCTTTATTTTTAAAGAAAGTACAGTCAGAGTTCGAGCTACTGTTGAAATAATATCTGGAACAGAAAATTGATTGAAAGTTCTGCAAAACTCATATAAATTTGGAGGCCTTTCATATACACGTAATATGATGTTTATGAAGAAATCATTTAAAATAGACTTCGTATGCAAAGTTCTGCCAACAAAGGGATTAATTACGCATGTTCGGATTTTTTTCACAGAAAAATATTTTTCTGCACATTCATGAACTTTATTACCAGCTCTAATTCTCAAAAACAAAACCCTGATAACTTATACTGGTGCCCGCATGGGACTGACACAAGCAGCTGTTTCACTTTCCACCTTCCATGTTTTTTTTTCATTTTTTGGTTGTGTGTTCAAACACACCAACTTTCTTTGACTTGCTGCTTTTATAAGAAGACCCACCCGGCCTCTGTCTGCTCATTAATGATTCAATTATGAGAACGGACCGGCCAGACACCCACCACACCATCCCCCACCCTGCATACATTTAAAATAATTGGGGGATGTGAGAAGCAAACTCAAATTCTCATCTTCACAAATTAAGCAGGTGCCTTTAGCACAGCAGCAGACTGAAATATAGATACACACACATTCAGCTGAGAGTGTTAATTAGTAGGCTAAGCCACTGAGCTTGGAGGTAAAAACAGCAGCACAGGAATGCTTTAAGATTATCCCCCTTAATTTATGCACATACACCCTCAGTAATGTTGGGATTCAGTGGCCAAAATGGGCTTAATACAAACCAAGAGATGAAATCATAGTTTTATACTTCAATCAGCATTAGTTGGAGGAGGAAGTGTGTTAATGGTTGTGAGACTCCTTATGTGCAGTCCAAGTAAAGAAGACAAACTGTAAATTAACTTCTCTGAAATTATTGTGGAAGGTTCTTGGAACCATTACCCCTTGCTCACACTGGCTCCAGTGCGGTTACCGAGCCGACGGAGACCGCAACTCCCGCACACCCCCTCTCACACCGCCCTTTTGACTACGGTGCGGTGCGGCTCTGCGGCTCCGGCAACAGGTCCGGAGATTTAACTCGCGAGAACAGAAGTTCACTTGAGTTCACATAACTTCGCGCGATAACACGGCCCAAATAAGGATATTTGCGAGAGCTTGTTGCGGAGGGCTCCGGCACGCCGCAAGGATAGCTTTCTTGCTGAATTTTCGGCAGCGCCAGAGTGTCTCGGTAACAGCAGCCGGACAGCTCAGCAGCCGGTGAGAGAGGTTTACGTCTTTTTAATGACTTGGAATCACTGCGGCACCACACCCACCGCACCGCAACGGTAAGACCGGAGTTGGTGTGAGCCGGGGGTTATACTTTATAATGCTTCACTGGGTCTGGACTTTGACTGGGCCATTGCAGAATGTTACTTATTCTCATACAGTGTTTTGGTTCATTGTCCTGATGATGTCCCAGTCTGGTCCCAACATCTGTTATCTGCTTAGACTGCTGTGTCATGATTTTCTTAAGGGATCTGACCCACATGCGGTAAACCACTCAGAGAGACCAGGGTAAAACTTGAACAGGTTTATTGAGGAGATGAACGGGGTTGGATTCAGGAAACTCAGTGTACTGGTGAACCGGAACTGGAAGTGGGAAGGGAAGTATCAGAGGTTAGTTCAGGGTCCATGGGAACTTTGAACGATGACTTTGGAGAAACAGAGAAAACGGGACTCACGTTAGCGGAGAAAACCTTCTTCCCAGAATCCAGTCTTGTGCGGGTTAACCAGAGGGAGGAACTTGTTGGAGGGCGGACAGGTTTTAATTTGGTTGGTTCCTGAGGCACTATGGAGTGGACTGTAACTTGGAATCCAGGAGGTCTTGAATGGAACTTGTGAAGGTTAATCCTATGCTCAGTATGAGACTCAAACAATCCTTCCAGGGGAAGAAGGGAAGAAAGCCAAAAAGATCCAGCTTGCAGGATGGCTTCCTGCCGAAGGCAAAGAGGAAAACACAGTTATAACTTAGAGAAACAAAGACTCAGTTAGACTCAGCTAATATCAGCTTGCCTAGAGTACCCAAAACTGGCAAACACTCTGGCGTTGAGGTAGTGACAGTCCGCTGCTTAAGTAGTCCTCAGTGATGAGCCAACCAGCTGCAGGTGTGCGAGAGGACCAAGGGGACCAGGGCACCACCTGGTGGTGGAGGAAGAGAAAAACACAACCCACACAAACTGGATTCCTAACATGCTGCCTCCGTGACCTGGCTCCGGATAAAGCGGAAGAAAATCCATGGATGGATGGATGTGTTATGGGATGGATGGTCTCGTTTAAATCTAAAATAGTTTGGCATACAATGATTTAACTAACTGATGAAGATCAAACCTAAATTATCAGCCCTCCTCCAGACTTGGTGTAAAGTGTTTGTATTAATATGCAACAGTGAAAGTTATCAATGGCAAGTATTAACTGAAGAAGCAAAAATTCTTCATCAAGTTAAAAATTACAGTACTTTAATAATATCTTAATGTAGGGCAGTGCAAAGTTAATTTTCTTTAGCTTTTCAACCTCAAATTGATTTCTAATTTTTATAATTTCAGGGCTAAGATCAAGGAAGGGAAAATATCTTTGTTCCCCATCTAGAATTCTTCATGATGGACTTTTCTTAAACCTATTGTAACTGAAGTGTCTACTTGCTGCTTTTGGTGCAGAGATTATGTCCTTGAGGTTTGATGAGTCTGAGTTTATTAGATCTATTGTTTCTCCAATCTCAATTTTTTATGCCTTTTTATTCTGTACTCATGCTTGCAAAGAGTGTCAAATGGAGGTGTTATTACAGGTGGAGATTGGCCTTTATCTCTTCCTGAGAGATCAGTCATCAATCTTCAGATTCAATACGACACCCTGAGCTTCTCTGATATTTGCACACAGACACAAACAAACATTAAAATCCCCAAATGCAGAAAGAAAATACTGTGTGACCTGAGAATATTCTCATTTATGTAAACAGAGCCGTGTGTCCTCATCACCTTGTTAAAGATGAAGAGCTCACCTGCTGTCTTCGGAGCGGGATATCTCCAGTCTGAGTAAAAATGAGCATCCATTAGTCATGCTGGCGGCAGCGACATGTTTCTCCTTAGGGTGTGTTGCGTACCAAATGTTCTCCAACATGTCTGGCTTCCTTTGGCGAACACAACAGCGATTCTCACTGTCTGCCCACTTTACACCTCCCATTCACGTCTATTTAATCCGCCTCTCCTTTTCAGCAGCTTGTAGCGCGGGAGTCTGGCTATTTTTGTTTGCACCATCTTTTTGTTTCTGGTCCACTTCAACATTGTCAGGGCAAGACGAGAATTGTTAATGCAAGCAAGATCCTCTCAGAAATTGGTTTAAGGTTTAAGGTCTTTATGTCACAAATTTCATACAAACAACTCCAAACAACTTAAGGATCAAACTCCTCTCTTATGTTTTCCTTGTTATAGTTTTTTTTATTCATCTATCCTTGACCTGTCTTACTGCTTTAGAAATAACAGTTGTACATGCTGGTTTAAGTTTGCAATCCTCTTACATTTATTTATTTATTACTTTCAAGCATCCTCAAACCATTTCTTTAATTTTTCCTGCTCTTAGACATGCAAGAGATCATAAGCAACCGACTACAAAGTAAAGGGCTACCTATAAAAATCTGAAGGGTACAACCAGATTTAGTTCAGTGTTTTGTTTGTTTTTCTTCTGGATCCCTAATGATGAACTATACCAAAAAACTTACAATATCTTATCCTGTAACTACAATTCTGCCTTAAAGGGCCCTTGTTTATAAAATATTACAAACCTTTTCAAGTCCAACTCTGATCTTACAGATTAAGTTTACCAATATTGATCATGGTCCAATAGTTGCAGCAGTATTTCTGCCTTTTATGACAACAACAATCTCCAAGAAGTGGACATTTTAACTAATTTATTTTATCCTGACACAGGCTTATTTCTCATATAGGGTTGACTTGCTGGGGGGAATGACAATTTTGACATTTGATGGGCCGATTATTTCACTGGCTGGAGTCAGCACCACTTCTACAAAATAAAAAGGCTGAATCAACTTTCAGTGTTTCTGATGGAAGATGTTACAGGGGGGATGAGGATGACTTTTTTTAAATTTGCCTCTGCAATGCAAAAAAGGAGCTTTAGATAAGCTGTGGTACAACACATCAAGATAAAATAGCTTCTCAATGCTAACTTAGTGCCTCTCCAAGTTGGTTCTGAGCACCATCTAAAACAAGCTGTATCAGATTTGGTAAATTATTAATACTTCTACTCATCATCTTCCACTTGTCTGGGACTGGTTTGAGGGGAAACCAGTTTTAGAAGAGAGTCCCAGACTTACTTCTGCACAGATATAATTAATCAATCTGCCTCCTCTGGGTCTGCGAGGGGAATCCTGAGGTATTCCCAGACCAGCTGAGAGAAATAGTCCCTCCAGTGTGTCTTTCCAGTGGGCAACCTAGAACACCCTCCAATGGAGCCATGCAGGGGGTATTCAAAAAATATGTCAGAGCCTCCTCATCTGTCTCCCTTGATGTGGAGGAGAAGAAGCTCTTCTCAGATACTCTCCTGGATGATCAAGCTCCTCACCCTATCACAAGGGAGTGCCCAGGCACCTGGTGGAGAAAGCTTATTTCAGTTTTGTTCACTTTGTTATGATCCAGATTTCATGACCAAAGGGGAGGGTAGGGTCGGCCGATGTCAATAACAATTAGAGCTCTTGAGGTGAATAAGACCAATTGCCATGTCTGTTTGAGCCTCTGGCCATCCAACAAGATAGATCAGAAGTCTAGTTTGGTCAGACATATGCAGCAGTTAGATGGATTTGCAATAAATCTGACAGAAGATGAGACACAATAGAGAAGTAAAACGTATTTTCTTTGGGAATAATGAATTCTGACAAGGTAAAACTGCGACTAAAACTTTACGCAATCTATGAATGTGAAAGTTAAACTGTTAAAATGGCAGTTTTTTTACAGTACAGCAGTTTTTTTGCTTGTATTTATAAATCTGGCTATTGTAACCTGTTATTAAAATAAGTATTTGTCAAGGTTTTTAAATTAATGTGGGTGAGGTTTTCAAAAGCTGGTGCTAATTACTGACATGGTATTATTTTTATAGCAAAAATAAGGGATAAGATGTATATAAGGGGCCGTTGAAAAATAAACTTTCTGGTCAATATAATCTTAACGTGTATATGAACTTTCAGTTTAAGTCTGAAGTAAATTGGATTCCGCAAATAAAATTTGACAGAAATCTTTAACCGCATTTATACTCTGGGGAACACTTGAAGGAGAGTGGAATTTCATTAATTTAGTAAAAAAAACTTTTCTGAAAAACTAAATGTATCTTTTCAGGAGAACTATAATAAGACACCACACATTCTCTCTATGTTGTCCTCCAGTTTCTTGCTTACATGGCCGGGTCAGCCGGTCATGTAAACAACCATCTGTATACGACACATGCGTGCATGTAGGTGCAAGTGAACGTTGCCACTCAGGGCTCACCAGCATCAGGGCTGTCAACTCTCACCCATTGGGAGTGAGACTCCCGCATCTTAGTGTCTTCACATGCTCTCACTCCATATCTCAATTTTTTCACGCAAAAAAATGACAGACATTATAACTTAACTCCATTTCACTTATTTACATATATTAATACCATGCTGATAAAAATCCAGTCCGCATTTTCAACACCACCTTAATGCTAGCACAGGAGGATAGGCCAGGTTTATTCCCAGTCTGTATTTTTGCACCAGCCCACCTATTCACTGTGCTGACAATAGGGGAGGTGGACATGAGCCAGATATTGAAGAAAGACCCGAGCATTTATTACGAGGTATGTCATTTGAATGATTATCTTATCTTATCTGATCTGGACTAAGTTCATTCACTTTGTAAATCAATGAAGATTTGAAGCAAAGCACTTGAGTAAATATGAATAAACAATACAGCACTTTTTTAAATAATTATTGTGGAAACTGAGTGTAGGATCAAATCAAATTGACATTGTTTTCTCTACATCTAGTGCTTTTTTTTAGTGAGCTTTACTCCTCGTTTGCCCTAGTTTAGCCACCTGATTTAGTCCCAGTTTTAGTCCATGTTTTGCTCACAAGTAAAATAATTCTTGCTCAGTCTAGTTGAATAATTTCCTGTTGCATTTTAGAACTGTTTAAAGCAACAAAAATCTCTAAATTTTTCACATATGCCTTACAAACCAATAGAAAAAGAAAAAGATAATGGGGCCCATCTTTCTCTGAAAATTCTCTGAAAATCACCAGAATATATAAAACAATGTATATATTTAGAAAATGTTCCATCTAACTACGGATCACTTATAGTTATTCAGTAACATTTACTGCGCTATAAAAAATTCCAAATCTTGCCACTTAGTTTCAGTTAAATCCTCTGTAAACCTCCAACCTATCAGTAGTGTCAAAAGTACACACCTTTGTTACTTAAGTAGTATAGATACTGCAGTTTAAAAACACTCTGGTAAAAGTTGAAGTATCCACTTGATCTCTTTACTCAAGTAAAAGTGAAAAAGTATGTGCTCCAAAAACTACTTAAAGTATAAAACTATAAAGTAACCTTTAAAAATAAACAGCCAGATGCCACTATATGAATTCAAAGCTCAATTTTACGACTATTTCAAAAAATTCTTTGAGACAGGGCCAAGGATGAGAGAGTTCTTGTTGGTCTCCGTCTCCATCTCCATCTCCCGATGGTATTTGTACTTCGTTACTTCCAGGGGCGGACTTACCATTAGGCAAAACTAGGCAGTTGCCTAGGGCCCCGAGTTCCTGGGGGGCCCCCTAAAACTCCTTTTACATGTATGGTTAATTCAACAATTACTTATTTGTGCACATTAATTATGTTTTTGAAAAAAATCCTTTCGCTAAAATGCCATTAGAATGCTTATAATATTAAGTGTGTCTCGGGGCCCCCCCTACAGTGTCCACTACATTGGTTCAGTCCATTTGCTGCGCATGGGCAGAAAGGTCCAAACACACTGCAGCAAACTATTTGAAAAAACAAACGGCGCGAAGAGATGAGACGAGCAGAGCGGATAAGAGAAAAGAAAGGAAAGAAAAAAGATGAAAAGAAGTTACCCTAGCGGTGCTGAAAAGAGGAGAAAAAAAAGAATGAAGGTAGGAAGCTGCTTTCAAAGTTACCAAAAATGACTGAGTTTGGCTTCTTCACTGCGGCAGCGGCGAGCAGCAGCAGCAGTAACCTGCCACAAACAGCTGCAAGTCTGGCACCTGTTAAGGAGGATCCATGGTGTGGAGTTGAACAACTAGTGAGTATTAAGCTGTCGAAGGGGACATTCCCCCTATATTGATAAGTATATATTTACCTTATTGAAGATGGGTCATTTTAAAGTAAGTTTCTAATTTCATTTATATTTGCTACAAACGATGAAAAATCAATTATTTAGGTGTTTTTTTATGTTGAATTTCAGGAAAATCTCAGGCTTTTAAATGTTGTAAAATCACCCATAAGTTTTAGGTGTTTTAGTCTTTAATAATTTAAGTTATACATTAAAAAAACATAAGGAAGTTATTACCAACATCTCACTCTGCTTTACAGCTTTGTATTTACATTGATTTGATATGTGTTATTGTGCACAGCTGGGGATGTTAAGGGTCACATTAATTATAGATTAAATAATTTACTGTTCTGTAGTTAAAGCAATTGTCATATTTGTAACAACACTAGTCTTTCCTGTGACATGCACCTTTTATCTTTTTTATATATATATATATATATATATATATATGAGAGAGAGATATATAAAATAATATATATTTATATATATATATATATATGAGAGAGAGATTATAATATGAGTAAAAGAAACAAAAGAATAAGAAAGACAAGGACAAAAGGGAGATAAATTCAGACTGAGAAAAAGACAGGAAGAGAATAAAACAAAAGAAAAAAAGAGTAAAATGAAACGGACAACATGAAAAAAAGGACAGGAAGAGAGGGATAAAAGGTAAAACAATGCATGTTTATTCTCTTAAAATGTCAATTTGTATAATTGACCTGTTGTTTTCTCATTTCAGATGGCCCCGTGCCGGCCTTTGCCTAGACTACTACAGAAAGGGACAAAAGAACACAGAAGAAAACCACAACAAAAAGGATAAGAAGAGAGGGACAAAAGGTAGAACAAATAATCTAAGTCTATTCTATTATAATTTCTGTATCTGTATACTGGGTCTGTTCTATATGTTGTCTTCTCAATTCAGAGGGCCCCATGCCTGTCTTTGCCTAGGGCCCCAAATTTCCTAAGTCCGCCCCTGGTTACTTCACACATCTGCAACCTATAGCTGCACCTGTCTTCATAGCCTTTCCATCTAACCGTGAAAAGGGTTGCCTGTCCAAACTATTGCAAAATCTCACTCCAAGGTTTAGGTAAAAAGTTGGCAGCCCTGCAGCATAGCATACTGTAAGTGAAATGCCAGACAGGGCATGCAGTGTAGCACAAAGTTCACCTGAAGACAAACCAAACTCGATTATGCCACATAAATAGAAGTTGTCAGATAAAGAAAGAGACAAAACAAGAATTAACATTGACCTTGTGTTTCTAATTGAAGAGCCTTTTAGAGCAGTAGCAGCTCCAGTTTGTCTCAGACTTCTCACCCCTGGACTTGTGAGTTTGTTTTTTTGTGGTGTTAAAGTGTCTTCAGACTTATATTGCTATGTTTATTTGATTCAGTGTAATGCTAAAATTTTGGCACCTGGTTCAGTTGACCAACAATTGATCCAATGTCACTGTTATGAGAGGTGATTAGCCGGTAGCCCAGGTAACACAGTTAATATTATTTAACGCAGCCCAACAGGCTTCAAGACAGGTCTTTTTGGCAAGGAAACTTAAATTGAAACAGAAAATTGGTGCTTAGATTTTTGGACTTTTTTAAAATCTAGTTAGTAGTATGACCCAGAGGTTGTCTTTATATGACAGCCTCTTCAGTTGGTTGTCTTATTTATTGTAAATCAAAATGATGAGATTAGGGAAACAATAGAGCTCATACTTGATATAAAAAATAAATAAAAACATATTAATATAATAAAGGAAGTAGTAAGTTATTTTACAAGGGACATATTGTGTAGTTGGTCTGAAATTCACAGGAGGAATTGATCATATTAATATAACTACATTATTAATTAGTATAACCAAATTACATCTTGTGTCATGTTATTGATCTTGAGAGAAAGTTGTATTAAGATGTACTGTGTAAGGTATACAGACAGCACTCAACAGTGTGCCTAGTAGTGGCAATTTGCTTATTGGTCCTCAAAAAAAATCACTTGCACTCAATACCAGATCCCTGTGAAGAAGCTTGCAACTGCTGGTAAAGATGATACCTGGGTTTGTCTTTTTGAACCTGCTTCTTTGGATATATATTTACTAGGAAAATCGGTGACTCCCAGCTCCAAATTGGCCATAATCTTGGCTGTCCACTTGACTTAGGACTGAAACAGATTCACATCACAGCTTCTGTGTAGCGGGGGTGCTGGGGTAAGCAACAATCCACTAAGTCTGACACATTGAAGTAAAATGGAGGGGGGAGAGGCTGGAGAGGTGAGGAGGAGGACGGTCGAGGAGTGAAGTGATGACAGGTTATTTTTCACCTCTTCCCTGCTGAAAGCTGATGTTATTTCCCTTCCTCCTCAGACACACGGCAGATCCAATCGAAGACTTCCCTGGAAGGCCCTTCTGAAGCTGTGTAAACGAATCAAAACCTTTATTACATACAACGAACATAGACACAGAGTAAAGGAAGCTTTGGACTCTATATGAGCTAAAAATAAGATGCCGCATTAATGCAACACATGCATCTCATACTTCATCACATCAGTAAAAAAATATCAGAGGTCAAATATAAAACAGTTTTATAGCTACCATTATATGTATATATATAAATTAATATAAAAAATTAAGTTTATATATAAGTAAGGAAATTAAGTATTTGAACACCCTGCTATTTTGTAAGTTCTCCCATGTGCAAATCGTGGAGGGGTCTGAAATTGTCATCGTAGGTGCATGTTCATTGTGAGAGACAAAATCTAAACACAAAACAAATCCAGAAATCCCAATACATGATTTTTAAAGAATATTTATTGGTATGATACAGCTGCAAATAAGTATTTAAACACCATAGAAACTCCATGTTAATTTAGCGTTTGTATTCAATTACAGAGGTCAAACGTTTCCTATAGTTTTTCACTAACACTGACCAAAAATTTCTATTTTGGTCTCATCTGAACGCATAACTTTCTCCCATGAATCATCTGGATCATCCGAATGGTCATTGGCAAACTTAGGACGGACCTTGACATGTGCTGGTCTAAGCAGGGGAACCTTCCATGCCATGCATGTTTAAAAACCATGGCGTCTTAGTGTATTACCAACAGTAAGCTTGGAAACAGTGGTCCCAGCTCTTTTCAGATCATTGACCATCTCCTCCAATGTAGTGCTGGACTGATTTCTCACCTTTCTTAGAAGCATAGAGCCTCACAGGGTGAGATCTTCCATGAAGTTCAAGTCCGAGGGAGATTGACAGTCATTTTAGCTTCTTCCATTTTCTAATTTTCTAATTGCTCCAAAAGTGGTCCATTTCTCACCAAGCTGCTTGGCATTTTCTCCATTACCCTTTCCAGCCTTGTGGAGGTGTACAGTTTTTGTCTCTAGTGGCTTTGGACAGTTCCTTGGTTTTGGCCATATTATTAGCTGGATTCTTACTGATTTTCTAAGGCGGTCAGGTGTTTTTATGCAGCTAAGGACCTCAAACAGGTGCATCTAATTTAGGATAGTAAATGGAGGTGGACATTTTGAAGGCAGATTCACATGTCTTTGTGGGTCAGAATTCTAATTTATAGACAGATTTTCACATACATAGATGAAGCTGCATTATACAAATAAATAGATAAAAAAAAATAATACATTGTAATTCGTTGATTTTTTTTGACTATGTCTCTCACAGTGGACATGCAGCTACTACGACAATTTCAGACCCCTCCATGATTTTTTAATTGGGAGAACCTGTAAAATGACAGGGTGCTCAAATATGTATTTTCCTCACTGTATTTATATACTGTATGTGTGTGTTTATTGTTGGGACATAAACCATGATAACATCTTGAAGAATGAGTTTTACTCTTAAAATGGCTGTAAGACCTCTCTTCCCTGCTCTGCAACCCCCTCTCAACCCAACTTGCTCCTTGCCAACATTCCAATCGCCCTAAATTATTGAAAAGCTAATGTAAATCCCTTTATGGTCCCACAATGGGGAACTTCCCTCTCTGCATTTTGACTCATCACCTTGGGGAGCAGTGGGCTGCCAATGTGTGGCGCCAAAGGAGCAGTGTGGAGTTAAGGAACCCAGAGGGGAGGCTGTGGGAATTGAACCGAGTACTGGCAACCTTCTCAGAGCAGAAGCACATTGCTCTAACCACTAGGCCAACACTCACCCACTAATTTGATCATATCACAAATTCTTCATGAAAAACTTTGGTTCTCAAACACAATTCCAGCTAAACTGTGATATCATTGTATTATCTCACTGAATATTAGACAGATTCAGACAGATTGTATTTGTCATTTTGTTTACACAAGTGTAAAACAAAAAGAAACAGCTCACTGGACAATTTCATCTTTTAAAAGTGCAGCCTTGAAAAATAGTAAAAATGACTGTAAATTAACTTTAAAAAAATGTATATAAATAGTGATAAAATATAATAAATATAATAAACTACTATACAATAACCCATTCTACAAGACATTTAGCAATCTAATGGCAGTGGGGAAGAAACTGTTGTTCAATCTGCTGGACCTGCATCGGATGCCTCAAAGTCTCTTCTCCTAGGGCAGCAGGGAGAGCAGTCCATGGTGGGGGTGTGATGGGTCATTTATGATGTTACGGGTTCGGGACACGCAGCACTGGGATGAAATGTCTTTTATGGAGGGAAGAGGAGCCCCCATGATCTTCTCTGCTGTGGTCACCACTCTCCTCACTTTCTTCCAGTCTGAAGGGCAGCAGCCTCCACACCACACAGTGAGACAGCTGGTCAGAACGCTCTCTATGGTGCTTCTGTAGAAGGTGGTGAGGATGAGTGGGGGCAGGTGGGCTCTCCTCATCCTCCGCAAGAAGTACATGGGCTTTTGTGTTCGCCTTTGACCAGTGAGGTGTAATTTACAGTCCAGGTAAGGGGGTCTGTGATGTGCACCCCCAGGAATTATGTGCTGCTTACCCCCTCTACAGCTGAGCTATTGATGACCAGTGGAACGTGGTTAGGCCGGTTCTTACTGAAGTCCAAGATGATCTCCCTCGTCTTCTCCATGTTCAGGATCAGGCTGTTATCTTTGCACTACTCCACAAGCTGCTCCCCCTCCTCTCTGTAGTCCTGGTCGTTGTCGTCTCTGATGAGGCCTACCACCGTGGTGTCATCTGCAAACTTCACGATGTGATTGGTGTTGAACCTGGGGACTCAGTTATGTGTCATCAGGTTGAACAGCAGGGGGCCAAGGACGCAGACCTGAGGGGAGCCTGTGCTTAGACTGATGACAACAGAGGTTTTCTGTCTAACCCGGACTGACTGAGGTCCGTTTGTGAGGAAGTCTAGCAGCCAATTGCAGAGGGGTGTATTGAATCCCAGCTGTTTTAGTTTGCCCATCGGATGTGGCTGTTCTTCTCCTCCAAATGTGCCAGGCTCAGGTTGAGAGCAGCAGAGATGGTGTTCTCAGTGGAGCGGTTTCGTCGGTAGGCAAACTGGAACGGGTCGAATGTTGGCGGCAGACTGCAGATGAAGTGTTCTTTAACCAGCCTTTTGAAGCACTTCATCATGATTGGAGTCAGTGCGACAGCCTGGTAATCATTGAGTGAGTTGACCTGAGGCTTCTTTGGGACTGGAATAATGGTGGCAGACTTGAAGGATGCTGGCACTATGGATTGGTCCAGGGATGTGTTAAAAGTGTCTGTGAGGACATTTTTTTTAACACTGTCATTTTGTTTTACACTTGAGTAAACAAAATGACAAATAAAATCTGTCTAAAGTCTAAATTCTAAAGATTATTACCACCTTACATTAAACTGGTGCATTTCCAGAAGGTCAGGCAGCAACTACTGTATGTCAGACGTTTTAACCCAATCCTTAAATTATCAAGCCATTGTACAAAAAGGGATACTTGGACAAATTGGTCCCGCTGAACTACAGGCCTATTTTAAACCTCCCCTTAATCGATAAGATCATTGAAAAGGTTTTGTTTCAACAGTTAAATGCCTTCTTAACAATCACTGCATGAAAAGTGGGATTTTCGTCAATATGCGGCACTGTAGATTGTCGTGGAACTTCAGGTTAGCGGCAGTTTACGGCAATTTGCAGGCTTCGCCGAAAACTCCCGTAAATTGTCAGAAATTGACGTGGAATTTCTTAGGCAGTGTTCCCCCCATGCCTCCCCCCCATGGAATTCTAGGGGAGGCTTTAACATGTAAATGAACATGCTGTGAGCTATACAAATGCAAACCAGGGTTGCAGGGGGGGTTTTACCCCAAGTGACATCTTTCTAAAAGGTAAGAAAATCTCTGATACAAAGAGATCAGGCTCAGTATAGCCTCTTACATTTTAGCTTGAATTGATTTATTTAATTAAAGTATAGAGACCAAAACAGATCTTTAGCTGACAGAGCAATACATTTAGAGCAGTAATTATTTAAAAAAAAATTAGCATTTAAGATAAAAAATAAAATGTTGTCTGTCAATATGCTCAATTCACAATTACTTAAGTGGAAAAGTTTCAAGAAATGATTGTGAGATGATTCACTTTATAACATGGCGCATTATCCTGCTGGAAGTAGCCATCAGAAGATTGGTATACTGTGGTCATAAGGACATAGGTCAGCATGCTAAATTGGTATTAAGTGGCCCAAAGTGTGGCAATAAATATCCCCCAAATAGATGGTAGAAATAGATCAGGCTCAGTATAGCCTAATTATAGACTCTTACATTTTAGCTTGAATTGATTTATTTAATTAAAGTACGCTAGATTACTGTGTATGCAAATGTTATGTAAAAAAAAAATACACAAAATAATTTATTTCAAAAATTAGTTTTAATCAGAATCAGTTGGCTGTAATGGCGGTTGGCAAACAATTTTTTTTTTTTTAGATTTCCACTTTTTATTTTTTTATTATTTTTTTTTTATTGAATATATAAGAAAACAATAACAATCTCAAATAACAAGTCAATAACAAATATTTCAATACAAGAAGAAATATCACAACTCCTGCTTTTGAAAAATATAATTAAATGCACAGGCTGGAACAAAGTATAAAATAAAATAAAATAAATAAAAATAAATAAAATAATAATAGTAGTTAAAGTAAATTAATCAGTGGGGACTACCAACTGAAATTCTTCAATTAACTCAAACAATTTAATTGCATTTAAATTCTGTATCTTTCTCAGACATCTTTTGAAAAGGGAAAGTTCATTTTTGAGAGCAGAGATTGAGAGGGAGCATTTTGCATAGCGACATTTATGGATATAATACTTTGTTACAATTATCAGAATATTGATTAAAAATTCAAATTTTTTTTCTTCAATGGATAAACCGAATTGAATGTTTTGCCAGGAAATAAAATCTAAATTTATTGTTTTAGAAGACAGAAAGGTTCGAAGTTGATCCCATAAGTTTAATACTTCTTTACATTCATAAAAAAGATGTTTAGTTGTTTCCAATTGAGTTGTACAAAAGCCACAATTCTCAACATTAAACTTAAATCTCTCTCTTAAAAACTCATTTGAAGGATATATGTTATTTATTATTTTAAATTGTAATTCTTTATATTTAGGAGGAATTGGGAATTTCAAATAATTTGTCCTAATTTTGACTATCATAGATTTCTTAAAATTTTGTAAGAGAACTGTGCTTTTTGTTCTTCCTGGGTACATATTATTTATAGAATATTGATTCAAAAACTTGTTGTTGCATTTATTATCTCTAATGTCCACCTGCTCAAATTCAATCTTATGGAGTCTAGGAATAAAGGAATTAGTTAAACTGTTTTTAATAGAATGAATGAGGACATCAGGGATACTACGTAAAACTTTCTTATAAATTCTTAGTGAACAATCGTTTCTAAACTTCCTGTTAAAATCCTCCAAACTTAGAAAATCACCATTACCATTTGGCAAACAATTTATAGGTGCATTACCGCCACCTTCCAGAATGGAGCGACGCGAGCTCTTCTCGCGAGTCCTTCCGTATAACAATGACGTCGTATGTGATTGGAGGAGCCTGATGAGCCTTCGGCCCCATCGTCCAATCACGTGTGAGCTTTTGTGAACTACGACTACTCGCGAGACCAGCATATAAGCAGACATGTTTGTGTCAGAAGAACTTCATCTCCAGCTACCGTGTTTGTATTTTGTTGTTACGTGAACAATGGCTGCACGACGTGTCGCGTTCAACTCGCCTCCAACTGCTCTTAGTCCACAACTTTCGGCCAGCCCGCAGACTGACGAGAAGAAACTGCTGATTGCTATCAGCGGACTGTCTCGTCAGCTTACCCAGCATACTGCCGACATGAATGAGCGCCTCACTCAGCTGGAGAATTCGATGCACTCAAGGTTGCAGTCCATAGAGGACAAGATGGCGGCTCTGCAGTCGAGCAACTTTGCGGGATATAAGAACTCGAGGAAGAGAAGACGGATGCACAACGCCACGCTAGCAGTAAATATATGTTCGATTACTGGTAGCTATGCTAAAAGCAGCCTAGCTTAGCTAGGCAAGCTAAAGACAACCTAGCCTATCTAGGTAAGCTAAAAGCAGCCTAGCCTAAAGCTTTATTAAAGTGTATTTTTTGTGATTCACAGGAAGCAGTACGCCGTCTTCACAACTCGGAGACTAATTGCAGGCGCTATGAACCGGAGCAGGGGTAAGATTTAAAGAATATGCTTTCATTCTGCGGTAAAAGGACATGGATACGGATAAATACCGACCATAGCTGTACTTTTTTTTTTTTTTTTTTTCACAGACTGCTGTGACCTCCTATTTGCTCGGAGCCAGATTTGCACGATGTTGATAAAGACGACATTGTGTGTAAGTGACTTGTTTTAATGTTTTCTCCTTCCTTGTTACTGTGACTTGAGTTTGATTTTTTTTATTCATACCACTCTCATTTAATCGTTTTCCAGCTGCCTGTAAGACGTATTATGAGACGGTACGCAGGAGCTTCAGATACACGCAGCTAGCCAACATGCTACACAATCTGCTCGGAGTCGGGCCAGAAGAAAGAGGGTAAGACTTTATTTGGTGACTATTTTTCAGGTGCATTGATAGATGTGTTGTGTCCATATGCAGTGCGCTGATTCATTGTTTTTTTTTTCAGCTGCTGAAAGCGAGGCAGAGTGTGCTGGCAGATGAGGAAGTGGAACTCTGGAAGTCCGCCACCGTCGACCTCATGTCCGACGAAGAAGATGGCGTCGTCGTCGGTGTCTCTGGATGGATTGTACGGTCGCCGCCATTTCGTAGGCCGGATCTCACTGAACTCTGTGTTAAGCTGCAGTCCCGGTTAGAAGCGATGCCGAAGTACAGGGCCACGCACAGTAGGCGTCTGCACATCGGACCTGCCTCGGGGGGAATGCTGCCTGTTACCTCCAACCCCGAGGAAGCAAACGGACCGTTCACGGACTTTTAATTTTTAGAAAAGCATGTGTTTGGATACGCGTTGTATATAGTTGTGTGTTTTAATAAAGCTCTTTCTTTGCATAAACAGCTTCCTGGCAAATATTCATTTCCTGTATAAATTCATTCATGTCCTTGATGGTAGCATAATTGTGTAGTAGTGTAGGATAACATAAATACACACCATATGAATGAATAAATATATGAATGAATAAATATATATGAATAAATATATATATATGTAAATTTATATGTAAATATATATATGCCAACCAATCACGAGCGATGTGGTTCCGTCCAATACTCAGTAAGAAAATTAAAGCCTGGCGTGGCCACGTGTGGTTTTGCTGCCAATCATGAGCGATTTCATTTGTTTGAGAATAGTGGTTTCAGCCAATACTGAGAAGGTTATTCAAGCCAGACCTGGCCAGCCGCGCGGGTTTGCTGCATTCATATGCTAATTAGGGCCATTAGTACAGCTGATCGCTCTCCACATACGTCAGAGTCCGTTTCCGACAATTTGTGGCACGACAAACGCGGACAAGCGCGGGTTGCAAATTGTCGGAAACTGACAAAAATCAGGCAGATCTGCGGGAGTTTACGGGGGTTTACGGGGACGAAAATCTCACTTTTCATGCAGTGAATGACCAGCTGCTTTGATGTCTTTCAGTCAGGTTTCTGGTTCATCCACAGTACAGACTGCCCTGATTAAGGTGTCGTTGACATCTGTATAAATTCAGACTGTGGACGTACCACAGTGCTGGTATTGATGGACCTCAATGCTGTATTTGACACTGTTGATTGTTGATTGCTTTTATTAGGGCACCTGGAAAACTGGGCCGGTCTTTCTGGTAAAGCACTTGACTGATAAAAAACCTACTTCAAGGACACATACTTTTATGTGTCTGTGGGGATTTAAATCAGAGACCAAAAAACACTTGTGGGGCTCCTGACTGGGCAAGGAGGCCTAGACCCAGCCTGACAGCCACCAGGAATGTCCACCGAAGTACCCAACCCCTTACGTAGAGAACCATCTGCACGCCAGCAGACACAGACACCTTTTATCAGCAGGGGGGCCAAAGAAGGGGAAGGAGACAGGCCACTACTTATACTTGAAGCCTAAGATGTCCAGTAGGTGGGGGAAGGCAAACACTTACAAGTAGACAGACAAATTCACATTCATCTAGTCACATTCACACAATCCCACCCTTACACCCATTCAGCCATATACAAGCACATGCTCATCCAGGAGGAGCATGTCAATAGGTTGATATAATCAGTTGGTTTCCCTTAGAAAACGTTTCACTAATATAACTGTATGATCTGATTGAAATGTCTCTGTTTAATTAAATCTAAGTGTTTTGTGTAACAAATGTTGAGCTACAAATTCCTTTCCTTACCAGTTTTCTTTATTTCTGTTCATGGATACATTCACAGAGAAACATCAGCAAAATCAAATTTCAAAGCCATTAAAATAAAATCCGCACATCAGAGCTCTCCGGTCAGCTCTTTAAACGATTTTTATTCATCTCTTTATCTGAATGTTCCTTCTGTAACCTCTGTTGAACCTCACAGTGTTTTAGCTGCCTCCTCAAAGAGGAGGAAGGACCCAGAGAGAGGAACGTGACAATGAAGAAACAGAGAAACAGGCGAAGGTGAAGATGGGGTGATGACAGCTAATCAGATGGGTGTGAGGGAGGAGCACCAAGGTGAAAGTTCTTAATATGATTCGATCCTGTCGGGTTATTTCAATCTATTAATGCGACAAAAGACGAGTCGCACCTTGGGAACTGTGGGAAATCTAGTTTCTGCACGCGCTGCAGGTTTAGAGTGGAAACGAGAGGAAAAAGGTAAAGGTCAAACTCTGATTTCCTCCTGAGACACGTCTCCATGGTCTCTACTATGTCTCAGATTATCTCAGATTCAATTCAATGATTAATCTGTTGTAAGTAAAATAAGCTCCTGGTGAGCATATGTATAGAGTGTTAGCACTGACTCATGTTTGTCATTAAAGGAAGCATGTTAGACATTTGCTGTAAAGTAGAGCTTGTTCTTCTCTTTACGGAATGGTTAAAAACCTTGAAATAAAAGCATATGGATTAGTAGATTAAACTCTGCTGTGGCTTTTTCTCAACTCTTTGCAACAGCCATATGCACCGACCAGGCTCCAAACTATTTGGTCGAAGTATATTCAAAATATATAACCTGTTCCTCTCAGTATGCTTTTCTTTATTAATACCAATTTTTATCTCACATTTGTTCTGCATAAGAAGAAATTAATTCATAAAGACCTACATAATTCATAGGTAAAGCTCAGGTCACTCATTTAGAAATAACCGTCACCAACAAAAGCAAACTTCCCTTACTCTCATTCAAACAATTGATTTTAACACATTTACTGATAGCATGTTTTCCAGTTCAATGGGAGCAGCTTTATAACAATTAAGGACCACACATGCTTGGTAGCAAAATTTCATTATGGTCACACAATGACAATAAAATCTCTTGATGCTCTGCATAAAAAAGAAACACATTCTCTCTTCTGGGGCTGCTAGAAAACAATGACAGCGTTCTGTTCTTGCAGACCTAGTTTGGGAGTGTTTTCAGTAAGGGTATAGAAATGCAATAATAACAGTAATCTATTACACCCTTCAACTATTTTGCACTTTGGGAAGTATGACATATCCTGGCTTGAGAAAACCTTGTTCTTGACTCTTTAATAAAATAACTGATTTCTCTGACCTTTTGGATTAATCATTGACCCAAAGCCTCTCCTCCAGTCTTTTAAATAGCTGTTGCTTCGCCAAATCAGCCCAGAAGCTGAACCATAGAATGTTCTGCCAGTCCCTCTTTTACCCAGATTTGAGCAAAGGAAACCTGACCAACACATTATCAAATCATTTATTATTGGCTGAAGATCCTTTAAGAGAAAAAAACATAAAAAAAAAAAAAGCTTCACTGCTATCTCATTGTGACAGCAATGTTGAAAAAGAAGTAAATTAGCTCTGGAAAAAAAACCTTAACCTTCAGTTTCTGGGAAATGATTTTATGTGTTGTAAACAAAACCACACTGAAAAATTAAATGTTTTCTTTCTGAAAATGACAGACATATGGTTCTGGAAAAAAAAGCCAAGCTAAATCTTCAAACCTTTCATCATGTTATGAAACTCAATTTGCTCATGTTGTTAACTGTCTTCCTTATTATGCTTGTGTGTTTCTTTGTTTTTTTGGAACCCAAGGTAAGCTGGGATGCTCCCTCTACTGGTACTTTCTGTTTCATAAGAATATCAGATTCAGAAATATTCTCTTTAGCCTTACACAACCTGCCCAGCTGAAATATAACCAACAGATTACATAACAGAATTATCTCTTGTAAAAACCATGGTAGCATCTGAATGTCTCTAACTTTTGAACTTCAGAAATTAGTCCAAACTGGGATCACTGGGTTTTTCTGATACAAGAACCAGAGTCACTGACACTTGCAATTTTAAAATAGTATTATTTATTCTTACTATCTTTGAGTTATTTAATTATCTTTTTTTTTGTTTAGCTTAAATACAGTTGTTGAAGTGCTTCCGCTTTAATAATCTTTTGTTTACACTTTTTGGTAGGACAAGACCATCTTCTGTAATAACAGCATTTTTCATCATCTCTTGTAGTTTAACTGGTAAACTGTGATAAATTGATTTAATCACACCATTTGACTTGGCTTTGTTTATTTTTTGCCTTTAATCACAGATGTAATAACTGGTTTGATGTTCAGCCGCATTTGACCAAACATGAGTCATGTTGCAAGCACAAAAATGTAGTGAAACATGTTCACCGAATCCTCTCATCAAATAACAGCAACCTAAGAAAGAAGAAACGTTCTCCTAAGGATAAAGACTGAGACAATATGAGGGCGAATTCCATGGTTAGAAGAATTAAACAGAAACGTCTGGATTTTTCTGCAGTTGTATGCTGCTGTGTTAAATCTGATCCTTACAGGTTTAAAATGGAGTCTAGTTTTTCATTTGGTATCTAAGCTCTAAACATAGAAACAAACTAATAGTCCAGTTTCAGGCATTGTATATGTCTGTTTCTTAGTGGGTTTACTTTGTCGCTGATAGTGGATGGATCGAGGTCATGCAATATTTACATCAGATTTCCCTGAGATTTTTCTGCTCGTTGTCTGAGTGCTCCCTCTCTGCCAAAAAGCAGCATAGCTACAGCATACCCAGAATAACCATTTTTCTCCTGAAAGGAAATAAGAATTAATTTTTTCTCTCTAAATCTCAAGCCCTTGTTAAGCATGGGGAATTGCTCCCCTCAGATGATGGGTCAAAACAAGGCTTGATGAAGCAAAATACTAAAACAAAATCTGAATCAAAGATTTACCTGAAATAGAGCAAGATGATGTAGACCTGTAAGCTGCAAAAAGCAAAGATTACATTGATTACTAGCATCTCCGCTGATATTATAGTGGGGCGGTGTTCTTTGGCTCTAGCCCTCAACATCCAGTGTCCTGCATCCTTTAGATGCGTCTCTGCTTTAAGACACCTCAATAAAATAATAAGATCAGGATAATGGAAAACTTGACGACTGCATACCAAGGGGATAATTTGTGTGAATGTTTGCAGAAACACATCGGTATAGGATAGCGGAATTCGAGGACTGGCGTATGTTAACCTTGTTGTAGTGTATAATGCATATTTAAGACCATCAGGATCCTCATAGTTTTATTTTTTTGTTTCTTTGTTTGTCTTTTTTCTCCTGTAGTTGCTGTGAATTATCCTCTTCTTCCCTTAGCCCCTGGCCTCAGTCATCCTCAGCTGTTTTTCATTCTCAGATGATCATTTTCACCAGATATTTTTTCAGGAAAGTTTACTGGAAATGAAAACATTCACCAGCACGGATGAGGTTTATTTGAAATTGGACTGGTGACTCTGCTGGGGGGTATAAAAATTTTTACAACATTCTTTGGAAATTACAGTAAGATAAGAGTAAACTAAAAGGTGAATCGGGTCAACATTACAGTCTGGGGAGACTGGAATGCTCACAGTAAAAAAGGAAATTGCCCCTTTATGTTAGTCTCATGTGCAGCCAGACCTTAAGCTATCATCACTCTTGGTACTGATCAGATGAACCACACTGTTAACCTTGGTTCCTTAGATTGATGATTTCAGCTAATTGAGAGAAGCTACAAAAACAGTAAATTCTCTGCTTCTGTTTATTGTATTAAGCAGGTGACAAACAAGGTTTGTTGTCTCCAAGAAGGTATTACTCCTTGTGAGGAGGTTCTCTGACAGACTTTGGTGAGAAACTGTCTTTATAGGTCTAATACAATTTCCATCTTCTTCAGATAAGGTCAAAATATGCTAAAATCTCTGCACAAAAAATAGGAATCTGAAACCCAAAAATCTTTTATATTTGGTTGCACTTAAAACACAAAACACGCAAAAAAACTGCAGTTGTGTTTTTTTTTCAAACATCTCCTTTGCTGCAGTTGGAGGGATGACTGTTTCAAACAGGACGTGACAACCTTGCTGTGCACTTGGCAGTCTTCAGCCAGGAACCGTCACATCCACCAACGTCTTGTCAACAAAATGCAATCATCTTCTGAAAAATCAGATTACAGACCGTGCTTCACATTTCTAATTTGATTATTTCATCAGAACACTTGATCTGGCAAGAGAACATAATTCACTTAATGGCAGCCACGCTTCAAAAATACACCCGTAATAGCAGGAGGATATGGTAATTATCTTATGCCAGGAAAAGTGTGTTTTAAGTGACCTATTGGATTTGAGACAGGCTGCCGCATGCCATGAGGATGCTGATACGTCAATATGAGGATCGAAAAAAGTGTGCTGTAAGGTGTGACAAAAAGGTCAAACAGGCCTTGTGAGTCAAATTCTCTTCCCTCATGATGGTCAGATTTTCTAAGGGTAACATAAACATCAGATGTAGAAAATATACAAAATTACAATAGTCCAATTAAAAGCAGGAAATGCATGGAAGCAATTTTTCTACATATTTTCTTCATGAACTTTTTAAAGACAAATTCTGCTGTTCTCCACACTTATACTCTGAAGCCTGTAGACTCTTTGGATACAGGAAGCTTATAGCAGTCTCCTCTGTGCTGATATGTCTTCAAAAATATTTTTTGGGTGGTCCTTATCTTTGTTGTCTTTATTTCTAAATATATGTTTTTAAAGCCTGTTTCCTTTTATATCTTATAAGGCTTGGCTTTTTTAAGGCTGCGGTTGTAAAGATTAATTTTTCTTTTTATATTTTACCTTTTATATAAATAAAGACTCTTTGACTCTAAACAGGATACTAAACATCCAGAATATGAACATTTGGTGACTGCTTTCAGGTCGGAGCCGAGTTTTACAGTTTCTAAGCGATGGGACATAAACATCAGAGAACAATAATGGACAAAACATTGTTGATAGCAGAGGTGGGGCTTTGTTATTGTTCCCCATTTCATTTTACTGAATGAGAATCTAGAAAAATACCACAATCATGTGTGTTTTCCTGCCTTGCTATGCTCTAGTCAATTCTTGCATGTTACCCGTGTGTGTGCTGTCTGTGTGGCCATGTTGTCCTGCAGGACAAATGTTCAGTATGGAGAGTTCTCTTTTAAGTTGTTGCATTAACAAAATAACAATTAGAAGGTAACAGTTGTGAATGTGGGCCAACAAGGAATATCTCTATTCCATTCATTTAGCAAAAAATGAGACATAGTAAGTTTTCAAAAAAAAAAAAAAATTGTCACAATAAAAATAAAGGGATTTGATTTTAGCAAAAAATCAAAAACATATATAATATTAGGAAGGAAACAGTAAAAAGGGAAAAGTGAAAAAACAAAAAGCATCCCTCTAGATATGGTTAATTATTTTACTAAAATAACGGAAATAAAACCAGGAATGTTTTTTTTTGTCTTAAAGGCAGCAGCAATTTACAACAGCACTGCACACAAATGGAAGCTATAATGGCTATGTGAAAATTTGCAGGTGAGGACGAAAAAGGGACCTACTGAAACTTTTTCTTGGATCCTTCTACTGGCTGTTGATGAACTTTCACACAGCAGAGTGCCAAAAAATTGTCCTAATTGATTGAAACATATGCTGGTTTTTCTAGCTTAAAAATCTTTGCTTATTTGTGCCCCAGTACCAGAATTACTACTTCTCTGTTATGCTACTGGCTGTTTCTCATAGCAGGAGGCTTGGTTACAGTAGGAACACTGTAGCATCTCAGCTACTGAGGGTGAATTTTTCACACAACACTCATTGTCTAAGTCTAACTTCATGTCTAAAAACCTGAACTATCCCTTTAAGGCTGGACAGAAAACTGTTAGGAAAAGCCCCCTTACACCTCACACCTGTACACAGCAAGACGCAGTGGAGGGCACTCCGCATCATGAAAGACTCAACCTATCTTGTCCACAGACAGAATTCTCTCGGCTCTGGTGTTGATGACGTAGGACAGTAGCGCCACCAGACACAGATCAGGGTAGAAGGGTATCCAGAACCGAGCAGCAACTAAATTGCAGAGCATATGTCCTGTGTTCTAAGATGAATTGCAAACAACAATTATCCATGTTTAGTGTGATTTATTTTATGGCTCTATTGAATACAGGCAATGTTTCCAATTGTGTCCATGTGAGTGTCTGTGCTTTGGATGCATATTGGATGCTCAAGAGGCTTCCTGAATTCCCCTCTACTCGTTCCCTACCACGTGTGTCTGATACAGTAGCTTTTTCAGGTGAGCCCTCTTCTTTCATATCCCCAGTGCTGCATGTGATCCAGAGGGTATACAAACTGGACCAGTCAGTTTGACTACTAAGGAGATTTTGCATGACTTTATAATGAGTGTTGCACCAGCTCTGTACATTTGTCCTTGATGCAGAGTCTTGATAAATAGTAAGAGAGGGACTGTCCAGGTACTGTTAGGGGAACAGCGGGAGACAGATTAAGGGACAAGACGGTGCTCATGATTCAGGCACTAGATTTAATTTTCATTATTGCTCTGTAATCAAGCACACTTCCAGGTTTACACATAATGTCACAGCATGTAGTTCAACTCCAGTCAGACCAGTGTCTTCATCAGTAACACAGTGCTTTGTGTAAATCTGGCAACTGAGACAGAGTGAAGCCATGGTGCCAACTGAGCAGTGTGATTCTGGGGAGGAGGAGGAAATGGGGATTTGTGTGTGTTCTGCAGGAGAAAAGGTGGACAGACGGAGAGAAGATGTGGCTCGTCCCCAAAGCCCGACATCACACAGAAGTCTTTCTGGCTTGTCACTCACTATCAGTTCATTTTAGAAGGCTAGGAAAAGCCCACTGGGATAGAGACAAGGATGAATACTGCAGGAATTACAACAAGGAGAAAGAAAGGAAAAGATTCACTGGGAGGACATGGAACAAATGGCAAAACCCCCAATAATATAACATGAATTCAAAAGTGGATAAAACCATGCTTTCAATGATATTGAAACAGACAGAAACAGACAGCATTCGATGCTGTGGCTGAATCAAGATCATTGATAGTATAATTTCAAACAATAATTAGATTTCATCAAATCCTAACTAAGCATTATGTATAATTTTGTAAATAATAAAAATAAAAGATTATTGCAAACAAACAAAGATAAAATGGATTAAACAAGGGCTTGATAGATTAGAAAATAAAGGAGTAAATTAATATAATCTCATTAAAATCAATACAACTCTAATTGAGCAGCAAATGTTTTTTAAACAACATTTGTAAACAAATGTTGTTCATTGAACATATGATATAAAGATATAGTTAGTTAATTGTCATGATTTCGGTACCGGTGCTGGTCTTATTCAGGACTGGAAACTTCTGCACAGCTCAGTCCTGCACCCCTGACCATATAACCAGCCCTCAGTCCAGTCACTAGTACTGGATTAATTGAAAGGCACCGGTGAGTCTAACCCAGGATTCCTGAAAGGATGCCTGCCTGTTTCTGACCTTATTCTGCCATCTGATTCTCTGACTTACCCCTGTTGGACCTGTTGAGTTGTGCTTTTTGGATCTCTGACCCATTTCTGTCCCTTGACCAGGGCCTTTTCAAGGAATTTTTGGGGCCCCAAGCAAAAATCACTTGAAGGGTTACACCCCTTGAGGCGTTTCATCGTACTTTTCTACCATGACAATCATTGAATTTAAGTGAGCACTGTCCAATGTTGCCTATAACTTTTTATGGTTGTGGGTATGCACACAAGCCCCATGACTACACTGATATTACACTTTTGGGTATACTGAATCACAGACAGATATTATGTCAGAAACAGGACAGATGGACCCAGTATTCAAGGTGAGACATCCAGTAGGAAAGTTCAAAACGTTTATTAAAACAAAAACAGAGAGAACAGAAGCGCGCTGCTGCGGATCTGCGACATTCAGGAACAGACAGACCCGGGTTCCAGGAATCCATCAGAGCACGAAGGCAGGTTCAGGGTCCCGTGCGTTGAGCATCCAGCTCAGACAGAAACGCACCTTGAAGGACAGGTTCAGAGTCCCGTGCGTTCAGCTTCCAGCTCAGGCAGAAACGCACCTTGAAGGACAGGTTCAGTGCCCCGTCCATCGAGCATCCAGCTCAGACAGAAAAGCACAGAGAGGCAGAATCCAGCAGGAGTCCAACCAAGGTTCAGGCTAGCAGATCAGGAAGGGACAGACAGGGCCAGTGGAGGAGAGGGAACGGAATCAGGAAAACAGAATCATAGGGAAACACTGAAATGCTCTCACCACTGGTTAGGGAAAATAACTTGCCTGAGGACACTGGCTTGAGAAAAAAACAACTCCTTACTGGAACAGGGACAAGAACCTTGGAACTAACTAAAATTAACAATACTGACAGACCGGAGAAACAGAAATCAAACAGGGAACAAACAGATGACAAACAAACAATCATCTCACCATGATAGCTGGAACTGAGCCCCATATAAGGGAAACCTGTAGTTAGATGAGATAAGTGATAATTGGGAGCTGGTGAGAGATAAGCAGGTGAAAGGCTTGATTGATTTAGGGGAGCTATCAGGGCTAGAGACTGACATTTTTTCGGGAATCCCACGGGTCACAGGATTCCAGTGGGATTCCCGTGGGATAGGAGTCAGTATTAGTAACGATCACGTGATTGGGACGGTACAGGATAAAACATTAACGGGAGCAGACGGGAGCGGGAGCAAACCAATAGTAACAAAAAAAAAAAATAGGATCGATGCCAAAAAATTAAATAAAATAGAAAGAAAAAAAATCCAGTACTGGCACCGCCATTTTGTAGTTTTTTTCCTTAAAGCCTACACTATAATGCGAGTCAAAAAAAACTACACGACCCAAAAACCAACAGTGCTTCCGCTCTGAGTTTTTCACCCGTGCTCAAAAACAAGAATAGGAGTGGTGCAGGAGCTGGAGTCATTCTGAATGGGAGCGGGATGGGAGTGGGAGTAATTTCACCAGTAGTGGGACGGGACAGGATTTAGATTTCTAGTCTGGCCCGGGATCGGGACGGGACAACGTTTTTTTCTGTGGGAGTGGGACAAGACAGGAGTGAAAATCCACTCCTGTGTCAGTCTCTAATCGGGGCGGATCATTACATATTACCCACAAGTTTTGAAATCTAAAGCAGGGTCATCAAGCAGTAGCTGATTTT
This sequence comes from Cyprinodon tularosa, assembly GCF_016077235.1. Classification (NCBI taxonomy): domain Eukaryota; kingdom Metazoa; phylum Chordata; class Actinopteri; order Cyprinodontiformes; family Cyprinodontidae; genus Cyprinodon; species Cyprinodon tularosa. The sequence goes on along the minus strand of NW_024039044.1, from coordinate 1,427 downwards.
GCCCTGGCCGCCTCTACTGGTTGGAACACAGATGCATTAGAAGGAGCTTTTATACAAGCACTTAATGAGAAACTAAAGGATGAAGTCCTGAGTCATAGGAGGATCGAATTAATGTAGCTATTAGAATCGACAACAGGATCAGAGACAGAACCCAATCAAACAGAATTTTTGCCCAAACAAAGCCATATCCAGTACATTCCCTGCACATCAGAGCCCAGAGGAGCCTATGCAAATAGGAAGAGCCAGACTCACTCCTCAAGAACGACAGCGTCGCATGAGATCTGGAGCTTGCCTTTACTGTGGTCAAACTGGACACTACATAGCTAACTGTCAGAACCTCCGAAAAGACAAAGCCTATCACTAGCTATGGTAGGACTGGTGGGCAACTCAAATATAACCTCCCGGGTACCTTGGTTCCAAGTAATCTGTCCTTTCAGAGTTTTGTTTAATTAGTTCTAGATGTGGACAAAACCAATGTTCCTCTAACAGCTCCAGTCTTAGTCTCTGCACTAAACGGTAAAGCCTTACCTGTTATCACTCATCACACTATCCCCATTGATAGTTTCAGGTAATCATCATGACAAAATAACCTTTTTTGTTTTTCCTTAACCTCAATCTCCGGTGGTTCTAGGCAATCCATGGCTCATCCGCCGTAATCCACACCTTGATCGGAGAAATAGTCCAGTAGAGTCCTGGAGCACAGAATGTTTATCTTAATGTCTTCACTTTGCCCTCCTTCCAGTGGTCTCTCTTTCTGCAGATTAACCCTCTCCTGCTGACTTGGCCAGAGTACCGTCAAAAAATCATGACCTTCACATGGTTTTCAGTAAGTCACAAGCTCTCTCTCTTCCTCCTTACTGTCCATACGATTGTGCTATTGACCTTCTTCCAGGAGCACCTCTACCTAAAAGCCGTTTGTTCAGCATTTCCAAACCAGAGAGGGAATGCATGGAGAAATACATCCGTGAGTCCCTTGCCGCTGGCATGATTTGTTCAGCAACATCACCTTTGGGGCTGGGTTTTTCTTCGTTGGTCAGAAGGATAGAACACTCCCAGATAGCAGACGGATGTGGGCCACTTCAGGCAACAATCCGGCACTGTAGGCATTCTTCTGGCCCATACAAAACATATGTGAGCCTAAAGTGGCCCATATATGGAAAAACATGCATGGCCCACCTTGGCCAAAACACATTTGGGCCACATTTGGCTGGAAGTCGGCAAGTAAGCATCAACTAATCTGGATGTGAGCCTAAAATGGCCCAGATATGAAAAATGCACGTGGCCCACCTTGGCCAAGACACATTTGGGCCACTTTTGGCCGAAAGTCGGCAAATGAGCATCGACTAATCTGGATGTGAGCCTAAAGTGGCCCAGATATGAAAAAACGTATGTGGCCTACCTTTGCCAAAACACATTTGGGCCACATT